>NW_024467106.1:45831875-47203750 GCF_017591425.1 Ochotona curzoniae | reverse complement strand
TTGTTGTCGGTGGCACGGAGTCCTGTATCCCATAAATGTAAACTAGGTTTAATTTGAACTTTAATTTAGAAAAAAAAAAAAAAAAGTTGGTTCTTAAGGGGAAGATTTCTGAGACACTGCTTCACTTCTATGTAGCAGAAACACAGAACATGCCATATGAACCTCGCTGGGGAAATTTGAATAAGGAGCTTAGAAACATAACGTGATTTGGCAAGAGCGTGATGTGAATGTGGTTGTGAGGTCCCGCTAGCAACATATGCTTTTACTAAGCTGCACTACTCCTTTCTTTCACAGACTGTGCTCTTAAAATGTTACTTTATATTTGCTATGATTACCATTGTGAACCAAACCAAACTAGTTAACTCTGAATAAAACTATCCCATTATGAAATTAGATCTCGTCCTAGGGAAGCCGGCGGGAGAAAGATGTTTAAATGTGACCCCTTTCTCTCTGCTCCGCCTCTTGCCAACACACTGCAGAAAGTAAAGCAGTGGAGGAGGGGGAGAAGTCTGCTTATGATTATGAATTGAACTTTGAACCGTTCCTATTGTTCCTGCCAAGGATTTTTGAATGCTAATGTAAAAAGATATATATAAAGTCAGAATCTGCTAAGGTATTTTAAGAGTCTACTGTAATGCACCAAGCTTTTTTCCTTGCTTCATTGTTAAAGATAATATGCCTTTCTAACAAAAATGCTTTCAAGATGTAGCCATATTTTGAAATGAGTATCATAATACATCCTTTGCAAGCCTGGAATTTGGAAACAAAGACCTGCTTTAATCTGGTTTTCTTCTTACCTGATGAGCAGGGTGACAGGGCTGTGGAGGAGGTTTAGACATGTCCCCAGTCTCGTTCGTTTTCTTCTTCTTTCTTCATCATGTGGGCACTGACAACCTTTCTTTCTGAAGCTACATAAATTAAACAGGGTTAAGACTATCAGCTCTTGTACTGGCTCCAAGACAAGCCAAGACAAGAAAGGATCCTCAAGTTGATGGACAGACTTCCAAGTATTTCTGCTAAACCGGTAGAGCAGTAAGTCTCCCTATTTCCTCTCCGCTGAAACAGCAGCAGAGGTTAGATTCAAGGCTGTCTTCCACTTTTCTCTCTCTCTCTTAATGTAGCTAAAGCTATCAAAAGGAAAATTCAGGCCCACTGACATTCATCTTCACCATCAATTTCTACTGTGATTCATACATGTTTGTAGTCTCAGAGTGCTACCTCACATGAAGGGTAAACCTAATACCTCATGTGGGCAAGTTCTGAAGCAGTTTTTCTTGTGCAATTGTTCTCAGAAATTAATGTGATTTTATTTCTCCAATTGAGATATGAGTCATCAAAGTAATTTGTCGTGTTTCAAATAGCTATACAAAGAGTGACAACTGAAGGGGAAAAACAGTGGTGTGCTTTAATTTGTCAAGTAAATGATACATCATTGTAACCACTTGATTAGAAGATAAAATCAGGGATGACTCAACGACCTAATGGCTATGAAAGCTCCCAGGAAAGGACCCAATAGCTTGAATAATTCTAATACATTCTGCTAGAATGTGATTTTCTGATCTGCTTTAAGAACTGGAAGACCCTGGATTTTAAGAAAGGTGTCTATCAATTTTGCTAGGAGAAGTTCTGATTAAAATTTCAGGATTTAGGAGAGAACTTGAGGATCCAGTTTATTTGTAGAGTATTAGTCACCTCAAAGAAACTTTCCGTTGTCAGCATCCTACACGTCTTTAACAGAGGCACACTGTCCTTAATTGTAGAATGCACCAATCTTCTCCAACAGCAAGTAATATTGCATTAGGGAAAACTCGATCTCAAACCAAATAAATATCCCTTATTTCCAACAGACATAGGGACTTACATATTGGAAATTACTAAAATTATTTTGGGGTTTTGGTGTTCTTCTCCTACATTCTACCTAATTAATGCTGGTATCTTAGTTCCAACACAGATCCCCTCCATGATAAACCAATGGGCCCCTCTACTTATGTCAGCCAGAATCAAAACACCAGCAATATTATTCCAACATTGTGGAATTTACCAAAAACCACTACATTACCAGACAGTCTTGTATGCAATAGTGTCTGATTGGCTCACTATAGGAATAATAGATGAACAATTGCTAGAGTTATATTGGTATATTGAATTTGAGCTAAATGTGGCTTGGATCAAGGAATATAGTGATCCTAATATTACGAAGTAAAAAATCAACAAGAGAAAAAAAAAGCAAAACTAGTAGTTATAGATTCCCTTTTCCCTCTTTAATAACTGCGTATATTGAAACAAAATAAAACCCATGTTTCTCACTAGTTTGAAATGTTACATGCTGGGAAAACTTTGAGATCTGTTGGACTTAATGGAAAAATAAACAGATTGTATTGGGAAATTTAAATATATGAGAAAACATCAAAATAACTCTATAAGTGGAAATGGTATTCCCCTTTCCTCATGTTCAAAAAGATCTAAAATAAGTGCAAATTTCCTCTCTCCTTACACGTAAATATATGGAGGCTTAAAAACATGAAATAAATTAAAGACATACAGGATTATATAATAGAGCCTTAGCTAAAACCAGGCTCTCTATATCTCTTAAGACTATTAAGCATGGTTATGTGGAAAGTTGTGTGTGTGGGGGGGGGGGTAGATGCATGCCTAAGACATGAACAAGAAAAAAAGAGAGTGATAGGAAGAGTAAGAAAAAAAGAGATAGAAGAGAAAGGGAGAAAGAGGAGAGGGAGACAAACTCCCCTGCCATTTGTTGCTTAGAAGACAGGTGAGTTTAAAACCTAGTGGCAAAATATGTTGTTAATACTTCAAACTCGTAATTTGGCATGTTAATTTACCTCCAAATACATTTTGCTATCTAGAACATAAGGAGTTACAAAGCCTAATTTGAGGAGTTGAACTATTCCTTAGACTAGAACAAGACATCCCTTCCCCTGTGTAAGGAAGACTAATAGTTTTTACCAATATCATTTGTTCTTCCATAGTAACTGGGGTGCAATTGCATTGCAGCTATCCAGCTAAAATCGATGCTTCTCAATCCTAGTTAAATATGGTCATCTCATTCAGTCTTGCCAAGGGAGCATGAATACAAAAGATGTGTACTTCTTCCCAGCTTCACCTATAGAAATTTGCATGTTCTCTCCACAATATTGCTTTTTCCCCTAAATTGGTTGGAATTAAAATGTAGAACCCAACCAACCCTGAGGATAATAACACTGCTTTTGTCTGATGTCTCTGAAACAGAGGACCTGATTATAGCACTCTTCCAGGACTATCTTCATTAAAAAAAAATTGTTGTCTCTACTCACAATACCTGCTACCGTGGATGTACGGAAAAGGTACCCTACTTCACTGTTGGTGGGAGAATCGATAATACAGCTACTATGGACGTCAGTACGGAGAATGCTAAAACAACTGAAAATTGATCTACCATATGACCTAGCTATTCCACATATATGTATCTAGAGGAATTATAAAATGGAGACTTGCTGGACACATCTATACTCCCAAATAAAGGAAAGACTCCCAATGAAACTATTAAAATACATCTTAACAATAGGATGCTGGGCTTTCTATCATTGTCTGTCCCTACAATGTCATAATATACTTAAATAACAGAATAATGAACTTGTGATTATTGCTTAAGCCCTTACTATTATAATAGTGGGGGGGGGGAATGGGATAGTAAAAGGCAGGGTGGTGAGGGCGGAGGAGAAAATCCCTGAGTCTAGGGAAAAAAATTAAATATAAAGATTGGGTTCCTAAAGATTTTAAACTATCACTGAGTCTGTTTTTGATTAGAGTTTAGTCTAGTACTCTATCTGCCCTCAGACACGCCTATCCACAGACCACCCCAGGCAGCCCAAAACAAACTCATCAAGAAAAATAATTTTTTCAGTGTTAGCCAATCTGTTATTTTTACTCTCTTCAGACAATTCAATGGTTAGAAATAATACCATGTCAGAAATACTTCCTGTCTTTAGGGGCTTGCAATATAGTTGAAGATTTTATAAAAATTCATAGGAAATTAAATCCCAAAGCAAAGATATCTTGTGACACGGAACAACAAGAAGAGGCATAAAATAAGAACATTAATGATAGAAGCTAAGTAGAGGAAAATAATTTTCATAATAGGGAAAATCATCCACACTGGAGGATGCTTGTTGCAGTTACTAATCTGCTGTGGCCAACATACTGGGAGAGACAGAGGATTGGAAAAAGAGGATCCTTTGTGTTTGGGAGTGATCAGAGAGTGTTTTTAGGAGCTTATATTTCAACTCATTTAGTTAAAAAAAGATGAGGAAGGAAAGATAGATGGCTAATATATTTACTGATTCCAGCTTTTGCTATTATCATTCCCCCAGCTTCTCTGTATCGAAAATTAATTTCTCTGGCATTATTAAGCTCAGATTTCTTCAACTGAAATCTCATATAAAATCCCAATATTTAGATAAGTAACCAGTTGAGTTTCTCTTTTTGTAGTAAGCACTTTTTTAATAACCACATGTACCTGGATCATTTCTACAGAATTCCAAAATGTTTCAGAACAGAATTTGAGCATTGGTATGTGTCAGGCTAGACTCAGCTGTAACCTGATAATCTTGCTCTTACCTTTCATTGGAGGTGATGGTATATAAATGATGATACAGGATGTGGCTGCAAACTCTGAGGTTGAGCAGGAATATTCAACCTACTAACCCTAAGAGAGAACAACCTAAGCCAATCTTACCTATTTGAAGTAACCTGTTAGAGTTACCCAATCTGCCTTTTATATACGTTTGACATGTAGATCTGAAATTATGCACAGTTCTTTTCCATGAAAATTACCTTAAAATGAAGTTGAAATTGGTTCAGTATTAGCTATCCTACAAAGTATTCTAGGACGACGGTAGAGTTGGAACATTGGGAATCTATCTTCTCACCTCAACAATTACATGTTAAGTCTTTCTGATCTTGCATGTTCCATTGGAAGATTTGTGTAATAAGGTGTTGTTAATTTTGATCCATCCCAGGTGTTAGCACGTGAATCAACATGCTTCTCACTCCTCTTCAGTTCCATGGCAGGCAACTGTGTACACATTACCAGAGCATCTACACCCAGCTTGCAGGTGCCAGGGAAGACAAAAAGGACTCTGGATGCTGCTTACTACATCTGAACACAGAGGTATGTACAAAGGGGTAATTAAGTCACTCTTGTACCAATTCTCCCTGTTGTTAAAATGTACCCTTTAACTGACATAACTTTAGGGCATTTATAGGCCTGTGACATTTTCTACTCTGCTTCACAGTTCTCTTCCATCCATATGAAATTCAGAAATTGAAGAGGAACATATTCAAAGGAAATCACATGGGAGTAAAATTAGAATGTGTTTGTGCATGGCACAAAGAGAGTTGACAAAATAAAAAGGACAAAAGCAAAAAAGAAAGAAAAACTCATCAAATTTTGCATAATAAGGAAAATATAATTTGAAAATCTTTGGCCCCGCGCAGTGGCCTAGCGGCTTAAGTCCTCACCTTGAATGCACCAGGATCTCATATGGTCCCCGGTTCTAATACCAGCAGCCCTGCTTCCTATCCAGCTCCCTGCTTGTGACCTGAGAAAGCAGTCGAGGATGGTCCAAAGCCTTGGGACCCTGCACCCTTGTGGGAGATCTAGGGGAAGCTCCTGACTCCTGGCTTCAGATTGGCTCAGCTCCAGCCGTTGGGGCCACTTGGGGAGTGAACCATCGAACAGAAGATCTTCCTCTCTTTCTGTCCTTCTCTCTGTATATCTGCCTTTCCAATAAAAATAAATGAATCTTTTTTTAAAGAAAATCTTCATTATCATATTTAAAAGATTTGTTTTCAGTGAAAAGTCACAAGCATACAAAAAGCAATGTATGGCCAACACAAAACAACAACCATAAAAAGTCACACACACCAAAAGAAATTACCACTGAAAACACATGACGTTCTACAAGGACTACATTAAAATATTCAAAGAAGTAAAGAATATGTGTGCAACATATTTTTTAAAAAGTAAATACAAAATGGAAATATTGATAAAGAAAAATCTTAAAAATTCTGAAGCTGAAAAGTATAATAACTGAAATGAAAATTGCTAGAGGCATCCAATTGCAAAAATTTCCCAGTATTTATTATTATTATTATTTTATGATATAGTTTCCCAATATGGGATTTCCTTTCCCCTCCCAAATCCCCTTCCCTCACACACTGATTTGCCCTATATTGTTACTATAGTATAGTTCTTCATAAACAGTCATACTCTATCATTAAGAGCATAGACTATGACAGAGAGGCCAACATCCCATTGTCAAGATATATATAACAGTTTCATTGGGAGTCCATCTTTGATCTGGAAGCACAGATGCCTACTGTATTGTATCCTCACATCTAGATATGATAGTCTCCATTACAGAGTTACTATACATCCCTCTAAATGAAAAACCACAAATCAAAATCAACAACAGGAAGAAAGAAATTTAGAATTTCATGAAGTTAAATAACAGTCTACTGAATGATTAATATGTCTCTATAGAAATGAAAATCAAAAAAAGTTCTTGAAGAAAATGATACTACTATATGACCTGTGAGTCAGTGAAGATTTTACTATGAGAAAAAACACTTTTGAAAAAATAAAAGTATGAACAAAAGCATCAGAATTCATGAAGTATAGTTTCTGGTGATGTTTGTTGTGAGATGTGTCTCCTGTAAGCAACAGATAGATAGGTTTTGTGTTTTTAATCCAGTTTACTAATGTAATCTATGACATTTGATTGATGATTTTAAGCCGCTTACCTTCAGTGTTAATATGGATAGGTGGCAGTTTGGTCCTGTCATTCTAGCAATGAGTTGTTTATTGTTTGATTTAGTCTTCTCTTGTCATTTCACATTTCACATTTGCCTTTGGGTTTAGTGGATGCTATTCCTTTTCTCTGTCAAGAGAACATCTTCAAATATCATTTGTAGGGCAGGTCTGGAAGGGGTGTATTTTTTATTATTAAGGAATATTTTTATTTCATTTTCAAAGGCAAAGGAAAGGTTTCTTGGCTACATTATTCTAGGCTGACTTTTTTTTTAAGAATCTGGAATATGTCAAGCTACTCTCTTCTAGCCTGTAGAGTCCTGTGAGAGGTCAGCTTTGAATTTAATTGCCATTCCTCTCTATGTCAATTGATTTTTTTCCACATATATATTTAAGTATCTTTTCATTGTGTTTGACTGAAGAGAGCTTGAATATCATGTGTTGGTTTGAAAATTGCTTTTAGTCAACTCTGCTGGGAGTTGATTTTGTCCCTCCTGTATTGTTTCCCAATTATTTTCCCAGATATGGAAGTTTTCCTATATTATTTCATTAAATATATTTTTAAACCCAACTTCTCTTTATGCACCTTCTAGAATTCCCTAATGCTTATATTTGGCCTTTTAATAATGTCTCCTAGTTCTTGAATACATTTCTTAGATTGACTCAGTTCCTCTTCTAGCTTTTTGATTGTTTCACTATTGTGGAAAGAAATATCTTCTAACTCTAAGGTAGTACAAAGAGACTATTTGGAGAAGTAATGGCTGAAAATGTTTCAAATTTGAAGGAAAGCAATCATTTGATGAGCTCTACAAATTATAAGGTAAACTCATTGGTCTAAGAAATATCATAATCAAAATATTTAAAAACAGAAAAATCTTAAAAGGAGCATATACAAGTATTCTTCAATACATTCTCATAAACAATTGTGGATGCCAAAGACATATATTCAAAATGTTCAAAGGAAAAAATATCTCAATCAAGAATATTGCATCTAGCAAAACCCCCACAAAAGTTGTGTAAACATAGAAATTTTTAAGATAAACAAAGATAAGTAAATTTCCATCAGACTTTCCCTAAAATAAATAGTCACAGGAATTAGGGATGAAAGAGAGCTAAACCAGAAAGAAAATAGTAAGGTCATCTGTTTATGGTTGAGATATGCTCATATTTTTATGTAGAAAATTCTGAAATTGCCACCATCCCTTAAGTGCACACATCCAAATAGCAGTCCAAAAAGGCAGCATTCAAAAATAAGTCACATTTTTATACACTAACAGCAAATCATCTAAAGAGACAAGTCTGAAAGCAATTCTATATACAGTAGCATCAAAAAGAACAAAATGAATAGCAATGCATTAAGGACATCAAAGGTTTGTATAATAAAAAAAATAAGATATTGTTGAAAAAAACGTGAAGTTGTAGAGCACAGCCCATGTTTACAGATTTGAAGAAAGCATGGTTAAGATATTAATATTAATCAAGTGATTCACAGGTTTGATTAATCCCCATAAATCACAATGCCATATTTTTTAAAGATCTATTTTATTTATTTGAATGGCAGAGTTAACACAAAAGAGAAAAAGTGCTCTGTTCACTCTCTAACTAAGGGTAGAGCTAGGCCAAAGTCAGGTGCCAGGAGCTTCAACTGAGTATCCAATATAGATAGAAGGGCTGATCTGTTGCCCTTCCAGGTACATTATCATGAGGCTGGATCAGCCATTCAATTTATACGCAATGTCAAAGGACCCAAGAAAGCCAAAATGCTATGGAAGAAGAACAAAACTAGAGGTAACACTTTTTTATTTCAAAATTGAAGCAATGCAACAAGAATCAAAAGTGTGGTATTAACAATAAAAACAGACATGTAGATTAATAATAGAATATATTATCAAGTGATTTTTCACAAGATCAATACCAATTCAATGGAGAAAGGTGGTCTTCCAATAAATGCTTTAGAGAAAACTGGATATTCTCATGTAAAAAATGAATTGAACCCTTACCTATCACTAATTACAAAAATAAATCAGTATGTACTAAAGCATAAACCTAAGTCCTAAAAATTATAAAATTCCTGGAAGAAAATAGCTAGAAAAAAAAACTTCATGACATTAGATTTCTCAATAGTTTCTTAGATATGAAAGCACAGTTAATTGAAGAAAGGAGACAAATTGTACTTCATAAAATAAACCTACATCACACCAAAATGTAGTGTCCACTGAATAAAGACGTTACCTTACATATGCAGGGAGATCATACACCTGGTTGTAAAAATCTCATCCAGAGTCAACAGGGAGCTATAGAGGTAAAACAACACAAGTCTTTAAAAACAGGTGGAATATGAGCAGACATTTGCCAACGAAGAGAAACAGCAATAGTTTGTAAGACAGAAGCACAGGAGTCAGCATTGTGACATACCATTTAAACCTGCTTCCTGCAACACTGGAACCCAATATAGATGCTGGTTCAAATCCCAGCTGTTCCACTTCTAATTAAGCTCTCAATGGCCTGGAAAAGCAGTACAAGATAGTTCAAGTGCTACTTAGCTTCCCTGCTACTCATATTGGGAGTTCTTGGTTCCTGGCTTCAGCCTGGCTCAGCACTGGTCATCGCAGTCACTTGGGGAGTAAACAAAGCAGTGGATGAAAGACTTCTTTTACTGTCTCTCCCTCTCTCTGTAACTCTGACCTTGAAATAAATAACTGTTTAAAAATGTGCAACATCATTTATTGCTTTATTCTGCATTGCTATAACAGGATATCATAAACTAGTTAACATAGAAACAACCTGATTTCTTACCACTATACAGGCTCAAAAATCCAACAAAAGGTGCAGGCACTTGGTAAAGGCCTAATTATTGCATCATAGCATGGCAAAGGGTATCATATAGCCAGCCAGCCAGTTCATTTCTCTCTTTTCCTAAAACCACTAATGCCATCATGGGCATACCCCACCTCATAATTTCACCCAATTCTAATTGTCTCCCAAAGGCCCTACCTCTTGCTGCCTTTAACAAGTCAATTTGGGTATAAAGTTTCAACAAAATGACCTTTGAGTAACACTGAAATTACAGGGCTAATCATTAAGAAAATGGGGTTGGGATTGTGGCACAAAAGGTTAATCAGCACATAGGATGCCCCTATTTGCGCCTGATTCTGTTTTACCTCCTGTTCTAATACAACTTCCTAATAACATATGGAAATTAACAGGTAATGGCCTAAATATGTGGCATGTGTTACCCACATTTTAGACCAAGATTAAGTTTCTGACTTCTGGCGTTAGCACAATTCACTGCTGACTTTTGCATTATTTGAAAAACAAACCATCAGATGTAAGTCAGTCACTTGCTCTCGCTCTCTCTCACTCTCTCAAATAAAATAAAGATTTTGCTTATCTTTTGAAGAATCACCCAGTTTCTTCAGGATCATAAAAATGCATATTTTGTAACTATCTCAACTATGTGAAGAAAATCAAAAACAAGCAAGCAAAATTAAAGGAAATGCTAATCAAAAATATAATGAAGTTCTGTTCATCTCCATCCATTAGGTTGCTAAGAACAGTTAGTGATTCTGGAGGAAAGCTTTGGCCCTTGAAGCCCACCTACATAAACCTCTTTATCTCCTAATAACATAAATATCTATTTCCCTAAAAACAATCATAGCAATTCCTATTTATTAGTTGCTTAGTATTCATAAAGGTAAACCTTAACTTTCCTGTCCTACAATAACCACAGAATTAAGCAACAGGAACCCAGGTTTAAGCATGGAACAACTGAGTCTCAGCAGTAATTCCTCCTTTTCAATTCCACCCAGCTCCTAAGCCTGGAAGTTGATATTCAAATCCAGCTTTTCCCTATTCCAAAGATTATCCCACTAAACTGCAAATGCCATCTGTTTTGCATACTTCATTAAGTATGATGGCTTCAAGATGAGATAATTTTGTAGCAAATAGCAAGGTTTCGTTCTTTTTATGGCTGAGTAATATTCCACAGAGTAGACGTACAAAATTTTTTTTATATTTATTTATTTATCTTGGAAAGGCAGATGCACAGAGAGAAGGATCAACAGAGAGAAAGATTTCCATCGCTGGTTCACTCCACAAGTGTTTGCAGCTTCCAGAGATGAGCTTATCAGAATATCAGGAGTCAGGAGCTTCTTTCTTATCGCCCATGTGGTTGCAAGCTCCCAAAGTTTCAGTCAATCTTCTACTGCGTTCCCAGACCACAAGCCTGAGGAGTGGAGCAGCCAGAACAAGAACCTCTGCTCACATGGGATCCCAGCAAGTGCAAGGCAAGGATTTAGCCACTAAGCCATAATGCTGGGTCCCCCAAATTTGTTTCTTCATTCCTTTGTAGATGGGCATCTGGGTTGTTCCCATGTAGCTATTATAAATTGTGCTGCTATAAACATAGGGTTGTAGGTTTCTCTCTTAAATGCAGATTTCATTTCATTTTATTTTCAAAGGAGTTCTTGGCTATGTCTTCAAAAGATAATATACAGAATCACTGATTTACAAATATCTTTCTGACATTTATTTCTCTCAGCACATAAAGCACACTTGGATTGTTCTAATTTCAACATCTTTATCATCTAGAATTTGATTTATTATCTTTGTAGACTTCTATTGAAACTCTGCCTCACCTTACAAACAACTTCCCAATACTCCCCATGCATTCTAGGATTTAACTTTCATGTGTAAGCCATATTTCAAAACTACATACCTTGGTGGAATAATTCTGTAACTTACTCAACCTGAAACTGAAATATGAACAGTTAAATGAGACTCTTTTTACTAGAATTAGAGACTTCTATTTAACATACCTTCAAATAATGCAAATGCAAAGTGATATATTGAAATTAAAACTTGCAATTCAAATGTACTAAAATTTCTATTTTATTTATTTAAATTGAAGAGGAGGCAGAGAGAAAGAGTAAAACCAGATTTACTATCTGTTGGCTTACTTCTCAAATGACAGCAGCAGTTGGACTGGGACATGTGGGAACCAGAAGCCAGGGACTCAGTGCAGGCCTCCCCTGCCAGCAGCAGGAACCCAGCTGCATGAACGATCATCTGCCTCCAATGGGTGTGCCTCAGCAGAAAGTCGGAAGGTGGAGCAGAGCTGTGATTAGAACACAAGCATCTATGCAGTCACCTAATACAACCTACCTTAGGCCAAATATTCATCCCCATAAGTGGCATTTTAAAGGTGTTTGGGGATTTTTAAGAATAAGGTAAAAACTACAATTTACTTCCATGGAAAAAGTATATATGTTCCTACACTTTGGAACAACTCATAGAATCACTGACATTACCAATCGCAGGTTAAGGTCTCTTGCTGTAAACAGAAGCAGTGAGTAGCACCTCTTTTGTCAGTTGACATCAAGTCACATTTTCAAGGTACGGTCTCTAGCTGAGTTCATGAGACTTACTCTGCCGCCAGTGATCAGAACAGAAGCACTGAGAGCCTTGCCGCCAGTTCAGAGGGCAGTGGTCTGTGCCTCTCGGGAGACTATCTCCAAACATCTGGAGGAATGGCCATCAAATCATTCACTCCACAGACCAAAGGATGCTTAGGGACCACATTATTCTTGAAGTTTTTGGAAATATTTTCAAGGATTCAAAATGGAGTGAGACAGCCTCTTCAACAAATTCTTCAGTTTGCAACAAATCCATCCCCATTTTGCTCAACCGTGTTCCTCTCTCCTAAAATTTTCAAAAAATAAAATATTTGTCAAATCACACTTATGTATTTTGTACTGAACAAAAAACTGGGATAGATTAGTTGATATGGTCCAAACGTCAGAACAATACATATTTTTTTAATTTGAAGGCCAATTGCATGATGTAATGAGCTTATACTATGTGTCTGTTAAATTCTGCACTGTCCCCCACAAAAGAGTAATGTTAAGAAAGAATTGTGAAAAAATTAACTTTTATTTTAAATAAAAATGAATCTTATAGCAAATAAAGTCTCATGTGAATACAGTTCCTACAGTATATTACACTTAATGAGCCTCCATGAAGAACTAGAAAAGTGGTTGAGTTGAACCTGTGGAATCAGACATATATAAGAAAATTGGAAGTACACAGATTCCTAAGTGCCTTTATATTTTGATGATTTAGAATCAACTAATGGGACTTATATTTCCTAGTTATAGATCTGAGTATATGAAGACATCTTACTCATCTTCAATAGCAGCAGTAACAAATATTCTACTTCAATGACACTTCCCATACACATGCTAGATAAGTGCTTAAATTTTTTCATTGTTTACAAAATAGTAATAGACATAAATTTTTTTTTAAAAAAAAGCAAACTGTGACTTAGAGAATTGAAACAGCTCTAGTGTGTATGCATATGTGCAGGTGTGTGTGATCACTCACAGCCAAAGAAGGAATGGAAAGATGACAATAATCTGAACGGTAGGACCACAAAGGCCTGAAGATCTGAAAGTGAGTGGACTTCAGAGTTGTGAGGGAAAAAAGCACACAGGCATGGTACACACTGTCAGTCACACAATGGGCCAGCTGCTATCCTTTCAAAGGGTAATAGCCAAGGTCATCATAATGCCCTTGATATTAGTCATTTCTAGACACTTCTAAGGTGTCTGTTCTAATATACGGGCTCTGGTTCTAGTTCCAGCTGCTCCATTCCCCATCCAGTTCCCTGCTTGTGGCCTGGGGAAGCAGTTGAGGACAGCCCAAAGCCTTGGGACTCTGCACCCGCGTGGGAAACAGGGAAGAAGCTCTTGGCTCCTGGCTCCTGGCTTCAGATCGTCTCAGCTCTAACCACTGTGGCCACTTGGAGAGTGAGTCAGCAAATGGAAGATCTTTCTGTCTCCTCTCTGTAAATCTGCATTTCCAATAAAAGCATAAATCTTTTAAAAACCTGTGACATTCCATTCATGTCATCCAATCACTGTCTATATCTTACACAAAAAAATTCTAAATGAAATTCTTCTCCATGTGTACTCTGAAAAACAAACACACAGAAACATACATGTACAGTTTCATTCACCACTGCATATAAAAGCCAACTCTTCCTGCACATTTTAAGAAAATAAAATCAGTAATAAGATTGAAAATAAGATTTCAAAGACCTCTATTAGGAAAAGATCTAGAAACCCAAGAATTTTGGAAAACTGTGGAGAATTGTGTTAACTCATATTCAGATTTGTGTTAGCATATGTAACATTTTTGTGAAAGACACAAAGTATTTGTCCTCAAGTACATGTAAAACCACTTATTAAAGGATGGGTGTTGCAGCACAGTGCAGTCAGCTGCCAATTGATAAGTTTGTGTCTCATATTGGAATGCTAGTTTTTAACCCAGCTGCTCCGCTTCCAACCCAACTTCTTGTTAATTCACCCTGGGAGACAATAGATGATGATAGAAGTACTTAGTTCTTGGCATCTGGTGCATTGCCAGTTACTATGGATATTGGGAGAGTGAACCAGTGGATGGAAGCTCTTTCTCACATACGCTCTGGTCTGGGTCTTTCCTCTCATGTTCTTGCTTTTACTCTTTTTCATTCTCACAATCTCTCTAGCTATTGTCCTCTCTGCCCTCAACAGCTTTATAAAAGCAAATAAAAATACTCATTCATATAGTGAGTCTTAACACACATGTACAGTGAGAACTTTCTTCAACAGGTTCTGCCCGCTACTCCAGCTCCCACCTCTGGCCCCTTTGAGTTCTTGGAAAAAAGGCTTCATTCCATACATGTGACTGCAACTTCATAACATATTCCTTATTTCCATAGCCTAAAACTGAGGTCATAAATTACTGCTTGTGCTTTTCTTTATGCTCTGTCCCTCTCTCAACTCCTCTGAGCATATCACATTACCTAGAAACCAAGGAACTGTGGAGAAGCTGCAGAAACTATTCATTTTAGTGCCAGAGTCAAAAAAAGCCCCTAATCCTGGTGAACTCTTTCAGGAGCGACAATGATGATACAATTATTTCATTGGGAATTCATTAGAAAAGGGCAAGTCACAAAAATCCAAGTGCTAGTCTCAGCTCCTCTCCACGGAAACAGGGAGAGTGGGGAGCTCCTTATTAGACTGTCAGCAGAAGGTTCCAATCAAAGGAATTTTAATTTTTTTTCTTTCCACTTGCTAAAAAAAACCCACAATCACTAACACTTAATTAACATTCTTTGTCAATGTCTTTCCTCAATCCTAAGGGCAAAACTATAAGCCTTTCAACTCCCTGAAGCATAGTTAAAGCCACGTGTACCAAGCTGGAAAGTAATGCATTGGATACAATAAGTGAGTTATTGTACATTAAATAATGATCAAATGCATATTAAAGCCTGCATAAGCAATAACAAGTAATATCAACTTCATACCTTTTAACTCACAGTAATTATGTCATTTGTAATCAATTGCCTTTTTCATTAGTCACTTTATTATGTTCTGTAACTGATTTCTATTACATAATTGTTTGTCTTTAATAAATATGTTTTAATAAGCAGTTATATTTATATTTCATGAAATAACAGTCTTAATTAATCTATGTTGAATACTCATTTGGGAACTTAAATTCAAAGTCCTGCCAAATATTCTATAAGCATGATTCATGTCAAAATGAATTACAATTGTATGCCATGTGCTAAAAAAAGTATACTCTGCACAGGAATTTAGATATAGATATAGATATAGATATAGATATAGATATAGATATAGATATAGATATAGATATAGATATAGATATAGATATAGATATAGATATAGATATAGATATAGATATAGATATAGATATAGATATAGATATAGATTGCAAACACATTGTGAAGTAGCTATTTTAAAAATCATTTACCTTATGTTATTTCAGAGAAGGAAGACACATTTCCTAAGACTTCAAGAAAAATGTCTCTACAGATTGTTTCTATGTTACCTGTGAGGGATGTGTTACTGAAGCAAGAATCCCCTTTCCTTTTTATTTTTGGTTTTGCTACAAGAAAAATAGGCAAAACTACTTTAAAATAGCACAAAAAGAGAATGAATTTTACCATATGCTGGTCTTGGACATCGTGATTTTAATGGCCTTAGAGGTAAAACATCAAGTTTCATTTAACAGAGAAACATTAACCAAAGGCAAAAGTGCATGGTTCATTTTTCATTTTTTCCAAACTAATAGAATGAATTGTTTGACTGGCAAAACAGATTAATCAAAAGGCAATTTTTCTGGTAAGTAGACTGACTTTTCTCAGATAATCTTAGAAATTTCAAAACTAACTATAAAAGAGTAAAAGTGCTTTTTGACAAAAAAAAATCAAAGAAACAAAAAACCACAGTATCCAATTTTCATTTCTCATCAGATAATCAAGCCCTCCCCCTGTCTCCTTCTTTTATTACACTCTGAAGAAGTTCAGGACATCATGAGATGAGGAATGTTCTAGAATTACTGAACCAAAGAGAAATGCCAGAGATATTCCCATGGGGGATATATATGCAGTTAATTTGATACATATCATGCAGACATTGACTTAGACCAGTTACATACAGTGGATGGCAAAACCAGCCTGTGGAAGTCCTTTAATGAAGAAGTGTATATGACCACAAGGATAAACCTTACTCCAGGTGTGAAATTGTGTGGCATGCTGGGCACACTGAGTTCTGGATGGAGCAAAAGTTCTTGGAAAGATCCTTTAGCTCTTGGAAACTCATTTTTAATGAGGCATTTGTGAAGTCCCCTAGTTTTGCATGGAACCATCGCTTTTCAACACATACTTTTTAAATCTCTAGTCCCATCAAATAACTTTTAGTGTTTTTTTTTCATGAGGTCACATTAAGGTTAGCATAGAAAAAGGACCACCCATATAACCAACTGGCATGTCTCTTTGCAGTTTTCATTGTCAAAAGGACAAAGGAACTGTTTTAATGAAGTGTTTTTCAGTTGTCTTTTGTTTCTTATTTTATACAGGAAAAGGGAAAATGTTTCTTCAGTTCAGGGCATCTGAATCATATTTCCAAGGGGACAGGCATTTTCAGGACAGTAAGTACTAAATTATAAATAACTTTCAATAAATTAAACTCTAGTCTAACTTTTTTTTTCTTCCTCAGAAACATTTAGCCTTCAGGAGACATAATTGTTCTTCCATATAAAACGACAGTTGCTTCTAAAGTATATAAGGCGATTGGACATATGTCAGTCATGAAACTGTGACAAGATAATGTGGCACAACAATTCAACAAGAAACTTTATCGAACCAATGAATGCAAATGTATTCTAGCCTTCTTTTTCGTGTCAACTAATCTAACCTGCAAAACTGGACAAGCTGCCCGTGAGCAGTTGGAGATCATTACTATCTTTGGTATAATCCAATGTGATCTCTAACATAGACTTAAAGGAATC
This sequence comes from Ochotona curzoniae, assembly GCF_017591425.1. NCBI lineage: Eukaryota > Metazoa > Chordata > Mammalia > Lagomorpha > Ochotonidae > Ochotona > Ochotona curzoniae. The sequence goes on along the minus strand of NW_024467106.1, from coordinate 47,186,583 downwards.
ATTGAGGCAGTCAGCCTGATTATCGGAGGCTGGAAAACAAGCAAGTAGCCTAGTGTTCTGTGTATTTCAGGTGAATGTTTTAGGCTCCGTATGCTTTAGTTAAGTCTTTCTTTTTCTATTAACTTCCCTACATGCATCTGTCCAAGAATTCCACAAAACAAATAAAATTAATCTAGCAGTCTTCAGTCTCCTAGTTTTCTGGAGTCAAGTGAATAGTTAGAGGATAGTGACAAAAAAGCAGAACTGTGATTTACCCAGCATCCCCAATATCCCCAGGATATTGAAAAAAAGGGGGGGCGGAATTTCTTCAAGCGTTGGGAATTTCTTGCATAATGCTATCCAGGGGAGGAGCATTTGCGGTGAAAGGGAAAAGAACTAAATTATCAGGTGATTTCAGAAATCAAAAGAGGAAATATTTTTGAAGGAAATGCTTTTGCTCAACAAGCCTTGTAAATTGTGGCTCACCCATAAAAGTTGCCACTACTAGAATCTTCTAGATGTACTGAATAAAGGAAAACTTCAGCAATTCAATTGGATTCTATTTCTGTATTCCAGGATGTTCTAGATATTTTTCCCGAGTCTGTCTTTCATTCCCCACTCATGCCTGTACCTCAACTGAACTAAAGTTCAAAACTGCTTTTAAATGTAGGATAAGCTACTTAGAAAGACTGGAAGCATGAAATAGCAGCATATAAAATCAAAATGGCAGTCAAATGTAACTCCTAAAAGTGTTTAAAAACACATGTAGAAAAAACCGAATAAATATTGAAAATCAAGTTCCCTGAAATTTCAGTAAGGCTCTACTCACAATATCTTGGATGCTTACTTCTATCTAGGTATCTTGACCTATCTTGCAAAGATAATTAAAACAAAGAAGCTTGTTTTATTTGTCTTCTTGCTGCCAACTCTGAAGGTTCAAGATTAGAAACCTAATGAATAACTAATGGATGAATGGACTAAAGCGTAGAAAGAATAGTGAATAACATAAAAGCAAATGCAGCTTTAGAATGAGGGAGCAGAACGACAGAAGTCCCCACTGTCCCCACTTGTTGAGGACATAAACAAGCTTTCTTGAGACCTGGCTGTAACACAGAGTTTGTACAGAAAAAAAAAAAAAAAAATGAGCTCTGCTTCTCTCTTTCTCCTTCTCCCCTGCCCTCCCCTTCTTTTCAAACTAGGGAAGTTTATATAAGTCTGTTACTGCACAGGCCACCGGGCAAATGGCCAAATGTCCTCTGGGGAAAGCCAAAGCTGATTCTCATTTTAAATGGATTCTGACTTTATGGCCCTAGGTTACTGTAATCAAAGTATATGCATTGAATTTGAACTCTCTCAGATGTGTCCACATTTTTACACTATAGATCTCTCCAATCTGAAATTTTCTAGTTGATTATATGAGTCCTATAGTCAAAATATTAAGATGACAGAGACATGTTCTGCGGGGCCATTATCTGCAAAGTCTTCTGTGACTTCCCTCAATTAGATTAAAGCATTCCTCTTTACTGAAGTCCAACAATACTTTATCTAAATTCTCACCCAGTCTTGCCAGGCTTTTCTTGACATTGTTGTTACTTAGGTGCATGTCCAATCTCCTAATTGGGAGTCAGGCTGTTTGGAGGCAATACCCACCACGAGTGCTTCAGCACACCCTCCTCCTGGCTGGTAGAAAGACTTCATTATTTTTTGTTTTTTAGATGTAAATGGGCCAATCTGATTATAGTTCTGCAAAACCAGTGGTGAACAATACCACTACCAATACCTTACGCTCTAAGAAATTTAGAGTTAGTCTAAAAAGTTAACTCTCCTTGAATGTTCTTCCGGACCATTTTACTGAAAATGTCATGCTTTTCAATGTTAGCTCTCACTGGAAACCCCTGTGGTAGTAGTATCCTCTTTGTAAATGAGAAACTGAAGCAGAAACAACAAAGTAGTTTGTCAAGCTCTCCCATCTAGGAAATTCACAAAATTGAATTTCAGTCCAGGTCATCTGATCCCCAATTCCAGACTCACACATAGCCCCATTGCATAATCCTATCTCCCAGTCAGCAGAGGCAGGTCTTGCCAGTCCTTAATCATATGATTATTTCTTAGGAAGAACCCGGGCATAGTTCATACACACAAGGCAGGCCAATTGCTGTGAACTGAAAATGCAAAATACTTCTTCGCAAGAATAAACCAGCTTTGTAAAGGCTCTCGGTATTCCCTTTCAGCAGAAGTGTCAGATCCATCAAAGAGAGAGTGACACTGAGTAAGGTTTAAACCCAAACCCAGGGTGACCCGGAAGTCCTGATAGACTGCAGGCTCCTGTGATACCCAAAAGCCTATTGTGCTAGAAATTTATCGTCTAGGAAGCTGGTCTCGTTTTGTTTTGTTTTGTTTTTGTTTTTGTACAGGAAAGGGACTTCAAAGCTTCTGTTCTTATTGGAATAGATCTTTTATAACTAAATTTACCCATATTTATTTTTCATGAGGTCCATACTTTGCTTTCCAGGGAGAATATCTTTCAACTTTTTCTGACATGTAATTTTCCTAAAGAAAAAAAATGTAACTAAGTATGCAAGACCTTGAGCTATTGTGTAAAAAGAATTCATGCTTAAGTGACAGTAGTCTACATTTAGGCTCATGCTTAATTGAAATACAACAGGTACGAATCATTACCCAATCTTTCATGCTCTAACGTGCCTTCTTGCTTAATTGGAGCAGTAAGTCCTAGGATTCACCGTTGTTGGTGGTGGTGTTTTGCTTTGTTTTTTTTCCTGATTGACATCACCCTTCATTCTTGAAGCAAAGACATCCTTAAAACAACAATAGAATATTCATTCATGGGTGCACTCTTCTCCCAGGTGTTAGCTATGAAGCTTGCAGCCCTGAGAATCTTCAGAGTCCTGAAAGATACTCCCATCACCTGTGACTAGTTTCTTTGCCGTTATTCAAAATTTGAGTGAATGAAATAATTTGGGTTTAATGGTTTAGGGATACTGGTCTTTCCTTTTTTTTTTTTTTCTGGTATAAGTAGCTATGGTTAGAATGTTCTGTTTTCGTTGTTTAACTTTCCACGTCTTCTTTTTGTCTTTGCTTTCACTCCCAGCAAATACTCAGACTTTGGACCCTCCATCTTTTCTGTACCTTGGAGTGTGAGGGCTACCTCTTAGGTGTTTGAGGAGTGAGAGATATGGCTCTCTGCCTTAGTGTACTCTGGAGCAAGTACTTGGAGTCAGGGTCTCCTTGACAGAGTCTCAGGCAGGAACACAGGTGTCAGACAGGACTACCAGCAACAGTGTGAAGGGAAAAGATAGCTGACAATTAATTAAGTAATAATGATGACATATCATTAAATATTAATCTTACTTTGGTCACTGTTTCAGGGACCTTAGTTGCATTATCTCATTTAATTCCAGTAATAACACCACAACAAGGAAGGCTTATGCTGTCATCTTGCAAGTGGCGTAAGTAATTTCCCAATGTTACATGAATTGTTAAGTCAGGTTTCTAAGTTAGGTTAGGTTTCAAAACGAAAGAAAGGGAAATACTATGTGAGAAGTGTCATCAGTTTGACCCCGTTCATTCACTGTCAATGGACTCACTGCAGAAGGAAGGAAATATATGAAATACAATAGATAAACTTCTGTAGTTCCTGATCTCCCAAACTTCTTCCTTACTGGTGCCCTTGCAACAGTGACTTGAAATGTCTAGAATAGTTTTTTTTTTTTTTTGAGATGATTTCCATTTTGCTTTATGAAGACAAGAAACTGTGCAACATCCAAGCAATAATGAGACATGTTCATCTAGAATCTCCTTGGATGAGGCACTGAGTAATTCAGATAAAACTTCTGGCTCTCCTTAACTTTAGGAGGAGGAGATGAAAACAATAAAACTTGAGGGCTAGAATGGAAGTTTTTGAAAAGTTGGTCAATTAGTCACCTTTTTGTTCATTTATTTTTTTATTTTTATTACAAAGTCAGACATACAGAGAGGAGAAGAGACAGAGAGGAAGATGATTCAATCCCCAAGTGAGTGCAACGGCCAGTGCTGTGCTGATCCGGAGCCAGGAGCCAGGAACTTCCAGGTCTCCCATACAGGTGCAGGGTCCCAAGGCTTTGGGCCGTCCTCCACTGCTTTTCCAGGTCACAGGCAGGGAGCTGGATGGGAAGTGGAGCTGCCAGGATTAGATCCGGTGCTCATATGGGATCCCTGTGCATTCGCGGCAAAGACTTTAGCGATTAGACCACTGTGCTGGGCCCCACCTTTTTCTCATAAATGATAGTCAACAAATATCATAATGCTAATAAAGATAAGAAACAATATCAGACGAGAAAGAGAAAAACTAGCAAGAAAAGTAGAAAAAAGAGGAAGGAATGGAAAGGACAGAATAAAGATGGGAGAGAAAGAGATAAACAAAGGGGCAGAGAAGCAGAGGCAGGGAGGGAAGAAAAATTGTGTAGCTGAAATCCAATCTTAGCTTATCATCACTCCCTTTTTTGGAAGTCCTTTTAAAGAAAATTCTGTTGTGATAAAATTTCAATAAATGCTTGTCTTCTTATCAATGAACATACAAAACAGAGGATGATAGGTTCCGTTAACCTTTAATCTTTAAATGTCATTTAGATAGAAAAACTAGCAAGAAAACCTGTGCATCTACTCAATAACCTTAGGGGGAAACTGCGTTTAGTAAATACTACACAGTTGTTCAGTCGCCTTTGCTTTCATCATTAACACAAAGCAACACTTTCCATTTATACACTTTTTGAGTATCGACTCAAACCGTAGGTAATCTGAGGAAAAGTAAATAACAATGTATTTTCTACATGACACAGAATGCAATTTGGGAATCAAAACTTATTTTGTGCTCCTCCCTTGCTCTGTGTCCAAAAGTCAATATTGTTCTCTTATTCATGTTCTCTTCCTGGAAACCTTTTCTCTAAAATTTGGTTTTTAAAGCATCATTTTTATCTGTCAAGGACTGATTTAAAAATAAGGTTGCTTGGTGAATTCATTTAGATGCTCCAGTCTTACGGATCTTGGATTTTCTCCATAGAGATTTTATCTTGCTGAGATCCCAAGAGAGATACAGCTTGACTTTGTGGTTCTGGAATGACTGTCACTGCTTTCTCCTTCCAACACTGCGTATTCCAATTCTGCTGGTCGAGTTCATCATTCCCTGTAGCATGCGTTGAAGAAACTCCATGGACTAAGCACTATTTATATTTTTCTCACACGTTACTGCCACTTTGCATTTCAAGGTTCAAATTGTAAAATGGAAAATACAGCCATACAACAATATCAGAAGAAAATACAACCTCTTATGTGTGTGCTTTTCTAGGCTGAATTCTAGGTGATGATGTGGCTAAATTCATCAGTCAATATGGACCCAGCGTCATAGCCTAGTGGTTAAAACCCTCGCTTTGCATCAGCTGGGATCCAATATGGGCACCAGCTCATGTCCTAGCTGCTCTACTTCCCTTCCAGCTCCTTGCTTGTGGCCTGGAAAAGCGGGTGAGGATGGACCAAAACCTTGGGACCCTGCACTCATATGGGAGACTGGGAAGAAGTTCCTGGATCCTGGCTTCAGCTCAACTCAGTTCAGCTCAGCTTCTGCCATTGCGGACATTTGGGGAGTGAACCAGCAGATGGAAGATCTTTCACACTGTGTCTCCTTCTCTCTGTAAATCTGCCTTTCCAATAATAAATTTATTAATTAAAAATCTACATATATGGGACCTGCTCTATACATCACTCAGGAAAATTAACAATGGAAACTGGAAAAGTTGAAATCAGCACGCATAGAGCAACTGCTCCTTCTGCTGCTAAACCAACATGGAGAGACAAAATGCGTCCTCTGTTGGTTGCCCCTGAATGAAAACAGTAGCTGGGGTTGCCTGGACTTAGCACACTGCCTTCACTGACATGGTAGCCTGCCATCGGAAGACAGGAGGGATGGAAAGACAATTCCAGACTTCATTACTGGAGACACTGTTGGTCTATGATAAATGGGATACTATATACAAAAAAATAAGCACAATGTTGTGTGGGAACCTACCCCCATCCCTACCTCCCCTCACCCCACCCCTGCTTTGTGGATAGGAATGCTCTCTCAACTGCTAGTCATCACTGTTCTAATTTGGTTTCCAAGGACTAGGTAGACTACAGAACCAATAATAACTGTGAAACCTTTAGATTCGGGCAAATGTGACTTTCTAAAAAGGAGCTAGATGTGTATTGGACTGGAACAAAATGGAAAATCTTTCTGCTGATCTTCTAGTTCAACCCGTTGGCTATCAAGGGTCTATCAACCATTAAAAGAGAAATGTTGTCAAAGGTTTTACAGGCTGCATTTGGGTTCTATCTAATTTATAACATCTTTGCTCTTAGTCATCGCTCCATTTTGCAGATTAGGAAGGTAAGGCTGGGTAAAATCAAGAACTTTTTTTTTCCCCTCAAAATAACTCTCTGCGCAGCTATATCCTTTATCTCCTGTCTATGTACGACTCAAGTGGGTTCATCTGTACAATTTTTTTCTGTTGTATGGTAGCAATTTCCTGATAATTTCCTCACAATGACACCTAACTTACTGACATATTTTAATTAATCTGAAAGAATAAATTTAATGCAATGCATGATTACTTTTCCAGGGTCTACACGCTGCCACACTTTTTTTGTTTTGTTTTGTTTTTACTAGAATTAATCAAGGATACTGGTTACAGTTCTCTATAGGAGAGTACATGCACAGATCTGTGTTTGTTCTCAACTATCAGGGAGGTTGTAATGGCATGGGATGTTTTAGCCAATGACTTTAGGAGTTGCTTTCTCTTGGGCCCAATACATATGTCCACCTGCTTCACTTAGCATTAGGAAAATGCCACATTTTGTGTGTCTTTGCCTGTAAAAGCAAGTGAGCAGCTATGTGGCTTTTAAGTTTTCTGAAAAGATTGCTTATTTTTCACAATAACAGGTTCCTCATTTTGTCCAATCAGTGCTCTCCCACAGTCTCTCAGCAACAAGGGACCAAAGCAACAAAGACCCAGTTGGCTTTATTTTGGTCAGCAGGCCACACTTAAACCAACTGTGAAGCTGGCTTTAAAAATAAAAGTTGTATAAACAAAACCAAACAAAAAGATTTTAAGATCATGACAACAGTCTCCTTTCGAAACTTTTTAAATTACTGATTTTTCAGCTTTAAGGATTTTTTTTTTTATGAATTCTTTCTGCTCAAAAACAGAGCAGTAAATTTGGCTCAATGTCCCAGAAAAGAAGAAAAATCCTGACATCGAATCATTATAGCAACAATATTTTCCAGCTCATATCTACCCATTCTCTAGATGAGGGAAATGTTTATTTTTTTTAAGGAAATTTAGATTCCAGTTAGTGAGAGGTGGTAATACTGCATGACAGATAACTGGTTGAAGGGTTAACTCATGGAGTAAGTAATTTATGGTAAGTTATCAAAACTCGGATGTGTCTCCTATTATTATGTAGTCAACAAGAAACAAAAAGTGGAACTGTTGGTGCACTACAGACCCTATGCTCCTGGGAGTAACGCTGTTACTCTGTTTGCTCATGCTCAAAGCCCCCCTTTACACTCTGTTCACACTACCTTGGGAGTACTGTGTGAATCCCTCCCAATTCACTACTCTCAGAACGCTAGACTCATTTAGAAATCACTGCTTCACTCTTTAAATGAATGACATCTCATTCACAAATACAACCTCTACTGTGGTTTTCAAACTATTTTTTAACCTAGAGAAATCATTAACAAATTAAAATGTTATGTGGATGCTCCACGTGGAAAACAAAACAACAGAAAATGCTGTGTTGGAAGTAAGAACAGCACCTAGGCTAGAGAAACAGCTGGCAAAACCAAGCTCTGCTGCATGCAATGTGCTTCCAGCTCTCAATGTGCATGAAGATTCTCTTGAGGAGAGAACGGCATTGTGACACAAAAATTAGATTGCTGTTTGCAATGTCAATTTTTATTAGGGCACCAGTTTAAGTCCAAATTACTCCACTTCTGATCCAGATCCCTGCTAATATGCAAATAAGTAAAATAAAATAAAATAAAATAAAATAAAATAAAATAAAATAAAATAAAAGCCTAATACTTACATTCCTGCCACCCTTGCTGCAGACCAAAACGGAGTTTCTTCTTTTGGCATGAACCTGGCTCTTGCAGTTTTTTAGGGAATAAACCAGCAGATGAAGACACTATGCCTCCCTCTCCATCTTTCACACAGGTCTGTTCTCTATAGAAGAACCTCTGTTCAAACAAATAAGTAGAATCTTTAAAAAGTAACCTCCTTAATGTACCTTTTCTCTTTGCTGCTGAGTCTGTTCAGCGCTCCTGGGAGTGGGCTCAGGAGAAAGCATTTTATACAAACATCTGGGTGATTATGATGCATATGGTGTCTGACCGTCTTTGATAAATGCTGCGTGTTCCACACAGACTCCATACCTTAATTTCACCACTTCTCTGCTTGACAAATCTAGCTGATTATCCAAAGAATAACTTGCAGGGATATATAGCTAGATCATTCCAACTCTGACCTCTACCGACATGTTAAACTCTTTTTCTGAAACTATTTCCATTGTCACAGATTTGTCACTCCTTGAGCACAGACTGCCTTTCCATACCCTGGTTTCATTATAACTCACTTTTGACTACCTTGGTTCATTTTCTACCTTGGATATTCTCATAATTCCTTCAAGATCTAAAGTGACTACGGTCCTCTATAGAAACCCTTCTCCAACTTGCCTGTTTCTAGAAGTGATCACTTCCTCATGTGAGATGTTTAATTTAGAGTTGCCATTGTCACTTCGTATTAACGCACAGACACGCACAGTCTGTCTTCAAAGCTATCTCGTTTACTAGGCTGTGTAATTTTTTTATTCAAAGCTATCATCTCCATTCCATGACACAGAAAAAAAAAACCCTCTGGTAATTAGTAACAGAATGAATATATTAACATTGACTATTATGATTTGCCTCATAAGGTAGGATTGAGATCAATCAGAAAACTTAACTGGCTATATTCTTTGCCATTTCCTATCTGTGAAAGTAAAAGAAAATAACCTCATTGACAAACAGGAAAGGTTTCTCTAAGAATTTTTTCTTAAGAATCACAACAGCATTCTAATACACGTAAGAGCTCAGAAAAATTGTGTATCCATATTATCATGGGTGTATGTAAAGTATAATGCTTTCATACAGCAACTGTATCAAAGGAAGAAGTTGTGGAAGAAATAACCCCAGTTTTACACATCTTCTTTCAGAAAATAAGAGTTATTTGAAACACTTCCTATCTCATTTTATGGCCTGTAATAGTACCCTGATACCAAAGCCTTTCTCAAACATTACAAGAAGATAGCATTGGATATTTTCACCGCAGAGAAATCTTAAATGTTTGAAGAAATATGTGTATTTATTCTAGTTGGGCTTTGCACAATGTATAGGGAACAAGCTACAATACAGCATCCTATAAATATGTAAAATTTTTATGTCTTAAAATTATTTAAATATAAAGTATTTCTAACAAACTTTAAATGAATAAATATAGTAGATAAATTTTTTTAAAAAAAACTAGTGGAATAGATGTGAAAGCCTTTAACAAAATATTTGGACACTGAACCAAGCAAAATGCCAAAAGACTAACATATCATACCCAAGCAGGTTTTTTGTTTAAAAGTTAACTTAACACTCAGGAATCAATTGGTATGATACACATTATAGGTAGGCTAGATGTTAAAATGCACATGATCACTCAACAGATAAACAAAGGGCATCTGATAGAGTTCAATATCCATTCAAGATAAAATTTCTCAGAAAACTAGGATAGAAAAGGCTATCTACAATACCTAGTTGATGCAATTAAAGGTAAAATATGGTGCAATTTGCCACTAATGTTAAGAAAAAGACAAGAAAATCTCTGATTCTTTTCTACATGGTACCTGATATGCTAGCCAGTATAATAAGGCAATGAAACAGATTAAAAAGATAAGGTTTGAAAAGAAAAAAAAAAAAAAGCAAAACTATGTCTACTCCTGTGTGAACCAATTTCTAGAACTATAAATTAAGGAGGCTGCATCTCAAATAACCAACATTCCAGAATATTTTCAGCTGCAATAAATTGTTATCAGTTCAATTATTTAAATCATGGAAAAATCATCAACATCTTTAAAACATAACCGTTATTCAGCAATCTATCTGATGAGTTATCTCCACTGAAAACCTGTGCTAGACATGGTGGAAGACTAAGATAACGCAAACGATAGGAACTCTCCAGCTTAACTGACAGCCTATAGAGTGATGCCAAATGCACAGCACGTGAATGGATGCATACTATCACAACTATCTTTTATCATACAGCAGTGCAATTTTATTTAATTAGGTTCACATTTTCATATGACTCTTCAAATACTGCAGTGGCATGTAGTAGATGCATATACATATATGAATCAAGAGCTGCACAAAGCTTTATAAATGCCAAATGACAGAATACAATCACTCACGGTCACCCAACCTAAATTTATATGTGTGTAGAATTAATAATATGTATACATTCGTCTCTGTTTTCTCCATTCTGTCTCCTACTCTGTATTGCTTTAATAAAGAATTGGGCTGAATTTGAGTGCCAGAAAGGTCTGAATAAGGAAAAAGAAACAAAGGCAAGAACAGATAGGAACTGAATGAGAATTGACTTTCTACAAGGGAAAAGTTGATAACTTTGTATTCTATGAGTTGTGGAGGGGGAAGCACTATGTAAAATCAGTTTTGGACCACTGAGTTTCATTCAGTAATTAAGAAACTTGAAAGCTGGGTCTGACTCCATGGCTTCATGGCTAAATCCTCACCTTGCATGTGCTGGGATCCCATATGGGTGGTGGTTCTTATTCCAGCTCTCCTACTTCCCATCCAGCTTCCTGCTTGAGGCCTTGGAAAGTAGTCAAGGATGGTCCAAACCTTGGAACCCTGCATCCCTGTGGGAGACCCTGGGGGTCTCCACGTTCCTGGCTTAAGGTCGATTCAGCTCTGACTATAGCCACAATTTAGGGAGTGAACTAGCAGAGAGAAGATCTTTCTCTCTGTAAAATCTGCCTTTCTAACAAAAATACATAAATCTTAAAAAAAAAAAAAAAACAAAGCACAAAGAACCTTGAAAGTCAAGCAAGGAGCTCTACAACCTCTTTATCCTCATTTTAAGCTCCATCATAATCCTTCGTTGCCCACATTTAATGAGAACTTCGCAAGTCCTAAAGAAAAATTTAGATCAGATATCATCACAACAGATATAATTAGAGAGAAACAAACATGTAAACCTTTTCCGAGAGAGAGAGAGAAGCTCCAGTGTCACGAACACCAGAGCAGTATCTCAATGGCTGCAAGACACTCTTTTTTTTTAATTTTTATTTTTTATAATACAATTCCATAAGCTCAGGGATTTCTCCTTCCACCCCCGACTTGCCCTCCCCCCACTATTTTCTCCTATATTATTATGATAGTATAGTCCCTTCAGCAACAGTAATAAATCCATTATTCTTCTATTTCAGTCTATCATAACATTGTAGGCATAGGCAATGCTAGACATACACCACTGTAGCCACAAACTGACCTTCCCTATAACATTTCCATAGTGGTGACTTATGGGACACCTGATACTGTCAAATATCTATACAGATTATGATTTTACCGGGATACAGGGGAAAATTTTTTTGGTAGATTGGAGAGAAGTTTGAGGACCAGGCAGACTAAAGGCTAATTCCATGATGTGCCAGTTACAAACTTAGTTAAGTATGTAAAATTGAAATTATAATGGCACCTTCAAATTCAGTAAACTTAAAGAGAAAGCACATGAGGAAAGTTAACATAAGAGGCTTAAAACAGTACTTGGCACATAAAGCACTTTCCCTTCACTTTGACCCAGGGTCAAATATTCTGAGCCATTTTCGCATTTGGGAAGCTGCCTGCCCTGCAGCTGGCTTCCAGAAGGAATGCTATGATAGTTTCATCTCTTTTTATCATTTATCCCCGTATTTGTTTTTCCTCATTTGCTCGCTTGCAACCAAGGAGGTGCCAACAGAGGAGGGCAAAAATGCAACAACACAATTGGAAAATCTAATAAATGTTAATAATTTTGGTTTGGGTTTAGTTGTTTCTTTGACACATTGCATATGTACTCTGCTTGGTACTGGCTCTGCAAGTAGAACAGTGTAAGACGTTATCGTCTCCACCCAAAGAGGCTCTGAAGTCACATAAGTGTGTCCCAAGTTTGTTGGATGCCATATACTACCTGTGCACCAGCACCTTAAGCGGTCACAACAATCAGTGACACACTGAAGGCCTCGGGGAAGAACTTTTTCATAGAAGATGATAAATACCAAATTTCTGCCCTCCATGAAATACTTTCTCTCCCTTCCTGCCCCCAGTAATGCTACAATAAAATAATTTCCAGCTTCTTTTTCCAGAGTCATTCTCATCTGGTATATAGCCAGTGACTACTGCTTAGCTAATTAGAATAATAAGAGTATAAGCAGATGCAAAGGCAAGCTTATACAAAAACCAAGAAAGAAGGAAAGAGGAAATAAGTGTGACTGGGCATATTTGTGGTGGAGACAAGTGTAGTGGCAGCAATTATATATGACTTTGAGTTTGAAATCTAGTAGGTCAAGAGATACTGCACTGGAACCGTTGGAATAGCATGTATTTTAGTCAGTAGAAGTTGAACTCCCTGCCCTAATCCTTTTCAACTAGTCTTTGGTCATCCTTTATGCCTATGTCAGGATAAATTTCAAACTACAGCTTTAATGCTGTCTGGCTTTGAAGAGAACTTTAGCTTATAAAAGAAATAAATTGGTACATTGCAGTTTCAAGCTAAATAGATGATTTATTGACATTTTTTCAGAACTACTTTAGGTTATTTTTTGTGGCAGGTATCCAAATGGAATAGCACCAAAGTATTTATACAGGCTCCAATTTCAACACTACTCCAATATCTAGCATGAACTATTTTTATGGCATATAACCTTTCCTCTGAACTAGCACTTGGTCATCTTTTAAGCTGGAAATTGATCAGTGCCTGAATATTTGAGGAGGTATGCTTGTACTATGCAATTTACATGCTGGAGGCAAATGGCTTGACAATGACTTTGCATTGTTCTATTTTCAGTGAATTTAGGAAACTGGATAGCTGCCATAAATATAGATGACTATAACCAAGACCCTTACTGTGTTATAGTTCTCCATAGAAACAAAATCAGTAAGATATCTATTACCATATAGAGAGACATTTGTTGTAAGGGATTGACTTACACACTGAAGAAAATTTTATTCACCACTGTGGACGGGCAATGTCCAATCTATTGAATAGCTGAACAGAACAAAAGTGTAGAGTAAACATGGCTTTGTTTCATTGACTTGAGTTGAGATAATTGCCTCGCTCTCTGACCATGACTTGCCTGATCCTGTGATCTTCACATCTGAACTGAGCCTGTAACACCAGCCAGCACAAGTCATTCAGAACACACTACAGATTCAAATGCTATTCTCATCCAGACAAATCCTCTCAGACGCATCTAGAAACAACGACTTAACAGATACCTGGACACCCCATCACCCAGGCATAGTGGCACATAACATGAATCAACACAGTCACTAAATTGTGTTTGTACTCAAGATCTTCAGATTATTCCATACAGAATCACACCATTCTTTGGTGCAACTTCTTTTCCACAAAAGAAGCCAGACGGGAAGACAAGAAGAGGTGACATCTAGGTTATCTTATTCTTACTGAGGCCTATTTTGACACTTAGCCCAAATTAGCCAATGTTTTCCAAATTTATAAAAAGATACCGTGTTAAAAAAGTGTGACCTGGCTTTCTTTCATTTATTCACTTCATATTCTCTGAGAACTTATTGAGTGCAAGGCACTGTTCCAGATATTATAGTAGATAACATGATAAAAGGAAAAATAAGCATGTGCAAGAACATAATTTTAATGATAGAATCATTTATTTGGAAGGTAAAGTGGCACAAGAGGGTTGGGAAGAAGAAGACAGACACGCTTATCTTTCACTTGTTGACTCATTCCCACATGGCTATAATAGCGGGTCTGGGACAGGATAAAACCAGGAAGAAGGAGCTCCATCATGGTCTTCCACATAAGTGATAATGACTCCAGTACCCAGGGTATCATCTGCTACTTTCCTAGGCACTTTAGCAGGAAGCTAATTCAGAAGCAGAGGAGCTGGAACACAAAGAGCCACTTCAGTGTGGGATGTCAGTGTTGTAGATAGCAGATTAAAACAGTGCTCATAGCACAGGCCCCTGTGAATATAAATTTTTAAAAGCTAAAAATAGCAATCAAATGAAAGGCTATAAATGGATTCCATATTCTTATTCACACCTCTGAGTCATTCCTAATAGGTTCCTTTATTGCCACTATATCTTGAGCTCATTTATTTTCATGGCTTACACATAAAATGTCTCTTCGCTTCTAACTTTAATCATCTCCTTCTCTGCCTTTTCCCATAATCAATTGCCTCAAGTATCAAAAGTCTGTTTAGCAATCTGGACATTTTAGTTCCCTCTTCTTCCATATTTATTATCATAATGATAGTTTAGTTATGATAATTTTACTCTGCTGTAGAGAAACCTACAGCCTTATGTTCTGAACTAGTGGCCACAAACTTTTATGCAGAGTCACCAAGTTAATTTTTTACACTTTATGGGTCAAGCAGTCCCTGTGGTAACCACTTTACTCTGCTATCAGACAGAAGTTACCATAGATAAGTCATAAACAAAGGAGCACAGCTGCGTACCAATAGAATTACTCATAGAAACACAAAAATTTGGATTCATGAAATTTTTAATATAATGAAAAAAACAAGTTTCATTTGACTTGCTTCCAGTGATTTTCAAATTAAGAGATAATTCTGAAGTCATGGACCATACAAAGAACAGGCATCAGAATTAATTTCATGCATAGTGTGCTGACCTCGAGTCTAGAGAATATGTAAGATTGGGGAATGATGAGCAGAGCAAAGTGTGGTGGATAGGAAAGTGGAATCTATATATCCATTGGAAAGTTAATTCTTTCCATGATCTTGCATGGGTTTATGAAATTTTCATACGTTTAAAACCACCAAGTTAGAGCAGGCAAATTTCACATGAGCACTGGGCATTTTTTTCCTGAATTCTAAGTTTGTGTAACTAAGACTTGTATTTGTTGCTGTTTCTGCTCCAGCAAGCAAGTAGGAGGCATTTCTCAGCCTCCCTTGCAGTTAGTTCATTTGTGTACAAGATTTCACTATGGAATGTGTGCCCAAATAAGATGAGTCATTTCTCAGAAAACACTAGGCTTCTCTCGCTTGTGTGTGTGTGTGTGTGTGTGTGTGAGAGAGAGAGAGAGAGAGAGAGAGAGAGAGAGACAGAGAGAGAGACAGGGAGAGATTTGGGTCAGTGGGGTATCTAATCTATTTATTTTCTCAAAGTACCAACTTTTTAATTCATTGATTTTGTGCATTGTTCTTTTTGTATCTATTTGGCTTATTTCTTCTCTTATTTTGATTATTTCTTTTTTCTATTGTTCTTGGGTTTATTTTGCTGTTATTTTTCTGGTTCCTTTGGATATATACTTAATTTTTTTAAGTGTCTTTTTTAAGTGTCTTTCTTGTTTGTTTCCTATTGTAGGCCCCAATTGGAATAAATTTACCTCCACACTGCCTTGGCAGTATCCCACAGGTTTGGGTATGTTGTATTTGAGTTTTCATTGGTTTCAAGAAATTTTTTAATTTTTTCTTTAATTTCTTCATCGACCCATTGTTCATCAGTAGCATTTACTATTTTTTCCCTTTGTTGATTTTGTTCCCTGACTCTGTATTTAAGGGGATGTATAACGGAATATGCCGGACATGTTCAGATGTGGAGACAAAGTGCAACATATCTCTATGCATCCAGACCAAAATGGCCACCCAGTGAAGAAGTAGAAAAGATCTTAACAGTAGAATGCTGGACTCTCTGACATTGTCCATGCCTACAATGTCAGAAAACGTTTCAATAGCAGCATGATGGAGTTATGACTATTCATGAAGGACTAGCCATTATAAAACTAGAGGGAAAATCAATGGTTGGGGAGAAGGAACTTGGAAAGGAATATGGGAAATCCAAGAGCCTATGGATCTGTATCCTAAAAAAGAAGAAGAAAATTAAAAGACACTAGGCACTAGGCATCATCTGTGCTTGCTTCCCCTTTGACTAGCTGGATGTTTTTGAAGGTAAGGCCTCAGTGACTGGTGGAGAACTAGACTGAGGACTTGGACCCATGAGGATGGCTTAGAGAGAGCTGTGCACCAATCAAGAGCCTCTACCTTAGCCCATAAAGAGCAGAAAACATACTTTATTGCAAGTGGATATAAATATATATATGCACACCTACACACATCAGAAATCCTTAGGCAAACATTTTAAATATTTAAAAATAAACTGAAGGCACAAATAACATTAACCTTCTGTAATTAATCAAATAATCATGAATAAACATGGAGTAAATTAAATAATTCAATATCCATAATATCACGGCATATTTAAGTAGCAGAATGATGGACTTATGACTGATTTTGAAGGACTGTACCATTACAATAACGTAGGGGAAATCAGTGGGGAGAGGAAAATTGGGGCGGACCAAAGGGAAATCACTGAGCCTATGGAACTGTATCACAAAATAAACACATCATTTTAAAAAAAGAACTGAATGAACAAATTCTGATGGGTTAGATAAAAGAAAGTACTTTAAAAGATTATAATTTCTTAGTCACAGAATTTATGGATCATATATGGTCTCTTTTAGAGCATCCATTGTCACCCTGATTAACACAGTTTTTTAACAGTGTGGCTGTTTCTCATTTATATTTTTGCTCTTTACATCTGCCTCAATATTCAACACATAACTTTTATTCAGTAAAGGACCAACAAGGTTAAACCATCATTGTTAGCGTGTAGTCTCCTGCCTTTTCTCTTCTCCCCGGGGAGTTTTCACTGCCTGAAGGACACCATTCAGCTGCTGCATTGTCCTAACACTTCAACAATATTCTTGGCAAATACTTTCATTCTATTTGCTACAAAACCTATGCTTAGTTTGAATAAATCTGCTAATTTATGCTAAGATGTGAATGACTCATGGGTTCACTGTATAGCCAATAATCCTAGAATAGATATTAAATATGCCTACAGCTTAAAGACGAATATGCCTGGGTAATACAAGAGAAATCACAAATTCTTTTCATGTCAGTGAAGGAGTCAGAAATTTGTATTTTGAGATACAAAATATAGAAAAATAGACTGAATATGATCACAAGAACAAGGAGACTATGTCATACCAAGCACATGCAAAGATGACAAATATTGTCCGACTTCACTGTCCTTAAGATTTTAAATTTTTTTTCTCTGTTTTTATTTGACAGATTCAGAGACAGAAGCAGACAGAGATCATCCATTCACTGGCTTACTCTTCCAGCATTCCAAACAGAACAGCCAGGGCTCCACCAGACAGAAACCAACAATTAGAGACAATCTAAGTCCCTCACATGGGTCACAGGACCCCAACCATTTATTCTATCACCTGCCGTCTCTCTGGGTGCACTTTGGCAGGAAGGTGGCATGAGAAGCAGACCCAAACTTTAAGCTGGAAATCAGGCATTTACTGTGGCACCCTAACTTCTGCCCATTGTACCACTGCCTGCCTCTGCTTGTAAAATTTCTATTTTAAACTTAACTCTCCCATTATTTATTTTCACAGATACATGGAAGTTTAAAAAATGTACAACTTGGATGTCAATTTGCCCACTTTCTCATTTTTAGATAAAAGCACATTGTGATTATCCATAAAATAATTCTTGACATAGTCAAAGAACTATATGCTCCAAGGTTCTCTTTATCATGCAAAGTAGTCCCAGTTCCATTGGTACAACTGTATTTGCAAATACAGTTTAGCACATTAATCTTTTTCACTTTTCTTTCAGTTGTTCACTCTTTCTCAAGTTACAAGGTTCAAAAGGGGACATGAGATGCTAAATAAAGACATAACCAACAAGGCCAGCCAGTCCTATGTATAGACAGAGTTGAAAGCTGCCAGCCTGGTTTGATTTGAGATGAAGACAAGCTCCCAGTTCCCCTCTTCTACAGCCCCACTCAGCCAAAAATAGCTTCACTATCTGGCTGCCAAGCCTGATTTTCCCATCATTGGAGACCTTTGAGAAAGGGCAGAAAAGATACAACTAATAATTTCTTAAGAAACTGGGCTTGGCTCTCTGTTAACTATACACTGTGTGTGTGTATCTATCTATCTATCTATATATATATATATATATATATATACCTGAATTCTACAAATATCCAAGGTTACCATTGAATAATGTAAAGAGAGCCACTTACATATTTAAAAGATAAGAACATAGGCTCTCCTGTCTGACAGATTTAGATTTGAATTCTAGCTCCAGCATTTGCTGACTTTGAGACCTTAGTTCATTTGTTTATTGTCTCAAAGAACCTTGTTCCTGACTCATACAATTTGTTATAAATATAGCAGAGGATGATCTGATGAACAAAGTGAAAACCTACGTGCCTAGTTGAATGCTTGTCCCCTGACAGATTTTATCTGTGAACCATTGCTATTATTTACATTTAACGACTGATAAATTGAGTCAGAAAAGTTAAATGACAGGCCTGAGTCCCAGAGCTAGAGAAAAAGCTTAAACTGGTTTTACCTCTAAATCATGCTTTTCCTACTGCTTTGTCTGAAATGTTTGTCCTAAGTTCACTTGAGTTGCCTAGGAAAAGTGTAACAAACATTCCTCTAACACAATCTTAAGAATGTCCAACTATATGTAGTTCTGAGATAATGTAAGTCTTCAAAGTTGGCAAGAAAGAATCAGAAGCCAATTACCCCACCCTTCTATCTATCTATATGTAGCCCCACAGGTGGAAGGGAGGCACAGAAAGGCCTCAAAGAAGCCAAACTTTCTTGAACCACCAGTTATAGACATCCGGCATAGCTGAGGATTCTGCATCCAAAGCAAGACCTGGTGGAGTTTAAAGCTGGCTTTCTGTAAGTTGGAACAGCTCTGACAGGAGCTTCAGAGTCAGACAGCAGTTCACAAATTCATTTGGACATGCTTTGGAAAATATCATTTTTCAAGTTGATGCAGGAGAAAAACATTGAAGAAACTATGTTGTCAAGGAGAAAAGAAGATGAAGGAAGCCTCAGGGGAGTTTGCATTATTCACTTCAGTAGTGTTTGCAGTCATGGTTAGAGAACAGATTTTCAGTTGGTACTTGTTTTATGCCTTATAGCATTCAATGGTTAACTGCTCAAAATACAGTAACTAAGCTCTTGACTCCAACGTTGTATATGCAGGATTCAAACCTTGGTTCCTTCCCTTACAGCTATTTGATTTTCCCTTTACTCTTCACCCACCAAGCTATTCATGCATGCAATAAGAATAATAAGAGTGATTATCCTATCTGATTTAATGATGATTCAGTAAGCTAAAGTATATGTGAATACTTCAACTAGTTCATGGCAGGGCAGGCATATGGCCTAGCTCTTTAAAAGCTCATCTCAGAGTCCTTGGGTTGGACCGCTGGCTCCATACTGCAGCCTGCTGACAATATAGACCCTGAAAGGCAGCATCTAGTGGTACAAGTAATTGGATTTCTGCCACTACACATATGGAAGGACTGAGTTCCACGCTTTAGGCCTAGGCTATTGGCAGCTTTGGGGAATGAATTAGCAGATGTGAATACTCACTTGGGCTCTTTCTCTCCCTCTCTGCCCACTACCTTCTGACTCCCAAATTGAATCATTTAATTTTATGTGGAAAAAAAATGAACTGAAAGTTCTTTGGGTGTAAAACAATCTTGAAATCCATGCATAATTTTTCAATAATACATACTTTCCATAACTATTTAGAAAACCCCTCAGATAAGCAGCATTATTTCAGCAGACATACATTGTTATTCTCTCATATACTCCACATAGTGGCTTGCTTAAGCTTTCCCCAAATTAATCATCTTTACTTAATTTAATTTAATTTAACTTTAAATATCTATTTATTTGAAAGAACAATAATGAGATACTTTTCATCCACTTCTGTGTACTTCCAAATGGCCAAAACATCAAGCAAGGGTTGTGTTAGGAAAAATAGCCAGAAACTCTATGCTGATGTCCAACACTGGTGACAGGAATGCTTGGACAGTCATTCACTGCCTTCCCAGGCATATTAACAGGACACGGGGTCAGAAGCAGAACATCAAGGATTCACATTGGCATTCTAATGTAAGACACTGGCAGCACAAATGGTGGCTTATCTCACAGAGTGCCACTGTCCCCCTTACCAGCTAGTAATCAAAAGGATCAGAATCCAAAGGAAAAAGGTATAGCTCCAAGTCCAGCTGTCTTCACCCTTGCCTTGTTCTTTCTGTTATATGAAAAGGTGTTGTATATAGCAGCATTGGGGAACATCCATCCTCTGGACCACGTAAGGCCTCTGAAATAATTTGCTCTATCCTTTCCAAGGTAACCACAGGCAGGACTCAAAATTCAACAAATCTAGAGGAAGTTACTTATTAAACTGATAGTTTTATACGACCTACAAATCGTGTCATATGTATTCAAATGGTCCTTGGCAGAATAAAGATTCTCAAAACCCAATAGCGTATCAAATGATGCTTTCCAAATCATCTAGATTATTTTTATATTGTTTTGTAGTCAAGACTAAGACTAGAAATTTGTTTTACCCATCAGTTAAAGAGCAAGGCACATATGGCCAAATGTTTTCACCAGTAACAAAAAGCCAAATGTAAACCCACTTGTCCAGGGCATAGAAAAGAACATACAAAATAAAGGAGGGGGGGAAACGCACAGAGCCTTCATTTTCTCTTGGAGAAGCGTTGGACAAAGTATTTGTTGAACCGTAACTGCTACAAGCAGTTACTTATGCTAAATTAATGAAAGAATTACTGTACTTTCTTTTTAATTCTTATAACAAAACATAAACCAGAGTAGTAGATTATTCCTGTCTAAAATAGTAAAGAATATGTCAGATTTAAGTTTTTGACTAAGTCAGCATGTAACTAAGGGAATGGTCATGGAATCAAAGAGATAAATAAAATAAATTAGAACAGCCTTTTGTAAAATTTATAGTACCAACTTATTTGTAAAAATATATGCATTTCAAGTTATAGAGCACTTAGAAAAATAATGTTTTGTTTTTTCTTGTTAAATGAATTAACATTGACCCTCATTAGCAGTGTATGTATATAATATATATAATATATACATTGTATAATACAGAGAACCAATGCCCCTGTTTGCATGAATAAAAATACTGTAAAATTCATGCAAATTAAATTAAAAGCCATATAATTCAATGCAAAAATACTCTAAAATCTATGCAGACTAGTTGTATAATACACATTTTGCATGTTCTTATGATTTGCACAAAGATTTCAAAATTTTGCTTTTTTCATAAATTTTTTAAGTGCCTTCACATATGAATGTCCATAGCTACTGACTGTGTTGATAAACAAATGAGTTAGCAAATAAGCACGTCTACCTGGAGAGGCCATGAACACCGCAGCCCTTTGGGAGACTTGGAGTGTCACTAGCCTAGCCATGGTGAATGGCACTGTGCAACATCTGAAGCAATGCTTCAAGCAGAATGTATCAGCATTCAGGAGATTAGCTGGAAATATACAAAGTTTTCAATTTTCTCACCTCAAAACTTATTCAATGTCAATAATTTTATATAGTTCAGCTGTAAGTGTTATTAGAAAAAAGGAAATGAACCCTAAATTCCACTAAAGAGTGAGTGGGGTTTCCCAAAAGACAAACCCTAGTAATTAAAGGAAAAAGTCATTCTGCTATATGGAAAGATAGGACTCTGCATGCAAGCTCCAGACAGGACACAACAGGAATGCACACATGAGAGAGATTCTGTGAAAAGAACTCCTTTGACCACAGGAAAACTCATAAGCAGGATAAAGACTCAAGGGTTATTTGTTTCCTTCCAGAAAATGATCATAGCCACACATCACAAAAATCAGTCTTTGGAGTCTCAGTGGAAGGATGTAACTAGCTTAAATACAACGTTGCCCCAGTGTCTGGCATTGTACCATAGCTGTTAACACCACTACTTACTTTGAGAGGGTCCCATCTGGACTCTGGTTCAAGTCCTGTCTATTCCACCAGTGATCCAGCTCTCTGCTAATGGCCTGGGAAATGCGTGTGAAGTTGACCCACATCTTCAGAGACCTGCATTCACATGAGAGATCTGGATGAAGCTCCTGGTTTGCTTCAGCCTGGTCCAGACTGGTCACAGTAGTCATCTTGAGAGTGAGCCAGCAATGGATGATCTTTATTTCTCCAACATTTAAAATTGAATAAATGAATCCTTAAAATAAGTGAGATCCCTGGCTCCTCCAAATATTCCAGGTTGATGATCCCTACTGGTTAAAAAAATAGTCAAATGAATCAAAGAATATTTTCTGTGACCAAAACAAATGAACAAATGTTTCTTGTCTTTGATTTTTCTCTGAATCTTCAGTGTTGTATAGATCCAGACCTTCATTAAAGATGCTGTTACTTACCTCTACTTGGCACTGGATTTTATTTTAAAAAGAAGGAATATGAGCAGCTGGTCTCCAGGTGGGGAACAGTGTTTTGCTAAGAGATCATCTTCATGAAGATCTGTGATCTTCAGACCAACCCTGATCATTCTTATCCCTTAACAGCATGCAGTAAACATATTCACTCAATATTATTTTCTTTTTTTTTTAAAGATTTATTTTTTATTTTTATTGGAAAGGCAGATATACAGAGAGGAGAGACAGAGAGGAAGATCCTCCGTCCAATGATTCACTCCCCAAGTGAGCACAACGGGCCGATACTATGCCAGTCCGAAGCCAGGAGCCTCTTCCGGGTCTCCCATGCGGGTGCAGGGTCCCAAAGCTTTGGGCCGTCCTCGACTGCTTTCCCGGGCCACAGGGAGGGAGCTGGAAGGGAAGCGGGGCTGCCTGGGATTAGAACCGGCGCCCATATGGGATCCTGGGCGTGCAAGGCGAAGACCTTAACCACTGCGCCACCGCGCCGGGCCCTCAATAGTATTTTTATAAAAAGACCTGCAATGACTATTCTATCACTGTGCAGTTAATGATTCCATTTGTGAAAAGTACCACTATAATGAAGGAAAAACATCTCAGGTTTTCATTGGTGGTGCTTTTGTTGAAACAACAACAAAAAAAATGTAACCCCTAGTGTAGATCCACACATTTTAAAACCTCAGCCTACTTCAGAGAACTCACCCTGGGAAGTATTTGCTTCAAGTGGAAGCCAGGGGAGGGAAAGCAGGAATGGCAAGCACTGGAGGAGAGTTGTTCCCAGAACACAATGGTGGTAGTGAAGTGAGAGATTCAGACTTCAAAATGCAGGAGACTTGTTAAACCTAATTGCCATAAAGTCCTCTGCAACAACAGACAGATCACTGCCTTGGTGATCATCTCAAACTCTGAAAATAAGGTTAGCCAACTTGGGCTTTGCGAAAGGGCCACAGACCCAGAATTTCAGCCAGTGTCAACACAAGGCTGGTACCTGTGATCACCACAGGCATGCGCAGGAATGAGGATTTCTGCGTAGCCAGCACCGCATACCACAAACCTCATGCCCAAACCCCCAAATCCATCTGGCTTGCGCAGAACCTTGAAGTATTAGATTCAAAACATCATAAATCATGGTCCTCCGGTGGGGAATTTTCTAGGACAATTCCTAGATGAGCTTATGAATTGAGAGCACACTTGAATATTTCAACAAATTACGTGGACAGAAAAATGATTCTAAAGACTTTTAGGCCCCATTTTATTAGCACATCACACTGCATTTTACCTATGCGGTGTGTCTTAAGAGTAAGAACAACTTTTTAAACATCACAATATTTGCTGTAGAACTTGACACATATGTTTATGGAATGGGTTGATGAATGAAAATTCAACTTTAGGACAGTGATGGAAATATGTCTTATCTCGACTTTAAATAATCTATATTACTATCCTTTACCTTCAAAGATACGGAAAGCTCTGTCTGCAAAGACGAGATACGATATCTAATTATTTGCTTCTAGTCTAAGGATCTACATTTGGCACTAAGAATAATAGCAGTTAGGAGATATGCAAAAACAAACAAATTAATAAAATAACTTCTTATAAAAATAAAATGATAATGAGTAGATAATAAAGGAATAGAAAAGATAATTATTCTCTGCTAGAATCAACATTTTTTGTTCTGTTCCCAGGGGTATCTCAACACAGCTTTATGCTTGAGGAAAAGTAAAATAGATTCTGGGGGTACAAGGGGTACAAGGTACCTAAGGAATGTAAAACAACCCTGAAGCTTCATAAAAGTGACAGCAGCTTCTCAGCTGCTAGGTACAACTCATTGCTGTAAACACTGATACTAAAGGAAACACAGAAATGTGACAAAAGCACTGTAGAATAAGGCATAATGGATGCTACAGGTATGAACCCAAGGAAAATGATTCAGCAGGCAGATTATATTGCTTTCAGGCCAGAGCAGGTAAAACAGGGTCAGGGCAATCTTAAAGGCAGCATTAAAAACAAAGAACCCAACAGAATAAATGAGCAGTTTGGGGATTCAGATTTTACAGTTAAGAAAGTTCAGGAATGTGACCCAAGTAAAGATAAGAGACTGCCAAGGAAAAGTTAGATATGGTAAAAGCAAGGAAAAAAAGGAAAAGATAGGTTCAGTATTTTACTTTGCCTCCCCAGAATGAGATTTGTCTTAGAATTTTGAATTTCAGTACTTTGGAGGAAATTTATATTTTGTTTTCTCAGTTATATAATCTTGGAAATCCATAGACACCGTCAGTAGCATCTGCTGAAATCGCATTATAAAACTTTATATCTTGAAAAGAAATTTTTAAATATCTGCTGATTATTTTTCTGTAGAATCACAACAATCCTTCAGCTCTGTAGCTGAGCTGTTCATCAAACTGTACTGACTGATATCAGCTTGGCATATGACATATAAAATGAACTGTTAATTGATGATTTCTGAGAAATGTGAGAAACAGATACATGACAATTTTTTGAAAAATAAGTATTTATCTGAAATAGAGTTGCAGAGACAGAGGGAAGATGAAGAAAGGGAAATCTTCAATCTATTGCCTTATTCACCAAATATCCTGAGCCCAGCCTAAGCTGGGAGTCTGTACCTGCATCCTGTTTCCAATATGTGTTTGTGGACCCAAACACATGAGCCATCCTGTGCTGCTCTCCCAAGTGCAATAGTAGGAGTTTACTTCGGAAATGGTGCTACCAGGATTCAAACCAGGACTCATATGCAATACCAGTATTGCAGGTGGCAGCTTAACCCAATGAGCCACAATTATAATTCTTGATTGCTCTAATTCCCTTTTTACAGAAATAACCGAATAGGACACAGTCTTGCCTTCCCAAGCATGCAATTATATACTTATATGTGGACATGAATTAGAGGAAATTGATTGCTTTGTTGTTCATATTAGCAATATTACTTATATTTCAAAATTTACCCTAACCAAATTTCCACATAGTCACACATTAATCTTGCCTGAATATATTAGTTACATTACACACAAAACTTGAAACATTTCACTATAAATAACTTATGTTATTTCATTATATCATCACTACTATTAACAGTAAAGCAAAAAATAATCATAGCAATTTAGTGTGATTCAAATCTTAAAATATCAAGAGAAAATTCTGTGGATATCATAATGTAAATCTCAACAAGCAGGAACAAAGAAATGAGTTTCAGTTTATGTGGAATCCTCTTTAAAAATGCGCTGAATCCATCATCTTTTATTGGAACATCAATAGGAAGTCTAAGTTTCTGCTTGGAATGCACACTCCTATTTCAGAGTGTTGGTACGCACAGTCCTGGCTCCTCTGCTTCTGATCCAATTTTTGCCAGTGTGTATCCTGGGAAGAATTACTTGCACCATGCTCATAGGAGACCTGGATGGAGTTCCAGTAGGGTGCCTGGCTTTGGCACGTTCAGTCCTGGCAACTGTAGGCTTTTGAGGGGTGAACTACTATATAGAAGATCTCTCTATCATAGAATGAGATGTTTTATTTATTAAAAAGACAAGATTTAAATTAATTCCTGTTATTCTCAAGAGAAAGCTATGTTAAGTAATTATCATTCCTCCATCACAATAGAAAAAAACTCTACATTTGGAGATTTCTCTGAGGCCTTATATCTAGATCTCCAGAAGCTATTCAACAAGAATATATGATATTTGTCCTTTGGAGATTGGCATATCTCACTGAGCATAATGATCTATATTTGGGACCACTTTGTTCCAAATAGTAGAATTCTATTCTTTTTAATGGCTAAATAGCATTCCATGGAGTAGATTTAGAAACGTTTCTTTTTCCATTTCTCTCCAAATCAAATACACATACACACACACACATATATATATGAACAAGTACATATAGATATTTTCATAGATGAACTGTTTAATGGACGCTGGCCTACCTTGAAGTGAAGATACCTTGCAGTATACATTTCTACACCAGAATAGAGGGATGATCCCCAGTTAAACACTTAAATAAACCTCAAAATGATGCCAGATGTTCTGCCTTTGCCTATACCTACAATGCCATGTTGCATGTGGGTAGCAGAATGTTGAACTTGTAGCTTTGCTGGAGGATTATGCTATAATAATACAGAGCTGGGGATAGTTGGAGAGGAAGAGGGGCTAAGAGGGAGGGAAAGGAAGAAATCCCTACACCTACAAAACTATATCATAGAATGAAACAAAAATAATTTTAAAAGAAGCATTTGTTAGAAGAAACATCAGTGAATGTACTAAATACTAATTAACTTCTTTCCAACTCTTTCTGACCACCTTCAATGCATTCTTGAATTGTGTAAACAAGTATTTATGTCTGTATGCATTTATATCAGTATAACTTTCAGAAATCCAGGAATAGCAGCCATTAAAATAGATTTGTAATCCTGGAAAAATAAAATTTAAAAAAAAATTTAATTAGCACAATGGTTACTTATTTTAATTAAATGAATACATAATCATTATAATTATTATGTAACAATATGAAAATATATTATATATTTGATCACCCTACTTACTAGCAACTTCGAACAAACATTCTACATATCTTTTTCCCCAGAAGACCATTTGACTTAAGAACCACTGCAGATAGTGGTACTTAAAGCTAATCTTTATGGAGATAAAAAGCATTCCTTCTTGATCTCTGAGATTCCTCTGCATATTAGTGAAAGCATTAGGAATGTCGATGTCTTTATGATGCTGAATTACTAGGAAATCATTAGGTTTACTAACGAACAGACATTCAAATTAAGCCAACCATATTTCCAATACGAGTTTTCCCCACTCACATGCTCAATGAGATGCGCACTTCTTTCTCCACTGGCTTCAGCTATTGCCAGTTCAATATAATCATTGAAGAGGATCTCACATTTCTCAAATAAAACCAATAATTGAAGCCACAATCCATAAGCAAAAGCTGTTTACAGCTTATTGGAACTTATTGCACTCAAAGTAGCAGTTTAACTGGATAACCATCATCAATTTGCCTGTTCCAATTGTTCATTCTAAAATCATGTTTTTTGTATCATAACAATCTTCCGACAGAACTTTCAGAACTGTACCTGATAATTCAGGCTGGTTTTCCCTTTAGCCTGCTACCCACGACTATTCCTAGCAAAGGCCCATGAGTCATTATCATTCAATTTAATATCTCCATTTATATCTTTTGAAACAGAAGAAACTGGATTTCTCTTAAACCCACACTCCAGTGTCATATAATACATGCTACTAAAAAACAGCAATTGATATAAGAACTCCTAAGAATTAAATATGTATTTTTGCAAGAAAGAAACTGGATTTCTAGAGCCTTAAATGAGTCTTCTTTTCAGTAACAGACTCATTCTGTAACTCGGTTTGTACATGCTGATGGCATTGATCTGACCATCTTGGAAATACCCTTCAGGTACAGCGTGCTGAGAGCTCACAAGACTTTGGAAATGGGGAAAAAAAAATATGTAGATGTAAGTCCCATGACCTCTTCTGTGAACTCTGTTTTTTGAGGACTTTCTTTCCTTGTATACTTAAACCCCAACATTTGCTGAGAGGAAAAAGAATCTGTAGTGTGTTTGGAACAATTGATACTCAAAATGATATTTGAGTTTGAATGGAGATGAATTTTTCTCTTAAACACCTCATTAAAGCGAGCCACCCTATAGCCTTCATGAAGTTCTCTGTAATCTACTCTCCACACCGCCCTCCTCCGCTACTGAATTGCAGTCAAACGCCTAGGCATGTGAGAACCAATAGAAGAGGTGGGCCAAGATCACCATGTCCATTTCACCTTCATTTTTTAAAAGTCAATAATGATTGATTTAATTTTCTGCAGACAGTGAAACTATTTAGTAAACTTTGGATGAGAGAAAAAAAACAGCCTTAA
The DNA here is from genome assembly GCF_017591425.1 of Ochotona curzoniae. Taxonomy (NCBI): domain Eukaryota; kingdom Metazoa; phylum Chordata; class Mammalia; order Lagomorpha; family Ochotonidae; genus Ochotona; species Ochotona curzoniae. The sequence goes on along the minus strand of NW_024467106.1, from coordinate 47,158,031 downwards.
AAAGAAATGAGAATCTGATTCGTGGATGAATCCTGTAGAAGTTATACTAACTTCCAGTAAGCCAGTCATAATAAAGCAAACAGGATTCTATTCACATGAGATACCTGAAATAAGCAAATCCATGCAGATGGAAAGCAGAATGGTAACTGACAGGGAGGAGGAAATGAGATTTTCTGCAATGAGGACAGAGTTTCAGTCCGGAAGATTAAAACCCATAGATGGTGGTGACAGTTGCAAAACCATGAGGACATACTTAGACTTAACCACTAAGAAATGGTCAGAATGGTAAATTTTGTTATGTATATTTTACCACAATAAAAAGTTATTGACAAAGGAATGAAAGTGGAGTTGGTGCCATGGTATAACGCCTCTGCCTTCAGCAAGTTTCCCACATGGGCATACTGGTTTGATTGCCAGGTGCTCTACTTCCACTCCAGCTGCCTAGTTACAGCCTGGGAAAGCAGTGAAAGGTAACTTAAGTCCTTGGGATCCTACACCCACATGGGAGACATGGAAGATTTTTCTGACTCCTGGTTCCTGGCTTTGGATAAGACCCAGTCATTGCAGTCTCATTTCGGGAAGTGAATCAAAAGATGGAAGATTCTCTGTCTCTCTGTCTCTGTCTCTGTCTCTGTCTCTGTCTCTCTCTCTCTCTCTCTCTCTGCATGTGCTTGTGCTCACGTTTCTGTGTCCCCTTCTTTGTAACTCTGCCTTTAAAATTAAAATAAAGATTTTTATAAAGAACCAAATGCTTATTATTACTCAATTTTATTCCTCTAACCTGGGAAAGTTGAATACATGGTCTATTTCAACATTTCTGGGAAATAAATTTGATGTTCCAAGAAACTCTCCCATAGTTTTAAAAAGAGATGAAAGATAAGATCCAGCTGGTTTAGAACAGTCATAGAATTGTCCACATTAGAGGCTGTGAACCGACACAGATAGCCTACACATTTAGGATGCCGTAAAACAGGCACCAGTCCCCAGTCAGTTCTCCACGTTCAAAGACTATATTCAGTTTTACAGTTGCTAACAATTCTTTATGCACTCAGGGATCTGGAATAATTGCTATACTGACAAAAGATACAGACCCTAAGATCAGGATCAATGAGAGTGGATGGGCAATGAGATAATATGGAAACTGGAATTTGAGATTCTGCAGCAAACTGGTCCTGGGTAGAACTGAAGCAATTATGCAGCTACCACCAAAAAGAAAAAAAAAATGCTTTGCCACACTGTTAGGAATAACGCCAATGTTTACTATCATACAAAGGTTAGAGGTAAATTGTCCAGATTGCCTTTCGTGTTGATTAAAATGCCTTAGTTAGGATGAAACTCTGCTCAGATTGTCCATAGCAAAAGACAAATAAAAGCATAAGAAGTAACCATTCCAATCATCATTACAGCACAGTATGTTAGCGCACTAAAAGTCGGCTTAAATGATTTGCTTAAGGATATAAAGCAGAGTGCAAGTCTTTGAAACTCCTACTTAGTTCACTCCTCATGAAAAATGCTAGCAAGTCCTCAGGAAAAAAAAAGGATTAATATCCAGAGAATAAAAAAACTTGATTTCAAAACAAAAGAGAGCGCTGTTTCTTCATTTAGTTAGTTATCATTTTGGAGCTATTATAAAAAATCTATTTAATGCAAATTATTTTAAAGAACTATAGTTTTTTTAAGTATTTTAATGCCACAAAGAGGAGATACCATAATATCAAATGAGATCTATAAATGCTAATCTCCAAAGTCAGACTTTCTGAAAGTTTTTCCTTGTTCATTTATATTTTAGATTATTTTGTTTAAAAATCAATTGGTAAGGAAAACAATAAAATCATTAATGGCTGGGATTCTAAATTTTGTATTTCAACAACTTTTTTTTTTATAAATGTGCCATCAAAACAAATCATCTTTTAAAAGCACAGCTTTGGAGCAGAGTGAGCAGATAACCAAGGCACCTATTTATAACATATTCTAATTAAATTTGTAAGTTTCCCCAAGGCATTAAAGTAACAGTTAAAAGAAAGGGTATAAGTGTACACATTTGTGTGTGTGTGTGTGTGTGTGTCGCCATATATTTTCAGACATTAATAATGACCACTAAAGTTGAAAACATCATGTTATAAGGGAAGCAGAACTTTCCAGATAATTATTGTTATGCCTAAATATTATTTTAAAAATATGTTTCCGTTGCCCAGGAGACAGCAATGAGCAGCAGCACTGCTTGGTTTACTTCTGTGGAGGTACCACCATCAGATGTCTCCACAGATCCTCACTGAGGTGGAATACAGACATGCAATCTCTCTGTTCTAAATCTAAAAAAGTATTTGACGCCATTTTCCCCATCTTTATTTTGTAAAGGAGAAAACATTTGCAATTTCACAGCTTATTAGTATCACTTCTAGGGAAAAACCTTATCTGAAGACAAATTTAGCCATTTCTCCAACATTTTTTAAAATATGCATCATAAAGTCTTACAAATTAAAGAATATTTCTTCTATGACAAAAAAAAATATTGTTTGACAATATGAGTGAGAGAATGTTTTTGTAAAATATATTTCCATGTCATGGAAAAGGTTAACATTAACAAAAAAATCTAATTTAGTGGATGACTAGTTCCGGTTCCATTTGTCATACTAAACTGGTCTACGGCCTTCAAATAAAATGTGTTTTTAATCCTAAAATATTTGTTTTTAATTAGAATACAACCAAGGACAGGCTGGAAGAGTTGATGAAATGTAAAACAGGATCTTCAAGAAGTTCATGGAAAATGTGTGGCATGAAAGTCCTATATAGAAAAGCCATTTTTTTTTAACCTAGATAATCTTACCCTTTGATTCCCATGTTCCATGTGCCTCCTACTTACTTCCACCATGAAAGCTTTCTTCTCAGACATTGCCTTCATTATTCCTCTTCCTCCATTCCATTCGTCAGTCTATTTCTCCTCGACCCTAACCGCCTGCTCCCATAATGGGAGACTTCTCTTTCTCCCTCAACTCCTTTTGACTTCCTTCTCTTCACATCCTATCATGGCAAACAAATTCACAAAGAATCTAAATGTGGGGTTGCTGCTAGGCTGCCACCAAGTCTCACAGGCTGCTGATCCAGTTTCTGCTGTCACCAATATTCCTTCACAATATCATGTCTGGACAAAAAACGCCATTTCCCGTGCAAAATGCCTTCAGCCTGGGAAAACAACCCCTGGAGGTAGAAACAAGTCCATGTATGGGCACAGTGATAGGAAGTCCAGCTCTCTATTGTCAAGATATACTTAACAGTTTCATTGGGAGTTCAGGAGTAGAGAGGCATACTATAATAACGTGCTTCTCAGTGTGCTAGTCTCCATTATACAGTTCCTCTAGATGCATATGTGCACATGACATATTTACCTCTATATCTATTCATCTTGTGTTTTGCGTGAAGGTTGCCTTACATCAGAGAGAACACATGGTTTGTGTCCTTTTATGTCTTGATACACTTAAATAGAAGAAAGGTGGACTTGTGATTGTTGTTAAAGACTTCACTGTTGTACGAATATAGGGGAAAACAGTTGCAGGGAAGAAGGAATGGGGAGGGTAGAAGCGGATATCCTTAAGCTTATGTAACTATATTATGAAAAATAGATAAATAAAAATTTAAAAACCAGCTCCTAAAAAAAAAAAAAAGAAAAGAAAAATCCAACTGTGATACTTTTCAGAAAGCTAAGATTCCAGCAGTGTCAGAAAATGTGGTGAGTGAGGAAAGAATGAAGGTATTGACTTGCAGTATGCCACCAAGGAGAACATTTCTGGGTGCCTAATAGGTACTTGTCACATAGTCCCCAAAACAACTCTGTTAGTGGAAGTATTCCGTACTCCACAGTTGAGAAAACTGAAGTTCAAAGGTTCTCAACATCTATAATTTTGTTGAGGGTCTTTAAATGGAGCAAGTTTATCAGCAGCAAATATGAAGGGTTTGTCACAGCATTTACATTCAGGACAACATCTCCACAGCAGTAGAGACCACCATGCTCTTCCACGTGTCTTCTGGCTTCACTTTTCCAATCAATATTTATGAGAGGCTCTCATGCTTCCCTGCTGGTTCTGACTAGACCATCATAGACCTTGTTTCCCGGGAAAGTGGCATCACTTCTTGTGTCTACCTTTCAAGGCTCAGTTAGCTGTGGAACCAAGAAGGTGTATCGCTGTTGGTGAAAGCATGTTGGAACTGGAATTAGAGTCCACCGGGACTGATGGGACACTCTAACACCAAAAACCTCATGTTCTTTCAACTAGTCCACGTCAATTATTAATATCATCTCCTTTTTATATAATTATAGAAATGGCCTTGGGGAGGTTTTAAAAATAAACAGAACTATAACAACTCCTACATCAAAAATGAACCTAGCAATTAAGTAACTAACATTTGTTGAGTTTAAAGCTCCAAGCTATGTGTTTTACAAGTTTCTTATTAAATTCTCATAAAATTATGAAGTAGATACTGTCATCCTTAGAATCTGAATAAACATCTTTTGCCTTCCCTTTGCTTTCTTAATTTGAATACATAAATCTCACTATCAGATATAGCTTTGGTGTCCTTAAAACCAACAAAAAGGAGTTGGTGCTGTGGCACAGCAAATGAATTCCCCACTTACCACGCCAACATCCTGTACCAGAGTGCTAGTTCAAGTTTCCACCAGGGAAAGAGACGAAGATGGCACAAGTGCCTGGGTTCCTGCAACATGAGTAGTGGCCTTGACCAGGCCCAGAGCTGGCTGTTGAGGTCGTCTGGGAAGTGAATCAGTAGATATAATATTTCCTTTAATTTCTGTTGCTCTACCTTTAAAATAAATTAAAATTTTTAAGTGACAACAAATACTTCTGAACGCTTAGTATGTTCCTAAAATTATTTGAATAACTTGGATTAGAGATAGAACAAAGGGTTAAACAGAATTTAAAAGCAAATTCATTCTATTGTGGACAATCCTTCTGAACAAGTATACGTTGTATTTTACTTTTTCACTGACACAAAACATGAAAATTATCTGCCATAACTTTACCATAGCAACGTGGGCTAAAGGAAAAAAAGAATTGTGTCCTGGATTTAACACCCTCCAGAAATTTTTGATTATTGAATTTCAGTCTTCAAAACAGAACAGAAGATTTATGCAAACAAATTATTTCAGTGAGTGGTAAAAACATTTTTCATATTTATAATCCACAACTGAACATTCAATGTAAACTAGATAAGACAGAAGTCTGCCTTGTAGCTGTTTAAATATATAGGTTAAGTGAAAAATGCTTTTATGGACAAAGGGACAGGTAGATATTTCTCTCTTGATAGGCAAAATTGTTTACTGAGCCCAACACGGTCACCAAATGGGGGAAGAAGAAAATATCATAAGTTTAAATTCATCAGTGAATTGTTATATAAAATTACTGTAACTATGTTTCCAATGTAAAAGCATAGTCTGTATTAGGTAGAATCACATAAAACTAGGACTTTTAAGGACCAAATTTGGATAAATTAAGTATTAGAACGTGTCTAGTCTACAAATATATACCTTACAGTGCAACACTAGTCAATAAAATACAGAAATGTACTGTTAGAAAACCAATGAAAGCTGAGGAAACTTTGGCAAAGAACAGGATGGCTACTTGGATTCAAAGTTTCTTTCCCCAAGTTCTTTGTTATTTAAAAAGAATAAAATTGGGCCAGTATTGTAGCATAGTATATTAAGCCTCTACTTGATGTGCTGGCATCCCTTATGAATGCTGCTTCAAGTCCTCATTGCTTAACTTCTGATCCAGCTCCCTTGTGATGTGCCTGGGAAGGAAGCGAAAGATGGCCCAAGTTGTTTTGCCCCTGCACTCCTATGTGAGACCCAGCAGAAACCCCAGGCTCCCGGGTATCAACTAGCCCAGCTTTATTTGGGACATGAACCAATAATCAATCTCTCTTTCTTCTTCGTCTTCATCTTCATCTTCTTCTTCTTCCATAGTTCTGCCATTCAAATAAAGCAGGTTAAGAAATTAGTTTTTGAAGGACGAAAGTATAACTTGAGAATGAAGAAACCAGGCAGATACCACTTTAATCCACGATGGAAAGTTACTAACACCACCACAGGGAAATACTGACATAGGGTGCCTCCCAACAGAAAGGATCTGAGAAGGCTCAGATATCACTCAGCACATTTGTGGTATTTTTATAGCAAGTATAACCTGAATCTAACAATAAGGAAGCATCAGAGGAACGCAAACTGAGAAGGATGCTAGGAAACAGCTGGCCTGAAATCCTAAAAATGGACAAGCTCAAGAGGGACAAAGAAAAACTTAATAATCACCTCAACTGAGAGAGAGAGAAGACTCTAGGTTAGGTTCTGAGCCAGGAAAATAATTGTAAAGGATGTTACTGAAATAATTGAGCATATATGAATTGGAAATGTGAACTAAATAATATCATGCCAATTTTAATTTTCTGATTTTATAATGAAACTATGGCTACAAAAGAGAATGTTACTCCGTTAGGAAATACAAACTATAGTATAGAGAAGTTAAGAGGACAAAATGTCCCCAAATTAATTTCAAACAGTTCAGAGACTAGACAAATACACAAAAATATACAGCATATTTGGTAAGGTGAATGTGACAGAATGTACAAATCATGATTATTTATCAAAAAGAATTTTTAGGGAAGCACATAAAAATTCAACTTCTAAAAAATATTCTATGATTCAGTAAGATTAAAATCCATATTTAGTCAACTAGAAACTATAAGAATTTACTAATGTAAAATGGTTAAAGTTTCAAGATCAAGTATGTGAGCTTGGATGGAATTCAAATTATTGTACAGCCATATGAAAACCTTGTCAGAAGTCGACATTCTCACAGAAGATATTGCATTTTGAAATCATATCCTTTCAAGAGCTTTTTGGCCAACGACACAGCACAGGAAGTCATCTGGGCAGGTGCAGCGGGACATCCCCAGACGAGCGTTCACAGCACCACCAATGCTGCATCAATTTTTTACTCAAGTTCCTAGCATGGAAAAGTCATTCTTCTCCCTGACTAGGTTTCAAAAGGAAAAATAGAACTCTTCTAATTATTTTTCATGTCAACCTGGAATGATAGCAAAGTCTGAATCCAAATTTAAAAAGAACTATCGTATAACTTGAAATCCCACCAAGAAAGTATGCGCCATGAATTATTTCCTTGAGGCTGAGAGAAGAACAAGTGATGTCCCTCAAGAAAATATATTGATTACATTGCTCTACTATTCAAATAATTCAAATTGCTCTATATTGAACCTAATAACTATTCCTAGTTAACTGCATCTTCACACAGTGCACAGCCTGGAACATTCAGGATACAAATATTACAACATCAGAAATTACTTTCCTGAAGTATCATTTAAGTTTGAGGATGAACCAAATGCTAAAAAGACACCTATTCTCCATCCTCGCCAAAAGGTAGTAACTTGATCATAGTAGAAAAGCATTCTTCCTTTTCTATGAACTTTAAAAACTAAACAAAGGCAACAAGAAAATCAATCATAATCTCAACATGCAAAAATAGCATAACTATTAAAATTTTGCTATGTTTCATATTAGCATAAATCCATATATGACTCTATTCATTCATCTATTTATACATACAAAATAGGTCCATTAATATTCATTTTGCACATTGCTATTTTTCCAAATCTGGGCATGTTCTTGGAGTCTTGCACATTTCTTTTCAACAAGTTCCAAATGAAGGTGCTGAGAAAGGAAGAATTTCCAGGACACCAGAAAATAGCCAGCTGATAAACATGTTGAAGACTATTTCTCTAGTTTTGTTCATTTCTGAGAAAGCCCTAAATTGAATTTCAGGGTTACAGCTCTATTGAAGTGACATTATTCCTTCTCTTCCACCCACTGAGATCACAGAAGCTCCTTCTGCCCCTGTCTTAGGGATTGTGTACGGATGTTCACATTCTCTTCTTGGGCTATCTTGACTCATAATCTTAATTACCTGATGAGGTTAGATCTATAATTTCTGTGATACAGTTCCTTTTCCTTTGATCAACTCAACATGACAGACCTCCTGAAGTCTTTCTCCTGTTCCATCAGCTCTGGTTCCTAGGCACTTGCTACTCAACAAACTGCTTCAACCTCAGTCTGGCCTCTGTCTCCATTCTAATATCATCATCCTCCCATCTGTATCTTTCACAGCAGTCACTCTGCACTTGCCATTGATGCCTGAAAAAGCCATTTGTCTTCCCAGCTTTGTACCTTTGATTTTGTCATTCTTTGCTCTCGGAGTACCTGTGAAGTCTTCTCTGCATGTTGAATTATATACAGTGTCTACAACCATTTGCTTCATTGCCTTCCCATCTTCCCAATCAGACTGTTTTTCATTTCTCTGCTTCCCCAAATCAAATGGAACTCAAAGCAAGAAGTATCATAAGACTTTGAACAAGGTAAACCAAACAAACTACAGAACATCTGGAGCACTGGGAGTAAGCTAATTATTCAGAGTATCAAAATAAAATCTCAGAGAATCATGCAAATTTATGTTTAGAGGTAGGTATCAACATATCTTAATTTTGTTTCAAATGCAACCATTTGCATAAACTGTATTGGCTCAGTTGACATCAACACCTCAAAACTTTAGAATGCCTTCACCTTTCCACTACGATTTATTGCCAAAATTCTCCAGTGCCTCTGTACAGGAAGGTCTAGCTAATGTGCAAAGTGCAAATGTGGAGTCCTTTCCTCAAAATTATTCAGGGATTCACAATGGTGACAGCAAAGCACTAAGCCATATGCAGGGCCTGCCTAAGCCTCGGACTCCATGAAACCATACATGTTGCAGGAAGACAGAACTTTCTGGATAAAAGTTGTGATGTGGGCCAGCACTATAACATAGTGGGTAAAGCTACCACCTGCATATGCTGGTTCAAGTCATAGATGCTTCACTTTATATCCTGCTCCCTGCTAATGTTCCTGAGAAGCAACAGAAGGCAGTCCAGTACCTGGAACCCTTCTGCAGTTGTGGAAGACCCAGAAGAAACTCCTAGCTCCTGGCTTTGGACCAGCCCAGCTCTGGCCTTTGTAGCCATTTAGGGAGTGAACCAGTCAATGGACAATCTCTCTGTCTGTCTCTCTGTAATTCTGTCTTTCAAAAAGTAAACACATCCTAAAAACTAAAGAGTCTGCTTCTAGTTCATTCAGAAATATAAGGAGAATCTTGGAATTTTTCTCAGACCTAGGATTTAAATTTCCTTCTATTCTCTGCACAGAATTCTTCAAATTATATTTCCTTTTCAGCACTAAAATTATTTTGTCCTGAACCTCAGTCATACAACAAAAAGCTTGCAAGCTTTTTGTTTTTTTTCCAAAATGAGAGTATGGGATGTTTTATTACATCCCAGTCTCTGTTGATGAATAAACTCTGTTATGAACTTTGTCCATCTAAATTTTAGCTAAATTTCTTTTAAAAGGGCTTCTCAGACCATCTCAGTTTCCAATATGAGAAAAGCTCTTTTGAAAAATAGTTAAATGCCTAGACCTGACTCTGCCTTCATTTGTAAAAGCATTTCATCTCAGAGTGCAGCCGGCAACATGAGACCAAGGAGGGAGGTGAAGGGGAGGGGCAAAGAGGGTGAGCCAGACCAATGGGAGAGCTGGCCAGAGGTATGCTGGGTTATAATCAATGGCATGAAGTTACAACTTGCAGCTGACATTGGTTACAGTAAAAGGTCAGTCTCTTGCTGCATTCTGCATTTAGTGATTTGGGAGGGAGTCACTGCAGCCCACTCTTCCCCCACCCGTCTCGGGGTTGCCTGTCTAACTGATCCCCTGCCGCATTCCTTTCTTTATTCCAGCTGAGATCTTTTTTCACCCTTTACACAAACATGCACCCACACCCTTGCCCTCATATTCTTGCTCACATTCCCTCCCCCAGAAGCACAGAGCCCGGAGACACTCCCACAGTCTGGATATCAGGGCATCCGTGGCTTTTGAATGCTGCTGTCACAGCCATCTGTCTTCTGCCAAGGTCCCTCCCCCGTCCAGTGACATTTGGAAGGACAAAAGGGGCCAGTGAGGTAGGCGTGGTTTCCAGCAGACAGGAACTTCACTGAGCATGAAATAGTTTAAGTGTGCAAAGGCCTTCAGGAATCTCTATCTCTGATGGGAGTGAAATGGTGGTGGTGGTGGTGGAGGGAGGGCAGAAAAGTGGTGGTGCCAGGTAGAAATATCACCTGGGAAAACCCTGGAGTCCTCTGTTGTTAAACCTGGCAGACACATTATCCGCAGAGCTGGGATTTAGGGAGACTGGATCCCACACATCACTCCAGGCTGCTTCCCATATTCCAACCCCCTCATATCAGCAGTACTCTATAAAGGAGAGCATGCTTGTGGGCATCAGTCTCCTGTCCATCTTCTTAGCACCTTTCTGCTGGCAGGTGTACACACCTCTGTGCTGCTCTGCATCATTGCCTTTACCCTCCATTGAGTGCCTAGTCTACTCCCTGGGCCTCTGATTCAAATCTCCCCAGCCCAAAGATTCCACAGACTCAAATACTTGTGTATCCTTCAGGTTGTGACATGTCCAGTCATCTTCAATATTGTTCACTAGATGTTGTTCTTTTCTTTTTTTTAAAAGATTTATTTATTTTTATTACAAAGTCTGATATACAAAGAGGAGGAGAGACAGAAAGGAAGATCTTCTGTCTTATGATTCACTCCCCAAGTGACTGCAACAGCTGGTGCTATTCCAATCCGGAGTCAGGAGCTAGGAACTTCCTCCAGATCTCCCACACAGGTGCAGGGTCCCAAGGCTTTGGGCTGTCCTCGACTACTTTCCCAGGCCACAAGCAGGGAGCTGGATGGGAAGTGGAGCTGCCAGGATTAGAACCTGTGCCCATTTGGGATCCTGGTGCATTCATGGTGAAGACTTTAGCCAGTAGGTCACCACGCCGGGCCCTAGATATTTTTTTTAATAGTTCACTTTGATTATCACAAATACAATCATTTTAATGGAAACATTTCCCCATTACTAAATAGGTTTATAATCATTTACCAAAGAATTTGAAGTCCTACATTAGAACAGGAAAGCAGTCATGCAGGGTCCTTTAAGAGTCATCTTGCTTATCATCTATGCTCCCTATGCTTCTGCTTGGGAAGTAAAGCTGTCAGACCTCTCCTAAGTTGAGGAAATTAAAGGCTCTAATCACTGTAACTTGTGTCTTCACCACTGGCACTTCAGAGATTCTTCTCTGCCAATACAGAAGGGGGAAAGAGCAAAATTCTCAGAATGAAGCTGTTGTGTTCCTTCAACAACAAGTCCTACACTTCAGTTCTTCATGTTCTGCTCTGAAAGAGAAACGCTGCAGAATAAGTAAGTATCTCAGATGCTGAGGGGACCAGTGGGCCATCCATCTTGGATCTTACAGGTTTCTAACATTCTCTTAATGAAGACTTGTGCTGTGCAATTTACCATCCACAAACTGGGTTTCACGTCTGTTCTGCAGTGTTCCTGGAGCACAGGCGAAGATCAAGTCCTGGAGCCTGAGATCATACTGGCGATTCAGAGTGAGAACTTAGAATCTAGCAGGAGGAGCACTGCAGTTCACAAATATTAAGCCTCTTCAGTTTCATCAACTTCACAGATGATTCAGAAGAAGGTATTTTCAAAGTTCAATCCACCTGCAACCTTGAGATTTGAAGTTCACATCTCTGCCCAGATCCAGGTCTCCTGTTATAGTGGTAGTCACCATTGGGATACAAAGTGAGCTTGTCCCCACTCTGAGCATCCCGATCCTGTCAGGGATGGGTTCGGCAGCTGATGGATTGTTCACGGTCAGGAAAGGTGGCTGCCCACATGGATGGGATACATGAGGTGGCTCGTAAAACTTATGAGCCGTGTTCTGAGGTGTGACCTGGGTGAGGGATTGTTCAGCTTCATTGGAGGGATAATTAAAAACAATTAAGTGTTGCTGGAGAAATAGCAGAATCCCATGCAGACTTTAGGGTTGTGCAGGGCTGGTCTGGGGGAGGGCCAGGAGCACCAAACCTTCAGTTTATTTACAGAAATGCAGAACAGGCTGTTGAGCTACACTCAGGCTGCATCTTGACTGGAGAAACTACGAGACATCCTCTCATGGGCGCTGAGAAGGACTCTGTCCTCTTGTGCTTACCAATCACTGGGATTTCTGCCGTAGAGGCACACTAGGGGGTTTCCCACTGTGTTCCCAGACAATGCCTGTGCAAAGAAAAAAAAAATCCCTTAGCATCCTCTAATATAGCCCTTTCTCTGATTTCCTGGCCATCAGCTTAAAGAGATGCAGCCCCAAACAAATGAGATAAAAAGAGGAAAAATGTCCAGAGAAGAAACCATGGGGGTCAGACAATAGTAAACACAGTTCTAGGTTGAGATAAAAGAGACATGGCCTTGTGGGGTTTACAAAAGAACAAAAACCAGGAGATCTACAAAAATAAAAGGGATGGACACTACATTAGGATCAGAGTTAGTATAAACCTAACACAGTAACTTGGCTTCCTAGGGAACTAGGCATAACCATACACGAGATAGTTGTAAGCACTTAATAGGTAGGAGCCTCTCAGTATCACTGCAAACTAGTGATTTATTATTCTTAACGTTATAACCAACTTAATAAGTTTCTTTTAAATGTCTGTTATGTAACTACAGTCTTTTTCTAGAAGAAAAATAACTATCATCATCGTACTTTCACTAGAAAGATAAAGAGGAAGCCCTAGGTTATGATGTAACACAAGCAAGTCAAATAAACAGATCCTGGCTCCCTGAGCTTCTCTCTGATTGAATCCCCCAAGGAAAACAAGAGCAGCACTCTGCTCCCAAATGGATTACCTAGTCTCCATTACCATCTGCTTATGGTTGAATGCGTGAATGGGTGGGAAAAACCAGGAAGTTTGCACATCATATCATCAGAATATATTTCCTGCTGTTTTCTTTCTGACTAAGGAAATAGATAAGAACTTTTCCAGCCCCACCCCAAATACCTCAAAAATTTTCAAGGCTTTTAAGAACTGTCAATGGGAAGAATGGAGTCTTTGTCTTGTAAGTGGATTTCCTTCTGATACATACAGGAACTGTCTTCAAGGGAAGGAATATATGAATATAAATCATGCATGAATTTATGATGGTACCTGAAAAGTTATACTTGAGGCTATGGAAAGACAGAGAGTGTAGAGTGTGTGTTTGCAGATTAAAGGAAAACTATGAAATGAAGTCATGTATAAATTTCTCTTATTGTTGTAAAGGAGGGGAGGAGGGAACACAATACAGCACAGAATCCACTGGCCAACGAGCCCTCCTGACTCTACCCGTTAGATGTTTCTCCAATTCTTCTAATTGTCTTCATCTTTCACTGCCAAAATGATACATCAAAGTATGAAAAAAATGTTATTTTGTGCCACATATGCTTCTTAACGCATAGCCCCATTTTTTGCTTCATTTCCACATTCCTGTTGGAATGATAAGAAGTCAGATCCATTCATACTGTTTCTTTGAAAAGGAGGCACATATACACAATGGAATAATACTCAGCCATAAAAAGAATGAAATCCTAACTTTTACACCAAAACTGAAACAACTATAGACTGTTATGCTTAGGGAAACAAGCAAGACCCAAAAAGACAAATATATTTTCTTTGAATTGCAGTAGCTAATACATACAGTACCAAAAAAAAATTATATGTATACATGAAACTGACATCTTGAGATTAGAAAAAAATGGGGACACCAAAAATTTCTTATATAAAAGGTCAAAATTTTCTACAATTCACTGCACAACCCTGGCTCAGGTGCTGGTCTCTAGACTCTGTATCTGAATTTTTGTCCAATATCATGGTTCCCTTAACTTCAACTTATTTCATTAGAGCGGTCTTGGATTCTCAATTCTGGACAGGTCTTCCTAAAAGCACCCTGCTTTTCTCCATGCAAAACATATCTCAGTATAAATCCATTAGTTGTAAAAATGTATTATTGAACATTTCTTTTTCCTTGATAAAAATGTCAGAGCTGGGATGCTTTTGGTTACAGTCCAATTTCACTGAGCCTAGAAAAGAAGCAGTTACCTATTAATAATAATTTGGAGAGCTCACCACTTGTCAGCCACTATTATAGAAATACAGGAATTGCCTTCTGTAACCCTCATTCAAGCCCCATGAGTTAGGTCCCTTTGTGAGCTACATTTCACATTGGGAAAGCACCTAGACACAGTGAAGATAAATTTGCCAAAGGGTGTGTAGCTTTGACTGGCAGAGGTGAAATTTGGACCTAAACACAGACCTAACAGACTGACTTAAATAAGACCTATTTTTTCTTAATCATAATTTCACACACTTTTTGTATTGTTGCTATTTAGTAACTATTGCTTATAACCAATTTATCTACTCAGTAAAATATATTTGCCTAGCAGCTACAGGACAATTGGCACTGACAACATTTGAGAATGGGAAAGAGAGCAGCAAGAAACACATATAGAACTCAACATCCTTAGTATGTAGTTTACTTCCTGGTGCACTGGGTCTGTTCTAGAAATGATTCCTTTCGAGAGTTTTGCATTTAAGGAAGAGCTTTCTCAAAACTCACAACATTCATAAAAAGGAGAGATGGGGAAAAAGCAAACCCTGTAGCAGTAGCACACCTTCTCTAATGAAAAGAAGTGTTAGGATCTTCCAGGAGAGGTTTTTTAGTGTCCTGAAACTCTACTAAATTATATTGGATATCACTGTAGAAAGGCTTAAACAGCTTTTTGCAAGAATATGCAAAAACAATTTACTGTCACCTATACTCAGCAGAATCTGAAAAAAATTCAATTACAATTTTATGTCTGGAATTCTGACCCAGCATGCTTTTCTGTGTACTATTTGATCAATAAAATTAAGTGGTTGTTTATTTTTGCAGTTTGCAACCATTTTTGGAAACCTGATAAATTATGAATCCTGTTTGTCATCAACTGGATCTATGAGTGTAAATATAAACTTACCTTCATGGCCCCATCCTCAAACATATTCAATTTGTCATTCAACTGCAATGCGTTGATAAATTGAAGTGGATCTAAGCTACAGGAATACATAATTACAATGTCACCTAAAATTTAATAAGGTTACAAATAAACCAGTTGATTCAACGACAGAAGAACTGAAAAACGTGGATTCAGTTTCATTAGATTCAAGGTGGACCTAAACCAGGACCTTTCTGATAATCTTCCTGCTTACGTCCCTCCGCTTGTCCATGGAGCGCACACTGCACAGCAAGTCCCTACAGCATTTCTCAAGGGTCAATCATCTCAATTGGGCTTGGCTTAGGAAGAATTTGATTTGAAATTGAACTTTCTTACGGACACCTGTAGCCCAAATTTGTCAACGGAACTATTTGGAAAGTGCTTAATTTGGTCTAGGCATTAGGTTTGCTAGAAAGTTATGACACCTGGCCAGAGTTCTTGTTCTGTTCTAACATCTCAGCACCTTTGCACAGAGGTGATTCTCTACAGGAGAATCTGCACACGTAGTCAACGCTGTCACAGGCACTTGAGTACTTGGCAGAAAGGGGTTTATTTGCTTTTTAAATCATCAAGTAATGTTTTCTAAGTAATCGTTGGTAGTGACAACCATTCTTCAGATGGAATCTTTGATGGACACCAAATCAATAGAAATCAATTGAATAATAAAATAGCTTGACTTGCGGGTAGAGAAGTGGAGAGAGAAAACCAGAGTTATGGAAAGACTTCTCCAGCCACAGTTGTAACCCCGGAAAGTGGCAGGGGGCAGGGGAGCATGAACTCCTGCAAAAGCCTCTGTAGCTTATCGCAGACTTGGCTTAGAAACCATCTTAAAATGGCATAGAGAGGCATTAATCTCTCAGACTAGCAGGGCACCTCCTTTAACTCCACCTATGAAATACATGAAATCTGTTCTGTTTGTATTAATAACATAGTTTAGACCTTTTGAACCTAGACTTGCAGTGAGTGGCTTGCCTCCGCCCCTGTCCCCCATCAGCGATGATTTGTGGTGCCAGTGCCTACACTTCAGGGACTCAAGAGTTAAATTTCGATTGCAAAGCTCCTTCCACTCCCAGATTTACATCTGCTGCTCTGAAAGTCTGTGATTTCATTCTTTTCTAACTTAATTAGGACCTGGAGTTTAAATACAGTGCCAAACATTTTGATATTTGTCTATCCTTCCATCTCCCAGGATGAAGAGGCTGTTTTGTTAGGGGACTCTTGCAGGCCAGAAGTCACTGGTAATGAGTCGGCTAATTACAGTCCTGCTGTTGAGAATCTAGACCTGCTTACTCCTTTCCCCACTTTCAATTCCAGTGTGTAGTATTCCTCTTTTTTTTAGACAATATTAACTTTTCACTTAACTGCTGAAAATTGCAGAGAGCAATCAACTGGAGCTCAAAGTGTTGAAACAAAAGAGGAAAGGGGAGGGAAATGTTTGCTGTCGAGACTTTTTCTTTCTTTTTTTGAGGGAGAGAAACAGATTTTATATTTCATATCAGAGAACACTGAAGTGATATAGTCTGACACAATGAAAACCTTGTGTTTTATTAAAATGAAAAAGCTTGCTCAAGACCTCCATTACTCATTTCCGGATGGAATGGCAAGACCTCAAGTTTGAAAAGATTCAAGTAGCTATAAACTTTTCTCTGGTAGCAACTGATAACACAGCACTTTCCAGAAATCCATTTTGTAGATTGTTCAGATCAGCTATTTCAGGACTCCTGGAGGCTGAACTCTGCACGAAAAGAGTGGCACCACTGAAAGCCTGGAGGTACTTAATGCCAGAACTTTTTGGATGCTATTTTAGGACAAGAACTGATAGAAGATTCAGCTGGATGAACACAGTGGTCACTCCCATAAGGAGAGAGCCATGATTTTTTTTTTCTTTTGCCTCCATTCTCTCCCCTCCTAAATGAACAAGGCTCAGCCACTCCAGAACCTACCCATCCCGCACCCCAGCTTCCCCACCCATCAGGACAGCGTTCAGAGACACAGGGTAGACACCAGGTAGCAAACAGCAGACCTACTGCCAGTTCCTCATTTAGGCTGCAGAACAGGCACCTGGTCTTCATTAACATTGCTGCTGTAGTTAATGTGTTGCAGGTGTGAAAGTGTGTGGCTGAAATCTGACAAAACACCTGTCTTTTGTGGCACCATTAGATCTGCCTTGTGTGGGACATGACCCCCTCGGGTGTGCTTCCGCCTGCCTTGAAAGCCACAGTAAGCATTGTCCTGTAATTACAAAATCAGAGTCATCATTGCTGGGAAGAATTCCTTAACAAATTATACCTAATTAGTCTGAAATTACCTTTAATTCATGGTGAAACCATAGGCTTAACTGTGTTCTATAACACCTTCCTTTTTATCTTTATGCAAATATGATTATACACCATCAAACTGGCACCACCAGGCATAAAAAACAGCTGCAGCTAGTTCTTTGCTTACTAAATGGGAACTGGAAGGGTGCCACTGATTATGTTTTCTGGAATGCTACATCAAAAAAATAATAATATCAGCCAGTTCTTTGCCTGTATGTTCTGGTTTTCTCTCCCGTCCACAGAAGCCTGATTGAAAGGTGGGGGTAGATCTCCCTTGCCCAGTCCCCACCACCTTGCCACACCTACCACAGACACGTGTGTACATCCTGCTGCCACCCAATCTTTCGGAATGTCGTTAAGTGTCAAACATGTCTCATTTCTGTTCATTGCATCTTCGGATATAATGTCTGCAGCTCCTACTCTCAAATAGGGCTTCATGCCTCTTCTTGGTTTGTGTCCCAGGGTGTCTCACCTGACAGACTTTGACCTATTTCATCTTAGCTAGAAGTGTCACCAACATATATTATTATTCTCAGACAAGGAGGAGATGCAGAGAGGGGCCAGACAATAGGAAGACGCAGACCCTGAATAGTCAGTCACCCAACGTGTTTTTCATTAGAATACTCTTTTTTGTTGTTACTTTTATTTTCCATGGTTCTTCTCTCCCCATCCTCTTTTCTCTCCCCGTTTTTACCTACCATTATTTGCCTTCATATGATCAAAGTAATATTGTCCCTTCAAAAATGGTTACTAGTTTAACTTGCTGCGAGTTAAGCATATCATGACATTGTAGGTATATTCACGCTCTCTTATTCACTGTCATATGCACGCTCACAGAAGCCCAGAGTCCCTCTAACTGATACTGATCCTTTCCAATTATTCTATCCCAGTATGAACATGACCATTGGAGACAATTTGTTCCAGTTAGTTGGCATGTAAAGCAGCAAGCAGCAAGAGAAACCATGGCTTGCTCCTCCCTTGGTCTCACATAGCTTGTTTACTAAACTGCATATCTTCTTCTACTTCCCTAATTCATTCTCAGAACTAAACTCGTATTTCTGTTTTCTCGGAAAACAAAAATAGTGTCATGTATTTTCAATAGTCTTAAAACATGTATATTCATATCTTATTTGAACCAGACTCAAGCAATTTTAACTGATTTAAACATTTTTTAAGATTCCTTCTCAACTTAAACTGAAGTTAATTCTTCAAAAAGCAAATAAAAATGTTAAACACTTCTTTAAATATCTGCTTCTTCTTTCTGCATTCTTTGGATAAATTCCCTAGGAAATGGGCATTGACTCCGAGACAGTCCTCCACACTGTACAAATTGATAGGCCATATTATTCCTAAAAATATCCCAATGTTGATTTTCCTGAAGTTGTTCACATGAAAACAGAATGCAAAACCAAATCCACACTTTTCCGGGTTAAAAGAGAGAGAGAGAATTAGTTTCTTGAGCAATTTTAGGGTTGATGTGTTGTACCATGTCTTGATATCCTCCCTGGTTGTTATTATGAGCTGTTTTAAAAAATTGCAACAGGACCAGGGATCCAGTTTGGGCTAATGATTGTTCTTGTTCAGTGTCCATCAATTGAATTAAAGCATTTGCTAACAGATGTTTGGTCCTTTTTTTTTTTTTTTTGCCAACAGTTGACTAACAATCAGAATTTGGGAACTTAATCAGAGTCAAAACACCATCTTTTCAGTTAATACTTCATTCAAATGCATGTTATTGTTGTGCAGAAAACACATTCAGCTTTCTGTGGGCTGAGCGTGACTCCTGCACAGTGGTGATCTACACAGCTGACCCGTAGCTGAGGGATGCATTGTATTTCTTTACAGTATTTTTATTAGACTGGTTCCCACAAATTTAAGAACATTGTAATTGGAGACACTGCTGGGTCACATTAGACTGAACCCAATAAAATAAGAGGAAACTGAACTCTCATTCAACCCCTTTGATTGGAATTCAGAATTTTCAGCTTATTTCCAAGGCTGAAGGTGGCATTTTCCTCGTCTTTCAAGTTCTTCAAACAAATGCAAGTGATATTGGATTCCTTTTCATCAGTAAGAGCCACCAGCTTATGTTTATCATGCCTAATTATTAGATGTCCATAAAAGAACATGACTGCTGACAGTTTATGTTAGCGATGACTCAACAAGATTGGTTAGTGGTACAACTGCCTCCTATTCCCATTGTTATTGCTTGTGATCATCTATAACCCTCACACTTTGATGTGCCACATTTTTCCACCAAATAATTTTCCATGACATTGGTTGACAATTTGTCACTACTGTAGTAATTCTGGGTCTCTTGATGGTGAAACACTGAGCTAGAATGGAAGGGGGGGGATTTGTTCAAACATCTGGATATTTGAGCTACATAAGGACAGACATCTGGATGTTCCCAAATCCTTGTTTCAACTATTTGGAAACATCCACTGATCTTTTTTCCCATCATGTAGACAAAACATCCACTTGGTTCACCAAAAGCTCCCCTTTTTGTCTGAAAATTCGATCACTGAATTTCCCTTGAGTCTTCCATATACTAATATCCATTCAGCTCATTGACAGTCCTTTCTACCCCCAAATAAGAAACACGGGGCGGGGGGTGGGGGGACTGCAAACAGATCCCATTGCTCAAAAGCAATTTGATTTAATCCCAAGTAATTCTGCTAACCACTCTAGTGAACGCAAATGGCCTCCTTTTGGAAACTCTTTGACATTTTTTTCAAGACATGTTTGCATCAGTGATTCCTAAAAGCTCAGAAGCAGTTAATGTCCATTCTTAAAGAAATAATTTTCTTCTCCAGTTTTATGGCATATAGTAATAGTTATTGTAACCTCTAATAATGAATTTTGATGTCCTAACTTTGATGTTCTTTTCCTGGAAATGGCATCTTGGCTCTCACGTCCATTTAGAGATTGGTAAAATTAACTAAAAAGTGGTATAGTGAAATAGTCAACATCCTCAAAACTGTACAAATATGTAAACTAAGAAAAGTACAAAAAGAAATCAAGCCATACCTTTAACTCAGAGACTGGTAGCCTTCCTAAAATATGTAAGCTTTCTGTAAATTGTATATATATTTATATAAATACACATTTTGTGGGAAGAACAGAAGGAGTCCACATAGTTCCTACTCGACTCCCAGTGGCTACATATCGAATGCCCTTTCTTTTATGCACAGAATTTTAATAGTTCCTAAAATTAGTTGTGAATTTGGGGAATAAGTGTGATTTATAGCATGATGTTGTTTATGATGAATTTCAGCAGTATTCAATTCCTGTTGGAGGACTGAATTCAAAAATAACATGAAAAATATTCAAAGATATTTAAGATCCTATTTAGGTAGTCACCTACAGCATATATTTCCTGTTAGCAACAGGCTATTAGTCCAAAAAAAAAAAAAAAACAAAACAAAACACCTCTTCTGTACTCAAATTTGTGAAGGATGAGGAGTAACTGCTTCAGGTGCCACTCATCTCTTGGCAAGAGACGGCAAGAAACAGAGCAAGAAATTGGAAGTAGGATATGCAAGAGTCCGACCTGGTCCCTCTGCTCCTTTGCATCTGAGACTCTGGCCATCATCTCACTGTTCTCTGCACTGCTGTCCAACTCGCCATGTCTCTCTGTGCTGTGGTGTCCTCATGTGCACCACAAGGATGGCAGGATCTAATTGGAAGGCTCAGTGTACTCTCAATACGTTACCTTCAGCAACGTGTACAGTGCCTGTCACATACAAGCACCCAAAAACTGATGACCACAGGCGTTATTGCTAATTATTCTCATTGTAGAACAAGTACCCTGCCTGCTCAGTGGTGTCAATGATTTAAGATAAGCCACACTCCAGTGAAAGCCCCTGGATCCTCAGGCTGATTTGTGTGAAGCTCTCACAGGTAACTGCCTGGAGATTCTGAATCCAGATCTGTCACTCTCAAGAGAGGATCTAATGAGTCCAGCTTGAGGGCAGATGTGTACCTCTGGCCTCAACAGCTGCTGCCCTGCCCAGGGATGCCATGGGGCACCACACTCACTCAAATGCTGCCTGAGCAATCTGTTAAGGATGGAGAGCAAGTCAGGTAGAAAGCACAAACATTCCCAATGCACAAATCAAAGTTCAAATGTGTGTCTTACATCTTTATAGATTACAGTTTAAACCTAGATCAGAGCCTAAAACAAAAAGCATTTGTATGCCCTCCTTTCTTCCACTACATAACAATGTGTGAGCCTCCTCCACCAAGAATTAGGTATTACTTTACAAGATGCTTCTGAACTGTAGCATCTTTTATTAAATATAAATTGCATTTGCCTGTACCAGTTTATTCTCCAGTGTCTCGACTACTTCAGTTACACAACTTACAAGCAGTGCTCTCACATATCTTCCTTACCACTAATCATTGCACAGGTCATTTTCTTCTAACAAGACATAAAGTCACATATGACCATTCTTTACTTTACTGTTATTGTATTAAGTAAAAATATCTAGATGTTTCTTTATTTTTCCAAAGAGCTTCCTGAAACTGTTCATTATTCAATCCTTAATTTTAATGGTAAGGTGGTGAGTGAAAGATAAATGAAGATGGGGTAAGATCGGGAGATGATGAAGATGCATGTGGCATGTATGATATGTCCTCAAAATTCAGCACAGATGCAGAATATGAAAAATTATGTATGAATTTCAAAAATGCTGGGCACCAGGTCTACATCTGTGTATTCCTTTTTTCCCTAAACTTATTGAAATAGCCTAGTGCATTTTTTATTTGTGTTTTTCTTTCTCTCAGTCTTTTTAAATGAGAATAAAGGTCTGTTAATGGCCACATCAAAATTTCTGAGACTGGCAGCCCACACTGCCAGACAGACTCCCATGATTGAGTTTTACTTCCTTATAGCTGTAAAAAGCTCAAAATATGACCAATAAATTAACTATCTATTGTATTAGTTATAAGGGTTTTTTTTTTATTTATTTGGCCTATTCTGTGTATCAAGTTAGCACAATCTTACCACATGATCAATCCTCTTTATTTCCCTTCTGGGTTACTTATTATAAGGATATATTCAGAACCTATTTCTAAAATCATTGTGCATTGACATTTCAAATACATGCACTATCTTTCTTTGTGTCATTTATTTTAATACATTAAAAATGTTACACCATTTTAATTTTAATAGCTTTATTTTGCTCAAAGCGTAAACCATGGGTAATAATGAGAACAGATTAATGTGTAAAAAAATTCCCAAAATATTTGATCACGATGAGTCTCATGGTAATCACTATGGAAATGAACTCACGCTAAAGATTTTACTCAACTTCTCAGGGAAACCAAAAGACAACTCAAGAAAGAGTCAAAACAAAACAATAGACACATTGAAAGATGAAGAACGTTGTCATGACTGTTCTAACAAATTCATGCTACCTTTTTTGAGCTGATCAGGTTAGAATAGAATCTGCATGTATTAGGTGAGACTTTTTTTTAAAAGATTTATTTTTATTATTTTTTTTTTTATTGGAAAGGCAGATATACAGAGAGGACAGACAGAGAGGAAGATCTTCCGTCCGATGATTCACTCCCCAAGTGAGTGCGACGGCCAATGATATGCCGATCCAAAGCCAGGAGACTCTTCCAGGTCTCCCACGTGGGTGCAGGGTCCCAAAGCTTTGGGCCGTCCTCGACTGCTTTCCCAGGCCACAGGCAGGGAGCTGGAAGGGAAGCAGGGCTGCCAGGATTAGAACTGGCAACCATATGGGATCCCGGGCATGCAAGGTGAGGACCTTAACCACTGCGCCACCGCGCCGGGCCCTAGGTAAGACTTCTTTAGCATTATTATCACACACCTGCAACTTCAGAGTTTGAAATAATTCAAAGACAATTGCCTGCTAAAAGGAGATGACTTGAAAAAGTATAAGATATGGGAATAAGGCAAGATGTTTCCACTAAATTCCATACTTCTTTAATGTTTTCCTCTCTCATTTTGATGCTTTCTGTTTTGGTTTTTTTTTTTTTTTTTCAATTTTGCTTCATTTCCTATCTTATTGAACCATAGTTACCCTTTCTGGTTTTAAGAAATCAACCTGTCAATGCTTTCAATTATTTATTTTAAAAAAAAGTATTTCCTCTAATTATTAACTTTTCATCAAAAACCATTCATTAGTACAAAACTACTACTTTTACTTCCTCCTACCAGATTTTGTGACAGCTGAGGGTGCATCAAAGCATTGATGGAAAAAAACCAATGAACATAAAAATTAGACTTATTTTGATGTAAAATGATTGAAATTCATTAGTAGCCTTTCCACAGCCCACATTTTCAATGAACTTTCTTAAGACTGCAGCAATACAGGATTGGTAGTATTTTTTTGCTTTTAAATATTTCTTTTTCTTTAAAATCATCTGTGTAGAATTTAAGAGTTTATTGTTTACTTAAAATTTCTATTTTTACAACAGTGCTCATCTTTTTATATTCCATTCTTTATTCTGATTTTATATCCATGTACAGGCTGTTAGGAAAACTTATACATTTTAAAAAGAAAATATAGTAGAAGTTGTTCATTGCAAATCTAATGCAATGTTTCTGCTACCTTCATATGTGAATAAAATTTACCTGTAGTGCAGAAATCTTAGCTACAATCTTCCAGGTAAAACTCAGGGACTCTCATCATAGTCGTCTGTGAGAATGGGGGACTCCGCAAGTGAAGGTTTGGTTTTGCCCTTTAGCATAGGAAAAGTCTGTCCCATGTAGGTGCTTGTCACACCGATTTGACTGTCGGATGCATGTAAGTAAGCATATGTTTGTTATTTTCGTTAACGTGTCCTGAAATTTGTTGAACTCCTTCAGTTTGCGGAGCGAGAACATTGCTATCTAGCCTAGCCAAGTGACTCTCAACATTTATGAACATGGTGTCTCTTGGATTTACTGCCATTCCCTTCAGCAGCACTCACAGTATGAACAGGGTATCAAAAATACCCTCTCTGATGACCACGTTTGGCATGGGATGCCCTTGTTTCTGTCTCCCCCACCTTAGCCGCCTGGGAGAGCCTCATCAAGCATGCATTGTGTATCTTTGATCTGCTTTACTGTGCTATTCTTTTAGTTCTTGCTACATTCTTAAAAGCTGTTCTTAACTGTTTACAGAGGTTTTTTTCTTTAACTCATTTCAAATTTTTGCCTGCTTTTCCAACCAGTTCCACTGTCAAATCTGTTTATAGTGTTATCATCTCATGTTACAAGTTTTATTTTATGAAACATACTTTTCCAATATTCATAAGACCACAGAAGTATATAAACTATATTTATGTTTTTTCCATAATTTTTCAAATGTGCTTTTGTCCATGAGTCTAGCTTATGTGTCTGTATGAGTACATTGAGAAGAATGAAACTTAAAACTGACATAGAAGAACACAGTGAACCACAGTGGGATTTGTGCTACAGACGCCTAGAAAGCCGTAGAGTCATAATCCTAGGTAAGTCTAAATGAAAAGTTGCCAGGTAAAGTTAAAAAAAAAAAGGAGATATGGGGCCCAGTGTGGTAGCCTAGCAGTTAAAGTCCTTGCCTTGCATGTGCTAGGATCCTAGATGGGTGCTGGTTCCCATCCTGGCAGCCCTGTTTCCCATCCAACTCCCTGCTTGTGGCCTGGAAAAGCCTGGGGACCCTGCACCCGCATGAGAGACCTGGAAGAGGCTCTCGTCTTCTGGCTCTGGATCGCTGCAGCACCAGCCCTTGCAAAAGCTTGGGGAGTGAATCAATAGGCAGATCTTCCTCTCGGTCTCTCCTCATCTCTGTATATCTGACTTTCCAATTAAAAAATAAATCTTAAAAAGAAATAGGAGATATCACTAAAAAGCTTCCTTGGATGCATGTGTTATTTATTTCAAATACAAAGTTACAAAAAGAGAGAGAAAAAAGAGACACAGATAGAGAGAGAGAGAGAGACCTTTGATTTACTGGTTCACACCCCAATTGGCCAGGCTGAAGCCAGGAGCCAGGAATTCCATCTGGGTCTCCTACAGGGGGTGCCAGGGTCCAAGTACATTTTTTTAAAAGATTGATTTGATAAAGCAGACTTACAGAGTGAAAGAGAGAGAGAGAGAGAGAGAGAGAGATGTCTTCCCTTTGCCATTTTGCTAGGAGCAAAACCCTCCTCCATGTTTCCCACATGGGTGCAGAAGTTAAATGACTTAAACCATCCTCCATTGCTTCCCCAAGAGAATTAGTAGGGACCTGCACTGGAAGTGAAGCAATCAGTACTTGAACTGGCACTCATATGGGATGCCAGCATTGCAGGAAATGGTTTTACCTCCTATACTACAATGCCAGCCCCTGAAAATATTATTTTTATATGTAAATTACATATCTATTAATTTTTAAAGTTACAAACACAATACTCAATAACACTTTTACATTCATGACAGGATTAACTTTGCAAAGACCGAAAATCGCCAAAGTTGTACATCGTAAACATCAACACTTCCAAAATCTTTTTAAAAATTCCTTAGCTTTTTGTTTTTAACAGATTTACCATAATTGATAGCTAAAATTCAATAATACAATCTCACTCCCTTCCTGCATTCGTCTTTTCACTCCAACCCTCCCTCCATCATTTGTTTTTCTTTTTTACTTTTTTTTTTATAGGAAAGTGGGTAAGACTATTATTTCCATATTGTTTCCTTCATGTTTAAAGGGGGGTATTAAGGGAGAAGACCCACCTAATTTCCCACCCTCCCCACGTCCCAGATGTAGGGTATGCTCCGAGGTTCTTGCTCAAGTGGTTTTGATAGTTCAACAGTTATCAATTGCTGCCAATCTTGCCACTCCAAGCACTATGAGGTCGTTGAAGAATCCACTGATTGACATAGTCCATCACAGAGTCTCTGTTTGCCCAGTATTTCGCTACCAACATATAGCTGAGATGATTGATTGACCTGTTCTGTCTTCTGTCTTTTCTTGGTTAGGGTTCTGAGTCCAGCATTTCAATTGGCCCTGAAGATATTATAAGGGATTTCCGTTCCATTCTAGCCAAGAACTCCTCTTTACCCAAAATACCGTGCACTGGGCGATTTACAAACTGGAGAGACAAAAGGAAGATATCAGAGTCAGGAGCGTCTGGCATGCTGAGGGTGAAGAAAATTACATTGAGACAAGAGACTGATAATCCAGGCAAGGAGCACAAACTGAGCTGTTAGCCCTCCATGCTCTAGCAGGAGATGGCAGATTTCCTCTCTGGGAAGTGGCTCCTAGCAAAAGACCCTCAAACCTTGACACTGAGAGCCACAAGTACACAGGCCCTGCCTCTGCACACTGGAATTCCCATCTTCCCTTTCAGTTGGGATGCACGGCCACAGTTCATCATTCATTTGAGGTCAAAATAAACGTGTCAGATACTTGGAGGAAAAAGAGATAGTGCTGCAAAGCAAGCCAGGAAAAAAACTTTTAAAATTAAAAAAAAAAAACAACTAATAGTGTCAAAGTAATCAGACAAGATTTTCATATCGTGAAATAATGGCATGTTAATATTTTAAGAGGAACTTTCAGAGCACAGTTAAAGTGTGTGAAAGAGATATAAAGGTCATTGAGAAAATCTCCAAAAAGGAGGGCAAACAAGAAATAAAACAATAAAAAACAGAGGGTAAAAATCAAATGTATAAAAGAAGAGATTTATAGGCCTAGCATCTAAATACCAGGAACTCTGGGAGAAGAACTTGTTTTAAATCATGGGGAATAAGAAATTATCAACAAAACACACAATGTGATTTGTTACATTGGAAGGAATTGGGACTCTACTCTATGAGGACTCAGTGCATAAGCTAATGAATAGATATACAATAGAAAATATGTGAGATTTCTGACTATTAGGGATAAACGGAAGAAAATAAATGACTCCAGCAGGTCTGTTATGAATGACAAAGAATGAAAATCACGTTGCGTGTAACAACTTTATATATTTTAGAGCTAAATGGGGTGGGAGAAAGGCTTAAATTCAGTTTATGAAAATTTCCAAGCCAGAACCCAGATTTCAGCCAAAGTGTTCATTCACTGTCAAACCAAAATAAGAACAGTTTCAGCAGCGAAGGTCTAACAAAAAATATTTGACACGCTCCTTTCTGACAAAATCCACTTGTCAGAGTGCCCAATCAAAACAAACAAGCTAACTATAAAAGAGAAGATGTTGGGCCTGGCGCAAGAGCACAGTGGTTAAAGTCCTAGCTTTGCATGCGCCAGGATACCATGTGGGCGCTGGCTCTAATCCCGGCCAACCAGCTTCCCATCCATCTCCCTGCTTGTGGCCTAAGAAAGCAGTCAAGGACAGCACAAAGCCTTGGGACCCTGCACCCACATGGGAGACCCAGAAGAGCTCCTGGCTCCTGGCTTGGGATTAGCTCAGCTCCAGCCATTGCAGCTGCTTGGGGAGAGAACCATCACACGGAAGATCTTCCTCTGTGTCTCTCCTCCTCTCTTTATAGCTGCCTTTCCAATAAAAATAAATAAATCTTTAAAAAAAAGAGGAAGATGTGGAATTTGGGCCACTGGAGGTGCCACACAGTTACAGACTAATTTTATTTTTTTGTAAGTATTAATCTGTTTTATGGAGAGCTGAGATAAGAAATTTGTGGAAGGCCTAAGCTAAAATTCATTCGGATGAGTGGCAGGGTAACAAAAGACTCCAGGAGTAATACGCCAGAACTGCTAAGATGTAATAAGAAGAGTTACTTTTCATATGGAGAGTTTACCAACAATTTACCTGTAGGTACACAGAAAATAAACAAGCACATCAAAAGGAGGTAATAATTAGCTCCAGCAAGAACAAAAGATGGTGCAGGAGAGGAAATGATATGAATGGATTTCAACTGAGAGTATCATGTAACATAGCAATACAAATATTGATTATTGACAAATAAATGATTGAAGTGATCATGCCGCGAGATGCGTAGTGTCTTAGTTCAAAGGCTGTAACCAGTTACTACAGTCTTGGTGCTTCAGACAGCACACACTTACTGCCCTCGCTTCTGCAGGCTGAGTAGTCAAACACCCAGGTGCAGGCCAAACCAGCATCTGGAGGGGCCCTGTTCCTTCCTACTGGACGGCAGCATCTCGGACCCTCACAAGGCAGAGAGGAAGGCAGGTTCTCACAGCTCTTCTTCTAAGTGTGACTCCCCATACGGGGACTCCATCTTCATGGCCTGATGATTTGCCAAAGCGCCATCTCCTAACAGCAGCAAATTGAGGGAATTCAACTTAAAAATTTTGAAGAAAGAAAACCATTCAACTCCTACCATGGCAGAAGGATACTATTTCTTTTAAGTTGAAAAACAATCTCTATCCTGGAAGCTTTGCAGCGTCTATGTTGTTGATGCACAGTCAGCAGGAAGGGTAGCTTTTACGGTTTGGAGGAATGAGGAAAAAGAAATTGGTAGTATGGAAGTTAAGTCTTCTTGTAGATTTTGAAAACTGGAACCAGAGCTGTTACCTGAATAGAAATTGAAATTAAAATGTATAATAAAGGCACTGTAGAAGCAACCACAATGTAGTATTTTCCTTCAGATTCCTTACTCTAAATAGTTATGTATTCAGGATCCAGAATTTTTCCAGGAATCCTCTCTCCAGTCCTAACTGCAATACTGAAGCTCCTGTTCAGGTCTCGTACAGGGCAAGAAACACTTCTTGGTTTGCAGTCTGAGAATATAGTTCAGATTTTAAGGTGTTGGGCTTAGGGTGAGACCAACGACCCAATAGACTGAAGGATACGAAGACAGAGGTAGCATCTAGGAATACTGGAGTGTGGCAGCGAAGGTTTCAACATAAAGGATCCCTCCACATTTCTAGCAAAGCTCCTGCGCCAGGGCTGCATCAGTTTGTGGGGAGCTTTCTTCCAGGGGCAGGCCTGACTCCCCTGGGATGTTCAAGCAGAGCGTCCTTCACTGTTCATAAGCCCTTTGCTTCCTAGGCTCATAAGTTCCCAGATCCAGTTCTCCTACGTGTTTTGATCCCATCAGAAAGGAAGATGCTGTGTCGTGAGTATAGCCACAGGAGAGGTTGGCATTTCAGCACTGCTGTACATTGCTGCAGATTTCTTAGGCGGCTTCGGGCTGCATTAGTTACAATCCTTGCAGCCTCAGGAAGTGACTCTCCCAGAGCCACCACCACAGAGCTTCTAAGGGTTCTGATCTGCTCATCCAGTCCTTCAGCCCTCTGACCTCACTTCAGCTGGACAGTCATCGGTGGGAAAAATGTCCCAACTGTTGCTTTCTAGATCACTCTGAAACCTTCACGGTCTCCAACCTGGGTCTCCCACATCCTGAACTTGCCCATAAAGCACAGAGCTCAGAGGGAGTATTCCATCTAGGCCATGCTGGGGAGTGAGAGCCTTGTTCTCACTTAAATGGAATCCAATTGCAACATCTCAGAATTTCTCATATCTCATATCCCCCAAACATCCAGGGCTGATGCGGTGGCACCTTTTAGCACATCCCTCTGCTGTCCCCTCAAAATGATGTACTCACCATTACAAGAAAGAAAAGTGGCTAAGATTCCACCCATCAAAGCTGTGCTTCAGGCAGGACAATGGAGGAAAGAGCCAGTACTATGTACACATTCTCATTAAAATACACTTTCTGACATTACACCTAAGTGCACTTACGTAATATTAGCCATAACTTAGAATT
This sequence comes from Ochotona curzoniae, assembly GCF_017591425.1. Lineage (NCBI taxonomy): Eukaryota > Metazoa > Chordata > Mammalia > Lagomorpha > Ochotonidae > Ochotona > Ochotona curzoniae. The sequence continues at coordinate 47,128,037 of NW_024467106.1, read as the reverse complement.
GTGGCCTCTCTGAGCAGCAAGAGAACCTGGGAGCATTGATGTCATCAAAATTCCTTAAAGATGAAATTTAAAAGTGGTCTTGTCGTTGATGTATTCTAAAAACTCCTTTTTATAAAGCACAAAACAAAAGAATGGTCTGCAGGTTTCTTGATTCACAGGCATTCATCGATCTTGAGATTAAATCACAAAGTTAGATCAGATAATATGAAAATGTGCAAAGAGAAAAAAGCATGCCAAAAATTTTGTCCCCTCTCTAGAATGTGGCCTTTCAGTATAAAAATAAATAAATCTCATTTGTCTTTATAAAAGGAGGGGGGAGAGCTGCTTTTTCTAATTTGCCACCAGAATGTTTTTTTTTAATTAAACCACCAGAATGCAGCACCTGCTCAGGTCCCAGCTGCTCTGCTTTTGACTCAGTTCCCTGTTAATGTGCCTTGAAAGCACCAGACATGGCTCACGTTCTTGGGTACCTGCATCCACACTGAAAACATGGTGGGAACTCTAGGCTCCTAGCTTGAATCTGGCCCAACACCAGACACTGCAGCCATTTGGTGATTGAACCACCAGATGGAATGCTTCTCTCTTTGTAACCCTACCCTTCAAATAAACAAATAAACACATCTTTTTTTCCCAAAAAACAAATTTACAGCTTATGGAACAAATTTAAGTTTCTATTCTCTGTGTTTCTCCATAGTATCTTTCTGCCTGTCAATTACATAATTTCCACCATAGCCAGTCCTCAGTACTTTTTACAACTCAATATCTTTGCAGGCCTCAGCAAAAAAATGTGAGCAAAAAAAGAGAAGCTTAGAAAGTTTACATTAAGTGGATATCTGGATAATACTATATGTCTGTCGACATCATGACTTTAATAAAACACATTGCTCTAGTTGTCAAGTGTTCATGAAATTTCTCTTTTATGTGGAATACAGTAATGGGTAGTAACAAAATATAAGATAATAGAATACATAGATTATGCTGTCCCAGATCTTAAAACCAAGTCATTAGCCAAGTACTTTAAAACTAATGTCAGGAGGCAAATATTATCACCAGTCTTACCTTTTACCAGGAAACCTTTGAGAAGCATCCTAAAAATCAGCTATGAATTTATATTATGTACAGATTATAATGAACATACACAGACTACATAATGACCTCTCAGTGATAGATCACATATACAACTGGGATTCCATAAAATGCCTTTCATCTGCCAGCATAATAACTGTCTTAACATGTGCATACATAGACTCCATGATGTTCGGAAGACAAAAATCACCCAACAGCATATTGCTCAGAAATGATCTGGTCACTAAGCGACACGTAACTGTACCGGCATTATGCAATTTAATAGAAATGGAGACCGCGTTTAAAAATTTGGGACTGGAGAGTCATGCTTGGGATACCTACATCCCATATGGAGTGCTGGTTTCAGTCCCAGCTAATCTGTGTCCTGGGAGGCAGCACGTGATGACTTCAGTCCCTGGCTCCCTCTTATCAAGGTGGGAGACCTGGATATTGAGTTCTGAACTCCTAGCTTCAGTTTGCTCCAAGCAGAACTATTGGGGATATCTGACAAGGGGAATCTTTTCCAGCAGATGGAAAACTATCTCTCTGTCCTTTCCTTTCTCTACTTCACCCTTTCAGTTCCTCTACCTTTGTATAAAATAAGGATAAAAGATTTTAATGTAAAGTCTTTTACTGTATCTTTTGAACAGAACCACAATTCTGGCAAAATTTTACTGCATTGCGTGACATATTCACAAGGACCATTTTTATACTCTACCCTGTTGCTGTGACTTCTATTAACCCATTTAGTCTCATAATAATTTTAACAATGGATCCCTGAAGTTGCATATATAGGTTAATTTTGATCCCTGAAAAAATAATCTAACTCCTTGGATTCACATTGCTTTGCCTTCTCATCATATTACAGAGAACACACACACACACACATACACACACTCTCTGTCTCTATCTCTACTGCATGCCAGAAGATACAGGTTTTAAGCCTCACATGGAAGCATAGCCACAGTGGCTCTAAGTGATCTTACACATTTTCCCTCTCCATTGTGACAACATAAAGGAACTAGGAGACAAAACTAGGGATGGAGATAACAGAGCAAGCAAGCAACGAGTCGGAATCAGCATCATTGTCAAGCGTGGCCCCGTGGGCAGCACCCCCATCGGACCCCTATGAAAACTGAAGTGTAACATATGGACCAACCATATTTTAGAAACGGTTTCTGCCACTCCTGCAGCCTGATACTTTGATTGCATTGTGGTTGCTCTAAAAGCCTTAATGCAGAGGGCTGTGGATTCCGCTCTTTCCTTTGTGGTTTGAAGCTGGGCAGAGGGGAGGAGACTTTGGAAAGAAAAATTGCCCACTGCACCATGACAGCTGTGTAATTAGGCAAGGCAGGCCAGTGCTCACAGCGTTCGTCATTCAGCACTTGTTCACACGCCATGTTCTTTAGCCAGGTGCTCTGAACAATGAGGTGATGATAATGTCTTCATGTGACCTGGGCCCCAGGAACAATCAAGTTCAAATAGACCAAACACCTCATTTTACTAGTGAAGAAAAATAAATGACTACTCCTTAAATTTCTTAGTGTTCATTAGTCTCTATTTGCAAGAAAAAAAAATTTATAGCCAGTTTTTAAAATTACTAAAATAGCACATTAAACAAAAGGATAGTTATGTGAGATATTTGTGAATTTTTGTCATCAAAATAAAATATTGTCCCCAAACACTGAGACTCTAGATTTTTCATAAAAAGATAGATTCAGTGCCAAGAAATAGAAAGTGGACAACAGGGCAGGAATATGTAGTATCACATGTCCTGTTTATCAAAAAAAAAGAGAGAAGCTTTTTGTTCAGTTGTTGAACACATTCTGTAACAGTATGTTTCTTCAATCTCCAGCCAAGGCTTCTTTTCTCTTGTTTCTCTTGTGGTCGGTTATACAGACAGGTGATATTAACAAACTCAGATCCTGGGGCAGGCATTTGCTTTAGCAGTTAAGATGCCAGTGAAGGAGCCTGTGTTCCAGCTCGGAATGCCCGGGATTGACTCCTGCATCCAGCTCCTGCCTTCAGCTTCTGAGCAGCTGAGGACCCAGGCAGCAGTCAGTCATGGTTCAGGTAGTTGAATCCCTGAGAACCACATGGAAGACCTACAATTGAGTTGCTAGCATCTCAAATATCAAATTACATCCAGGAATCAATGAGAACGGCAATTGATGAGTAAAGCAGCAGATGCGCAATTTCTCTCTCCTTCTCTCTTTCTACACACACAATGCATACATATATACATATTTTTTAAACCAAGAGCTTACTGAAAGCCTTGTGCCTCCACCTTGCCCCCTCGACTTTCCATTTATACTCCATATATTCTGACCTTGAGCCATGATCTCCTAAGATGCTCAAGGCATCAAGTGTTTCCACAGAAAAATTAACTTGTCTGCTATCAATTCACTTTGCCTTTTATTTCCTTTGTTACTTCTCCACTTTGTATGGCATGCTAGGTGGAATTCAAGGTGGTTTTTCCCATGCTTTGCCTTCTTTTACTTTCAGGAGGTCACATTATGAAATCTTACCCTGGACTTCCTTGGATAACTGGTAATAATGTCACACTAGAATAATACCTGAAGTGCAAGTACATTGTAATCATTTAGAATTTAGCAATTGACTCGTAGTTTGAGAATGAATACAGCTAACTGCGTTATTCCAAGACTGCTCCTTCCCCCGTCTCACTCTCTGCCCCAGCGACAACTCAAAGCACCTTTTGTTCTTACAACTTCACTCTGTGATCCTCATGTCCAAGGACATCATCTCCTAGGCTACCAATCAGATTCTCTCTCTAGAATATTTGGATGAGAAAGAATCTGAGATGCTGTCCAGAACTGGCTTACATGAGCCATGACACATTTATGCACATGGAGAATCAGGACTATCCCATGTCCCTAAAGAAATGACCAGGTGTGAATTCTGAATATATTGCAGGAGGCATGTGACCTCAGAAAAGTGAGCAAGGGCTGGGAGGACAGCTGAATCAGCTTCAACTACCTTCCAGTCCTTCCGGGACCAACCTTTCTGCCACTTTCATGTTCTGGGAAATTGCCCTCTGACCAAACGATAATTTCTAAGGGTTTATTAATTCTACTTGAATTAATTTGAGTGGGATACAAATGCTTCTTGTGACAGGGAGGTGAAAGTTTTACTATTTGACAGTGTCCAGAGAGGAAATTTCCTTTGGGGAAATATCTTGACAAACTATTTGGGTTAGAGGGTAAGATGTGAGGATATAGCAGGTGTTAAGGCAACAAAACAAAATGCTCAGCTCCTCGGCCTGGGCAGAATTCTTTTATACTAAGAGACAGGATAAAGAGAAGAAATGAGCAAGGGGAAAGAATCCAACATCAACAAATTAGTTGAGGCTAAAAAGCTTACATACACTGGCAGTCCTCTGGTGTCAGATCTGTTGGGCTGTTCTAAGAAGGGTGATACCTAGCATTCAATTTGAAATTATATGTTGCTATAATAAAAATGCTCCTCTGTCTACCTCCTGTCCTTTTATTCTCTATACCTGTTCTTGCTTTGCTTGCTCACAAATGAATTTTTGATGAAATTTTGATTAATGAGCTGTTTTATATCCATTTACTATGATATAGTAGTAAGAGGATGTAGGGGCCCAAGATGCAGACCTAAGCACGATCTCTTGGCCAGATTATTTTAATTGTTATGTGATGTGAAGTGAAGATTAGAGACTATCTTATCAGAAGTCAGGGCACAAATCAGTCTCTGGACATACAACCAGGACTGACGTGCAGGACACACAACCCTACAACCCACAACATTGGCACATGAGCAAAGTGAGGCCTCCCGTAGTTCTCCTATAACATACCTGAGGAAAATGCCCCGACCTTCCGCTGAAGATGTAAGACCTTCTAGTGAGAGGTATCCATGCTGCACCAGGAGGTACCTTATCTGTGAACACACAAGGCTGTAGAGGAGAACCTGAGCAAAAGGATTTTGCAAAGCCTCCTTTACCCCCAGTGTATTACCATTAGGATTTGCTTTCCTTATCCAATCCTGCTTTTACACAACCATTCAATTCATCAACATAGCATACAAACACACAGGTTTCTCCATTTCTTTGTGGGTCCTTGTTTGCTTATGAAGTTTCCCATCACTATCAAATGTACATTACATAAATCTCCATACTTTTTTCTTATTAATTTGTCTTTTGTTAGTGGGACCTCAGCCATGTACATAAGATGAGAAGAGATACCCATTTAACCCTGCATTGCACAGGCAACCCTAAGAGCCTTGACTGAAACATAGCCCCTCCACTGCTCATAAATTCATTTGATTTGCAAACTTATTAGACATTTCTGTAGTTGAGACAAGCCATTGTGTCAATGTAAATCTAACCTAAATCCAAAAGCAACACCCGCACTCACATTGCTAAGGAAGGCGTTGGAGGTCTGTTGGCCCAGTGTGCTACAAATAAACAAGAGAAGTAGCATCGTCGAAGGAAATGTGCTCGACGCTCCGTGAATTTGGTGCAAAGACAGATTCGAATTGAGATTTTATTTTTTTAGAAAGATTTTTCCATTCCAAAAAGAGTCATACTTGCATTCTTCTAAATAGCAAGCTCCTCTAATGCATTTAAAATATGATTTAGTTTAGCAAAATTGATTTGCAAGTAACTTTTCAGGAATCCATCTATTGACTAAAGGGAGGTATGTCTGCTATGCAAAATGCTGTACTTAAGTACCTTAAGGAATAATTTAGTCCATTATTTCTTAGCCTATCTATGGGTATTTGTGTTTGTTTTATAGCTTTTCCCCTCTTTGATTTACATTTACGAGACAGTCAAAGAGAGATGATGTGAGATGGTTTTTATGTTTATGAGCAAAAGAAACCACATCAACCACAAGTAGCATAACACTGCCATGACTGAGTTATGTAGGGCTCCCCAACAGAATGAAAATTAAAAGACAATTTTTTTTTGTCCTTACTGTCACATTTTATGGTAAAGTCCTGCCCTTCAGATGCCTACTGGACAATTCAATTTAAACACAAAGTTGTGGTTGAATGTGTTACCAACATAACTTGAAACCAATGAAGATGTTATTAACTGTAGTTAAGCTCTTAAGGATTCATTTGTGGTTATTTGCTGGCAAATGATAAGATCCTAACTAGCCAGAAGGATAAAGAATGACCTGAACCATCTCTTTCACGAGTCCATGAAAATAGATTGCCACAAGAGTTTTGAGGTGAAACTTACACGTTCCCACTCTTCCTCATTACCATGTAGTATTTATTCTAGTTAACTAAAGTTACACACAAGTGTATTTCATCAATTCGGTAAGTATGACCCGATCAGTATCACTGCCCTATCCTGCCTACACACACGTATCACCAGCACCACTATGACTGCTGCCTTCATCACTGAACATCCAAGCAGGCAGCACACAAACAGATGCGCTTCATTTGGTTTGCATGTAAGACAGCATGTTGTTATAAATAGCCTTTCCATTAATGCTTATAAATTAGTAACATTCACACAGCAACTCACATTTCTAACTTAAAAAAAATAATCTCTGGGCTGGAATTCCACAGAAGAATATTCCCACTGGAAGTCAGAGACCATGTCCCCGTAACTGAGGTATCAGTCTTGCCACAGGTCTTGCCCCGACCCTTATTCTCCATTACCAGGCTGCACATGTTAACAGGTAGTTGGTTTTCAATGCCTACCTTCCAGTGTTTCCATCCACTGCGGCTTGTGAAATCATATTTTTCTTTCAACATACCAAAAGCTGAACTGATTAACTAGAGACTTTCAGTAACCATGAACCTTCATTTTTAGTTGCTATGGTTCTACAAACTCAAAAAGTACCACTCTAAATAGCACTAATCCTTTAAACACGCACTCTAACCACAAATGTGTCTACCTACCTTTCCCCCTGCAACACAAGTTTTGATCTATCTTTATTGTTCTTCAATCGGCTGATTAAAAGACTGGCAAAAACAGTTAAAACTTGAGTGGGTTTTTTTTTTTTTGGTATTTAACATTGGCATTGGGAAAAGCAACGTTGCACAGCAAGTTAAGTTTCTAATTTGATGACTGTGGCACTTCCATTGAGTGTAACCAAAATAATTTTTTTATTAAAGTATGGAAGAGAATGTGTATTATCAATAATGTTAGCATATTTAGAAAATGAAGGTTACTATTTTTAGCAAAAAAAATGGAATCAAATATTACAAATAGTCCATAATATTGAGCTTTTATAATTATATGCTTACAACTATAAAACACATTTACTGTTGAAATTCCTAGACCAAAATAATAACAATAACTTTGTCATTGTACATGTAAAACATATAACTCCTAATCCCTGCTTTTCCCACTGAGAGAATTTTTCCATGACAAATGCTTTCCAGACAATTCTGCTATGGCTTCTTGAAAAAAAAAATACTCTATTGCAGGATAGATCAGCATCACAAAACCATTCCTTGTACTTCACTAGGCTTTCCCATTATTTGTATTAAGATTTCCCTGATATATTCAAAGTATGCTTCATCAGGAAAATTTTACTTTCACACAACTCCGCAGACTTTTATTGCTGGACAAAGGCCAATCAGCAACAGAGAGCTCTCTGAGGAGCAAGGGCCTTCAACGCTGTGTCCTCTGCTCCCCAGTAGACAAATGATGATGTGCACTATGTTGTTTTTATTTCAAGGGAGAGAATGAAACTCCAGTTTTTTTTTTTTAATTCATATGGCAAATTAATGATAAATACAGGTTGTCTTGACGCAGGGATAGTAGTGTGGTTGGTTCTTCATATTGCATACCTCCAGGTCTAAAACTCTTCGTAAGTCATTTTGACATGAATTCACCTGCACCCAATGGTTAGGACAATTGTTCTCATAGACTTGTAGGGCAAAACCATGGGACTTGCAGAATGATAATCACTGCCCTAACATTGTTGCTACATTACAAAGGACAGTGTCTAGCAGAGTAGGCCCCCAAAGAACATTATTTAATTATTTATTGCAAACTTATTGACAAATATGAAACTACTGACAGGTCTTCAAAAAGAGTTCTAACGAAAGTAAGGATTAAATAGTAATATCAGATGCACTATAATGCTGCTTTATTCAGGAAGCCATAAATTTTGGTAAAGCAGAAGGTGTTTAACCTGTCCAGAGCATTATACTGACTTTGACATTATTCTCATTTTCTAGTTCTATAGAGAAAAGTCTGTGATTTCGCAGTTGTGGTGATTCAGTATAACCCATAAAAGATAGATCTGTAAATTTAGTAGCTATAATCCAGTGAAGCAGACTGATTGATTTTATATTAAGAGAATGCAAGAATAATTCTGGAACTCAGAAATGATATTATGCTCCTTTCCTTGCACATTAAAATGGGTTAAAATGAAAAAAAAAACTTACATATCTAAAGTTAAATCATGACTAATACGTTGAAGAAATTGTTCAACACAATCCATCCTGGTAAAAATATTACTTCTGTAGCTATGCCAAGGTTAATGTCAGGTCAGGGTATCAGCAATCTGAGTGCCAGATGTACATGGGCGTGCATGTCAATATGTGTGCGTGTGTATGTTCATATGTATTCCTATATGCATACATATAGGAACTTCTCCATAGAGTGGTAAAAATTTTCAAGAGGGCCTGCACAGAAATTTTTCCTTGCGAGGTACTGAATTCAGGACTTTCTGGGTAATTTTGTGCCCTTTTCATTTGCTATCTTCTCTTGACACTCTTTGTTGAGCTGGCTACTGTCTTGCTCCAACCCACCAGGTTTTCAATAAGTTTCCTGTTGTGCATTGGGATAGCAGTGTTCATGGAAAATTGCTTTGCCTAGGTGATCCAAGCCAGTTCTCCCTCCCTTTTTATGTCATTTCGAGACAAGTAACAAAGTGCTTACAGTGCAAGATCTTACTCCAGAAGACTCTGAACCATTTGCTGACATTTTACTAATCCCAGCTTCAAATTCGTAGCCAGTGCTCCGAACAGAAGAGGCATGCAGAGGTGAGCACTTGAAAAGACATTTATAGCCTTCATTTTGAGATTTCAAAAACATTAACCAACGTACTCAAATTCCCTTAAAAATTCATATGGAGAACTCATACACCATGCTCCCAAAAGAGCTTCAACAACTGGAGCTCAGAAGAGTTCAATAAGCTGTTGTGAAAGAAACAAAACATTGAAATCAGAATGCTTATGAAAACCTACGATTTGTAACTAAATCTTCAGAGTTCAACTAGTTTATTTTCCATCTCATAGAGAGGAATCTATCAATAAAGTACATTTTAAAAAAAAATCAAAAATTTTTGGCTCCTGTGGCAGACTGCCTGACTGTATTTTAGGAAAATAACAAGTTTAGCACACACATGCACTTTTGAGAGTTTTTACATGGATCGAGTCACTGAGACCTCATGACAAACCTGTGACTTAAGTAGTTCATTGGGAGCATTTTCTGGCGGAGGAAGCTGCAGCTCAGAGTGGGTTGAGTGGCAAAGCCAGGAAATAACATACACACTGCATTTTAAGGGACTCTCACTGTGGAACTATCTTGGGCAATAAGACAATGGGCCCCAATCAATTCTCCCCAACTGCCTTATGGGGGAAATAACTAAATGCCTTATAAGTAATCTTGAATCTCCAATCACTTCTCTTGTGCATGTGTGCTTTTTTTGTTTGTTTGTTTTTCTTGAAGATGTATCTATTTTTATTTGGAAGGTAGATTTTACAAAGAGGGAGATATCTTCCACTCTAGGTCCACTCTCCAAATGGCCACTAGAGCTGAGCCAATTAGAAGCCAGGAGCCAGAGGCCTCCTCTGGGTCTCCCAAGTGAGGACAGGTGCTCAAAAACTTGAGTCAGTCCCTGTTGGTTTTCCCAGCCACAAGTAGGGAGTTGGATCAGATGTAGAGCCACCAGGAACATGGGATGGGCCCAGTATGTAATGTCAGCACTGCAGACAGAGGGTTAGCCTACTATGCCACCATGCTGGCCCCTAGCCTCTTCTCTTTTCATTTAATTGGTGAGCAGACCACCTCCCAGTCTCCCAGAGAGGTTCTTGAGAGGCTGTGAAAGAACAACAGCACCTCCCTGCAATCTCATGTTTCTGCCAGTGACTTACATCTTTGTGTTGTTAAGGCCCAACTTAGCAAGAAGGCTGGGGCCCAACTGACCCCCGGCTATAGCTCTCTGGTTCTCACAGCTCTGACAGCCCAGGAGCAAAAAGAGAAAGCCAGAAAGAAGAAAAGCACCAGGCAAACCCTAGATCCCCAGTACCACAAAGCTCCTTCCCGAGTTCAGAACAGGGAAGAAAGCAGCGCAGGAGGAGCACAATGGACACCGAGCTGGGCTCCACTGTTGGCGCACTCTGACAGCAATGACAGAACTCAGAGCACACGGTGAGTTCTCACGGTGCGCCGCCATCCCTCCCTCGCGTGCGTGTGCAGGAATCACTCGCATCTATCCACTTACCATGCATACCTTCACTGGAGGTACAGGGTGGGCCGGGGAGACACAGCTAAGGCACTGTACTCTGCCTCTTTAAAGAGTTCTAAACGGACTCCTCCGTCGTCTGTTCTTCCAATCCCAAACATAACTCTCCATCTCCCCCACAGTCCCCTCCTCGTGCCCCGCTCCTTCCCAAGGGTGTCACCCAGATATCTGAGTTATGAAAAACGTGGGAAGGAAAGTTTTTGCAAATCCCAATTCTTAGAAAAGCAAACTTGCCTGGGCCAATACACAGCACACCCTCCAGCACTGCTCACTGCCCGCCAAGTGGCCAGCCAAGACTCCGACTCAGCAGGCGCGCCGGTGGCTCCAACTAATGGCCCGCTTTAATTCCTCGCTTCCCTGAACACTTTTAAACTTTTTTCTGGAGTCAACCCAAGCTCGGCAGAATTTCCAGAACCGTGGAAGTGCAGCATGTGAATAGCCCATTTCCTGACAACGCTGCAAAGCTTCAGGGAACACATTTTGTTATTTCCACATTTATGACTCGAGCTGGAGCCCTGAGCGTGACTCCTGACCAGGCCTGCTCCATCCTGGGGGTGCTGCGAAGCTGCAGGGATGAGGAACTGCATGGAACAAAAGAAGGAGCATGCGCAGAAAAGTTAATAAGAACAAGCGTTCCTATGGCTGCCCCAACAGAAACGTTCGTGTCCCAGGGGCATATAAAAGGGACTGAGGTGTGAAGATAATTTCCTACGCCCTGTTCAAGAGTCTTCCCATGCTAGCTTGTTCTGGCTTTACTGGAAAGAAAGCAAAGGTTTCAAAGTTAACAGCACATTCTCTAAATCAACCTTTTGTTTCTTAAAGGAACATGAAAAAACAATCGTAGTGTTCATTAATGAAGTTGATATATACATGACATCATGCTAGGTACACAGAGAACTGTAACCAGCGAACAACTTCTTTGCAAATAACTACCAAGTGTTAGACATTGCGCTAGGCATTTTAAGCTAGATTTAAAATAACAATAGCAGAAAGAAACCTGGCCATACTGACCAATGCCAGTATGAAGAGAAATTCATTCATCTTATTTTATTCTCCTTTCTTGAGAAGTAGTGTTGATTGGTCAAAGTAGCTTGTCAAGGAAAGAATCTTCTAGCTGACAAGATAATTAGAAGGAAGAAGCCCACGCCATTTCTAAATTATAACTGAAGTCTTGCAGTGGAAGGATATATTTTTCAAGGTGTGTCAGAATGAGAACTGTACTCTGTAAAGGGCTGTACTGTCCACTGGTCAAGGGTCAGTTCCTCTTGGATTTCACTGGGGTACTATGGCTCATGCTGTCCATTGGGAAGGTGCTGGCATTTGCACGCAAGTTGGTATTTGACTTTGATAATACAAAACCACGTTGAACTTTTCCTGCTAACATCCAATCAAGCACTTTGGCAGTAAATTTTCTCCACATTTTACCTCCAAGGGATTTTAAGACAGTCACTTTCCTAAGACGCAAAGGGGTTGATTCCCCTCTCTCTTCTTACACTGCTCTTCCTATGAAAAGATGGAGGAGTCAGAGGCGTTAGAGGCATTAATCTTTTCTTACTTAGATGCAAATCTGATGCTTGTTGCCAGTAAGTAAACAACTCGCTGCTGGGAACTGTTAGCAGTGAACTACAAGAGGATAGGAGCTCATGGGGGATGGAAGAGAATCAGCTGGAATCAGAATTCTCAAGTCTAAGAAGTGTTTGGAGGGAAGCACCTATAGGTCTTCTGGAGAGTGACATACTCAATGGACAAGAAGCAGTGGATTCAAATTCCACCAACTCAGGCCTCTGATGAATGTGTGATCAAACAGCCTCACCATGGAGAAGCTGGCCTCCCTTTCATGGTTCTTACTTGGAGCACAAATGGGGAAAAGAGAGAACAGAAGTAAGGTTATTTTGTAATTTATTGTACAAGTCAAGACAGATCTGAGAATGAAAGGAGTTACTGTAAATAAACACAACAGGATAACAGGCATTAACTCTATCCCAGGAAAACAAAAAATGTTTGATTACTATGAAGTTCAGGAGGCAGTGATATAAAAACAACAACCCTTGACAACTTCCTCCACACATTATCATCTTTACTACCACATCATATACTTCACCATAAATCAAAGTCACCCAACTTCAGCACCGAGGGGAGGAGCTTCACAGCAAAACTGAGACAGAAGTTTGGAAGTGAAAAGAACTGAGCCTGCAGTGTGGGACCCAGATGGCCTTACTGACCAACGTGGCTGAAGTGGATGGGATCTGTCCAGGATGTCATTCAAGGAGCACATATCTGTGGTGAATAATTTTTAACACAACATAGTTGGAGAATCATGGGAAAACACATACACACTGAGAGTTCCAGGGATAGACAGCCATTTTTTCCACCCAAGAGCCATTTCAACATTTATAGCATCATTTGTTATGGCCACCCAAAATTACATAATTAACAATTAACCAACTATAGATTTATTGAATTTTAAGTCACACCTGCGGTTGCTTTGGCAAGACAGAGCAAATGACTTTGTGGGTCATATGCAGCCCAACAGCTGGACCTTCCCCACCCTGCTGCCAGGGATTCAGTATATCAGTGATAGACGCATTGCAAAGCACAGAAACTTCTGTTGGACAGACAGGTAAATGGAGTCTTAAGAAATGAGAAATGGAACCAGGACAATGGCTCAGCTGACTAATCTGCCACCTGCAAGCACCAGCACCAGTATCTCAGATGGATGACAGTTCATATCCTGGCTGTCCCACTTCCCCTCCAACTCCCTGCTTATACTCTGGAAAAGCAGAAGAGGATGGCCCAAAGCCTTGGGACCCTGGACCTATATGGGACACCTGGAGGAAGATGATCTTCACTCCTAGTTTCAGATCAACTCAACTCTGACCATTGCAGCCATTTCAGGAGTGAACCAGATGGAAGGCTGCAATGTGTCTCCTTCTTTCTGTAAATCTCACTTTCCAATAACAATGAAATAAATCTGTAAAGAAAAAAGTGAGAAATGAATAAATACAAACCAATAAATACAAAGTTTTCATTTAATGAAAACTGAAGAGCAACATGTGAAAAAGGGCCCAATAACCTTGCAACTGAACAAAATGCAAACATACATAATAGACAATAAATGTGTACCAGCCTATAATCTGCTTAACACACAGCCTTTATGCTTCTCACTGGATGCCTCAAGTGAGTGGCTCAACCACTCTGAACTTTAGTTGTCACTTCTGTAGAGTAACTGCTGCCATGAGCTATGTAATTCTGTACTAGTATTGAAAAAGACGTTGGACAACAAGGACCTAGTGCACATTCAGTGAAGGCTGCTATTCAGTTTTCCTCTTCTCCACTCTGATATAATTATTGCCCAGAATCCTTTGCAAGAGAAATGAGATAAGGCATTTAAAAGGATTGAGCACCAGGCCTGATATAATTATTATCCATTACCTTCCTTCTGACCCAGATTGAAGGGTTACTATGGAGCTGAACTCTTGAGTATGTCCAAATTCTGCCAGCACATGTCCATTTTGCACTTATGTTCCTACATGATGTGAAACTATGAGCCAACCTTATGAAAATGTGTGTGTGTGTGTGTGTGGTATACTTCCCTACATTTGGAGAAGGGAACGTTGTTTGTCCCCAGAAATCATTCTACCCCAAGATTTAAGCCTCAAGAATAATTAAGGTTTAATTGGAAGAATTAAGGCTCAATTCTTCAAACAAAATCCCAGACACAGGTCCAGCAGATTTAAAAGAACTTCAAGTATATAAAAGGGAAATAAAGCAAGCAAATAAAATATGCCACTTAGTCACAGAACCACCACCTATTTCTAAGTGTTTGAGATAGGAGAGGGGATGTGTAGACAAGCAGTAAATACATAAATATGGATTTTTCTCCCACATCTACTTGGACTTCCTTTAGAGATCCCTCAGTAGAATTATATTTGATATTAAGTAAATGGTCATTTATATAATGGCATGCTATGTGCTAGATATTATAACAGGTGTTTGAAATACTTTTGCACATTCTAATATGACATTTCAAAAAGCTGATGGAAAATGCAATTAAAATGTATGTTTAGGGACTTGTGTCATGGCATAGTGGATTAAGCCACCTACAAGGCCAGAATCCCGTGTTGGATGGTCATCGAAGTTAAAGCTAGGGTTACCACTGGCATTTGGTAGGCCAGGGGCAAGTCATGTAATGCACAAATAAAAAAAAAAAAGTAAAGATGGAAAAACAAGGATCACACGTCGTTTAAGTGCTCACAGAATACTGGCTACTGCAAAAGGAACTTGACATCTGTAATTTAATCAAATCCTAAAACTTAGTTTTGAATTCCATCAAAAACATGAGGCACTCCCCCACTGAGATGATTGTTCAGTCTTAATTAATACCCTTCACTGATTTTTTCAAATAGACCGGAATGTCACTCCAATCAGTGATTTCACAAACCACCTAGAACTTGTACATGTCTTTAAAGAGGACTCAACATCTCTTAGAATCATTTCATAGTATGAGAAATACTATTATATCCAAAAAGCAAGATAAATACAATTTTGCAATAGAAGACAATATCAAATGTGCAATCTTTAGCCTACACCAAGACTCACTAATCCTGGCAGTTTCCGTCACAAACGCACTGTCCTGACAACCTGTCTCATCATGTACCAGATGTATGGATGACTGCTGACCTAACATGCCACGCAATTTGACCTTGGCAATGTTACTTGTGAAAGAATAAAGAAGAAAAAAAATCGCAGGCTAATGTATAATTCAAATAAAACAGGAAGATGCAAAGCCAGTGACCCTGGGCAAATGAAATGGACTTGAGAAGCAATGACAAAAAGGAAGTAGACAGTTTTGAAAGCAATGGGGATGTGAGACGTGCCGGAGCTTTCCTCCACATGAGATTAGTACAACGTAATGCCCATGCTGTGGCAGCTTCTTTCATTAGGAGGCCTGTATTCTTCATTGCACATTTGGTCCAAAGCTAAATGGCCTTTTTTCTGCTCCATCTTCTGTGATTTTTGCAATCCTTCCCCACCTCCACCATTCCATTCCTCCCTCTTTATTCTAAAATAATGGCATTATTTCCTTGGCAATTTTGTAGTAGTCTTCCAGTTTAACAGTAGCTCCTCACAAGTAACTCTGATGGTTACCAAGATCAATTAATGCTACAGTAGTAGTGGTAGAATATTCTAGCAGTGCAGTGAAAATTCCATGGGTTTTGGAGTAAATAGAAGAGAAGGGCGATCCATTCCAGCTAAGAATGATTCATCCTCACACTTCTTGGCTTCTTTTTTTCAGCTTTACCTCTCTTATTTGCAAATGTGTTTAGCATCACTTGGGATGAAAATTAAATTAAATATCCTCACATGTCTCTCCGCCATAAGTTACATTCAAGAAATAACACTTTCTTCTCTGCCTCCCCTTTCTGTCTCTCCAAAAATTTGCACAATTTTCTCTCAGCTGTCTATCTGATACATCTTTTTTTGTCTTTCACTGTACTCATTGCCCATTTTTATGTGCTGAGTGTGACAAGACAAGCAGGCTACAATCCAAGGGTTCCACTAAGATCCACCAGTTTGCATAAATAATTTCCAAGTACAGCTAATAACTCACAGCTGGCTTCTTCTTACCTCTCAGATGCTTTCTGAGGGCAAAATTTCTCAGTTTCACCTCAATATTCATAAAAGCTCATTATTAAATGGGCTGGAAAACTCAACCAAACATGACTCAGGATGACTTTGAGTGGATTGATGTGTTTGACTGATGTGCTTTATTTTGGCTACTGGATGAAAATTTACTTAAAGGATACACCTACTAATTCAACATAAGAAGAAAAAAATCTTTCTAACTCATTGGCTCCCAGTGACAAACAGTAAATCAATGCACAGTTCTTATAAAGGCTGAGTATTTCTTGTCAGTTAGCCAGACCATGTGGGTTTAAATTCCAGCTCTGTCCATGTGACTGTACAAATTATTCCATTTCTCTGTGCCTCAATTTCCTCATCTGTATGCTAAAGATAAATGATAGCATTCCACTCATAGTCAGAGTGGAAAATTGAAACCGAATACAAGTGAAGTGCTTAAAATATTATTTGTGAAATGCAGTTACTTTGTATTACTAGGCAGATTTCCAACCAACAATTAGTGAGTAGCAATTAAGTGTTAGGCACAGCTCTAGAAATGATAATGGATGAAAAATGGATCACCACATCTTCATTGCTCTCAGAAATCATATAATTTGGAAATCAGGAAATTCTTGAAGACCTTTTATCACTCACAAATACCTTCCACAATTAGGTATGTCCTTAATATCTCCAATTCTTTTTTGGAAGAAGAGGCTTAAGATTCAGTGCCTTGCACAATGTTACTGAACTATTGCACCTAAAACCAACAGTTTACACAGTTTTTGACTTCAAAACCTATACTATTTCATCTCCCGTTCATTGAGTCAAAAAATGTGCCAGGAGATATCTCACTTTTCTCTCTCTTTCTTTTTTCCTGAAAATATACTTGATTTTTAATCATTTGTGGGAAGACAAAACAATTCTCCAGAGAGGACTGTTCCTCCCTGGTCCCTGAGCTCAGGAATCCAGGGCATGCTCCCACATCCAGGAGAAGTACCTAGACCTGTGGACTTCACCTTGTCAGGAATGCTGTCAAAACCTTCCTGGTCTGCTCTGATGATGAAGTTGCAAGCAACTCTCAAGGGACATTCAAAGCTTTGAATCAATACTGGGATTCAATAATTGAGCCTTCAAATAATTTCTGTCTTTGGAAACAAATGTATTTATTGATATTGACAAAAATGAAACACCAGAGGTGAAACAGGCAAAATTCATGAACTGCTTTTTTTTTTTTTTTTTTGGTATCTCCAACACACATTTTATCATCATAGCTTCCCTGGTGTCCAGTGTCCAGCACAGAGTACAACACATCAGATACGTTCTATGAATAGCTGTTGAACAAGTGAAGGCCTTTTTGGCATCCTCTTCAGGTCTCAGTTTCTAGCTTGTAAAGCACAAGAACTAAACTAGCCTCGTTCACCTCTCAATTTTTGTATTTGTATAACCTAAAAATTTTGGAACAAAAAAGAAAAATGTTGGTTGGATATGAATGACCAGCCAGTGTTGTCCTGTGTGTATCTCAAATCCCTAAACAAGTGCTCTCTTCTAGAACTTTCCCCACCCTGCCTGATGTCCCTATCTATTAAAACCTACTCTCAAAATAAGTTGGAAGCTGTACTACAATAGCATACATCGCTATATAACAAATCACCCCAAAATGTGATGACTGAAAACACCAAACATTTAAAGCCTCACACTTGCTATGGGCCAAGGATACAGGCACAACTTAGCTGGGTGGCCAGAGCCCAGGCCCACTCATGAGGCTGGCAGTGTGGTCGGTGTTCAACTGCAGCGGAAGAATCCACATATGAGTTCACAGGCCTCAGTGTTCTGCTATATGACCTCTCCATAAACTGCCCAACGTGCTCATGGCACAACAGCTGCTGGGCAAGAGACAGCCTAAGCCACATTTCAAAAATAAGCTTGATTATGATAGCCCATCATTTATAGCTTACTCTATTTGTCAGAACTTGATCAACAAGCCCAGTATTTAATCAAGGAGATGGGGTTGACAGGAGGGAATACCAGGAAACAGGAACCGTTGGGCCATGTGACAACACCACTTATGAACTAGAATGAGCTTCAGACAATACTTTAATCAGAACATATTTGATATAATTCTGGAATATCGATCTCTATCATCTCAATAAAAAATTTTTAAAGCATATTTGATGCAAGGTGTAAGTTAGGTAGTAAAGCAGGAAATGAAAGACAATGAGGAGAGAAAATATGATTCATATTAAAAAGCAAAACCAAGAACGAGCATTTAGCACAATAGTTAACACTAGGAACACCCATATCTCATACCTTGGTTCCTGGACTCAACTTTCAGTCTGGATTACTGCAAGCATTACCCTAGAAAGCAGAAAGGATACTAATGTTGAGCTATAGGCTCTTGATCTCAGCCTGGCCCAACCCTGACTGTTCCAGGCCTTTGGAGAGTGAATAAGTAGATGAAAAATATTTCACCCTCTCTCTTTCCCTATTCAAATGAATCCTTTGAAGATTTAAGGAATTTTTGGTTGAAATAGTGAAGGAGAGAGAGAGAGAGAGATCTTGCATTCCTGGTTCACTCTCCAAATGATCACAGTAGCCAGTGCTAGAACAAACTCCATCCTGCCTCTCTTGCGGTGGAAGAAGCCCACTGTCTACTGCCTTCTTAATTACATTAGCCAGAAGTGGAACAGCTGGGACTAGAATCAACAATGTCCCACATGACTTCTTAACCAACAGTACCACAATACCAACCCTTCTACTTAATGGAGTCTCATCATTGGTAATAAATATGGTGAGTATCCACATGCAGGACCAGTTCAGATTCCTGATGGCCATGCTGATGCAGCATTTCTCTGCATTCCCACAGACTCTTCTCAGAATAACTGAAGTATTTGGTAGGAATGCAATGTGCTGAGAAAAGAAGGGACTATCGAAAAATATTCCAAACTCTGTTATCATTCTTCTTTGAACAGAATGTTCTAGAACAGCTAGCCTCACAAATCTACTATTCCTCAGGTAGAATAGCCCAGAGTGGAATGCTTTCCAGATCCTTCCACTGTGGTGTGAT
This sequence comes from Ochotona curzoniae, assembly GCF_017591425.1. Taxonomy (NCBI): domain Eukaryota; kingdom Metazoa; phylum Chordata; class Mammalia; order Lagomorpha; family Ochotonidae; genus Ochotona; species Ochotona curzoniae. The sequence goes on along the minus strand of NW_024467106.1, from coordinate 47,108,807 downwards.
AATATGGGACACAAACACAGATTCTACCTGCTCTGGGCAGCTCTCCTTCGTCTTTGCAGACTGGTTTACCATGAATCCTAAGCTTCTGTTGTTCTTTGTCACCTATCTGTGAGTCACAAAGTTGTTTCACTTGAATTGTATGGATGTTCTGTCTCAAAGGGATTATATCAAATCCAATCGACTTCTCCATGGAACAGTGTATTTGTTGTTGGCTGATTCCTCCAAATGTCCATCACCTCACAAGGAGAATAAATCGGAAAGCATTCCTCAGTCTCAGCAGCAGAGGCAGAACAACAGAGAGTGGCACTTGCTTCCCTGGCCACCTTCCTCATCACAGTTGCATCATTTAAACTCTAAGCCTTGGCTTCTCCACCTGACAAAGAATCAGTGACATTACCCAATCCACCTCTCTCACACATGTATGATGATGATAATGATGAATAAATTCTGATAAAATAATTTAAAAGTGATATCATCTTTCAAATAGAAGAAGATATTAGGCTGATACAATTTTTCCCAGGCACAGTAATGATATCAATGTCTGGTCTCTTCCCATGTTGCAACAAAGAAGTACAGACTTCCCTTAATGACTCAACATTGGCAGAAAACATGTTTTTAATTATTATAAAGTATAAGCCTTTCGACAATGCTCTGTAAGCAAAATTACCTTAATTATACTATGCGATCAACTTGAAATTTGAGCAGATTGAAAGAGCAAAGTTTCTTTCATACTACATGCTCACCTCAGGTTGACTAAGTTTTGCTCTGTGTCCTTTCTCATTTTGGTGATGGGTGTGATGGATTTGGGTTGGTAGAATAGCTACTTAACTGTATAGCAGGGAGATGGCAACATAAAACACGCATTGGCCTTTTAACTAGTGGCCCAGCAGTGGCATGATTCCCTTTCAAGTCATTGGCCAAGGTAGGTCGTATGGCCTAGACTAATTTCAGAGGGGGAAAAGGTACAATCTTCCTTATTCTAAGTTACAGTAGAGCTCTCTGAGTATCAGGACTCTAGTGCACTGCCCCTTGACACAAGCAAGGGTTTGTGTTTCCAAACAATGGAAGACAACCTGCAGCAGAGCTCTCATTTTTAGGCCTATCTTCTTACTTTTCAGTCATGTAGTATCACCTTTTTGGCAATGGATGAAAACATCAGTTCCCTGACCTGATCATTACCACAGCTTATTGTGAAATTTTATCAACACTTTCTGCAGTGTGATTTTAGCTCCTGTTCTCAGAGAGAAGTCCAAAGTGGTGCTATGTATACAAGTGTACATACGTCTGTGACTGCGTTCTTGGGAAATGGGAAAATGTGACTGGCTGAAGGTCAATGCTTGTAAATTTATCTTTGCAAGGTTAATGACTTAGCTCCTCTAATTTAGCAGCACTGAAACTTGTTATAAATTTATTAGTTCAGTTGCATCTGTTTTATATCGACCTTCGAATCACAAGCCACTCTTACTCCCTCCCCTGCTTTCCTTTTCCACCAGGCTAATCCAAGTGAACATTGAATCAAGGCTTCATTAGTTCTGGCTGCTACTCCCAGCTTTTGCATTAACTTTTGCATTAACTAACTGTATTGTTTTGGAAAAATTGCTGTAACTTCTCCAGGTCTTATCTCTATAATGAGGGAGTTGGCTGGGAGAATTCCTTCTAGCTACAACTGCTTATGGTTCTAAGTCATGCTGTGAAGCCAGATAGAGAATGCGTGTGTTTCTTCCTGTTTCCTGAGTTTATCAGCAACAGGAGGAGCTGTCTCAGCAAAAGCTTGGCCTCCTGACATATAACAGAATCTCTTTGAAGATCAGTTACATTTCAGCACCTCCCAATGTATTATTTCCTCAGTTCCATTTGTGCTGGTTTGTGGAAACAGGATCTCAGACATGGGGCAATTTATATTCATTGTATTTTTTTGCTGTCTTGTCTTCTTAAAACTAAAGGAATACACTCACAAGTGAAAAACCATTCCTCTGATTATACTAACTAGGATTTGAGGAGTTTTTATGGCACTGTAATGTTGATGGTTTGAACTACAGGTTGAAAAACTAACTGCCATGGCTTGTAATTGCCTGTTCTTTTTAATACTTTTACAGCCACATGTATAATAGTAAATGGATTCCAAACACTGTGGAATACCAGACCAAGAGAACAGGGTCATATTTGTTTATTTGGTTTTATTGATATGAGACCATCAAATAAATTATTTCAACAGAAGGAAAATATTTCTCAGGTTTCCATCTACCAAAGCTTCCTATAAATGTGGCTTCAAGGACAAGTTCCTGCTTTGCTTGAAAATGTCTTCAGTGCCTTAAAAATGGTGCCCCCAAATTCACTATCTTTCATGAATTTTCTCAGCTATGAAGTTACTTGGGAAGTCTGATGATTTTTAAAGTCAGGTACATTTTCATGCAAACTCTAGTGACCATTTAACCTTTAGCAGGTATGCAAACTCTTCAGCCTCTTTGTGCTTTCACCACTAAATATGTATATATATACATATGTATATAGTATATATATATATAACTACTCCAAATAACACACAAAATGGTGTACGTAAGATGAGTTGAGTACTGGACAATACTTGGTAGATTAATAGCAACTTCATTCACATAGAACAGATGAGATGAGATTTGCATTGTCATACCTCTCATACAGTTCCAAATATTAAAATATTAGATTATTTACAAACCATACAGGCAAAACAAAGACAAGTTGGTTTAGGCAGATCTATCTCTTGAATAAAGAAATGATGCATTTAAATTTTCTTAGATGTTAATTGGAGTGTTTTGGGATTCCTGATGATTACTGAGCTAGTAATCTCTACTTCTATTCGTTTTCTGATTTTATTGGTTTAATGGAGGACACAGAGCCAAAACTCCAGCGCTAGAGTTAAGGATAAGAGGCATCCTTTTCCTCACATCCTCTGTACTTGGATTCACATGAGTAAAAAACCATGTCTGCAAAACTCTTAATAAAATTTATTTTAAAAATTTGTAATTTATTTCTAAGACTATTTCATATCATTCCAGTATTCCTCCAAGATATGTACATATTGTTACCTATTATATCTCCTATCTTCAGAATTTTTAAATTTAAAAATTTGAAGAAAAATACCAAAGAAAATTTACACCACTAGAATTCTCTCCATATTTCAACTCAGCATCTGTTGTCTGTTGTTTCTTCTTCCCCACTAGTTAACAATCCAGCTTCATGACTGTGCCATGTCTTTAGCCCTACTGTTTCTGTAGAAAGAATCAGGCTGAATCTCATATCTTTACTACAGGGCAAAAAAAAAACAAAAAAACTAACTTAAGCATTGTTGCCATGTTTTCCATTTCCTTTCATTTTCATCCAATAAGATCTCTTCTTCAGTAAAGCTACCACTCTTCCTTGTTGTATTTCCAACTCTCTTCGAAAATTCAGTTTGTTCTCCTCAAACCCCAGCTGAAGAACCACTGCATGTGATGATTTTCTGGCCATTCTCAAACTGGTTAAGAAAAGCAAAGCCTTATGTGTGCTATGTTTTCCAGCAGCCAGTCTTTTCGTGTAAATCAAGCTTGATCCCTGCTTCTTCTGCAACATCTTCGATAAAGAGCAAGAAAAAAAAAATACTTATTTTTGGTAAGTCACTTTCACTCTTTGGATTGTTTTCTCATCTATGAAATTCATGTGTTCGAAATAATGGGCAGTCTGGAGGGTAATCAGACACAATTAGATACATGGTCTATGAATAATTTTCCAAGTGAAAAATCAATGCTTAACATTCTGTGTAACCATTTATCCCATCTACCCAGAAGGGGAGTTATTTCCTTTCTTCCAAGTGCCACCTTACAGATGTGGTCTTGTGGTAACACGGCTGGTACAATTAGAAACCAAAATTAGAAACCAACCAACCACAAGAGGAAAAGACTCAGGAGCAGCTTTAGGCCTTGACCGAGTATTTGCAGCCAACAACGTTTCCAGGGACTCCCCGTTGCTTACATATGGTCTTCAGTCGGCAATGTTCAGAGCAGTGAGTAAGCGCCGCATAGCTTGTGTGCATACCTGGAAACCTTCATGCTCATTTAAATGGGACTTTTCAACAAATCTTAGCACAAAAGAAACCTAGAGAACTGGTTATTTAACTAAGGACTATAACTCAACTCATCATAGGGTATCAGCGGCTCTGCTGCCATGATACACCAGAAGAAAACACAAGGTTTTTCATCAGAACCACTGATAGGAGCCTTCTTGATATTGAGCTATGGGTTTATTATTATTTTAAAGAAAAATTATTGTTCAGCATGTGGATTTTATAACATCTGTTTTCATTCTGAAATCCTTTCCCTTTCACCCACGAAAAAAAAAAGTTCCATCAGTAAGAATTACCATTGAATATCACACACACACACACACACACACACACACACACACACACACAACTGCCAAGGTCATAGAGTCGGAGTGAAGAAGAGGAGGTTGCAAAAAGGACTCTCCAGGCTTTTCTCGTTTCTCCCCAGTTCTATCACGACATAGATACATTCCAGGATTCACCACCAGCTTAAAATGACTTGGCCATGACCTCAGGACTGTCTGAGCTACACAGCACTGTGTTCCTCCTGCAGAGAGTCCCAGTGAGTAAGAGATGCACTTCATAACCCTGGGACCCAGAATTGCCACCTCTTTACCCATCAATGACACCTTGCTGAGTTCATAACACTTGCTTTCTACAAAAAGTTAAAGGACATGACATACTTCTTTATAAAGCAGTCTTTTGAGCCAGCATGTTTATTTGAATTTTTAAAAAAAGAAGGAAAACCTTGTGTTAGTAAATTATGTTACAATTAATAAAATTCCAGGCAGGAAAGCATTTAGGATTCAAATGTTATGGCCTTGTCACCAGAAATATTATGGTTTGTGTCTGACTTATCAGCAATCCGAGAGAGGGAAGGTATTCTGTATTTCTAAGACAGCAGGAGGAAGTGTCAAGCAGTTATGTGGCCAGACACTGATTTATTTTGCTTCCCAAGGCAGTCAAATCATGTTGAACCAAACAGGAGGGGAGTGATAATTATAATGGCACAGCCTCGCTGCAAAACATGGAGCCTCCTCCTGACTCAGAGTTTCTCAGTGGTAAGTTTTGCATGACATTTAATGTTTTCAGTGAACTTTCAAGTCAGTTAAAATCACAGTTCTCATGGCCTTAGAAAAAGGCACATCCTGTGACTATCAAACCACACAATGATGGCATAGAACAGAATGGGAGACATACCTCGGGTGTTAGCAACTCTTTGTATTCTTTTCATCATAGCCAAAAAACAAAATAGCCACCACGTTTGGCACCCAAGAGTTTTGACTTAAACCCTGGTCACGTGTGAGTTCAAAGTACACCACTGAAGGTCCTTTAGTGCCTCTTGCTCATTGCATTTCCCTAACGATGTCCATGACCAGACAAGCTTAACCCCAAGGAGGGTGAAGTTTAGAAGAGTTTCCTGCTGGCTCCAAATGTACTTAATACAAGCCAGGGCTTGGTCAAGAGTGTGTCATTTGGATTCACTACATGGACAGGAGGCAACAGCTATTTTAAGAAATAATATGGTTTTTGGTGATCTCTGTGAAGTTTATGGGTAGTCAGAAAAGAGAACATAAAACTTACTCTACACATGTAATTAAAATACAGGGTAACTACATTCATGTGTAGGTAATAAGAGAACAGAGTGGAGCCAGGGGATCATAATGGGCATCCTGGTTGAAGTGAAAAGCAATTTGCGGTGGCCATTTCAAATTCCTTCTTTAGTGGACAGATTTGGAAAGTTCCTGCACACTCTTCCTGGCTCAGTAGGTTTGCTTTCATAGCCCTTTCATTTAAAAAATTTCCCTAAAAATAGCAATTGGTTTTGGTTTTGTGTTTTTCTGCAAGAGCAATCACAGTTTTATAAATGAAACAGCTTCACAGGAGCATACAGCTTCCATCAACAGGAAGCAGCTATCCCTGTACTCTGTCCGTAGCGGGATGGGGAAGATTATGGGGCCTGAAGCACCAGCATCTCAGACACGGTCTCCCAATTACCCTGGGTCCTATCAAACTCCAAAGCATGTTCTAAGTGCTGTTGTATAAAATAAAGACAATGAAGTTTGGGGGAGGGATTTACAAAGTAATAAATGGTACTAACTTTCTTGGAGCTTCCCACCGCCTGGATCAAACATCTGTATGATGAACTGAATTAATTACATTGTTCTGGGCGGCCTGGTATCAAAACCTACTCACACGGTCCCTTTCCCATCTGAGATGGGACAACTTGGATGGCTTTGATAGTTAACTGGACGACAAATTGTCGTCACCTTTGTCACAAAGGTTACAAATTGTCAGGTCACCTTTGTGCCCAAGACCTGGTACCACACAGAGGTGTTTGAAGGTTATTCCTAATGAACTCCGTAAAATAGGCTTTAAATAGCCACAGACCAGATTTATATGGTAGATGGGGGAGGAGAAGATAGAATATAAACAAATCATGAAAGAACAAATTATCCTCTGTGATTTGGGATTATAAATGATCTTCAAAAAGAACAATCATGCAAAAAACCTTAGTCCTGGCCAGGGGCCTCTAGAGGATCAGCTCAAAGCCATGCATGCCTTTGCTGGAGAGAGCAAGCCTGCTTCTTTTTATGTGAACTGCTAGATTGAACCACAAATTACACTGAATTTCAGAACATTCTAGGAAAAAAAATCTTTGGCTCCTTCTTTATGAATATCATTTCCATGATGTGGAAAATATACAGAATGACGAACACCTAACACTGCAGAGCAATCCAGTGTTCCAGACGTGAAGTGTATGAGTTAAGCAAGGAATGCGAGTTTTGGGTCAACGAGACTATGCACCAGGTGCTGCTCTGCCTCGGTCTTGGCTGTAGCCGCCTCCTGAGTCTCAGTTCCTGTGCCATAAGAGATACACTCGATCAGCTAAGGCTAAGATCGAGGGGTACACTGGGTCAGCTAAGGCTAAGATCGGGGGATACACTGGGTCAGCTAAGGCGGCTCACCAGCTTCTGTACAGCAAGCATTAAGCACATAATGTGTTTGAGTTAAGTAATATAAGAAGGTTCAAAGGAAAAAAATAAGCAAGTAACTTTTAGTAGATTGGCAATAAAAGAAAAAAAAAATCAAATATCAGATGTTGAAATTTACTCCAGCTCCCTGGGTCTTCCAGAACCTGTCTTCTAGGATCTCTGGAGAAAAGAGCCTAGACGTGTAGGATTCCAGAAGGCTGTTTTCCAATACCTATTCCATCTTCAACTACAACAGCTTTTGCCACTTTCTCTTTTACATATTCCATTCCCAAGTTATACTCCGCTGTCGAAACTGGATGGTCAGTAGTCCTCGGATACCCATGGGGGATGCATTCTCATACTCTTAGAAGATGCTGGATGCCCATGGGTAGCCCAAACGCTATCTATTCTGGTTTTGTGTTTTGTTTTCTGTGTCTGGCGCTTAGTCATAGAGTGAATGTCTCCTTTCATGTTCTATGTGTGGGTGCCTCATTTGCATGGTTACTTTTGTCCTTTGAAGCCACTATTAGTAACATAAAAGTTACTAACACACTTTGATAACTGAAATTGGCACTATGTGACTAACAGGCAGGTAGCATACATGGCATAGATATGCTGAACAAGGGGATGATTTGAGTCCCAGGAAACATGGAACATGATTGCTTAAGATCTCACCACACTAGTCAGAACACTACACAACTTAAATCTTAGGATTTGTTTACATCTGGAATTTTCCATTTAATATTTTCAGAAAGTGTTGAACTATGAATAGCTAAAACTAGAATGTGGAAAAGCAGGGGAAGGAAAGGCAACTGTCTCTGGATAGATTCATTATCCTCCTTCCTTCCATAATGCTTGTGGTGTGTCCAGCATATAACTCAATATAAAACAGCTGGGCAGCCTCAGGCAGGCTGCTTTCTGTCTCTGAACCCTTCTCTCTAGAAAAAACAGACTTGGATCACTAACCCTTGTGGTCTCTTTCTTACGTGAAAGGGCCCACGTCCTGCCACATCGCTTGTGTAGCCCTTAGCTTAAGGAAAGTGAGAATTTTCCTTTCCCTTCTTATGAAGAGAAGACACTCTCCCCCCTGGGGTTTGCATCACATCTGGACACAAACCACCCCTTCCTTTCTTTTATTCAAAGGTTCTCTTGTAACAAGAAGCCTCTCCAGCATGATTGACTGGACAAGATTTTTCCTTCTCTCTCTGATGGAAATGTTTCCTTCCCTTTGCTTTCCCTTCCCAGAGGCCTGAGAAGAACGAGAGAAGTTCACCAGTTTCCTGGTGTTCCTGGACTCTCTTCTTCACTGGCACCTGTCTGCCCTGTAACGTTGTGGCAAAGAGAAGAACAAGTGGGCCCTGTTCAGTTGGCCTGCAAAGAGAGGCATGTGGCTTTCAGCAATCATGACGACATTTGCTGGAAAATGCAGGCCGCCCATGTTTGTTGAACCCTGAGTCTTGAATAATATTGTGCACTTTATCTTTATAGCCTCTTTATGCTAACAGGCCTAGGGGTAGCAAAAAAGGGCAATGTACTGCAGTCTGCTAAAAGCTTTGCCATTTGATTGCTTCATAATTTCACCATTCATCTAATTTGGAGTGCGTGCAACAAACCTGTCTGTCACCCTTAACAAGCTCTTCGGTGCAGACCAGAACAATCTCCCGTAACGTAAACAACCTTCTTCAGCAAAGAAAGAAAGCACAAAACGCGTTCTTAACACTTGCAGATGTAATTGCTTGAGACTTTCCCATCCATAGTATTGAATTTCTGGATTCCCAGGACTCTTCATCAATGGATACTTTTTAAACAGTTTTTTTCCATAGTCTTTCTTCAAAGCTATTTCTTGCACATTTTCTTAATGCCTTTCCATGTTCAAGCCACCATGCTAAGAAGCAGAAGAGATGGGCCCCTGTGTAAGATAAGGGTTTCGCTTCTGGGCAGAGATTTCCTGTAGTAAAAAGTGTCAGATAATTGTGCCTTTGAGCTTAGGTCTTCCACTCAGTAGCTGTGTGATTAACTTGCCAAGTTAATCATTCTCTTCCACCAAATTTCTCTGTTTGGCAACATGATGTCCAGACTTTATCGTCTGTATGTTGGCATAGACCAAAAGCAATAATAAATGTAATAATTAATTAACAACATGTAAGGAGGGATTTAAGCTTAAGTCTACTCTGCTTTGTAATGCAACCACTCCAATTTCCTGTACCGGTCAACCCTGCCTTCATATACCTACAAAAAGCACACATCCACCAAGGGTGAGAGAGAGTGATGAAAAGGGAAAGCAAAAGAGCAAGACAGCAGTTTGTGATCACCTGGATATGGACTTAATGCTGGTTCTTCAATGGACTCCCTGAGAATTAAGACCCTTCCTCTAAGGATGAAATTTCCTAATTTGTACATGTAAGAATGGGCAAAACTGAACCGGAGAAAGGTTAGACGGTTGCTCATGACAAATTTCTATCACTTTATGTGAAAAATCTCTAAGCAGAGAAAGCATTTAGATTCAAGAAAACTCTCAACGAAATTCTACTGAGCCACATGGGGGAATTTGGAGGAGCCCAATCAAAGAGGACAATGCAGATTATGTGTTAAATTGACAAGCAGCTTGATTAATATTTTACACTGCTGTGACAGTGTCAACCATTTGTTTCAATGCAGTATAAAACTACACTCTAATAGAAAAAGCCCTGAGAATCATGGTTTCGCTTCTTAACTGCAGTCATCAAAGGCAGGTAAACAAGGGGTGTAAGTTGATGACATTTGAAGCACAGGGGTCTGAATAGTGTTATTACCATACCCATTGGAAAATGCGTAATAATGATGAAATAATACATGAGATACTGACATAGGAAGTATATAAATTATTATAGTATGGCAAAGAATGTCCAAGAATAAGTTGAGAAAGGAAATGATTGAAAACATGATATATTCTAATTAGATGATCCCAGAATACAATATTGTAAGGGACCCATAGGATTGTTTGTTTGGACTTGTCATTTTATTTTAGATATACTAGAGTCTGCAATTATGAAATAACATGTGTGCCACCCTTACTGCATCAGAAGGTCCTAAATACCAAGGATCTACTGTCCAGAGGCTAATGCCCAGGCCTGTATACAACAAACACTTAATGACTCTGATGATGAGAAAGACAACCAACAGAAATATGAACATTAATATCCAGCAAAACTGGTATTACGGCTGTTAGCATCTATGTGCCAGACACAATTCTAACAAAGGTATGTTACACATATATCCACAGAGATACAACCTCATGCAATACTTATGAGACCTCTCAGCACAGATAATATTGATCATACTGATAATATAATGTCAGGACCTATTACAATCACATCACAAAGAAAAATTCCATCATGAACACTGGACTGTGGTTATTTGAGATATCTGTCCAGTTTGAGGCCTGAAATCTGAAATCCATGAAAACCACAATAAAAATTATTTTTGAGGCCTGAGTTCTATAATCCATGAAAATCAGAATAAAAATGATTTAGGGAACAAAAATAAGACCTTTCTTAGAAAGTCAACAAAGAGATGGAAGCAAAAAAAGGGACAAATGATTAACTAAATTCAAGTCTGAAAATTATCATAAAACTGATATTAAGCAGCTGTTCACTACCCCCATTCAGGACAAAATAGGGGAAAAAATGTGTCACATCAGAGTGGGAGTTTGGTATTCTATAGCAAAGCATCTTTCTTGATATATATGATAGACGCTAAAAGTTCAGATTACTATTTCTGGAAATACTTAAAACTGATATACACAGGTGACTTTTTGGCAGTCCATGTGCTCAGTTTTCCAAGGAGCCTAGACAAGCTGCATTTTTGCAGGACTAGCTTAGGACTGATCCAACAGTCTTTATCGGAATAAGGACAAAGATATCTGGGTAGTACTATGTGCAAAACATTTGCTTCTTAGTAGGTTTATTAGGTAATTCAATTATGAATTATAAAAACATCTAACTCGTGATGTCGGAAAATAAAATTTCATCCCCTGAAAAATATTTCTTCTAAAATAAACTTTTCAAAAACTATTCATCTTGTAATATTCGATCTCCATTTGTATCTTTTTGTTGTTAAACTATATTGAAAACTGAAATTAAATTGGACATGCTAGAGTCATTCAACTTGAACTCAATAAATTTGTGCTGCCAAATCCATGGTATTTTGGCATCCTTCTGCAAGGGAAAATTGAAAGAACTTCTATCTTCCTTCACAAACAAAGTCAACATATTTAGCTTCCTATGCTTTGCATTTATTTGGTATTTGTTCTATGATGATACGTTAAACATATTTCAACAGGCTGAATATTTACGTGCTGATTAACCATACTGAAAGAATGATATCCATGCTCTTTCACGCTTACAGCAACATGGCTAAGCAGATTCAGAATATTGCAATTTTAATGATTCTAAACTAAAGTTCAAAAAAAGCTAAACGAATGACTTATGTTAGATCAGCCAGCACATATTAAAGACATCAACAGAATTGTGTGACTGATATTTCAAGTCTCATGCTCATCCCCATATTCTACCAGCATCCTTTTTTAGGTGTTTACACTAGTACAGATGACATGTAGACAAACAGGGACAGTATTAATAACAAACAATTCTTTAAGAAAATGCAGACGTCACATGCATCAAATATCTAAATAGTGGCATAAGTCACAAGTAGTACTAGGACTTAGGCAACCATAAATAACGATGACCAGAGGAATGAGACTCAATGAAGGAAATGGATTTCAACACCTTAAAATGTGGATTTAAAAAAAAAAAAAGTTAGACTAAGATGTCATGTTAAAAAAAAAAAAAACTTTCAGAAAATAAAATGGCAGAAATATTGAGCAGGGAGCTCAGTGAAGGCTCAGAAGGCCATGAACAGAGTGGGAGAGGATCTGGAAACCCTTGAAGAAAAACAAACTGTATACTGAGTCTCTCTTTACTCTGGACTTTATAAGCCCAGTAACATTTATTTCCCAAAATTCCCTGATGGTAGTTATTATCCTTAGTTTCCAGAGGAGCAAACATATCCTAGCTCCTCTAGGTGGGTTGCTCGTGATTACATACCTCCCACAGAGAATCACCAAATATTAAACACAAATTATTCCTGCCTATTCCTTAGTTTTGTTAGTCTGTTTTCTGTTGCTCTCTCTCTCTGAATATCAGAGTGGAAAAACAAGAATAAATGTTTGGGGAGAAGGCTTACAGCCCAGCAGTGAAGATGCCCACATCCACATGGAATCATCTGTGTTCAATTTCTAACTTCAACTCCAATTCCAGCTTCTTGTTAACGCATATCATGGGATGCAGTGGTGGTGGCCCAAGGAACTGGACTCCTGCCACTAAATGGGAAACCTGGATTGTGTTCCTGGCTCCTTGCTTCTGGTCCCAAACCCAGCCTTATCCTGGAAGTTGTGGACATGTATAGTGTGAACCCATGGGTGAGAATTCAGTCACTCCTATGTTCTCTGTACCCTACCCTGCCTCTAAAATAGATTTTAAAATAGTAATAATTTTCAAAGAAAACGAGAAAAAGAATACAGGATTTTCCTGCTTACCTCTCTGAAGGACTAGGACCAGGGCCCACATTTTGTAAGGATCACCTTGCTCAAGGAGTTCAGAGTCTGAAACTCCGAGGAAGGGCAGCACCTCACATGGTGGGAGGGTTGCATTTGGGAGACAGAACCAATTTGACTTTCATAACAAAGCAGCTCTCAAGATAACCTGTTAACCCATCAATACCCATGTGGATCCTTTCTTATTATAACTCAAAATAGAGAATCAATTTCATTATGAATTTTTGGTGGGAACATTCATACCATAGCAAAATATCCCCATTACCAGTTTTCCTAAAAGAAAGTGTAGACTATTTTTCCAATCCTTGGGTCAGAGTTGGACTTGGAAAAGGCCTGACAGAAGCAGCATGATATGTCTCCCAAAGCTAGTACCTAAGACAACTTGTAACTTCGTTTTTTGTTTGGTTGGTTGGTTGGTTGGCTGGTTTTTTGTTGGTTTTTGGTTTTTCTGTCAACTTGAAACACTGCTCTCAGACAGCAGCCCAAGGCAACTGGCCTCTCAGAGACTGAGACACCACTTGGAGAAAAAGTAAGATGCCACTGCCAAGAGCCAGCAGATATAAGGGAAACCATCTTAGACTCTCCTGTTCTGCCACCACGCCATTGGGCTGTAGCTGCATAAGTTAGACCAGGTGAAACTACAGACGAATCATCAACACTCAGCATTGAAAGAATCAGTGACTCAGGTTTTCATCAGTTTCTATTTTATTCTCTCTATCATAAAACAGCACTTCCTGAAATGCCAGGACAATGGAGTGGGAATCTTTCAAGTTTTTATTAGGAGCAGTAAAAAATTATTTGTGCTCGAGGACAAAATTAATACATTTAAGCAAGTAAGTTGGCACTATGAACTCCTGGAGGAGAAATAAGAGATCTTTAGTATGTGCTTATAATAATACAGGCGTTAGTTAATGAGAATCATAAATGTGGGTAAAGCTGAGCAGTGGATTTCCTACCTACTGTCCATTTTCCTCTTCTTTCTCAGTAATAAACATCTGAAAAGTCTCTGATCACATGACCACTCAAAAGCTACATTTCTTGGCCTCTTTTGCCGACAGTTATGGCCTCAGGATTAAGCACTGGCCATTAAATTATAAGTAATGTGTTGCACAGTAGCTTCTTTCCACCTCTTTTTCTTTGTCTTTTGTGTATTTTCCAGCCTGAAACACAAAAAAGAAGATGCATGTTCAGCCATTGTAACGCTATGGCCATGACAGCCCCAAAAAGTAGTAGAGTTGCAAAAAGGCATACACTCTTGATAACCTCCCCAATGAAACAATCCTACATTGTACATTATGAGGTTTTCTGTTTTTGTTTTGGTTTGGTTTTTTGTTTGTTTTGTTTTTTAAGATTTATCTATTTTTATTGGAAAGGCGGATATACAGAGAGGAGAGAGAGAAAGGAAGATCTTCCATTCAATGATTCATTCCCCAAGTGACAGCAATGGCCAGTGCTGTGCCAATCCACAGCAAGGAACCAAGAACTTCCTCCAGGTCTCTCACTCGGGTACAGGGTCCCCAGGCTTTGGGCAATCCTTGACTGCTTTCTCAGGCCACAAGCAGGGAGCTGGATGGGAAGTGGAGCTGCCAGGATTAGAACCGGCACCCATATGGGATCCTGATGCCTTCAAGGTGAGGACTTTAGCTGCTAGGCCACCGCGCCAGGGCTGTACATCGTGTTTTGACAATAAAAGGGAGCAATTATCTTGATTCAGCAATCCTTATTATAGACATTTTGTCACCTTCAACTCAGCTGATATACTGAGAATTGATATAGGAAAGGAAACATGAGCAGATTTTGTGTTCGTCTGCGTGAAAGAAACAGAGTCAATATCCAAAAATGGAAGAAGCTTTGAGCCTGAATGATTACAGATATTAAAGCTTTTTCACTGGCATCCAAATTCCCAACTGATACATTGAGTGTTTTTATTACTGGAATGTGCTTAGCCCACCTTCTCATTCTGTTGTCTGAACTTCACAAGTACCAGAACCAAGTAATTACCCAGTCCCAAATTCAGCAACGCAGAGAAAATTCACACTGTGCATATGATGACCTAGTAAACATTGGTCAAGATCAGCATTTTGGTCCTTTGCTTCTTTAGAACAGAACAAATGTTATCCAGAATCAATATAAACCTGTACCATTTATTCAGAAATAACACATGTATTTGGGAAAGAGCAGTCCTCGCATTGTCTGAGATACATCAGTGACCAAGTGACCAACAGCCCTGTCCTCAGTGAGCTTCTGCTCCAGCAGCAAGAGGTCGACAAAGAACAATAAACACAGTTATTCACGGAAGGGCTGTGAGATGCTATGCAAAACAATGTCCTTCACAGAAAGAGGAAAAGAACACCAAGAAGGAAAGACTAAAAGGCTCCTCAGTAGGCATGGAAGAAGTGACCTTTCCATTCTGCAAGAACTCTGATGCCATAACAGATGAGCTGAGATATACAGCACACTCTGGAAAAAGAAATTTGTACTCATCCACACAAGAGATGAGTTTATTCCAGGCTAATTTGCAGGAGAAATTAGGACCTTCATTTCCTTTTTATCAACAAAATCGCCTGAATGGTTAATCCAAATGTGGTTGAGAACTACATTCTGCTGTGTTCAGAAAAATGGAAAAGTTCAATAGAATTCAATAGCTGAGATCAAAATAGCTATCATTATTCTAACACAGCTCACATTTATTGAGCTCTTACTGCAATATCTCCTGGGATTAGAACTGGCACACATATGGGATCCTGGCACATTTAAGGTGAGGATTTTAGCCAACAGGCCACAGAGCCAGGCCAACTGAAGCAGTTTTTAAAAGAACGAAATTCAAAACATGCCTGACCACCACAAAGTATATATATGTGTGTCCATGTTTGTGTGTCTGTGTGTGTGTACGTGTGTATGTACCAGCCTTGCAATTAGTAGACTACTCTACATACTCCAAGCATCTGGGCACCCGAAGAGTTAGGTCAATATTTAAATGCGAACTGGCTAAAACAACGTAAATGAAAATGTGCTGTGATATGCTATTGGGGGGAATGATAGTTTATGGTATTAATTCATTCATTGCTATTTAAATAACAGGAGTTACAATGCACTACAATGTTTATTATAATCAAGGAATGTTTGAAGATTGAGCTTCAGACTGTAAATATGGTGCACACATTTGTTTTAGGATGAGATGGTGTGTCCCAGGAGCCAAACCTTTGGTGGACAGGTGAAAATGTTGTGGATCTATTGATTTAAAGTTTCCATGGCAGTACAGAGGTGTAAGACCGTAAAAGGTATCGTCACTAAAAACATGAATCACCTCTTCTGGTTCTTGTTCACAGCCATTCCAGGTACATTTAAGGACAACCTTTTCTCCTGGGAAAGGTTTTTAGACAATGGAAAAGACACAGCTGGTAGGAACCGTAATATCACTTTTGCAAATACTAGGTAGTACCTTAGGAAAACAGAATTAGGGGCAACTTTCACAGGATTAGCTGACACAACACCAACTCTTTTTAGACAATTATTTAATTTTAATGAGACAATATTTTTATTTGCAGCAGGAATAAGAATAGAAAAAGTTTGAATAAAGTGCATAATCTATTAAATAGGTTCCTACTTATTGGGGACCCAGGGCAATGATTCAATGGCTGAATCTCCATCTTGCAAGTGCCAGGATCCCATAAGGATGCCGGTTCATGTCCCAGCTGCTCCACTTCCCATCCAGCTCCCTGCTTGTGGTCAGGAAAAACAGCAGAGGATGGCCCAAAGCCTTGGGACCCTGCACCCGCATGGGTGACATAGAAGAAGCTCCTGGTTGCTGACGTCTGATCGGCTCAGCTTTGGCCGTTATGACCACTTGAGAAATGAACCAGCAGATGGAAGATGTTTCACTGTCTCTTATCTCTGTAACTCTGCCTTTCCAATAAAAAATAAATGAAATCTTATTAAATGGTCCTACTTATATCTTTAGGCACTGTGCTAATGCAATCCAACCTCAATCCTCAGAGCATGAATCTAAATGAATTCAAACTTTCAGGTAACTTGTCTAAAAGTCAAGTGATTAGCAACTGCTAGCATTAGGTTTCTGAGCCCCAGCCATCTGAATCAGGAAGCAGTGTGCTTGAACACCTCCTCAGTAACATACAGTTGAACATACTTCATGCACTTGGTTGAGCAAGCCACTATTTGTTTCCTTTAAACCTTCAAACTTTCCAAAAATGGGAATGGATCAAGCATGGGAATGGACTAGGTCCTGATGACTTCTGGGTCTCTGAATTCAGCTATGCTTGTCCAAAGCCACCTCTACATCTCTTCCACTTGTGCATGTAAATCCATTATGTTTCTTCTGTGTAAGCCAATCTACACTTGATCTAAGCCAAAAGGCCCAGAAGCCGCGCATACGCCAATCTGAGCCATCTTCCATTATCTTTAACACCGTCTCAAGGGATTTAATATCCCATTCCAGGGAGAGACAACCCTGCTTAAATCAGCAGAGCAGAGCTTGGAATCCTTACCAGGGGGAGAAAGCAGAAAATGAGACTAGAGGCATACAAGGGAGTTGCACTGTGTCATTTCTGAACCATAAACAGTATATTGACATCTTCAAAAGTTCATGGAAAATGTGTGTTATGAACAAATGCATAGGATTCATGCTTTTTCCCGCTCCTGATAGGCCAATGGAGTTTGAGGAACAGACCAGGAAATTCACAGAGCATTATCAAGAAGATTAAGGCCAGAAACAAGAGGCAAATGCTTACTTTGGCTTCCCAGTACTCTAGCCCTTGCACTTTTCCCACCCTACCCATCTCCAACCCCACATACGCACGCACACACACACACACACACACACACACACACATGCACACACGCATACACGCACATGTACACGCACATGCACAGCCTCCAGTCTGAACTGCTCATGACAAAGGCACTTTGCAAGGACACACCACACCTTTCCTGTTTCTCTCTTCTATCTCCCATTTGTACACTGAAAACTATCCCAGAATTGCACTGGCCCTAACATAATCCAGGCTAAATACGGAAATTGCAACGCTGTGACTGAAATAGACACCACATCCTTAACTCAATCTCATTGAATCTCCTTAAAACAGAATAAAAAAAAAGAAAAGAAAAGGAGAGAGACAAATCACACTGGAAGAATGATGGCCAAGTCAGCCCTCGAGTTTAGTTGGTCTGTCTTTTGTCAGCTCGGGCCCAGACTGCCAGCACTGTTGTTGCACTCTTGTAGGGAATTATCGTTGGCTACATAAACAAAGCATATCTTTTCCAAGCAGTGGTGTGTGTGTGTGTGTGTGTGTGTGTGTGTGTGTGTGTGTGTGTGTGTGTGTGTGTGTGTAATGCTTTCTGGCTTCCCTACTGCTCTGTCCCAGAGACAGAAAGGCTTTAAAAACTGAATGGATTAAAGGGGAAATGCTTTGTTTCCTAACACGAAGACACCAAGTTGTCTTTTCCCCCACCCCGAGTGTCTGGGACTTCAAACAAAACCCCAGGCAAACAAAAGCCAGGAGAGCCAGGACAGCTGCCTCCCAAGGGTTAAAAACTAGGTCAAAATCAAATGGCACGCTTCACCATGTCTTCTGCATGACTGATACTGCAATCGATCTGCAGCGGTTCATTTTCTCTCTGGAATCCCTGCCTACTGAGAACAAATACAAACACATGTGGAACCAATAGGAAACAGACGAAGGGCTTCAAGAGTTCTGCACCAACCTGTGTCAGAGAGCTCTCACTTAGCAGATGGGGCAATTAATAAAAGAGTCGAACGGTCTGACTGTGTCAAGGTGCCTTTAAGTGCTAACAATCCTCTTTTGTCTTCCTGCTGTAGAGTACAGACAGATTCTGAGCCAGAATAAGTGCTGTATTGTGCCCCAGTTTGCTCTTGTACAGTGTCCAGTATTAACAGAGGGCCAGGTGTCCTGTGTCTCCCATTTTAAAGACAAACATGATACTGACTTTTTCCCCCTACTAGCATTTTAAGTACTGACGTGACCACTAATCTGGGCAAATTAAACTTTTTAAGTAGATCGGCCTTTCCAAAACCTCTGAAAAGGAAGGATTTGCTGTCAAAGTACTGCCAGGTTGTACACACCTTGCTGCCTACTGATTCTAGTTACAAATATATAATCCTTACTCTTCAGCCAATGGCTGGAGTTTATTAACATCACTCAAGGCTCTGCTTCTAACAGGTGCTACTTTGGATAGATAGATAGATAGATAGATAGATAGATAGATAGATAGATAGATAGACAGACAAAAGGAGGAGTGGACACAGATAATCCTAAGCCTCTGTTTGCTCATGTAAGTATTGGTGTTCTGTAAATTTCTATTCTTGGTGCGGTGTCTCTGCCCCTCACTGCTGTCCTCACTGGCTCCTTTAACCACTGCAGTCACACACAATTGCTGTATTTCTTCCTCTGTAAACCAGGTACAAAATAACAGTACAAATTATTTGTCACTCCCAAGGCAGTCACAGGACACTGAGAAGGAGTTCCAGCACTCACACTGAAGGCCAACCCAGAGAGATGCGGCTTGCTGTAGATGAATGTCCAGTCTTCCACAGACCTCAAAACACTGTGAGGGAACAGACACACTGGCTGTCCCATTATCCATGCTTTATCAACCCTTTCTGGCGTATGCAATAGAATCTTGGAGAATATTGTATGAGGGGTTTATCCTGGAATTTCACCTTCACTCATGCAATGGAATCTGCACCTGGAAAAAGCAGATAAAAAGAAAGTTCTATGTACTCAGTTTACTAGACACCCCCCAAAGGCTCATTGGGGTATTTTTTGTTGCTGCACTGCTACTGCTGCAGCTGCTGTGATATTCAAGAGTAGAGTTCCCACACACACTAAGGGTTGGGCAGTAATTCACTATGCTTAAGTTAAAAAAAATTCATTGAATTCACCAAACATTCTTTGAGCTCTAACTCTAGTTGGTTCTCACCACTTCGGTTTTAGGGCCTGTTCAGATTGAATTGCATTTTTTTTAAGCTGAAAGACTTCAAGAAGATTTTGCCATACATCCTAATTTAGTGAATACCAGAGAAAACAACTGATTTGGGGACAATTAGAAACGCAAAGGCAGAGCTTGGCTAGGCCAGCTCGGGTCTCCTGATACAACTCAGGTGATTCCAAAGATTTTACACCAGCCTGTCTACAGAGCACGGCCTCTTGTCTTTGTACTACACTGAGTCACAGGCCTTGTCCTGTATGTTTTGGGCAGTGGGGAAAGAAGACTGTTCTCTCAATTCTCTCAGAAAAGTTTTGGAACAACTCAGCCACAGCTGTTCTGAGACAGCAGCATCCATTTTTTTCTTCAGCTCCTTTCTGCTGAAGAGAAAACAGAAAACAGAATAATTAACTATTTCCCAAGTATAGATCTTATTTCCTATAAAATATACAGAATTTGAATGAAAAAAAAAATGATAGGATTTGCGTAACAGGATTTGCTTTCTCACAGGTGATTCCTTATCCCTGCGCTGCTTAATGTTTCCTACACTTTTCAGAAGTCCTACCTGTTAGGTTAGCCTTCTGTTCCTGCCCAAGCCTCATTTCTTGTGCTACAAGTGTTGCTCTCAAAATCTACTCTTCTTCTCTGATAACAGAGTTGAGAGTGGATACAAAGTAAGTTAGAAAGTACATTTTCCAGCAACTTCTGTGGCCACATGCCCTAGCCAGTGTGAACCAACAGAGTGAGTCCCTAGCAATTTGGAGTTTTAAACTAACACACATGTTTTGCACACGCTTTTTCTCTATCCTGGCCTGGAATGTAGTAGAAAAGCAGTTTCCATCAGTCAAATAGAGTAATACGCAAGGGATCAGTGGATCAATGACATGGCAGGAACCTGGGCCCTTGAATAACCATAAGCAGCAGAGGTGACTTCCTGCCTGACCCACCTGGATGGTCCCATCACAGAAACAGCATTCTTACTGAAGCTGGTTTATTTTCCAGTGACTGATACAATAGCTTACTCTTTGTCCTAACACACACCCTTGTGTCTTAGGTTGAATTCCGTGGGAATCACTCTCTGAACACTCTGATACACAGGCCTGCAGGAAGGTGATTACTCTCAAACGTCCATTGACAGGGCAGCAGAATTTGGCAGGGGCAGAACTTGAGCCACATGCAATGGTAATAGAGGCCACAGACCATCTAGAGGAAACTTGGAGTTTGCAGTGGCTCTTTAGCTATCTTGAAGCAAGAAAGCTAGAACTTAATACCTCCCCATCAACCAGCCATTACAGGCAGGTTGCCTCTGAGAAAAAAAAAAAAAAAAGGAAGTAGGTGATAATGCTGGCTTTGGCTAAGGAAACAACCTGCTCTGTGGGGGCAGGGCGGCATACTTGAGAGCCAAAAACAGTCAAAGCATCCAGTAGATGTGGATGCACATTCATCCCTAAAAGGTGATCTTGATATAGCAGCATCTTTTTCTCTTGCTTCAGTTCCATTGGAGACCTGACATTGGCAGGGTTCTAGACTGAAAAACCATCTCAGCTCTGCAGACAGAGCCAAGAGGTTGCCTGCATTGAGCCTTCTGCTCATTTATCCTTGCTTTTTAAAAGTTGTACAGCTCCAAAAAAATCTCTTCAAAGCCCCCCAATCTGTTCTGCCTCTAGGACTACTATATTCTATTCTGTATCATCTGTGCAGTTCCTCAGCAAGGTGGCATTCAAACCTTGTCACTCATTATCAAATGTCTCTGCTTCTAGAAGCAAAGTGCCACCACCTGGTCTCTACTGTCTACTTGGAATTCTATCATCATTGTTGCCATCATGCAATTCGGCCACCACTGGGGTTCTTGGTGTTGGTGCAGCCTGAATCATAGACATATTCCAGATTATTTAAGTAAGTGAGGAGTCTACAGGCTCACCAGATGAACATATTCAGCAGGCAGATTTTCTGCCTCATAGATTATGTACTTTGCAGCAGTCCCACCCCCCTCCCTGAGCTTTTTGATCCCTTTTTGCACTATCTGCCAAGGCATGCCAAATGTGAGAAATGTGATCAGCAAGAATAAAAAGAAGGAAAGATTGAATTGTAAAATACAGTGGCTCTAATGCCTTCAAAAATCTTAACAAGAGTCAGTGTTGCAGTACAGTGAGTTAAGCTGCCATCTGCAATGCCAGCATGCCATGTGAGCGCCAATTCAAATCCCAGCTGCTCCACTTGCAATGTAGCCCCTTGCTAATGTGCCTAGGAAAACAGCAGATATCCCAATTGCTGGGGCCCCAGCATCCCACAAAGAAGCTGTGGATGAAGTGCCTGGCTCCTGAATTCTGTGTGGTCCAGCCCTGGCTACCAAAACAATTTAGGAAAGAAAACAGTGAATTAAAAAAATTCCTCTCTCTTTCTCTCTCTCTCTCTCTCTCTCTCTCTCTCTCTCTCTCTCTCTTTCTTTCTGTCTCTTTGTGTGTGTGTGATTCCTGCCCTCCCATAACTCTCCTTTTCAAATAAACGTGCTTTTTTTTTTAGAAACTTAAGATGAGATAAACATTAAAACCGTCCACCCTATCATAAGGGAAATGAGTCTTTATACTCATTGGACACATACTTTCCAAGTACAAAGAGTGTGAACTTGCGCCAAGCAATTCCCCCTGGTTAAGGTCAGGTTCGGCTGAGACCGTGTAGCCATCAGTAGGTCTGGCAGCTGGAAGAATGTTTTGGTCCCGCTGTGGGGAGCATGCATCAGCACCCATTACACCAATATTCACGCATAGTACCAAAGCTGATCTGTAGTGTCACATAGAAATCGTTCTCTCCTGACTTGTGCATATTGCTTTCCCAGTCCAGCACTTCTCCATAGAGCTAACTCCTACTTATT
This sequence comes from Ochotona curzoniae, assembly GCF_017591425.1. NCBI lineage: Eukaryota > Metazoa > Chordata > Mammalia > Lagomorpha > Ochotonidae > Ochotona > Ochotona curzoniae. Next base: position 47,086,350 of record NW_024467106.1, on the reverse strand, counting down.
CTTCAAAATAGCTGAAATGCTTTTTCTTCTGTCTTCATTGACCTCCCTTTGCCAGCTCAGTTTTACTGCTCCTCCTCTCTGTTCCCACAGTTAACTTTTACAATCTCCACCTACACTACAGCAAAAAAAGTATTTAAATTCGCATTAAATAGTAAACTCCTTGAGGGAAGGAGCAACATCTTATTCTCCTTTACACTCCTGATGTTGACATGTTGCCTGGCATATAACAGGCACTTGTCCAACGTGATTTATTAAATGTGTGAGTGAGTAAATGAATGAGTGAATAAAATAATGAATGTTCACATACGCTCTTGTTTTATTTCCAAAAAAAAAAAAAAAAGGAATCTGAGGCAGCCAAGCTCCAAAAAAATAAAATAAAATAAACCATGCTGCAGCCTATGGAATAGTAACTAAAAATACACAAAACCTGGCAGAAATGCATGTCTCACTCTATGGAATGGCACACTATTTGAGGGTATAAATATGGGTCTTGGAAAAACCCTCATTTCAAACTCCCAGGACCCAGATTGGTGACAGCAGGGTGTCTTCTCGCAAGGACCCAGGATCCCAGCCAACAGCACTTTCAAGATTGTGCAAGCAAAGAGTTAACAGTCTCACAGCTGCCTCTCATTGGAGGTGTTAATGAGGTGACAGGGGGAGAGATTTTTAAAATGAAATTGCTTTCAGTCATTCCCGTTAAATTCCTGTACAATGGAAAGAAATGAACCTCTCTCACTGCTCTTCTCTCCTAACCCCCGTCTTAATGGAGGCTGACCTTGGTTTTGGGGCCACATGCCTTGGAATGATTCACACAGGCCTTGCAACTGTCCACTTGGTTTCCAAACCTCAGGTTGCCTTGGGGAAGCTACTAGAACTTGGGTCTGGAGATACTTGGGTTAAGGAAAATGATTCAAAAAAATAATGTGTGGTGAGGCAGAATCACGATGTCATCTGGGAGAGCAATCAGAAACCTGAGCGAGTGGTCATCCCAATGTACTTTCTGCCTATTTAGTTAGCAATTGTTTTCCTGGCCTGAGTCAGAAATGAGCAACAGTATTTTAGAGAGTAAGGATCCCCGAGGTTCTGTTCTGATAGGCTCTGAGTGAAAGGTCTCCAACATAACCAAAGGACACGATGGCCATCCTGGCTGAACAGTCTCCCAGTAACATAGCACTCCATCGCAGTGAGGTCAGATACCCAAGGGTGATGGTCACTGCTTGCAGCAACAATGACTTGAATTTCTTGGATGACTCATTTTGCAAGAAATACCCTGACAGTTACCCAATACTCAGAGAATGCCATAAGCTAGCTAGTCAGAAGACACACATTGGGGCAACATCTTCTCAAATGTTTCACCTGTAAAAAAGGGGTAACTCTGACTAATTGCAAGCTTAAGTGTCCTAAGATAAAGAAAGATATAGTATAAAGGCCTAAGAACTCAGCTACAGCTATTATCAGTGAGGAGAAAGATTTGCCAAAGCAAGTTCTGTTTTCACGATACAAGACGTATATAAATGAGGTATATAATCCTGAAATAGCTGAGTGCAGGAAGAAGGTACTTGACTTTCTCAGGACTCACTAAGAGGAAACATGAGAGAAAATGCTTGCTGTTCATCCACGTTGCTTCATTGGGTTAAGAATTACTTCATCTCTCTGAGGCTAGTTTCCTTCTCAATAATTGGGGCTCATAAGAGATCGTTCTCATAGGATTTCAACGATGTTAAAATGAGTTACAACACATAGAGCATTGAGTACAGTCTTGGCTCAAAATAAACAGCTTTAGTTTGAGTGTTTTTGGCTCTTTAATTCTATCCCTAATGATTTCGCCGAGCTTTATGTCAGGATGCTAGCAATGAAACCCCCATTTAGGAGAAAGGAGAAACAAGGAAAAACCCTGTTGTTTGCTAACTGTCGAGTCCAGTGACACAGAGACTTCAAGATGACTCTTAATTCTTAGTGAACAGAAGCATAATTTTTGAAATCTCCATTTCAGTTTCCTACCCACATGTGCAAAAGAGAATTTTCTCAGGGCCATAAATGAGAAAGTAGAGGTCAAGAAGAGGCCAGACCTGAGTTATACAAATGACATTCAAGTACACCTTACCTGCTGGACTTGAGATGCTGAGAAGAGAACATAAGAAGCCTCTAGGCCAGTCATTAACTTTCCCACTTACTCAAAGCAACAATAACCCAGTAAAATTTATATTAGTAAAAGAAAAACACTATTCTCCTCTCCGTCCTTTATAAAGGCTAGATATTTCAGAAAATACTTGGTCATATTTTCATTTAAAACAGAAGAATTTCTTTGCTTTCTACTAGATTTGCTGTGAATGTAAAACTGTGATTTTAAAAAAAAAAGGAAAAGAAAAAGAAAGAAAGTAGGAAGTGAGCATATGACTGCTGGTTGAGATGTCTGTGTTTCATGTCAAACTGCCTGGATCCAAGTTCTACATCTGCTCCTGACTCCAACTTCCTGCGGAAGTGCAACCTGCAAGGCAGCAGTAAGGCTCAATTAGGTTCCCTCTCCCCATGTATGAAACCTGAGATGAGTTCCCGGCTCAGAGCTTCAGCCCCAACCCCACCCTGCCTATTGTGGCTATTTTGTAAGTGAACAAACAGATGAGAGTTATGTGTGTGTTTGTGTGTGAAGGGGGCATCTATTTCTCAATTAAGTAAATAAAATTTTTTCAATGAAGTTCATTACAAAATAGAACAAGGTCAGTTGAGTTTAGTATTTCAGAAATAAAATATGATTTTGCATGAAGTATATTCTTATACTTTTTTGCAACATGGTGAAATAGAATATAATTGGTTTAGATAATAAATAGATGTCATTATGGTGAACATGGTGGCACAGCAGGAACGCCTTTGATGTTAGCATCCTATATGAGAGCACCTATTCATGTCTCAGTTGCCCCATTCAAGCTCAATTTCCTCCTATGTATCCAGGAACACAGCAGAAAATAACCCAAGTTCTTTGGCTTCTTCCAATCATGTGGAAGACCAGGATGAAGTTTCTGGATTTTGGGTTTCACCTAAGCCAGCCATGGCTGATATAGACATTTGAGGAATCAAACAGTAGATTGTAGTATGCCTGTCCCCTTTTCTAACTTTCTGTCACTCTTGCCCTCTTTCCCCGCTCACCCACCTCATGTCTCTATTTCTGCCTCTGTTCCTCTGGCTTTTGAATAGGCAGATTAGATATATCTTTTTGGAAAATAAAGATCATCAAAAATAAAAATACATATTTGAAAAGCGCTTGTATACCTAATATGTGGGTTTTTTTCAAAGTCTATGGAAAATTAAAGATGTTTCTTTTGGTCAAAAAATTTTGAAATCAATGTGTAATGGTGGGGTGAGTCATCAAAAAACTCATGGAAATACATATTGTTAGAAAACCACGGATGGCTTCAAAACTTTTTTATGCCACAATAAACTTAGATGCAGTTCAATTTTCCACAAACTTAGAAAAGCACCTTCATATTTTATTTTGTCTTCATACCAGTTTTATGAAACCATTAGAAGAGCTTCTTCCTCCCCCGTCTTTACCCAAAGGGCAGCAAGGGAAATAAATAACAGGACAGAGGCAACAGCAAGTTGTCAGAAAAGCCGAAACTCCCACTCGAGACTCTTTCCTGCCGCACATCACTCTCCGTTGACACAGAAGGAATGCGCTGCAAGGAACTGACTGCAAACACACTAGACAAGACCAGAGAGGCAAAACAGGAGAGGCACAACTAAGTAGAAAGTGATGATATTCTTGTGGTTTAAGTCATTGGAAAGACAAGAGAAGAATGAGGCTGGAAGAGAGGACGAGACGTTCTCCAAGTCTGGAGAGAGGTCTCAATGCCAAGTCAGTGTCCAAATATATGGTTTCTCTGGGAAACTTAATGCTCAAATCTTGTGACATTTAACCCGGGCTCTTTATTGAATTTTGCTTTACAATAAAAACACAGAAAAAGAAAAATTACTTTTATAGAAGCAACATAGCAACAGAAAGTATACAAGATTTGAAAGGCATTCTTGAGAAACTTATCCCCCGAGTGCCTCGGTTTCAGTCCGATCTAACCCCAGTAGTTCCCCTAAGTAAAATATGACAGGCCCAAGTTGGCAAGGAAGTGTGGGGCCCACCAAGGCACATTGGGAAGGTGGGGCTCTCTGGATGTACTTTGTTGCAAAAGCCCAATTGGCCCAGTGGTTACACAGTGCTTGAGGCCTAAATGTTCTTAATGAGCCATTATACTGAAAAACGAACATTTATGGGTATTAGCCATGTATGAAGTACAAACTGAAGTGAAAACTGTAGCTGTGATGTCAAAAACGTGAAGTTTTGACATTTATAGTTAAGATTTAGGTATACCCTTGCCCCATATTTTGTTTCTACGTGTAATGTCATTCAGTCATCAACAAAACTGTGTGTTGCATCTGTTTATTCTATATTTATTTTTAAGTGAGGAACACGCGAGCAGGAGGTGAATTGCCTTGCTGACAGTGCCTTGACCAGTAGACAGGGGAGCTGTGAGGAAATCCCAGGCACTTGAAAATAGGAGCACCGAGGCGACCAGTACTGCTTTCCTCTCTGACATTGGAAAGGTGACTTCTTTGGACCTAGTTCCTGATCTAAACCCCTTGGTCCTTCCAGCCTGCTATCGTTTAGCCAAGAAAAGACAGAAAAAGTATAAACCTCAGTTTGCTTTCTAGCTTTAGAGCACTCACAGGCATCTTATGTATTGCAGCTCTTTAGACCAGGCAGTGATACAAAGGGCTCACAGTGCATGATGTTTCCCCACATGGTACATGATACATACTCAAGGTGAATGGCCTCTGTAGCAACTACCATTTCATTTGTTTTTGTTGTTGTTGTTTGTTTGTTTGTTTGTTTTATTTCCCTTCTAAAGGATTCCAGTCCTAAATCAATATTTCACTTTTGATCTAAAAATTTGAACTGCAGTCAAGAATGCTATTTTATAAATCCACCTGGTGTCAACCCAGCACTTCAAAAAAAAAACACTAATATAAAACCATATGAAAGATGAGATAGGTGAGTAAGCTAAATTCCCACTTTGCTCAGTTTACGCCAACGGTATGGAATTTCATTTGTTTTTTTTTATTTTGCTATCTCCATGTATGTTCATTTGTAGGGCAATTTTAAAGAATAATCCACTTTCTTAATTTTTGTTAATATGAAAGAATACCTAATTCCCGTTAAAAGCATTAAGTTGCCAATTAAGATTGATTCATCCACTGAGTTTATTAGCTATGATTCATTACATTCTCTAAACACAGATAATGTACATGAGTTTGCAGAAATTCTATCAGGAAAGAAAAGAGAAATTAGAAGTGGGAACATGCCATCCTCCATTTACTATAGGACACGTTGCCAACAACAAGACAGATAACCCGACCAAAATTTCAACAAGTTCTAGGTGTTAAGGATTTTCACCTTTGTTACTCACACGCAGGTCATCCTCTTTCACCTCCTGAGCTCTTGCACAAAGACCTATACTGTGGTGACTGGATGGCTACAGTTGGGCTCTCAAAAGATAATCACCCTCAGCAAAGCTAAGTATTTGGCACAGCCATGGATTCAGGAGCACTGAAAGGATAGTTGATTTTTTTTAAGCATATGCTTAAATTGCATTTTCCCACTAAGAAATGATTTCAGCTATCATCCATATCTCATTCACAAAGGAAAGTCCTCAGGCCAACTTGGCAGCTTTCAGCAATTCAGTTGATCTGGAAGTCTTTCAGCTCTGCAGTTAGCATTCTTGAGGTTCAAATCGGGGTGCCAAAACTTTCACTGAGTGATAGAACTTCCGCTTAAGGAGCCTCTCTCACTTGCTACTGTCTCTCAGCAGCATCCACCTTTAGGTCTACAGTTACTTCAGCTAAAGGATTGTGAAGCCATATGTTACAAAGTGACTGCTACATTGACCCTTAGCTGTTCCAGCAGATGTATCTATGAGCTTAGTCACTCTGCAGCAGCTTTAAGCTCCAAAGATGGGACAGTTAAAGCAGGCATTAAGCTTAGGAAGAGCAGCACAGTAACCTAGGGTGACAATATACCAATTATGCTGTAATAGCCCTTATCTATGCCTACTATCAAAGTATAAGAATCAATAGTGTCATGGCCCCCTGTCAGCATCATGCCAGTTTAGATGGCTATGTGGGCACACCAATATATTTCTCAAAATTCAAGAGAATGAGATAAGCCTTGTTTTAAGCCAAAGTTGGTCTACACGGGTAAGTTTCATGACTCAATCTGTTAAAACATCCAACCACAATCTATCGTACTTCTAGCATTTATCAGAGTCCAACACAAAGGGTAGCAATTTTACAATTTTATGAAATTGAACATACCAAACTACAAGGCATATTGCTCATTCGCACATTGCAAAAACATTTAGTGTGCCCTACTGTTTGCAGGCATTGTTGCTAGGAACTGCAGATCTGCAGTGAAGCAGGCATAATTGGCTGTCCTGTAGGAAATAACAAGCACATGGGAAAGACCGATTAACATACAATTTTAGTGAGATCAGTGGTATAAATCTCATGCACTATAGAAGCACACAGAAGGGCCAGCTAATCCAGGCTTGAGAAATACCGGGAGATTTCTGGAAAATGCAATATGTTAACTAAAAGAAAGGAAATGAGGGAGAGCAAGAAGTTGTCTGCATTTCATGTACAATGGAACGTAAGGCGAATTTAAAGTTCCGGTGTGAGTGGAGTGAAGATGGAGGGAGTGAGTAACACAGCTGGCAACGGGTCACAGAGAAGCGTAGAGAATGCCATGTGTATCATGCTAAAGAGGTGGACTTTATCTTAGGATAATAGGGAAACCAGAATAAGCATTTATACAGAAAAGTAACTTGATCAGATTAGATTATATTTTTGCTTTTCTTTATTTATTTGAAAGGAAAGAGACAGACCTTCCATCTTCTATTTCACTTCCTCAAATGCCTACAACAGCCGAAGCTAAAACAGGCAAATCCAGGAGCCAGAAACACAATCCAGCACTCCCCCATGGGTGGCAAGGACCCAATGATTTGAGCCATCACCTGTTGCCTTCCAGGGTGTGCACTAACAGGAAGCTGCAATTAGGAAAGGAGCCAGGACTCAAATCCCGGCACTGTGATATGGGAGTCAAGCATGGGAAGCAGTATCTTAACTACCCTGCTAACGGCATGTCCTGGATTTGATTTTAGAGTGATGTTTCTGGCTACTCTATTATTACTACAGAAATGGCGGGGGGGAGGAGGAGTGTTTGTTTTTTGGTTTTTTGTTTGTTTGTTTGTACTTAAGGAGAGAAGAGAACTCTGTTTTATCTGAATGAGTTGAACACTTTTTTTTTCCTTTTCCTCAAGCTATTTACTTTTTTGTTTTATTTTTTCATGAATGCATTGAATCCTCTATGAGTAGCATTCCCCTGGATAAAGTCCACCATGACTCAACAGTGAGACACTCTGGATCAGTTACAAGTTCCAGAGCTCAATTTTCAGATGCCCTTGGCCAAACCACACTAGGCTGACTTATACCTCAATTTCCTTGTCTATTAAGTATGGACTGTTGGATTAACCTTTCACACAGGGTGATATGAGGAACCACTAAAGATGAGCAGCCAAGTTAGGAAAAAATTTACAGAAATTGCTTCATAAGTCCAAATAATAGTCAAGAAAGAGGAAGTGTGTGTGTGTGTGTGTGTGTGTGTGTGTGTGTGGTGACTCTAGCATTTTGTGATCTGGAGGCTCATTTTCATTAGGGCTGACAGTCCTAGCTTGAATCTGGAATTGGGTGGGTTGCTGCATTCACCAATTAAGGCAGACAACACTAAGAAACCTTCTCTGCTCAATCGCATGCTCTGCACCTAGACTCATGTCTCTTCCGTAAGAGCCCTTGTCTGAATCAGCACACAAAAGCACAGTCTGAAACCACATTCTGTAGGAAAAGCAATGTGTTGCTCTGTTAGAATTAAGTATACAGGGCTAAGATGGAGATCACTGAGTCTCTCCGTGTCTTTCTTCACATACTGCAAAGATTGTCACTTCAGAGGTGAAGTGGCCATCATTTATTGTGAGCTGCCTATACACAAGATAGTATTCCAAGTATTTTGTAGGCATTAACTTATTAGCGCCTCCTAACACATAGTTAACTATCTCTTCACTATGGCTTTTGACTCAATACTTAAGTTTGGAGATAATTGGCCCTGTCCATCTAGAAAGCAACCGAGTCTAAATTCCAGCTGGTAAAAATCTAGGCTTAGGTGAGTTTTTGTTTCTGACTACTCTGCAAAAAAAAAAACTTAATAGGACAGTTGCACAGCACCCTATTGCTGGGTGCATACCCACTCCTACCCAATCCTTTGGCTCATGTCATGACCGGCATGTGAAGTTGTTCTTTCCAAAGGGTGAGCCAATCAAATGGGAAGGTTAGACTATTTTAGTAGATATGTGTCAAAGACACTATATTTAAAAAGGACATCATGACCATTTGCACAACACACAAAATCTCTTCACTGGGTCATGCCAATATGTCCCTGAGAGGGAGGGAGTTATCTAGTGAATGCATCCGTTCAAAAGCACCCATGAGCAATTACGCATTCAGATCAGCATAAGAAAATCCAGACACCTTTCTGAAAAAATGAATCCAACAGCATATGATACAACACCACCTAGATAATCATGTCCTTGGATATGAAAACTTAAGAGAATATGTAGCAATGGCGTAATAGAGACTATCATGTCCAGATGTAAAGATGCAATGTAGTACGCATCTCTACTTCCAAATCAAAGATGGACTCCCAAAGAGACTGTCGAATATATCTTAACAATAGGATGCTGGACTGTCTGATATTGTCTGTACCAGTAATGCCAGAACACATTTTAATAACAGACTGATGAACCTATGACTGCTTATGAGAGACTATACTATTGTAATAATATGGGGGAAATTAGCTGAGGGGTGGGAATTTGGGGGAAGAGCTAGGGAAATCCCAGATCATATGGAATTATAACATAAAATTCAAAATATAATAAAAAAGTAAAAACTTATAAATCCTAGTGTTGATTCTTGCTGTCTTAAGCGTGAAAAAAAAACTGTTAATGATGGTTGTTTCAAGCAATAGCTTTTATATTAACAATATAGTGCTTTAAAACTAAATCCTGTGCAAGTTTTGTAATTGTATCTCAGTGATTCTATATGATTCTAATTTATTTTAAAAACATATATACTGGGGCAGGTAGGTCTTTGGCCTAGCAGTTGGGCTCCCACTTGGGATACCCACATTTCTTTCTCAGTGTGCCTGTGTTTGAGTCCTGGGTCTACCTCCCACTAATAAGTCTCCTGAGAGGCAACAGGTGATGACTTAAGTAACTGAGTCCCTAACACTCATGTGGGAAATTTGTAGGCGGGACTATATTTGGTAATGAAAGCAAAGAATAAGGATGGAGAGAAAACACCAAAAATTAGGCTTGACAAAAGTGTCAGAATGGAGGTAGCATTACAAGAGCTGGAGACATAAGTGGAGACACAGATATTCGAGGTTCAAGAGTGTTTTGTAAATTATTCTACACATCTTAACCTTTGGAAAACTAAGAGCACATAACATGACCCTCTGATGACAGACTTCAGGGCGGTTGGCCAAGACCCCGAGTTAATCTTTGTTTTCATAGTTTTGCGTATACTTATATTGCTCTAAATTCTTCTGCATATCTGTTCATGTGGATGAGTAAACTTGCAGAGCTCACATTCTCAGATTATTTACCTGCTCAGGGTGTGCACTTGAAGATGAAAACTCAACTGGAAAAAAGAAGAAAATCAGCAGAGGCAAATTTATGAGTTACATGACAAGAAATTGGGAGGAATCTTGCTAGATAAAGACTGGACCACAAGAGAACTGAGTGATGCTGTGGGAAGATGATGGTTTTGGGTTCCGATAAGGCAGAGCCAGCTAATCAGACCTTGCTTCTCCATTTACTAACTGAAGACAGTATTGCCCACTGCTGTGAATACCAACTCTGATGTCAATCAACAATCCCCTTGCTTTTTTTTTCTCATGGTTCCGAATCTTTCTCCAGGCTCACATATCTGCCGTCCTACTTGACAACTCACGTAGATATCCAATATATATCTGATACAACATAATTGCAAGTGGATTTCTTGTTACCTTCCAAAATTGTGCTGGATCCATGAGTTTCACTGTGTTACATGGTATGACTCAAGCCAAGAATCTTGAAATCCTTTCTCTGATAGCCCATGCCCCTGTTACACAGAGACTCCCATTAGCTTTTAATACCTAGCAAAGCACTCAGTCACACTTTTTAAAACATCCAACAGAGCATTGCCTATTCCGTTCAAAGCTTTGCAATGTCATGTGAGTAAATGAATGAACTTTAAAACTCTACATAATCTGCATTCTCCTTCTTTCCTCCCTTCCCAGCTCCATTCCTGGCACACAAGAAATCTCAGGCACCGTCACCTCGAGGCCTTTGCTCTGAGTCTAGTCTCTGATCAGAAGAAGCTAATCTCAAAAGAAGCAGGGATAATGCTCCTATACAGTCAGGTCTTCATTCCAATATCAGATTCTCAGTGCAGCCACTTCCAACCACACTATCAAATCCACTAAGCTTCTCTGTGCCCTGCACATTTAAGCCACTTTGTTCTTTTTATTTGTTTGTTTTGTTTTGTTTTGCTATATTTCCCACTGGTCAGTTTATGCACTTAGAAAACTTTTCTCATTAGATTATCCACATGCAAGTAGGTGATTTTGTAGGAATCAGGAGCCTGGCTCTGCATCTAGAATCGGGGACAGAGTAGCTGTTCATTAAATACTAGCTGAAAAATCAACAAAGTTTTACTAAATAATTTAACATATAATATATGTTAAAATCCTCATCCTTTTTTCTTCACATGAAGCTTAACCACTTAGCCAAAGAAAGCCCTGAAAAATCCTTAAATTTCTCTCACTGGCCATAAGAGAAGAATCTAGAAACCTCTTGATTCTCAAGCAGGCAAGACCTTAAGACAAGTCAAATAGCTTCAAAAATGTTAAAAAAAAAAAAAAAAACATTTCATATCTTCATGAAATAAAAAAAAATAATGCTTTGACAAGTGATTGGAGTCACAAGCAATCATCTTTAATGAGAATAATTATTGGCTCAACATCTTTAAAAACTATTGCTAGCAGCAGTCAGGATTTCAGCAATACATTGCATTCTTTGACTCATCATTCACCTTGCTAGATTTTTTCCTACAGATATATTCATATACATATCATACAATTGTACAAGAAGCTTCTTTTCAACATTGTTTTCATAGCCAAGGATTGGAATTTACCTAAATATCCACTGGTAGGAATGGCCCAAAAAGTTAGCAGACAATTACAATGAAATACTGAAATATCTTGAATGCATCAAAGAGAAAAAAAAATGTATCTATAGAAAACAACATGGAATTACAGCCTAGGGGAAAGCATGGCAAAAACAGTGTACAGCACAGCCTGCTGTTTGTATAAAAAGGGAAGACTTCTGAGTAGAATATCTCCAGAGAAATAAATAAACACACTGGGAACAGTTGGTACCTCAGGGGAGGGAAATTGGGCTCTGGGGAGAGGCGCTGCCACAGTCTCCCTTCTCACCATCCTCGTTCCAGCACTGTTGGAATCTTGTTTCCAAACGAAACTGCAACTTGTTCAAATCAATTTTTTGAAAAAACACATCGCTTTTGAATACAAATCATTTCATAGAGTTGCTAATCTCTCAAAGTTTCTTTAGACCACAACTGCATTTGAAAACGTGGTCTCAACATCTAAAAAGGAAGTCCCAGTGTGGTTTATTGTGACCAACACCACTGGGATGGAAGTGACTTGTTCTGTTCACCTTCACTGCATTTTCTTTGCCAACATCATCACTGAACCCGAGGCTAGTGTTCCTGCAAACTTCCTCTCACCTGGCAGTGGTAACTCCATTCCCAATCACTCTTTCTGCTTTTGTGGGAGAAATAATAAAATAGTAATAATAAATTCGCTAATACGGCAAGGCTGCATGTCCGAGAGACAGGGGAAGCACTTTGGAAGTCAGATGTCATGGATTCTATCTTTATTTGCAGGCCTGGAGTGATCTCATCAAAACCTTCCTGGCCCTGCCTGGGCCTGTTTTCCTGTTTGCACAGTAAAAAGTTGACACCTCTTAAGCTCCTATAAACAGCAGTAAGGTAATGAGGATAATTGCTAAATATAATATACACTACTCTTTCTCAAGCTCAACAACAAATGTGCCAAAACAGTGGCAGGAAACATGTTTTAGAAAACAAAGCTTAAAAAAAAAACCTGAAAGGTCAAAAATTGCAGCAGTGACGGCTGACTCCCTCTCACTGTAGCCTTTGCTTTTTCCAAAGAACACTGTCACTTCAGTGCTGTGGGCTTTGCACTCCGATAAATCAAAGCTCAACCATGTCACTGAGAGCACCTGCAAGCCAGGAGCTGAGCAGCACTCAGACTGTGGTCTCCGTGCCTCTGGAGCTTGAATCAGCAGCATTTCCCAAAGAGCAGTTCTCCAACCACACTGCCCAGGTCTGAGGCTTTCACAACCACACCCACACAAAGTCACATCCATCTCTGTCTTTAGGACAGATTTCCAATTTGGGTTTCAGATACAGATATCCCAACAGGCTACTCAGAGGTCTTACATATTATCTTCTGAGGCTGCCAAATCCAATGTTACCAACTTCCACCTCAACTCTGATCACTTTTCAGGGATTCCTATAACAAATGAGGGCTCTAACACCCAGAAGTCTTTGCAGGCAAATTCTAGGATCACTTGCTTCTTCCTGTCCTTCTTATCCATCCCATCAATCAACTCCTTTCACTCCACAAACAAGTCCTTTCAATCAAACCACCTGAACACTTGTCAACTTTCTCCCCTTTTCTCCAGTGCACTCCCACCACTATTCCCTAAACTGATTCACCTACCACTCATCTTGCCACAGAACCTTTGCTCTTGTTTTTTCCTCTCCTTCCTTCCTCTTCCTTCCCACTTCACTTGGATAACTCTTACTCATCCTGCATGTCTAGCTCAAATATGACTTCAACAAGTAAATGTTTCCTTCCTCGACCAACTAGATGAAACACCCTATTCCATGCTTTCTTAGTAGTTGGATCTATGCATCCTAGCACTTCTCATAGGTGAAACTTGATATTTATTTGAAAATAGGAATTGAGCAGTTTTTTTTCCACAATTACACCCCAGAAGGTACTCAATTTATTTGATGCACATGTTTTTATGAAAAAAAAAAGTTAACCAAGATTTGACCTCATAAAATCTTATAGAAACAACATAAAACTTATAAATGCAAAACTTTATTTAGAAAATAAAGATAAAATAATGAAATGCCTTGTGATTAAATAAGGTCATAGCATAAAAATATTTAGCCTTGCTTCTTTATAAATCAGATAACAATAGATACCAATTCTCTTTCTCTTCCTTGAGCTCTTGTCTGAGAGCTTAAGCATAAAAATGATCTCTTCAATAAACGAAGAAGGGATTAATCAGAGATTATTTCCTCAGATGATACTACGTTTCAAGTGTTGATAGAGATCAAAATATCAAATGCGAGACTCTGTGCCATTATAGAATGCTGGAGACAGTAAAGAATCAAGGGGGGGAAAAAATCAAATAACAGCATGTGCTCCGCAACTATTCAATACAATGAAACAAGCGTTTTCACAAGCCCACACATGACTGATTGCCAAACAAGCTTAAAGAGCTATGAAATCAGAAACGCAGGAACTCCATTCAAGCTGGTGGTGGTAGAACATGGGTAAGCCCTTTCAGAATGACAGGCTATAGATAGGTGAAGAACGGGCAGTGTGGGAGTGAATTGGTCAGCCATGGGAGATGGCAATCACCTGAACAAAGGGAGAAGGATTGTTCCAAGAACAATGCTGCGATCTGATTGCCTTGGGCAGAGGAGAGAGAGCAGATATGGTTGTGAGTTGGTTCAGAACCAAGTAGTTGAAGTTTTGAATACCACCAGCGTATAAGATTTTAGCTTTGTTCTCTAAATAGATATACTGAGAAGATAAACTTTTGGAACTCTAGATGTATCAAAATCATTCCAAACAACTGATACGATACAAGACAGCTCCCTAGATCAGAGCACCCAACGGGGAAAAAAAGGAGGTGGGGAAGAGGGAGAGAGTAGGCATCTGGCAAACAGCCTATGACTCACAAAGCTTTCCCAGTTGGGTGTGAGTGTATGGTTGAGTTGTATCGCCATGGCTCCCCAAGGCATGTAGATAAAGACCATGCTGGCTTTCAGTGTCTTGGGAGTTCCATTTGCTCAAGTATCTGCCTCTGGCACTGCAGCCACTGGGCCTCGCCAAATCACAAGGTCCTTGCAAGAGCCACACAGCCAGTGAAGGAGCCCCAGATGATCTGCTGATATGTGGGAAGGGCTACAGCTTATGAAATCTTGTGTGAGTTACTCATGGGTATTTTGATTCACAGGGTTAATTTGGAGGGTCTATGTTGCCACCTTTAGTATCTCTACCACCTTGCCTACTTTCTTTATTCTGAAACAAAGACAGTCTTTCCATATTAGGGGAGAGGTTTAATACACAGGAAATTATATATAGCATCTATTTGTTTTATATATACACATTTTTGTATATATCACAGAAGCAGACATCACCTAGACTTTATGAATATCCAGAATAGTGCCTCCAGGAAAAAAATCCATGAATCTATCATCAATTTTTAACATTCTACTGTTTTTCTGGGTGAGCATTAGTAATATCAACATCCACTTATTCTTTTTTATTCTGACAGTACACCAAATAAGCCAAATTTGGGAAACTACAAAAATAGAGCATTATCTCATGAGATTTTTTATCTCTTTCATCTCCCTAGTGGAAAAGGTGTTCCCTTTACATACTGCCTTCTATGAGCTGCAACAAATATTGCCTTTAGGGGCTTAGTGGCCACCTGATCACCTTTCAGGTTGATTTAACTTCTTTCTGGGAAAGTTCACTTTTGAATGACAGCTACTACCCATCTGTTTCTCAGACTAAGTCAGCTCTTCTTGAATTATGTTTACATGGCCCCTGGCTTTGTTTTCACAGTGTCTAGTAGAGCTCACAATTATATATTCTTATCTTGTGTGTTACATTTGCAATATTTGTCATTCTTCCTGGGCTCTAGTTCCATGGGAGCAACAAAAATGTGAATTCCACTTACATTGTACCCTCCACCCAGGAGAGCATCAAACAAATAAGGAATGATTGATAGCAATTCATGGAATGTAAAACTATGGGAGTCTGAGGGAGTGGAAGAGGATAGTCTGAGAGTCCCCTTTCTGCTGGCTTCTCCAATGTCTTAATCAATTTTTTCATTGTATATTAACTTTTGAATTCCTGTAAGGAACCTATTGGAAACTTCTAGATATTGAAGGAGAAATATATTTGAAAAAGATTGAGCCCTGGTGGTTACCTGCATAGGATATTACTAAAAGACAGGTCTAGGTTTTAAGATTAATTTCTGTTGTTGCTCTTAGTCATAGTAATAACCAAGATACTCAGATTTCAAATGATCACAGAGGTAGATGCCAACTGATCCAAGACTTCAGTGTCAGAAAGGTGCACATCCTGCCTGGGACTGTGACAAACAGGTGGATACACAAGATCCTCTGGGAAGGTGGCAGCTGAGGTAGAGAATGAAGGAAGAGCGGTAGACTATGCTGGGGAAAAGGAAGAGAAGGCCATTGTAATAGGAAAGCACCTCAGTAAACAGTCAGAAATAGGGGGCTGGGTGATCAGATGACAGAGAAAGACAGGCATAGAAACTATCAGTTGGAAGTTGTAGACTGAGATGTAGAGATAAATTCTCTTCTTCATATTATCCATGAAAACTACAGGAACAGAATGAGAGAGCACAACTTGAATAAGCAGGGAAGAAATGTGATAGAGGGACATGCATTGACTTCAGGATCTGATGGACTAGAGTTCAAAGACCACTTGCGTCACTAGCCACAATTCTACAGGACAACTGAATGTAAGTTCACTGAGATTCAATCTCATCCTCAGACAAGAAAAATTAGTATAAAACCAGACTCAAAAATGTGCAATTGTACCAAATGCAACAATCTGTAGAAGATCTTGGCACATAGCCAGAATTTTATTTTTAGAGACATTTTGCTGTTCTAGAGCTCTTCACACCACTCACTTCATCGGGTGCTATTTTCCATGGTGAACAGGCTTGGCAGTAACCAGTCACAATAGCTTTGAATGGCTCTACCTGGCCATTCTTTGATTGCAACTGTCACCCCAGGTTCCAACATACTTTTATATTCTTATTCCTCAAGCAGAGTTATTATCAACAAGCTTTGGTTTTCTGTTTGTAATGGCCAAATTGATTCTCATGGCTCCCTTCACTTCCAGCCCACGGTCCCACTAAGACAGAGAATTTAAGTTTCCTCTCTAGCTTATGGGAGGGAAAAAAAAAAAAAGAACCACGTGCAGCTCCTCCAGCTCCTGGCCATTGTTTAGGCAAAGTAGAAGCCACTGTGCTCCAAGTGTCTGTCCTCCCTCCTCACAGCACACACTGCTTCCTGTCAATCATCCTGGAACACAGAGTGCTGGGCCCAACAATTCTGTCCACAGGATGTTTGTTTGAAGGTACGACCTTGCCAAGTCTCAAAGCTCAAGACTTCCTCTAACAATCCAAACACCCAAATGGGAAAGGGGGAGGGGGGACCCTTGGGTAATTCTTTTAGTGACTAATAAGGTCTACTTCTATTCAAAAACAGCAGCGTGTTATCTACGCTAGCAAGGGGCTGAAGGAGCTAGGAGACCTGGCCTTCAAACCCTGAGCCAGCCCCAGGGAAGCTGAAATTCAAGTTTCCAGGAGTGGATACTAATAGCATGGCCTTAAAGTACCTTCAACAGTCACCTTCCACAAAGGCTCATCCCCCTCACCCAGAAGATCAATGCCTTGTCACTAAACCACATAGTGAAGGAGTTGGTCAAACACATAAGAAATTCAAGGTGCTTGATCAAAGTGAGAGAATGAATAAAAATGCTCCTTCAGGATTCAGATATGATCTGAGAAAGGTTTGAAATTCTCACAAACGCGTATACCTAGAGCGAGGAAGTTTAAAAAAGAATTTGAAAGCATTATATGTTATTGTGGAAATGGGTAGGAATATCTTCTATACGTAAATAAAAGTGTCCTCAATTGTCTTCCTAAGCCACCCAATAGTCTACTTTGGAGTCCCTGACATGTCTATTTGTAAACTTCTAAAGCGTTACTGAGCAGTAATTTAGAACCTCTGTATATTTATCAGCTACTGCTTATAATCTCTATGTCTCTGGGCAATTAATCTAATCTCTCCACGGTTATTTTTGTCTATTAAACTACAGCATTATCCAAATGATTAGACTGTACTGAAGCTTAAATGAGATCAGGTGTGAAATGTGTCTGGCAAGTGCTTAATAAGAGAATATTTAAAAAGTTCATGGAGAAATGAGGAAAAAATATCTTAATTGTAAAAATTTGGCATTTTTACATAGATTTTTCATAATATATCTTATCCATAGGCTTTCTTTTATTGTAATTTATTCCTCTGAGGGGCAAATAGAACAAAAAGAGAGTTCTCTCCACCCAGTTCACTGTCTAAATACCCTCAACAGCTGGGATTCAGCCGGGTCAAAGCTGGGAGCCACGAACTCAGTCCAGGTTTTTCACATGGAAAATAGATCCCCAGTCACAAGGGCCTTCACCGTTGCTTGCTAGAGTCCACATTTATAGAAATCTGGAAGCAAGAACCAAAATCCTAAAAGTAGTTGAACTTCAAGTCTGTCCATTCTTTCCATGACTATTTTTTTAAGATCTATCTACTTTTCTAAGGTAGAGAGAGAGAAAGAGAGAGAGAGAGAGAGAGAGAGAGAGAGAGAGAAAGAAATCTTGAATCCACTCATTCATTCCTCAAATGGCAGCAACAGTCAGAGATGGGCCAGTCTGAAGCCAGGAGTTGTTTCCAGATCTTCCACATGGGTGCAGAGGCCCAAGACTTTCAGCCCTCTTCCACTGCTTCCCCAGACCATCAGCAAGGAGCTGGATTGAAAGTGGAGCAGCCAGGATGCAAACCAGTGCCCATATTGAATGCTGGCACCTCAGGCAGAGGATTAGCCTGATAACGCCACAACACATCTTCCAAAAATTGTTTTAAAACCACCATAAACATGTATTTCAGCAATGTTTGCATCTAAATGTTTTTAATCTTTTAATTTAATTTCCTTGAATTTTGTTTTAAATTCCTTGTAGAAGGTAATTTGGCAAATAGCAAGCCAGGAGAATCAGAAATCCATCTTGATGAATGGCTTTAAAGCGACTCTGACTGACATGTTCGCCCTCATAGCCAAGTACTAGGGACAGTCTAGCAAATCACCCTAGCACATGCAATCAAGTCACAGAGGCCTTCAGTAAGTACTGTCCTGAGATAAGATCAATGTAGAAGATACCCAAATGCATTACCAAAACACTCAAATTTCAAAAATCACTTGTGACATGATTTACAGAAGCAGAATCAGGAACAAAAATCAGTTCACTCCAGTTTACCTCTGGAATATTAACACAACCCTGCCAGAGACTGCTTACAGAAAGCAGGACTTCAGAGTCCCTGCAGGAGGCCAGCATACAGAGGGGAGTCCCAGGACAGCTCCCGAGTGACACTGACATGTGAGTTCCAGAAATCCGAAGTTTCAGAAAAATATGTTCAAGTTCAGGCCAGATTTATACACAGTACTGAGCTGCTTGAATACAAAAATTAATTCTCAGGTTATTCCGAGGAGTTTTATATTCTGGGAACTTTCAAAAGAAATCTGTTATACAGAATGTGGGTGTTGAGAAAGCTTATTAAATGAAGTCACTAAAAACTCAGAATTAATAGACTATTTACAAGGAAGAGGATGCTGTGTTGTTTTATTAGCATGCTGCTGATTAAAATGAACTCTGAGGGCTAGCACTGTGGTATAGCAGGTAGAACCAAAACCTGTGAATGCTGGCATTCAATACAGATGCTGGCTCGTGTGCTGGCTGCTCCACTTCAGATCCAGGTCCCTGCTAAAGCACCTAGGAAAGCAATGGAGGATGTTTCAAATGTTTGGGCCCCCTGAGCCTTTGTGGAAGACCAGGAAGCAGCTCCTGGATCCTAGTTTCAAACTGGCTCAGGTCCAATCATTGCAGCCATTTTAGTGTGGAGGCAGGGGAGGGAGAAGAAGGGAGAACCAGCAGCTGCGAGATCTTTCTCTCTTTTTCTTTCCCTCCATCTAACTCTGTTTTTCAAATACATAAATAAATGTTTGTAAAAACAAACTAACTATTATTTTATGGGGACTGACAGAGATTAGGAGAACAACTAGCAAAGTATTGAAGACCGTGAGCATGAAACTCATATCACTTTAACACAGAGAAGCAAACTACAGTATAGGCTTTCTAAACATGAAATTTATCAACATACATTCAAAAGTTTGTACCTAATAATGCCAATTATGGAGTATCCTACTGTTGTAAGTGTAAATATGGCCAAGGTCTGTATGTAGAGTTGCTTACCACATTATTATGTATAACATATACCCATTAAAAATGGCAATATGTACAAAGGTATTTCAAATTGGAATTTGCTGAAGATGAAATTAAAAAATAAATTGATTTTGGTATAAAAATGTTTAAGTCTATGCATATTTTTCATAATTAGTCTTTTCCAGGTTTTTTGGTGTTTTTGTGTTTGTGCAGACTTTAAAATTTTTCTGCACCAAAACAAGTATCTTTTAATGCTTTTTGCTACAAATATATCATTACACCTTCATGAATACTAAAACCCTAAAAATAAGGAAATAGTTAAGCAGATCTTGATATTATCATAAATTTGGGAATCATTAGAAATCATGTTTCAAAGAATAGGTGAGGATCTTGCAAAATAATAAGATGCAAGTTAATTTGGGGAGAAAAAAAAACTCAAACTAATTGCACTGTCTTTAACATACATCTGTGTTTCAAAATTCTTTGTGAGCATGAACTTCCTATACACGTACAGGAATAAAACCAATACACATTTACATCAGATTAAAAACACGAAAGGTCTCTCTGCATTCAGAGACAGGCTATTAGCAAACCCTGCAGCAATATCTTCAGCAGTAAGCCTGAGAGCCAAGGGAGCCCACTCTTCTTTGGACAGCCATGGCCCGTGTTGCCAAGATCCAAGCCAGGGATTTCGTGCTATGAAGGGAACACCGTTGCTTTCTTTCCCTCCTTTGTGGGCCCGTACTGCTTCAGCTCAGCATGCTGCAAAGTGTCCCAAAAGCCATAGGGAGCTGTACTTCTTCATGACTGCAAAGGAAACACTCACAGCACAGAAAATACCAGAAATCACACTACATTCTTGGTCGTAGGAGAAAGGAAGGCCCATGAAATATTTAAAGCCTGGAGTTGAGATTTCATTTTGAAATATTTTAATGGCTTGTACAGAGCCGCTGGACTCTCTTGCAGAGCAGAGCAGAGCAACAGCAAAGGGGAAAATGGAGGGAAAGGAACAACAGCTGTTCCCAGGGAAAACAATCATTAACCAACGGCAAGGAGAAATGGGATGCTTTTTTTTTTTCCACTAACTTGCGTCTCATTTCTTACATAAGTTTTGGTGCTGTAAAATGTGGCACGTTTTGTACTGTATGTTCTCTCGCAAAAGCCAAACAGAAACCAGTCCTCGTGGTTTCGAGAGTGCAAGGCCTCCCCTTTCTCATGTTTCAAACTACGCAGTCTCCACTCGGGCTGGGGACCGTATCATAGGTCATAAATCACTCTCTGATAGATATTTGGCAGGCCCGCAGCACCCCGGGCTATGCAACAACGTACAGTATGGAAAATTTTTAAGGTGGAATCTTGATTTTGTAACTTAAGGACTTAATAGCATCTCAAAACATTTTACTACTTCCTGGTACACATATACACAAAGCCAAGCCAGCAGAATTCTCCATATGGTTTTCGGTTTTATAGGATATATACATAATAAGCTATACGACCGTAAACCTGGAGGCGTTCTCTTACCGTTGTGCATTCAGCTCCAGAGGAAAATGAAAAGATGAAATGAGTGAGTCTGATCCCAACTCTGAAAGAGTCAAGTCACCAGGAACTTGTAGGATCTGCTTTTTAAACATCTTTCCTCCTCACCATTAACTATTTGACACTTTCTTAGGAACTGGGGAAGACAACAGGGCTGGGGGTTTGGGGACAGATTTCACTGTATGATAAGAAACTGTTGTCAAAGGGGCTTGTCAGAAATTTCAACAAGAAGGTTATAAGCTGATGAGAAGCCCCAGTAGATTCTTGCTTCCGATTCCGGGCCCAGCTCTACGGTTTTGCGTGCCTCTGAGCACCCACTCTCACCTTCTCAGATGCTGCAAGCCATTGCAGATTCACATATTCTTCTTTAGAGCCTCTTTCAACAAACTGTGCATTTTTTTAATTGCATGCTGCCTTTAACCCCTAAGTCCATCCCAGCAGACACCAGGAGCTGATGGAATACTGCCTGCAAGGCTGCTGCCGTGGCGTCAGGGGAACCCTTCCACGCACAGAGGGGTTAACTCCATGGTATTTGGACGTGCTCAAATGTTCGCAGTGTTCTCGGCTTGAGTAATTCTTAGAAGGGCTAAATAGAAACGAGGTGGGGGATGTGGAGTGTGTGGTATGGCATTGTGCTCTGAGAAAAACAATGCATGGAAACACAAAAGAAAGAAGCTGAATAAATCCTTTCTGAAGCTTAAAATAAGCGCTGCTTTTCAGTTGTTGTTGTTTTGGTTGTTCACAAATTAGCTATAGTTTGGGAAGGCTAAATATAAAACTTTCAACACAGTTTATTTAGGAGGTTTCTGTACAATCCTGATCAATTGAAGAAAAATGATAGCTACATTTAGACAAACTGATTGGTAGGGGATGGTATTAAGTGATGGTGTGCTATATGTTAATTTATAATTAACGTATTGGGGTGGGTTTTATATTAGTTAATGAAACTGTCCCTTGGGATGCCCTCAACCCATATCAGAGGGAAGGGTACAAGCCTTAATTATTCTCCTTCCTATCCAGCACCTTACTAATGTGTACCTTGGGTGGCAGCAGATAATAGCGCTGCCATCCTTGTGGGAAACCCAGGTGGAGTTTCAGGCCTGACCACGCCATGGCTCACCCCAGCTGTTGTCATGTCAGTAAAGCAGCAGAGGGTAGATCAATCTCTCTCTTTTCCTCTCTCTCTCTATCTTCACCTCTGTCCCTAACTCCCTGGCTCTCTCATGATGTGCCAATTAAATCAGATAACTAGATGAATAAACATTAGTCAGTTAGGTGCATTGCATCAGACCCTCCCTCCCTCTGCTTCCAGCCCCTTGTCCCAATTCACTTTAGAGATTCTGCTACGTGACGAAAGGGCCAGTCTCAAGCCTGGTACTTGGTAAGCCCACTGTGACTGTCGGAGTCACTTGAGAGAGCCTACCTGTAGTTGGCCATCAGGTTGAAGAACTGCCCTTGTAACTGCTTTTAGAAGATGAAAAAAAAAAATGTTTTCAAGAAGCTTGGAAGCATGTTCCTGCCCACACCTAGCAGCCCAGCAGTTCGTCAGTCACTGCCTTTGCATCACTTTGCCTCAAATTTGGCAGTATATGAAATTCTTCTGGAAAACCTCTTGTTTTTAATTCTCATTTATTTGGAAGGAAGATAGACAGACAGACAGATGTAGACAGATCCTCCATCTGCTAAGGCACTATCCCAAACAGCTGGGACTGTGCTAGACCAAAACCAGGAGGTCTGGAACTTAATCCAGGTCCCCAGATGTGTGGCAGGGACCCAAGCATTTGAGCCATCATTGAATGCCTCTCAGAGTGCTC
The DNA here is from genome assembly GCF_017591425.1 of Ochotona curzoniae. Lineage (NCBI taxonomy): Eukaryota > Metazoa > Chordata > Mammalia > Lagomorpha > Ochotonidae > Ochotona > Ochotona curzoniae. Next base: position 47,063,429 of record NW_024467106.1, on the reverse strand, counting down.
ATTAGTAGGAAATTGAAATTGGAACCAGAACTGGGACTTGAACCCAGGCATTCTGAGATATGATCCGGACGCTCGGAACAGCGTCTTAACCTCTATACCAAACAGTCATGTTTCTGTGAAACCTGCATCTCAGGCCAGTTAATTCAGAGTCTGTGTGGAATGAAGTCATTAGTAATTTTGAAAGCTTCCCAGGATAATTTACATGCAGCCAGATTAAGGGTCACCATTTTGTGCCCAGTCTTGCTCTCTCCCAACCAATGATTTAAGAGTGCGGTTTCCAAGAAGAATTCTCTCTCTCTCTCCTGTCTAGAATTTTTTCAAATTTGACAACTCATTTCCCTTCAGATTCAAGTGTTGCTCTTTGAGAAATCTGCCCAATAACAGCTCCAGCAAGGATGGCTGCCTACCAGCAGTGGTATCCCCACCCCATACCCCGATCCTAAAACGTCCACCAACACTAGTATTCCATCAAGATTCTGCGTTTCTCTGTAGTATACATTAAGAAACTGCCCTTTCACCTGCCTCACAAGGCCAAGGAAGAAGTTCTGTACCTTTGTTTCCAACTCAATACCCAGCATCTGACTGAAATACAGAATGAAGCAGGGATGACTGGCTCAAGCCAGCTCTAACCAGGAAATCTCTCCTTTCAATTCAATAGATTATACTCTTCCTGGAAGAGAATATTACCCTGAATATTCCCATTGTTTCATTGGAGTCTAACCTACTTTTCCTATTGTAAATAAAATTGGTCAGCACAATCTATGGCTCCCACACCTGGTTCACTAAAAAGCAGCTGAAAAAGAGCTAGAGGGACAGAAACCAAAGGACCTGGCATGATACCTTTGCAGAAAGCAGAGAGCTTGGTTGAATATGTTAAGAAGAAAAAGAAGTCTAGTGGTTTACAAGACTTCCAACCAGCACCCATTTGGTTAATTCTCTTTGAAACAGAAAAATCTACCATCTGCAATTAAACATGTGAAGACGTTTAGATCATCTAATCATACTCTGCATTTTTCACAGCCTGGGGTCCAGCAGCTACAAGAAGCAGGTCTACCATCAATTTCGAAAGCCCTGCTCAAGGCAGTCCAACTCCATTTTTTCCCACAACAGAAAAGTAATAAGCAGGTTAGGTATAAAACAGAATGTGCAAAGCATAAAGTTAAGTTGGTGAGAATGTGTTTTGCACATTAGGAAGAAACAGAAAGGCAGAGATGGAAAGAGAATTAAAGGGAGAAAGAGAAAAATGGAGAGGGGAATGAAAGATTGAAAGGTAAAATGAGAAGGAAAAGACAAGAAAAGGAAGGGAAAGGAGTCAACTGGTATAATCTCCCTTGATGCTTCAGAAAGTCAGATCCTTGTCCTCCTGTACGCAAATGGAAGAGGCCACACAAAGCACACTTGCAAAAAGTGGATGTCTATGACACAATGGAAAGAAAGCAGAGGCTGATTCTCCAGAATAAAACCCACAGGAGAAGGAGGAAAATGACCATTTATAGACAGAAAAGAGGAAAGGCAAAATCCAAACAAGAATTAAATTTGAAAGCAAAACCTATAATGCGAGTGATCTCCAGACAAGGAACTGTGAGCCCCAGGCCACCATGGAACCACACAGGAAGCCATTCAGTTTTCTTGAGTCAGAGTCAAGGAGTTCACCTGCTGCCTACCCGAGCTATGTTCTTCCTCCAGAATGGTGGTGATCACTTCAGAGACAAAGCACTGCATCCATCACACATCATCTGTTCCTGGCCAGCACTTAGCTAGGATAGTACAGGGAATGTGTAGAGCTGGGAGATAAAGAAGCCAAAGAAACTGTGCTTCTTTTCTAGGCTGTACTGGGATGATCAGGCCACTGTCTCTCCATCCATTCTGTGGTTGAAAGTCTTTCCCAGCTTCCTTCACTGCCAAACCCATGGCACTGGGCTAGCTCTGGCATCCTGCTCCTCTAGAAATTGCAAGCCAACTAAAAACACCTAGCCCTCCTTGTTGCTGCTGTGTTTGGGGTGCATGTTAGCTTGAGTAACTCTCTTTGTTTCTTCTCTTCTGGGTAACAGAATCTCCTGTAGATGTATATAAGGGTCATAGCTTCAGAGAGAATGCAGGCAGCTGGGTGGGAGTGATAAATCCAGGCTGGAGGTGAGCAGCCCACACATTTCTCACATTCCACTTTTAGGTTATCAGCCATCATTTTTCAACAGGTTCACATAACATGCCAGTCTGAATGCATGTCACTCCAAAACTACAGCTCTTGCCTATGAGATGTTACTAACACGACAGGGCCAAATTGAAACCAAGGATTGGGTCATGCCAGAAATTATGAACTAATAACAATATCAGCTATAGAAGGAGCAAATTGTATGGATCTCTCAGGTGGCTTTCTCATCTTAATTTCATCTTCATTAGCAACCACAAGTGGTTAGCAGGGCAAAGATTTCACAGTTCCCTAGACAAACTAACTGAAGTGCACACAGGTTTTAAACAATGTGCCCAAGTTCAAGTGTTATAAAGAAAACTGGAGATTGAAGCCTCTAGTCCTATGATCCTCTTTTTACATTACCAAAGCTCTTAGTACATTTTTCTCCACTTTGAGACACAATTTGTCCAGTTCCCAATTGGGAAAATCATATCTGACTTCTAGAGCTGAATATAAACAAGTACGACTGCTTTGGTTGTGTTTCAGTTTTCCTTTTGTTTAAAAAAATCATTTATTTCTCTGAAATCAGAGTTGGAGAGAGAAACAGAGAGAGAAGTTTTGAAAGAAAGAGAGAATTTTTCATAGTCTGATTCTCTCCCCAGGTGGCCACAATGTAAGGGCTGGGACAAAGTTAGGAGCCAGGGTCTGTCACATGAGTGGCAGGGGCCCACCAACTTGGGCCATCATCATCCTCTGCCTTTCCCAGGCATTAGCAGGGGGCAGGAACAGAGGAAAAGAAGCCAGGGCACTAACTGGCACCCATATGGGATGCAAGTGTTACAAGAGGCCACATGCGTATCATTCTGGTATCTTCTGCCTGTGAGGCAGCCTCTCTTCAACAAAGACACCGCCACTGTCTTCAAGCAGGAAGCTCTAAAGAGGCAAAGTAAAGACTTCCTTCAGACTGTTTCTTGCAGAAGAGCTCAGCAGAGACCCGCTCAGATTTTCTGGGCAACAAGTACAGAAGGTGGATCTCAAAACTAAAGATGTTCCATATATAAATAAACATGCAAACATGCATGTTTATATACCTACGTGCATGCAAACATTTAAGCATATTTGCTGAAGTATTTTCACTGAAATTGAAAGGAGAGCATGCAGTAAGTCTTACTAAATGAAATTACATTTAAAAATGTTTATATTTGAATGGCAGAATTTCAGAGAGAGAAGGAAAAATTTTCATCCATTGGTTCACTCCCCACATGACCACAACTGGCATGAACTGAACAAATCTGAAGCGAAGAGCTAAGAACTTCTGAGTTCCCCACATAGGTGCAGAGGCCCAAGGACTTGGGCCATCCTCTGCAGCATTTCTAGGTACATTAGCAGGGATCCGGATTAGAAGTGGAACAGGCAGGATTAGTTCCACAGGCTTAGGGATTTCCTTTTCCATCCTCCTCATCCCTTGTCCTGCCTCACTGTTTCCCCCCATACTGTTAGAATAGTATGGTCCTTCAGCAATATTCACAAGTCCAAACCGGTGCTGTTGAAGTGTATCATGGCTTATAGAAATGTCAGAAAACCCCGCATCTTCTCATTAGGATACATTTAGCAGGTCTCCCAAGTATGTGAAGGGCCCCAAGGCTTTGGGCTGTCCTTGACTGCTCTCCCAGGCCACAAGCAGGGAGCTGGAAGGAAAGTGGAGCTGCCACGATTAGAACCGGCCCCCGTATGGGATCACAGCACATGCAAGGTGAGGACTTTAGCTGTTAAGCTACTGTGCCAGGACCCAATTTCACATTCTTAAGGTTCTAGATATAAGGGATGGATTGTTAATAGTCTTGGATTTTGCTTTTTAATTTGTCATATAAGATGAAACTATAAAACACCAAATAAAAGGAATGATACCCACTGACATCAGGAGTTAGAGTTCTTTATAGCATGAGGATACTCTCATTCACACAAACTCTTTATCAAACTAGTACCAGCGGCCCAGCCTGATGACTCAGAGACTAAATTCTCACCTTGCAAGCAACAGGATCCTTATGAGCACTGGTTCATGTCCTAGCTGCTTAATTTCCCTTCTAGCTCCCTGCTTGTGGCCTAGGAAAGCAGTCAAGGACAGCCCAAAGCCTTGGGACCCTGCACCCATGAGGGAGACCCAGAAGAAGCTCCTGGCTCCCGGCTTTGAATCACTCAGCTCTGGCCATGGCAGCACTTCAGGAGTGAACCATTGGATTAACGCTCTTTTTCTTTGCCTCTCCTTTTCTCCATAAATCTGATCTAATAAATAAATAAATCTTTAAAAAAAAGAACGAAGATTAGTGCCAGGCACTTAAAACACTTTATTTTTTTTCTTTCTTTTGAGAACCAGAGAGACTGAAACACGAAGAGACAGTGAGAGAATTTTCACCCACTAGCTACTCGCCAAATGGGCACACAATGGCTGAGGCTCAGACAAGGCAGAATCCTGGCGCTCAATCCAGGCCTGCTAAGTGGGTGTCAGGATCCAATACCTTGCACTCTCACCAGCACCTCTTAGTGTGTGCATTAGCAAAAAGCTGAACTCAGGAGCCAAGGCCAACATTCAAACCCAAACACTCTACTGTGGGATGCAGGCACTTTAACCACATATTCTCCTCCAATGAGTTTTGTCACACCATATTTAAAGCAGTAGAGAGCTAGAGCTAATATAAACATCTAAAAATGGAATCATAGTTACTTAAACATAATGACTCAGACAATGGAGCTCTAGCAGCTATCAGAAGCTGTTCTCAGATGGGACAATGTGCTTGGTGATAAACGAAAGGACCTCTTACAAGTACACGTTCACATATAAAATGAACGGCACTGACTTTGTAAAACAGCAGAAGCTGCCGCCTGTGACACCAGCATTGCTAAAGGCATTCATTCTTGTCCCGTTGTTCCACTTCCAATCAAGCTCCTTGATGATGGTTTTGAGAGAGCAGTCAAGGATGGGCCAGGTGTCTGGGGCCCTGCCACCCATGTGAGAAGCTGAGATGAAGCTCCTGGATCCTGTTGAAGTTATCTGGGAATCAGCAAATGGAAGATATCCTTTTCCTCTCTTAGTCTCTCTCTCTCTCTCCCTGCCTCTTCTCACTGTGACTCTGATTTTCAAGATAAATTAAGCTTTAAACAAGAACACTTCATAAAATGTGAGCAAAAAATGCACAACATTTCTGGCAGTATTTACCAAATACTCAACTTTATTAAATATTAAATTCTATATAGTAAGTTATTTTCTTTGAGTAGTGGCTTTAAAGTGAATTAACTTATTTTTCTTTGTATGTCTTAGTATTTTCCACTTTGTCAAAACTATTCATTACTTGTGTGATTGAAACGAGAAAAGAAGAGACACACAATTATTTTTGAATCGTTCAACATTTGCCCACAGCCTCTCAGTCCTCATAACCACCACTTTGAATTGAGGCCATCTGAATGGAATAAAATAACCTGAAAGAGTCTGTTTTAGTTAGCAGATTTTTCAGTCTCTCCTCTTTATGTATTTGGAATTTTATCAGATAAAATAATCATATATATTCATTAGATATTGCTAGAAGAAAAATAAATGCTTTTTGATGAATATGATCAAATCAAAAGCTTACATGTTTAATAATAATCATTAGCAGTGAGCCTGCTTTTTAAATTTTTGCAAAAACAGTCATCGTTTCTAGAAGTCTGTGTATAAAGGAAGAGAAGAATCTTTAAAGAGTTGGACCAATCAACTACCAATGGGTATTCCTTTAGAACACCTAACCACAGACTGAAGGGAGGACAGCTGAGCTGTGCAAGAGCCAAGCTGAACAAATTCACTTCCAGCTTAGAGCACTGCACAGACTCCTCAGAAAAAATAGTTCCAACATGGCACTACTGAGCCCACCCAAAATAACTCCAGGTGGCACGCAGGCTTAACAGACAGCATGTGTCAACAAGATCAGTGCTGTGGACTAACCAGTTATTCAGGATAACTGGCATTTTCCTAATCTGGGACACTGATTGAACATAAAAATCGACTTGTAGACCTGTAGGTAATATTAGAAACCTGCAATAATAAGACTCCACCAACCAGGATTGCAATAACAAAAGGTAAAAGAAGAGACAGAAACACTATGAATATTACTGAAGACTCTAGAGCAAAGGAGCAAAAGCCTCTACCACCCTCAGAATTAACTGCAGAAAACATTGAGAAAATGAGGGGCCCAGAATCCAAAACACTTATTATAAAACTTTGACCAAAAATGAGGTATACATATCACAGGAGTTCAAGAAATTTAAGGATTATGTCACACAGAAAATGAATCAAATAGAATGTGATATTTCAGAAGAATACAATGGAGCAAATCAAGGTAGAGAATCTCAAAAATAGAACGAATGAAGCAGACAAAAAAAAATCTCAGAAATGGAACAAAATGCTGCAGGCAGAGCTGGGCCAAGCTAAAAGAAGTATCCAAGAATCAAAAGATATGATTAAAAGGCCCAACATAAGAGTTATGGGAGTTCCAGAAGGTGCAGAAAGAGAAGCTGGGATTAAAGGTGTATTTAATGAAATAATAAATGAAAATTTCCCTAATTTGGAGAAAGAAAGAAAACAGTATACAGGAGGGTCACAAAACTCTTAACAGAGTTGATCAAAAGCAAACTTTACCATGACACATGATAATCAAGCTCTCTTAAGTTAAACATATGAAAAAAATCCTTAAATGTGCATGTGAAAAAAATCAAGTGACCTATAGAGAAACCCCAATCAAAATCATAGCTGACCTCTCAGAGGGAACACTACAAGCCAGAAGAGAATGGAGTGACATAATCCAGATTCTAAAAGGGAAAAATTTTCAGCCCAGAATAATGTATCCTGCAAAGCTCTTCTTTGTCTTTGAAAATGAAATAAAATTCTTCCACAGTAAAGAAAAAAACCCCAAGAATTCACCTCTTCTAAACGATACTCAAAGATGTTCTTGTAAAAGAGGAAAGAAATAGCAGCTACCAAAATGAAAGGCAAATGTAGAGAACATCCCACTAAAGACTAACAGAAGACTAAATCGATGAATAACCCATTGCTAAAATGACAAGACCAAACTTCCACCTATCCATATTAACATTGAATGTAAATGGATTAAACTTATTAATCAGCACCATAGATTAGAGGACTGGATCAAAAACAAAATCCTCCTACCTACTGCTTACAGGAGACAAATCACACCAACAAAGAGGAAACTGAAAGTGAAAACATGGAAAAAGATATTCCAAGGAAAAATGTGTGTGTGTAGCCATGCTTATTTCACATAATATAGACTTTGATATGAGAAATAGTAAAAGAGATGAAGAGACACCACATGATGATCAAAGAACCTATTCAGCAAAAATACATCATACACCATAATAAATGTGTATGAGCCAAAAACCAAAGCATCTAGCCACGTAAAATAAATATTAATGGACTAAAAGGGAGAAAGAGACCCCATTACAATCATAGTGGGTGACATTAATACTCCATTAACATCGATGGACAGATCAAGGAGACTGAAACTCAGCAAAGAAACAACAAAACTCACACAAACACTGTAGCAAATGCACTTAGTTGCTATCTACCAAATCTTTCATCCTACAAAGAAAACACTTTTTTTCATCAGTACATGAAAACTTCTCCAGAATTGACAACATTGTAGACCTCAAAATGAGCCTCAGAAATTTTTTAAAAATCAAAATTATGCCATTCATCTTCTTAGACCACCATGGGATGAAGCTAGAAACCGAGAAATCAAAACATCCAGGAAGACTTGCAAACATATACAGACTGAATAATATGTTACTAAATTAGAGGGAAAGTCAAAGGGGAAGTTTAAAAATCGCTTGAAACAAATGAGGGCAACAACACAACTTATTAAAACTTATGGGATCTGATAAAGGCCATGTTAAGAGGAACATTCAACTCAATCAATGATTATGTTAAGAAACTAGAAAGGCACCAAGTACATGAGCTAACCTTGCAGTTGAAGAGATTAGAAAAAACAACAGCAAAGCAATCCCAACATTAGTAGGAAAAAAGAAATAATCAAACTAAGAAAGGAAATAAATCAAATAGAAATAAAAAGAACTATACATAAGATCAATGAATCAAAGAGCTGGTTCTTTGAGAAAATCAACAAAATAAACTCCCCACTAGCCCAACTAATCAAAAAAAGTAGAGAGAAAATATGCATCAATAGCATCAGGGATGAGAAAAAAAATATAATACCAGATAGCTAGGACATATATAGAATTATTAGGAACTATTACAGGCAACTATATGTGAACAAATCAGACCTAGAATATTAATAGAGTTTTGGACACAAACAATCCACCAAATTGAATCAAGAACCAATTAGTGATCTAAATAGCCCTATAACATGGACTGATGTTGAATCAGTAATTAAAGCCCTCCCAACAACAACAACAAAAAAATCTTGTACCAAATGGCTTCACTGCTGAATTCTACCAAACATTTCAAGAGGAACTTACTCCAATCCTTCAGTCTCTTCCAAACAATGGGGGGAGGGGGGAGAGCAACCCTTCCAGTATCACCTTAATATCAAAGCTAGATAAAGAAACAACAGAAAAAAAGAACTACAGACTCATATCCTTGATGAACATAGATGCAAAGATCCCCAACAAAATACTAGCCAACAGAATCCAACAACACATCAGGCAGATCATTCACCTGGACCAGGTGGGATTCATCCCAAGCATTCAGGGATGGTTCAATGTTTGCAAATCAATAAATGTGATACATCACATCAACAAATTGAAAAATAAAAATCATATGATCATCTCAATAGATGCAGAGAAGGAATTTGATAAAATCCCAAACGATTTCATGTTGAAGAGTCTAAGCAAGATAGGCATAGAAGGAACATTCTACAACACAATCAAAGCAATTTATGAAAAACCCAATGACAGCATAAATGGGAAAACATTGGTAGCCTTTCCACTAAAATCTGGAACCAGACAGGGATGTCACTGTCACCACTACTCTTCAACATAGTATCGGAAGTCCTTGCCAGAGCTATTAGGCAAAAAAAGGGAATCAAAGGAATACAAATCGGAAAAAATGAACTGAAATTATCTCTATTTGCAGATAACGTGATTCTCTACATAGGAGAACCAAAAGCTGTCAAGACACTACTGGAACTCATAAGAGACTTTGGCAAGGTAGCAGGATACAAAATTAATGAACACAAGTTGATGGCACTAGTGTACAAAAATAATTTCATGGCTGAGAAAGAAATTTTAAGTACAATCCCCTTTAAAATAGCAGAAAGGAATCCTAAAAACTTAAGAATTAAACTAACCAAATATGTACCAAGACCTGTATGATGAAAACTTTAAAACATTAAAAAAGGAAATAGAAGACGATATTGAAGAATGAAGAAACTCACCATGATCCTGGATTGGCAGAATCAACATCATTGAATTGTCCATATTACCAAAACTGATATACAGATTCAACACAGTCCCAATCAAAATCCAGACAAAATTGTTCTCAAAAATAGAAAAGAGGATACAAGTGCTCATCTGGAAACACAAGAGAATACAAATAGACAAAGCTATCCAGAAGAATAAAAATCAAGCTGGAGGAATCACAATTCCAGACCTCAAGACATATTACAGAGCAGGGTTATCAAAATATTCTGGTACTGATACAGAAACCGAGCAGATGACCAATGGAACAGGATAGAAATAGAAACACCAGAAGTGAGCCCACACATGTATACCCAACTAATCTTTGACAAGAAAACTGAAAATAATACAGGGTCTTTTCAACAGATGCTCTTGGGACATTTGGATAACAGCCTGCAAAGGTAAGAAGCAAGACCCCCACATGTTACCTTATACAAAAATCAGCTCTAAATGGTTAAGGACCTAAATCTACACCCAGAAACCATCAAAGTATTAAAGAAAAACATAGGAAGCACTCTCCAAGATAAAGGAACGAGCAAATACTTCTTAGAATAGATGCCAAAAGCACAGGCAGTCAAAGAAAAAGTAAACAAATGGGACTACATCAAACTAAAAAGTTTGTTACAGCAAAGGAAACTGTTAACAAATGAAGAAGCAACCAACACATAGGGATAAAATTTTTGCACACTACACAGGTGATATGGGACTAATATCTAGGATTTACAAAGAGTTTCAGAAACCAGGAACAGTTAAAAAAAAAAAACCTGTAGAAAACGGGCAAAGAGAATGAACAGACATTTTTCAAAAGAAGAAATTCAAATGGCTAACAGACAAATGAAAAGATGTTCAGGCTCCCTAGCTGTCAGGGAAATACAAATGAAAACCACATTGAGGTTCCATCTAACTGCAGTGAAACTGGCATAATTCAGAGCTCTATTAACAATACCTACTGGTGTGGATGTGGGGAGAACGTTATTTGCTTCCTGCTGGTGGGAGTCCAGGCTAGTACAACCAATATGGAAATCAGTATGAAGAATGCTTGGAAAATTGCAAATAAACCTGCTATATGACTCAGCTATCCCTTTCCTAGGAACATTTCCAAAGGAAATGAAAACTGCATATGAGAAGAGGACCTGTAATCCTTTATTTACGGCAGCACAATCTACAATAGCAAGACATGGAAACAATCCAGATGCATGCCAAAAGAGGAGTGGTTAAAGAAACAACTGGAAAGCTATTCTGTGGAATATTACTCAGCCATTAAAAAGAATGAAATCATACCATTTGCAACTCTACAGTCCCAACTAGAGACCATTATGCTCAGTAAAATAAGTCAATCCCCAAAACACAAATACCATATATTCTCTCTAATATAAGGAAACCATCATGCAAATTAGGCTTTTGTGTCTTCATCACCCATACATTGGCTATTCAGTGTTGCATTTTTTTCAACTCTATGGCACTGTATTGTTTTTCTTCTTTATTTTTAACTTCATATCTATTGTTGACCTTATTTCGTGGCTTCTCAGTTAACAGAATCTATAGTGTTAGATACAATGCAACACACATCCCTACTTCCAAATCAAAGATGGACTTCCAATGAAACAGTTGTATATATCTAGACAATGGGATGCTGGACAGTCTGACATTTTCTGTACCAGCAATGTGGGGGCATACTTAAATAATAGGCTGGTGGAATTAAAACTTGTTATGAAGGACTATACTATTGTAACAATATGGGGAAATTCAGCTCGGGGGTGGGATGTGGGTTGTGATGGCAGACCTTATTTAATTTTACCATAAAAATCAAACCAAAAAATAAAAATGAACACCTAACCACATTCATGCATTCATAGTTCTCTTACTACAAATTGATAATAAGGTGCATAGATAAATGCATTAACATTTTCTACTTCTCTTAGAGTCTCTTTGACATGATCTCCAGACTAAGTTGAGAGACTAGAATTCAGTTTGAGCAAAGAGTAGATAATTTTGTGCTAAGACTCAAGAAAAAGGAAATGAATGCCTACCACCACAAAATAATGGCCTAGGAAAGAATTCCAAAGCATCCGCCTAAGAAGACTTGATGACCTAAAGGGAAAGGAGTACAGTAGGACTGAATCTTTCACTGAGGGTCTGATTTCAAAGCCATGTGTTTTGAAAGGGTGAGGAAAACAAGCAGACCATAATGTCCATAGAGGCTGGTATTGAAGATTCCAAAGATGTCTTGAGAAAGCAAAAGAACCAGTACACATACACACGGGTTAGAAGCCTGACACAGCAACTCAAGGGTGTCATTTATTCCGTAACACTGGTGTCAGTCTACAAACTCACTGTTATTGTCAATGAACAATAACAAGCAGAAAGAGAAAGCAAGCATTGAAAAACTACTTGACCTTGCGGTTAGATCATAGCCAGACAGCTCCTTGAACAAGCACAGGCCCCTTTGGTTGTTGAACGTGCATGATGAATCACCTGTGATAGGACATGTACCATCATTTGGCATCTGAATGTCAATTTGCTAAATAAATCTCAAAAGCACATTCAAAATCAATGAAAATAAAAGTACTTATTTTACAGTTTGTTATTTTATAACTAATGTTCAGTGTTGGCATTTAATGCCTGGTTAAACATTATTAGCTAAATTGGAAAGGTGAAATCTGTACTTTAACTGTAATACACTGTGGTTAAAATAATGTTCACTAAATTTTTGCTGGAATGGAGGCCAAGAAAAGACTTAACATTTTTGAAAGGAGCAGTGGTAGAAAGTAAATGAAAAGCATGAAAATGACAGTAAGAAAATGAATACTAAAAGGCCATTCCAAGTTGTTCTGCCAAGTGTGAGCCCTATGCTGAGTTCTTTTGTATGAAATCATTGATGAAAAGTACTATGATCAGAGTGCTACATTTGAAGTAGGTATTCTTGCTAACGAAGCCAGCAAATCTTAGCAATGTTTACATTCAGACACTTAAAAATTGAGAAAATATATTTAAATATAATGATGACCTTAGAAATATATATGTTTATATATCTGAATTAGCAGTAGCTTGACAACATAATGAGCATAATCCTTCTATTTTCAAATAAGAGATCATTTCTATGTTTGTGACTGGCTTTGAAACATTGAAGAAGATGAAAATTTTCCCAGTTAATCTAAAAAAGGTTGTATGACCCTGCACCAAAATGTAATCAAAGCTTCCATAATTGAGTAGAGAAAAATTTAAGAATATACAGTTCAGAGACCAATCTTACAGAAGTTTCATTTGTATGAAAAGAACCTGAAAGTTCTAAGAGAAACCTACTCCATAACTGTGTGAAAACGGTCAAATAGGTTTTTCCAGTACAGCAATGACAGTTCAAACCAAAGTAATCCATTACTGCAATTCCAGAAAATGAGTGAAAAAAAAAAGCCAAAGAAAACTAAACATATGGCAAACTTTAATTTAGTAAAGAAAATAAATTTGCAAAGTCTCAATAAAACACGAGATTCAATGTACACTCTGTTGCAATATTGTATATTTAGATCAATGAAATAAAGAAGCTACTCCCAGAGATAGACCCTGTATCAATGTGATATTCCACAGCATGGGGGGAACAAAATGAAATGAAAAAAAAAAAAAAACATGTGGCAGTTATTTTCTATCTTTTGGACATTTTTGGAAGGTACGGAGTAATTGAGTTATACTTCAAATTCTTATCATACCCCCAAATAAATTCCAGATTATTAAAAGGAATGTTTCAACATAAAAATTAAAACAATGTACTTAAGAAAATTTATGGAAGTTCAAATAAAAGGCGCAATCTGAGTGACAAATGGAAGGGATCCTGACAGCAAACACACAACGGGATCCTGTCTTCCATTCTGTACCAGACGCAGTGTGCACCTGTTCTCGTAGTAATCACTACTGCCTCCCTTGTGACAACGGTGGCTCCTGCTGCCACATCTATGCTCTTCTTGACTCAGACCATACAGATGGTAAGAACTGTGATTAACTTAACCATGCTGGCCACCTGTGCCCCTGGGACTCAGAGTTAGGCCAAATACTTATAGATCCACTGTACCAGCTTTCCAACAGAAATTGGACTTAATATCAAGGACCTTTAACATTGTTGTGACAGGCATTCTGCCTCCAATGTGATGCTAAGGTAGATGATGTTCTTATGTTAAATTTTGCCCTCAAATGTCTGTGACAATGTCTATACCGTAGGACATATGGCTGTCTTTTTAGCAGAACTCTTTCCGGTATATTTTGTTCCAAAATCAGAGCGGGGAGGTGTGGGCAATCGCTCCCCAGTGTCTGCCTGCTGCCTGATGGGCAGGGCTTACAGCTTACCTATCCAGGGCCTGAAGCACAGCTCCCAGGCCTTCACTTGGAACATGACCTCTGACAAGACTGGAAGATCAAGGGAAATAGGCATGTTTTCTAGCCAACTGCAGTGTCTTTGGTGGGCAGGTAACTGCCGGAAGATACCCTCCTGCCTTCTGCTTTTATAACCCTGGGAACTATAATGAATAAACAGACATTCCTTACCCAAAAAAATGAATGTTATCAATAAAGTAAAATATATATAAAAATTGGGAAAATATTTTCAATATTTATGAAGGACAAGTGATAAAGACCCATAAAATGTAAAGAGATATTACAAATCAATAGGAAATAAGGAAATAATAGGATACAGATAAAGGATATGAACATGCACCAAAAAAAGCAAGCATGCACACAAACACAAGCATCTATAAGAGTGTGTTTCAATTCAATAGTCATGTGAGTCATTTTCTCACTTACTACCTTAACTAAAATTTAAATGCTGGCAGTGTACTGTTGTAAGGATATGAGAGAACAGACATTCCAAATTTTGCTTCTGAGTATAATTTCAGAAAACTAAACTCTGCCTTTGAAAGGTAACTTGGCAATACTTGCATAATTACACATAGTAACTTTTTTTCTTTGATCAGTGCAGAAAAATCTCTCCTAAGAAAACATTTATCCCATAATTACTAAAACCTAAAACAATGTAACTGTCATTCCACTGAAGTACTTTTCACAACATTAATGGTACAGCTTATTTGTGGAATAAATATGCAACAATCAAATACAATTCAGTATATTATTTTTATTTATTGCTCTTTCATAACTACAAGGCATGTTGCTATATTAACAATAATATAAGAGAAATTGAAGAATATAAGCATAATATATATATTTTAATATTATATATATATATATTTCTATGGAAAAATACCAAACATTTACAAATCTAGAAAGATATACCTTAAATTCTTATCCAAGCAAGAGAAAGTTGGACAAGGAAGGGCAAAGAAAATGTCTACACCTTATATAGTTTGCTTTTATAAACTGTTTATTGAAAGAATAAACATATCAGTGGATTAAAGGTAAAACAGATTTCCTAAATTTTTATCGTGCATACCCATTAAGTATATATAAACTTTAAGAGTAAACAAAAATATTACATGCAAATCTTGATCCCTTCTCATTTCTCATTGTTAATTAGAATACTGAAACATGACGATGAACAGAAAACATTTATTCTATTTTTGCCTCAACTTTCCTGTCATATCATAAATCACTTTAGTAGAAATTTCTATAGCTTACTTTATGAAATACTTCCATAGTAACATTTTGCATGTCCATATTGTAGACTTTGATTCATATTGTCATTGGCTAAGAAAATTGCACAAGTAATATCACCCCCATTTTCAAGATGAAGAGCCCATTCAAAGTCATGGAGCAAGAATTCTTCTGCTTCCATTCCTCTTGATCCTACTTCTATTGTTTATCATTGAACACCAGCATGAAGTTCCTTGAATGAAAATGTCAAAGTAGACAGATTTTCTATACTAACATGAGTTGAATTTATGTCCAAGAGAAGAAGCATAGTTACTGATCAGCTGTCATAAGGTAGGATCCCTAAGAGGGCAAGCCAGTCACAGAACATCTGTTCCTAGGCATCCTTTTCCATTGGTCTGCCATTGTCTTACTGACTTGTAGCACTGCTCTATAAGGTATACATCTTTCCTCCGTCCTTTGTTTACATTTGTTTTCAATCTTCTGTATGTGCTTTAGCAATATGCCAGTTTGTGTTATCCTCACAAAATATCTGAGAGTGGGCACTTTCTAAGGAAGCATATTGAGTTCACAGAACTTGATATTTGAGAGCATAACACCAATATCTTTTTGGCTCTGGTGAGAGCCTTCTAGCAAATAAATGACATCAAAATGGCAGATGACATCATAATGGTGGGAGCAGAAGCAAGACCGCACTCAATGGGACAAGAAGCAAGTGGGTGCTGAGATAACCAGACTGCCTTACACCAATATATTCTCATAAAAAGTAATCCAAGATGTGAGTCAGTGTGCATCAATCTGATGTCAATGTCCCCCAAGATCAAATTACCATCCTCCAAGCTCCATTCTGAAATGTTCCACCAACTCAACATCACAAGACTGGGGACAAAACTTCCAAAATGTAAAATTTTGGGGGACACACTGAAACCATATCAACTCATGTTATCATTTGCCTAAAATGTTTCATTACTTCTATTCTTTTCTTGATGACTTTTTGCAGTTTCTTTAAACACCATTGTTAAAAAAATAATCTGTTCAATGCCCAATGACTAATCGAGAGAAATTCAGGTTGAAAACTTAGACCTGAACTCTGAACCACTGATCTTCCTACCATTGCATTCTGAAATTCCTACCACTTTCCAACCACACAGCTCATCACGATTTCTTATTCTTGATGAATTATGGATGCAGAATATGTGATCAGAGAAGACGCTATATTAAGTTTCTAGCATCTCCTCTCAACTACATTAAAATTATGATAAGCCTTAACCCCACGGTATAGATTTCAAGCTCAAAGTTAAAGGATACTTGGGCCTGAAAATGGTTTGAAGAAATACCAGTTCCAATGAATTTACTAAGGAGGTCACTTCCTATGTTCACTCAGGAAGTATCAGAGCCGGATCAAAAATGCTGTTTCCCTTCCATCTCCCTGTTCCTTTTCATAGAAAATTTCATCAGGCATAGGAAATTCAAGCAAAAGTTTAGCTACAAAAAGATAATCTTGAAACAGAGCAAAATAGAAGGTTAAAAAAGCAAAACTAAAAAGAACAGGTCCCTTTCAGACCACTGAAGGATAGTAGGTCCCATTCTTTTTTTATAGCCTTCAAGATTTTTCTTTTTCTTTGGTTTTCGTCAATTTTGCTAGGCTGTGCCTTAATGGATTGTTGTATGTGTGTGTGGTGCTTTAGGAGAAGTGAAATGCTTCCTGAATCAGAGGAGGATGTCTTTCATGTATTTTGGACCAAGCATCACCCCTTCAGACGCCGTATGTGATAGCTAGGCTTTTCATTGTGATCGTTCTTTCTCTTCAGTTGAATACTTTATATGTGGCAAAAGAAAGCTGTAACCATCTGTTGTTAAATCTATCTTCTGAATTCTTTGTTATTGTTGTTCATTCTAGAACTTCTGACTGCTTTTCTAAATTTTGCTGTTGAAATTATCCTCATTGTCATATGCTATCTTGAAGACATTCTAGCCATGATCATTTTTAAGTTTATAAGCTTTTAATTTATTATTCTATTTATTTGAAATGGAAAAAGACAGAGGGAAACAGACAGAGAAATATGCTGTTTCACTCCACAAATGCCTGCAATAGTTTGGGCGAGGCTGGACTGAAGCTGCAAACTAGAAATTCAATCTAGGTCTACCACATGAGTGGCAAGAACTCAAGTACTTGAACCATCACCTGCGGCCTCCCAAAGCACATGGTATGGAGAATGGAGCCAAAAATCAAACTATGCAGTACTGTATGTGAGGCATACAACCCCAAGAGTGGCTTAAGGACTATGCCATTACACCTACTTACTGAATAATAGTCATTTTAAACTTTGTATATTAGTGCAAATATCTCAATCAACTGTGCACTCTTTTTTGTATTAGCTTTTACTAAGCCTGATTTCATTTATCTTCATATATCATTTTTATCTTATTCCTGGCATATCCGATATAATTCTTGCTTGAATGTCAAACATCGTACATTAAAATCATAGATGATCTGGAAGCAGTTCAGCTTCTGTGAAATAGAATAGAGCATATCACCTTTATCCAGCCAAATACAAGTTATTTCAAAAATGGGTTTCAGTGTTTTGAGATTTTCTTTATTTCAATTTTGACCTTACCACTAGAGAAAAGGACTTCAGGTATCCCAACTGTAAGTCCAAGTTATTCACCAACGACCACATCTCTTGGCAGAATATGAAGTCAAACACAACTCTGCAGCATTTCAGTTACTGAAAGCTCTCCGTAGTTCCTGGGCACTTTGTTTTCTACGGGACTTGGCACCTTAATTCCTGGCTGCCTTCTAAGCTCAGAGAAATCACTGTATGCTCTCATCAACATCACTGACTCTGAGTAGATGATTTATGCTTGGCTTCTCAACCTCTCTACCCCTGCCACTTTCAAATCAGTGTATAGATCAAAAAGGAAAGTTGCCCAGAATCATGAAGATTAGCTCAACATAAGCAAGATCTTAGATGCAAAACTGTTTGACGTCTTGGTAGTATTTTAACGTCTTAAAACAGCTTTATCAAGAACCTAACACAGTTTCTTTAGTTATCACAGGGAAGTCTGATACGATGATTTTTATTTTATTATTTTTATATGTTTGTTTAAAAGGCAGGAAGGGATGGAGAGAGAGTTTTCATTTGCTACTTCATTCCCCAGACAGTGGCAACAGCCAGAGTTAGACCAACCCAAAGCAAGGAGCCAAGAGCCTTTCAGGGGTCCTTGGATTCATGCACCCTCTGCTGCTTTTCCAGACACATTATCAGGGAGATAGTTCAGAAATGGAAAAGTCTAGACTTGAGCCCGCAAACATATGAGATGTTGAATTGCAAGCCTGTCTTAACCCATTATACCATATTGCCAGCCCCCTGACAATATTTCAAAGTTCAATTATTAGAAGCAGACCTCTTATGGAGCAAATTAATATTAGGGAACTATGCTAATAATTTTTATGCAACCCTCAAGTATAAATTCAGTAAATGTTTCATTTTTTAAAAAGGTCGTGAAACTGTATATTATAAAACCACATGAATACACACAAAAAATAAGCATGTAAGTAGTAAAATGGGTAAGTTATATTAGTTGAAATAATTGTGAGTTGCCTATTATTAGGCATTGTTTATCATTCAGAAGTCAATATTAGGGCAATCAAAGTAAAGGGTCATTTACCCAATTATAAAACTAATAAAGTGAACATGGATTCTCAGCAAAATAATTTCTGCTTTGAGAACAGCAGTAATACTTTTTCCTGTGATATAATTTGAGTACTCACAGAAACACAAAACTTAGTAACTTAGGCTCAATCAACTACCAACATAAAGAGGAAATCGCCGCTAACAATACGATTTTTTTCAGAGTATTTGGTTTTTTTTCAGACTACTCATTGAAGTTGATTAGAAAATTTTAAATAATAATTCCTAATTTTAGGGATCCTTTAATGTCTGAATCTCATGTATATTTTCTTTCTAGCATTTTTAATTCTCGTGTACTCAAATTTTTCCTGATTTTTCCAGTTATCTTTTACTATTCTTAAGATATTTTCAGCTACCATGCACAGACATTCAATATTATTGGTTCTATTTTTCAGGTAGCACAATTATTTTTTATACTTGCTCTTTCACCATATCCAACCAAAGCAGGTGTGAGAAGTCCATGTGTAATTGTAACTCTATGTACTTGTGGGAGACTTCCAATGGATAAATATTTATTTTGAAACTTAAACAAAGTCTTCCAGATATCATTACAAAAATCATCTTTGAGAACAGCCATCATTTTGGCCATAGATATCTTCATAAGAGGAAAACGTTTGAACAACTATCTAAATCACATTTACTTCATGATATTTAAGGTATTCTCTAAGCTTAAGAAACTGTAATTGCCTTTTGCCTTTTTATTCTTACCTTTTTTACCTTTCTTTAGAAAAAGTCAGATTATCCCAAAGGAGTAGGTAGCTTATCGCCTTTTGAAAACATCTTTTAAATAAAAAATATATTGTGTGAAACCTGTGATCTCCATTGGATTGGTTCTGCGCATACCAATTCAATTGGAGTTGAGTTCCTTTAGCCCATTACACAAACATTATAGAGAAGTCCAGTGAAATCTGAATTTATAGTGCTATCTGAGAAAGGATATTCTGTGACAATGAGAAGTTATAGCAGCTTGAAGTTAAGGGGCTGAGGGAAATGGTGTGAGAACACTTGCGTTTGTGAATTAATTCCTGATGCCACTATTAGATCCTCTGAGTGCTGAAGGATAACACACAGGTGCTAGAGAGACAAGAGAGATGACTCTTTTACAAAGGAGGAAACTCAGGGCCCAAAGGACACATTGCCTGCCCAGTCATGCAACCTGGAAGGGAGGGTTGGATCTAGAACTTATAATAGACCAATTGTTAGGTTCTTATACACTATAGTAATCAGAAAGCACACAGATAGTATGAGATTAAGAATTTTGTCTCCTTATCATTGCGGTACAAGACTAATACTTCTTGGACCCGGCGAGGTGGCCCAAGTGGTTAAGGTCCTCGCATTGCACGCCCAGGATCCCATATGGGAGCCGGTTCTATCCTGGCAGCCCCGCTTCCCTTCCAGCTCCCTGCCTGTGGCCCGGGAAAGCAGTCAAGGACGGCCCAAAGCTTTGGGACCCTGCACCCGCGTGGGAGACCCGGAAGAGGCTCCTGGCTTCGGATCAGCATAGTATCGGCCAGTTGCGCTCACTTGGGGAGTGAATCATTGGACAGAAGATCTTCCTCTCTGTCTCTCCTCTCTGTATATCTGCCTTTCCAATGAAAACATAATAAAAATAAATCTTTAAAAAAAGACAAATACTTCTTTGTGACTTTCCAGATTTTGTATTATATAATCACACAGCAACTTACATACACATACAAAATATTCTAGGCAAAATGCAGATAATTTATTTAGCATTTCATTCCTGTGAGTAAACAAAGTCATATTCATGGATATTTGGGCTCACAGACAGTATCTCTTCGGTCAGAAGCATGTGGAATGGCCATGTTCGAAAGTCATCTCTTTTTCTTTCCTTTGGAGGTACCAGAGTCAAGTCAGAATGCCCTCACACAGCTTGGGAGGCGTAATTTGCACTTCATGAAGAGTAAGGCCAGAGTCTGCATCCTAGAAAAACAAACAAGTATTAGGTCTGGGGATTGTAGATGACAAAGAAGCAAAACACAAAAGTCTAAATATGTGGAGTTGCAATTTATTTCAACTAAATTATGAATTGGCAATCATCCCTAACACAAAGTTATTCTAAAATATAAATACGATCTGAATATATTGTCATTTCATGGCTTATATCTGAGGTGAGTCATTAAAATGAAAAGTAATCTATACAAAACAGATTTCATTAAAAGGCACATTTGGAAGTTGTACTTTGTTAAGAAGCAAGCTGCTTCTGAATTCCAATCTTCCATTTCATCCTGGGCTTAAACATGATGGTAAAAACTTGGATTTTGCTAAGCTCAGCAAGGATATTGCACATAAAAGAGCTATTGGACAAAGAACAGATGCTTTATGTTTACTGATTTGTTGCTAGCAGCAACTTCTTTAAAGTTGTAAGGTATCTCTTTTAAAATCATGATACTTCCTCTCTGTCTCTCCTCTCTGTATATCCGCCTTTCCAATAAAAAATAATAAAAATAAATCTTTCAAAAAAAAAAAGGGGGCCTGGCGCGGTGGCACAGTGGTTAAGGTCCTCGCCTTGAACGCCCAGGATCCCATATGGGCGCTGGTTCTATCCCGGCAGCCCCGCTTCCCTTCCAGCTCCCTGCCTCTGGCCCAGGAAAGCAGTCAAGGACGGCCCAAAGCTTTGGGACCCTGCACCCGCGTGGGACCCTTCTCTCCGCGTGGCTTCGGATCGGCATAGCATTGGCCGTTGCGCTCACTTGGGGAGTGAATCATCGGATGGAAGATCTTCCTCTCTGTCTCTCCTCTCTGTCTATCTGCCTTTCCAATAAAAAAAAAATAAAAATAAATCTTTAAAAAAAATCATGATACTTACTGATATTCTCTTATTAATGATAATAGACTCATTTCTGTTACAGAGCATGGTAGGAAAAACATTAAGCAATAGCCATGGCCATTCAATAGAATTCATGTTATGCAAATACAAATCTTCAAGTATCTAAAATGGTCAAGGGAAGATGAAATATCTGTACATTAAGTTTGCAAGAAGTATAGGATGCAGGCTGGTGGTTCATAAGTTAGTATTTATTTGGAAGGCTCTTATTACCCTCCTAAGAAACTAACCTTTTCAGTTCGTCCAGCATTAAGTGTAAAGAAAAAAAATAATAATGTTAGCATTCAAGTTAGTATAACATACAGGGAATATTCGGTGGTATTATATAGGAAGTGCTTTGGGGATTAACAGAACATTTATACTCAAAGCAGGATCTCTAAAGCACAATTACCCTTTTACCAAGTCTTGTCTTACACCTTTGTACTTGAAGTGAAAGAAAGCAGTCCCTAAAAAGGAGCAAGGCACTCAAGTTGGAAGATGTTTGCAAATAGGGGGCCTGGCGCAGTAGCCTAGCAGCTAAATCGTTGCTTTGCATGCAGCAGGATCCCATATTTGAGCCAGTTCATGTCCCAGCTGCTCCACTTCCCTTCCAGCTCCTTGCTTGCAGAGCCTGGAAAACAGTCGAGAACGGCCTAAACCCTCAGTACCCGGCACCCGCATGGGAGACCCAGAAGAAGCTTCTGATTCCTGACTTCGTATCAGCTCAGCTCCAGCTGTTGTGGCTACCTGGGGTGTGAACCAGCAAATAGAAGATCTTTCTGTCTCTCCTTCTCTCTGTAAATCTGCCTTTGCAATTAAAATTAATAAATCATTTTTTAGAAGTTTGCAAATATGTAAAAAGCGTCACTATTTTGTAAAGCATATTTGAGAAAACTTGTGCCAGTGATGACGGGACAGGCTATTCTTGTCCTAAAATACAGAGTTGTTTCTTCCCTATGCAATCATTGTTGAGGATCTGGGAGTCTTCCCAGGACAGGTGCTCTCCACATTTTGGTTCTCAGCATCATCTCAGTTTTGACCTTTTGGCTCCTCTCTATCAACACTTGCAACCCTTGCAAGTTCAGTAAACGAGAAGTTGAGGGCTCCCACAATGCAATTCAATGCCCTGGTTGTGTGGGATACAGTTTTCCCACCCACACCTCACTGATTCTATTGGTCACAGGTGTGACTGCAAGGAGCCAAGCAGGCATGGGAGAGCCCTGTGTACTGTTACATCCTTGGCAGATGTTCATTTTCCTAAATAATAATAATCAAAACTGTAGGACTCTGAAGTAAAAGATCATCCATATTTCAGTATAAAGAGGTAAAACAGGTAACTGGTGCCCAGCATGGTAGTCTAGTGGCTAAAGTCCTCGTCTTACACATGCCAGGATCCCATATAGGTGCAGGTTCTAATTCTGGCGACCCCTCTTCCCAACCAGCTCCCTGCTTGTGGCCTGGGAAAGCAGTCAAGGACGGCCCGAAGCCTTGGGACCCTGCACCCGTGTGGGAGACCTAGAAGCAGTCCCTGGCTGCTGCATTTGAATCAGTGCAGCTCTAGCTGTTGCAGCCTCTTGGGGAGTGAATCAGCAGACAGAAGACCTTCCTGTCTGCCTCTCTCCTCTGTGTATCTGTGTTTCCAATAAAAACTAATAAATCTCTAAAAAAAAAACAGATAACCAGATTTCTGTTACAACCAAAATATTATCACTCAGAAAGAGCAAAACACAGGACCTCGCAGCCCTTACTCAACAATATTTTCTGCACATGGTCAAACTCAGTCATTAAATGTGAAAATGAATTAAACTTCAATGGGAGTTGTGTGAAGACATTTTTAAGCATTGGGCAAAGGAAGCTTGCCTCATAATTTTTCTCTGAAATATGTGGCAATGTCATTTGTACTCTGAACACTGGAAATTTGCCCTGTCTGAATTTCCCTCCTGAGATAGCTGCAGAGCAAGACTTGAAGCAGGTGCAAGGTTTTGCTCCTTCAGGGCTCCTGTGAATGAACAAAGAGCTAGTGAGTTCTTGTCTGTCAGGGAGGACTCACGCCAGTAGGTGCCCACAGCCAGTTACTGCCTGCATCTTTTCATTTATAGACTTAATAGGAGCAACTCATGTCGCTGCCATTTATACTTTTAGTGCTGTCTTCTCCATAATCAAGGGAACTTTTACCTAAACTGACTTGTTAGCACCCAAAGAGCAGAGTTGTGGGGAGGTGTTTACTAGAATGCATGAAATCAGACTCTGGCAAATTAAGTAACAGCACAGTATACATTATAGGTGCCAGTGTCCTTTGGGGAAAAGATTTTTAAATGAAAAATGTAAACAGATTTTTTTTAAAAGAGTATAATCTACAACATTTTTGAACTTTGATAGCATTCTATAAAGTAGTGTTTACACAAACATATGACCTTTCACACTCAACTTGCTATCTATAGGAAAAAGCAATATTGTTGCTGGTTTTCATACGTATTTATTTGAAATTCAGGGAGAGAGAGAAGGTGGAGGAAGAAAGGGAGTCTTCCATTCACCTCATTTACTTTCCAAATGTCTGTGAAAGCCAGGGCTGGAACAGGTAATGCCAGAAGCCAGGAACACAATATAGGTTTTCTATATGGGAGGCAGGAATCCACGTGTTTGAGTCTTCATCTGCTACCTTGCTAGGCACATTAACAGGAAACTGAATCAGACACACGGGGTAGCTGGTATTGGAATCAACCACTCTGATGTGGGGTACAGCATCCCAAGTGGTAACTCAACCCAAGGCAACACTATATCCACTCCATTAATGTCACATGTTTTAAAGGCATTAAAAGCTTTTCAGCAAAGTTACATATTATGAAACTATTTAAAAGGAAAAGGAAAAACATGATTTATAGATTGACTTCCTCTTGCTTGCATTTTAGCTCCAGCCTGGACTTGAATTAAAGAATATCAGTTAAACCATATTAGAGGAAATCCACAAAGAGGCTACATTTAGTTTGCACAGAATCTTCTTTAACTAAAGGTTTGGCTGGAGGAGTTAACCAGCATGAATTAGAGTTGCCTTAACTCTGACCTGCAGTGTTCTTCTGAGCAGATAGAAGACCAAGTATTGTTCAATGTCCTCCCACCCAGATCGCATTTCTCAAGAGCAGAGAGATTGGGTTATCTGCCAACATGATTGCAAATACATATAGTGAAATAAAAGCCAAAGAAACTGCCAAAAATCAGATTACATTCTTTTTTCCCCCCAAGGGTGTTAGTCCACTTGGACTGCCATAACAAAATACCATAGGCTCAGTGACTTTGGCAAACACAATTTACTTCTAACAGCTCTGGTAACTGACTGGGATTCTGAGATAAACGTGCCACAGGATCCCTGTCTTGTAAGGCTTTCTTCTTGAATGATACACCAGCTACCTTCCCACCAGTCCCTCACAGAGCAGGGCGGGATGGGGCTCACTATGTTGCTCTTATTATAAAGTCACAAATACCAGCATGACGTGGGAGGTAGGGAGATGGCTCACTCTCATGGTCTCATCTAAACCGAATTACTCCCAAATGGTGTGGCTCCAAATACCATCACAGCAAGGGATATGGTTTGCACAACCCAATTTAAGGTGACACAAACTTTCAGACCATAACAATGAGAGTCTGCTAATTCATTTCTCTAATATGAACTAAAGAGATCCAACTTCTTGATTCCTACCCATTTTGGTTACCTGTCCACATGTGATTTCATGATTCCAATATCATGACATCTCACACCACTTGCAGGACTTCTGATTTAGCTTGACAACCAACTTCTATTTTATATTTTATTGTTAGATGCTCTAAGGAAAAAAAAACTGAACAAGTAAGACATTGACTTGAAATATGGTGCTGTTAATTAAGCTTTGGATAGATGCAAATTTTATTTGTGCTGAATGGGGTACACCAGTTATTTGCCATATTTTAAAACTGGGGTAGCAATGCCTCTCCTCCAGGAACTCAGGGAGAACCAGCACCATATGGGTGAAGTATCTAGCAAAAGTGTTGGGCAATCAGCAGCACTTGAACATTTGCAACTGTCCTACATATCAAACTAGTGGCAGATATTTGCACAGCAGCTCAGTTGCAATTTGGGGCACCCACATTCCGTAGCAGTTTGAGTCCTGCTTCTGCCTCTGATTCCAATTTCTTGCTAATGCATTCCCAGGTCTACAGCTAGTGATGGCTCAAGAATCAGATCAAGCATTGGTTTCCCTCCCACACCCCTGGGAGACCAGGGTTGGATTCCAAGCACATGGTTTCAGCCCAACCTAACCCTGACCACTGTGGGTATTTGGATAGTGAACCAGAAAATGGGAGATCCATCTCTTCCCTCTCTCCTGTCTTTCAAATACAACAAAAGTAATTAAATTTTAACAGTAAATCCCAACATATTTTCTGTCAGGCACTTTCTGTAATGGGAAAAGCCATAAAGTTATAACTTGAATCTCCATTTTCCAAGAACACAATGAGTTTATCAGCCTATACTTCAAGTGAAGTTGTTGGAGAAATGGGACAAAAAATGGGGGCAGTGTGTTAAGCAAGTTAAGCCTCTGTGCACAACACCAACACCCCTTATGGGCACCAATTCTAGTCACAGTTGCTCCACTTCCAGTCCTGTTTCATGTTAATGGCCTGGGAAATCAGTGGAGGATGGCCCAAGTCCTTGCGTCCCTGCCTCCACATGGGAGATCCACAAGAAGCTCACGCCTTCCAATTGACCCAGCTCTAGTCATTGCAGTCATTTAGGGGGTAAACAGGTGACTGAGATTCTCTCTTTCTCTGTCTTGCCCTCTCTCACTATAATCCTAACTTTCAAGTAAAATACATAACTATTTTGAAAATATGGAAATAATTTTTTGATAACACCTATTCAGTCTCTACCCAAGGGGGACACCATTCATGGAATTAAAGCAACAGTACCTCCTTGGGTCTCTTGGGGCTTCAGATCTGCACCCAGTAGACTCCCACTTAGGCCTCTAGGCAAAAATTTAAAACATTAGCATCTCTCCTTAAGATGACTATGACAACCAGCTAGCAAATACAGCAATGCAAAGGCTCCTCAATCAGGACCCAGCACCCTCTTCCCACCTGACAAAATATGCTAACCAAAAACATAAAAAGGATTTTCCCAGCAAGAATTTCTGCTTGATATACTGCCTTGACCTGCACCTAACAGTTCAAATCATGAAAATAAGAGTCTTTTATGGTTACCGGGAAAATTCATAGTTTATCATATTTTGTCGGCTGGAGAGGAAGAAAAGACTTGGCCCTGTTCCTGAGGGAAAGATAGCCTGTCATATTTGCTGAGATTTATTTATGAAAAAGCACTCAAGACGATACTTTCGTGCAACATGCCCCCTCCCTCCTGCTCAGAGCACGCTCAGTGCAATGTGAGCAGAAGGGGCTTCCAGAACTTTCCAGAGTGAAGGTAAAGGAGGCAGCAGAAGGAGGGTGGGGGAGACACTCCACTGCCATCATTTAAAGATCTTGATTATTTAAACTTCTGCAGAATAATGACTGCATATTTGAAGGTAATACATCTGTTCCCTTCCCTCCCCACCCCCATGTGGTTTTCTAATCCCGAGGTAATTACATTTTGACAAAAATTTATTGGGACATCTGTTTTTTCCCTTAGATCTGCAGGTCACTGTGTGACTCTAACAGCAGCCTACGGGAGAGCTGCAGGAGAGAAACCAAGCACAATGGCTGGCCAGATCCAGGCCATATTCCCTGGGTGCACATTTGAGTTGGAGACAGAAAGGGTAACCCCCTGATGCTACCAGTATACACCTTCACCTGTGCCACCTTGCTTGGTTCTTGGCAGGTGCTTAGCATGAGATTCTGGCCTAGGAGAGTGAAGGGTTGAGAACATGGCAGGCGAAGGGGAGGAGGCAGGCTGGCAGAGTGCAATCAAGATTCATGCATTTCCTAGGTTGGCATCTAATGGAAAAAATAATTCATGGAGGGAATGGGATGGGGGTGCAATGCATGGCCATATGTTTGAAACCCCTGCCCATAACGGCTGGCTGTGGTTACCAGCGTCTGGTGCCACTAAATAGATTAAATTATGATACCCCACAGAGGCACAGAAACCAGAAAGATTTCTCCCACTTCCAGCCTTTGCTACAGCATGGGGCAATCCAGCAAGTATACCCATATGTAAAACTTCTCTTTTCTTTGTATAAAATACAACTACACCTTTGTCTATTCTTTTTTGGTGGGGAAAAAAAAAGGTAAAAACATGCTAAATTCTCAGCTCCCACACGAAATCCTGTTTCAAACTCCCACTAGGAATGTCTATTTGCATGTTTATGTACTTTTGAGTCCTCATAAGGAAGTATATTTTCTGAAGAATCCAACCCAGTGTATTGACCTAATATTTGAACAAATATCCAAGTCACTTGTTTTTATGCAAATGAAACCATAGGATTCTGACACATTTCTACCATTAAGATCTTAATGAGGAAGTTTAGCTAAAGTTCTCCCTCTCTCTCTTTCGGCTTATTGATTAAAAAGGGATCATAAATAAAGGGGGCATTTAACCCAAATGTTAAGATAATTCTATCCCATATCAGAGTTCATGGCCTCAGTTCCCAGCTTCATCTCCCCAGCAACACAGACCCCCAGAGGCACCAGTATTGGTTCAACTAATTGGGTTCCTCCCACTTTGCAAGATACCTGAATTGCATGCCTGGTTTCTGGCTTGGACCCCAGCCTGGCATCAAACACTGAGAATTTGGGGAGTAAACCATTTGATAAACTCTCTTTCTCTTCCTCTCAAATCAGTTTAAAAAAAAAAAGACTTTTAAAGCAGATACAACCAAGATAAATCACTTTCAAATTGACACCAAACAACACTATTTTCTACTTTCTAATTAGCACTAGCAATCATCACAATGATCACATGTAAATCAATCCCCCCCTCCCCACGCTGATGTAAGAAAGTTAAGGTTCCCAATTTTCCAAGGGAAACACTGAGAGGAAGGTGCAAGGAACTACAGGCCACTAAGAGCTGCTTCTGTTCCCAAGCTGGGCACGGAGCTCATGGCTCCAGACTTTAGTTCTTGGCTTCCATCTTCTAATCATCCATGCATCCAGTGACAAATAATTATCTCGTGAGTTTTACAGGATCCTGATACCCCACTGGATAAGTGTAGTCAGTGAAAGAAAAAAAACAGTCTTTCTGTAACATGAGCTTGGAAAGGATGAATTAAATAGCTTACATAGGCCTCAGGACCAGACGAACCTTTTGACATCAATTATTAGCTCCAAGAGAATCAAATACCTTGAGATATGTTTTATCTTGGGTTTCTCTAGCGAGTGCCATAGATTGGGCAGTTGGAACAACAGACAGACCAGGTGGCTGCATGGCTGGGTGCTTGGGAGGGTGGGGGGTGCTCCAGATGCCATCTTCTTGCTGTGTCATCACATGGCAGAGGGGACGTGCTGATATCTCTCTCTCTTCTATCAGGATAGCAATTCCATCACACAAAACTCAGCCTTACAATTTCATCTAAGCCTAATCACACCACAAATGCTCCATCTCCTAACACCATCATGTGGGGCTGGGGCATCAACACAGGGATTTGCAAGGGAACCACATTCAGTTCATAACAAGGTGTTGCCTATACTTTTTGATCACAAAATTATGAGGTTTAAGAAACATTAACTTGGACTACCCTTCACCTTTAAGCCTTCACGCAGTATCCAAGTTTCCTGTGCATTTTCATTAGGCAGGAGGAAGAGATTCAAATATTTTGAATAGAGCCTGTTCACTCGTGTCCCTCTATAGTTGTACCAGAAGTGGGAAATGAGTCATGGAGGCAGTAGTAACTCATGCCGAACAAATTACTAAGAACAGGTGTGGCATGGGTGTGGCGGGGGAAGGCAGGTGTGTCCAGTGTAGTTATGAGGAAGGCACCGAGCCTACTTATGCCTGTAAGTGAGGCACTCAGTCTCCAATCCACACCATTGACGTGTGCACTTATGTGACAGCCAATATGAGCATATGCATGTGTGTATTTGTGTGAGGGGTGTGTTTTGAGGTGATGGATAGTCAGCATAGAAGATCCCAAGCCTCTTGTTTGATTCCTTAAAAAGAATAAAAGCACTATTTATTTGAAAGACAGGATACAAGAGAAGGGGAGAGATAAAGAGAGACTTTATATCCCCAAACGCCACAACAGGTGGGGTGAGCCAAGGCCAAAGCCAGGAGCCAGGAATAACATGAGGGTCTCCCTTATGAAGGGTAGGGCACAAGTATTTGAAGCATCATATTCTGGTTTCTCGGGTATTGGCAGGAAGCTAGATCAGCAGTAGAGAAGCCGGAATTGGGCCTGACCATTCAGCGTGGGAGATAGGTGTCCTAAGGAGGGGGGAACTTCCCTGTCTCTTTTTCTTCTCAGATCCATTTAATTGAAAGTCATTAACACTTCCAAAGTAAAATTCCTAAAACCACATCCTTCATTTCATTATTTCATTGACTCACTTTCACCTATTTTGTATTTTTTGTTTTCTCTAACTTTTTCACTTCTGATTCTTTTTGTTTGCCATTATACTGGTATTGGATAATATTTTTATAAGTACATAACAACTAATTAATATTCATCATATAAAACAAGAAAAAAAATTCCACAATAACAAATTTCAACTTGTTTGCATTACATCTTACAAGAATGCTTCAAGAAAAAAAAAAATAGAGACGCCTTCTCATTTAGAAGGACAAATGAATTTTAATGCATGATCCAGAATCCTTTGGAATGGCTCTCACCAAAGACTGAAATTCCTTTCAAGGTCTTCCTTCCCACCCACTAGTCATCCTTCAGAATGACTCACGCACGTAACTTATGAGCCTCTCCCAACTCTTCCTCTCTCGTGTTCAGAGGCATTTTTAATTATTTCATGGCCTGTTTCACCTTCCACACTATGGGAAATAATAGTAGCACTGCTGCCAGTGGCCCTTCTATTTCATAGCCTCTCATGCTAGACCCCACCATGCCCTGTTCCTAAAATGAGGGAATATGGTAGATATTTTACAAATGAGTGTATCTGACTTTAACAGAACAGAATCAGAGAATCCAAATGGCCGGACAGCCCTCCCAGGATGTGTGACTTATCCTCATCTCAGAGACTGTGTGTGTGTGTGTGTGTGTGTGTGTGTGTGTGTGTGTGTGTGTGTGTGGTGGAGGGGGGAGTCATGGAGCATAGGGCAGGCAATTAGGTAAATGAGGTTCAAGCCCTGCCCCGTCTCTCATTATCTGCTTGACACTGAGAAACTCACTGTCTCTGGACCCCCACAGCCTCATCCTCCAGAAGAGAGAAATGAGCTGTGTGATGTGGGGGCTCTTTCACCACCAGCCTCTCTGGTAACCAAAATATATCATCATTTCCTTCCCAGAGGGCAGGCTATCATTGGCCCTGCCCATCCAACGTAGCTGCTCTCCAGCGAGCAGCTGGCAGCCCAGGGGAACGCTCAGTACCCTGGACTCACGTTGACATTCGGCTAAATAGCAAAGGAAAATCTCCCATCCCCAGATGAAAATAATTTGGTCTTTTCCAAACCTATTTTCCCGTCACTGTGGTATTCACCATTGTGGTTTACAATTTCCCTCTTAGACTTCCTTGAGGCAGATTTCACTAAGCAGAAGATGAACCCAACCCACCAGCAGCCAGTTCCGAAGCGCTGAGATGCGCTCATTAGAGCTTGGGCGATCTGCGTGTGTGACTGCCCTCTCTCACTCCTAGCGCGGGTACACAAAAGAGCAGCAGCTGGACGGACAGCCTGCAGGGGGCTGAGCAGAGGGCCCTCTGCCAAACCCCGTTCCTTTAATTCACCTAAACACTGACCTTGAAAAATTGCCCTTTATGGGATGTGATGAGGTGTGAATTCAATCTCCATCCTCACTTGGGTCCTGTCATTTTCTGCATGGTGATTGCCAGTTGTGCCAGACAGCATCAACTGGGGCGGCAGAGGGTTGGGGAGATTGACAAGGTCCTCTGGGGAAAGCTGACATCAAAAGACTCTGCAAACTCATTTCAGTTGTGGCTTCTCTCTCCACATTTTTTTTTCCAGCTGCAACCAAAGAGGCAAAGGCTGGTACTGGTTCCGTGACATTGCTCACACTGTTAAAGGAGTGCGCTCTGATTGTAGAGCCAGAGGTGCCCATCTGAGAGTCTCTGTTGAGTCACTTTCCTTCTTAAATTCTTGGGCTCATGACCCAAACCAACTCGCTGCAGACCTACTCTAAAAGACTCCAAAAAGCAAGTAAGGTGAGTGAGCATTCTGCAATTTTTCTTGCACTCGAAAGAATCACATGCAGTCGATTTAACTCCACCACATCACTGACAACAAGCACATAGACAGAGGATGGAAACTATGCAAGGCCAGAGCACAGCCCCAGCGCTACATTTTCAATCCGTATTAAAGCCAGATGTTCTGCTGATTGTTCACATTTGATAAAACTCAACAATGATAAAGGCTTCTCCCTAGGATCGGCGGATCCCAGGTTCCATTCATCAGCGCACACTCCATATGACTGCACTCCAGGCCAACTGGAGAGCATTAACGTACCGTCAGGGCTTCTGTGAAGGCCCAACTGGTCCACCTTTGTCTCGTGGCTTCTATATGTTGTTGTGGCTTGAACAGATCTGTTTCTACTAGCCTTGCTACGGCCATGTTTATCTGATATGGACAAAAGGCATTTTGATTCTTAAAATAATAACGCTTAACTCTAGCCCATGATTCAAAAAGACGGATTCAAACTGTTTCAGTAAAGGCAATATTTTCTCTGAACCAGATTAATACAGAAACAAACTTTTGGCTGAAGTGATCCAAATGTGTAGCAAGTAAGTGTTACTGAGATCTGTAAACCATCAAGCTGGCCCCTCAGTGAGTGAATAGAAAGGTGGGGGCAGAGGGGGGAGATAAACGCATATCCTGTTGGCTCCAGCCTTGAATCACTGCTGGGACCATTTCACGTTTTAAGAAGGGCCTGAAAAGGTAGCTTTTGTTCAATCTGACAACATGTTTGAACCCAGATATAAAGTACAGAGAGGGCCCTAAAACAGAAACAGTGAATCCCAACCTTTCCCTTGTTCCTGTGGTAACTAAAGGCAGGCCTTCCCCGAAAACCTCTTACCTGCCTCTGGGTCACCCCCTACAGGGGTCAGAAGACTTGATTTGATGACAGATTTTTTTTTTCTGGCAAGCAGATGTAGCCCAAGGGGCTCAGGTAAATGGCTCTCCCCCCTTCTCTCCTTCGGCTCTCAAACAGAGGTTTCCTTTTCTTTCCCCTACTGAAAAATTGCCAAAACCACTCCATACTATCCAGCTAACCCAAAACCAGGCAACAGAGAATGATGTTAATTTAAACTTCTGCCTTATTAAGTAACAAAACCCAGAAATAATGTGATCAAAGCCAAAAGACACAAACCTCTGCCATCTTTCTTGAGATAAAAGGAGTAAAACACCCATTAAATGAAGGAGGCTTGGACACTTAATAAAAATAGCTAATTAAGTGTTGGAGGAACTTAGCATTTTGCCTCATGAGCCCAGCAGTACTCCAGACCAGCCTGCCTCCCCTCCAATCTCACTTCTTCCTGCCATGGCTCGGGCCATCACATAATTCTTTTTTTCTTTCCATTCTTTATGTGCCAGGGACTGTTGCATGGATGGAGGAGAGGTGAACAAAAGACAGATCCCCGAGCCGGTCAGGACAAGCAGGTGGTAAGATTTGGGGTGCAATGAATCAACAACAGAAGATGCAACAGAGAAGGGAGGAACTGGGGAATTGCTTCTTCACCACCGCATCTGACTCCCAAAATGCCAAGAATCCCTCCTCCCCCGGGAATGGCCCTCTCCTCCCTTTGCCGGTCCTGCTATAAAGTGTGTTTTTCAAGGATGTGGGTGGAGTCCATAGTTCAATTCAACATGTTTTTCTTTTTTCCCTTTGCAACTTACAGTCTGCAAATATTTGTTAAAACACTTGTCATATGCTAAGTATACAAAAAATTAACAAGGGCCCAGCATCCACCCACCCAGGGCCCACCTCCTGCCTAGAAAGGCCAAGTGCGAAGGAATGACTGTTATTGGTGTACAGTTGCCATTCCCTGGGTTTGCTGGGTGACAGCCATCTGAGCAAAGCGTTCAAAATACAGACCCCTGGAATCCTCCTCCAACCCACCATGTACCAAAAGGAGATCTCTAGAACAGAACACAGGAGAGACCAGAGCATTTAAATTTCAATCAAACACTTTCCCTTTAGGTCTAATTTAAACAAACACATACAGGTACAAGGATTGGGGTTTATCCCTATCAAGAAAAGCTTTGAATAACACAAGGCACTAAAGTTTCTTAGGGCAGGCCCAAGGCTTTGTTGGTTCAAGATTGTGAGCTCAGGTGCAAATTCAGTGACTAGAAATAACAAGGGAAGTCACAAGTTCAAATCCAAAGCGGACTTGGTGCAGGTCCTTATGTTGTGGGGAAAAAAAAATCTGCTCTGATGAGTATTCTGTGGATTAAAAAGAATGGAATACATAAAACATAGGTATCATTGTATTTTGAAGGTAACAGATGCTCTGAAATTGTCAATTTTCAGTAGCTTAGACTTCCTTCTACAGATGTCCATGTGGTAAATGCCACAGTATCCCACCATTTTTTTTTCTAGAATGTTTCCCCTATGAGCAAGAAAATGTTGGAGACAAGCATTCTTATTTCGAATTTTCCTGTGTAGTAAATAATAAAATTCAGATTTAAAAAAAAAATTGACCTCTAATCATTTTGATGAGAAAGGCTAGAAAATGTTTATCGGTTGAAGCTGGTGTGAACACAATGTCTAGAAGTCCAAGAAAAAAGGGGGGCGGGGATTCACATAGGATAACCTGATCCAACACTCTAAGCGCTGGACTCAGAGTAAGCAAGCAATTTGGCCAACACCACAAAGCAGCCAATGACAGAGCTGAGGCAAAAAGTGAGTGAAATGCTAATTCCACATTTTCTCTCTCTCCGGTTGGGGAGGGTGGGGGAAGGAAATAGGAGGACTCTTACCTCTACTGGAGAAAGTCAACTTTTCAACCCTTTTTGTATGCTCAAATATCCTCAGTGTGACTTCCTTTAAAGAAACCACTTGACCTTTGAAGACAATTGACAAACACTGTACTATACCATCCCATAGCTTTCACCTCAGGCTGCCTGACTGATATATAATAACCACCTGACTTACTCACCAGAATGCAATAAGACAGCTTTAGTCATTGTGCATGAAGCTTAGATTTGGCATGCT
This sequence comes from Ochotona curzoniae, assembly GCF_017591425.1. NCBI lineage: Eukaryota > Metazoa > Chordata > Mammalia > Lagomorpha > Ochotonidae > Ochotona > Ochotona curzoniae. The sequence continues at coordinate 47,028,434 of NW_024467106.1, read as the reverse complement.
ATCTTCTCATCTGCCTGTCCTGTTTCTTAAAATAAAGTTGAAACATCAAGAAATTTACACTGAACAACTCTAAGAGAACAAAGGAATACACACGGATGCCACAAGCTTAGCATCACAAAAGATTAGCAGATAATGGAAACCAAACAAAAACCAGTACAAATATTCTCCCATATATTGTAGTAGGTTTGGGTGTCGTTTATTTGCTCGTCAGTATTAAAAAACAACTATGTATTTGTTTATAGTGAGAAAGTTAGTTAAATTTCTCCACCAACCTTTAAGATCATCTCACCAAGAATAAGCAAAAAGTAGCTAGAATTAACCTGCTACCATATACAAAAGTCACCTTTAAATGAATCAAGAGCCTAAATCTACACTCAGAAACCATCAAACTATTAGAGGAAAATATAAGAAGCACTCTCCAAGATACAGGCATTTGCAAAGACTTCTTAGAAAGTTCACCAAAAGTGCAGGCAAAGGCAAAGGCAAAATAAACAAATGGGACTAGATCATATTAAGAAACTTCTGTATGGCAAAGGGAAAAGTCAACGTATTGAAGAAGCAACCAACATAATGGGAGAAAATCGTTGTGTACTACACAACAGAGGAGGGGACTGATACCCCGGATTTACAGAGAGCTTCGGAAACTCAGCAACAGCAAAATAAACAACCCTGTGAAGAAATGGGAGACAGGAAATGAACAGCATTTTTCAAAAGAACAAATTTAAATGGCTAATAGACAAATGCAAAAATATTCAGCCTTTCTAGCTATTAGGGATATATGAGTAAAAACCACATTGAGCTTCTACTTAACTCTAGTGAGACTGGCTTACATTTGGAAGTCTACTAACAATGCCTGCTGGTGCAGATGTGAGGAAAAAGGTACTCTATTCCACTGTTGGTGGGAGTGTAGGCTAGTACATCCACTATGGAAGTCCCCAATTTGGTTAAAATGGAACATAGGCCTATCCCTACCTGAATGTAACCTTTCTTACTGCTAAGGGGTATCATATGACAGTATTGACAATGATGGGATGTGAGTAACAGTGACAGAGAAGAACTCCCAGAAAATCTCTCAGAATAAAGTTTAGCACATTTATATTTGGTCCATTCCTCATCCATGTTTTCCTTTCTCAACAAGGATATGATTGCTGGCACTCCAGCCATCATCTGCAGAGCAAGAGCGATACCCTATGGATGATGGAGCACCAAGCAGAAAGGGCCTCAAATCTTCCATGACCATGGCCTGTCAGCCTGAGTACTTATCTCCAAATGTGTTCTAAATGAAAACAAAAAATCCTAATGTGTTCAAATCATTGTTTTGTTGCCTGTTGTTATTTGCTTTGCTTTTTCATATCTGCTACTAGCAACCAAGCAGATTACATTGCTTAGAAAGTCAACAAGCCAAAGTACTCTAAATGAATCTAAGCTTAAAAGTATTTCCTATGATAAAGGAAGCACTATCTGCCAGAAATCTGCCCAAGAAAGCAAGAGAGGCTTCCCAACTTTTTTTATGCTTTTCCAACTCTGAAAGTTTGGAAAGTGCATATGCACAGTAAAGTACATGGGCACTTATCCAAAGGGAATCATTTTATGTTTGCCCAGAACTGTACAATGAACAGAGCTAGCTATGTGCTGTCAATGATTCTTTATTCCTAAGACTCAACCCAATAAAAGAAAGTTAACATTCAATCCATTTTTGAGAGCAAGTTATTGTGTATGAAAAGGTCATTTAGGTCATGCCATATGGTTGAGATCATTTTCAAACCTGCCATGTGATGGTAACACCAAATGACATCCATACCTACCACTTCTTTGCTTGGCCTTTGTATCAGCAAGTTCTCTTAAACCATCTACAACCCAAAGCATAAAACCACTGTGTTTCCAAGAGGCATGTCAAGGCATCAGAAGTAAGTATTGAAAACATTTGTATACATGTCAGGTGCAGAAAACAGCAAACGTAAGCAGAGCATTTCTTTTGAAGTCCTGAAGTTGACTGGTGAGCTGGGTGGGGAATGGCACTTAGTTTCTCTCTAGCCTCTGCAAAACCAAGACAAGCAGCCAGACTTAGGAAATCTACTCTGCCAGGTACTGGGCAAAGCAGTAGAGTAGTTGGGGTGGCACAGGCGCTCAGTTGGAGCCATCAGCAGACTCAGTGGCAAGCTGGAGTGCTAAGGACAGGCCATCTGAATGATGCAAGCAACCTGTCCCAGGGACCTTCACAGACCCATTAAAATTATAATTTGCCTGGCACCATTCCCAATTTCCGTAGGTAGCCCCTACTGTATACTTCTGTGATAAATAGAGGCATTCTATCAGCTAACCAAGGAAGTGAAGTTTAGTAAAAGTAAATTTCCCAATGCTCCCTAACTCAGAACAGTTTATGCTCAAACCTGAAGTGGCAGCCCACAAACCCATACCCATTTCTCCTATGCCCTTCCAAATTTGATAGCCAGAGGCCCTCACGGAAGAATCATGATGAAGACCCGGGTCTTTCGGCTCTGATGAAGTCAGTGCTGCTGAGCTCAATGATGTATTAAAAAGAGTTTCTAGATCCCCCATCACCATTGTCATGTAAAAAAAAATGGAAAAGGCTAATAGGAAACTACTGACCCAAGGTATATTTTGAGTACCCAATACCAAGCAATCCCTTTATTAATTTAACTATGGCTTCTTCTCTCCACAGTCTGTGTTTGGTTGCCATTTACTGAAATATAAAATCCAAATATCAGTATTTAATCACAGCAGTCCTCAAAAAAATACATTTTTAAACTTAGGCTGGTGTCTAAAGCCTGCAGTACATGTTCCCCTCCCCCATCTTGCCACTGTGCCCCAAAACCCTGTGTACCTGCTGATGAAGTCAATAGATAACTCAGTCTTCCTGGGACTTGAGGGACCCCAACAATCCATTGCTGTGCATCACCCCATCTCCACAAGGAAGGCCCTTCCCTTGCTCCTCACACAGCAAAACAACGCCTGCTGCTATAAATGCACCCGAGGGCCCAGTGTGATGGCTCAGTGGATAAATCCTCACCTTATAAGCACCGGGATCCCTCATGGGCACCAGTTCGTGTCTCAGCTGTTCCACTTCTCATCCATCTCCCTGCTTATGGACTGGAAAAGCAGTCAAGAACAACCCAAATCCTTAGGGTCCTGCACCAGTGTGGTAGACCTAGAAGAGGTTCCTGGTTCCTGGCTTTAGATCAGCTTTAGCACTGGCCGTTGCGGCCACTTGGGGAGTAACTCGGTGGATGGAAGGTCTTTATCTGTGTCTCTCCTCTCTGTAAATCTACCTTTCCAAAAACATAAATAAATCTTAAGAAAAAAATCCAGTTGAAATGCTACCTCTTTCTGAATACTACCTTCAGATTCCCTTATTTGTGTCTGCACTGTTCAAACTGAACTTCCCCAACAGAATATATTGCCTTTTCACTCTGTTGAAGTCTCTACACCATAATGTTTATTTATTTTGTTTGAGTTTCTATGGGGAAAAAACCACAGGTTATTCACATTTGAATTTTTAGAATCATAAAAATTCCTGCTATAAAGCAGATAGTCAATGAAAATGGAGTGTATAGATAAATTACGGTGACTGGCACAGAAATTAACTCATTTAAAATCAGCTTTTAGCCTAATGAGATGTGGATATTCTCCTGGGTTTGTCAGATTCTCAAAAAACAAAATGCTTATAAAATTTAATGATAGAACTGTGGGTAAAAAAGTAATTTTATCTGCCCCTTACCAGCCAAGAGAGTCAGCGTCTGCTTCCTTTTCCAACAGTCTCTTCTGCCTGGGTGTAATTTCTGTGGGGTTTATCATCTCTGATTTACAAGAAACTTTCATTGTCCACATGATAGGGTATTGAATATTAATGAGATCATTGCATGTAATCTGGGATATTCCTGAACAGATATTTGGACACATTTTAAAATTCCTGCCACACCATAGCACCTCTGGACTGGTTTTCACTGGCAACTCTTGCTGCACTGACATTTCCTTAAACTCCTTCCATGGATGAGGATACCTCAGAAAGCTCACGAAAATGCATATTATGAAAAATGATGTATGGATTTCACCCAAATGAACTTTTAAGTTTAATTCTCCAAGAACTTTTGGAAATATCCTCATATTAGCTCACTTCAATCCCAGGAGGGTGAGGCAAGGTGTGAGTCTAAAAGTGTGCATTACAAGTAATTCTGAATACACTAATATGTCAAACAGCTTCTGCTTCCAGGCCCCCAAAGATTTGCCAGTAATAGTAAAATTATCTAACGCATTAACTTATGTTTATCACTTACAAATAGGCACTGAAATAGTTATAGAATATGATATGACTAAGGAATCTGGAATAGTAATCCAGTTACATTAGGGCATGAAAATGAAAAAGAATACCCTAACCCTACCAGGGATAGTCGTAAGTTGGTTGTTGTTAGGGCTGAATGGTGATGTATGAGCAATGCCCAGTTTCTGTCTACATTTGAAAACTCTGTTATGGAAAAGTTAAAAAAAAACACCTTAAGGTATAATCAAAAAATAATATCTGCTTGAAGCAATTCAAACTCACCACCCTGCCCTGAGTTTTCTGTTACTCTGAACAATACTCTTCACATTGTACTGTTACTTAATTGGCTTATTTGTTTTTGCCTGGGTTCCTCTGAACCCCATTTCTAAGTCCCTCAAAGGGACTAATTTATGATTGAGTCCTCGGCATCTTGCACAATGTCTGTGCACAGTAGAAGTTAATTAAATTTGTTAAAGGAGGAAGAGAGAGAAAGGAAAGAGAAAGCTTCAGGCACTCACAGAAGTTCACTTGAATTATCTCATTTAATTCCAACCAACCACAATGAAAACTGCTACTTTATTAGAAAAGATAAACATATACTTGGTTCCATGTTTTCAACTAAGAAGTAATAGACAGGATTGGACATGTCTTAGACCCCCTGACATAAATGACCATGAGGGCAAGCACCCCTGGGAACACGTCGTTGCTAAAAAGCCAATGCTCAGACAAGATGAGCATTTGAATCGATATGCTAATGTACAAGTAGGATTGACATATTCAGTAAGACTTCTGTTAGCCTCTCTGTGAAAAACACATCAAATGGATGGCTTTTCCTAGTGTACAGTGCCTACCAGCACATCTAAAAATCTCCCTACTGTTCAGGTCAAAAGTTAGGTACATCTTTGTCCAAAAGACTGAATATGGAGTTCATTGTGATATCATTTATTTAAATACACAGATGTAAACATAAACAGAGATATACAGCATGTTGTGTAAAAATATGTATACATTGCAAATGACTCACTTAAGCTAATTACCATATTCATCACCTTACATATTTAACATTCTCTGTGAGTTTTTGAAGATATGATATAAATATGATATGAAGAAATAAACATAAAATATTTTTTTAACTGAGGAAAACAGAAGACCAGGAGGATTTGCACTGGGGGTGGACAGAATTGGACTGAAAAGCTGCTTTTGCTATTTGGTAAAATGGGAGGTTCTGAACAAGTTATGTAACCTCTTCGAGCCCCATCGTCTTAAGCCTTACTGGTATGCACAGCTCACTGCCAGGGCAGCTGTGAGAAAGAAGATAATAATAGGAAATGCTCCAGCATTTCTAAGGCTCTTGTTAAATGTTAGTCCCTATCTTCAGCTGCCCTATTTCATCAACAGAGCTAAATATTGTAGCTTCTTTCCTTGTGTCATAATAATATCAGCCAAACATCCTACCATTGAAACCCTTTCTTCTAAACTTCTCATGTACATATGAGATACTCTGAGGTGTGGGTTGAACTCACTCTCATCTTTCTCTGTCCTTGTTGGTTTCGGTGTGCTACATTCTTGACTGGCTGGAGAAATCTCTTCTATGTAATCAATATTCCAGATGTTCTCTTATTTTTTTAAAGGGAGTAATCTTTATTTTTATAAAAGATTTTATTTTTGTTTGGCAGCAATGGCCAGTGAAGAGCTGGTCTGAAACCAGAAGCTTCATCTGAGTTCCCAGGACTTGGTTCATCCTCCCTGCTTCCTCAGGCCACAAACATAGAGCTAGATCGGAAGTAGAGCAACCATGACCTGTACCGGCATCCATATGGGATACCGGCACTTGAAAGGGCAGGATTAGTCTGTTGAGCCATTGTACTGACCCTAAAGGGAGTAATCTGAATTTGGGGTAGAACTGTTGTACCTTTACTGTAGATGCTCTCCTTTTAATACTCATCATTCTGACCTTATGGCAGTTAAACTTACTGTTCAAAAGTTGCTATAGTGTGATGCTCATTCATTCCCACTTCAGGCAACAAGAGGATCTTACACTTACAGAATTATCTATTTTGTATTAGTTGTGCTCCCTTGAACCTAAGTAGTTATGTCACTTTTCTATATACCAGAAAGTCAATGTTGGACAATGATGGGTAGAACAATCATTCTTGGTAAAATCTCAACAATTTTCAAAGTAAGTTTTCCTTCATTCTGATTGTGCCTATGGTAAGGTTAATATGAGCTCTGTGGAACACAAATACTAAAAAAAGAAAAGATGATGTCACAGGTACATCTTTACAATGAGAGTAGGGAATTCTTCAAGCTTTAGTGTTTAAGCTTCTCATCCCAGACATTGCCAGGATCACAGAGCAATTGCCTATCCAAAAAGATCGATGTAGACATTGGAGCCTTCATGAAGGCAAGAGACCCATCACTGTGTGTGAAGCTTTGCATCTATGCTAACTGAGCAGTTCAGAGAAATGCAAAATCACCCAAGAGGGTTCTTCAACTTATCCGGACAAGAGTATATTTAATATTCTCTATGATATGCTGTAATACTGCTTTAGAGAGAAAATTAAGCAATGATGCTTTGCTTCTCTTTTCAAATATTGAAAATAGAACTTGAGCAGTATGACAACGCATGGATGATACTCTTTCATCCATATAATAAATTATCTAAGATAAGCCACTTATAGAGGAAGAAGGTTTCCCTTGGCTTTCGGTTTTGGATGTCCACAGTCCCAGATTTAGTGAGTCCACTGGCTCTGCAGTAAAGCTGGATGGTCGTTGTTGCAGACAGAGCGTGTGTGGAGGAGGCCTCAAATAGCGAGCAAGAAAGCAGAGAACTGCCGGGTCCCTTTCAGGTTTCCATGGCCAGCCTTCTTGTGAGAATTAACCTTGGAGGGCACAGATGTCCTGAGGCCTTCTGTTTAAGTCAACGTCTATAACACCGTAATGGGTTTAATTTCTAACTCACTACTCCCAAGGTTTAAATGTCCTCGTACAGTCCAGTGCAGTAACCTGGCAGCTAAAGTCCTCGCCTTACACGTGCCAGGATCCCACATGGACGTCGGTTCATGTCCCAGCAGCCCTGCTTCCCACCCAGCTCCCTGCTTGTGGCCTGCGAAAGCAGTGGAGAATGGCCCAAAGCTTTGGGACCTGCTTAGGAGACCTGGAAGAGGCTCTGGGCTCCTGGCTTTAGATTGGCTCAACTCCGACCGTCAAGGTCATTTGAGAAGTGAACCATCAGATGGAAGATCATCCTCTCTGCCTCTCCTCCTCTCTGTATATCTAACTTTCCAATAAAAATAAATAAATCTAAAAAAAAAAAATCCATGTGCATTCAGGAGCCAAATCTTGCTCACTACAATAGACTATGCTTATTATAATAAGGGGCATATATATAACTTCTAAGGTAAGTAAATAGGTGATTTAGAAGTATGACACAAGAATGATTTGGTTAAACTTCAATGTTTATTTTGGGTGCAATGAAAAAATTGCAGCTTAACTTAAGCTTCACTCTGCAGGGGAGGCTCCAGGAGGCTCAAGCTGGGCCTCAAAGAACGAGTTTGAGCTCTGATTGCATATTGGCTTCACCTGGGGGATTGTTAATAGCAGCCAGACCCAGTCCCCCAGGAGATTCCCACGTACGGCTATGGTTGGCAAGCACTGCCATGGAAATCAGTGACTGAGGTCACGAGGGGCTTTGGGAACCCCTCTGTGAGGAAGTCACCAGCATCAGCACAGAGAAGCTAATTATGCTCCTTTTCCAAAAAGCTTTGGGCCACTGAATCTCTGGTTTCCCCACATGAAAAAAGGCCTTGTAACCCCCAGTGGCCAGATTGGTCATTACTAGCAATTGACTCTGCAAGGTAATATGTTCCCTCCCTGCTTGATTCCCTCATCCCTCATAGGCCACCCAGTCCTCCTCAAACACCAATCTTAGGATACTAAGAGGGAGATAAAGGAAATTGAGGTGACAATGTATTCCTACAGTGCAAGATTCCTTAGCAATTGTTCCTCTCTGAAATCTGCACTTAGGCGTGAATGGATTAACTCAGTGTTAATCACACTGGTGATCCTGCACCTCCTATGTGGCATCAAGCTAAATGCAAATAGCCCCAAAGGCCAATGCTGAACCCATTTGCAGCCAGGATCCAGGAGCTTCTTCTGGGTCGGCTATGAGGGTGCAGAGATTTGAGCCATTCTCCTTGCTTTCCCAGCAGGGATCTGGATAGGAACTAAGGAAGCTGGAACATGAACTTTGTTATATATATGGATATATATATATATATGGGATGATATATATATATGTATATATATATATATGATATATATATGGGATACCTGAATCAAGGGAGGAGGTCTAGTTTACTAACCCATGGTGTGGTCTGGCTACATCCATTTCTACTGATGGGGAGAGAGAGCCAACCAGAGGAAGATCTCAGCCAGGTTATCTTTGAGAACAGGAAGTGCTGCCACAGCAGCAACAAGTGGGGAGCCAAAAAAAGAGGGGCAAAAGAATTGGAGGTCAAGGTGAGTAACATAAATGAACGTTACTTTGTTTTATTTCCTCTTGGGGGCTGCTCCTCCACTGTTTCCCTGTCGAGCAAAACCCATTTAAGTCTTAATAAGATATGATCAGATGATGGGAAGGCCAATAAGCCAGACATATAAGCTGATATTTGACTGCATAGTAGCAAATTCAGAAACTGTCAGGAAGTTGGGAGCTGGAGAGAATAGGAGAGGAGTATTTGGGGACCAAAGATTTAATGAGGAAAATTGAAACAAACAAACAAAAATCCCAGAATTTAAATTTTTACTCTGTGCTGACCAGCACTCTTTGTGACTCTTGTCCTTTGCTAGGCAAGTGCAGGGCCAGCTCCCATTGATCCAGTGGTGCTGGGTGAAAAGTCCAGCTTTGGATTTCAACCTGGCAGCATGCCTGCCTGACAGTGGGCTCAGCTCTTCCCTGGTCTTCTCTGATGCAAACAAGAGAGCTTGGTGTTCCTGCTGCCCAAGAACCTCTCTGGAGATCAGATCTGCACTCTGATCCTCAGGCCTCATCTTCCCAATAATTCAGTGCTAACTGCAGGGAGACCACGCCTGGTGGCCTTTCCCACAATACCCAGTTAGCGCTATGTCAGGTCAGCAGAGTTCTCTGGAAGCCAGCACAAACAGAATCAGGCGCATTTTTCCCAGGGGATGTTCCCTTTCCACGGCCAATGCATCATCCAGATTGGTTCTCAGCTTGGCTGCTGCCCACACATCCGTGCTGCTGCGCCAAGCCCTCGGGTTCGTTTCAAATCTTGCAAGTTGTAATGACAAGCCTATTCCCCTCAGCAGGGACTTAGAGCAAGCGTGATCTTGGGTGTTAGCCGAGGGGAAGCCCTCTCCTTTTATACCACCCCCTCACTCACCCTGTTGCACAACCAGGGAGAAAACGAATACGTTGTCAGATTAAAATGGTGCCTGAGAGTGTGCACAAGAGGGAGAAAAGTTAAAATGTGGTGCTAATCAGAAAGCAGTCCTGGAATTTTTAGAAAACAAAGTCTGTTTTCATACACTCTGAAAATCAGTGTGGCAGGCTCTCAGGGGACACTGGGTATAGCCAAACATCAAGAGAGGCAATGTATCCAAAACTATGCACAACAATGACAAGAACCATTTCTGATTTATTTATAATGTATCAGATAGTATTCTAGCTGATTTTAAAGCATAATTGCATTTAACCTCTTGCTGCAATCATTAAAAGTAAGTCTTATTGTTTCCATCCTACACACGAGAATATTGGGACCTCCCAAAGCTTTGTAACTCATGAACTCTCCACTTGGCACTTGTCATACCTTGCATATTGGTCTAGAATTCCTATCAGGTGCCAGTCAAGGGCATTGGATGCCCTCCCCTGTGCCCAGAAATGAGAAAATTTGGGGCAGTTTTTGCTTACTGTTATGTCTCTACTGCAAATTAGAATGTTCGGACATAGCTGTTGCCAATATTACTTTTTGGAAAATGAAAATGCTCATTTTGCTTCTTGGTGAATTATCTTCTGCAAACTGGAATCTAAGAAGCTTGAAAAAACTAGTGACTAAGAATTGATGCATTGAATTAATTTTAATTAGTGAATTAATTTGAAAGAGTGAGAGGAGGAAGGGAAGGAAGAGAGGAGGGGGTAGCTTCTTCCATTCATTGGTTGACTCCCCCCACAAGCCAGTAACACCCAGGACCGGGCCAGTTTGAAGCCAAGAGCCAAGAACTCCATCCAGGACTTCCATATGGGTGCCAAGGACTCTGCTGACTTTCAAGCTAGGTCAGAAGGGTAGTAGCAGGGACTTGAACCAGGTATTGCAGTAAGGCTTGTGGGCTTCTCAAGCAGAGATGCATCCTACTGCACGACAATGTCCACCATAAGAATGAAAAACAGTAACACCAGGTTACATGAGAGTTATTGGTTTCAAAAGTAAATGCATGAATACGTGAGTGGCTTGGCTGTCAAACGTATCTCAAAGTATGATTGGGCTACGCTCTTGTGCTGTCTCCTTACTGTCTGCGTGTTTATGCACATTTTGTGGTCTCTGCTTATACACTTTTGGTTTATGAACTTGAGGCCTGAGGATGAAACATAGCCAGCTAAAATCAGGCACTTGGCAAGACCTTGTTGAATAATCTCAGCAATGAGATTTTTAAAACCCACAACATAGTTTACCCTATTACATATATTTATTTCTTCAAGAAAACAACCTATTTTTTATAATAAATCCAAGACTTTTAAGATTTCTTTTTCTTTTTTACCAAAAAGCCAATATAACATCCTGTAAAAATAAGTACAAATTCTTCATATTCAAGATTTAAATTGTTCTCATTTGTGAAAGATGCTGAAAATAGGTGCATCTGCCAGGATGTCAGAGCATTAGAACTGGGGTGTCTTTCCAAACTTGTACATCAGCCTTTGAGGTAGTGCATGCAGGCTGCTCTGTAGTGTGGCCATAATTCATTCTAGCAGTGTGGAGGAGGAGGCGGCCATTTTTGATCCGGAACCCCCACCTGGCAATGCCTCAACATCGACTTCCGTGCCTGCCCACAGCAATATGCGTTGGCTTTGGTATGTGCAGGGCCATGCTCCATCAATGGAGTCCATTGTTTGACAGCTGGGCACCTGCACAGCAGGCTCAAACAATGAGGCTATACCAAGAACCCCTCCTTTCTCCTCAGGGCACCCACTGTACAAGAAAACATGTTGAGGCCTGGGAGCCCACTTTCATCATAATTAGTTGGCTTGGCCAACAGCTAACCACCAACGTCTTCTGGTGAACACAAACAGCTACTTCCAGATCTCAGCTAACTGCAGAGCCACAAGGCAAAGCAGAGCTGGCTTGGACTCTGTACACCCCTTGCCTGTGAATGAATTTCGGGGCTGATGAGTGCTGAGCACTACACGGTGCTGTAAGTCTTCCCTGGGACTTCTGATGCTTTCATTTTGGCCAGGGCACAAAGCACCCTTACACCATCCTTAGATCTATGGCATTCTTATGACTCCCAATGACCCGTCCAGACCAGGCCTTGGCCACAGCCAAAGGTGACAGATGCCAAGCTGCAGAAGTGCTTTCTGAGGAGACATTTGTGCTACCACCTAAAATGGTTCCACTCAAATGTTTTTCCTCTCCCAATTTTTATTCATTTGTTTTTTGTTTTATTTAAATTTAAAGAAAAATGAATCCCACAGGCTGTAATGACGGTTTCTCTTGTCAGGCATACCTGGGTTTTAATCTTCAGTCTACCAATATCAATGATGCAGGAATTTGGAATATAATGCTTAGTTTCTAAACCTCTCTTTTCTCATCTGTGAAATGGAAATAATTATACTATCTTTGATGATGAAATAATGACTCTGAAATGTAGAGTACAGGCCCTGGCTTGCAATCATTTCCTTTAAAAGTTTTAGCAGTTGTGTGAGGTTTAGCAGTATCCTAATAGAATTACTGATAAGTATATTAATTTTCAGTTATTTTTACTAAATCTTACTTGGGTTTATAATTCTGAAATTGAAATTGATGACTAAACTGTCATACTTCACACAAATCCCTGAAAATAAGGATCAACGTTTGCTTTCATCTCCACTTTCGGTGTAATATTAGAATTTTTAAATCAAGTTGTGCATTTTTTAAAAAAGGCAACCACATTATTTTATTGGATGAAGTTTCAAGACATATTAAGTCGTTTAGATCTCTGGTCAGGCACTGATTAAATCTGTCACCCCTACAGTTTGGATATGTCATGGAACTTGTGCTTCAGTCTGCTCATCTGTAACAGGAGTGTTATTAGTATCCACGTTTCCTGAATCTCAGGAGGGATAAAGAGAACAGACCTAGAATACTTAACCCACCAGCCTCAGTAATCACCAACAAATGTTAGTCACACTTACTGTTACATTGCTGCTAACAAAATTTCTCTCTTATTTGAAATGTTTTCCAGCCCTCCAGCCATCATCCTGCATTAAGGATCTGTAATAACTGTTATTGTTAATGGGGGAAATCTTGACATTGGTGGTGAATTTTAGTATGTGTTATTATTATGACTTATTCATGCAAACCTCCTGCAGGCTGGAGGGGGAATTTTCCCCAAGACTCCTCACCAGGGGGGAAGCCTCTGTGAAGAACACTGCAGAAACAGAGAGCAAGTCAGGGCCAGGCAGAAGAGCAGAGACAGCCATGTGGACTCCATTAGCACCAGGTAAGAATCCTGAGCAATGATGTAGCAGCAGCAGGACCTTGTTTTGATTTCAGGCTATCCAGGCAAGAAGCCAATGCAAAAATTAATCCAAACGTTCAAAGTCAAAGTAATAGGAAGGACAAAAAAGGCCCACTTCTGTACTTTCTTAAGATTTCACTTCATGCTAAGTTTTGCATAAGGAATTAAATCCCTCTGGCACACACACACACACACACAAATCAACTATTATCCATGGCTCAGCCGCTATCCTCTGTCTTCAACCAGTAGTTTTAAGGCAGTTAAGAAACAGGGGACACCTAAATATATTTGATAATTCAGTAACACCACATTGTTTTAGACTGTGTTACAAATATGACAAAGAACTACAGTATAAATGGAGAGTGGGCTAAAATGTTATTTTCCAATACTTTAATTCGGTTTTATTATCCTGATATAGTCTTATGATTATCATTGGTTTGTTGGTTCCTCGGGATAAATATAAAAGCACAGTTCTTTGGCACTAACAGGGATTTTGAACCTGGGTTATCTGGAGAGATATCCCAAAATAACAGTCACTGGGAGAACCCAGCCTCTGAAGCTCTAAGAAAAGTCTTTTCCCTCTGTTTCCTGTTAGGTACAGGAAGGGATCCTTTGCAACCCTGGACTGCAAAATAATTCTACCCATTTCCCCCGTGGTTGCACTAATGTGGTGGGGAGGCTCTTAGGATGCTCCTGTGAAGCACCAAGACTCATGACTAAGGGAGACTCCTTAACCTGGCTGCTCCTGGCTGGTGTGTAACATGAATATCCCTCTGCATGTGGCGCCAGCCCTCCCTTTCCTCATTGTGCTACCTGTAGTTAGAAAGGTGGGCATCATGAAGCTCCTGCATACCATGTGTTCACTGAGGAACCATCTATCTTAAAAGGGAGAATCGCAATTGAGTCTTTAAAGTTTGTGTTCCTGCTCACTATACTTAATAAGTCTACTCTGCAGCCCTCATATGAGTTGCTTTGCTGACATCAACACCTACTTGCCCAGACTATTCCAGAGGGAACACCGTGTCAATGGTGGGGCAAATAATCTCTTTGTAGCAAGAGTGCTATGACCATCATCAGAGTAACTGACTCTGTGCAGAAAGGGTCATTTAGGCACTCAGGACCTGGTGAGCAGAGAGTGAGGCTCAAGGCAGGATGAATCAAGGCTGGAAGAAAAGATGGTTTCCTTCTTTTCCGGGGCAGCACCTGCCATGTTCTAGAAAGACTTTATGGGACTCTTTAATTAAATAAGTAAGGAAAGCTGCTAGATTTCCTGTCCTGATCCAGTCCCCATTTTAGGAAAAAGAATGGAATGATGAGTGGAAGGGACACAGAGGCACCAATAGCTCCTCATGGGAAGGAAGGGATTATAACCACTGCACTCTTGCCTGGCATTTTCTCTTCAACTTTTGCAGTTCAATTCTAATGACTTTCCCTATTTGGATAAACTTCCATTCCTGGAAAATTGAGTGTTTCCAATTAGAAGAGAAACACATTTAGAGATTTAATGCACCTTTAAACATGCTTTTCTCCCCCTACAAAGAAAGAAAAATATTGACATCACCTGTAGAGAACTTCTAGAAGGTAAGATAAAAATCACATTGAGATGTGCAGTTTCCATTTCAAGAGCAGTCTCTTGGTAGGACACCACTCACCGGTGCTGGAAAACCTATCAAGAGAGACCTGCTGATTGCCTCCGACTCAAAGCTCCGAAGCAAAGAAGCAAGGATCGCTGGCCAGCAGCAATTCAATTATGTTTAAATCACTACAAAAAATAATTGTCAATACAAATAATTCATGTCTTTGTGTCCTCACTCCATAAGAAAAAAAAAAAAACTAATGAATCCACTCATACCTGATTAATGTATGTGTCATATTGCACAACAACAACAGGCACCATGAGAAGGACTTGGCATGTACAATCTCATTTATGTGCTCCACAGCCTAATGAGACAGCTACTCTCATTAATATCTCATTTATGAAGGAACGAAGGCAAAAAAATGTTTATGTAACTTGCCACACAGCTAGTGAGTGTGTTTCCCGGATTTGAAATCTTGACAATCTCTGAAGCAGAACTTAAACTCTTACTGTGTATGGGACTTGATCACTACCCTCTTTCATCCACGCCCAAATCTTGATCTATGCCAACGACCATTTTTATAAAGGCAGAATGTCTCCCTATGAGTAAGCATTCTATTTCAGCAATGATATTCTAAAACATTATTTCATGAAATTTAATATTAAAAGAAATCCAACTTCTGTCTCATGCCAACCTTTCTAGAAGTCAATGTTTTTTGTTTTTTCGGTAGCTTGCAGTCAACGGATTTTGACAGAGCTCTCCACAAGACAGTGTGAATTCACCATACCATGGCAGTCTGGGGCTGTGAAAGAGACCCAGCCATGGATCAGGCAGTCAGATGTGTCTTAGCAAGTCTTTGCTTAGGATGGTCAAATTCCAGACATTTTTATCTCTCTCTATTTTCAGTGAAGCTTGCATTATTTTTGCTTCATTTATGCACATCACTCAGATGGATCATGAAATCATTTAAGCTCATTCCTTTTCAATTAGCTATTGCTGAACTCTAGCTGACTCCATTCAGTAATACTGCACTCAAGGAGTCTGGAGAAGGACCCAGCCCTTGGTTTTAGGACTTGTGGTGTGCCCCCTCCTGCAAAATGGACCTCAGTCCTGCTGGCATGCTTCTCCTGCAGGGCTCCCATAATGGCTAAACCCACAGCCACAGGGTGGCCTTAGGGCTCACCTTCCCTCTTTGGTGTGTGTTGTGTGGCCTGTGGTTTTCAATGCAAGAGACCACAACACAGTCACCCCAGCACACACTGATTTAACTCATTACCCAAAAGTCTTTCTTAGGGATGTGAGTCTGAAATTCTGTACAGCACTTGCATTTTGACCACCATTGCTCAGAGAGCTTGGGAATTTTGTATCAGGAGCTGGAAGGAAGGGTAACACAGTTTCATTTTTTAGTAGTGAGTGGACAGATCAACTATCCCAGATGTTCCACTATTAAACCAGTGCCAAGCAATCTTCGAATTTAAGGGCCAGGATCAATTTCCAAGATACTACTGACCTGAACACTGAAGCCGCAACAAAGGGCCGAAAGAAAATAAAACATGAGACCAGAGTCTGTAGCATAGCTCATTTTATTGTTTAAACAGTTTTTGCATAGGAAATATATCCGCTTCCAGTAATTGACTGCAGTATGAGCAGCTGCTAGCAGTATAGGCTGGATATAACAGTAACAATCACATTAAGTCAAGCTTGATTTACACCAGTTTAAAACTTGTGGCAATTGAGTTCATTTGCAACCCACAAAAAGTACCCAAAGAACGTTATCCTCCAACCGGGCACAATAAAACCTTCACTGACATTCTGGCCCACTCTGGGGCTGATCCCAGAGGCTTCAACTCCCGAAATTAAGTAACTGTCATGTAATACATCCTACTGCTAAAGGTTTGTTACATGGAGATTGTGCACGTGCCTCCTATTTTTAAAAATTTAATTAAGATACAAGGTTGTGTATTTATGGCCCATGAGGATGAAATGCCAAAAGTTTTAAAATGGGTCAACCCTGGTGTGTAGCTAGCAAGCAATAACTGACTACTCGTCACCTACAGTTGTACTAAATGTATCTAAAGAAACACACAGTCCTACAAAAGTTGTTCTCAGAGAAATATCATTGAGGTGGGGGCAAATCTTCCCAGGATGCTAAGAGTTCTATATGATATAAGCACAAATTAACAGCTTGATGAAGACATAATCTAATGCAGCTCTGAGAGGCCTATGCCTGGGATGTAGTTACCCCTCACATTCTACAATGTTGTAGAGATTTTTTTTTTTCCCAAGAAAATGTCATTTGAAACATATTTACAACTGAACTCAACAGAGACTGTGAAATTGAACAGGCACTGCTCATTTGTTTGAGTTTTTTGGTAAACATTTTGCTGGTTTTTTGTTGTTGTTGTTTTTGTTTGCTTCTTTCTCGTTTTGCATCAACTTTCATCAGTCCATGCAACTTCAATGCCCTCGATGAAGAATGCATAATAAGCCATACTTCTTTTTAAAAAAAAGACTTCCTTCTGCATAAAGAGATATATTTGCCACTTCAGTCCCTGTAGCACAGTTTTCAAAACCATTCTGTCAAAAATACAGTAATACAAGACTGGCTTTAGTGTCACTAGCTTACACTGTTTTTCGTGAGTTTAGGCCACCTTCTGTTACTGGTACTGTATCATGCAATCAGAGTTATCAAAGGTTTCGTCTAGAGTCCTGGTAGGCTAGTGGCACTGAAGCACTTCTCACAATCTCAACATACATTTGAATTGCAACACACAGATATTTCTAAAGAGTATTAACTAGTGAACCTTTTTATTATTAAAAAAAAAACAAACTACTTACAACCATTGAAGAAAAAAATTGCAACAAAAAAAAATGTAAAAATTGACCGTCTCCAACTTGTCCCCTTTACTGTCAACAATGTAACCCACAGATCTGTGGCACGGACACAGTACAAAGAGTTGTCATGGCAATGAGTTTGGCTGATGCAAAGGTCATTGTGCAGGGTCAAAGGGCAAAACCAGTGGTCCAAGTTATCCCCAACTGCAGGGCTCCACTCCACCCACACAATTTTAAGGAATTAGAAGAACAGGGGAACTACCAGAAAGTGCAAAATATGAAGAAGGCAGCTTTTAGCTCCTTCAGCATGGAATAGAACATTCAATTTTGAGCTTTCACTATCAAACTTGAATAGCCTGCACATTTAAAAGAAAAAAAGTTGTGTTTTTTTTTTTCCATAGAAACCCAATTTCTCAAAGTTCAGGAAGCATGCAGCTGGTTCATGTTAACAAAAGACCTTGACAGGACCATGTAAACTATACTGAATGTCATGCTTGGGGCCTATCTGCCAGCAATATTGAAGGGTTGTTTCATTACAAATGAATACTGTACATTGAACATGGGATAACTTTCTGCAGCCTTCATCGTTTCACACAGTACATAGAATTTCGAGTCTAGGTCAAGAACATGTCCTGCTCTCACACCACTCAAGATGTCCCTGTGCAATCTCTTCCGTTGAGTCCTTATGAAGCTACAAGTCACAAGTCCACAATTCTGCTCCCTGAGGACACGTGATGTGAGACATAGCACTGTTGTAATTTTCTGCCTATGCTGAATGCTCTGTGAAACTTAACCTTAAATACCATCACGTAACAATCACAAAAAAACTTTTGCTAAAGGCCGTATATACTAATAAAAAAGACAGTGGTGCTTCCGACATTCTGAAATGCTCTGAAAACCAACTTTCCCAATACTAAATACAACAAAATAACCTTCATAAAATATAACTTTTCTCCATTTACACTTTTTTTAAAAGGATTAGTATCCTATGCTTTTCAAGCATAGGAATCTGTGAAATAACTCCTAACATGGACAGATTTTTTTTTTTAATACATAACTTAAGAGCCTGGAGAGTTTTAACTCAAGTCCAGTCCCTAAACAAGGAATATTCTTGTTTACTTTAAAAATGGAAACAACATATAGTTCCATTATAATTGTTAAAAAGTTAGCTTTACAAACATGGGCATTTTAATTTAAAAAAAAAATTCTTAACAAAACTATACAGTGTACAAATTACTGTCTACAAGGTCGGCGGTTCATAAAGAACGCCTTGCGCTCTTGCTACTCGCAGCTTCACGGATTCATTCACATATTTTTTATTTTTATTTTTTATTTTTAATGGAGCCGCCCACCCGAACATTCCCCAATAACTATATTGCTATAATTAAGTCTTCCGCCGTATCTTTATGTACAGTCTCCTTCACTGCCTTCGCTTTCTTTTTCCTTAGATAAGCCTCAAACGCTCACATCACGCCCGGGGGAGACACAGCTCAGAGGCACTGTGAGGGGTGGGCGGCAAAGCCAGGCAACAGGGGCGCAGGAGCCCCCCGGAACCGGCTGTGGCTGGAGTCAAGGCCCCCTCCCGATTCCCTCGGCTGATCTTTGCCATCCTGAAGCTCTACAGTTCTGGGTAATGGAGGGGTGTGCAAGACCTGCAAAAGTGGGGCCCTTCGTCAGAATATACTTCCTGGGAAAGGAGGAGGAGGAAGAGAAAGTGGAGGAAGAAAAAAAAAAAAAGAGGAGGCCAAAAAAAACGAATCTGAAATTTTCATGGAGTAGTACTTCAAACAGTTTTATCTCCAAAAGAAAGCAAAAATAATTGATTCAAAGATTAAAAAACAATAGCAACATCTAACTAGGCCTTTGTATTCAAGAGGCAGGCAGGACCGCCCACAGTGTGGCGTGTAGCAAGAACTGCGCGTTCACTGGCCAAAAAGACACCGAGTCTGCCTTAAGAAATACTGTGTGTTCTGGGAGGTTGGATTTCTTCACCTAGTAGGTCAAGGGTATGTGAAGAACTGGCACGAGATTCCCTGTGCTCTACCAGGGCAGGCATCACAGAAATGGCTGGACTGACTTTGGAACTTGTTCTGCTGGGATCCCGCTGTGCTACTCAGCATCTTGGGTTATCAAACTGGATGGGCCAATCAAATACCATTCTCCGGTCCCATATGCATTGTTCTAGAGTATTCATTATTAAATAATGTGCTGGGAGAACCACTGACAGTTGATTTATTAGGCAATGGCCTGAGGAAAGAGGCTAGAGGCATTCCTCTAAGCCTGCCTGTGGTGATGTGTCACTGCTACTGATGCTCCTTTTAGGAGTGAATTTACTCAGCGAAAGTGGCAAATGAAAGGAGGACAAAGTTACACCTGCCTCCGGGCACCATCCAGCCATGGGGGAAAGTGAAATCAAATCATATTTGAGGCACCACCCCCTTGAAAAATCCCATCACTACCTAATGGGCTTCATTCATCCACAGGAAAATTTCTTAAAATTCTCTTAACTTCCCTCTGCTTATGCTGCTTAGTTTAAAAGAGCAGGTGAAACGGAAAGGGAAACGTGATCGGATTTGTTTGTTGTTGTTCCTTAGAAATCGAACTTTGATTTTAATCCATCACTGGAAATGTGTTCAATAACAGTAACCCTTTAAAATCTTCTGGATATCAAAAAAAAAAAAAAAAAAAAGGAAAAAGAAAAGAAAAATCCAAGTGCACTGCCATCCACTGGAAATAGACAGTCCAAGGTCAACTGCATCTGAGCATCAGTGGAAGGAAGAAACGGAGATGAGAAGTGGCAGGCAAAGAACGTGGGCACGTTCCCTCCGGCATGTCCGACGGGTTTGTGGGAGGAAGTATATCCACTCCTGTGTTTAACCCCCACAACAAGAAACATCCAACATCACACTACGGACATTTCAACAAATATCTTTGCCAAATATGAGACAGGCTCACCCTCCACTGTGGATCTGGAATCTTCTGGAAAAACTACCACCACCACCAAAACAGAAAGATAGTTTTGTTTTGAAGCCAAGTCTGCCTCTAGGAGAATTTGTTCTGTTTGCTTGTTCTTACTCTTTTGTTGTTAAGAAAACCAGAAATGAGTTTAGCCTGCACCCCAGGTGGGAAGTTTCAGAGGGGAACCTGTGGAAGTTGAAGTTTGTCACAGTAGGCAGAACAGTCGCTTTGCAGCCCAGGCCCAACTCAGGGTGCACTGCTTCACAGCTACACTGTAAAGTGTTAGAAATCCTCCCACCCACCCCCGAATATATATATATGTATATTAAAAAAATCCCCTGTCCATCTCTCAGTACACAAAAGGACCTCATCACACTGCAAAAATAGCAGTACCCACTTTGGTCAATTAAAACAAACAAACAAACAAAAAGCATACATTATTTTTTTTCAAATCTGTGTACTTACCTATAATAACCAATACAGCTAAAAGCACTACCTACATAGGCAAAACTTGGTATTGCATAATTCATATAAATTTGAAACCCCTCCCCCCAAATATTAATTGGAAGATGAAAAACATGAAAGGTTAATAGAAAAAACACCAAAATACTGAAAATATTGCTGGTCGATTACAATTTTTAAGCGGCAACTATACACAGCCATGATATGCTTTATAAATGTGAGATAAAGGTATAACTGTCTAAAAAATCCATGATGTCACACATTTTTTTCTTCATCTGGAGTACAAAATATTTTGTCATAAAAATGGTAAAGATTTAAAATGATAATAAATGCAGCAAAACAAGTGTAGTGATGTCACTTTTTTGTGTATTTTTTTTTCTTTTTTTGTTTTTTGTTTTTTTTTAAATTTCAAGGCAAGGCACGTAATGTGGACATTATATCTTCGTGCAAATTAGGATTACTGGAAAGAGTATTTTTAATTAAAAATTTTAAGAGACATTGAGGCAACATGTGTCTGCCCATGCACACTACGGATCTGTCAATGCAAGAATGTGTTGAACAAGGCTAACGTCTGAAAGCACCATGCAAGTTTGCAGCACCCTGATGACACGTGTTTGCTCAAGAGTGCATTTTTATATCCTACACCCTGGTATTCCCAGTTTGTAAACTATAAGCTTTTCCCTCGTGCCATGGATTGCCTGCCTCTTTGTCTCTATGATGCAGATTTTATAGAACCTTTTGTACACCCTATGGGTTCTTGATGCAACCAGTAATTTTAAATAAATAAATTCTACCTCCGAGGAGGCTGCAGCTAAACCAACATAAGTGCTGTGTTTTCATTAATTTTTTTTTTCTCAAGCACATGATTTGTCTTGATTTAATGCCTTTTCAGTGCCCTCAAAAACTGAGGGGAAAATAAATTCGTTCAAAATTATTTTAAATTCTTTTTAATCCCCTCAATTTAGAGTCCAAGGGCTGAAGGACTTATAATCATGATTCCCCTTTAGATATAAATTTATAAATTGCACTTGCCTCTGTTAAGTGTTTCTTTTGTGGGGAAAATATTATATTAATTTTTACTGTTGCATGCAGAGATAACACTTCACCTACATAGAGGCATTTCTTCCATAGAGCCTTTGTGTTCAAACTGTTTTTTTTTTTCCTTTTTTCTTTTTCCTTTTTTTTTTTTTTTTTGAAATTTTTTTTAAGATTTCAAACTGGGTTACACACTGGAAAAGGCTGGGTTAAGGGCCAAAATTTAATAGGTCTGTACTGATAACTAAAGGCTACAGAGATTTTTATATATATATATATGTATATATATATATATATATATATATATTTTAACTTTTAGAAATCAGAGTGCTTATAAAATGGCTGGCTCATGGCTCTGTCACCCAGCACCTCTGACGCCTCCTCCTAGCCTTTGTTGGTGAGATAACCAGGAATAGTGATTCCATGCGTAAACAACAAGAATACTAAACCAATAAAACTAGCTTATCATGCAAATATTAAGGCATCTAGAAAGTCAGTTAAAATATATTGTCATAGAGACAGAACATCTATTTCCCAGCGGACTTCATGTAACAAAGGCTACGTTGCAGGGGCTGCGATCTGCGATTTACCATCAGTGAAATAGCATCGACCCTTTTTATGTCGTTACAGTCTCAACCTGAAGGGAATTAGTGATTGTAAGTGCTGCAATTGCTGCTCTGTTATCTTCTTTCTTCAGTTTCTTTCCTTTCTCCTTTTGTTTTGTTTTGTTGTCCAGGCTTCCTCGGTTCCTTTTTTTGTTTTGTTTTGTTTTTTTTTTCTTAAATTTTCTGAAACTATTGTAATTTTGTTTTCCCTCAGTTGCTCGTTTCTGCTTGAAGGAAAGGCTCTCCGATTATGTTCAAACCGTAATTTTGGACATTTGCCGGTAGGATGGGTGTCCTGTTTGACACTTGGAAGGGAACCAAGCTAGCCCAGGTACCAGGACTGTTGAGAGGGACAACAGGAAGGGGGGAGAAAAAGAAAACAAACAAACATAATGTTAAAATCCACAGCAATAACAGAAATACAATTTCCAATGCATCATATTCTACTATCACTTTTCTTTTCCAAAATTATCGTCTAACAAGATAGATACGCTAAATTAAACATATCATACCTACAAAAAGAAGAAAACACACACAATGTTAAAATCTATAACATATTAGAAATACAACTTGGGATGCATCAAATTTCTATCACTTTTTTTTTTCAAAATTAGTCTAATGAGATGGATATACTCAACTAAAATATCATGTCTACATGCAGTATATGATCTGGTTCTTCCATGACAAATAAAGACTAAACTGTGAGACAAAGTTGGGGCACAGAGGCAGTTATTGAATTCCTAATTGATGGAGTATATTCTTTCTAAAATATTTGACCCACTTAGATGTAAGTTGCAGGGGTTTTTTTTGTTTGCCCTTTTGCTTTTTTCTTAAAGCATGAAAGAGAAGAGGGACAACAGTGTTCTAGAATAACACCAGCATACCAGCTGTGCTGTAATCTTGCCTTAGGTGTAATTTATAAGTAATTCCATGACAAATGAATTTTAATTTTTTACCTGTCTATTGCATTGACCAAAATTAACAGATGTAAAGAAAGATATTTCCTTACCCCTCACATTAAGAAAAGAAAAAAAAAACTTTTATAGGTAGATCCATGAATAACATGTATTTGAAATGCCTAATTATTAAGTCTATCTTTTTTAGTGATGATCAAACAAATGAAAATCATAGACCCCAACTGGGACACGACTGTTGGTTCTCTACAGGACACCCACTGGAAGAGGAAGCTTTGAGGGAAAGGCACAAGGGCCCTGACTCAGGTTTATTAGTTCTGGGGCTCTTCAGTGGGTTTCTTATCCTCCCCTAGGACTTAGTTTCAGACAAAAAACATTTGCTTCCAAGACAAGTTTGCTTCCATGGGCTGTCAACAAAAGTGTGAGCACTAGCTAGTGGTCCCCATCTGTGAGGAGCAGTCCTCGACCCCAGGGACTGGTCAGGGCAGTGGATGGCTGTGTTGGAGTGGGTAAGCACAGGGGATTCCTGCCTCCCTCCCCCAGCTCTAATACCACCTTGACTGGATTTGGAGTTTTTAGAAAAAAGTTTGAAAGACAGCTCTCCAGCTGTTGAATCCAGTTCTCTATTGGCATAAGCTCTTATAAAGAAGCACTGCAGGGAATAACACAGTATCAGAGGCACCTCTCACAAACAACCACACTGTCCATTTGGGGTACACTGAAATGAGGTATTAATAGGCTGATAACATTCATCTGAGAATGAATGTGAGCTACATAGCAACTGCATCAATAAACAAGAATCAAGACAATATGGAGGCAATTTCATATCCAGTCTTCGTCAAGGACTGGCATGGAGACATTGTTCCATCCTTTTTTTGTTTATTAACATTTTGAGAATTGTACAGTGAAATGAACGTGATGATTGTAATCATCAACCTAGACATTCACTCAAGTGTTCATACTTAAATTCTCAGACCACAAAATCCTATATGGAATATTGACCCCAAGTAACAATTCTGGATTAAAAAGAAGATATATAATTGGTTTTCACGCTGCTGAAATCTTGGTATGCAATGTGGCTTACTTACTGCTATACGTCTAGACACTTTTTCTGAGTTATTTTTTCAACAGATGCAAATCACAATGACTTTTTATTCTCAATGAATTGTAGGATTAGGCTACAGAACACTAGACTGCCAAATGCTATCATTCTGTTGCTAACCATTAGTAGTATCAGATCCAACAGCTGCCAGATGAACAATAATATTTTATATAAATCCATCCACTATTTTAAATCACACCCAACATGCTGGAAAGGTGGTAGTCACAACTACATGCACTCATGTATGTTATTATCTGATCCTCTGAATTCAGATATATCTGAATTCAAAAATCAAAGATTATGAGCACAAAAAACATTCAATTATGCAGAAGTAATCACAAACTGCAAAGTGATATCCTCATTATCTATAAAACATCATAATTCTAGGGACATTTTTGAAGTCCTGTCTGTAAGACTTAACTGTGTCCCAATATTTCTCTGTTCCTACACACATCTTCAACAATTTATTTCTGTGGTCTGCTTCGTGATTGAGAACAATGTTATGTAATACATCAAGGAACTCATTTTCCCCTCAATTGTGCTTCCATAGAGTTCTACTGCAGCATTTGTTGCTTTACAGGTATTTGTATCTATGATGATCTTACTGGCTAAGAGGTTAAGGTATATAGAAAAAAATGACTTGGTCTTAATCTTTCCTTACCATCTGGCTTTAGCTGGTGCTAAGCCTTTCTTACATAAAACAAATTAAGAAAATAGATATCTATTATTGCTATCCTGAGGTAAGTGGCCTGTATCAAAACCAGAAAGATTACTTCAAATAGATAATCCTTGACAGTAAAAGACAATGTCGACAGCAAGCTAACTGCTTTGCAAACTCAGCAAGAATCCCAAATTAAATAATTAAATAAAGTTTGTTATTTGGGGATTGCATGCTGTAGGGCCATAATGTACAATACAACAGTCAAAACTAGATGTGACTCCTTAAATGGACCAGTCTGCCACATGACAGTAGAAGAGACAAGATCCCGAGGTTTATTTCCCAATGGCTTCCCTAGTCAGTTCTTTCTAAAGATATATGTCATCATTCTTGGGGAAATGTACAATAAAATAAATTTATGTTAGTCACTAACAGGATTCCTGCTGTAGAATGTCTAACAAATTAAATTTAAATGTTTATTTAAACCTTTCAAACCTCCCACCCTACATTATGACCATATCAAAATTGCAGTATATAATATATTTGTCAATACTCTTTATGAATCTTCAGGGGGAAACAAATTTTAAACATTAACACTATGCAGACCCCATATAGGAGTTTTACAAGTCTCTGATTGCCAATTTGTAGGTTAAGTTCAGAACTATAAGGCACAAACATTTTTAGAGCTCTTTTGACAGGCCCATTGGAAAAAAAATGGCAAAATTATTTCAAAGACTGCTACAATGTAAAGGATGAAGTTTAATCTGACAGAATAATCCAGGTCACTTAATGTCAAAAACACAACATTACAACTATTCAAGCAAAATAGTAGTGCTTTTTACAGTTAAGTAGTATTTAGATTAAACCAACACACATACTATGCGCACGTGAACACACATACACACACACATTAGGTATATGTAAAGTCCCTAACTATTTTACTTCATAATGGGTTGAAAATTATCTGAATAATCATTTCAAATAAACTAAAGTTATATGAATAATCCAACACTTTGAGCTCTATGTGCAGAGACAGAAGACTGTAAGTGAAAGGATTCTAAAATATGTGAGGTCAAACCAGCAGCGTTATGAAATGCTTTCCAGCATGTATTATCTTTTTGTCAGTACATTTTCTACTTTAAAATATCCTCTCTTTAGGCAAATGGATGATGAAAACTGAAAGTACCTCTTTTAGGAAAATATGTTGGCTGTAACCATTAGAAGAAGAAAGGAAAAAAATGAAAATATTTTGTGAAAAACCAGGCTCCCCAAAAGCACAGCTCATCCGAGAACTTCTGCTGTCTATATAATGAAACATTTCATTAAATACAAAATAAACCAGAGCTAAAATCAAACTTCCCAAAGGGAAATGTCTGATGTCAGGGGAGAACATTTCGGTCTCCAAAAATGCAAAGTTTTAAATAAACTATTTTGGACCTGAAGATGCATTAGCAGCAGGTCGTGGTCCTGCCAGGTTTTATGCTGATAAGACTATCTCTGATTATTGTGTTTTCTTCTAGGTTTCACTCTTGAAGAAACAAAATTCAGTGAGACTTTGTTGCTACGGGAAAAAATAAAAACTCATGGAATAATCTCATCTGTGGAACCAAGGAGAGCCAGCCATGACATGGCAGCTGAACGTCAGCTGCTTCGTGTGAGTCAGGTGACTAGATTGAGCCGAAGGGGGGAAATGCCAGAGATAACCGTGCTGAGGAGCAGGTCTCATCTCTGACACTGTGCATGTGTCACATCCCTTAACTCTTCCGTGAACTCCTGAAATGGCCATCATTAACTCTGTTTCCACAGACGAGGCAACAAAGCCAAGTCTAGATGCTTGACCAAGTCTCCCACCTAACATTTAGATATCAATCAAGCTCCCTGGGATTCCTGTGGTCATCTCACTGTATTACATTTCCTGCCTAGGAAATTAGATGATGACTCAACATTAGAAAAATACTTTGGAGCAGAGTTTCCAAAGGAAAATGTATTTTGCTTAAAGAGCCAATATGTTTCCCATGTTCCACACATAATGTAGTTGATACTGAGATGTTTGCTCAGACAATGTGACTGGTTTGCGTGTCCAAGCGATCTGATATTCCATGTATTCATGGCTTCTGAGACTAAGACTATTTCAAATTGAAGTCCCATGAAAGGTCTACCAAAAGTTTGGGGGAAATGAATTATTTTAAAAAATATGTATGTACATATTTCAATTTTTGTCATCAAAATAAATTTAACTGGAAAACCTAGGATGTAGAGAGAACAGAAAGCACGCTCTGGTTCATTAGCAAGGACAGGGCTAAGTCAAAGTCAAAAGCTGGCCACTTCTCCAGGTCTCTCAGAAGGGCAGCAGGAACCCAATGAGTTGCCCATTCTACTGTTAGGCAAGAGCAGCTGGACAAAGAAGAAGCGAGCTACAAACTCAGAACAATTTTATTCAACGGAATAAGCTGAAAGAGGCCCGCTACCAATGTATACAGAGGATGAACATGTGGCAGAGAACAAGAATTCTCTGGCAGGTTAGGTTTATATAGCATTAAGCAGCTGAGTGTGATGAGCGGGAGGGTGTTAGGTGCAGCTGAGCCGGTGTGTGTGGGCTCTTCCCACAGTGGACTTCTCTTTCTGCAGACTGCCTGGTTGGGCAGCAAGGTTTGGTGAGCAAGGACAGAACACAGGGGAGCAGTTGAGCTGACAGAGAAAGAATGCCAGGGGCTGCTTTTTGTCCTTGTTCCATCAACTACTGCCTCCCAGGTTCTGTATCAACAAGAAGCTGGAGTGAAGAATTAGAGCCAGGAATCAAACTCAGGTTCGTTAACGAAGAACACAGGCATGTGAGCCTAAAACCCTACTCCCTAAGCCTATCTTATATTCCATTTTCCATGAGTGCTTTGAACTTGGACCAGATTAAGAGGGAAGCATATACCTATTTCTTTCTTCTTAAAATGTGATATACTATTTACATGTTTCCTATCCTAAACTGACTGAAATAATTGGTATAAGGAGTAACTGAATTTCTTTCAATGAGTGAATAACAGAATATTGTTCTCAAGCATTCCCACAAAATATGGTAGTTATGTTTTTAAAAAAAAAAAAAAAAAAGCATTCTGGGGCCCCGGCGCGGTGGCGCAGTAGTTAAGGTCCTCGCCTTGCACGCCAGGGATCCCATATGGGCACCAGTTCTAATCCCAGGCAGCCCCGCTTCCCATCCAGCTCCCTGCCTGTGGCCCGGGAAAGCAGTCGAGGACAGCCCAAAGCTTTGGGACCCTGCACCCGCGTGGGAGACCCGGAAGAGGTTCCTGGCTTTGGATTGGCATAGCATCAGCCGTTGCGCTCACTTGGGGAGTGAATCATCGGATGGAAGATCTTCCTCTCTGTCTCTCCTCTCTGTATATCCGCCTTTCCAATAAAAATAAAATAAATCTTTAAAAAGAAAAAAAAAAAAGCATTCTGTGTATTCTAGGCAAAAAGGACCAGGCCCTCACTCACCACCCAAGAACAATAGAGCAATAGAGTGTCAAGTATAAGCCAATAAAATCTTCAAGTTGGGTTAGAAACAAAGTTGCAACCTTCACTTTACCTAACAGTCTTAAGTGATTCAGACAGTAAAAGCTTTTTCGAGAAAAGCAAAACTCGGTTATTATTAGCTTGTGTTTATTTGATAATGGATTGGGCAATCCATTTGTTGATTTACAAAATCTCAAGGTATCTAGCTTGCTAATTCTTTCCTGGGAATAATAGTATTACCCATTCAGATTTCACACTCTGATCTAACCATGTTTACTTTAAAGATAGTAAATATCCTCTCACAAGCTGAAAGAATAGCACTGGGAAGAAGCACAATAAACTGCACAGATTTATACATACTTCAATGTATCAGTAACGATCAATATTTATACAGAATGATAAAAATTAGTAATGCCCCAGTAAGCACAGGAAATAAATAATTATAAAATAGATATTTTAATTTAAAAGGGGCATTTTCCTTCCCAGAAAAGAAAGTTTTATACTTTCTTAGATAAACCCTTTAGTTTTATTGGTATGAGATTAACACACAGGTAGTGGTGTCTCTCCTCAGATTCATAATACAAAAAATTTCCTGAGTGATAGCTAAAAACCTGTCCAGAAAACTTGACTAGGTTGGGTTAATTAAGTACTAGTTAATTTAGAAACCATGCTATCCTTGATTATATATGTATGCATTTGAATTAGCTGTTTATGTCAAAATAACAGAAAGACTGCAGATTTCACCTTGGGAAAAAGGCTCACCTACATCAGTGGAAGAAATAGAATTCATGTTAAATCTATTAATGAATTATGCTGAATAAATTGTACTTAATAAATAAGCCAGGGGCTGGCATCGTGTGGATCAACAGGCTAATCCTCCAAC
The DNA here is from genome assembly GCF_017591425.1 of Ochotona curzoniae. Lineage (NCBI taxonomy): Eukaryota > Metazoa > Chordata > Mammalia > Lagomorpha > Ochotonidae > Ochotona > Ochotona curzoniae. Next base: position 46,998,889 of record NW_024467106.1, on the reverse strand, counting down.
TACAGTGCCAGCATCCCATATGGGTGCCAGTTCTAGTCCTGGATGTTCGACTTCCAATTCAGTTTCTTGTTAATGGAAAACAGCAGAGAATGGCCCTAGGCCTTTGGTCTCTGTCCCAATGTGGGAGACTTAGAAGCTTCTCCTGTATTCGGACTGGCTCAGCTTTGGTTGTTGTGGCCATTTGGTGGATGAAACAGCAGATAGAAGTTCTCGCTGTCTGTCTCTTCTTACTATGTAACTCTTTCAAATAAAAATAAATCCTTAATAAATAAATAAATATTCCAGTTGTTAGTGATCATGTCGCACTTGTTACTTGTCAGGCACTGTTCTGTATGCTTTTCCTATCCTAAAGGTTTTAATCCTCATGATAAACCTATGAGAAAGTAACATTAATATTCAGATTTTATAAATGAGGAAAATGATGCTCAGAAGTTAAGAGTTTGTCCAACTTCAGTGCTGTCAGGTTAGAGAAGGATATAAAATCCTGCCATGGGGTTCTAGAACATAGATTTTTAACCACTATATTTGATCTCATTCCTCTGTTTTGAGAAACATTTTACTTTTGTTCACTAGACTACAGTTGATGCCACCACTGAATTTTACAATAAAGCTTAGGTCCGTGTCACAGCCTGAAATCCCACGGCAGGAATACTCTTGAGAGCAAACTTCAGCATAAATAACTGTGTTTTATTTATTCAGTGTCAGTTGCTTTTCATATGACTACAATATGTGCGTCTGTTTCACGCCTGCACAGAGGTGACATGCACCCATAATTCGTATCTTGGGTTCTACTTTGGAGACGATTAGACTAGAAGGAACATACACAAAGTGTTTTACACAGGTCTTGGGCTTCTTCAATTTATTTTTTCCCATTTTTACAGATCATTATTGCTATATGAATGATCCTATTTGCATGCAAGATGATTTCTAATGATTATTACTATTTGTAATAATCTGTATCGGAAAGCTCCCTGGCTAGCTCTTACCTGAACTGCGAAGTACTCTTGTGGGGTCTCTGGGAAACACCAAATACCATAAACTGCAGGTGGCTCATAGAATTATTCTAAGTGAAAGCAATAGCACTTCATAGTAATGAAAGAGAAATGTATTTGTTTCATAACTAAGTAGGTAAATAGCTTTCTTTATTGCTACTCCTTGGGGATCAACAGCTTTGAAAATAATAACATCAACACAACAGGCTAGCAAAACTCATCCATTTAAAGTCAGTTGTTTCAAACATGGTTTATTATTGGGACACGCTCGATTGAATGTTTATCATGAGTGTTAACATTTTAAAAGTAAAATAATGGCAGATACCAGCGACATATTTTTTTCCAGTGAAAAGCAAGAAAAGTTCTATGTGCGGACCACAGCAACTACATATTAAATGTACTCATTACAGTTACTGTGCTTGACTTTTTAGGGAAAAAACTTACATAATCCTGGAAGACTCTTCAACAAGGCAATCTATATACTGAAAAGCAGTAAAAATTTATTTCCTTAGTTTAAACCTAAATGAAAAGCTCCTCTCCCAAAAGGCCAAATTGAGTAGATTTTTAAAATATTAGGCAAGAAGTTTTTCAAAATGAACTGAAGAAACAAGATGAAGAATTGCTATGATCATGGTAAGTAATAAATAAATTGTAGTGCACACACACACACACACACACACACACACACACACACACACTCACACACACAGAGAGAGCAATTTGGGTAAACTCCCAGTGGGAGGTATTGCCAATTAAACACTACAGAATTTTGAGGTGAAAGTTAGCTGTTCTGTCTCCTCCCACAGCCTGAGCAGTGGACAGCCCACATGTTGATTTCCAGCCCTTTTCTCTCCTCTGTGTTTCTCTCTGCCCCGGGGCTCTTTTTCAATGCTATTGTTACAAGTGCTACTGCTCCTCTTATTTGCATAAGTGATTCTTCAACAGCAGACAAAATTCTCTACAAAACTGGTGCCTCAAAATAGTGCCTTTCACTAAAGAAAATCATCCAAGGCATACTAAAGTAAATAGAAATGCAAGTTTTATACAAAAGCAAAATGAGATCCTTTCACAAATGATTTCATTAAATCAGTATTATTTGTACAAGTTCCCCTCCAAAGGACAGAATCCATTTGTATCAGAACTATGAAGCATAAAACGAGAAATGATGAAGGAACTCAACACTTTTGGATACTGTGCCTGCTACCCTGTCCACATGTGCAAAAGATCTTCCCTCCTGTGAAACAATGTGAGCAAGGAAGAGAGCAACTCTCCCCACTGGGAATATTCAGGATCTGTGTTCTTCAGTTCCCTGAGCTTAAGTAAGTCCTCCTGTTTTATAGGTTACTATGCTTATTCTTATATTTACACATTTACAGGATTTGACATTCAGGCTGTCTACACAGAATTTCTCTTTGTATCCACCAGCAGCACTAGCAAACAGAAGACACCAAAAGCATAAGCTAAGGAAAGGTGCTGTGGCTGCCCCCACCCCCTGGAGCTGATTTTGCATGGATGTGATGCATATGTAAATATGGCACTTTACATACACCATCTTCAGATAAAGTGGGTGCTTATCACAATTCCTTTCATTGCAAAGAGTTAATGGGCAAGGTCTACATTTGGGAATTCTCTGCACCACACTCCTCCCTCTCCAGTAGCGCTGCCAAGAAATCATCTGACAGGAAACGTAAGATTAAGTTTGTCCTACCTAAGCGAACAAAGAGTGCTCTGAACAGGCCACCAGTTTACTGCAGAGCGGGAACTTTTCTAATCCTGCTGGAATCTGCAGTGCTGCTCAGAAAATATCACGGAGAAAGTTGCTTTCTTTCCTCTAACAGCTTGTCTCTGGATCATCTCATTTCGGTCACACTACAGATCCTGCTGCTTCTCCCAGAAAGGTTAACTTAAAGCTCCAAACATAATCATGTGGAAAATGGACATTATTGATTCCTATGGTCCATTGTTCCTCCATCCTAAGTCCCTGAAGTTCAAGTTCAATCTGGAATTACATCATGTCTGGTTTCTCCTGGTTACCAGACGGCTTGAGACGTGACCACAGCTACAGAAAAAACAAACAGCTTTCTTCACGCTTCGGCTCCCCTATCGATTCAAACGTAAACTTTTTTTCTCTCTCTCAAGTATGCTTCAAGTATGGAGCATGGTTGATTTAGAGATTAAGTTCCAAATTAGATTATCTAATGGCATCTTAATGGATTGCTGACCCATTTCCTGTGGGATGGCAGCGTGCAAGTCTGGCTGGAATACAATTAATTTCTTAGGAACGGTTCTGAAGAGTGCCTAGATAAAAAGGAAACATCGTGTTGTACAAATCTTTCTTTATAAATGCAGAAAGTTAAGCAAAACTGTGACAAGTCCCGCTACAGTCTCAACATTCACATCACAGATTCTATGTGTCTGTGAAAACCGTATCAAGATCATTTTTAAGAATGACTGTCTTTTTGGTTGGGATTTCATAACAGGTGCAAATCATTTGGTTAAGAATTGAGTAATTCCTTCGAATACAATATTCGAATGCAAAGAGCAACACCAGCAAGCAGTGCTGTTACCAAACAACAGTAAAGAACAATTTTGGCTTTTGCAGCAGTCTCTGCCTTGAAGCAAAGCTTCTCCCATTCAGCTACCTTATCAGCATTTGCATCCTGGTCCCAGAGTGGTGCTAGGGGCCCAGAATGGTGTCTAAAAAGTTGAACATTTTGAACACACTTTAGAGCTGACAGCTGAAAAGGAAATTCAGCACTCTGAGAATAAAGCTCCCCACAGGAACTCCAGGAACAACCCAGCTGTTGTACTACAGTTATGTGTCAAGATAACAAACTGAGAGCAGGAAATGCTAACTGAGTGAGTTCGCAGGGACTTCCAAGTGCAATGTTGAAACACAAGTTAACTCTTCATTCCACCCTGGGACAGGACATACCGTGTTCTTATCACACACACACACACAGACCACATATATGTGGATACACACAGACACACACACAGCCCTCTGCTAGGCACCCCCTACACGTGTGTTAACATTCAAACTCATGTATGCACCTAGAAAAACACTATTTGAAACCCAATGCTGAAAATTATCCTTGTTTATATACTCACTCTTAAGTCTTCTGAGAACATAATTTTATAAAGGAAATATTACAAACACAGCAAGAAAAATGGCTGGTGGCTGAGGGTAGTGTTACGTCAACAGAGCTATAGCTACAAAATACTGTCCCCTCCTTTCCTTTCTGCCTCTCTCTCTCCTGACCAACCAGATCCAAATCACCTTTACTGGCTGCTAAATCTCTCTTGGGAAATCAAGCAACTCTCTTGAATTGCAGTAATAAACGACAATTTCTTACCAAAACATGTGTAAAGTAACTACAGAATGAAGTATTCAACTCGTGGAAAGGGGCTGCTAACATGTGTAATGTGGAAAATAGCCGGTAAAAGTCTCGTTGGTGCCATTCGATTATGGCATCAGCAGAAACACAAAAATCCTTCCAATTATTTCGGGAAAATCTTCATTTATTCATCATTTCAGAGGCTGAGCAAATGGTCTGTGTAAACAGATCCTTCAGTAACACGCGCATGTTTATTTTAGCCATCTGAAGGCTTCTTCTATGTTTATGTAAGGCATCAGACACACACAACCGCTCACTTGTGGCTTTGCATTTTCTTGAAAGGGGTGAAGGGGGAGAAGAGCAAATGAAACAATAAATCCAGTTTCTCTTTTGCATAAAGCACTCCCTCCAATGTTTCAAAATAACTTATGTTTATATTATTCCTGGACTGTCCTTCAGCTTGCTTTTTCATTCAATTATATTGCTCTTTCATATGGGATAATACAACTCATGTTCTGACTACAGTTTCCAAAAAGAAAGCCAGTTGGAGAATCAGTGCTGTATGTGTTTATATCCACATAATTCATATATGCAAAACAATGTAAATTTTCCACATAGGAGGACCAAGCACAGCACAACAGTACCTAGCTTAAGCAATTCATCTTACGCTACCCTGCTAAGAGCTGAGTCCACTCTCACTAAAGAAATGACCTCTCAATCATTCCACTCGGCCTTAACTACAATACCTGGACTTTTACTTACACAGAAAAAAATTACCTTGTCAACGTGCAAGTAACTCTCTTGCACAAGTACACACACACACACACACACGAACACACACACACGCTCACAACATTTTAAGATCAAGAAAAGAAAGCACCTTCAGAATTACTCCCTAAACACATCCGTGGAAACTGCAGCAGAGTTAGCTCTGTTTCCCAAGGAAATGTCGGAGCCTGTGCTGGGGATTAGACTTGCACAACTGCCTCAGCACTACCATTTGCAGGCCTGGAAAAAGAGCTGCATTTTACATGGAAACCCCTTCACGAAGAAAGGCGGCGAGGGGGGCCACCTTGGATAAGTGAGCATAGGTGGAGAGGAATGGTGACAGACAACACACAATCAAAGCAAAATAAAGCAAAACCAAAACATTTGCTTTGCTTTGTCATGTTCTACTAAGAAGTCTGCCGGGATTGCCTTTTGTTAAAAATGAAAAGCCACAACCACAACAGAAATAACCTGTAAGACTGTCTTTAGTCCATCTTGACAGGGGCAAATTAGTTAACTCTGAATAGATCTACATTTCTCAGATATTTTCAATGTATTCAGGCAATTCCAAGGCTGTAGAGCCAAGCCCTGACAATTTCAGATGTCTACTATCCATCTTAAAATAATATTGTTACACTTACAATTTCCTTTTCTAGTAGTCTTACTATAAGGAAAAAATCCACAGGGGCATACACTATCAATTATGATTAAAGCTGTTGTGACATGAACCTGGTCTTTTTGTAATATCAAATATAGACTAAACTCCAGTCCATTTTTTAAAAACTGCAACAAAGCAAAGCACATGGCTGTCTTATCTGAGAATATTCACTCTGAACTCTATATACTTTGATTTTAACAACCATGAGAGTCTGTACTAGCCACAACAATGGAATAAATACCTGTTGAAGGTACGACTGTGACTCCTGCCATTATCCATTACGTGCCTTCTGAACCATGACAAAAAGGGAAGAAGAAAACCTTTTTAAGGTCTTTTTGAATCATTAAAGTCATTCCACAAATAATCATCTACTAATTCAAAGAAAAAATTACGATTTTTAAAGGGAGCAGGTAGGAAAGAAAAAGCAAAATAAATTCTGAACTTTTTTTTTTGTATTAATGATCCCAAACTGATCACCATACCACTTTTTCACACAGAAGGATCGTAATAAATACCAACATTCTGCCGAGAATTGAGGTAGATTAGCATACCATCCACTGCCATCAATCTGTGTATTCTACGACTCATTCACTCACCTGATTTTTTTCTTTCTTTTTTTTTTTTTTGTTTTACTTTTGGTGGGGTGGAGGTATTGATTTCTGATGCAAACAATTTCTAGGTGATGTTATAGCTTAAATTCCAATTATTTACATCTTTTATTTGGCTTTGCCATACTTTACAAGTGCTATCTTAATTTGGTTAAGTAAAGTCAAACAGCAGTCCACAGATATATAAATTCCCACTGCTACTGGCACATTGACTAGCAGGGGAACACCTGACTTGTTCGTTAGTTTAGGCAGAGATAGGCAGATGTGGACCAACTTGCTAACTCGTGGGGCAGAACATGCAATGTAAGCAAGGCAGAAACATTGTATTATTAGATCCAATTAAGTTTAAAAAAATCTCAATTTGGGCCTTTTCGGCATGTTTTCATTGGACTTAAAACTATTAACCATTAAGATGATAGAAGATCCTTCCATTGAGTTAAACTTCTTTTTCATAAGAATGTATCAATTGTTTTTTCAAAGAAAGGATCAATGAATAAGCTTCTTCAAAAGAAACGTCTTAATTTGTAAAAATGTGTCTATATGTAAGGCTCATGGTACTGCAAATTTTTGAAGAGGAAAAATCATATGGTATAAATTTCAAACAATACATCAACAAAAAGTCATGAAGATTTAGTAACAGAACCTGAACAATTTTATTAATTTTGCTCAAGAAAACATGAACATTCCATTATTACAGTTCCCTCAAAATCTCCTCTTTGGCAGTGTCCGTCACCCAAAGGGAGAGAAGCTCCGAGCTCAGTAAGAACCTCCGCTCTGGCACATTTCAGGAAGGGGGAGCCACAACTGCAGCAGGGACAGAAAATTAGTTTGGCTCTACTTAATGGGATTACCTCACACTCTTCCGCAAATTCTTATCTCTTATTATGTATGACTAAACCATAAATTTTAATTATTTAATTTGTGAATTTTACACAATTTGCTCTTTATTAAAGCAATACCTAAGTTGCATGGAACTACTTACTTCTAAAGTCAATACATGAGACAAGAGCAAAACTCATCTTGAAAATTAAGTTTGGGGATAATTTTATCAGCCAATCAACCAACGTCGCTCTTCCAGGAGTTAGAGTATTACAAAATTGAAGTTTCAAAACATATTCAAAGCAAATTCTTCTTGAGTTATAGATTCCAAGGATTTTCTTAGTACAAAACTCATGGGGACTGCCAATACTGGTAACACTGAGTAACTTAAAGTTCTTCTAACTTTCCTCCTCTTATTGGAGAACAAATGAATAGCTAAGTCACTTAGTATTCGCAGAAGAAAGAGTTGAAAATGAGAAAAAAAAATTTATGTGAAAAAAAAAATGCTTTAACCTTAGATAAAAAATATTCCCTAAAGATGTGATTTCATTTTACAGGTCCTGAAATCTAAATGTCAGAATCCATCCTCCCTCCCTCCGTCCCTCAACAAAAGTCTTAACAATTGTATAAAACATTTGACAGCATTTACAAATTCTGATGATCAGTAAGCATATGCCATAACCCAAAATTAACTTGTTCTTGCATTTAAACACAAAATAAAAGAGAGGGGGGGTAGGGAAAGAGGGAAGGTATAGCCAAAACATCTAAATCTTTAACATATATTTTCTCCAACGCTAATTACAAACAAATAGTATAAGTCATGTAAGTTTTAGGTGTAAGTGTAGGGTTGGAAATAATTAAAATGTTACCTTTGCCAAGTAATTCCCAATGTATCCTCACTGGTACTGGGGTATAAATGCCTGCCGTTTTGATTCATGGTCCAGTCACAAATCCTCAGCTGTCAATTGAAACCTAGCAGTCAGATATGGATCGAGCAGTACTACAGATTTTAGTATTTAAATGAACACATGCAAACTAGTACTGTATATGGCATTAACCTTACTTTCCAGAGGCAACTTAAAGGAAAAAAAAAAAAAAGCAAAAAAAAAAAAATCTTACTCTGAAAAGCAAATTTCCTAGATTTGTACTTTTAGAAAAAGTTACTGCAATACGCTTCTATTTATTAAAGCATACAAGAGAAACAAGTGTTTAGAACATAACAATTAGCCATTATTAGAGTATAAATCGAGCTGAAATAAAAGCAAACGTTAATATTCAATAGAGATAATTTAGAAAGAAAATAAAATGTTTTTCTTCCTATGCAACATACAAAACAATCTGAATGAAATAATCAATAACGTTAAGCATGCAGTCGGCAAACACAGAAGACATGCAGTTCAGAGGAGAAAGACCCCGCCCCACAACCATTCACCCTAGTGCAAGTTTAGAGGCATCAAGGTATTCAGTTTTATATGTTCACTGATTTTGTTGTCTTTGAAGTGGTATTGCTTAGCAAGAGTTGATAATAACTTTTACTCATTTTAAATTCAGAATAATGACATTTAAAATACTTCTCTACATCTGAAGAAAGTATGGAATGCACTGAATACAAGCTGAAACAAATTCTTCCCAGATCTCTGTATCACCCAATATGCCCTTCTGAGATTGTCCCAAGTAACCCTATCCAGCTCTGTTTAGTTAGCAGCTGCCCTACGGTGCTAGCAGATTTATTGAAAAGATATATTGCTTATTTTTATGCTTAGGAAAGTAAACTTATCTGGCTTTAGGGGGAAAAAACACATTTGAAAAATCACTGTTTTTAACCTTTACAGAGCTATGCTATAAATTAGCTACATCTTGCATTGGAAAGATGACTTCTTCTCAGCCATCCACTAAACCTTGTTTCCTGCTTTTCAGTGAGAAATCCTACGTGATGGCTGCAGCCAAAATGCCTGTAAACTTATGATAAACTCTTTTAATCCTTTCTGATAAAGTTATGGCTGAAAAGATCGTCTATTAATCTTTTCTTTCCCTTTTACACTCTTGGTTTCTATATACTCTAAGTAATAGGATGATAGTTTGTTGCTCACTTTTTCATTGATGTAGAAAGTTTCAATAATATTACCTAAAATTTGCAAGCCTTTAGTTTTCATTGTCATTTTACAATTTGAATAAGTGAGAAAATTTCCTTCATACGAATTTATAGATAGAAAGAGAGGAAAATGGAAACAAGGGTTCTAATCACACTAAGTACCTTAAAGAAATCATAATGTTTTAAGTAAATAAAAGATTCATAAACTTGATCATTATATTTGCACACAGGAGAAAAGGATACTTAATTTGCTGTAAATCAAAAAGATGACACACTTTTATTTCAAAGAACTAAATTGCTTCATTTATTGTATGAGAAGATTTATGGCAAGATTTTTTAAAAGTTCTCAAAATGGATCACCTAATTCAAAATTCAGTGTAATGGGGCAGATGGTTTCTTTCTTTATTTTTTCGCAGTAAGAGCGAAAATGGTTCATTTATTCCAAAATACAAGATTTAAAAGTACTCATAAAATAATCCAAAAACTTGATTTTGTATAAATATCTTGTGGGGAATCACTTATTGGTTATGCTCTAATGGATGAAAATACCAGTTTTGGAATCATTTAGAATTCTCAAGAAGGGACAAGAATATTTAGCACATTTTAATCCTATTAATTATTCACTCAAGATGAGTTGCTGTGGGACTTTTAGCTTAGGCTGGGGAAGTTCTGAGAAACAGACTATACTTCACGAAGCCACTCACTGACTATTTACTGTCCCACAGACACTGCAGTAACACCAGCTCTGGTTTCTCTAGTGCTAAGTTGTTCACATTTTGCTTATCTATTCTACCACCCATAAAAATGCCACATGGGGCCCTTCGCCGTAGCCCAGCGGCTAAAGTCCTCATCTTGTATCCATTAAGACCCCATATGGGCACCTATTCATATCCCAGCTACTCTACTTCCCTTCCAGCTCCCTGCCTGTGGCTTGGGAAAGATGTAGAGGATGACTCAAAGCTTTGGGACCCTGCACCTGCATGGAAGACCCAGAAGCAGCTCCTGGCGCCTGGCCTTGGATTGTCTCAGCTCTGGCCATTGTGGCCACTTGGGGAGATGGAAGGGAAGAGATGGAAGATCTTCCTCTCTGTCTCTCCTTCTCTCTGTAAACCTGACATTCCAACAAAAACAAAAATGAATGAATATTTTTTAAAGAATGGCATATGAACTAATTTTGTTCATGTGCTGTATATTTAAAATCAATTTATTTTTACATTTTTCAATCTCAAGAGTAGTTTCAAAGGATTTATAGGTTTTCATTTTCTCCCAGTGTTGTGACGTAGCAGGTTAAGCCAATGTCTGTGATTCTACGTGGGCACCAGTTTGAATCCTGGCTTCTTCAATCCAGTTCCCTCCTAACGAGTGGGGAAAGCAGTGGTGATGGCCTAAGTTCTTCTGCCCCTGCACTTACTTGAGAAATCCAGAAGCTCCAGGCTCCTGGCATCAGCCTGGCACAACCATTTGGGAAATTAACCAGCAGATGGAAGATATGTCCCTCTTTCTCTCCTCTCTCTAACAATACCTTTCAAATACATAAATGAGGCTCCTTTTAAATGTTTTCAAGAAAGCTCTGTTTAAATACGTATAAAATAATCAGTAAGTATTTATTAAAATGTATTATTAAAGGACTTAGTAGAGTACTAATTAGCACTAAACTTTTAGTTATTTAAGACATAAAATATCATTTAAGTTTATTTTTCTAGTTATAGTGAGGACCACCATGATCAAAAGTTTCTGATGAAACATACTTATTCATGCTTGCATGTTGTAACTCAGATAAGTAAGGTTACTCGAGCAAGGAGCTCTCTAACGTAATTTTTTAAATTAATGTAGTTTTTGGCATTGAGCACCTTTGAATGACTAAAACAAAACTCCTGGTAATGTGGTATTTCAAAGGTGACAGTGTGGACAGATGAAACAAATATTAAATCAGAAATCACTGATTTGTCACAGTTTGCCATGATCATAATTCCTAAGAGGATTCATGCCTCAAAATTTTATTTGACTAAGATAATCCTGACGAAACAAATTTTAAACACGCTCTAAGTACTGAAAGGTTAACAAAGGACATAAAATTCTTTAGGGGGCATATTAGATGTTCTTGTTATTTGTATAACTCAGTATTATATAAAACCAATTGTATATAAGGTTTTAAGTAAGTTTAAAATAACAGGTTCTAATATTTTTAAATTTGGGATAGTGATTCCTTAGTTTCAGTTCTGTGAGACAATCCACGTTCTATAATTCAGCTTTCAGTTATTTGTTTTTAATTAAAGCATAAAGCATTTAAGTTGTACACAAACACATGCTTTTTACTTGCATAAAATTTTCCTAAATGCAAATGCTATTTCCAAATATTTTCCTCTAAAAATGTGAAGGTTTTTCTCATCCCCATAAGTAGTAATAAGATTTAAACAGCTTGTGCAGGTTAGCTTAGAAATTCAGTCTTTGCTGTAAACGCATGGTGATGGGCAGTAATTCTTCCCTTTTTGTGAGCAACACAGACTCTGGCAAATTTGGTCCTGTGGTTATAAAAAATGTGCACTCAACAAAATCATTTTGACTGGTTAATTTATATGCAACTGTGACTATGAAATGAAGATTGCTTAGAAATTTAAGTAGGATATACAATTGAACAAATTTTAGCCAGAATTCTAGAAATTAACAAAAGGAGAAAGAACAACAACAGAAAAATCTCCTCCAAAAAATCAAGGGGATAAGGTTTAAACAGGTCAATCAACTGAAAAACCAAGAGAACATGAATCTTTCACAGCATGTACTTATAAGAATGGTCTCTGGAAAGATGGCCCTGTACTTGCCTGGAAATGAAACTGTTTCAGAAAGCAATGATGGGAGACCATTTAATTTTTCTCAAATATCTGCACAAGAGGAAATTCCTAAGATCTGAATATTACCCTTTCATATATTACTTCCTAAAGATTATATAAGTAACTGACAGCCAGAAAGAATCAGTAATGCTTGTGATTTTAGAGTAAGAATGTATTTATTCAAATGAGGACCCGCCATGGTTATTAACAAGGGCTTTTGCTAAATGCATAGCAATTAGCCTTGTGAACAAAAGAAAGAAGGTAAGCAAAATGTTCTACTTTGCTACACTCAGCAAACAGGATGATGTACTAATAGTCCCTCAAGGTGACAATAGCTCTCAATTGAACCAATAAACCATTAAACTGTAAACAGAATAATCAACACAGGCAAATGTACCTTTTCACTTTTTTTTTTAACTTTATAGCAAGAGTCTCGGGGGCACCTTCTTAAAAGATAAATTTATGTTCTGGGTTTCTTCATTTCTCCAGATGCCTCAAAGAAACAGATTTTTAGGGTATGGAAAAATACTTCTGGTGGCAAGTGAACTAAAAAGATTAACACTCTGATATTAATACTTTGATTATAACTCTTGCTTTAGTAGAATTTTATTACTGTTTTAAGGACTTGCCGGACTGCACATGCAGGAACCTCTGAAAGAAGAGTATGTAATCCCAAGGAAAGCGAATGACTAGAACAAAACTGTATTGTATGTAAGACATACAACAGCATAAACAACAACAAAAAAATTGATTCAGGATACCTTTAAGGCACTTCTAATGTTAATTTCTGGAACTCAGAATTCTTGATATTTAATTAAATTAGTAGGGTAGAATTAACTGAAGTGGACAGACCTAGTTGGTCCATGAGCTAACATAAATAAGTAGCATAAATAAGCTACTGTTTGAAAACCATAAGCCTTAAAAAAAAGAATTAACAAAAAAATTTCTTTTGCAGTCTAACTTATAAATTTTAAGATTCAAGGATCTGTGGTATCATCCAGTTCAACCTCTTCATTTCCTTTCCATGATAATGCTCCAGCACAAGGATAGAGACCATCCAAGGCCACACAAGCCCCGTTTGCATTAACATTAAACTCAACCCTCTAGACTCCTCTCCCTCTTTTTTTTCCTTTTTATTTATTTTTTAAATTTATTTTTATTGGAAAGTCAGATTTATAGAGAGAAAGAGACAGGGAGAAAGATCTTCCATTCACTGTTGGCCACAATGACCAAAGCTGAACTGATCCAAAGTCAGAAGCCAGGAGTTTCTTCCAGTCTCCCACGCAGGTGCAGGGCCCAAGGCTTTGCTCAGGCTGTCCTCCACTGATTTTCCAGGTCACAGGCAGGGTGCTGGAAGGAAGTGGAGCCGCCAGGATACGAACTAGTGCCAATACGGGATTCTGGTGCATTGAAACTGTGGACTTTAGCCACTAAGCTACCACATGGACTCCCTCTGCTTTTTACACACTTCCCCAGAGGGCCTATTACTGCTTTATTCTGACCCAGGTCAGTCCATGAATTTAAGATGAAAATATCTGTAAATATTTTCAGAGTTTCCTCTACTTTTGTAGTTTAGTTTATGTCTTTCAAAATCACTATCAACAGAAAAGGTGACTATTCTATAGTGGTGCTGCAGAATCATCTTTAAGGCATAATTTTATGCATAATTTTATCTTTCCATAAATAGCATACCTTATCTGAATATCAGCCTTCGATAAACAGTAAAAGTTAATGATAAGATGAATGAATGATAAAAGACAGGTAAAGGAGTATTAATTTTTTAAAAAACCAGGGAACTAGCCTAAAAGTTGAGTATCTGCACAGCTATTATTTTAACTGAAACTTCCTCTAAATGCGTTTCCTTTCCAGCTAACATATGTAAAAAGTGACCTCTTATCCATTTTACATGCCTACTCCCAAAGTCATGTGACTTGGTTTTACGTCAAGCTGTCAATTATGATAACAGACACAATAAGAACAGCTGAAGTGTTGATAACCTCCTTCCCGACTTTATTGGAAAGTGTTCTGATAGTCCGCTTGGGTTCCTATAGCTGCTTGCCTCTGGTAAAGGACTATGTTCTTGTGGTTTTAGCGTGCTGTTCTTTGAGTTTCATTCACCAGGAAAAACCTAAGATTTAAACGAATATCTTAGTGTAAAAAAATCTACAGGGGCACAGTCTTTAAAAGGCCATTTGTGTAACAACTCTCTTTGGTGTGATAAAAGTACTTTCAAATTACATCATGAGAAGTGTTAAGAAAAATTCTTGCATATATACTAGCCCAGTAATTGAAACAACAGCATTGTCTAGTCATGCAAGAGATGTAGCATGCTGAAGCTCAAGCACCTATGAAGTTCATGCAATTGTGAGAAGTGATGAATTGATCAGACCACTCATTCATTCATTAGCTCCAATTGGTAGCAAATATGCAGTCAGGAGATTGCAAATTTGATACTCTTCAGATAAACCTTACTTTTTAATGTATAAATTAGAATTAATATGGCTTATGTTACTTACAGAGGACAAATGATCTTCACTTATCCTACTTAAAGCCTCAAGTCTGTGTGATAATTTAATAAGTACTGCCATAGCTAATTCTTTTTATTTCATAATGAGCACCTTCCTAGTTAGAAACATTCACTTGCAACTTTCAACAAGGTTTTAAAAATCTATACATATATATATACATATATATATATATAATACTGATGCCTTATACTAAGAATTTATGCTTCTATATTTCAAAGATTTTATTATAAGAATTTTTATGTTAGGGATTATCAAGCTAACCAGACTGTATTATATTGCCAAATAATTTGTGATAGCAAAGGAGGAAGGCCTGAAATTAGTAAATTTTTTGTGAGACTGACCAGATCAGGAACTGGTGCTAAACACGTAAACTGTTTCTTGCTAAAACTGTTAGACTAAATTAAAATTTCTGCGTATGTTAAGCCATAGCTTACATTCTACTAGACAGCTCCTATTTTTGCAAGGAGACCACTCCCGGGGGATGTGGTGTCTTTGCTGTCTGATCACGGATGTGCACAACGTGTGCTCTTGAAGCACCAAGTCTCAAGAAGGGTGGAAACACTGCATTTCCCTAAACTCTCTGAGGTTCAGTCAGGAAGGACATCTTCCACACTTCTGGAAGTATTCCAAACCGTAAGAAGACATTTCTCAGCAGAGACTAAACAGTGCAGTTTGCCAAAGCAGGGCGACTCTGGAGTCCTTCAAGTCATCACACCATCTTCCAACAGAGAAGTTCAAAAGAAGAATGAAGCTCCGATTGAAGTTCTGCCTCTAAGGTTTCCTTGTCCAGAGTGAACACATGAACTAAGCCAACAGTCCCAAAGGCAGACTAGTTCGAGACCTTGAACAACACTCCAGAATGCTGGTAACAAGATTTGAAGCGAAACTCTAAAATTAAGTTCCTGATCAGCTGCCATAGGATAATTATTGTGACTGATTAAAGAGGATTGCTTTTAGTGGCAAATGTCAAGTGAACTGAATGAACTTTCTGGAAATATTTTTCATCATTATGTGAAGATGTTGTATTTACAATGATAGGCAAAATTCTAGCATTGGAAAAAAGGCAATTTTTAAAACAGTTATCAACCAGTACTAAGTGGTTAATTACAAAAAATGTGTCATTACTAGTAAGAAGTGTTGTGTACTAATTAATTAGCATAAAGGTGTAAAGTTTTAATAGGAAGATTTCCCAATATTAATGTTTTATTCTTACAAGTAAAGTGTCCCATTTTAGTATTTCAATATTCTCCATTCTCAATTTAAGAATGCATTATATGGCTTTTGTGTTAAAAATGCTACAGTGAGAGCCATTCAGCAGTATCATTTTATGTGAAGATTATTTATAAGGGAGTTAAAATTATTCGATAGTTTTAAATTTATTGTTCCTAATTAATGTAGGCTATATTAAAGGTGCAATCTAAAAAAAGAACAGCACTCAACCATGGGCATCGATACTTCTCATAACCTAAAAGGATAAATCTTTATAAAGCAGCCACCACGAGCTGAAGAATGTACCTGGTGACAATATTTATTCTTAAAGGGTCATGTATATTAAAGACTATGGGGAATGTTTAAAAGAACACTCAGACTAAAACCATTGCCTTTCTAATTCTAAATTTCTCCCAGCTAATATAAAATGATTGATTACCTTTATTTCATGTACCCCTTGATTTTCCTTTTCATTCATCACTGAGTGCTTTAAACCAAATGCATTTAGAACCTGTCGCTAGAAGAATGGTCTCTTTTAAATCTTTGTAAAGTAATGAAAGGACACAGTAAATCAATCAATTGGTGCTGCAGGAAAGAATAACCTTTACTCCACTGAAGTCATTTAAGCTATTTCTGTTCCTCTGTTCTTGGATAGTAAACAGAAAACTTCATCTCCATGGTTCTGTTAAATTCAAAAAGATAATATGATAAGCTTTTAATTGGTGCCTTAGCTTGTATTATAGGACGATATGCATTTATATATATTCATATTCATTGCATGCTTCAAATCTGCAGTTCATAATGAACGACATACTGGGCTTGGAATTAAAAATTAGCACTAACTCATTATGAAGATTACGAATGCTCTATGTGCATGGTATTTAACAATTTTAACTATGAAGTTATACGTATTTTTATCTAAGGATCAATATGCACCATGTATTCCATCAGTATCGTGGACTGCAGCTGACTCAACAAAGCACATGCATAGTAGAAGTGATCTTCACTCAGTATTGCCCACTTGAATAACAAGCAGTGATCTTAGATAAAAAAAAGATGGAAGTCCCAGACTTTCTAATTCTTTTTCAATTAAAAAGTGCCCACAACCCTATACATCAAGACTCTTCTATTCAAAATGCTTACTATGCCTTCCTGGTTTATAACTTTTACATTAATAAACTTTCATGATCGTAACTATACAAAACTCCTAAGTTTAGCAATAAGTGATAAAATACGAACAGCCATGGGCTAGGAATATTATTTCTAATAAGGTAATAATATCCTAAATATGTCTTGGGCTAAAGGTTTAATTAATGGAGGAACATTTTGATGATTAAAAAATTAACTGGAAATTAGAGATGTGTCATAAACAATAGTGTAAATCCTTCAGAAAAAAATTCCTAAAAATATGTGTAATTTTTAAAAGAACAAGTTTCTTAACCTGTATATGTTCTAAAAAAAAGCACAGTGAACACATACATTTGTCAAACAGAACCATATTATAATAATTATACTACATTTCATATTATAGCAATTTTAGAGGTGAAAAAAAAAAAGCAACATTCCAGTGAATTATGTTGAGAAGCCCATGGCTGGCAAAACCACTAATTATTATTTGGTATTTTCATAACTGTGTACAGATGTTTTCAGTTAGTTTTCACTCTTTTGTTTTGTTTGCTTTTTTTGAAAACCTGGCAAAATGTCAAGTACCCTGAATAAGCTATTATCTTTATGATTTTCTTTGAACTCTGCATGTGGTGACCTTTCAGATATGCAGTCTGCCACCTTGGCCTGTATCTGGGAAGGACTTAAGAACTAGACAGAAAGCACGGTTAAGGTAGACCACGGTAAGCATCAGCAAGGTAGACAGGTCTAGAATAAGGTAAGTGGGCACAAGCATTTCTACAGGCTCACCGTAAACACACAAAAACTCTGATATGTATGAATGCGCAGATGTCTGTGCAGACAGCTTACAACGGACGAGGAAGAAAGTCAAGACTGGTTCTTCCATATTAATTAACGTTTATTGTTCCCTGTGTAATATTTCATACTGGTAATTTCAAATTGGTCTCCTTTAAAACTGGAGTGTAGCAAATATGAATCATAAAATATGTTCAAATTCTGAAGTGTTCACAATTATTTCTGTTATCCTCTAACTAGAATCGTGGGATTTCTATATTGGTATGGGCCATGCTTTAGACTGTGGCTAATTTGTTTATAAGCTACTATTAATCCTGGCTGTATATTTTCACAGTTTGGATAAACACTTCATTTGCATTAAATTTACAGCATTAATGAGATGTGAAATTTAAAATGCTACTTGCAACATAAATGATGTAAGAAAGCAGAACCTAAAAAAAAGTGTTTTATCACATCTGAAATCAGTAAGCCATTTTAAACTTATTAAAATAGGAATGATGTGTTGCCTGCGATTTTAGCTTCATAGCTCATCTTGGGCTAAAATACAAAAATGAGGAGTGAAAGATTTGGAAAATATGAGGCTGTTCAATCCACAAATTATACACCGGTTCTACACTAGCTGGCTTTTAAATTGGTTTTCAATTTTTGCCTTTGAAACTGATATGCTAGCAAGTTCTCAACAGCCACTAACGCTGAAAGAAATATCTTTGGCTGAGATACGAGTACACAGATGTTATCATTATATGCTACAAGAGATGGAAAAAGCCAATTTGAGAAACTGTTCAGAGAGGTGAGAAATGAAAGATCAATGAGAAAAAATTTTGGAAAATGAAATGATCAATTTTGGTCTCAGAAGCCCCGTGAGCCCCATTCTGAGTCCAGATCTGAGAGGCGACATGGAGAGAAGCACCGAAGCAAAAGCGTGGCTGCACCATTACACCTGGGTGAAGCTTGCCCACCTGTTGCTGATGTAGGAAGGATGGGTCTCTTGGGCTTAGTCCCACATATCGATTGGCTTGAGATGTGCCTGAGGCTGTGTAGGCTGATCAAGGAAGAACAAAAACAAAGATAAAAATCGTGAACTATCAGAATGAACACCCTGTCCATGTTTAAGATACCCAGAGAAGTGGGATTTGCAACAAAAAAAAAAAAAAGGCTTGTATTTTCTCTTGTCTGAGTGAATTGCAAGTGATTAAAAAAAAAAAAAAAGAAATGGTAGTTGACTTAAAATCAACGAATTCATCACCCCAGAAAGATTCTGTCTGGTAAACCACATCCCAGCCTTCGGTGTGTGTGCCTCACACTGACATGATCCAATGACAGCCTGGGCTCCCTAAATGGGCCATTTTACCATATGTAATGCCAGATATAAGTGGTCTAATAAGGGAATAATCAGTGATGGTCTGTGAGTCTAAATGTAAAAGCAGATTGAAAACTGTCAGGAAAAAGTGACAGCTTTTGATGAAGGGGTTAAGCAGATGTGCTTGATGATATGAGATGAAAAATACCTTGTAAGAGTCTTCCCAACAAGAAAACTAGCATCACTTCCATGATGGGGAAGCCTGTCTCATGGTGTTATGTAGAATTAATGTGAAATGCGTGAAAATGACCTCAAGTCTGATGGAAATGTTCTTGAAAAAGCGTGTTCATGTTCTGTAAGTGCAGGAATCAATGATTACTTTGTAGTGAATGGTCCAGGACAGGACACTCCTGCGGTCCCCAGGGGCAAAAACTTGGTGATGACTACTCCTTACACTATTTTTTATTCTGTCCAAAGATGTAGGTTTTCTCTTTTTGGGGGGGAAAGAGGACTGTTACAGAATGAATTTTCCACAGAAAATGTTTCCTATTCCTAAATATTTTTTGCTTCTTTTTACAAGAAAATAGACAACTAAATTTCCAAGTGCTAAGCAATCTCATTGCTGCATGAAGAACAAGGAGATCTAATGTGTCCCGTGCTATATTTTAAAGGTCTGAAGGAAACAGCGTCTGCTTTCAACCCATCAGGCTATTGAGGAATCCAGGCATCAATGTGAAATACGCTGCCTTTCTAAACCACCACTTACGAATCCTGCCACATTCCTTCTGAGGACTGCAGGATGGGATCTGCCAAGGTCTTTGTAGATCAGCTTGTTAGAAACAGGCAAGGTGGTCAGCACTTATCTTCTAAGTACTTCCTTATAAAGCACCGAGGCAAGGGTTGCTGTGGCCAGAAGTGTAACTGCTCCATCTCCTGTCCTTGGGAATTTAACATGGAGCAGGTGCAGACAGGAAAGAGGCTCGGTGCAGGTAGTAGGTGCAGATCCTGTATGGAATCTGTGCTTCATTTTTAACCATGAAAAAGAAGCTTCTTTGGTTTCTGTGTTTTCTTTAATTTCACTTACAGTTCAGTGACCAGTTTCGTATTGTGTCTTGGGAGCTGGAACTATAACTTTGTTTACTCAAAAGGAAAAATGCCTCACTATATTTCTTTGAGGTCAGAGTGGGAAATGGACTGAAGCAGCCATCTTTCTACAACCGAGACAGTCCTTTGGAGTATTTTGTCATTTCACTAGTCATATCACTTTTTGAACAACGTGTACATAAATATGAAAACTTTCCATGACCAAGTAGGCTCAGGAGCTCCCACACATGACCTGTGCTCATTACGGTCTGGTCTCAAATAGTGCCCACAGGTATAAAAATGTAGGCATCAGAAATTGGTAGAACTCACCTTGGGTCAGTTATACAGTAAAACATTTCAATTTTTAAATCTTTAATTTCTGAATATCTGTATTCAGATCACTGGTTTTATTTGCTCAAAGATGCCAAGATGTTTACATTTAAAATGTTTACAGTGATTTAGTGATTGTAATGTATGCAGCAAATTCTTAGAAGTGAAAATGGTTCGGTTTTCTCTGTCTGGGTCTTAGTAATGTGTGCACTCACAAAAGTCTTCACTGTTGTTGGAACCTCTACCAACTCAGTGATTACTTAGCATTTGGAATTACTGATGGGTGTACCACAAGCAGGAGGGAAATGACTAGTTTACGGGGGCTCATGGATTTCAAGAAAGCAAGTGAATCTACTGTAAATTCAAAATATTGCTGATTTTTCTTTTGAAAAAAACGACTTTAAAAAGCTATTGAAAAAAAGAGCATCTTTCCAATGGCCAAGAAAGTGAGCCAGCATCTCTCTGTCTCTGGAATTCCACACAAGAATTTCCAGGGCACAAGAAAGAAAATGCCTTGCTCTAGGGAAGAAAATGCAAAAGATGTATGCATAATTGTGGAGACTCAAGGCAGATTCCTCCTAGCTGGAACTTTCTCTATTCCATTTTTCCCATCTAGGCACAAGAGTTTGTAAGAGTCTTCCCAACAAGAAAACTAGCATCACTTTCATGATGGGGAAGCCTATTTCATGGTGTTATGTAGAATTAATGTGAAGTGCGTGAAAATGACCTCAAGTCTGATGGTTCTAAAAAACTGGTAGTTTGGATAAAGCAAACTAAAAATTAAGCCTTTGTGCATTTTTGTGCATTGTTTAGGAACAAATGAAATGATCATTTAGCATATTGATGGGTTCTGTATGGTGTTCCCTGGTTAAATATCTGACATTTAATGCTATGGCCTTATCAAAGGCACACTGTCTGATAATACTGTGATAGGCATAATTATCAAAAAGGTTTTTTTTAATGCAGATAATAAAAGTGCAGGTAGCTTCCTTGTGTCTAATACTGAGCTCTAGAATGTTCTCTCCTGCACCCAACATTGTGTGACTGTTTCTAACAATGGCATCGCCTACAGTAATGTAAACATGCAATTATCTTACAGAGGCACTGATTCAGTCTGCCCTGTGAAAGAGTTTGATTTCTATAGGAATGCTACAATAAGTAACAATTATCTAATCTATCTTTGGGTGATAAAAAAAAACCCTCGTAGACTGTGTTTTTTTTTTTTTCAGCACAATTTTGATATATACCTTGAATGAGCAGGCATGATGTGTTATTTTTGTTGTTTACTCAAATAAATAAGCTTCTCCCTTTTCAAATGTATTGTATTGACTGGGATTTGATTAGAGAGAGCATATGATTACTAGAACACATTCAAGCCTGCTAACTCCACATAAATGAGAAATCTCCATCTGGTCAGGTAGCTTGAAAAGTTGCTGTGTTTTCCACCTTGGATCAGATATCCAATGGTGCCTATGATGGACATTTCTCATTTCCTGCAGAAATACTTACTGGTTGCTGTAGGTGAAGCTGCCTCACCTTCAGTGGATGTAGTGATGGGTTTAGTATCTGTCATGCTCAGGGTCACAGGTCGCACTGCACTGGGATGGGGAGAGGGTGCCAAAACAGGAGTGAAATGGCCAGGCACTTTCCCTACCACTTGACCACTGCTGTTAGGCTACAAAACAAAAACAGAATGCGGGTGAAACAATCCAAAAGGCAATCATGTCCAACAGCTCCACTAGGCACATGCAGCCACGGAATCCTGCTTACTGCCGGGAACAGCCACACGGGTTTTCTCAAGACTGGGTCCAAGAGGCCAATCAATGCTTAGTAATAAAAAGAAGCAGCAGCATCTAAAAGAAGGTTTTCATCTTCAAAGCATATCATATGGCTTCATTCATCTTTACAATACCCCTGTCAGTCAGGTACCCTTGATCTACTCATTAGCTAGGCAGATTACACAAGTGGAGACTTAAATGCTTGACCCAAGGCTAAAACAGCATTTCATACTGAACTATCAAATATCAGAACTCAGTTATTCCATATTCTCTAGTCTTCATGGTCCATAATTAGTCAGTTTTGATTTTTAGGATACAATTTCCACTTAAATAATGACATTACTGATGCAAGGGACAGTACAACGTCTAGGAGGCCAAACATACCACATTCTATAATTTACATTATTTAAACTCAAGGCCCAGTCTGTTACATATAAAAACCCAAGCACTTTCTCTCTCTCTCCCTCTCTCTTTCTGTCTCTCTCTCGCACACACACACATAAACATGCACTCACACACTGATCAGTTAAGACTGCAGGATCTCTTTTCAACGTCTGATGATTTACTACTACAAATACAGAAAATAACATTTGAGGTATCTAAAGATTCAGAACCATACAATGATAGGAAATGCTGAACTTGGGCTGATCTTAAACTACAAGCAAACTATTTTCAAAGCCAGTTAAAACATACAGATGTGAACAGGAGGAAATGTAACATTGCTATTTGAGTGATTCTTCAGTTGCAGTGTATAGAGAGTTACACAAAATATTTATGGGGATTGACTAGGAAAATCCCCTGGGTAATGGAAGAACAGATATTATTGTCTTGAGTTTTAGGTCCTGGGTGCAAAAATAGTTTCAATGGTGGAAGATAAAATCCTAAGAGAACATGAAGAAACACTATGATGTATTTTTCTTGAGAGAGGGTGCTATTTTTGGTTATATTCATATCAGAATTTTCCAGTACATGGTGTTCATAAACAGTCTACTAGGAGGATATTCTTCATAAATATATGGGGTTTATTATCTGGAATATTAAAAACAAATAAGAGCAATGAAATAAAGTATTATCTAAATACCTGCCCATAAATTACTAGCAGACATTACTTTAGGGAGAAATGATGAATAGCTAATAATAGAGTGAATTAGAGACGCGAACTTGGTTTTTGCTTTGCTCCATCAGAGATTGTATTCTTTATTCTATGAAGAAAATGAACTTCGATATCCTGACTATTCATCATAAGTAATTTTAAGTATTTAACTTTATGTCAAGAAAATTGACCAGAGTTTTCCTGTACGGAAACCTATGGGAGAGTTATATCTTTAAACTAATTTTATTCAAAATAGTCTATTGAATAGCATGACTGTCTCGCTATAATTGGTGTAGCAGTAATGTAATTAATCTCCAAATTGCTGTGGGGAGGAAAAGAAATCTCAGTTGCTTAACTGAACAATCAAACATCAGTGCAGCACTGGAGACTGCTGGAAAGAAGGTTCACTCTCAGTGAATGGTAAATGAGTCCTCACTTTTTCCATGTGTGGTGTTAAAAAAGTACATATCAAGAGTTCTACTTTGAAATGCAAATTCATTGGTTTGGGGAGGCAGTTAAAAATCAAAGCAAAGATAGTACTACTACAAAAAAAATTATGTGATATACTATAAAGATCCATTTTTTAATGCAAGAGAAAATTGTTCCTTTTTTAGTTTAGATTTTTTTTCATATTTCAAATTTTATTTTTAATATTGTTTACATAGTTGAGAGGGACACATACCCATAAGGGCCTCCGATGAGGGTGGGGTGCGTCAAGGTATGAAAAAAGGTGGGTGGGACAAATGTTGAAAATATGGAGTACTTCATGAATTTTGTTTCAGAGCAAAGCATCAGCTTCAGATTTTGTGACTATTACAAATGACTGCTGTAAACTAGTATCTTACTGCAGAAAGCAGATTGGTCTTGCTTTATCGCTGGTGCTTCATTTAGTGGTTAAAGTATCCCTGTAAGCAGTGTTCTCCAAAACAGGTTGTTAGTGCCTACCTGCAATAGAAACTGAATTATTTTCAAAGAAATGCTGCTTCCCGATATATGTTGCTACTCTGCCCATTCTGAAAACTTCATTACTGGAACTGAAGTACCATGAACCAACAGACCTTCCTCTCATTTAAAAATAACAAAAGTGACACAGAAAGAATGTCCAAGCCAATGCAGACAACTTCTCTGGGACTCACGTCAGAGGAAGGTTGAAGCTCTTCAGTTTTCTACTAAACAGATGAAGCTACACTCGAAAGCCTCTGTCTTTTCAGGCTGTTAATAGATGTAGATAGGAAAGGAGAGATGTCTTATCTCAAGCTGAAGCTAAACAGCATTAGGAAAGGATTATCCTACTTAGTGCATTGCTGCTATTATACAGAATCCTAAGAGGGTTGCTGTGTGTGTGTTTTTTTTAATGGAGATGTGGGTACGGTGCATCTCCAAGACACTGGACCTTTACCTTTGAAAACTTAAGGAAAAACTGAGAACTATATAGGCAGATTATCACCTTACATGCTCTCTTCTAAAGAAAATGAAATATACGTAAAACAAGCACTGAATAATTAAAGAAATGCGTAACACTAAGGGCCTGATTTTAATTTGCATAATTTTTCCCTTAACAGTGCCTAATTAAGACATCAGTTAAAAAAAAAAAGATCCAATGAAACTCTAAGATTTTCCACACTGAATTAACGTTAAGGACTTTTAATGGATGTCTTAATTAGACTTTGTTATTCATGGAAATTCTACACAAATTAAAATCAGACCTTGTGTGCACTGTTCCCAGCTGAGTTGAGCAAAATGCTCTATGGAACTGAGACGTCGGAATCCACGCTCTGACAGCAAGTTTTATTTCTGACCTGGTTTACTAAGATACCACTCTTACTTAGTTGTCATTGGTATTCCAATCCTTACAATCATTTGAATGTCTTCTTCAAAATGCAAATAATTAGTACTAAACTTCAAATATCAGTTTGCGCATCAGAAGTAAAAATAAAGGTAACTTTTTAAGCAACCTAAAGAGAGCTAGACACATTGTAATTCAGAACTAAACACTCAAAAAGGACCATTTTGCTTTATCTTAACAAATTAAACCCAGGGGAATTTTTTTTTTAACTTTTCTTTGTCAAGGCATATGCACACACTATTTACTAATATAACAGAAGTGTTGATAGGATGTTTGTTAAAATCACCTCCCCAAAAAAGCATTAACAGACATAATCAAGAAGTGGACAGGAGTCTTCAAAGCAAAGCAGCAAAACCATATAGCAGACCACACAAGCACACTTACATTTAAGGCTTCCACTATTATCATTAGCAGTAGACACAGCTTTGGTACAAAGTCTGTCTATTTGATTGTGGAACACCCCCTTAAATCAAGTCTATGAAGTGACCTTGCTATAAGAAGAAGCCACATGTCTAAGGAAGGAGAAATGTGAGGTACTACATAAAAAGTCCCTGAAATCACTGTACAATAGTCACAAAAAAAAAAAACAACGCTTCCAGCAATGTCACTCATTATTAACTGAAAGTCATGTCTCTGCAAAGAATATTCAAGTAGTCATCAAACACTGAAAATGTTTACATTACCAAAGCTTATTTAAATACCTAATAGCTGGCATATAAATACAACTGTAAGTTCTTTTTTATGTGTTTATTTTAGCACATACCTTACTCTGTCTGAAATAAGCACTTTGTCTCTGTGTTAAACCAAGCATTTCAGAGATGTGAACTCCAGCTCAGAGTTTTTTGGTCAATGTGCTTTCTGTGTAAACTTTCCCTTCAGTCAGTGAGAAATCCAAAAACATTAAATCCCAAACTTCACAAATATACCCCTTTGGGGCAACAGACTTCCTACCTGTCATTCAGACACCTTCAAATACAAACTTACTGAGTCACCAACAAAATGACTGAAGATGAACTTCACGGTTTGATGTTCTGCCAGACACTGTCTGACTGACCTTCGTGACTCAAGACTTAGGCCTGTCCCAACTCCCGTAGGCTCTATTTCTTATTTTCTCTCCTATTTTTACCTGGCTGGTTTGTGGGCTGGATGGGTCATAAGAAGGTACATAGTTCTTCAGAGTCTCCTGAGGATTCAGGTGGGGAGGATATCTGATTGTTGGATGAGAAAAGTAGCTCGACGGGGCTGGAGGAAGGATAGCTTGTGTTGGAAATGGCAACGGTGAGGGCGGAGGTGGAGTTCGAGTTGAGATGACTGCAGAAGAAAGACAAGTAAAGATTGACCCATCAGCAGTTTCCCTTACTGCTTCATTCTGATCTTAAACGATGCTGTAAAACTGTAAAAGTGGTAGCCATTCATTCTCAACCATGATTCAATCAAGTGCTTGTGAAAACAATGGTTGCTCTGACTTTTGTCCTCAATAGCAGTATTATGAAGCAAGCATATACAAGACCCCCTCTCCGGAATTAACAGTTTTACTTTCTAGGCTTGTGAATGATTCCACAAAAGGAATTTTCCTTTAGAGATAATCCCAAAATTGTATAAAAGGTTTCATTGAGCAAAGTTATCAAAGTTTTCCTATCAAAAAATCAAACCTTTGGCTATAAAGTCTCTGTCACAAGTACAGACCAGTCTGGACATTAATTAGTATTCAGAGACACAAATTTTCTACCAAAATTCAAAGCAGAAGTATAATCCAGTTTCACATATATCAGTTCCTATGCTTCCTAACTGGCAGTTGTTTAGAAGAAAAGCTAATAATTAAGCTAAAATCAACATAACAATATTGTATCATAAATAATTTCCAAGTCTTTGTCATTAACCTAATAAAACTGTCCCCCAAGTTCTTCCTCTGTAACTGACAGTATATGCAGCTAAAATGATATTGTTGGGGTAAGACTAAGCATAAAAATCCAAAGAAATGCAATCTAAAATTTCAAACTTTCATATGGACACATAAATTATTTTACACTTAAAGTATGCAGTTTTTCCTACCATTTTAAGCAGTGATATGTTCATAATTCATTATGTAGTTTTTGAAATATAATTCTTAAGTTTGACAGAGAAATACTGCATAGTCATTGTAACATTTAAGATGCTATTCACAGAAGGATCAATGAAAAGTGCCAACCAAGAAATGTGGCCCTGAAGATAAAATGTCTGTTTCTATCAAATTACTTCTAAATCACAGGAAACTACAAATTAGACTACTAAGCAAATAATATGAAAAATAAATGTTTCCCATTACCTATAAAGGAAAACAATCTACATTAACTTATTTCTAATTCTGTAATTATGGCACAAAAGTTAAGGGGTACTGCTTATATTCCCCAAAGAAAATTTCCTTAGAAGATGTGAGAAACAAAGATTATGTATCACAAAGGAATTATAAATGTAATTTCATAGCTGCATCTTTGCTTCGTGTCATCTTTGATTTGCTATCAGAAGGGTGCTTCCAGGACCTAAGTGCACACTGACAATGTCCTCCATCACAGGAAAACAACAGTATACTTCTTGAAATACAACTCCAAACTGAAGTATCTGTACTTCTTGACTTCATTATTACTAATACTTGCTAATTGTTTTCTGAAAATTTCACTCCTAATATGAGTGACTTTTTAAAAGTTGCATTATAACTAAGTAACTTCTCAACTCTAAGTCTTCTGGTGACCTCCTACTAATTCCAGAATAAAATCTCAACAACTTACTGGCTACATACAGTCCTCAAGTGCTTTAAGGAGCTAACTCTGGATCTGCCATGCGGCCTTCTCACTGGACACATGAAGAGGTACATGCATCCTTGGACAAATGACCTCCAATGCACCAGTATATCCTGTTGACTCTGCCTCAAGTTTTCTTCCTCTGGATTTGTGGTGAACTCACCCTTCAAGCACAATTCACAACAGGTCCCTTCTAGATATCTCCTCCTCCTCCAAGCCTGTAGTGCTGCTCAGATCATAGGTCTACCCAAGCACATAGCACTTCTGTTTCTTCGCTTCATCATGAGTTCTTTAACTATGCCACAATGCTGGCATCCGGTATGGGTACCGGTTCAACAGCCAGCTAATCTACTTCCAATTCTGCTCCCTGCTAATATGCCTGGGAAAGCAGTAGAAGATACACCAAGTAATTAACCTTCCTGTCTCCAAAAGGGCGACCAGAAGATGTTACTTGCTCCAGGATTTATCCTGGCCCAGCCTCAGCCCTTGGGGACCTTTGGAGAATGAGCCAGTAGATAGAAGATCTCTCTGTGTGTCTTTCCTTTTCTCTCTGTAACTTTGCCTTTCAAATAAATGAATAAATCTTTAAGGGGAGAGGAGAAACTGTTTTTTACAACTAAAGGGTCTATCATAGGCCTCAGTATATTAGATTTTGAACAAACACCTAGTGAGAGGCCAGGGTGCAAGGTTTATCAGGGTCTCCCATGTTTTGGTATATAAAAACATACTGTTTATTTTTCAATTGTTAAAAATATAATTATTTTAACCAGGTATCATAATAATAAAAAAAAGAGTGACTTGACTTCTAAGCTAATTTCAGCAATATTCAGCATTCCAAATCTATAAAATGGTTACTGATTTTTTTCACTTAGCTGAATAGCAGAAATAATTACAAAGTTTTTATACCACAGCTATTGCATAGATAACTCTCAATTTCTTATTCTCTTTGATGACAGCAATAAAATTTAACCATAGCAACAAGAAATATTAACAACATACTTAACAAGTCAAAACTAAAGATTTAGCTGAACAAATGTTATATTCTTTGAAGAAAGATTTAACAACCACTCTTGGCTTAAAGGATGTGAGCCTACTAATGATGGACTTGAAGCAGACAAGCTGTTACTATAAACATATTAATACATACATATTTCTCCACCTAAAATTCAACCTACTCTTCTCTAGGACTTATGGATTATAATTATTTAGGTTGAAGGCATGCAGAATTGAGGATTATTGTACCTTATTTTAATTTGTGAAAGCTGTTTTAAGAACTTCTTGGTGGAAGTTTCAATGCAGAAAATTGAATTCTTTT
Source organism: Ochotona curzoniae (assembly GCF_017591425.1). Lineage (NCBI taxonomy): Eukaryota > Metazoa > Chordata > Mammalia > Lagomorpha > Ochotonidae > Ochotona > Ochotona curzoniae. The sequence continues at coordinate 46,969,607 of NW_024467106.1, read as the reverse complement.
TTATTATTGAAATTAAGATATTACACTATATCAAGTATGTATTAGCCCAAAGGATTTGAGGATAAATTTCAAAAGTTCATGGAAAAAAGAATTAGATAATAAATTTAGTTTCATCTAAAACATTTCAAAATTCATATACTGCTTTATAATATACATTTTCCATGAACTTCTTCGAGACACTTTGTATAAAACTATTGCTGAAGTGCATCTTTTATTTTCTGATGAACTTCATTACCAAGTAATAAGCATAGATTTATGTCTAGAAAATAGTGTCAATGGGAATGGTATCCATACAGCTCAGTGTCTTTAACAACATACTTGACATTCCATATCTCCTTTAGCCAGATCTATTAAATTAAGACCAGTTCAGAAACTATTGTGAACAGTAGCATGGGACCCTACATTTCCTAAGTTCTGTGGTGGGATCATCTTTGCAACAGAGGCAACTCAAAAATACATATATAAATAGCCGTTGATTATATGGCTTTGAGTATTGGTTCTCATAAATTAATAAATCCTATTGCCTCATCCTGTGGCCTTCCCCCTCTACGGCTGAGACAGGCGCAAGGTGGATACAAGCTTCCGTTCTCTCCCTGGAGGGCTGAGCCCTGCAAACCAAGGCGGGGACTCTCCTCTATGCTTGAAAGTCCTCACCACTGTGTGCGACTCCGGGGATTCCAGGATGATGGTGCTGGGGGAAAGTGCTCAGTCTCGGGGAAGAATCCTGTGGAGATGTAGAGCTGAACAATGGCTTTTCCGGCTTCTTCATAGTAGTCGGAGAAGACATATCTTCAAAAAAAGAGAGAGAGGAATCTGCGTTTACAAACTTATAACACTGCGCGATTCGCAACATCTAAGATCTTATTTTGCAACCATTCAGTAATTCTGGGCTTTGGCTCTTTGAGAAAAACCTCTCCTGACACTCAAGGACTCAGCCATCAGAGATTTGTCACTGCAGTCAGAAACACGCTCTACTGCAGGTAACTGAAACCTCATTAAAATTTTTAACAGAATTATTCCTGCTTCCAAATAAATCTTAACTTTCTGAAAACTCAACCATCTTATTTTTAGCTTTTTTCGTTCACATAAAAGTGTTCTTCATCCTTATATGTGTAAGATTCAGGTGCTTATCTTGGACCTTCTGACTCTGCTGTGAACAAAATAGAGGACAATCTGGTTCAAACGTGAAAAACAATCTTCGGGTGTGCTGGGAAGTCTATCATTGATTTTACATCTTTTATGGAAAATTCATTCACCGTTTAGCAAAAAGTACATTCTTTAATTTGTTCCTTCGGCAAATATTTACTGGTGTCTCTATTTGCCAGAGAAAGCAAGCATGGTTACGAAAAAAAAAAAAATATCTGCTTCCAGAGATGCTCACTTGTCCACGAAGAATAAAATAACTGTCAGCACTCAAGAGAAATGTATGCTGGAGAGTAGGTTATGTAGCGACATTTGTTGCCTCTGGGCACAGATCTGCCTCCCCAGGTTAAGAAAACATCCCATAATAATACTATTTGCAAAACGTGGATGCGTATAACATCCCCAAAGGGGAAATATTTGAAAAAAACAACTAGCATAAAATACGCAGGTATCACAAATAGTTTGCACAGTGGCAAAAGGGTAGAAATGAACAGGGAACAAGCAGGAAGAAATAACCTGAGTGCTTATCATTTATGGCGGAAGAAACACCACAGATGGGCAAAACAGGATTACAAGCACAGTTTATAGAGCGACCCTCCAGAAACCAAATACAGGATAGAAGAGCCACACACAGAAAGGTCAAACCATACAGTCATCCTGCTTCCTTTCTTTGCCTTCTCTCTCTCCCTCCGTCTCTTTCTTCTTTCCTTCCTTTCTTCCTTTCTTCCTTTCTTCCTCTCTCCTTCTCTTTCTTTCTTTCTTTCTTTCTTTCTTTCTTTCTTTCTCTTTCTTTCTTCCTTCCTTCCTTCCTTCCTTCCTTTCTTTCTTTCTCTTTCTTTCTTTCTTTCTTTCTTTCTTTCTTTCTTTCTTTCTTTCTTTCTTTCTTTCTTTCCTTCCTTCCTTCCTTCCTTCCTCCTCCTTCCCTCTTCCTTCCTTCCTTCCTTCCTTTCTTTCTTTCTTTCTTTCTTTCTTTCTTTCTTTCTTTCTTTCTTTCTTTCTCTCTCTCTCTCTCTCTCTTTCTTTCTTTCTTTCTTTCTTTCTTTCTTTCTTTCTTTCTTTCTTTCTTTCTTTCTTTCTTTCTTTCTTTCTTTCTTTCTTTCTTTCTTTCTTTCTCTTTCCTGATTTATATCAGCCCCTGTACTAATGATTCATGATGCTAAAACTTCATTCATTCTTCCTTTCTATAACACCTAAAATCTTGAAGAGGGTGTGTGTAGTGTAGCAGATAAAATGTTGCCTGCATCCCATACTGGAATACTTGATTTTGACTTCCCACTCTGGAGTCCAACTTGCTGCTCATGTACACCCTGTGGGGCAGCACCTCATGGTTCTGATGGTTGTATCTCTGCCACACACAAGGGACATGGGATTCAGATCTAGGCACCTGGTTCAGATCTGATCTGAATGTGGACATTTGGAGAATTTACGAGTGATGGCAGCTGGCTCTCACTCACTCTCTCTGTCTTAGAAATAAATAAAACAGTAAGCAATCCTGGCAGCATTGGAGTAAGGAAAGAGCTAAAACAACATGTAATTAAATGGAATGAATCCAATCAAATTAGTAACTCATGTGTGAGATTATTTTAGGTGACTAGCAGGCTACTTCAAGCAGTTATCTGGGTCAGAGGAAATTCAGCAGGAATCTAGCTAGAAAAGATGTATCTTGACTTTATACTCTTGAATAAGGATTGGGAAGGTTTATAAATTCATAGCATGTATTGTAAAAACTATTTATACTTTTGCTATCAATGATTTTAAATATTTACACAAGAGTATAGGATGGTAATTGGTCCTCACATACTCATTACCAGCCTTCAGCAATTATCGACTCATAGGCAATCTTATTTCATCTTACTCCCATCTACACTTCTTCCCCTTGAATTTCTTTGAAGAAAATTCCAGATCCTACAAAATTTCAGCTCAACGTATTTCAGTATGTATATTTAAAGGGAAAAAGTCCTTTTTAAAAGGAAAACAACAAGGAAATTTCACCATTTAAAATTATGTGCATTCTATAAATGTTTTAAACTGACAGGACACTTCAAGGTAATGGTTATGCTTTATCATTTGAAAGATTATCCAGGCTCTAATGAAGCCATCAAATAAAATTATGTGTTACCAGCAAGCTGGCACTAAACAAGTGGATTAAAGACATTAGACAACATAGTTGACCACCACCAACAAAAAAGCCAGGTATTTTTGTAGCCATAAGCTACAATTTGTAACTAACTGGCCATCAGTAGCAGAACACTGATAAATCAGAATTATTTCTTTGTTGTTTCCTCAAAAAGGTAAAAAGGAATTATTCATGAAATCACAACAATAATTCCATCTCTAAAAAAAAAAAAGAATAAAAAGTTTAAGGTTGAAAAATCAAAACAAGCTCATATCAACTATCTTTAGAATGCATAAAACAATACCTAACTTCTCTTAAGAGTAATGTGATTTTAAAAGATGGCATCTAGGTTTTTGCCTCCTCGAGGTAATAACATAGACACACACATTGTGAGAAGTGAAAAAAAAAAACTTTACCCCATGTACAGAGACACAAAAGTGAATACCCTCCCAAATTAGAAGAAAGGCTCTGGACTAAATGGGAAAAGAAAAGTCAATTATATGAGAAAAGTAAAGGTAGAGTTTCTGGCTATTATGTTGTCATCGTGAACGAAACCGGTATTGTTTTGATTTTAATTTTATCTTGAATGTCTGCAGTCTAATGCACTTTGTGCCAAAGAGAAGGATGATATCATTTCTATTTTTAATGCACTCACATGCCACAGATAAATAATGTTTGAAGAATGAATATAGAAAAGAGATGATTTTAAATGACATTTCTGTGAAGAAAAACAAATGTCATGCTTTTCACAATGTGCTGTTTCTTAAACAGGAAGAATAATAGATAAAAAGATTAGGTTGACTATAAGTTGAATAATGTATAAATATACAACAAGTTGAATACTAATACATATATGCAAACATATCAGTTGAATAATGCATTAAAATCAGAAGCTGAAGAGAGAAGTAAGATGATTTAAAAAAAACAGCTGAAGTTTCTATTGCTGGGTGGCAGGCAAGAATTGCTGATGGCTGAAAAGAAAGAAGTAAAATCCATGAGGGCTTAAAATCAGCAATGAATTTTAAATTAAACTCAAGAAAGAACAATTGTAAATGAATTAATAGCAGAAGGAAACGAGTTCCCAACTAGTCCATTTTTTTAGTTCTGCTAGCCTCCACCAGGTCTTTTTACTAGTAACTGTTTGAATCAAGAATCTCCTTTCAAATATTCTCCTGTTTTTTCTCACTATGGCTCATTATGAAAACAGTCATTTGAATCTCATCCTTCAAATAATACCATTCTCATTTGAACATCTGCCATGCAACACATCTTTATATAATTCAATACCTGTCATACCATTTGATTTACAGTTAAGTTAAACTAACTTGCTCATGGCCTCCAGGGTGGGCAGGAAAAACTTATTTCTAATTTTGTCTTTTTTTGTCATTTTTTTGTTTGTTTTTGGAAAATGACCATGATTTAGGACAGAAAATTATAGGCTTTTTTTTTTCTTTTACTACCTTATTGCACTTAGCAAACTACATTTTACCCATTGAGCAAATTTATTTTCTCCTTAAGTAATACCTTCTGGGAGATTTTGTAGTCTATATTTCCTTAACTATCTTATGTTTTTACCTTTTCCTACAAGACTGTTTTCCAATTTTTATTTGTTCTTTTCAATGTGTATATTTTAAATGTTATTTACTTATTTATTACAGACAACACACTTATCTGCTCATTGACACCCCAGTGCCTTTGATGGCCTCCAGCTGGGACTGAAGCCAGGTCCAGGGACTTCAACAAGATCTCCTACAAGAGTTTCCGCCCATAAGCTATCACTCCTTCCTACCAGGAGGAACTCTGGAGTCATGAGCAGAGCCTGTGTGCCAACAAGCATCTTCACCACCAGACCAAATGCCTTCCCTCACATACATTTTTTTCAAAAGCTGACTAATACCTTATCTTCCTACAATAGATGATTTCATTAAAGACATAAAAATACATGGAGATTGGAAGAAAAGAATGCAAAAGTAATCCCACATTTAAAGAAAGCAAGAGAGGTGTCTTGGGAGCTTACTTTAGAATCTCACATGTGAGAGTCTGTCGTGGAATGACTACCAGGAATTTAGAATAAGCAAAATCATCATAGCCAGTCTGTCTTAAAAGGCATGTTCCACAAATAGATTTCACCAGATCAGAACTACTAAGTTGAATGTAAACAAAGAAGTAGGAAGCATGAATCTATAGGTGAAGCAAAGAGAGAAAGCAAAACCAAGACTTGAATTCCTAACAAGTGTAAAGAGCCATAGCTTGACACAGGGTTCAAGATGTTAAATAAAATGACCTCTGCCTTATGATAATGCTTACAGTTCAGCAGAAAGAATAGCCATTTAGGACAATAGTCATTAAATAATTGCAATTACAATAATAACAACATACTGCAAGAACTTGTAAAATGTGTATCATGAAAGCACTATGCATAGACTTCAGAAATTTTTGAAACAAAAAAAGTTTATCTTTGAATTCCATTTCCACAAACTTTTTGAATAATACCCACATCAAATTGTAGAAATTGTAGAGTGCTCTCCTTCAAGACACAAAATTAGAGACACTAATATTTTTAACAAGAGGCACTTTGGTGGCGTTATCCTTCACTGCCTACACCTGTGTTTAGATTTACTATTGGACAATTAGCCATGGCTTTGAAAATGAGCGGTGTAATTAAATACAACAAAAAAGATCACCACATTAATATATTCAAGTAGACTAACTAATAAAACTTGGTTCATTTAGACTTAAGCATACCTTTCAATAAGCATTTGCTCTTCAATAAGTATTTTGCAAAATCAAGATATCATTAAGCCTTACAAGCCATGCTGTTATTTTGAGGGACACTGTAATATACAGATATCCTACGACCTGATGTATCCTTTATGTCACAGCATCACTTCAAAAAGAAAAAAGCTTAAGCAAATGAAGAGTTAGATCAACTCATCTCCCAACGAGGTAATTTCATCTACAAAGAGTCGCTATGAAGCACAGCGTATGTACTCGACTCTCCGGCAGCTTGCACAAATGGTGCTCCAGATGTATATCTGTTCAAGTCAGCCCAAGGCAACAATTTTGATCAATTCTAATGTGATAAAATGCTGCAGGGAAAGTGTGCAGAAACGTGTTTACGTCAGCCCTTAATTAAACTGTTGTTCACTTCCAAAGAACCTTAGGAAACACTAATGAGACATGAGTTTTGGCAATTCCTTCATCAAAGCAAAGACCCCTTCCTCAGTCTGCAGCAGCCTGTCATCCAAGTCGCTCCTGGGATAAATGTCACATGGCCCTCCAATCAGTTAGCCACCTGTTAGAAATTCACTGAAGTCAACTACTGATCTAGGGCAAGCTCAAACAACCACCTTAACACCTGCCTGCCTGGGACACCTGCTCCTTTTTCACATATACTAGAGCAATATGTTAGCTTTTCCAATATGTTGAGTAGATTGGGGCTACAAATTGCATTTTTATCAAGTACGTTAAAAACCTTTTTTTTTTAAAAAAAAATTCCTATTATTCTCTATAATTACTCATGATTTATAACTATTTCAGATTAATTATTTAAGAGTACACAAGAATTCTTAAACTTCTGGAGGCCATTATTTTCATCATACCATAACAATAAATTAAAATATATTCACTATGCCAGCTCTGTGATTCAGAAAAGCATATTTCTATCGGGTTAACAAAGAAGTAAATTGCTTCAGAATGTTTGAAATGTCCAGTTTTTAAAAATACGCCTAAATTGTTTCCCTTCTTCTAAACACATCAAAAGAAGCCTTTAGATATAAGCTGCTGTTGGTTGGTTTCTCTCATTTTTGGTAAAGTACATTTTATTGCTAAGGACTTAAAAAACTATAAAATCATTTTCAGAAATATTTCCTTCATGTTTTGGGGGCGGTATCAGGCTGCTGACTGTTTTCCATTGTCTTTTCATCTTATTTTTCCCATTTTTTGTGGAGAAGAAGCCTCAAGGTATAATGGCAACAGCTAGGAGAGTGCCGGTAACTTGGACTCTGCTAAGGTACATATCAGAGAAGGAATACGCGCATGTGGGACACACAGCACACACAGTGCCTGAGTTTGACAAGATTAAGGTTCCGACAAATCTGTCAGTTCTCTCATTGTTTTCCAGCTTCCTCCTTCATCCTTTTCCTTCCTTCCCATGTCTTCCCTTCTCTTTCCTTTCAGTATTGTACTTTTTTAGTAGCTTATACATTTTGAAGAGCTTACAAGACTTCTGACCACTGGTAATCACTTCGAGACCAAATTTATTGATAAATGATGGCAAAGGTGGTCACGATTCCGTGGCAACTCTCGGAAGCAACACATATTCTAAAAAGTGAAAAATGAGTGTTGGTTAAATGGGAATATTTCTGTCTTCAAATAAAATGTTAGACTTTGTAAGACAATGTGGGGAAAAAATGAACTATCTGCATAGAGCAACAATAACTTTGTTTTACATAAATGAACTACTAAATGAGAGGCAAATCAATGAAATTTTTACTTCAGGCCACAAATTCAGAGTGCAGAGTCAGGGGAACAAGTTGGTCTCTGTGCCCAGAGGATGAGAAGGCAACGTTCTGCTAATGGGAGACTGGTTTCTCTTCTTGGGCAAGTCTTAAAAGGAGAGGAGAGTTTACAGGTTATTTACAATGGCCTGAATGGTTGATAGAAATAAAAACCAGAATTAAGGCCAGAACAAAGCAGCATCTTATTTGCCTGTTACTTCACAGGCCTGGCCACAATTTTGGTGTATTTATTTCATTCTTTGTGGGGAAGGATGCTGATTGTTACTCTGCTAAATCTGACCTCAGGATAAAGGAGAAAGAAAAAGAGAAAGGCCAGGTCGGCCAAACAAAGCTTTGTGTACCTTCTCAGATACCGTTTCAATTCATCACTTATTTCACAGTAACATGGATGTATTCTGGCATGTGGGGAATACGGATAAGTTGTGATCTAAGATGGTTTAAATGAAATGAAAGGGGAAACACTCAAGGTCATGCAGACAGCCCTACAGACACATTTCAGAGAACACGTTTTAGAATTGTGTATGGAGCCAGGTGCAAGCATTTAGATTACTATGGACATAACAATAGAAAAACCATTCATGCTCTGCTAGTGAAAATATAAAGTTTCTAAATTCCACGTATTTATTGCAAGTTTTTGAAATGGACACAGACTAACCCATTGGTTCTAGAATAGCACATATTCCTTTCTACTTGGTGATTTCATCACAGACAGTATGCTAAAAACTGGGAACACTGAAAAAACTAGCCTGGAATGGACTAATCATGCATAACAGGGTGTGATTTCTAATGATGCTCCTTATATTTTTCCTCATAACACAAAAACTTAGAAAGGATTTAGACATCCACAAGCAAAGTAGAGAGCTAAAAATATATGGTAGAGACAACAGGGGATATATTATACACCCATGAAAAATAAAAATTCAATGACATGACGAAATAACATTAGAGGTAAAAGACAAAAAAGGAACTGATTTACAAATAACACACATTAGGCAAACCCAATTTAGTGTACGTATATATATGCATGTATATCAGAAAACGTGATATTTATCTTTCTTTGGCTTACTTCACATAGCATGAGTTCCAATTTCAACTTTTTGTGTGAATGTCATGACTTCTTTACATTTATTTTTTCTTATACGTGTATGTGTGTGGCATTTTCTTTATCCACTCAACAGTTAGTGGACATCTAGGTGGATTGCAGGTCCTTGCTATTGTGAATTGGACTGCAATAAACACTGGAGGTACATCTTTCATATGCTGACTTCAGTTACAGAGAAATACAAACTTGTGGATGTCACCAGTTTGGGTATACAGGTATAAACATTGTCATCACTGAGTTATGCCATAACATAATACCCTTTCCCCACTTTATGATCATTGTCAGGAATCCCACTTTAAGTGATATTAATATCACAGAAATGCATGGAAAATGGACTAGTACATACTATAGTCAATGTAAGTGAAACTTTATTTTCCTGAAGACTCCATAAATAACTTTTTATAATAAAAATTTAAAAATACATATCATTGGAGTAAAGTGAGAATATTATAAGCAATTCCTAATGTTAGGGTGACAATATTGAATCTTGTTATATATCTGGCATTATACATTTTGAAGGAGATACCGTATCTAGTCTTACATGTCGGATGTTGCAAAAATATAAAACGAAATCAGTGCAATTTAGTTGGCTAAAGACAAAACAATATCATTTTGAAAAATACAGTAAAAAAAAGAATTTCTGAGTATTTGTTTCTCAGGACTCATTTTGTTGTTGTTGTTTGTTTTATGACATTACTTAATAGGCACTGGGGTCTCCATTTCCCCTCCCAAGATACCTCCCCTCCCCACTCTTCATCCAGTCTTACAACAGGTATCTTCCATGAATTATCACAAGTCCATCATGCTGCCACTGAGGTGTCTCCCAATAATGTAGGAGATTATTAGCCAATTCACTGTGTATCCACCCTTGTACTGCTTGCACGGGGACATACTTCTCTGTTTCCATGTATGAACATAACAATTTCCTGCTACACTCTTATTATGTATCGCCTTGAGTAAAGTTCTACCATGGGGAGTAAAAAAGAGAACATAAAAGAAAAAAAAAAAAGAATAGTGAACCTTCATCCACATGAGGTTGATGAACACATGACAATGGTATCAACATGATACCAGGGTGATGAAAAAGAGTATACAGCATCTTCACACAGGAATGCCAGTGTGTATCTCACGTGGCACTGATGAGATTACAATAAGGACTAGATCATCGTTACACAGGGGCAGCAGCAATAGCAGTGATAAAAGGGACATTGACAATCTCGGATAATTACAAGCCATCAGTCTCTTATGGATGACTGATTAATGGATTATATCACAAGGTCTTATTACAAAAGGTACAAATAATTAGGAAGCACAATAAGGTAGAATTCACAGGAAAAATCTTTAGATTTGACATTATATTATCCTATATTAGGGTAAACATATGATATCTGACCTTTTGGAATTGGCTCATTTCTCTTAGCGTAATGGTCTACAGTTAAGCCCATTTGGCTATAAACAATTGTATTTCATTTTTGTAATAGCTGAGTGATATTCCATAGAGTAGATGAATCAGTTTCTTTATTCAGTCCTCTTGTTGATGGCATTTAAATTCCTTCCATGATTTTGCAATTATTGAAAAAGTAATGGAAGCAACCTGAGGACTCTTACAGACATAAAATTTTGATTATGTGGCAAATGTGGATAACTCCTCCCCACATACCCCAAATTAACAAAAGCTCTGAATGTTATGAAGACATATGAATGGACCCAATCCCACTACAGCAGTTAGAAGATGACACCAGATAATTCAAAAAATAATTAGCTGCCATGCCACTTTAAGCAAGCATCTCCTGGAGCAAGAGTTATGGCATATAGATTTAAGTTGCTACCCTCAACATTGGCATCCTATGTGGGCACTGGTTTGCACCCCAGTTGCTCCACTTCTGTTCAGCCCCCTGCCTAATGACCTGGAAAAGCTGTAGAATAAGGCCTGAGTATGTGGGTGAGAAACCAGGAAGGCGCTCCTGGCTTTAGGCTTTGGCCTAGTCCAGCCCTGGCCGTTGTAGTCATCTGGTGAGTGAACCAGCAGATGGAAGATTCTCTCTCTTTTCCTAATTCTGACTTTCTAACAGAAATTAATCTTGGGGAAAAAACGAAAGTATTTCCATATATTTTTACATTTCTCACACTCTAAAGTAACTGAGGAAAATGGCAAACCACATTAAGATGTTATTTTCAATTAGATCTCACAACTTTTCTAAATAAAATCATTTTTAAAAGGAAAAAGTATGACAGTCTCTGTTAAATAAATAGGATTCTTACTTTGATAATTAATTTTAATTATATTTGCAAATACTACTGTTTCAATAGCTTACAAAATTTCTGTGATAGTTCAAGTCTCTCTCATCATATATTGTAGCCCAACCTGTAGTAAGCAGCAGGTTGCTACAAGTTCCTATTTTATCACGTCTCTATAAAAATGGAAAAGTCTCCAGGCTGTACCTCCACCCAACACAAACTTAAAGCTCAAAGTCCTTTGAAGCACAAGAACATCCTTCTGAAGCACTTTTTAAAAATCCTTTGAATAATTTCAAGAATAGTGCAAAAAGCAAAAACATTGGATAAATGGAAACTACTTTTTTACAAACTCTTCAAGATGCTTTTGTCCATTAGCCATTTGATTTTAAGACACAAAGATAAAGTATATTGAGTATTCTCAGTAAACCTAATTAGAAAAAGGGGAAACACCAAATAATGGTCAGGATTCGAAGTACATTTTAGTCACTGATTAGACACCAGCATAGGTAAATAGCTGCAATTCACCATACCTCAGGGGAAAATGTCGTGGCTATGGAGGCTTATTAGTGTTAAGCATCTGAGAGGCATGGACTCTAAAATAAAATCAATACCGTAACCTTAACTGTAAAAGTCAGAAAGATACTGGAAGAGTTCTAATTTAACAAGATTACAGATGAGTTTTGAGAGAAGAACATTTGGGGGAAAGCCATGCATTTAAAAACATTTATGCCATAAGACATCTCAAGGTTTCAGTTGCTGCTAATGCTATTATTATCCACGCTGGTAATGGTTAGGGTTGATTTAACTGATGTGTTACTTTAGTGGATTTACAGGAAAGTCCTAGAAATGAGCTGGAACTTATTTCAAATAAAATCATTAAACTGAGGTAGTAAACTAATTGCTTGGGAACAATTATGATTTGATGTGGCTTAGTGAGACAGATAGAAAATTCAGAAAAAATTTAAGGTCATCAGTTCTGTGGCTCAATGCAAACATGACGTTTCTGCACAATATTCTGCTGTTCTTAATGGAAAAGGGAACAGAACTGACATAAATGGTAGTGTTTTAAGTTCAACCTAAAACTGTATTTTCTTCCTCTAACAAATGTAAATGAAGAAAAAAATAACATTCTGTCAATGAAATTACTGTGATGGCATATTTATTATCCTAATGGTTTTAGAAATCACGTGAAATTGATCAGTAACAAAACCTCTATTTAGTAATGGACCAATTACATTTGCGAGATAATGTCAATGAAACAGAATATTGTCACAGGATAATGGTCTCCTATTGCTACATCCCTAGTCATTTAGAGAAAATAAATGTTGCTGTCTGGCTGAGTCATTTGTTTTCAAAGTTGGAGACACAGATCCCATAACAAGGTTCTGTTATAATAACTCAATCTCTATCAATCATTTGCTGAACCAAATGCGCAGGACAGGACATGTATTTGTGAGAACTGTGCATTCCTCAGGTAAAAAGCAAAACATATGATGCCTCTAGGCACCAGAAACAGACCAATTATTGTTATTCAGAGGACTTAAAGAAAGCACACAAAAAGCAATTTAAGCAATAGAAAAAATTTAATTTTCAAAAAGATTCATGTTAATGAAAGCTTTCAGGCTCAAGTATGTGTTGAATATATTTTATGTAAAGTGCTTGCGAGCAGAAGGCTTTCAGATGTCAGATTCTGGTATATTTGTATTTACATAGTGAGATATCTTGGGGATGAGATTCAAATCTAAGTGTGAAAGTCATGTGTTTTTCATACACATCTTATACACATAATTTGAAAGTAATTTTATGAAAAATTTTCATTGTGCCTGCCCTACATAGCACTGAACTGGTCATGTGAGGTTAGGTATGAAAATTTCTGATTTCTAACACTCAGAAAGTTTCAGATTTTTAGATGAGAAAACAGTCAACTTTTCCTGAAGATCTTAGAATTTTTTGACTACAGCTGATTTAAAGTAAAAAACGTTGGAACATGAAGAACACTTGGTACATAGTTTGGTTATTTCATCAAAGCGAAAATTCAAAGTTCACTAAAGTCAAACTATTTGCCTATGCTACATCAATATTTAGAGTTTCCTGATCACAAGTGTTCTGCTCTGGGATAAGACAAAATGACTAAAACCAAACTGAAACATTAAATATGTAAATGGCAATACTGTATTAATTTTTATATTATGGCATGTAGCTCAGTTTGGATTGGGTCTATGTCACATATCTCTGCTAATAGCATCCCAAACACTAGGTTTATTGATTAACATTATGTTCTTATACAATGGATTCTCAACCCATGGTTGGCTCATGAATAGCACTCACAGAGCTCAGAAGAGCCTATGAACTGCTATGAAATTACTGGCATTTATAAGTACTGATGTTTCATGCATTGAGAAAAAGAAAACTATATAGAGTCTTTCTAATTAGTTTGCAAAGCCATAATTATAACATCATGAAGATTTACTGGGAGTCATCCTCTGCAGTAATAATGAGCATGGGCTTCTAAGTCTAAAAAGATGGTCCCATCATCAGCTGCCTCTGCTCCTTGTTGTTGGCATTTGTGTGCTCCATGTCAAGCATCTTAAACATTATCATGATCAATTTTATAAACTGTGAGGAAGACTTTTAATAGGGCTTAAAAGCCCAAACACATAGAAACCTAGCCCAGTACCTGACAGATAGTAAATGTTCCCTAAGTAATAGCTGCAAATGGCAGTGGATCTTTTTCCTCATTTACATGTATTTGCTGAACATACTTTTAAAATTTACATAAATTTTCCTCCGTAAATAAATAGCACAGAAAGAAAGGACAATAAATATAGAAAAACAGCTGAAAAAATAAGTATGCATGGATCATGTTTGGATACTGAATGAAACTAAAATGTTTTGGGAAATTTTAACATGAATTAATTATTAGACTTAACTAAGTAATTAGTGTTGTATTTGCTAAATTGATAATGATGTGATTGTGTAAAAACAATTCATTGTCTAGCTAGATGCTTTTAGAAATATTTACATACAAAATGACATGTCTCTGAGATGTATTTTAAAATACTGACAAAAAATTAGATTAGTAAATGCGACTATGAAAATACTGATAATGCTTAAAATTCAGTGATAGCGTATGAAGGCACACTTTTCAATTTCCTTCAATTTCAATAGCTTTCAAAAGAAACAGCTTCTGAAAACTATGCTTGAACATTCATTGCAAACTAGCTATTTACATTTTTCCATCAAAAGCACTTACACCTCCTTTGTCTTATGGTTCACATATCGTTTTAGTCTGGCACTAATACTGTGGTTGATTTTTTCAAGATATATTCATTTTACCATTTCAAAACCTTGCTTTGACCATTTTTTCCAGAACTTTAGGAACTCACAAATTCACCTTTTTTTCTACCATTGCAGTTCTACAAGTTTAGCACAATTTCCAGAAAAGCAGTGTCTAGATGTCCCTAGTGTATTAATCCATACAGTGCTAAGTTTGTGGGATAACAGGAAAAGGGGAATAAAGTCTTTCAAAAAGCAGACACAGATTCTGCCACTAGTTGCCTAGGCATTGGGGGCAAGACAGGCGCTCTGATCCTTGGACTGTTCAGGGATGAAATAAAGGGCATGAACTATGTTTCCCAATGTGTTCTAATATCTGTGATCTGTACCTAAAGAATAAATGGCTTATTGCATATGATTTTTGCAGTCTAATAACTCAAGAGATAATGATTTTCCACACATGAAATAACTCTGCTTAAGGATTTGCAATAAAACATTTCATGATGCCAGGAGACACGGTGTCACTAGAGGATTCTGTTTCTCAAAGGTTTCCCACATTTCCTAATTTAAACTATGTTCCATCAATCTAGAAGCTCAGTTTTCAGTATAAAGTTATTTTTTCAAGCTAAATCTTTATCATGGGTCTTTCTGCTTTCAAAGCATTAAGGCTCCAGAGCACAGAAATATGAGTACAACTTTCCCAGAGAAATATGTTCCAGCCCTTGTAGAATGTATACATATCTGCCCTACCCAAAATGTTAGAGAACTCACAGAAGGAAGGCAAATATCTGTCAACTGGCATGCAATGTGAGAGATTCTGCAAAAGCTTCTCTTATTATTTATTATTTTCTTTTATTTACTGAAGATGCTTGTGTTACGGTGCTGCAGCAGCATCAGTGTGGTTAATAACTATAAAATACACTATGAGGAAAATATCCCTGAAGTTGTCTTTGCCACAGCATGAAGGTGCATGAAGATTTCACTTACAGTTCTTAACTAGTATTCTTTGCTAAACAAAAAAGCTTAATAATTGTGCTAAACATTAAATTCACACCAGATTCTCTTCACATTTATTCACCAAAGGCACTTTTATCTCTCTCTTTTTTTTTCTTGGCTCAACAATTTGATATTTGAACACTTGCTATTTAATTCTTGTGATACAAACACTAGGAATGTGTTCTATCTAGTCCCCCAAAGGGAAATTAAAGTTTTTCCAGTAAGGTCATGAAGTTGTGTGTCCTGCCATTTTTTAGGATTTTGGTTAATGTTAATGACTCCCAGATAGCAGATATTCAACCATTTGTGAAAGCTGCTTATTCACTCAGCTGCCACAGCTCTTGAGAAATCTTGAGATTACATCATTTGTCAGACTTCACTTTGGGCTGCAGCACTATTTTCCAAAGTTTGAACCTAGGAATACAACTCCCTATGGATTCTTCAATGGAAATAAAAGGTTCTGAAGTTAAAAACCAATAAACACATTCAGCCAAAAACCACTCCTGGATATTCACAGACACAGTAGTAATATTAAATATTCTACATACTCAATCACAAATGACAAAAAATAAGTTTTTGTTGAAATATAAGTTTTCAACATTAAGTGACCACTTTAGTACATCTGTTAACCTACCTTAAGTTCATATTAAGAAATGCTGGTCTCTGGTTCTGGTTCAGTCTGCATTCTGCCATATTCTTATTTATTGCTATTTATGTTCTAACTAGGTTCAGATACTAAATGAACATTATTATTTTCTAATCTTCAGTGTTGCTTTGGGCCCTGTGCCTTTATTCATTTGCTATCAAAATAGAAGTCTATACAGTGCAAATTGAAATTAAGTACCTCTAAGCCTATTTTACTAACAGAGCATCTGTTTAATTATCACAAATAAGTCTCTTTATGACTTGAAAATAGGTGAAAACTTCAGAAAGACTTGCTGAAGAAAGGTATTAATACAACTACCTGTACCAATACGTGTCTATTTGAAAATCAGATTTCCAGAGAGTGAGGGAGAGACAAAAGGATCTTTCATCTACTGGTTCACTCCCAGGTGGCTATAAAACACCAGATCTGAGACATGTCAAACCCAAGAACTTCATCCAAATGTCCCACATGGGTGAAAGGACCCCAAAAGCTAGGGTCCCATCTTTTGCTGCTTTTCCCAGGTCATTAGCAAGGAGCTGGTTCCAAAGCAGAGCAGCCAGGACATGAAGCAAGCCAGTACTAATTACGGAATGCCAGTGTTGCAGGTGACCGCTTCATCTGCCATGCCATAAAAATGGCCCCAACTATAATTAAAAAAAAATCAGTGTTTTTATTTTCTAGTAATTACAGCAGTAAGACAGTACCTAATTATTGCTTATCTAAGATTCCAGTTTAACTTTTTAAATCTAGTGTTAAAATCATAATTACATACAAATATAGCAAGTATTGCAAGTTTTTACTAACATGCCAATTATTTAATGCAAAGTTTTATTTTTCATTGTGTTTAAAAATAAGCTAGCTCAAAGGCATAGACAGCCATTCAAAATATAGTTTACATTATTTATTCAGTGTGAAGATTTTTTTCATAAATAGTTACAAAAACATTTTTCTGTTTTGCAAGTCAAGGACTTAAAATGTAGTTTATTCATATTTGTGAACACAATTTCTAAAAAAATGTATTTGATGGGCATTTGATAAGTGCTACCTGGCCTAAATTGTTCAACTATAAATGCGTAAAAAATCAATAAAATTTTGCTATATATAAAGCCTTTGAATTTATGTTTTATCTATGACTAGGTTGTTTAAATGCTCAGCAGTGGCAAAACTTGCAGATTTTTCATTTAGGAATCCCCAGCTGCACTACCGTATTTGCTCTGCAAGCATCTATTCAATAAGGTTTCAGGAGTGTTACATTCAGATTTAGATAAATGAATGGCTATGAGAATGGCAGCAGCAGAGAGACCTGGATAAAGACTGTTGCAAAGGTCAAACATATAATTCATTAGTCTGGTAATCTGCGGGGCATTGGAATAAATCTAAATTTAGCCCTGTGAATGTAACTTGAATTAGAGGAAAAAAATCATCTCCCTTCTTATGTTTTCCCTTTTATATTAGAAAATTACAAAGGATTACTCTAACCATCTCAAGAGAAGTCCATTATCTAGGCATCAGATATCTGATACGACTCAGAAAAAAAAAGTTCATAGGATCTCAATGGAATTGTTTATGAAATAAATATTAGAGTAAAAGAAATCTTCAACCTGCATACTGATAGACTTGATTCTATTCATTTAATCATTAAACTCTTAAATGCGGAAAACAGCATTAAAAAACAAAATAAATTAATATAGGTAGTAGCACTAAGAAGCTGAAGGCTAAGGGTTTCATACTGGAGAAAATGTAAGTGGAAATATTCTAAAATATAAAAGGAATGTAACAGTTGAAACATAATTTCACTATTGATTAGAAAAAAATTAAACAAATCATACAGCTCTCATCAAGTGTTAGCACTGTTAGTATTTGAACATACTTATAAATATATAAAGTTACATAAATTATAACTTTTATGATCAAAAACTGTTAATCCTTTTGTTCTGAAAAGATATAATCAATTATTGTGTAATATGCTAAAGATACAACACTTATTATTAAATGATGACAAATAGCAATGCTTCACTATAGGAATTTAGATATTACTTTATGAGTTTGACTAGTTTCTTTTTAAAATTAAATGGGTATTAAAACTTAATCATACTATAGCCTTTATTTTTGTCTACTTCGTGTAAATCTTAATGGTTTACATCAACATTTCAGGCTGCAGTGGGAAAAGTACCAGGGGACTGGGGAAGGCAGCCTGGCGCAGACAGGTTAGCTGTCAGCTGTCATTCACGACATCCATACCCCATACCGGAGTCCCAAGAGTCTCGGCTTGGTCCCTGTCTCTGAGCCTGTGAAGCTGCCAATGGCGGCTCAAGTACTTGAGTCCCTGCTATCCACATAGGTGCACTCAGATGGAGCTTTTGGCTGCTGGCTTTGGAATGGCCAAGCCCTAGCTGTTGTGGCCAATTGTGAACCAGCATATGGAAGATGCCCCCCCTGCACCCCTGTCACTATGCATTTCACATGATTATACACATAAATTAATAAATATACATATATATCAATAAATCTTATTAAAAAGTGCCAGGGAACTTAAACATTTGTGAAAAAATGGAATTAGAAGACAAATTTAGTCAAACAACGGACGGAAGATCTTCCTCTCTGTCTTTCCTCCTCTCTGTACATCTGACTTTCCAATCAAAACATAATATTTTTTAAAAAAGAAGACAAATTTATTTCAGTGCAAAAATGGTATTTAGAAGTCCAAGCATTTTTTTTCTATAAAACACATTTTCCACAAACTTTCTAAGGACTCTTGTAGAATGCCACATATTATCTCAAATTTAATCATCCTGTATTCTGATAGTAAAAAATCAGCTATGGCAAAGGAGATTTTAATATAAGGTTAACACTAAGAGATTGTGGGATGTTTTATTATGCATCAGAATATAATAAAAAATAAATAGCTAATATTTTGCTGATTATAATAATTACTTATATCAACCTAGAAGAACCTACTTAGTGTCAGTTAACGCAGCATTAGCCCTGTTAAGGCCATCACAAACACAGGATCAGCACTCAATGCATGCTCAAGGGGGAATCCCTCATGGTAGGAAAGCGCAGGGAAAGAATACTGAAAAATAGACAAGGGCAACCACAGGCATTTCATCTTCAACTTTTTGTTTAAAAGGGCAATTTCCTAAGAACAAAATGATTACATTAGGTTCAGCAAACTTAAGAAGATAGTACCGTACTGCCCTCAATTTCTCATTGTGGTTGAAGTCTTCTTTCTACAACGACTTATTGTGTGAATTACAAAGTCTTCAGGATATTCAGAATGAAAGTGACAGAGTTTTTCTTAGGCACACTACAGAATGGAACATCCTTCCTTACTCTTAATAGAATATGCAATTGCAGACTTCCCCAATAATTCTAGTCATCTTGACAATAGAAAAGTCACAAAGACAATACCATGATTTTACAAAGAGAAAGAATGACAGTTTCCCTTCTACTTTTCAAAACTGTTTTATAATATGACTTGACATTGGCTTTACACAATGAGGCTGGCAAGAGGAATCAATTCCTACAAAGTGATACTCCCCACGATAAAGAACACCTACACTTCAGAACAATGCATCCATCCCCACCTATTCACCACGTTATTATTATTGCCATTAGAAGCTTCTTCAGGATAATCTCTGACAAAGAAAATACAGTTTTGTTTGGAACAAACTGACAATCAAATATAAAGCAAGCAATAAAATACCAAGGCTTGACGGTTTCGTTTTTCTTCTCACTTCTGCAAGACTGGTAAAAGCCTCTGTTTAGTTCTTGTCCCCACTAAGAAGCCTGCTGTTTGGTTTATCACCATTTGTTCAACAAATACTTGTTGTGCCACCACTGTGCATTAAGTGTTTTGTTAGGTGTTGGTTATCGTAACCAACAAAACAGAGAAGGTCCATGCCCTCATGGTATAGACAGATTTAGACAATTAATTCTCTAAATAAATGAGTTATTACGAGCACAATGAAAGAACAATGATGGGTGCCAAGAACAAAAACAGGAAGACCTAATTTAGCCTGAAATTCCTCAGCTGAAGCCGGGCCCTGAAGGATGACTGCAGATTTTCTAGAGGAGTTAGAAGAGCTTTTCAGGGAGCTGGGCCTATGCAATGGCCCTGGGTTTGCATTTCCAAATGGATACAAAGCGGTGAGCTCCAGGGAGGGCAAGCATGGCATGGCAGGAAGGCCCTGGCTGAGGCTCTGGAGCATTGAGGCCAGCCCTGTCAGTCATCTGAGGGAACTCCGAAGTCTCCTGAGAGTGGTGGGAAATGAGTCAATTTAGTTGGTTTTCCAGATAAAAAGTGACTCACTTCTAAGGAAGCTTTGAGAGAGAAGTATAATTTTAAGAAATCGGTATTATTTGGCATTATGGATTCATATTTACACTCTTTTCTTGCTGCATGCTGGATACAATGTGCTTCATACCTCTCCCTTTTTCTCGGAGGGAGACTAACAAGCATGGAAACTGTAGTGGACACTGTAGAGTTTGTCGGCATCTCTGCATCTGCATAAATAAGGCTTTGTAAAGCAAAACTGTGTTTTAACAAATGTACAATGAAATAGTTCTGAGGAATGAGGAGTAATTTTTGCAGATAAGTATTCCTGGAGCTTAGCATTTACAAAGTTGAGTTCCTTATTCACAACTCCTTTTAGGCAGCTCAGAATTTTTAATAGCAAGTACCCTAGAGCTTAATGACTAGTGAAAAAACCATCATGGAGAAAGCAGAGTTGGCAGGCTGGCATCTGAACTCACGAAGACGTGAGGAGGCACACTGGCAGCAGGAGATGGAGACAAAAATCATAGCCAAGGGCTGACAGGGGGAAGCAAGTCTAAACATGGCTCTCGTGCACCGCACGGCCAGGCATGCTTTTACCAAGATCAACCCATGAATATAAGCCATGACGGAGTTAAGGACATGCCACCTCAATATATGCCAAAGTCACACAGTGATTACTTCAAGCTGAAACGATCTGTGGAACTGTAATATCACAAAGGGTAATTTGGCCTGTCTTTTCCTATACACACAGCAAGCCACAAAGGATCTCTGGGAGGGGCGTTCTTCACATACGATGGCCAGAACACAGCCTTGATCAACAAAGACTGAGAAGTGGGTGGCAAGGTCTCTGAATAAAGAAGTTACCTGTTACTTTCCAATAACTTTTCTACTCCACATATATGTTCATGACATTCCTAGAATTTACTTCCATAACCTGGACACCCATTCCTTCTTTCATTTCTTTATGAATACATTGTTTCATCCAACATAGAGTTCGCAAATGCTTGGGTCATTTCTTTGGACTTTACTCTCCTATGAAGATCTTTATTTACATGTAACATTAATAGAACTTGGGTGCTTTTCTCTTGTTAATCAGTTTTAATAGTAACTGGGCTTCTAGTTCGAATCAAGGAATCCACATAAGAATCTACAGGGGTAAAAGGATCTCTTCCCTCCACTACACTGATGATATATCTGGAGCCACAGGAAACTTACGCAAAGGGCTGTTCTTTTCCTTTTAGTTCTTGGAAGACTCTCCATGCTACTCACCTTGATCTCTTTCATGCCATGTTCTACTTCCAGCAGCTGGTGAATTTGGAGAGGGATAAAAGTCTCCTGTCGGACTTGGTTCCATATTTTCATCTATGGATATAGTTTTGGGTCTTTTGCTGTTAAAATATAACAATAGTTACATTATTGGGATTTCTGGCATACAACATTTCACTTGAGAAAATTCCTAACTACAGCAAATTCTATACACAGAAGTGACTGTACCTCAGAGTCACTCTGAAATAGTGTTAAGCATTCAGGGTATCAACAGGAATAGCAAGCATTCATAGTGGTATATACAATTTACTATACTATCTTATACTTTACCCTGGCAAGTAAATATGGTATTCATTACACTTATCCACTCGAAAACATTCCAAGGAAAATTTCAATAGTATAAAGTGAACATTTGATGTGATTTATCTACTAATATTAAAATAATGATAGGGTAGTAACTGTACCTTAATTCTTTATTACAATTGATATTGATATTAATGATGTTAACTTGCATAGCACTTGCCACTTGACAACTTAAACCTTTCATAATAATTCCAAGCTACAGTAATGGAAGATAATATAGAAGAGAACAGAGCTTTGGAAGAGGACAACCTATTATCACATCTTGACTAGACCACTTATTAGTTCTTAATGGTACGCTCCTAACTTTACTAACTCGGTTTGTCATTTATAAAATTGAAATAATAAAACCTAATTCAATGGGAGATGCCTAGGATGATTAGATCAATTACCGAAATTCTCTCAAGTGGCTGGCATTTAGAATACACTTAAAACAGTAATTAATATTAGTAACCCTGTAATTAATAATAGAAAATCTATTGTATTTCGGTGATTGTAAATGATTTTATATGTTCTCCTTTAACTTTTTTTTAAACACCAGGTTATTGATGCTTAATCATTAAGATTAAACATATATAAAAAAGACACTGCCACACTGAAACCTAATAGTAACTTCAAAAATTATATATATTTAGTAAGGAAAATATGGATCACCTCAATTACTTAAGAAAAACACAACTACTTAGAGCAGATATTAAACAGCTGCTTTTTCAGGAGAGGCCATACCACTTGATATTCTGCCTCCACATACAACCACGGAAATGAATCTTCTTTAATTAAAAATTTTCTGGTAAAAGCTAAAAAAAAAACCTTCTAAATTAATTTTTGTGTAGTGATAGTAAATATGTCACAGGATTTCAGAAATTGTATACTAAAGTCAACTCTCCCCCACCCCACCCCCTTTTTTTTTTTTTTTGCAGTTGGGAGATGCATTTGGAGATGCAGTGAATTCCCGGGAGCAAAGGAGTGGAGGGAGAGGAGCACCACGTGGGTTCCCTGCAGGGCACTGCACTGGCAGCATAAGCACGCCCGTGTCTACGCCCATCTGTAGAAGGGCTTGTGATGGACATTCGACTCACTGCCCCCAGAGAATCAACATGATAGAGAACACAGCCATTTCCAACCATGCTAAGCCATACCGAGTGAATACTGCTTCTTTAGTTACAACCTAAGGTTAGAACTTATATTTAAATAAAAGCCACCCTTTAATGTTATTTTTGCATTTGTGAGTTAACAGTAAATAGGAATACATAAAACTTCAAATGGAAGAGAAATTAGTTTCATACCAAAGTAATAAAAAATATTTTTAAAACATTTTTTATCGTGAGACATATTTGATATGCAGTGGTCAACAGAAAAGATTTATGCTGACAACTGATCCAGTAGATAAAGTAGAAGAATTATTATTCATGCTTTCAATCAGATTCATCATTCATTTATTTATTTGAAAGGCAGATTGACAAGAGGGAGAGACAGAGAGAGACAAATGTTCCATCCAAAGGTTCACTCCTCCAAGTGCCCACAGCAACCAGGATTCAGCCAAACCGAAGCCAAGCCTCAGGGATGCCACCTGGACCTCCCTCATGGGTGGTAGAAACCCAACTACTCGACTCATCATCGGCTGCCTGAAAGGCCCATTAGCAAGAAGCTGAGTCAGAAGTACACAGGAGGCAGGACTTGAACCAGGCATTATAATACAAATATTGGCATCTCAAGCAGTAGTTTCACCTGCTGCACCACAATGCTGACTATACTATCCATATTTTAAGCATTTTTAACACCTACTCATACCATGGGTAGTTATATGAACAATATGCCAAGACAATGTAATTACATGGAAATAGAGTATGACCAGAGAAGACATAAAATTAACCTGCTGGGGTGGGTGTTAGGCCTACCAGCCGAAGACACAGTGTTTCACAGTGAAGAGCCTGTGTTTGATACCCTGTGTGGTTCCTGAGTAGAGCCTCTGCTAATCGAGACCCTGGGAAGAAGCAGCAGCGACAGTTCCTGCCATCCCACGTGGGAGACTCAGGTTGAATTCCTAGCTCCCGGCTTAGTCCTGAGCCAGTGTAGGAATCTGACATCTGTGGGGTACACCAATGGATGAGATCTATCTTGCTCTCTCTGTCTCTGGCTCACACTCTCTCTCTTAGTTTGCCCCTAAAAAAGGGAAAAAAAAATCAATCCAAATGCAATTAACTTTCATTACTAAGCCTGGCTCAGGGAAATAATTTTAGCTATTCTTTTTGCTTTTAAAAAGCTGACATTATGAAATGCAGGCTTTGCTTTGGAATTTGTGATGCTTTTATATTTGATATGGGTATATTTGATATTCTGAGAATGAGATGAGTCTTGACATGCTGAAGATCTACCTCAAAAAAAAATTCATCTGCTCAACCTAAACTGAAGGTTAAACTTAGAATATCAACAGGAAAAAAATGAAAATGTCAACAGAGGACTTAGAAACAAAGAAAACTCATTGCATTCCTCCTCAACAGATACTGGTCGAAGCAAACCTCAGACCAGACAATGTATTCAATAGCTAAACGAGTCAAAAAATAACTAAATGAGCCAAAATTCACCCACTAATTACAGTGTTTGGTAAATTACGGCCAGGATAAGGACTCTAATCTTACTGTTAAGTAAATGACACATTTCAGTTTTCATATTTCACTATCCCAATTCTGGAAGTGGTATTAAGGATAACAGTTACCAGGTTGGACCAGTTATAACTGGCAACATTGTTTTTTAAATTCACCAGGAGAATTAGCTAACTCATCAAATTGTTTGTCAAACAATAGAATAAAATGTAAATTTTCATATTTCCTTCTTTCCACAAAAGAGATTTTGCGGAAAATACACTTTGGACAGCTATATTTTGCAAATATCACAACTTTAAGAATCTATAGACTACCATCAATTTTTTATTTTTCCTCTCTTACCTACCTGCCTGCCAACCTGCTTATCCACGTATCTTTGTAACACTTTAATTTGTAGCTGCGTGCAAACTGAGAGTCTGAGCAGCTCCTCGTGTAGTTACCTGCTTGGTGGAGAAGACAGCGACCTTTGAAGATTGACCCCCGAGTTCATGTCATGGTAGTATGGTTGGCTCGGGATTTCTCCAATTGGGAAGTTGACTCCAGTTCCCTGGGTTATGGGCGCTGAGGAGTAAAATGGAAAGAAACACTAAGAAAGGTAACCACACTTGTTATTATTCCATTATAACAATTAGACATTCTCCATGCTTCTGGACAATAAATGAACTCTATTTACCTTAGGACTCTAATAACACCCATTATATCCTGGAGTAGGAAATAAAACCTTTCTCATGGTACTACTGTACAAATGTAGAATATGGGGCATTTAGAAAGCAATCTTTGATTGCTGCTTCCCCTAATCCCACTCAAGAAGCTTGCATACTCACCCATTTGGTACATTTGTAACTGCCATTGTCACCCCCTGCTCTATACAGAGAGGTCTTGGAGGGATAGAGGATGTAACTCCTGTTGTTCAGTACCAAACAATGCCCTACCACTAATTGTATTCTCAAAAACCACAGACAGAAGAACTTCACAAATAAACACCTATGATTACTACTCTATAATCCTATTAACACTGATATTAGAATAGATTAGAAACCATAATTATTTTATATAAACAACTGTATTACGGCAGGTAAATATGCGAAATTTGTAAATGTTAAATAGAAGGCACGTTTTCTCCCCCCAAAGTACATAGAGTTTCATACAGGAATATGAGTGTTATTTAAAGCTATGTAATTTTAAAGGAAGTTTATACCACAAAGTTATAAGTAATTTAAAATATAGTTAAGCAGTATTATACTATAAGGCACTAAGGTGAAAAATTGACAAATCTCTTTGAATTTGCTAATGCATGATGAGCAAAAGTTTTTGTATGTTGGTAGTTTTTGCACAATGGACTATATATCTTCCAATTAAAATAAATATTTAGACATCTTGAATAAATCTACACGACAGCATGTTGTATCACAAAGAACACAGTGTTGAGAGATAAACAGTCTTTTAGTTTGAACTTCCTGTGTCACTGACAGCCTATCAGACTCAGTTTCCTAAACTATAAAATGAAAATAATAGCCTACCACATAGGAGTATATTGAAAATGAACTCAGATAAGAAGTGATAAAAGCCCAGTAATACGCTCAGTGTATAACAGAGGGCCAGACAAAACAGTTCAAAACTCTGTGGAGAAGCAAAAACAAATGACTCTGTTGCTGAAAGTTTGTTCATTCAACAAGATTCTGTCTGTGGCCCGTACTGGTAGTCACTGCAATGATACAAAATAGCTTAAAAAATTCTTTTCCTGAATAAACATATTAGGCAACATTTTTAATAAGTAAACCCCCAGGCAAAACCTACAAATACCAGGATAAGGTGGTGCAATAAAGCTGAACAAATGAATGGCATGATCATTAAACGTTTAGAACTTCAGGGGGAAAAGAATCCATTGTAGCCTTGATTTCTGCAATAATTCTGCGCAAGAAGCCACAGCCGGTACGGACTTTGGAAAATGAGTATGGTACTGAAGGGATGTCATTGAAAACAGCAGATACAGTAGGAAAGAAATACTGTCCGAAGTTGAGACCAGACAGTGGGATTCCAAAGGACAAACAGTGCTTAGGAAGGGTTTACATTTCTCCACCTGTTCTAATCAGGTGTTCAAAAACTCTCAGCAGGCAAAGCCTGTCCAGGGGCGTGGCAACAGAATCCTAACGTCCCTAAGATTCACTCTAAGAACACTTGGTTGGCTTACTCCCCGCCCCCCTCTGCTAACTGCCCGATGTTGAATACAAAATTTCAATGAAACCTCATATTTTTCAAGGAATTTTGAATACCCAGGATTTTTAATAGATATTCTAAATGTATTAAAAGCTGAGTTGATCTTTAGTATCAGTCAGCCCAAGGCTAGATTAAAATGTTTTTCAGAACAGATGATTAAGAGGCACATGTTTCACTTTAGAAAAGTCATCAAGGAATATGCAACAACTATCTTTTCCTACAAAAAAAAAATTAAATGAACCATTATATATACGAGAGGTGTCAGGTACAAACTTGTAGAGCATCTTCCTGCCGTTAGTCTATCCCATTCACATCACACACTTCAACTTCCTTTAAACAGAAAAGGTTTATATGCCATGTGTAACTATGTCTGATGGCTTGATTATTTCAAGAATTAAAAGATGGCTGTTTGTTGTGGTTTGGAGACTACAGAGATTTAAAAAAAATACAAGATAGAAAACCCCAGAGTAACCACATGCTTTAACATTTATTATCAGAACCATGCTTTATGTAACACTAGAAGTAGGTTATGGTCTAGAGAAAGTTTTAGAGGGGCTAGTGAAGAGGGTAATCTGGCATCCTTGTAACAATGGATATAATTCAAATACCTGACAGGAATGTGCAGATTATATCTTATTTAAACTATCTGTAAATTTATTAAGATCATGCAATATTTAAGCCAAAATTTGTAGTTTCTATTAAATACATTATGACACTGTAGTCAATACAATTTTCCTGGCCATAAACATGCTGGATGATATTAATTAGTAGAAAAATTATAATTTTTAAAAATTCCTTAGGAGGCCTGGCATGATAGCCTAGCGGATAAAGTCCTCACTTTGAACGTGCCAGGATCCCATATGGGGGTGTTGGTTCTAATCCCGGCAGCTCCACTTTCCATTCAGCTCCCTGCTTGTGGACTGGGAAAGCAGACAAGGACAGCCCAAAATTTTGGGACTCTGCACCCATGTGGGAGACCCAGAGGAAGCTTCTGGCTCCTGGTTTTAGGTTGGCTTAGCTCCAGCCATTGCAGTCACTTGGGGAGTGAATCATCAGATGAAAGATCTTCCTCTCTGTCTCTCCTTCTCTCTCTGTATTTTTGACTTTGCAATAAAAATAAATAAATCTTTTTTTAAAAAAGTCCATCCCTTTCACTATTAAAATAATTCCTCAGAAATTTTAATCTTTCCTATTTTATTCGCAGAAGGATTAGCCCAGGGTGGCAAGATAACTAACAATTATTTGTCTATAGATTAATAAATGGACACAGTAAAAATCTGATATGTATTCTGACATGGAATGGAAGACTAAAGGGGGGCAAAAGGTAGATTAATAATAAACACAGCCAAAATACTCAAACAGCAAGGGTACAATGGACATAATGACAAAGAGAGTGTGAGAATAGCAAGTTACCATCAGATCTTCTTGTTTAAACCCTCGGGGAGAACTTGCATCAGCCCCAAGATCAGCATTAGCACCTCTTCTCCAGAGCTGTCAAGAAGCTGAGTGTTGCAAACCATATTTACCAGCTTGCCAATGTCCCTTTAGACACTAAGGCCCAGAGAACCTCAGATTCTAAGGTTCAGAAGCCAACTCTTAATCTCTCCTATTGTTCTCCTTCTCCAAAAGCTGATCCTAAATCAACTTGGAAGATGGAGATAATATCATTCAGCAGAAAGATCACTCTCCTAAAACTGAATAGCTTCATTAGCTAAAGTCAACATGCACATTAGTAGGTCATATGGTAGGAACAGCCTAGAGGACAGAAACTGTTAACCTACTGTGAACCCTCGAAAAGTCACAACGTGTGTATCAGGGCTGTGCTGAATTTATGATCACTGAGTTTTTATCTCCTAGAGTTCAACTGTTTAAACAAGATTATAATGTGGATACACAAAAACACTTAGCATAGTAAGTTTTCAAGCATCTCAGAGACAATTATGTACCTATGGAAGAGAAAATAAATGTTTGCTGCATAAATAAATGAATGAACGAATATAGCTAATTAAAGTACTCATTGCAAATCAGCACTATCGGGTGTTACAGATAACCTAAAAAATATCTGAGAGATGACAGTATTAATGGAGAATGGAAGAGATATAAATTTTTTCCTGTTTCTGAATTGATTTAGAAAGGTATTCCTGATCTACTCTACAATGTCCAGAATTCATATTTTTCCAAATATCACTCAGGATTTCTGAAGGTTCTAGGGTGGTTCTCCTTTGACAGCACTTAGCATAATGAGGTACTACACAAATATTTTTTGACAGATGACTCCACTGCTCTTCTCATAAGAAAGATGAAACTTTATCATGGAACTCAGAGAAATATAAACTTAAGCAAATAATTTGATAAGCCTACTAACTGCAGCAGCACAGCTTTTCTGCAAAGAGCAATATTGTCTCTCTCTCTCTCTCACACACACACACACACACACACACACACTCAAATATTCTTTTCTTCCTATACATGTTATAGTCTGGTCATGAACATAATCCAGCATATTTCTTCCCAAATTACAACTGAAAACCTTAAAATCTTTCCAATGTCACAGACCTCTAACCATCAAAAAGTGATCTGGCAATATACATAAGGCTCACTCTGTTGGACTACATAGAGTGCTGGAATCTATCTTCCCAGCAAATCCATACCCTGCATCTACTAAGAACTTCAAAATTGTTTTTCATTTATACTTTATTTTAATATCTTATACTGCCCCAAACAGAAAGACCATGACAGAGATGCTTGGCCATACATTTAGGAAACCCAGAATTATATCACAAAGAATGTCACTTGAGGTCTTAAATGCTCACGTATGCTCCTCCCTAATACACACTCTATTTGTAATGGACCACTACAAAAATATGAGTTATTTCACCATCTTGGAAATTCATTGATGACACTAAAGCCTCTGTTAACTCCTCTCCCTTGCTAACTCATTCTCTTTCTTCTTGAACCATCAGGATTCTCATTCATGACCTCTTTATTTGACCCATGAGAAAAAAATGAAGCTCAGAGTGCCACCAGATTACCTGAATAACATCACTCCACAGTGTGAATGTCTCATGTCAAAATGTGAGTTGAAAACCTATTGTTCACAGTGGCACAAACAAGCAAAGGCTGGGAAGAAACGGGGAAGGATCACCACCTCCAACATTATCCGTGCATTAAGACCTGCGTCTTTGACATATCTGTGCATGTTCAAAATAAGTGAGAGAGTTAATCCAGAAACTTTCCCCTTGCCTAGGGAGCTAGCCAGGTGAGCTTACCCTTGAAAAATCTGGCCCTGCCTGCCAAGAGTGGTGTCTCAGGTGAGGTGGCAAGCTAAAACAATAGGACATTGTTTTGGATAACAATGCTTTCTATCTATATCCAACAACAATCTGCAAAGTTAATTTCTACACCCCTCAACACTCTGCACACTAGTGTGTACATCCTGTGCATCTCCAGCCCCCACCAAAACATTAGTAAAAAGAAAAAGCACTTATCTACAGGAAACTTATGTGGGTTATCATAACAACATTGAGTACATTTAATTAATCACACTTCCTTTGATATAGATGACCATCTATGGTCACAGAGAACAGTGAATTAAATGAATAGTGTAAACATAGCAATCAGAACAATCACATAATTATTAAGATTTTTGAAAATCAGACAAAATATATCATTTAAGATTTGATCAAAGAACTGAAGTTTTTAAAAAGCTAAAAGCAAACATATGTGGCTCCTTTACATTTAAAGGTCAAAATATAAAATGTAATAAGCCATACAATATACTTAAATAAAAAGAACATGATTTACTCACTTCTGGATACCCTCACAAGTTCTGATACATTGAAGACTCCAGACTTCACAAAACTATCCTCAAGGTATCCTGAAAATAAACACCAAGGGGAGAAAGATCAACATAAGCAGGAAGCAAAATAAATTATTAAACACCAGTATTTGTTTCAGTGTTTCTAAACCAAAGGTTAGAGCAAAAACAAGTATGCTGACAACAGGGACAAGTAAGTATCTCATGAATGCAAACTGGATCCATTTAAATGTAAGCAAAAGGCTTAGATGTTAAAAACCTCATGGAATTTTTTTAATCTTAACTTTTTCAATATACAGAACAACTGGTATGGTTGTATTTGACATAGTCCACATGTAAAGAATAAAGTTCAAGGGCAGTTGGTGAAGACCTCTAACTTAGTAGCACCTGCGGGAGAGAGAGAGAGAGAGAGAGAGAGGAAGGAAGGAAGGAAGGAAGGAAGGAAGGAAGGAAGGAAGGAAGAAAAAGAAAGCAAAAACACGACCACAATTCACACCTTGTTGGAAATACTTCAAAGATTTCTTGAAACCACTTTTCTTTCACAAATCCTTCGTTGATTAAAATAACTGTGCTGCTGTTACCAGCACTGCCGCCCTTTTCCCAGATATTTTACATCAATGTGTTTCTGTGCACCTCTCCTACACCTCACATGATTTCTGTGCCTTCTTCACTCTTGGTCTTATTCCCCTGGACTTCCTTTATTTCAAGAACTGGCCAACCTTTGCAGCAAGTGTTGAAGGGTCCGGGCCTCCAAAATACAAGAACAGCACCACAGGACCTTTTTGCAACATGTACACACAGGGGCCACAGTAGCATGGTCCTCTATTCAAGAGCCTGGGAATCTTCAGACATGTTTGGCAGACAAGGATTCCCACAGACCACAATAATGCAATAATGGCCGCCTGCCCTGGTTCTCAGTTATACCAAGGCGGTGCAATGTGGCAAGGCAGGGAGTGAGGAAGAAGCCTTTGGTAAGAAGTGAGTAGAGACTGAAAATCTCCAGGATTGAAATTCTTCATACTCTGCTCTCCAAACACTTGCTGCTAGGCTGGATTTGACACGACCAGCCAAGGATGACAGGACAGCGATGGAAGGCATGGGTGGTTTGGCAACATGGAGTCCACAGGTCAGGGAAATGAAATTTGTATCACAGCCACATTGCTAGTTATTGAACACTGGCCATTAGACATCTTTTTGTTTCAAATTCCTCATCTGTAAATTAGAGATATGAGACCTCACAGACTTATTAGAGTATGAAATGTGATAAAACTATCAAGCTCATGGTAAGCACTGGCTAAATGTTACGAATCAGTTCCTTGCCAGTCAGCCACTGAATTGTGCCCACAGGACTGCAGATGGTTCCAAACTATAAAGAAAATTCACCAGAACAAATGTCAATACATGGTTTTCCAACCACACTAGCAAGAAAAGACAGACACTCATTTAACTGGCACATATACACCCCTGCTGTGACCTGAGAAGCCAGGAATGCTTGAATCCTATTCTGTAACTATCTATTTGCCTTCTTCAGAAAACAGGACAAAGGAAAGTGTAACAAGGAGTTTACAAGTTCTTTGCTGATGACACAATTTAGGCCTCATATTAAGTCACTGTTCTGAAAAAAAAAAATTACACTTTAGGAGAAAAAAATAACAAAATGTCCCCCTTTGATACACTTCTGTTTTAGGAAAGTCTTCTTGAGCAACTGAGTTTTCATCAGATTGAAGTCATTTCAGCGGTAATTGAGAAATTTCTATGTAAGCAGGCACTGTACAAAGTACTAAAGGTCATGGGTAGAATAAAGGTCTCTGACTCCCTTTGCCCATTGGAGGGGGAAGCAAGATGTTTTTAAGTTTCTGCACTCCTGTTAATATTGTATACAAAGATGTCTGTTGCTTTCATTGTTTTAAAGAATAGTTTGCTATACTTATATGTGGTAAATGTAGTAAAGAAGAAAGGTTAAAAATAAAAACTCCAGCTCTTATGTTCAATCAGACAAGATTATTGCCACCCAGTTGCACTTACTCCACTGACTGTACTAAGGTCAGAAGCCGCTCTGATGAGATGGCCCTTTTGTACCCTCAACCCTCACCCTGCCATGCCCAGCACCACCAGCACCCACTCCATAAATGGCTTTCCCATCTCATCTCACCTCCACCCCCAGCCCGGCCAGAAATAATCTTTCCTCTGTACTCATACAGCACCTCATTTGTACTTATTTTACACGTTGAATGTTCAGATTTTCCAGGGTATCGGTTTTCAGGACTTGAATTCCCTGCTGGATTATCAGCTCCTTTATTTAGCAGAGTGACTAGGTTTGGTTCATCTCTGTATCTTCCTTAATGACTAACTCATTGCCAAATATAGAGTGATTACTACACAGACACAGAACAAAATTTAAAATTTCACACCTAAAATAGGCTACAAATGGACAGCTTACCTATTTGATAACACTGCAGACACAGATGTTTAAGACCGATACGTAACTACACTGATTTCAGTCACTGCCCAGAACTTCCTCACTGAGGGATTTACTTGGACTCTTAGGTAAAATGAAAGAGAGCAGTGACTTGGGTCAGCTTTCATCCATGACTACTGTGTGCTGATATGTTACTCGGCATTTAGAACACAATAGGAACAGAGTGCTTAAAAGAGCAGAAGCTCCAAAAATACTTGTAAAATAAACTGAATGAGTGAATGAATAATGGTGAACATCTTGATATATTTACGTAAATTATATCACAAAGGAATACATGGCAATATCTCAGTATGCGGAAAGAAACTGAAATTCATTTCCTTGTTATTCCAATGAGTAGCCAGAAGTCCATCTGCTTGTAGGCCATGCCTACTAAAATGGAGCAGTGCATGGGACCGTAGGGAGCCAAAGCATGAGGGAGAGAGAAGCGGGTAGAGGCTAATTCTTCCAGTGGGAGGACAGATAGACAAATTCAACAGTGACCTTACAGAAAAGGGAAGCTGATTCCTTACACTAGAAGAAATAAAAGTAATTCCCTTAAAGCTAGGAAAAGCAGTGAGAATATATCAGAAATGCCTGGAATCCACTGGACAAAAAAACAACACAGGTCCTGATGGGACACACTCTTGCCACAAACACAGTGAGAATTCAGAAGAGAGGCCTCCTGGGGACAGGGGTAGTGCTGCTGACAATGACCCTGGGTGGAGGTGGGAGCTGGGAATCAGGCACAAGCCCAGCATGAGAGAAGCACCTGAGCCAGACAGCTGCCATGTTTATGTGTCTTTGCACACAGCACAACTTTTACAAGGGACAAGTGTCACTCAAGACACAGCATCTTAAAGAAACCACACTAGACTGCTGAGAACTTTCCTGGCTAACAGTGCTTACTCCTAAACAGAGGGGAGAGGATATTGGAGATTTTCAGAAAAATAACTGGGGAAGGGTTTCCCAATGGTTGGTAGCTATGCAATAAATACTATACAAGGTAAGCCTCAACAAAACCTAGATTACTGAGGTTAACCGAGTCCCATGCAGGCTCCTGGGGGACTTCTGGAACAATAGTTATCACATGTCACACCGACAAACTATTGTAAATCCCAACAGCTGATACAAAGACCAATGATTTTTTTTTTAAGATTTATTTTTATTGTATTTTCATTGGAAAGGCGGATATACAGAGAGGAGAGACAGAGAGGAAGATCTTCCGTCCGATGATTCACTCCCCAAGTGAGCGCAACGGGCCGATACTATGCTGATCCGAAGCCAGGAGCCTCTTCCGGGTCTCCCACGCGGGTGCAGGTTCCCAAAGCTTTGGGCCGTCCTTGACTGCTTTCCCAGGCCACAGGCAGGGAGCTGGAAGGGAAGTGGGGCTGCTGGGATTAGAACCGGCGTCCATATGGGATCCCGGGCGTGCAAGGCGAGGACCTTTAACCACTTGCGCCACCGCGCTGGGCCCAGACCAATGATTTTTAAAGCAATTTGGAGACATTCATATAGTAAATCCCCTTTGTCTACCAAAGGAAAGGCAAGGCAGAGCAGCTGCTTAATGGTTACAGAGCAATATTCCACAACAGATTAAGCCAGGAAGAAAAGAACAACTCCACACGGATGTGATGCTGTATTTACACTACATCTATGCTTCTTAAAAAATAAACTGAATAGGAAATAAAGACTTCCACAAACTGAAGTCTCAAAGGCAATATCAAATTACATTATTTTACTTCTTTTTTATTTTTCTCTAACAAAAGCAAGAGTAAATCTCTACTCACAAGTTAATACAGTGTTTAACCTCCTTTACAAACAATAACAGAAGAACACAATGGCATATCTGTTAATATCTCAAATTATAATCAGGACCATTTGAATGTTAAACAACATTTGCATGGAAAAGCCAAAAGGAAGACTGATAATGCTCATTTTTATGGTCTACTGTGTACTATTCTTGAAATTAAAAAACGCCATGAAAAGCAGTTATTAAATTCATGAAAGCTGTCTTCAAGTATTTGAAGGACTGATAACACAGACAGTAAATTAGACTTCTGCATAGGCTCAGAAGCTGGGTTTTTTTTTTTTGCTCAATAAATAGATCTGTCATCCAATGAGAAAGGTCCTAAGACGGGATGCGAAATTTTGCCTTGGTAATGATAGCCAACATGTGCCAAGACACTGTGCTAAAACTGAGTAAGCACAAATTCACTTATTTCTCACAGTATTACTCTGAGATAGAACATATTATTGCCACCATTTTACAGATAAGGAAACATGGATCCATGAGGTAAGGAATTTCCAACAGCTGTAAAGAGTTCTCACTTTGGGTAGAAAACTGGACAAATTACTTCCAAAACCCATGGTAGCCTTCATAACCTTCTTTCTGACATGGCTGTGATCCCATGTTCATTTTCTTGCACTGTTCATTTGGAGGATAAAAACAGAACGACTTGAGAGACCACATGGACATTTTCTAATTATTTATAGTATTCAATTGAGTATAAAAAGGGGCTTTACTTTTTTGATGATGGTTGCAAAAGGTGAAAGAGATGATTTCACACCAGCTCCATGCCAGTCTCCATGCAGCTGCAGATATCACAACTATGCCTTAGATGATGTTTTTGGGAGTCACGTTACTATCAAATGGAGTTTTATTCTCAGCTTCTCAACCGACCTGAAGTGTTCATGGTTAATGCTGGAAGCTGTGATCATGAAATAAAACTATCATGGCAAACATAAGGATTCTCAGCGCAGAGACTGAACCTCATCTCACAGTCATGGGACAAAATTCTACTATTAATTTAGAATCCACTTTATCCATTAATATGAAATTTAGGTCATGATGGTGATTTAAACAATATGAGAGAATCAAAACTTTTCCAATTCTAGCCTAGTGGCTGAAGTTCTCATCTTACATGCACCAGAATCCCATATGGTGCCGGTTCTTCTTCTTGTTCTCATCCGGCTCCCAGCTTGTGGCCTGGGAAAGCAGTCAAGCACTGTTCAAAATCTTGAGACCCCGTACCCATGTGGGATACCCGAAAGAAGCTCCTGGCTCCTGGCTTCGGATCAGCTCAGCTATAGCCATTATTGCCACTCAGGGACTGAATCAATGGATGGAAGATTATGCCCTCAACCTCTCCTCTTCTCTGTATATCTGACTTCCCAATAAAAATACATAAATCCTTAAAAAATTTGATGCATGTATAACATAAATACATCATATCAAAATAAAATTTTATAGATTAAAATAAATCAAATTTAAAGAAAAATTTTTATTTTTTCCTGTTAACATTAAATCTTTTCTTTTGGATTAAATAGTTCTTCAAAGGCATGATTGTTATGCCTGTACATTACAGGGCTGAATGATACTTTATGTGACCATCTATTTGACCATTCTCCTATGGTTTGGCATTTTAGGTTATTTCCCATTTTTTAAAATATTATAAACAGTATTGCTATTAACATCCTCATACACACGTCTTTGTCAGCAGTTCTTATGATTTCCTTCGGCTGCAGTTCCCAGAAATAGAATTACTGGGTCAAAGGACACAAATTCTTTTAAAGTTCTTGGTAAAAACTATCAAGCTGCTTTCCATAAAGGGCTTATTCCTTTATTTCAAGTTATATTCCGTAGTGCAGATCGTGAGCGTGTCTACCTCGCCACACTTCTACCAGAATTATATATCAGTGGGGATTTGTTTTGAATTGTGGCAAGTTAATAGGGGAAAGATGTCGTGACATTAATGTTACGATCCCCATTTAATTAGAATTAAGCTGGCACTTTTTCACGTAGACATGTTATTTCTTTGCAGAGAGCATTCAAAAATAAAACATTTGGAAAAACAAATGTGAAAATACATAAAAACAAGAACTGTTAATAGGATATGTTACTTCTATTGAGGAATGAGATTACTGAAAAGAGTTTCAAAGTTAAAAGTACCGTTGGTCACTTGAGGAAATGGTCACTTATTTCTAGTTTTCTTCAAGTTTTTAAATGTCTCTGGAAGAGTATGGGTATTGACTAATAGCAAATGCATCCTTGGCATTAGAAGAGTACTCATTTTCTATCCTTACAGCATTTATTGGTGTTTAGATAGTTCTGGATTCTCAAACTGTCTGTTTATCCACGGAAGATAGTTCTTTTAATTTACCATTGAACTTGTTCCATGATTTGTTTCAAATTTTTTGCATACATGTAGTTCAAACATTTGTGAAAATGTACATATTATCTTTGTCGGGTTTTCACACCGAAATACATGCATGTCTTATATGATGGCACGGTGACAGTCTTTTTTTTTTTTTTTTTAGTTTTGGAATATAAAACAATGTGGTTTTATAGAAAGATCTTCAAAATTTGAAAAAATTCATTCTAAGCTGTGTTTCAGAGCTTCCTTAGAGAACGGTGGGTCTTTGTATAACTGAAGTAATTGCATCTATGCACATACATGACATGGCTCTATCTTCAACTTCTCAGCTGATTTGCACTGTCCGTTATCTATGCAAGGAAAGTATGATTGTGATAGAAATCTGAATCTTTGCAAACATGATTATTGCCTGCATAGACCGGCTCTCAGCTGATAGCTACGGTTAAACATTGCAATATTAATTTAGAATGAAGTTTGTCCTTCAGTATAAAATGTAAATCCCTGATGGCGACTGAAGTAACATGGGAGGAAAGTCAGAAACTAGCTTGAAATATTTTCCCAGAAAATCCGTGGTGCTTCGGATTTTTAATTTCATTTGCACAGATATCATCTGGTTAACTAAGTTGGCTATGTTTATTTTCAATTGTATAACAAAGTTACATGCATTTCCTTTCATGTTTTCTCTGTGGAACGTATGTCTCCCTTCAAATGCACCAGAGCATGGTGCTTAAAAAAGCAAAACTGCCCAGACTTAGCTCTGCCTCCTACTGCCTAAGCCTGCGGCAAGTGGCTAAATGCTTGTACATCTCGCATTTCTCGTCTCTAAAACACAGACGATCATCAAGACACCTAAGAAGCAATGTGAAAACCACACATTATTTTCAAAAAATAGTGAAGAACAGACATTTCAAGAGCAGAGAAAGGGAAGTCAGAACTTCCAAATGAACCAAGAAAAAACAAGATCCAGTGAGTGGAAATGCACTCAATGTCCTACAGACAACAAAAATTAGATCCACTGAAGAAAAGCCAGTGATTTCCAAGGACCATGTTTAAAACAAATGAGAACGAAAACAAAGCCAAAGAGGTGCAAGCAACTGGGTAGACAGAGAAATCAGGCAAACTTGAAAAAAAGAAAAAAGAAAAAGCAGTGTCAATTAACAATAACTGAGAAAGCTGAAGAGAAAACAAGATAAGGATCATTAAGTATAAATATAGGTAATATTAATAAGGAAGGTAAATAATAAGTCACCTACGCACAAAACAGCATGGGGAAAAACATAAAACTATTAAACAAACAGAAAAAAATCGGTGAAAATTTTAAATGTCTCTTTTAGAATTGGACATGTTGATTATACATATTTTATGCTATCCAAATAAAAATGACGCTTTATTAATATGTCTGCCTTTAAAACTTTTAATTCTGTTCTTCAACAAATCCTTAAAAGCAGAGACTTTTTTAGGCCACACTGTCTCACCTATGGGAAATAAAGTTAAAATAGTAAAAAGGGGCAGAATTTTTAGAATTACTTTAAAACTAAGAAAATAACCCTTGAACCAAAGAGAAAATCAAAAAGGAAACTGTTACAACTTATTTTGAAAGGAATGAAAAGAAAAATATGAAACAAAAGGAAAACTAATTATTTACCATAAGAACAAGAGCAGGAAAGTCTAAGAAAACTTTTCAAAGATAAATGCTAAAATTAATAATAGGAAATAAAAACAGTAGTTGAAACAATAAGCTAAAAATGATTCTCTGAAAAGACCAGTAAAGCAGAAATGCCATTTGTATGCCTGTTTAAGGAAAAAAGGAGAAAGCAAAAATATCCAAGTACGAGAATAGAAAGGAGACATAACCATAGAAACCAAATACACTTAAAGGAAATTATAAGAGAATAACACATACAGCATATTGACCACAACTTTGAAAACTTAAATGGGAAATTACTTAGTAAAACAAAAGTAACCAGAATTGAGCAAATAAGTGGAAAACCTGAATAGACCAATTACCCTAGTGCAGTGGTTCCCAAAACTTGCTGAACATTGGAACCACCTGGGGTTCTTAAAAACTGCTTAGATTCCAGCCTCAGCCTTTCTGATACAAGCAGTATGCCTAAAGTCCCCCAAGTGATTCCAGTGTGCAGCAAGGCTTGGGAACCACTCTCAGAATATATCTAATACGTGGTCCGAGAAGCAGCAGTCATGGCATAACTTGGGAACACATTAGAAAAGCAGCAAGACTTTACAACCAGAATCTGCAGCTTAACAAGATCTGCAGGTGATTCATGTGTACTTGGAAACAGCACCAGGTCCATATGGGTGCACAGCTGGATTTTAACTGGGCTTCATCTAGTCTTTAAGTTTCAATGCCATTTCGACTCTTCCTAGGCCACACAGTGATACACTTCCTTTGGGTGGGGTGGGGTGGGTGGTAGGGAAGATTCTCGCATGAGTCTTTATGAGGCTATCAGAACTTGGTTACCTGAACTTGCAACCTTCTTCATCAAATCAAGGCAAACCACCAACCAGAGATCAAACACACATAGAACAGATGCAACTACTAGAATTCTAATAAAATGTCAGGTCAAATATAGCAATGACATCAAAAGAACAATCAACTATTATCATTAAGGTTTATTCCGGGAACAACAGCAGTTCATTATCTGAGGATTAAATACCCACTCAAGGGTACTGAAAATCTATTTGACACCAAGAAGTCTAATTAACTAACAACAAATCTAAGTAAAAATTTAAGTTTAAAAATAAAAAAAAAAGAAAAGCAAACAAGTATCTTGACCCAAATCCAACAATACTCTAGAAAGACAGCACTAGTCTGACATTCCTACTTTCTGAACCTTTCCCTGCCCCTCCTCCAGTGGGGATGTGTGGCGAGACCGTGGTTAACCTTGCAGTTGGGCTGCCTGTGTCCCATAATAGAGCGGCTGGGTTTCAGTCCTAGCTCTAGCTCCTAGCTTGAGCTTACTGATAATGCAGACCCCAGGAAAAGGCAGTGATGGTTCAAATTGAGTCCCAGCAACTCAGACCGGATGCCTGAATTTTGGACCAGGCTCCTGGGTTACCCCGATCATTGGCATTTGCTAGGGTCTGCTTGTGGCATAATGGCTAAAGCCAGTGCCTGCCATGCCAGCATCCTGTATGATTGTTGGTTCATGTCCTGGCTGCTCCAATTCTGATTCAGTTCCATGCCAATGGCCTGGAAAACCAGCAGAGAACGGCCCAAGTGCTTAGAAGTTGGCCACCTACATGGTAGATCCATACAAACTCCTCAGTTTGGCGCAGCTCTGGACTTTGAGGCCACTTGGGGCCACTTGGGGAGTGAAGCAGCAGATGGAAGATTTTTCCTTCTCACTCCCTAACTATGACTTTCAAAATAAAAGCAAAAATCTTAAAAAAAAAAAATGAACCAGCTGATGGAAGCTCTCACACTCTGTGTCCGTATATTATTTTTAAAATTATATTACATAATATACACATACATAACACCACCTCTCAAATAAGGTATACTTGTTTTTCAAATGCAATCTTCAAAAAGGCAATCTGGAAATTCATCACAAAAAGACAAAGGCAGTATGATTTCACTTAATCTAGAACAGTCGGACTCACAGAAACAAAATGAATGCCAAGGGGCTGAGGATAGTCAGGAATGGGAAGTTTTTAAATTTTTTTTTAAACTTGTACAACTTAAGTTTTGCAAGACAAGAAATTCCTGCAGGTCTGTTTCACAACAATGTGAATTCACTCAACACTACTGAATTGTACATTTAAAAACAGGTAAGAGGGCAAATTTTATATTATCTGTACTTTGCTACATTTATAAAAATGTAATATATAAGATGTATCCAAGAGCACTGATATTACTATATATATACATTTTTATATATTATAAAACTATAGCATAAATACAATGTTGAAGAAAAGCTATTTATATTGGTAATTTTTGTATTATTTATAAAAATCAATTAGATATAGCTATCAGTTTGTTACTATTCTCATGATCTGCCCACATTGATAGCCATATTTATAGTTTTTATTTTTCAGTTGCCAAATTTTTACATTTTGACTCATAACTTTGTCAGCTGGAACATATTTTCAAATGAAACTTTTACAAGGAAAATGACGATTTCTATTTTTTGGGTCTATGAGTAATAAAAATATATTCCTAATGCTTTTGACTGGAGGTAAAATTCTTGGAGCAGAAAAATTAATCATAATCACAAGTTCTCTTCCATTGCCATCTAGTCTTTAATATTGAAAAAAGGAGTATCCAGGTACCTTATTTTTCATCCAGCATGATTACAAGATTTTCTTAGTCATTTATGAAATACAATTATTTCACAAGGATACATTTAAATATAGGTCTTCCTTCATTGCTATTGACAGGCTGCCGTTAGCTCTCTGGATCCCATTTGTAATTTTTAGCACATAAAAATTTTACTTGCCTGTCTCTTATTCTCTTTCTCTTCTAAATGCTCTGATTTTTCTAAACGTCTAAATTAACACTGAATTTTCTATTTTCCCATCATTGAATTTTGTCTATTATCTCTTTCTAAAAGAGAACATCTTTAGTTTATCCTCTTTGTCAATGATTGCTTCTGTAATATCAGTTTTGTCTCCTATTCCTCAAATACTGCTTGAATTGCATGAAGAAAATTTATTTTCTTGCTGTGTTCCCTCCTTCCCCATTGTTCGGTGATCATTGCAGCTACTCATTTCTTTTTTCATTATTTACTTTTAATAAAGTTCTATCTTTGAAAGAAAAAAAATATTTTGGCTGAAATTTTCTGCCAGAACTTTAGAGAAGAAATGTTCTTTTAGAACATTTGAAGATGTGTTTTGGATCTTCACAGCTTATTTTTCCTTGTGCGCGCCCCATTATTTTCTCCATAGTGACATACTGATGTGTTTCCTTTCTCATATATGTCTGCTTAGGATTGAGCTCAGAACTCTGTGTGGCTCTCCTTCGGCCACGTAATTTAAGCACATAGTACAGGTTGAGAGTGACGGCTCTAAAACTGGCAGAATTGGCTCTAAAGACTTTGTGTAAATAATCTACCTTGAATAAAATCAAGGTTCATTAAAACATGTGATATGAAGTAATCATGCAAGAATTATAATTTCTATACTCAAATAAACTTATCTCTTAATTTCATTTTCCATGACATTTTTAAAGTATTGAACAATGGCTATCATTTACTGAGTATTTATTATGTCAAGCATCATGCCAAGTACTTTAACTGCACCTTAGCTCAA
Source organism: Ochotona curzoniae (assembly GCF_017591425.1). Lineage (NCBI taxonomy): Eukaryota > Metazoa > Chordata > Mammalia > Lagomorpha > Ochotonidae > Ochotona > Ochotona curzoniae. The sequence goes on along the minus strand of NW_024467106.1, from coordinate 46,927,148 downwards.
TTTCCAGAATTGCTCCCTTTCTGTTCATAACTTGGAAAAACAATATATCAAATCCCTCAAAAATACTGAAAGTGTGAACTGGACGTGAAGTCTAACAAATTATATATAGTAACTACAACATATCATCCATTCAATACAGATATCAAATGCTCACACTGCACCCCCACAAACTGGTATAGCTAAAATACAAACTATATAAAGTGATTCAATAAATGACTACTGACAGGGACAATAGAGTAATACTAGTAACCCTAGCAGTCAAAGTTGATAACCAGAGCTCCCAAACAAGTCCCAACAATAGAGTTTTCCTTTTACTGGGCATTACAAGCAAGTGGACCCTACTCCTCTGCACCCTCTCCCATACAGAGATGCAAAATATTATCATGGTAGTACAACTTCCTATAATAGCAGGTGGATACTCGAAGGGCAGAAGCACCAAGTTTCAAACAAACCCTATCAATGGTAGTAAAAAGTTTGATGTAGGACCAAAGCGGAGTACTTTTGAAGGCTATATAATGCAAAATAGAATCAAATAGTTGGAGGTCTTTCTATCCCCAACTTCTCCTCTCCCATTGCTCCCTCTTTTCCTAAACCTGTTCTCTGAGTTTAGAACCTTGTAAGTTCAGATAGAAAATATCAGCACCTCCAAGATGATGACACATCATTAATTGTATCTACAGTTCCTCAGGAAAAAGATACCACTACCTTTTGTGGATAAAAACATGAGTGAAACACTAGCATTATTCCATCTTAGCTTACTGGATATATAGCTATAGTTACGGGACAGACCACCAAGAATCTAATGAGGGGTTGTCCTTCAGTATCATACTTAGTGACTACAAATATTTTTAACATTTGACATATACTCAGGGAAACTTTGGTGATAAGTTACAAGAAGCTGAGTTGGAAGTAAAGGTATAAGGTGGAATTTATATTTACTAGCTACAACTAGTTTGCAACATATCTAAAACGAAATGACTTTAAGTTTTACTAGTCTAGATCAAATTCTAGTAGGCTGTGTGTATGTGTATGTGCGTAATTAAATTTGACAAGCTAATTTTAGCATTAATATGTAAATACAAAGTACCTTAAAACTAATGATATTTATTTTTAAATATTATGGTGGAAACTCAGGTATTGGCAAAAGGTGGACCTATAGTTTAAGAAAATGACCAGAGATAGACATACACATTATACAAATATGGCTACTGATGTTTGATAAAGAGACCTAGGGAACTCACAAGAGAAAGAAAAGACCTTCTAATCAATGGTGCTGGATCAATAGGACATCTGTGTGTAAAACTAAAGCAAAACAATGAGCATTGGGGCCAGTGTTGTGGTGCGAAGAATCCTCCTGCAATGTCAGCATCCTACTTGGGTGCCTATTTGTGTCCTAGCCGCTCCACCTCTGGCCCAGCTTCCTGCTAAGGTGCTTGAGAAAGCAGCAGAAGTTAGTCCAAGTGCCTCAACCCCTGCATCCACATGGGGGACACGGAAAAAGTTCCTGACTCCTGCTGCTCTCTCTAAGTCTATATTTCAAGCAAAGAAAAATAAATAAATTTTAACAACAACACCATAAGGAAATAGTACCCAGCAATAAAAAAGAATGGACTGTTGATGCTTGCAAACACATGCATACATTTCAAAGACATTGTGTTAAGAGGCTAGACTAAAAAAAAAAACAGCAACAACATGTTTTATGACAACATTTATATAAAACTCTAGTAAGATAAACTAATTTTATGGCAACAGAAAGTAGACAGAAGTCAACTGAGAGTCATCTAGGAGCAGAGAAAGGCACGGGTTTAAAAGACTGATGGACACAGCATCGTGGTGATTACACTGAGTGCTCTCTCTGTCTACGAGTGTGTGTAAATTCATCTACATTAACACTATCTGTATAAAACAACTACGTAACTATGCCTCAATAAGGCAAAGAAAAACCCAGCTCTTTGAACAAGCGATCTACCAGTGGATCTCCAGATGTTCTTACTGTCATATTTTCATATCACAAAGAAGAATCAGAAATAATCAGAGTAATGAGAACAAGTTTTGAAAATATTAGCACTTATCAGTCAACTGACTCTGCAGCTTTGAAAAAGCTATCTGGTCTGGTTCCACATTCATGATGAAGAAAATTCTGGAAATATTATAGTCCATTCCCCATGGATGAGTAAACAAAAACACAAAAACAACACCCCTACCCTTCATAAGCTTAGGAGAAGAAAACTTTATCCATTTTTTTTTTATTATTCTGAATCACTAATTTTAAGAACATTGCAATTCTCAGCTTTCTAAAAATGTATCATGAGGTCACGCTATACATGAGGAGAGGCTCAAACATTTCCCACACATGGTCACATCTGGTGTGTAGTCTACCTACAGGGCAGGAGAGGAACTCGGTAATTACTTCTGCAGATGCACCTGCTTTTTCTGGCATAGACTGAGTTCTGAGGATGGGGCGGTCTCATGCACTGCCAGAACTGATTATTTACTCTAACATTGGTCTAAGCCTCCTCTTCCTAAGACTTGAACACTGCGTTTCTAGCCTCTGATTTACAAAAAAAACCACACTCTCACCTCAAGGAATACAGGATTAACTATAACAGCCATATCAAGAGGGACAAAACGATGCATTAACTGCAAATATTGTGCAGTAGCGAGTCGAGGGAATTCTTTACCCAGGAAGCAATATGGAGGTGCAGACATTCTAGAGAGGGGAGCAATGAGCAAAGTCACAAAGGAGAGACACTACTGAGAGACTAAGAATTGTGGTACACATGTGTGCAGCGGTAAAAAGCATAAAGGTAGTTATGACATGCCATGCTTACAAGTCAAGTTTAGCTTAGAATAAGGACTATGGCATCAAATAAAGAGAGAAGTGAAATAATCAGATGTGCCCAATAGAGAATCCATCACATACTTGTAACGCATATATCAGGACTTATTTCCCAATGCTGATAAAATATTCTGGGGTCAGCGCTGTGGCACAGTAGATTAAACTGCTGTCTGTGGCGCTGGCATCCCATTTGAGCACCAGTCTAAGTCCAAGTTACTCTACTTCTGACCCAGATCCCTGCTAATGTGCCTGAGAAAGCAGCAGAGGATTGCTTAACTCTTTGGGCCCTTCTCTCTCATGGAAAATCTGAAACTACTGGCTCTTAGCTTCAGACTGGTCCAGCTCTAGGCTTTGCAGCCATCTGGGAAGTGAATCAGTGGATGATCTCTCCTCTCTCTCTCCGTCTCTCTCTATATATATATATGTCTCTCCTTCCCTCCCTCCCCCTCCCTCTCTCTATAACTCTATACCTCTGTCTCCTTCCTCTGTAATTCTTTCCAGTAAATATTAATAAATCTTTTTTTAAAACTAATAGCCACAAAGATAAGGGAAATTACTAACAGGATCTAGGCAAGCACATTAAATGAAGAGGGTATAAATAATTTTTAAAGCAGTAATTGAGGGGGAGGCCCAGTTCAGTAGCCTAGTGGCTAAAGTCCTTGCCTTCCACACATCAGGATCATGTCAGAAATGGTTCATGTTCCGGCTACTCCACTTCCCACACAGCTCCCAGTTTGTGATCTGGGAAGGCAGTCAAAGATGGCCCAAAACCTTGGGAGCCTGCACCCACATGGGAGACGTGGAGGAAGTTCCTGGCTCCTAGTTTCAGAACAGCTCAGTTCCAGCCATTTCATCCACTTGGGGAGTGAACTAGTGGATGGAAGACCTTCTGTTCTGTCTCTCCTTCTTTCTGTAATTTCAACTTTAAATAAAAAATAAATAAATCTTTAGAAAAAAAGTATTAATTGATACCAGTGGGGACTGGCATTGTGGTGCAGTGAATTCAAGTTTCAGTTGCTCCACTTAGATCCAGCAGGGAAAGCCAAAGAATATGCAATGTTCCAATATGCAATGCTGCAATAATTGCAATATGCAATATGCAAGAGAGTATACCACTGTATCCAATGTGCAACAGAGTATACTGTTAGCCAATGTCTTATAATCCATCACATGACTGCTTCTTGTTATTTCCAAGTTCATGTGATGATAAAGATGAGAAAATTAAACCTGAAAAATAATCAGGCAGTGTTCAAGTCTTTCTCATGAACACTGCAGGGACATGACTTTGACCAAGTAGCAGAATATAGGATAGAATATAGGCTGAATAACTCTAGGAGGTTCAAGAACTAAAGATATTACAGCAAAAACAGAAGTTTGCCCCTTGTTCTAGAATATGTAAGTAAACACAAGGAACCAAGATCCACGAGGAACAGTAGCATATACCATCCAAATCTGAAAAATCAATGGCATAAATTAGCCAAAACTAAGTTAAATTAGTACACTAGAATACTTGCTCATACTATGTTAACATCTTGATATTCTTTTTTAGTCACAAAATATAGAAAAATGAGAATTTAGTAGATTTAGTAGATTTGCTTAATGTCTATAAACTGGCTTTCTTAAGACCACAAGGTAGAAAAAGATTAAAGCTTGAGTGTCTAGGTGCACATCTCGTCATATTTTTGTGGTCTGAAACACACTGCTATGAAATGAAGCCCTCTTTCCAAGCACGATGCACTCTCTAATGTGTAAATGAGAGATAACTTGGTGCCTTTGTACAGTTGGTAATTCAAGAAAGCTTAACTTTTCTGAAGTTCTTTGATTTTTAACTAGCCTGGAGCAAGTCCACTCCACCGCAGTCCAGACAAAAAAAATGCTAGCTTTCCAATGACAAGAAGCAAAGTGTTTTGTATTATTAAATTGCACCTATATGCTATAAAAGCAAACCTTTTACATAAGGCAAGACAAAGGATTTGTGGAGAGGAAACTTCGGGTGTGAGCACTCATTGTAAAGGAACATAAGATACCTGGATGAAACACTGCCCACAGCAACAGGTTCAGTCAGCCTCAGCCACTGGCATTATGACCATGGCCTCTCTTAACACGGGAATTCAGACCTTCCCCATGGGTTACTTAGACATTTAACAGAGATAGAAGCATGCATTGTAGCCCCATCTTTTAAAATTTAACAGATTACAACCCATTTTTGTGAAATCATCTTGGAGGTTCTCTGAAACTAGATGTAACATAAATTAATCGAGTGCCTACATCAATATATTAACATTCCATTTAGACTGTACGTTACCTATGATATCATTTCACATAGCGTAAGATTCTGAAATACAGTAATAAACTATTAAGACAAGCTTGAGTAACTCTCACCACGAACTACTTCTTCCCTTCCCAACACTGAGAAAGCAGAGTATTTACTGTTCAAACCAGACCATGAGCATGTACCAAGTTGATCCTCGATTTATGGAAGAGCAGCACCCTTGGCACTCTTGACAATATGTAGGATGGAAAAAAAGATGAGAGCCATTGAGTATCTAGTAACTCCAAAAACAAAGCAGAAGAAGCCATTTTCTTCATCAGTGATCCAGGTTCACAAGCTCAGAAACTCTCAGCGGACATCACTCCCCGAGCTCCTTCCGAGGAGGGATGATTCACTCAAGCTTCCTTTTCATCCTCTCCACATCCTCCACTCAGTGTGCTTTCTCTCAAGAGCTACAACCATGACATTGTCCCTGAGAGCTCACCTGCGGTCCCCAAACTCTCCTGGTTTTGTTGAATAGTGCTATCAATAAACTTTGCTGTTTCTCTTTGTAGCAGAAATGGCTCTAATCATAGTCTGAGTAAGGACCCAGCAAAATATTTGCTTGCTTTATCAAGAGGCAATGTACCATAATACACTGAGCACCTTAGTGAGTACGGAGAAGGAGAACAGTGGAAAAATCGCTAATCATATATTGGAATTACCAAGGAGTTAAGTTTGTCACTCATGAAAAAAACAATAGACTTTGACCTGCAGTTGCCAATAACATACTGAGACAATGGGCAAAGACACATAAACTGTTGCCCACATATCTTTAAATACAGTAAAATGGTTGACATGGTGACCACATTTACATCTGCTGTTTCCTTGAATGATCTTTCTCAGAATGTGCCAAGCAAAAAGATACTGAATTATTACAGCATATTCACTATGGGGGAAAAGATCTGATTACTGGGAGAGAGAAACGTACCGAGCAGCAATCCTCATGGAGACAGAGATGTCCAGTCCTGCCTGGGCAATCTGAGACAATACATGAACTAATTTACCTATAAAGATTAAACAAGAGTTTGTGGGAAGGATAAAATCATCTTGGCAGAGCAAAGAGCACATGGTATGCAAGAGAAGATCCAAAGGAACCCACTGTCTGCTGTTGAGCAGCAGACAGACCAGTGACACAGAATACAGGCTTCTAAACAGTGAAACAGAAGCAAGCCAGGTTGGGGTTTCACAGAGTATATTCACAAAGGATCAGAGAAAAGAATGGGGAGATAAGAAGGAATTGTAAGGGTCTGGCACAGCAGCCTAGTGGCTTTAAAGTCCTCGTTTTGCATGTGCCAGGATCCCATATGGGCACTGGCTCTAATCCCGAAGGCAATACTTCCCATCCAGCTCCCTGCTTGTGGCCTAAGCAAGCAGTCAAGGATGACCCAAAGCTTTGGGATCCTGTACCCGCGTGGGAGACCTGGAAGAGACTCCAGGCTCCTGGCTTCAAATTAGCACTGCTCCAGCTATTGCGGCTGCTTGAGGAGCGAATCATTGGATGGAAGATCTTCCTGTCTGTCTCTTCTCTCTATATACCTGACTTTGCAATAAAAAAAAAAAGAGGGAATTATAAGAATCTGGCATACTTTCAGGTTAAAAAAAAAAAAGTGTTGGGCCCGGCGCGGTGGCGCAAGTGGTTAAGGTCCTCGTCTTGCTCATGCCCAGGATCCCATATGGGCGCCGGTTCTATCCCAGGCAGCCCCGCTTCCCTTCCAGCTCCCTGCCTGTGGCCCGGGAAAGCAGTCGAGGACAGCCCAAAGCTTTGGGACCCTGCACCCGTGCGGGAGACCCAGAAGAGGCTCCTGGCTTCGGATCCGCATAGTATCAGCCCGTTGCGCTCACTTGGGGAGTGAATCATTGGACGGAAGATCTTCCTCTCTGTCTCTCCTCTCTGTATATCCGCCTTTCCAATAAAAACATAATAAAAATAAATCTTTAAAAAAAGTGTTTAGAGCCAAAAGGGAGTAATGGGAACTGAGAGGCACAGAGAGGGACAGGAACCTTTCAAAGTAAAATTTGAATAAATATGTGGAGACTAAATGAGAAAGAATGGTGGACTTGCGCCTGTTACTGAAGGACTCTATCATTGTAATAATACAGTAGAAAACAGGGTTGGTGAGAACGGGAGGGAGGAAAGTGGGACGGAGGGCGAAATCCCTATACTTAAAAAATTCTATCATTAGAAATAATAATAAAAGAAAAAAAATACTTTTTAAAAACAAAATCTCAGCTTCTCACATCATTTCATAAAAAAAAAAACCAGAGCTGAAATACTTGATTTCTGAATGTAAAGTCAAGTATAGTTTTAAATGGAAACAGAAAAATCGACTTCATAAACTAGTAACACCATGGAAAGACAAGTGGAAAAAAAATTTAGACAATGTTAACATACAGATTTAGCAGATCAAGCCCCGCCAGGGAAGAAGCACTCTAAAAATACACTTGTATTCTTTCTTATCCAATATTAAAAACTATGTAATAAAATGTTTTTCTGCCTTTCTTTTGATGCCCAAAGGCTTACAACAAAGTTTACAATCTGAAACCAATTCTATTTCACGATGAGGTTTCAAACATTGGATTCTTTCATCTCTTTATAAAATCTCAGTCTATGCTTACGTATCTTATCTCGCCCTCAAATTTTGCTAGGTCAATATAAGTGTTCAGAGAAGTGTAAAAGTCCAACACATTTCTATTTAGTTCCACAGTAAATGATACTTCCTGCACAAATACTTCTTTAAATCAAGCCAGCTGGAAGAGTAGGATGAAAAAAGAAATAAATAAAAACACCTCGCTTTTATCAAGCACCTGTTCTTTTCCAGGGGTGCTCTCCTAGCACCTCCTCATAACTGATGTGGAGATAACTGATTGCACTAAGTTTCTGTCGTTGGTTGACTTATTCGGTCTCCCCTATAGTCCCTAGGAGCCCTGCAGAAGACAGGGTATTGATCTGGGGAAAAGTTTAATCCCAAATTCACTTTTCTACTGCACCACATTTGCCTAAGAGCTCAAGAACAGGGTTTCACAACTATGAACTCCAATGACACTTGAGCTGTAGGACCTAAATACTATATATTTTATGATAATATCTATAACATTTATGTGTGTGTGTGTGTGTGTGTGTGTGTGTATTTATAGACAGAAAAGACTGGGTGTTTGGGAAGGCTCTGATGTAATTCATGTTTTAAAATTTTTTCTATAGCCTAGAAGCATGCATATAATAAATGCTCAATTCATATCTGTAGGCTGCAAAATCTACCTCTAAACTAAGCCGTTTTTGTCCATAATGTGGAAAGATGTTTATTCCCCACTTCACAAGGGCAAATGGCTGTCTTTACTCCTGTTAGCTGACTCAAACCATATTCCTACTATCTGGCATATTTAATTCTGAATTCAGCAGCCAGTGGGCAGTTAATATTATTTATTGCCTGAAAGGATACATGATTGGGGAAATAAATGGAAAAAACTCCTTCTCTCAGGACTCACAGTCTCTTTTTTCCAATTAGATATTACAAGTAATCAGGCTAGTTCCACTGAAGAGGCTGGGCAAGATGCCAAGTGTTATCCAGATCAACCTTTGAGGAGCAGGTTTCATAAACGCATCCAGAAGGTAGCCTATCAAAAAGGAGCAGAGGGCTATGCACTCTCGGGCTTTTCAAGAGTAATCTGTGAACAAAACTTTTCCCTCATTCTTTCTTCCTTTACTTTGAATGTTATTCTAAATTTGAAAATTCACGGCAACACTGAATATGATGTTTCCACAAGTAAGAGACTAAAGAAAAAATGTTTATGAAACCAATGCTATTTACCAAAAAGAAAAAAAAATTAACTTTAGGACAGACTTGTACAGACCTCCCTCTCAAATTCCTTCAAAGCTTTATCTATGATTTCAGATCCTAATCAACTGTCAAGCTATCCTTTTAGTGTCTTTCTATTTATATTTTTTATGGATAAAAAAGCAGGTTTACAACCTATGGCATATTGCCTAATGCCAAAATTTAAATTATTTCTAAGAACCATTAAATTGTGCACTTCCTCCCATTAAGCATATCTTCATATTGATGCATAAAACAAATGATGAGAAAGAGGTGGATATAGACTTATTAACTAGGAAGAGTGGGGTATGATATTTTAATTCCGAATCAGTGCTCCCTTTTAATTTTGAAGACCAGATTTTGAGATAAAACATGCTTTTATGAGGTTCGTGAGAGCTTTCATGTTTAAGTGCCCTCAGCGTCAAACAGCAAAAAGAAGTTTTAGTATTTTACTAATAGAGGATAACAACATTATCCAAAATTGTAACATCCAGGAGAAAGGTCAAGCATGCAAGGGTCCTCATGATCTCAATAGAAGAACATGAATTATACACATGCTGAACAAGTTCCCAAGTATTGATTTGGTTAACCTTAAATATTTCATAATAATTCTCAATGATAATTGGCCTCAATTTCAGTACCCATAAAATTAGGTTGGAGAAATATCAAACTCAAAATGTTTGTGACTTAAAGAATTTCTTAAATGCAACAAAAGTATACTAATATACTCATAAGAAGTTAATCAATAGTCTTTGATTAATTTATTAAAATACATAGTTCTTTACAACTCTATTCCAAACAAGAAATAGACTGCTTAATCAATATACACTGAATATATGGTCCTGATCATTCTAAGGTGTTTTTACAGGATACATGCACGACAACACAAAGAACAAGAGAAGCACTCTATAAAATAGGAAGGAAAGAGGCAGAGAAGGAGGCAGGAAGGAAGAGAGGGAAGAATGAAAGAGGGGAGGGAGGGAGAAGGAAGAAAGGAAGGAAGGAGAAATATAAAGAAAGGTAATTAACTTCATGCCATTCTAGGTCAGTTATGTTTTCGTAAATGTTAGAAGAAATGCTTTGAAATTTGTATTTCAAAATTTGCAAAGACCACTTTTGACTTTACCAGCTAACAAAAGGCTTCCCACAAAACTGCACTTTTCTGAACTACAAAATGAAGCAGCAGCTTGGGATTGACTTAGAAACTAAAAACGCAACTTTTACATTGTCTTTTCTTTGGCTATCACCCGTGCTAGCATTAGGCAAGCGATAGAGATTGCACTGTCCAGAAGATTGTAGTCCAATGAATATAGAAACTCAAAATAATAAAACAAATCAAAGCTAATTTCAAAACACTGCAACCTAGTTGTTCAAGTATTTCCTAAAAGTAGTAATGGGGTTTCAGGTTACTGGAAATAATATTAGACCTAAATGCCTAAATTAATAACTCATTCCTGTTTGTTCCATGGTAGCTGTTTTCTTTTGTTGAAAGGACTCTTAGTATTTTACTAAGAGTATTTTAGAAGAGATCAGTTTGGTAGTTTAAAAGAAGTAACTATCATGAACAAAGAAATAGGCATCATTTAAAAAACAATAGCCTAGGACCTGGCAGAAGAGCCTAGTGGCTGCATTCTCCCCGTTGCATTTGCCGGTTCATGCCCCGGCTGCTCCACTTTCCATCCAGCTCCCTGCTTGTGGCCTGGAAAAGCAGTGGAGAACGGCCAAAGCCTTGGGACCCTGCACCCACGTGGGAGACCCAGAAGAAGTTCCTGGCTTTGGATCAGCCCTGCTCTGGCTATTGTTACCACTTGGGCAGCGAACCAGCAGATCTTTCTTTCTGTATTTCCCTTTCTCTGTATATTTGCCTTTCCAACAAAATAAATAAATAAATAAATAAATCTATGGGAAAAAATCCTAGCATCACAGGATGGTTTTTTAAAAGATTTATTTATTTATGTTGCAAAGAAAGATACATACAGAGGAGGAAAAACAGAGAAGATCTTCCATTCAATGACTCATTCTCCAAGCAGCCACAGTGGCCGGAGCTGTGCCAATGCGAAGTCAGGAGCCTGGAGTCTCTTCCAGGTCTCCCATGTGAGTTCAGGGTCCCAAACCTTTGGGCCATCCTCAACTGCTTTCTCAGAAGCATGGCCGCCAGGATTAGAGCCAGTGCCCATATGGGATCCTGGCACACACAAGGCGAGGACTTTAAAGCCGCTGAGCTACTGTGCCAGGCCCGATGTTTTGTTTTATTTTTGTTTTTATGAAATAAAATAAAATCTTAAAACAGCCTGGTGGTCCATGACCAAAACAACGACACCATCTCACCATCTCCTTGTATTCTATGTCAGAGCACCTTAGCTCTGAGAAAATCATGATACCCATTTCCAGCAAGTAACAAATAAAATACTCAACAACAAATAGGAGGGTACTGCAAAAGGCTCATGAATAATAGAATTAACAGATGCATTCATTTAGGGGCAGGTGTTGTAGTGTGGTGCATTGAGGAACCAGTTGGGATGTCCATATAACTTCTTGTATTGCTTGTGTGACCCTGACTGTTCTGCCTCCCATTCTGCTCCAGGCTGTAGTGCCTGGGAAGCAGCAAATGAACGCACACAGATTTGGGCACCTGCTGCCCACCTGGAGACTGGAATGGTCTTTCTGACTCCTCCTTTCTGCTTGACTCAGTCCTGGCTTTTATGCTCACTTGGGGAGAGGAAGCAAATGGAAGATTCTCTTTTACACTCTCTGGCTCTCCCTCTCTCTTCCTGACACTGAATTTCAAATAATTTTTTTTAAAAGTTAAGTTTATTTTAGCACAGAAACTTTGAAATCTATGCACAATAGATCTTAAAAGTTTTTGAAAAATTACTATTCTGAAGAAGCTATGCATGAATTTCAAAATACTTCTGCAAAAAAATTAACTTTTCTTCATTCCATTTTTAAAGAAATGAAGAACCCTCAGGTTTAATAAAACACCATAAAGATTATTTCATGCTTATCAAAATGGCAGACAAAAAATATCTAGGAAACACCAAATATTCTTCTTTCCATAAAAGCTGCATTTGTCTTGTTGCTTGTGTTTATACACTAATTCCAACCGAAAAGCACAAGTTAAGAATGAACCGCCTATCTGTAGACATGCACTCTTCAGTTTGAAGAGCATTAAGGCCAAAGTTCAGAGGTCCTGTTGAACCAGCAAGAACATGGTCCCCATATCAGAAATGTCTGATGCTGACCAAAGGCCATGATAAAAAGGGGTAGCCACGTGCATCATTACTCACAAGATAATTTGGTGGGAGTCCACCTCTACAGTGGAGCACTGAACGTAAAAAAAAAAAAAAAAAAAAAAAAATTGTACCTCCAAAATGGCTTCAATTTTTGTGGCTGAGGCACAAACACAGAAGCAGACCACAGCAATGTCCAAAGGTTCTACAACTCCAGGTAGAAAAATAGCAGTGATGAGAAAGTTTAGGTAATCAAGGTGGGTCAAAAAAATAGTTTCATTATGGTATTAACAAGTGCAAAGTAATTTGATGGTTGCACTGTTTGCAGCAGTGGATTGAATTTTCATGCAAGTAGGTTACATTTTCTCAAGATACTGAATATCATCCTTGCAGATTTCACATTTTAGTCAAGGCCAGAAGAGAGATAAAAGATCGATTATACTGCAAAATGCCAAAGATGCCTGTACTGAGGAGAGTTAACAGTGAGTGTAATTTTAACTAACAAAATCTTAATAAGTTCTCAATTTTTGACACTTCAAATGAGAAAACAACCTGCATTCTTGGTGATTTGATTGATTTCAAGAGATTACATGGCCAATTCTTTAATCAAAAAATTCCTTACTAAGGTCCATGGTAAGTTTATAACACAATTTGCTAGTAGACTTTAAAGTTAAGTTCATAATGTAATGATATATAAAGCATGTTAAAATTACGCAATGCATTTTAATAAAAACAGAAATATACTGTCTTTCTTGGACTATGGGTGTTTTATTACATCCTAGCTCTGAAAGACCGATTTTCAATATACTACACACACACGATTTTCAAGCAGTCCAAAAAGGTATCTACCTGTAACACCCCAGTTTCAATACACAAATCTCAAAAAGTTGTATTTCCAAGGCAAATCCAAAAGAGAAAAAATTAGAAGTATTCTACCATGATTGTTTCAGTCTGCTACATTATGAACAAACAGAAGAAAATGAAGAGGCTCCAGTGAATCTTTCTGCTCCAGCAAAAGAAAAATTTAACAAGCTTGTAAAAAAAAAAACACATTGAAAAATCAAACTCATGTATAACTATTACAAAGATTCATTTAGTTCAAGTGGAGAATGTTTTTGGGTAAGTATAATTTCTTCAGTATATGTTCAGAAATGCATTTCAAACAATAGCTGCTTTATTAATTTCAAATCAAACTGCCATTCAACCACAAAAACAAATCCTTTGTTTAGTCTGACTTATGATACTTATCAACTCCTTTCCCGCTAAAGGCTCTTTCCTTCTAGTTTTTATAAACGAGTATGAAGGCTTTTAGAAAATATCTGGGTTCAATTCTCTTTGGGCTAAAATACAACACAGAAATATTTTTCAACTAAAAAGAATACTTGCAAAGTTAAGAAACATTACAGGCTAATGGAATTTTTTCCATTTTCAGAAAATTTCTGACAAAATGTCCTGTAATCAAAATAGATTGTATTGAGGGAAAGACAATTGAAGTAATTCTAATGTCATATCGTACAAAAAAAATAAAATAAGTTTAATTGTGAATTACACATAAAATCATTCATTCTTCTGATGTATTACTCTCAGCATATAGCATTATTCAATGATTTGTGAAAACAATCATCAGCTTGTTACAAATTTTTTAAATCTGTAAGCAGAACTTTTTTCTTTAATAATTTTGTGTGAAATATAGTAAGCTAACATGTACCTGGAAAAGATTTTTTTCTACGGTAGAGATAAAGAAAAAATATAGGCATGACTCAGAAATGAAAACAATATTTTGTTCCAGGTTTATATTTTTACTTGTATAGAGTATCTTTGCCGAGTTCATGCAAAAATAATTACAAAAAAAAATTTGCACAAATCTCAAAATTTCCTGTGCCAAAATAAATGTATCTTGGGACTTCATTTTCCCCCAAATTTCTGAAGAATCCTTGCACAACATCTCTGGCTGTATCATTCTGATATCACTTTAAGAAAGTTGGTCTAATAACTTTGCTTGTAATTTTAAGGTTCTTCAGATAATTCCTTTTTTTTTCTTTCTTCTTCAGCTGTCTTGACCTCATTTTTACTCAAGCATTATTACAAAAAGGGTGAAATAAACAAGGACCTAAGGCTGGGTCTATCAAAGAAAATGTTGATTAACTGCTTTCTGTAAGCTTTTAAAAATATAATCAATGGACAAACAGATGAGATTATTTGGGGTAGTACAGAATATGTGTGACTGCTTTGGAGTTTTTATTGTCTGTGTTTTGCTTTTTCAGTTTACTCTTATTCTTTCACGATAGTCATAATTCCACATTGAAATTCTTACAACAACTAAAAACTAGAAATTCTTCTTTGTACTAGTTTTATAATATTTTCTCCTGAGAACAAAACGTTGTTCTCCAATCAAAAACAAAATGCTGGATATTCAAATTTTGGAGTAAAAAAGCTATCAAGACAGCCAAGTTATTAAAGCCCCTTTTCAGATCTGGAACAACTTCTGAAAATAAAGAGAATACTTGGCACACTTTATAGTAAAGAAAAAGTGCAATTTCCATTATTTCCTGACTCTGGGCCTCCAATAAAAATCCTACAGAATACGAAACTCTTGCAAAATCCTTTGGTGAAAACATAACCAACCACAGACCCCATGATGAAGTAATGAAGGTGGATAAACTATAATTAAGAATATGACATTTTTTTTCTCTTTTTCTTCAAAGTTTAAAGGAAAGGCCAAAAATACTTTGGCTTTTATAACATCAAGGCATGTTAGCACCCAAAAGAAACACAGATAAAATACATGCGTCAATTTTTAAAGAAACAGTGACAAAATTGAAAACATCGATGAACAGGTAAATACTGATGACGCCAATAGAGAACTATTTGCCACTGCAAAGGGCCTAAACACAATCACATCTTGTCCCAATCATACCTGCCTGCCAGAACAAAATAGGCAGCTGACCAATTATGGGCTGTTTATCTATACAGTGGTGCCTTTGTTCTCCAACAATGTCAGATTGCAAACGTCCTGGAGCACATATTTACCTGGAGGATTCTTGGCAGGATCATTGTGGCTGGGACTTCCTGATTGTCCAGAATCTGTAAAGAAATCACAGAAAGCGTTTTCTTTCTAATTTGCTTGAAAGAATTTCACAATCCTCTAAAGGACTTAGAAAATGCTAAAGATACAACAATGAGGTTGAGTGTTTCCATATACTTTGCTGAGTCTTTCAATGGTAATATTTTTTTCGTCAACCTAGAGGAACGCCTAAACATATTTCCATGCTGAAGGGGGGAAAACAAAACAACTATTGCTCTATTGCATTTCATGGAAAGAGCAAGCCATTTCTGAAGCAAAAGGTCTGGCTCTAAACCCTGTAAAGATGGTTTGAAGGTTAGGCAAATATCAAGGCCTATCGGTACCAATAGAAAATAATGCAGATACATTCCCTCCAAAAACGCAATCTGAGTATAATTAAACATGCGTTTAAAAACCCCAAAATACATTTTTATTCAGTGAGCAAAATACACATGAAAGAAAGCCCACTCTTCTAGGATTCAACATGCATGTACACATACCCACTCGGATAATCCCCCAACCTCCTGGATCCTGGCCCAGATCTGACTACATCCCATAATAGCAATCGATTTGCAAGCACCAAGAAAAGCATAAATTACTGGGTTGAAACCAACATGGCTTTGTGGAGAGCAAATTGTTGGATCAATTTAATTTTCATCTGTGATAGATGGACATTCTTCAGATAAGAGGCAAGAAATGCATATAGTATACGTGAGTTTCCTATACTACTATTTCTCACGGATGCTACAGACACAAATGTGGGGAGACAGATGCGCAGAACTGCTAGCCAACATGCGGCTCCTGACTAAGCCGACACCGTTGTCTTTTACTTGTGCCTCTTGCCTCCATTTCTGCTCTGCATCTGTTTGTGTCATTTGCCCTGTATTATTATGTATTGGCTTAAGGTTACTTTGTGATCTTCTTTTAATGGTTCTAGCATTTAAGTTTTGTCTCCCCTGCTAAATTGCATGCTCCTAAGCAAAGGCAGAGTCTGTCTTCTTTTGTGTATCCCTCGGTGCACCATTCATAGCTGCAAATGCACCAGATGTGCAGTCAATGCCAGACAAATGGATGGTTCAGATGCAGCAGACTTTCCTTGCTTGTTAGAAAAGGCAATTTTTGGACTTAAGAGTATATTTCAACAAAATGTGTTAGGTGGAGCGCAAATTTCAGCTCTGTCATGGATTTCCATGGACTTGTCTGAAATCTGACCATGTTACTTCAGCCACACAAAGGACTAAATCTCAGTTAAGTATAAAAACTATAGGTTGGTTTTCTCATAAGTTTTATTCTGTTTCTTCCATGCAAGTGACTAACATACTGCAACTGTTGCTTCTACTGTTAAGTGCAAGAAATCTTGCCAGTTTC
Source organism: Ochotona curzoniae (assembly GCF_017591425.1). Lineage (NCBI taxonomy): Eukaryota > Metazoa > Chordata > Mammalia > Lagomorpha > Ochotonidae > Ochotona > Ochotona curzoniae. Next base: position 46,910,521 of record NW_024467106.1, on the reverse strand, counting down.
TTCCTGCATATAACTTGGCTATTGATGTCTGCCCTTTGTCTGATACCTGCTAGCTTAGCTTTAACACTGAGATCAGAATTTTACCTTCGCCACCCCATTTTCTTGTCTTTTTGTTCTTCAACAGATTTCATGAAAACTTAAACATATTTAATGGCTTCCACATTATTGTTCAGTTTCTCCCTGACCTCTCGAAATGAAAGTAAAGAAATTTGAAACCTTTTCTTCTAGTCTAGGTTCCACCCAGGATCCCCTGCAAGTCAAGGAGAGCTGGGCACATTCTGAAAACTCTCTCATTCTCTCTCCTCTCTCTCTCTCTCTCTGTTTTTGCTCTCTTAGCTCCCATGAATTCACTTTTTTTTCTGAAATTAAGCCAAGACTCAGTAACTTGTAACTTAATTAACAATAATTCTCCTTCTAGATTCCTATAAAAGATGGTACACCAGCTACACTCAAAGCCCAACATACAATAGTTACATAAAAATGACAAATTGTATTATTCTATTATATCTTGAACTATTTCTGATGTGAGCTCTCTGATAAATGTCTCCCACAATTGATGCCACATTTCAGTTTAACTTCTCAAGAGATGCTGTCAGATGGGCTCTGCTTGTCTCACACACACACACACACACACACACACACACACACACACACACAAACCAGACCCTCCTTTCAGTTATGTTTCCCTTTAAAACTGCCTTACATTTATGAATGTTTAGACGTGTATCCTAAAAGTAGCCAGGGCCACCTTTATGATGATTCTCCGTGAGACTATCATAAAGATCTCATCAGGAAAACAATAGCTTCATTTCAGGAGTCAGAGACCCCATCCATACACCTTGGCATACTTAACTACACCTCCTTCAAAATGGCACCACAATACTCTTTCCCATGATATCATCCTAAACTTTGGGTTCAAAAGAATAAAGAATAAAGTCTCTTGTACTCATTAAAAAATGTATTTGGGTAAAATAATAGCATTCCCTGTTACAACATCTAACTGATGTCTTAACTCTATTCTTTTCTACTGTAAATTCCTTTCCCATATCTAACAACTGCTGACCAATTTCTTCAACTGAAAAGATATATGCACACACAGACACACATACCACACACACACAAAAAAAAAACAGGCATTTTACACAAAGTTGAAGGAGATCCTAAATCTGAACCCCACGTCTGCTTTTCATAATAATTGCACTATCTAAAATGATCTGGTGTTTCCTGGCACTCAGTGGTCAGCTTACCTTCACACTCTAAAGCTTGTGCCCTCTCATGAAAATAGCATGCACTGCTTTCCCAAAACTCTCTGAAAGCCAGCAACAGAACTTTGCAGGCTGTAAATTCTAACACTATAATCTACTTTTAACTCCTATGTCAACTTATATTGGTCACTTAATTCTAACTGCAGGAAAAGGAAGTAACCAAGGGGTAGCAATTGGCAGAGAAACCAAAAAATGAACTGTTATTGTGGTTGACTTCAGAGAAGGAATTATTCAGACCACATCTAAACCCTTCCAATTCACCACCTAGGTCAAATTACTATATACTCAAAGGTTTTATTGAACCACTTCCATCTCCAGGCTCCAGGGTTGCCACTCCCTACCCTGACTATATATTTAATACATTACAGTGAATCTCAGCTCTGTCTTTCACTAGTGGTGACACCTCATGCAAAGTGACCTCATCCTTCAGGCCACGGTGTCTTGATGTACTTCATAGAATCACTGTATGGATTATACTATGCCACGTCTGAAAGTTCTGGGTCAGAAAAAACCCACACTATTCAGTGATATGAAGCAGAGTTATATCCAAAAAACTAATATTTTACTGGACTAACACTCAAAAAGAAAGGGAGAAAAGGCACATGACGAACTCTGTTCATCGCAGCGCAAACATCTCAACCTTTCATGCATCTACTGAACTGGCAGACTGCTGTGCGCCCACCTGAGAATTCCTGTGTAAGTGGTGTAGGGAGGAAGGCACAGCAGCTGCTTCTAGGCTCTCAGAAGACAGCAGAGACTAGCCAGCAGGGTCATTTACATTCCAAGAGGCCAATGTCTCTGCTAAATTTTTACACCCAAGAAAACTTATCGTAATTAGCTTTCACATGGATTTTTTGAAGTGCACTCATACATGGATTCTTCTAGGGCAAAAGGATAATTTAAGGAAGCTATTTCTAAATGTCTTTTAACTCCATCAATCACCTTTCCCCCAATACAAATAGTCTCCAGGTGTTAAAAAAAAAAGTTCACATCCTTGCATGAATTTTGTCAACTTCTCTTCAATCTTTTTGTCCATTTGTTTTACAAAAGCAGGGAATCTTCCATGGTTTTTGCAGTATCTAAATTTCATGGATGGAAAGTTCAAACTTCTCAACCAGTTGTTTTATGAAAGGACCTGAAATACCTAAGTGACTCAAATAGTGTGTCCGAAGTATCACAGCAACTGGTAGGATGTATGTTCTCCATATGGGCCACCTGTTTGGACTCACTGCTTCTCAGGTGGTGTGATGCAGTGTAAAGGTTACACAAAGCCAGGTGATCTTTCTGTAGATCAAATGTTTTTGGGTACTCTATCTTCCCCTAACTTTCCTCCTGCCCACCGTTTGTTTACCAGTGCTTTCAACGTATTTTTCAGAATTTAAAAACCTTTAGCTACTCTAAGTCAGATGTAATTATTATTGCCATAAAATTCTATACACTAACATATACATTAAAAAGAGGTTGAGTCAAATTTGGTTTACAGTCACTCTGCTAAACAAAAGAAATTTCAATGTTTTATGGGTAGTTGGGTAGAAGTCCATGAAAATGTTTGTTAAATATATGTCTGTTAATAAATAATGACCTGTTAAATGTTTATTTCTGAGCACTAACTTTCTGGAGTGATAAATAACAACTCTCAGAGCTGAGTAGATGACAAAAGTTGTGAAAGTTTGTTTGAAGGACCTTTATTTAAGTGCCATAAATGTAAGAGCCTTGTGGCCCTAATTTGGGTAAGTCAAATGAACAGATAATAATTAATGTGAAGTTAACAAAGACCAAAGACTAAGCATGTACGCGTACATAAAAATATGTATTAAATTTGGATAACTTTTAGCATCCCAGAAACAAGAGATATATAATCCTTAGGACTGAACCTCTACTTAATGCAAAACTCAATCCCACTTGCCCATTTCCTGAAGGAAGATTTGGCAATGGAAAGGTGGTAGAAAACAGGAAGCATTTTGAGGCCAAAATCAACTTTGCTTTTTCCTACAAAGGGAAGAGTGGTTAGGTGGGAGACCAGGAAGCAGGTTCACCAGGAGGCCACACCATTTGTAATGACCTTTCTTTCTACTCCTAGTGAACAATCCTTCTTTCCGTTCCTAACCGATACCAATTCCAGGAACTCATTTTGTTCTGACACCATGGCTTGATAGTCAAGAGAAAAATCAGATTCGAGAGATCTAATTTTAATTTCTGGTCATTTTGGTACAGAACAAGAACTGAAGAAGTAAATTGTCAGGCCTCTTGTTAACTTTGAAAATCTACGATTCTATAACAATATAGCCTTTATATCAAGGGATATCAGAAGAGTAAATGAAACCCACACTGTAACCTGTTAACCTACAGATAGCCTTTTGCTGGAACTAAAATTAGTCATCGTGTGATAAAAGGTCCCTTTGTCATATTCATTTGCCTTAAGCAGGTGAAGAAATAGCCTATTGTCAAGGAAAGAATACCACAAGGTTATTTTTTAAGGACTCAGAAGAGTCTCCTCCTTTCTCTCTGAAATACTGCTAGCTACAAGCATTCTAAAATCTTATGTTTTTACAAATTAAAACAATGGTAGCTAGAATCAGTTCAGAAAGAGAAAAGTCAAGATGTTAGACGCAGAAACCAGAACAAAAGGATAAAAATTCACACATTTGATTTAAGGGAAACAAAAAGGTAAGACAGGAATGTCTACAGCTTTAAAAAGAAAACTGTTCTTGGATAAAACCTCCCCTCTCTTCTCCTTCCTCTGCTCAAAGTGCTGCTCTTCTGCTGTCTGCCATGAGTGATGTCCGGAGCTTTATAGTGAGTTAGCTTTACACAATCACAATTCTTATTACGTCAATTTACCATTTCTTTTCTCTACCAGTTATAAGAACATACAAGGGCTACCTTGCTAAAATTGGGTGACACAAAAGTATGACTTACAGTCTACCCTTTTTTTCTCTATAACAGGCTTACTAAAATAACACATGCAACATGGGAAAATTAAGTGCTTTTGTGTCTGTCATAACCATGGAAATAAGAGGGGAAACACCCCTTGTGCATGTGCTGTTGGGGAGTGGCGAGGAATGTCTTTCTATCCTCATCTTCCTGTCTCCCTTTCTGTTTTCCTCACTATTTCTGTCTCTGTCGCAACAGTTGGAGTTTAAGTTCACTTAGTTGGAGTTCAGTTCATGGTAAAACATGGTTGACAAGTACTACATGGGAAATATTAACTCCATTACTTTGCTGATGGTATCGTTGGTCTATTTTTGCTGAATCTGTACGCCTCCTAAACCAGATTCTAAACAAAAAGAGAAGTTAGACCTCTTTGAATATTTGTAGCAGAATCAAAATAGAATTTGAGAATCACGATATCCTACAAACTTTCAATTATGTCCTTTAATCTAGGCTATTTCCCCTCTGAAGGCCAATACCTCCAACTATACCTTTTTATTTTGAGCACTGGACAGTCTATATGTTAGAATTTGCAAAACTCATGGATTTAAAAGGGGCTGCCATGTTGAGACTAAAATAATTCAATTAACCACAGAAAGATACAAAGTAAGACAGTGGGTATGCAAAGAATCCTATTTACTAACTCTCCAGATTCTACTCATTCTATCATTATACTTTCTTTTATCAAATCATGTTGTTCCTTAACAGGGAGATCAGACTAGGTTCAAACCTTACATCCCATGGGTTAAAATAAGGATTTGTTTGGATTCTACACTGACATTTGTCCACAGGGAAGTACCTGAAAAACAGACAAGTGAAACTGAAGGGGAGAAAGAGTAAATATGTATGGGAGAGCCAATCGAAACTGAGACGACTACTGCCCAGAACACACACTCAGGCACAAAACGTGCTAACTGTCCCAGCACCCCTGAGCAGAGCACCCAAAGCCCCCAACAACGAAAGCTGGGATCATCAGCTCTCACCTTTCTGCTCTGAGATTCAGTTCAATGACTCTACTGACACAAGGACTGAGTGAACCAAAGGTCACCAGCAGGTTCACCTCTACCTATGGCTTTCCAAGCCTTTAACCCCTAAAACGCAAAGACACCATACACACGGGTCATTGTCAAGACTGCTAACTTTCTACAGAATGTTTTCAATTAAGTAAATAAAATGTGGTAATTAAGTCAAGATTGCATAATATGTTTTTGATTTGTAATCTCATTTAAATTAATTAACTGACTCAATCCTTGTTTAGTTTTTAAACTGGCCTAGTTAGGGAAAGAGTCCCTGGGAGCAAATCCAGTTTTCTATCTTTAAAAACAAGGCAAAGCAATCTGGCATACTTAAAAAAAAAAACACTAAATGTACCAGGATAACATAAATACAGAGGCAAGGGTGTTAATGCAGGGGGAGGGAGGAGACTCATAAAATGATTTTGACAAAAAATTAAAAAGTTGATGCACTAGAGAAAAATAAACTAAAATGTTATTCTTTCAAAACATTTCTTTCCCAATTTTATTAAGTTATATGTCTGTTGGATGCAAAACATTTCCAGCTATATTTTAACTTTCTTAAGAGAGTTGTAGGATTTGCCATCTTTTGCCAACGCTGCTCATATCTCATAACATTAGTTGAATATGCCACTGTATATTTGAAGAATCAATTTCCCAGTGCTGGTCACCATGTAAAAATAATGAAATTCTCTCCAAAACCTGGATAGACCCAGTAGGAAAACATGAAATGAATGTTCTGTTTTTTTCTATCTGGGAGATATTTTGCATTTCAGCTACATTATGAAATATACACCCTCCCACCTCACCTTGGAAATCAAGAAACCTGCATTTTATAGCAAAGCACGCAATGCCAGGAGAATGTTGGTGAAACACGAAGTTGGAAATGAAAACCAGAAATTCATCAGACTCAAGGGCATAGTCACAGAGGCAAACTGAAAAACCAGTGCCACATTTCAACATCAACCTATTCAACTGATTGTCTTATGATACTATTAGTTTTAAATTTGCTCTTGAAAGAAAAGCATGAGAAAAATCAATATTTTTCTGCCTCCAAAGTCATAAGCAGTACCTGGGATGCCACCCAGTACAATGACTCGCCTAGCTGCTTCATTTTGTGATAGAGTCTTCAGGCATTATTCTAAATCCTACAAACACACACACACACACACACACACACACACACACACACACACACTCCTGACCTTGCAACAGCCCTTCTGTACCATTCAGCTTCATATATTTCTGCCAACCTAGCATAAAAATATATATCTAAGATAAATCTGGGCAAAAGACTTTGATATTTTCCATGTAATTTTTTCTTCTTGCAGAGCAGAATCTCTCCTGGGCTCCCTTTAGCAACTGGTAGAAGTGAGGAGTCAAGAGTTTCATCCAAGCCTCCCATGTGGGTACAGGAGAAACACTTGATCAACACCTGCTACTTTTCCAGGAACATTAGCAGGAACCCAGGTGGGAAGTGAAGCAGCCAGTGCCCTTACAGGATGCTGGCAATGCAGGCAGCAGCCAAACTCACTATACCAAAGCGCTAGCCCTGGCAATTTTTTTTAATGTGCTTTAAATTACTTTTTTCTCCCCTAACATTTGTGAAAGTTCCCCATATAGTAAGCTCCCCTGCATTCAACTCCTCACAGTCATTTGCAAATACTTGACAACCACAAATAATCAAAGAATTGGGTTAGTGTCAACTCTCCCATTGGTTTTTAAAATCCATGGAGTCAAGATATGGGTTACTCTTATTCATTACCAGCATAATTCCTGGCACACAGGACATATTCAATCAGCATGTGTTTAATGGGCAAATGGTGTTTTTGCAATGATGGCTATTAACATTTAAACATTTCTCATGTTCAAATTAAAAAATACATGGTGAATAATACCAACCATAGGCTTTAATTGCTTATTTTTTTCATCAATACATATTTTAATTCTTAATTATGTACAACATCTTAACAAAATTTGTCAACTGAGTTAGCATCCAAAAATATATTCTAATTGTTTCAATGTTCATTTCAGGCATGTGTCCCTAACAAGAAAAGCTTTTACTTGAATACAAATCTCTCCATTAGCCATAAAATAAACTTTGACAAGTCATTAAAATGTTGTGAAGTCATTATATGAGCTTTAAAGACAACTAATTGGATGGATTTTTTTAATGTCCCTTAATAGTTGTGTGTGATTAACAACCAGTCCTTGCATTATTTGTAAGTCCTAGCCCTCATCACTGATGACACATATACATGTATGTATGCATATATATGTATATATATATATACATATATACACACACACACATTAATTTGACTCAAAAGTGCAATACAAGTAACTGAATAATACAGTAAGGCAACAAAGAACACAGTTCCTCCCAATATAAAGCAGATTTGTATCTGAACACACATTACTTCTTCTGCATATGAAACAATTCTATCATAATACTGGAGAAAAAAAATCAGAGATGTCATTGGATGAAGCAGGAAGCTATCTGATGTGGTGGATAATGGTATTAAGTGTCCTAGAAGTTCCTTGATAAGTGGTTTGAAGACCTTCTGTCCCCATGTTTTCAGGGCAAAAGCTAATTTTCCAGGAATAAAGCCATTTGAATAATACATCACTGAACTAAAATATTTGAAAAGGAATAAAATGAGGAAACAAACAAGTTAGTAACTTCCTACTAAAATTAAAATTGTGCTTGAGAGGAAAGGAATTTAATTGTATTGGCAAAATAAAAACACAAAATAGCTGATTTCCTTTTTTCTTTAGGGTAGCCAAGGTTATTCTAATATAAGAAACAACATGTTTATAAAAATTTTGAGTTTACAATCTGACACAAATATGAGGATTTATTATAGCTACAGGAGACAATATTCTTTCAAACGGGTCATTTTAAGAAAAAGGATTAAAAGGTAAGTAATTCCAACCATACGTGATCATGAACCTCTGACAGAAATTCACCTTGAAACTTACCATCCATGACCACAATCAACTGGGGCACGAGAAAACCAAAAAGAATGAGAGGCAAGCCCACTTGAGCCATTTCAAGAAGAGAACAACAGTGTAGTGGTGCCAAGTTGGGTTCCACGTACTCGAGGTTCCGCCCCTTTCGTCATGTTATTCATTGTATGTTTAATAGAGACTCAAATTGACTCCTTATGATTCAAAAATTCTCTAAGCTAAATCTAAAAAGTATGAAAAAGAACAAGTTTCTGCCTAACGTCCATCCATGTCTTAACCCTGAATGGTCTCAAACCTATGTAATCTTACACACCAAATGCCTTCCAGATGTAACACAACTTTAACACAGATCAACTTCAAGCTTTTTACTACAGACTCATCTCTCATGCCCATAAACATTATTTTCATTGCATATAACACTACATATGGCTAATGTTCAATTTTCAAAATGGATTATTATGCTGTCATTTTCAAAACTGACACCGCCTTCCAATCATAAAACAAACTAAGCTGCATATCCAACCTTGAACAAAATTGCAAAGAACCAAGAAACCATATCGTTATTTTTGAGTGAGGGAATACTTGATTACGAAGACAGCTGACATTTTCCTTGTCCACTCCTAGCACCTCCAAAAGGTCATGAGGGTGAGAGAGAGGTCACTCATACTTCTTTGGCAAATTTAATTGCTATACAAATAACATAAGCCTCTCACCTGTTGGCTTATGTTTTTAAGATGAACTCTAATTAGAGAAGATTAAGGTTTTTTTTAACATTGGAAACATGCTAAGATTTGAAAATTAACCAACAAGATCACTCATCAAGCATTTTCAAAAGCACCTAACACTAATATTATGAAAAGTTGTACACTAAACTTCAGGTGGGATAAAAAAAATAAGTATTTCAGTAAGAAAAAGTTGTGTGTTATGGCTTTGGATGGTATCATGCAAACCCAATCCCTCACCAAATTAATGCCTTGAATCTGGCCTACATTCCATTCCTCTACCTCATCCTCCAAATCAGAATTGCCAGGTGGTGGTAAGTTGTCCTCAGACATCCCTCACTCTATAAATGTTCTTTCCCAGCTCTGCTAGGCTAAGTTCCAACCAATAAGAATCAATGATACAAGTCTGGACATTTGGTGGTCGGGGAGAACAAAGAAAAGGAGGTATTTCTTCCCACCTTTAGATCAGCTCTCATTGGCCATCTCCTTCCACTGTGCTCGGTCATTCCTCAGAGACTCTACTCTCCCTTCACCTCTTCAGCCCTCTAAGCTAATACATGGGAAGCCCGTTTCATCATATTTTAACCAAGTGTGCCTGGTTTCACCTATGAAATCCCACCTATTGAACAATCTGACAGGAATTCTATTTTTCTTGACACTGACAGATGGACGTGTACTTTGTAGTTTATAATCTTTATCATTCTAAAATAAATGACAGGTAGCAGAGCTAAACTATATTAGTCAAAATTACTTTAATGCCACTTAGAACATTAACAAATCTCAAGTATTTGTACTTGTTCTATTTTTAAAGGTCAGAAAGCAGTCTCACTGATCAGCATTAAGTAGCGAATCCTAAATCCCAGAGTTGTTGGTAAGGCCTGACAGGGATACAGAAACATAATCAGGACTCAGAAGAAACAGATTTTCAATGCTGTGCTCTGAAAATGCCTCTTCCAAGGAGCCTTCTGGTCATCCTACGTACCTATTCAGATTTATCACTTCTTCCTCATACCATCTCAGAACTGGTCACTTGATACAACCTTTAAAAAACTATTTTTTATATATTTTTCTTGCATTTATATTTTCCTGCTAATATGACTGCTTACTGTTATTACAGATCATTATGTACTTACATGTCATTTACTTATATCACAGCACAAACAACTTTGAAATACTAGTCAGTTTTCTGAATCACAAGATTGTTGTTGATACAGAGATATACAGCAATTTAAGCACAATACATACTTGGAAAGAGATGCAATTTCAATCTGGGAGTTTCCTCCAGGAAATAATTTACAGGACCTCATTTGACACCTGCATTTTTACATAAAAAATTCACAAAAGAAGAATAGACGAAACTATTTTCTTGGTGCTGGTGCTGTGGCATATGAGATTGTGCTGCTGCCTACAACACCAACATATCATATGTACAGTACTTCATGCCTTGTCGGCTATACTTCCAAGCCAGTTTACTACTACTGTGCCTGGGAAAGAAGCAGACCTTGGCCCACATAATTGGGTCCTAATCCACCTGCAAGCTCCAGATGAAATTCCTGGCTCGTCCGTTCGGCCTGGCCTAACCTTGGCTATTGTGACCATTTAGGGCCTGTCTTTCCTTCTTTTTTTCTGTTACCCTAACTGTAAAACAGATAAATAAGTCTATTTTAAAACATGTTTCAAAGTTTTATTTATTTGTATTTAAAAGACAGATCTTTACAGAGCGAAAAGTTGAGACAAAGGGATCTTCCATCTGCTGGTTCATTCCCCAAATGTCTGAAATGGCCAGAGCTGAACCAATCTGAAAGCAGGAGCCAGGAGGTTCTTCTTGGTTGCCTACATGTATTCAGATGACCAAGGACTAGAAGCCACGCTCGTTGCTTTTGTAGGCCATAAGCAGGAAGCTGGATTAGAAGTGGAGCAGGTTGGATTAGAATTGGTATCCATGTGGGATGCTGGTGCTGCAGGCTAAATTTGAGTCCGCAAGGCTGACCTCCCCAAATTAATTCATTTCTGAAATAAAATTCTATTATCGGCATTATATAACCGGCTTTGTTTTGTTAGAACATCAAACAAAAAGGAAATAACATGAGAATGAGCATCTGTTTGCATAGGAAAGCATATGAACTCAGAGATTCAAAACTTGTAATCACCCATGCACACAATAACAAAATATTTGATGTTTTAAACTGTGTAAGCTAACAGTCCTGCTAAAAGAAAAGTGGCATAATGAGAAACACTGCATCAATTCTCATGCTGCCAACGTCCAATAGGACTTTAACAGGACCACAGGGGGTCTGCTGTGTATCTTCAGCTCTCAGCATTACACTGTGTCATTTCTTTTAATTTCTCTGAATTGTCGGCAACCTCTCCTAAAGTTTCACTTTTACATCTCTTTTTTGAAGCTATCATCTTAGTTTATGGTAGTTACCACTAAATGTCACACGGAGTTGGTACCAACTAGTTCATTCAGGGTTTTGGTTTTTGTTTGTTTTTTGGGGTTTTTTTTGTTGTTTTTTGTTTTTAGTGGGGAGAGGGCACTTGTTGCACTAGTTAAGACACCTTCAGGATGCCTACCTCCATACTTGAGTACATGCATGCAAGTCAACATGCTGATGTGTTTTCTGTCAGTGTGCATCCTGAGCGGGAGCAGAGAAAAGGTTCAAGCGTTGGACCCATGCCATTCACATCAGAGAAAGAGGAGACTTGTAATCTCCTGACTTTAGCCTGGCCCAGTCCTAATCATGGCAGCACTTACGGAATAACCAGCAGATGCGAGACGCCCTGTTTCTCTCTACTGTTCTCTCTCTCTCCTTCTTTCAAATAAATGAAAATAAAATTAACTTCAAAAGCGTAAATCTAGGCCTGAAATCTGTTTTATATTCTAGTTGGTCTGTGTTATATAGAGCAAAATTTGCAAACTTAGTTCAAAAACTACTGAAATAAGAAAATGGGTTAAGAAACTAAATAAGTGTAAGATATTCATAATGTGTATCTATCAGCAACTTCATGTTTATATCTTCCCACACCTTCTACCATAAGGATAATATCTCAGTGAGACGTACAAATTAAGGGAAAAAAAAAACCATACACGGCAATGACATTCTGAATGTTATTAAAAGCCATAGGAATAATGCTGAAACCATAAGACAAAAAGAGTCCATGGTTTTCTCTGGTAATGGGAACTTTTCTGGCAACATATATAAGGAACATAATATCAGATTTAAAACTTTAATTTTAGTTTTACCAGGGTTTTCATAACAAATGGATTACTTGATATTTTCAATAAAAACTGTAGTAGGAAAGATTTAAAACTTCTGCTTATTTTTCAACGTACCCTATACATATAGTCTGTGATTTGAGAACCTTGCTACAGGAAGATATACCTTAAACAGAGCCAAGATAAAGCCAAAGAGATTGAAACACTAAACTAAGCAGATAACTGAAATTCAGACCTGGAAGAAGCTCCAGGATACTGGCTTCAGATTGGTGTAGGACTGGACATTGCAGCCAGCTGGGGAATGAACCAGTGGATGGAAGATCTTTCTCTCTATCTCTTTTCCTTTCTGCAAATCTACCTTCCCAATAAAAATAAAATATATCTTTAAAAAAGGGGGGGGGGGGGAAGCTAGCCTAGAGTTCAAACCAGCACATGAAAGCAACAAGGTTGACATTCTTGCGTTCATCATAAGCCACAGAGCTCTGCCACTGTCCACCAGAGTACAGCTCCTCTGTCTCCTGTGACACTGTTAAGAAATAAAGCCCATCATTTTTCATCTTAGACAAAATGTTCTATTTTTTAAAAAATACTTAAGGAATATTTTAATAAAGTGAAAATGAGATAAAAACCCAGCAAGCTGTGCAAAGACAAGAAACAAAAAAATGATCCCAAACAAAACAATACACTCTCTGTGTTTTGCTTAAAAGTATAAACGATAAATTACTTTTATTATGCTGCTATTTCATTGTCCTTTATCACCTTACTGACTGGCAATGGAAGTGAGTGTGGTCAGGCATCTAACACCCCACTTGAATACAAAAGTTCAGCCATCTCCATTTGGATCGCCAAGTGAATTTTATTTTAGGTTCCCTTTTGAAGTGATCATTGTATAGTTTGGGGGTTTTGTTTGTTTTTAAGTGACAACAGTGGTCACCTTTACTTCACAGAGCAGGAATCTGCTGTGGCTCTATGACTATATAGGTCACACCTCGAAAACCAACTACAACCAACAGAACAAAAGACAGCTTCAGGCGAGGGCAACTACAAGAAAATGGGAATGGGAACATAAGAAAATGCCTTTTAAGTTCTTAAAAATGGAATATCATAGTTGTCAGGACTGAGTCAACCTAGCAAAGCAGAGCATTCACCTCCTGACTCATCAACACTGCCAACAGTGCCCCTGAATGACGACTCTTTTCTTATATTAATTTGCGAACATGTTCACATTAGCTGAACTTTACTTTCTGTTCACCTGTTTACCTGGATTATCTTTCAGCCTAACATTCATTAAGCATCAAGACACAACAAGAGGTGCAGTGATGATGAGATAAATTCTCAAGGCCATTACTCCTCCCAAGAGACTCACGGGGAGGATCAATGATAAGTGGGAGATAGTCTCATTTACTTGGGAGAAAGTGAAGAAACAAGAACTCACCACAGAATTAGAAAGTCAAAAAGAGAGCTCTGCAAAGTCTGATTAGGTGTATGACCTAAACACTCGTTGGTTTTTTGGGGGGCATTTTGTTTTTGTTTTTGTTTTGTTTTGTTTTCTATTCCAAGACCAGAGCTGGTAAAAATGGAGAGCGTTTCTAATTTTCCTTCTCCTCACTTGGTGAGGGAGGGAATGCTGTGCCTGCCAGTGCTCACCTGCTCCTGTTCACTGGGTCCTGGAGGAGCAGCAGCCTTCCACAAAATACACCACCTTCACCCACACAATAAACAACAGCAATCAAGACATCACATTAATTGTGTCTGTTCCCCTGAGGACGTGTCCTACCATCCACCTTGAAATCAGGTTGGAAGTCAGCGGCAATCTAGTTCCCAATTCTTCTATTCTCAGTGAAAGAGAACAATAGCAAGCATACATTCATCACACTCACCCTCTGAGGAATGGAGTCTCCAAGTGAACCTTCAACAAAAATAAAATCCAGACTCCTTGGGTAAGTTTTATTTTAGGAAGTTTATTTAGTCAGAGTAACTGATCTCCAGCTTCTTAATCTGTTCAAAATCAGAGGTCAAGCTTACAGAAATGTTTTAAAATTGAGAATCATAAGCATACTTTTTCATTAGTCCTTCAATAATGATCGAGATGACTGACAGTTTGGGTGCAATTCATCAAGAATGTGCAAAATCCATGTCACATAGATTAGAACAGCTAAGTTCAAGTACTAGGGTCTAGCTTTTCTTCCATTCACACTGAGTGACCACAACAGCAACACCACCTACACAATTTCAAAAATACTTTCACCTACATTATTTTGCAAACCACAAAGAAGCTCTGCTTTGTTCTGCTCTTCTCCAGTGGCCAGGAAAGAAGGCACTGCGGTGACTTGCAGGGTAATAGTAAACCTGGGTTTTTCTTTGCAGTTCCCCTGCTGACTTTCTCTGTGACCTCTGGGATGCCACCCAACTCCTCTTTCTGCCTCACTCCTCTATCTCACATGAGCTATAATAAAACTTTTTTATTTCAGTCCACTGGGGCATTAGAACAAAGAATCTGATAGGATGTCTCTAACACACTTTGATCTCTGTAGGGAAAGTTGCCATAAAAATAAAGACATTGTTGTTATTATTCTAATTGAGTTATTCGCAAATGGATCTTCTTGATGGAGCCCAGCCCTCAGACACAGAAAAGAAAATTTTGCCAGTCCTCTAGGGTACAATTGCCTCGTGGCAATTACACCCATAACCACATTTCCTTATTACTGTTATAAAAGACTCTGGTTCAGGGGGAGACAAAAAGGGAGTTTAAGAAAAAATATGCTGGTTCTTTTGAATGGAAAATGCTGAAGTTGCAAATTTGGAACCCAAGGCTATAGGTAAACTTTGACAGAACATATGTTCCAAATTAGTGTAGTCTTTGTTCCATGTGTCAGAAAGTCAGAGGTGTCCCCGAGGCTGCAGCTTTTCAGCACATTGTGGAAATAACATAGAAAAAAACTGACAAAATTAAAAGGTAACCTGGGCCCAGCTCTACAAATGTTAGCAAAGCATCAAGAAAGGTTCACGGCTCTCCGAATTCTACCACACACACACAAAAAAGTGTACCACAAGGTACAAAAAACATAAAGGAAAATTAAGCTTTAGAAGTAAATTATGATGGACAAAATTAACAGGAAAATCCAAAAATGAATTTGGGGGCTACGTTGAACTTTCTTCAGTCTACAGATAAAATATACAATTTTCCTATACTAAGTAACCAGGGTCACAGAACTTGGTAGGTGGGTTCTTCATCACCACCGGAAGAATCTCATATTCTTTTTTTTTTAAGATTTATTTTTATTATTTTTTTATTGGAAAGGCAGATATACAGAGAGGAGAGACAGAGAGGAAGATCTTCTGTCCGATGATTCACTCCCCAAGTGAGCTCAACGGCCAATGCTATGCCGATCCGAAGCCAGGAGCCTCTTCCGGGTCTCCCACGCGGGTGCAGGGTCTCAAAGCTTTGGGCTGTGCTGGACTGCTTTCCCGGGCCACAGGCAGGGAGCTGGAAGGGAAGTGGGGCTGCTGGGATAGAACCGGCACCCATATGGGATCCCGGGCATGCAAGGCGAGGACCTTAACCACTTGCACCACCGCGCCAGGCCCAGAATCTCATATTCTTTAAAGGGAATTTTTTCAAAGTAAACAACAAAACTGCTTTGCACAATGAGATATTAGAAATAAAGAAGTTCAGGCCTGGCATAATAGCTCAACTGGCTAATCCTCTACCTGCAAGCACCAGCATAAAGGTGCCAGTTCAGGTTCCGGCTACCCCACTTACTCAGCTCCCTGCTTGTCGTCTGGAAAAGCACAGAAGGATGGATCAAGTCCTTGGGACCCTGCACCCATGTGGGAGACCCAGAAGAGGTTCTTGGCTCCTGGCTTCAAATCGGCTCAGCTCTGGCCATTGCAGTCACTTGGGGAAGTGAACCAGTGGATAGAAGATCATTTTCTCTCTGTCTCTCCCTCTCTCCATAAAAAGAAATCTGCCTTTCCAGCAAGAATAAGCTTTTCAAAATAGAAAGAGATTCTCTTGGACCAAAACTATTACCAGGCCTATTACAATGCGTATTTCCAAGGAGTTCTACATACAACAGTGGGCTTCAGGAAGAGCACATTCCAGTAAACAGCCTAGTACAGACTTGTATGTCATAGGGGTAGGAGGGACGCTTAAAATTCAGGACTTACATTAAGAACGATTATATAAATAAAGCTTATTGCATGATTTTTTTTTAAAGAAAACTTCAGTCTTGAGAAAAGTGCTTGTTGAGGCTGGTTTGCATGCAATCTAAACATACAAATCAAGCACAGTCCCCAAAAAGGAGCAGCTGTGGAAGACTCATGAGACAATTTGCTATATCATGACAACAAATGTTATTTACCTTACTGACATTTGTTTATCAATGACACATTTCAGTGAGTGGGAGAATCTCTCAGGATATCTGTCAAGACTTCAGATTCCCAATCCTTGCCCCAGTGGCTGGGATTCACACAGCAACACTGGGGCCACGAATCTGGTACTTTCTTCCTGCACCCCGGGTAACTCTGAAATGCTATCCTCAGACTGTGTACAAGGGACTTGGCTGGTGCCACTTGCTCACAGACACCACACTGGAAAGCAAACAGCAGAACATGACTCTACAGTCCTAAAAAGCCAGATGACAAAATCACAGTCCTTAGGCTAAAAACCAGTCTCCTCTTCTCTTCCTTTCCCTGCCGTACAATTCACCAGGAGTCAGCTTTGGCCAAAAATCACATGTGTGTAGTGAATCCTGAAAAGCAACTGCATCCAAATCCACGTTCCACCATTGTGAACTCTATCACACTTCACAGAGCTTTAAATAGAACCCTACTAGAAACAGCACACCCTGGCAAGCCAAGGGACACTTCGGGTTCTGCTGCCTTATCCAAGTGATCCACAGTGACCCAGGTTCCACTCTGCCGATTCAGTTGTACAGTTTTCTCCAAGTCGAACACAGAAGGATTAAATAGAAAACACAAATATTGGCATAGGTGACTTGAGGTTACTTGACCTTTCTGAAAGAAGATTTTTGGCAACTGTGTCCTGGCAGCTCCCTGGAAGGCAAGGCCAGGACACAATGAGGAAGACAGGAAGCCGGGAGCTGGCCATGTGTCCTTGGCAGGCAGCAGTGCAGCAGGGTGAACCACCTCAGCCCTGCCAAACCAGAAACAGTGGGGAAAGCCCAGCTAATTGGCAAGTCACAGCCGGCCACAGTGCATATCCTCTGCTTTAAACGCCTGATAAAGCTAAATGGTATGCCAGACCCTAATCTACTTAAACAGGATCCTCCTTTACTTTAGGAAACTTAATTTGTCCCTGTGTGTGTTTCCTTAAGGAAGTGGTAAGGCAGCATATGAGAATGGAAAGGGCTGGAGAGACATTTAAAAAACAAAAAGATAAGATGTACTGGAGTCTTTAGAAATGTCACTTCTGAAAGGAATACATACACATGCGATTTGAACTGACAAACCCTCCACTTGCTCAGTGGCATCCATTCAAAGCAAACTCTGAAGCCAACGTTGCATATTTAATGCAAACTTCAGTCTAAGTGAGGGGCTCCAAGCATTTAAAATACATATGTGTACACACACACACACACACACACACACACACACACACACACACACACACAGGAATTTATAAGACTCTCTAAGACACTCACGGAAACATACAGAATATACCTGGTTTCCACTTAATTCTTAGTTTCAATTGCACATTAGTGGGCTCAATCATATTTGCTAATGTCATTTTGTACGAACTAACATGATACATCACTTTCTGAGTCTTTTATTGCTAAGATGGAAACACACAAGAACAAGGGAAGCAGAGGGGTCTGTGCAAATACATTGCTGTTCACTGTTGTGGCCAACAGGGTGAATCCAGGACTTGGGGCCTGGAGCTGTTTTCTCCCCCAGGGAAAAAGGGCCGAGGGCCTGCAGGAGTAATTAAAGAGTGGGCTCAATAGCGAGGCACATTTCCTTCCATTCTCTCTGAAACTGTTCCTGCCTTCTCCATAACTCCACCAAGATGCAGAAGTGGCGTCTGTTTCTTTAAACATACTAGCAAATGGTAAAATGAGATGGAACAGAAAAATACAAATTCCCGTCACAGAATTGGGAGAAGAGGGAGATTACAAATAAACATATCCATTATTTCACTGTAGAAGTTCCTCAGCATCTATGGAATAGTCATTCTTCATGCAGTTTAAGATCCCAATTTGATGGGTTGTGCCTGGACCAACTTACAATGAGGAGTAAAACACAAGGGCAAGAAAATCCCTGATCACAACGAAAGAGAAAGTAGTAACAGGAGTGCCTGAGGCAAGCTATTTGGTTCAGGAGAGCTAGTTTGCTTTCACTCTGAAATAACTTTCTAGAAGCTACCACTTGCCTTGACTTTCCCAGATTCTACCTCGGGTATGTTGGACTCAGCATATTCTTAACTTTTTGAACTTCTTCCTTTTTCCTTCAGGGCACTATTACAAAGTCTCACTTTCAGGGACCTTCTTTTCCATCTCAATGGTTTCCTCCTACTTTTCCGTTTGTCCCTGAAATGTTAGCCAATCCCTCCAACTGGGAGTCCACTTTCTCATCTTTTTTATGATCCCCCTCAGCAAACTCATATAGTTCATAAAAACTACTGACTTCAGAGGACTGCACATAGCTCTAGCCCTAATCTCTCATTTTAACTGGAAAATTCCTCCTTGTACTGTTAGTGTACAACCTCTGCAAACGCTTACTCCACCACCACTCCAGTCTTAACAATATCCACACACACTCACTTAACCAGACTGAAACACACATGCTCCATAAAGCCCACTCCCTGAAGCCACCCACTCAGCTGTTCATCCAGATTCTACCTTCTCACTCCGTTCCCTTCTCTTCATCCCAAACCCTGCTAGATCTCCAACCGAACCCTCTCACCTCTTACCAAAAGCAGTCTCAGTCCCCTAAGGCCATTACGGTTCATTCCTCACACCATAACCTCAGCCACCAAAAGCCATAGTAGTTTACTCCCCCAAAACACCATCTCATGACTGCTCATTACCTAAACACAACCTGCCACTTCCTTATCACAGTATTTAAGATTCTTTGGAATTGCCTCACCTCTCAGCTCAGCCACCAGACTTTCTACCTCTTCTGACACCTACACTCAACTTCCCAACACCTAAATTCTACATGCTGCTTCAAGGGGACTGCGAGTCCCCCTGCCTTTCGTTCCAATAATTTCTGTTCCAGTAGCATCCTTTCTTCCATGCTATACAAATGCCTAGCTCACTTTCCAAGTCCCTGAATTTTAAGCGTGGTTCCACCCTTCTTAAGCCTTCCGTGACTTACCCCAAGGAGCCCCCTCAGCATCGACAACGTTCGGCTTCATAGCTCCTGTTTATCCTGACATTACAGTTAGCCATTCATATATTTCATCTTGCCAAGACTATAATCTCCTGGATCTCAATTTACATTGCATAATTTGGAAAATCTATTTAAACTGTAAAAAACATGTTCTTGGATATACTATCCATGAAGAAATTTAGACGTGAACTCCCATTCCCAAAGAAAGACAAAAGCATCTAAAACAAACTATCATGAGACACCAGCTCCTGAGGGTCATTAACACTTAACTATTCCCATCCCAGCGTATACTTACAATACCTGTGTGTTTTTGTGCATTTATTCTTTAAAAAGGACCGAAATGGCAACAATTCTGTATAAACCCTGGAAGTCAGCATACAACAATAAGAGCTTATTCCTGTCTTGAAACAGCTCAGGTTTATCTGTCTTGGGTTGAATTCCAACTCTTTCCTGATAGGTAAAATAGCCTCTGTGAGCCAAATCCATACTTAATACATTTTGCAAATAAAATTAAAATTAACAGTTTTTACAGGCACACAAGGATAAACCTTTTTTTTTTTTTTGCTTACTTGTTTAATTTTTGGTTTTACCAACTACGACATCTGAGACAATGAAAGTCTCAGACTTCAAAATGTAGTGTTGAGCTGTGATAAGTAGAATATATGTAAATATCACATGATGGCCAAACAGTGACAGCAGCCTAAAATAACGGGGCTGTAAAATGGGACCACAGATGTAAAATTCTGTGACCTCAACCTTTTTTAAGACCGCTCCTTTGACTAGTTTGGGAGCTTAAGAATCACACACCATTTCAGACTGAAACCGCTCTGTGGCCACATCCCATTGCAAAATGGTGAGGGAGACACACCGAAGGAAAAAATTCAAAGGAGTTCTGAGAGAAAAGGTGGTAAGAATGGATTTTCAATGACTCCAATCAGCATTTTTAAAAAGTTCGAAAAAAAAAGCTAACTTTCAAAAAAATCACAACCAAGGCAGTCTCTAAATAAAAAGACATGAAGATGAGTTGAAAATCTTTTTGTCCTTTGAAAAACCTTTACGTAGAGGACTTAAATGGCTTTTCCTGATTTATTTGAGAAATGTGCAAACTAAACTATGTGGAAATATTGTGGACTGGGATATCACATTCCTTACTTAAAAAAAAAATCCTCTTTATAATGTCAATTAAACCCAAATTTAGCTTCCAAACTCCACGATCTCTATGATTTTTTGGGTTAGTTGAAAAGGATCTATTGACTAGCTTTGTGAGCTGAACAGTTGAATGCTACTTTAGATAGAAAATTATTTCTTTCACTCTATACAAATAATTATCATGACGATCACACAATTATTATAATTATATCTGTTAAGAACTGTTATTGGGAATTTATCTCTGAAATAGTCTTATGCATTGCAGGGGACGTTTAACTTTTTTAATGATCATTAACACGAGTGTCTTTTTGTAGCTGTACAAGTGATTTTACCTCATTCTATTAATATCCTCTGGCATGCTTCAGAAGCTAAAAGAGCCGGCCCCCACATTTTTTCCCTAAAGCGATTATTTCAGTGAAGCCAGGCCCATGGCATTTTGTGACACTGAAAGCTACCCTTCCCTTCACCACAACCTAGCATCCAACAATGCACTTTTGTAAATGGATGACAATCTACCCCCCACCAAAAAAAAAAAGCCCCTCAAATCTGTGTTTCATAAACTGTACTATAAGAGAAGTAGCAATAAACTTTATTACAGACCTAAAGTATCTGCATAAACCCGGTTAATTGAAAAGTGGGTGGAGAAGGCTGCCAAATTAAATGTTTACATTAGCACAGCTGTATTGTAAAAACATTCTGCCCCCTGTGCTTTGTAATTATAAGATATTTCTGGACTGTGTATCTCTACAAAGTTTATCTCCACTGCCAAGAGTGTCTTGGCACCGAGCGGCTGCAGCTTTTGGCAGCCAGGAGCTCTCTGTGCGGGCAGGATCTAAGATGGCTGCCAAGCGGCCTCCTGAAATGTCGCCGGCCCGGCCGCCTTGCCAAGGGCAAAGGCCAGTGCTGCTACCAGGGCAGGGTCTCAAGTCTGCCTCAAAGGAAGCCAAAACATGTATTTCCCTCAGAAATCAGAGCTGGTACCAGAACCTTTAACCTTTAAAAGAATAAAGCTTGGAAAAACTAAAAAAGCAATATTGGGGCACTACAAGCTAGAAAATCATGAGGACAAGTCTGTGAGGAAAACCAGCAGTTAACGTTCCAGTCACACGCATGCCCACAGTGTTTGCATCCTTTAAAAGGTGATGGTTCCCTTACATGATTAAAATAACATTCACAAAACAAACCTGGGTGATAGACACCAGGAATGTCCTTGGTGCAAAAATTCACCTAAATGAGAAAATTGAGATCAAATCCACAATTTCTACAAATTCCCCGGACTGACCAAAAGGGTAACAAAAATAAAGGAAGGAAAAAAGAGGGAGCGAGGGAAGAAAAGGGAGGAGAAAATATACACTTGAAAAAATAAAACTTGAAAAATGAAGGAAAGCGTTTCAGATGTACATGCAGTTCCCAAAAAGATGCATATTCTCTGATCTTTTATTCCCTATCAGATGCAAATCCCAGCCAAAATGATGCGTGTCCAGCTGCTTAGATCCGTGGATTTTTCTTTATCTGAGTGTCTCACACGCAGGAGCTCAGGTTGAGCATTGCACAAGGCTTGGTGTACTCTCCCGACATCATCACTGGCATTGCCTACTGTTCGCTAACTCTACGCTTCAAGTGAATCCAACATTCTTGCTTCTGCTGAGAGATCATTCGGAGCCGAAAGATGAATTCCACAATGCGGACACAGCCAAGTGTCCACTGCCTTCGTGGTACTCACTCACCAAGTACCCAGCCTTTCAAGTTTTAATCATGTGTCCACACACTCAGCATAGCCACACCAATCAAATGTCCGCTTCATTTTCTAAAACCTTCACCACAAGATATAAAGAAAGTCTAATGTTTCCTTAGTGGCATAATTTGAATACTGCCCATTTTCCAATATTCATCAGAAATAAACACAAAGGCGTGCACTCTTTCTCTCTTCTCTCTCTGAACCTTTTTACAGAATCATTACTATGATTCTGAATAAAAGACATATAGGGTTTTTCATCTTTAAGTAGTTGCCAGAACAGTTAAAGTCGCAAAGCTATATATCCATGGGCCACTCTAAACACAGTGGTTAATACTGGTGTGTCAAAAAAGTTGTGGTTCACTAATAAGTTATACTGTTAGAACTTGAAGAGTTTTCTCTCCTTTCATGACATGTTATGCTCTGATTCCACTATATTTTTACCTTTTCTTACTTGTAAGTCCTCAAATTCCAATGAACAGAAGAATTTGATAAATAGTAACTAATCATGCTAAGCACTCCTAGGCTATTGCACACTGCTAGGCGATTAAGATAACATGCCTTACAAAGTGGTCCCAACTGGAGACCATCACGCTGAGTAAATAGGCTCTCTGATATAAGACAACTTTCATGCAAAATTCAAAACAAACAGATATATAAGTAAACAAATACATACATTTATTCTCATAGATGTACTGTACGAAGGAAACTAGCATACTGAGAGGTAAAGATATATTGCAGTACATACCTCTACCCCCAAATAATAAATGGATTGATTAAATATATCTTGACAGTATAATACTGAATTTTTCTAACTTTGCTACGATGCCATGATACACCTAACAGAATGCTAAGCCTGTAACTATTACTAAGGAATACAGTGATAATATGGTGGAGGTGGGGGGAGGAGAGAATGGCGAGAAGAGAAAATTGTTGGATGGGAAAATGGAGAGAAAGGAAGAGAACGGAAAGGGAGGAATGCTTATACCTACAAAAATGTATCATGGAAAATAATAATAACCTAAACAAGCAGAAAGCATGCCGTACTTAAAAAAGAAAGAAACAGTTTCAGATTTTACTTATTTCTCGTTTTGGTCATTTTGGGTACACATGGTCAAGTGGAAATGTGCTTTGTTTTTTAATCATCAACTGGAATGCAAGCTTCTGAAAGTAATATACTTTAATGTCTACCAAATGCGTGGCAGTGCAACACACACACAATGGACACCTATACCCGAGAAGGCACTGTTGAGGATAAACAGCAGTTACTCTGCAAAGACTGAGTGTTCTATACAGAGTATGTGGTGAACATCTTAGCTAGCATATTCTCCCATTCATTAGCAAATTTCTTGTAAATGAACAACAATAAAATAACAGGTTAATAGTCACTGAGCACTTATTTGCGTGTCCAACACTGCTCGACACTATGTGGACATTTCACCCTTGTAAGAACATTATGGGTTGGTGCTATTATTATCCTCATTTTCAGAGGAGAAAATCTGCCTAAAGCTGATAACTTAAAAAGCCAAGAACTAACCCTAAACCAATCTGATTCTAGAGCCCAACATAATTTACTGCCTCCCAAAATTTGAGGTGTGTCACGATCACACACATACACACACACACACACACACACACACACACACACACAAAAGCTCTCCAGGTAGAGGTCTCACATCTAAAACCACAGGATTCTTTGGTCAATTTTCCTCATTTTTAACATATAACCTTCCGATTTTATTAACAGAAGCCTCCCTTAAGTAGAAAGGAGAAACTGCCGATTGTAGCGAGTTGATGTTGTGGTTCGGTAATGTACACAAACTGGGAGGAATATGATACCAGAAAACCCCTTTTGCCCATAGCATGCCACAAATTGAGGACTATGTCAGTGCACTCCACTGGCAGGAAGAGCAGCAGCTAAGCATGAACAGCTCACACCACTGGTCACAGACAGACATCGTTGTCAAAGCCACAGCACTCTCTACTCCCTGCAGACCTTCTAAGCTCCCACCAAACTCGGGAAACTCCACCAATGAACTAATTCCCTCCCCAAGCCACATCTCGCTAATGACAGTCTGATTTGTCCCAAGTGTATGCTTGGTATGAATATAACTGTAGTCTTAGTTGAGCTAAACCAAGAGCCAAAGGTCGGCCATTTTCCTATAGAGATAACATGGCTAGAAAAAGAGCCAATTCCCATTTTCACCTGAAGGATCCACCAACATGACTTTCAACACATTCTCATACAAGTAAATGAGATTTATGGAAAGAATGTGGTAGGTCAAGATATTTCTGTGCCCTATTTTAGATGGATAATTACCACCCAGAGCATGGCACTATCAAATTCACAAGGCCAAGACCAGCAGGGTGATAATTTAAAAGATGAAAAGCTACAGTGTACAGAATCCTCAACAACCTGATCCCCCAACTCTCAGCCTTTTCTTGGATTTCAATGATTTCAAGGCAGGCTTTTTTAAAGTCAAAGTAAAGATGAATTCCAACCTATATGTACAACAAAGAAATACGATGAGCTGATAAAAGATGAAGAGAATAAACCAGTATATGCTAAATGTAGTGGCTACTAAGTTCTTCACTTCTGTAAGCATATATACAGGGTTAAATCATCTCCAAAAAAAGAAATTATACTCATTCTAAATTAACTCAAGAAAACCGAATTCTTTTCATTTCTAATAGATGAGTTTATGGCTCAGAAATATTATAAGTAAAGGTAAAATCCATAAAATTAGATAAGTTTTAAATTTATTTTACTGCCTTGGAAGTGTAATGTATTCATTCTCCTTGTATTTCCACTTTCCAGAGGGTTTTCTATTTCTTTAATGACTTCATTAGGGAAAAGTACTTCATAAGTACTTTTGATAATGACATAAAATTTTCCCATCCCAATGGCTACAATTTGAAAATTATTTTGCAAAACAAATGTTCTGGATGTTTTCCTCATCCTTAAATAACTAGTTATTTTCGTAAACTCAAGACCATCTGACAATGTTTTGAAGGTGCATACTGTTCTACTGGAAGGACACAATAGGTACTTCTAAAACATGCAAAACTATTCATCTTTTGTCAGCATTAAATTCACTTAGAGCCACTGATTTGATAACTGGATTTCCAACACACACCATTTCTGTTCCTAGTCCATTCTTGCAACACCCTTTCTTTAAGGGTGAAGGGGGAGGGGGAATCAGATGTGAAAAAAAGAATAAAATTGCACAAAATAAAAATGTACAGTTTCTTACTGCATGTCAGAATAGATAAACAGACTTTTTTCTCTTAGTGCTGGATGTTCAACATCACAATTTGCACACAATAAAAGGAAAAAGTTACAATGCCTCTGACTTGAATAATCAGAATGTGCTAGGCCAAAGTTGTTTACATATAGTGAGGGAAAAACATGTGGGTTATAACATTTTTGACATGAAGGTTTTTTTTAATCTTACTTATCTTATTCTTATCACTGAATAATTAATTATTCATTTCAAACATGAAGCTGATATGCCTTTTAAAAAGTCCATTCTCTGCCCTATTGATACTTGAGATTTCAGAAGGAATAGGCTCACAGTTGATCAGCAAATACAACGATGAGCACTGACAAAGACTCAACACTTATTACGAGGCAATTGCTAAAGAATGTGGCTTTAATTGTGCATACATATTTTTATTCATTAAGATGAATAACCAATAAAATCCCACACTATGGTGTCCCAGCCTTGTAACACATTAATAAAGTTTCTTAAAGGTTTTGGCAGGGGGCCAGCACAGTCCATTAACTCTTTGCAAGTTGTAAAGAGAAGCAAAGTCATTTTAGTCTGTTTTGTGGTTATGAATGAAACAGCGGGCAGCCTGTATGGAAACGTCACTTTGGATATGGTATTGGTAATGGATGCTTTGCTGCTCACTCAGAACAGCGTGGGGAGAAGTTAATGCATCCTACCGCAACCCAAGCCCTGATGCACTGCAAAGCTAATTTAGTTAAAAGTGGAGGGGAAAGACCAGAGGACTCCAAGTTCAGAAGATCTGTTTATTTTGCTAATAGGCTGTCACACTGCATCTGGGCAAACTTGCCCACTGTGAAACCCAAAATTATAGAATACATTTTAAGTGACTAAGAATGCTTTTCTCTGATTACTCCTTTTTTCCTAATAAAACATGATTGCTTGGGTATCCACTTGGTAAAGGCTGGACTGTATAAAAATGCCTTGGTTTTAACCTAACAATTTTACCTTATGCTCTTGCTTTACATACTGGAAAACAAATCATTTAAATAACTATAACAATTGGTAGCTACATGTTTGTCTCTGACTTTGCCTAACAATTTGAGTTGAAGTGTTATCCTCTTCCCAGTGCTTTACAATGCCATCTGTTCTCATTTTTCGTGACACTACAAACATTTTCCTTTGGAAAAAGGATTCAGTATTTTGCTTCCTTTTCAGAATGAAGACTGGAAAACTTGAATGAAACTAAATATACACAGAGGCATCCAAGTTACACAAGTAAAATACTCACTGTACAGAGTGGTTAAAATATTTTAAGGGTTAAGATCTCTGCACTTTAATTTGAACTTCATTATGTTAAGAAAAAAAGGTCTTAAAATCTCTAAATGAAAGCCCTTGAGTTGGAGAATAACAAAAATGCAGAAGTGCTCTACAAATTGTTTTGAAGAAAACACCCCGAATGTAAGCACACACATGCATGCGCGTACACACGCACAAGTCGCCTTAATCCCCAACGAAATATGAATAGCATCATTAGTCAGTTACTTCTGGTTGTTAAAAACCACAAATTGGCTGTAATGATCTGTCACTACATATGAGGCCAAAAAATAAAATTCCAAGCAGAAGAGATAATTACAATAAGTATAGCAGAAAACATCATTCATTATTTTAATTTTGTCTTGTTTACACTTTTACTGGGAGAAAATAGGAAGACTATTTTTAACTTTCAAATGTAAATGTTCTTAACTAAATACTAAAGAAACAAAAACAAAAACAATAAACGTCCCATTCATTGAAGTGCGTCAATAGGCAACAAACTACTTTTATCTCCTGTACGTATGGATTTTATGAGACATTATTCACATCTGAACAAGTGAAACTAAAGGAAGTTAGCAGATTACCACTGTGTGGAAACTGCATCTGTGCACACATAACCATCCTGTGCTTATTTGACCCGAAAGCCACATACAGTAATCATTGCTACCTAAAACTTCAGAGTATTAATTACAGATTTTGTTTTTGCCATATGAAGTGCCGATACCTGGAGAACACCTGGGAGAGAAAAAAATCTTTCATTTAGATACGAGACTTCTATTGGCCTGACACTCCCAGAAAAAAATATTTAGAAATCTGTTTTTTTCTGTATGCTTCAGAGTTCTAATTTTCTGACCTGGGTTCCAAACTAAACTAAATTAGCTACATCCAAAGACCAGCTTAGATTCACACACAGTCTTGGATGAATCTTGGATGTTTCTTTAAAGAAATGCATTTCCTTGGTGGAGGGTATGGGGAAGGGTTGGGGGCTCCTCAGAGCCTATGAAATGATATCATAAAATGAAATGCAATTAAAAAAAAAAGAAATGCATCTCCTTTCCTAAATAAATAGTATTTAACAACAGAGAAGTACATAAGAGCATATATGATATGAAGACATATAGACTGTGTCTACACTGCTGAAGAAATAAAAATAAAATAACTTTAGTGACTTAAAAATGACACTACCTGACAGACCTTGAGTTTAGCAGGTTGAACCACTATCTGAAATACCTGTATCCTTACCTGGAATTCCATCCAAATCCTACTTCCTTCACTTCCTTCCAGTTCCCTGATAACTAAACCTAGGGAAAAGCTGGTGATGGTCCCTGAGTGCCACATGGAAGACCTACACTGAGGTCTTAGGCTCCTGCCCTTGGCTGTTCAGTGCATTTGGAGAGTAAACCAATAGATGAAAGCTCTCTTTCTGTTACTCTGCCTTTCAAATAAACAATTTTTCTACATGACACTATGGTAAGAAGTAATAAAAAAAAAAAAGGAACAGATTTAATAACCTTAGTAGCTACTTTCAAAAAATACATACTGCCCTAGTTCCCTAGGACAAGTAACTGGAATCCAGGGGGAGGAGCAAAGCAAGTAAAAGGAGCCAGGGATGCCAGTAACAACCAAACGTCTGTGCAGTTATGGTAGAGATCGCCCTGCACATGGTGGTCCTGAGGGTCTCCCCACCATCCAGGTCTCCACAGGAAGCTTGATTCCCCAGTGTCGGCAACTGCTCTGGACTAACCACAATAAAAGCAGAATTGAACCATGCAACAACGTTAGTAGTGATGAATGATATGCAAATGAGTATTATAAAGACAAGCAACTGCTCAGCGTCAAGAAAGAACAGATATTTAAAGATTTAAAGCATTTGCAAGACGATCTCTTGACTGATAGGCACATCAAAATAATGTACTGGTACCAACACTATGTCAAAGTGAGTTTGAGGCATGGCTACTCCACTTCTGATCCAGCTCCCTGCTAATGTTTCTGGGAAAGCAACGGAATACCACCTTGGCCCCCGTGTCCACACAGAGGGGAAGCCTGGAAGAAGTCCTGGATTGGGAGCAAATGAAAGATCCTCTCTCTCTCTCTCTGTCTCTTTTCTCTCTCCCTCCCGAACTCTCTCCTTCTCTCTCTTTATCTCTCTTTCTCCAACTCTGTCTTTCAAATCAATAAACCTTAAAAACAAACAAATAAAACAATGTACCACCTGTGCTTTATTCCTAACCACAATTCAGCTGGTACTAAATGAAATACGACCTTAGTGTTAATACAACTAAACTGTCATTTATCAAGGAATAAATACCACATTTAAAGGTAAGAGATTATTCCTCAATAATGAACCATTCTAACACCAACAGGGCACAAATGAATAAATACATAACAGAACCCACTATAAGGGGCACCCATGATCTGCCTAATGTGCAAACCAAGGCTCATATTAATCACCAGCATATCATTCCTAAATTATGAAGACTACTCCAATTCCAGCTTTAAGATTTGATGAGTCACAAAAGCCACTCATTGACTTAATTTTATCTAAAAATGACTCATATACTTATGTCGCTGTTTGGGAAGGTTATATAAATGAGCATAAATGCTTCAATTCTTAAAGGACAAAATTGGAAATTTTCAAGCACAATGCTATACCTCACAATGTATTGGTTAAATATCACATTATAATAAGAAACAAGAGAGGCTGCCATCATGATATAGCAGATTAAATTGCAGCTTGCCAGCCAGCATCCTAGATGAAAGTGCTGACTAGAGTTCTAGCTGTTCTGCTTCAGGTGCAGCTCCCTGCCGACGTGCCTGGAGCAGCAGCAGGTGATGGCTCAAGCATCTGTGTCTCCACCACCCATGTGGGAATCCTGAATGGAATTTCAGGTTCCTGGCGTTGGCTTGGCTCAGTCTACAGCATTGCAGCAATTACCATGGGGAACCAGTGGATGGAAGATTCTCTTTCATTCTATCTCTAACTTTAAACAGATTTTTTTTTAAATTAAAAACAACTACGTAAGGAGGAAGGTTCAGCCTGAAATACAAGACTGAGAATTTCTTACCAAAATTTTCCATAGCGCTTGAATGACTTTCCTACCGAAAATGTGAATGATTTTAGAAATCAGTCCTAAAATTTTTAATTCTGCTGAATAAACACACATTTTAAAAAGTGTACATGTAGAGCCCCAGAATATATGTGCAATGAATGCTGCCTGATGATTTGGTTTGTTTTTTATTTTATGATAAAAATTATATCACATTAATAATGCTTTACAACTCACATAACACTTATAAAAGCCACCTTATCCTAAAAACATTGTTGGGTAGGTATTATTATTATTCCCACTGTATAGATAAGGAAATTGAGGATCCAAGAGATTGTTTTACCCAAGGTCGTAGGTCTAGTAAATTCACTGCTTAGAGAATAATTAGCTTAAGTTAAGATAACAACTACTTCCTTCTTCCCCATTCCAGTCTCAGAGGCACACAAATACAATATGCATCACATATGAAATGTAATACAACCAAAATTATACATCCATCATTTCCATGAATCACATTATTCATGTATTTCCACTTGTACCTTTGAAAGCACTAGTTTTAAAAAGCAGTATAGCATATAATTACATCTTCTTCTTAACATGCTATGATAATCTTCCCACTGCCTGGGAAGTTTCTGTGGCAGAAAGTCTGGGCATGGTAAGGAGACTGATGTCTTAATTACCATCCACAAGTTGATCCTTGGGAAGTTACTTATTCACCCAGGCCCTCAGGCTTCTCATTAGACAAATAAGGGATTTATAATGAACATTTTCTAAGTCTTGTCCACCACCCATTCTCCACAACAGTAGCTCTTAAGCTTTAACATGCCTGAGAATCACCTGGTAAACTTGTTCCAACACAGGTTCTGGCCCATTGTCAGATACCTGGTTTTTTTCTTTTTTTTTTTTCTGTTCCTTTTTATTTTAAGATTTATTTTATTTATTTAAAAGGTAGAGTCACAAAGGCAGAGAGAAAGGAAGAGGTAGAGAGAGGTTTTCCATTCTGATTCACTCCTCAAATGGCTGCAAAGGCAGAAGCTGGGCCAGGCTGAATCCAAGAAACAGAAATGTCTAGGTCTCCCATGCAGGTGCAGGTGTCCAAGCAGTTGGGCGATCTGCTGCTGCTTTCCCTAGCACATTAGCAGGGAGCTGGACAGGCATTCATTTAATCCGCGATGCTACAGCACCAACTGCACAGATCTGATTTAATGGGTCAGGACATGGCACTTCAGAAAGCCTGAAGATGCTGCTGGTCCAGGAGCCACACTTTGGGAATCACTACTGCACAGTAACATCTGGCCACATTACTTTCTGGAGCCTCTGACGGTCTCTCCATAGCCCTCAGCATAAAGCCTTAAGCTCACAATTCATAACAGTCCAGGAAAATCCAGATCTCTAACCAACTATTCTCTCAGGTTCTTTATCAGGATCACCTTATCCTTGGTAGCTTATTCTGAGACCTGAAGCCACCAAGCTGAGGGGATAAAACACCTAGTGTGGCTTTGCTAAGTGTGGCTCCTCTGTCTGAACTCTTCAGTGAACTGTACTCCAGTGCTACCTATCTCAGTTCTCCACATACAAAATGCAGTTTACAAAGGCACCTCCTCTCAATACCCAGCGAAGAATTGCTCCTTCATCTCTCCTCCCATCCTTATGATTCAAACCCTGATGACACCTTCAGTCCACACATTACCTCTCCAGCTTCCTTTCCACCATTTCCAGTGAAAACCTACTCTATCCTTCTCTTCTCTCCACCCATCTCTCTTGTGTAAGCTACAGCCCAACACTACTTACAGAACAAAGAGGAAAGAAAAACCCAGATAGCAAGAGCATGCACTTAGTTGAACATATTCCTGCATAATCCACCATCCTCCTCTGCTCCACTTGCCTACTCCACCCTGTGGAGGCCCTGGACACTCAAAGTACACACAGAGCAGTATTCCTGGGCCTGGAACTGCCCTGGCACATGGTCCCACTCAGTAGGGCCTCCAGCTCGGTTAAATTCTCCATTGCTGCTGTCTTGAAACTCTTCCTATTTGAACAGAAGGTTCCACCCATCACACAGCTTGTCCTTCAGGTACAGGATGAGGCTGGCTTGGTACCTTGCAGTCCAGAGCAGGCTCCCATCTGAACTCATTACCTCCATAGTCATAGCTTCCAGCATTCTAATATAAACCACCCCTCCCTGCAGATACCTGACTAAAAAGTTTTCCTCCAAGAACTTGCCATACTTCTTTCTTTCAGATAAAACATAAACAATAATGATAATCATTGATTACTTTTTCCTTTCATATTGACTAGGAAGCTTTGTCTGTGATGCTTATTATGCTAGCAGGCAACATTTTTGAGAAATTTTAGAAGTTTGCACTCTTTTCCATTTTTTCTGATTGTCTGCCTCTCTCATTTGGTGGTCAACTTTCTTTCACTGAATATGAACATCCTCCTGACAGCTGCCTGTTGCACACTCTATACTACACAGAGACAAAAGGTACATGCTGAGAAGTCATCCTCCATACTCTGAATTTAAGATGATCCTGGTACATAAAGTGGTTATACATTTACATCCTTTTACATATATACACCGTCAGTTGTATGCCCATTAAGGAAACATGGGATCACTTCTTGCTTTTTGGCTAAGATGAATTGTGGAAACAAGGAATTTAGACTATGAGCAAAACTTAGAAGAGAAACACAAAGGAGATTTACTTTTTTATTATTTACCTGAATATGCTATTTTCTGCAAATGTATTTCTTTTAATTTTTCAAAACAAATAACTGGGTAAAAATAATCTTATGTCATGCTCATTAACTTGATGTTTAGTAGAGCAAGAAATAGAAAGCTAATGGCTGCAACAATTGTTACTTAATCTCCAAAAGCACCAACTTCCCATCATTCCTCATAGACTGCCTAGTATATCGGTAACAGAAAAAGAGAATCAGCACAAATACTTAAAACCAGGAGCTTGAAAAATGCAATCTTTATTACACATTTAGTAATATTAAATGAAAAATAGAACACATATTTTCAATTCTAAGCGACACAATGAAATTCAAACTTAGTGAAAAATGAGATTAGACATCAAGAAAGAGAGGTGGGTATTCTGATGAAGAAGGATGCCCACATCCCGTCTTTCAGTGTCTGCTCTGAGTCCCAGCTGCTCTCCTTCCAAGTTAGCACGCTGCTAATGTGTCTGGGGAAGCAGAAGATGATCACCCAAGTACTGGGATCCCTGCCATACAGGATGTGAGAGACCCAGATGGAGTTCCTGGCCATTCTGGCTTAAGCCTGTCCCAGCTCTGGCTATTACAGCTACTTGGGAGTAAATCCGCAAATGAAAAAAAATGATATCTCTCTCTTTCTCTCTCTCTCTCTCCCCCCCCTCTTTCTCTTTTTCCTTCTCTTTCTCCCCCTCTTGCTCTCCCTGTCACTGTGCCATTGAAATAGTAACATTAAAAAATAATAATAATAAAAGCTTTATCTTACAAGGGAAAAATGCAGTGGCAATAGCTACCTGAGAAAATAACTGTCACTGGTCAAGAATTTAGTTTTAACTTCTCTATAATAAATTTTAAATTAAGGAGTGACAAACTCTGAATAATTTTAAATTAAGGACTATTTCAAAGAAATCAATAAACAAGGAAGAAGATATGTATTAATGTGGTGGTATATACACTATCAGTTTATCAAGTCATCTTTTGGATTCCATAAAACTCTTATAGCAATGAAGTAGAAATGAAGGAAGCTTAGGTATGAGAAATGATACCAGCCGGCCCTGGTTCATGTGCATCCACAGGTAGCAATGAAGTTCCTCATTTCGTGTGTGTGTGTATGTGTGTACACACAGAGAGGTAGTTAAAGAAGGAGCGAGTCCCTACAATAAGGAGTAAGCCTCTCAAGAGCAATGCCACACTGCCCAGAGAGCTCAATCCACCATTACCACAATGCCTGCAGAGCCTAAGTAACAGTTATCTAATGCTGTCAGCTTCATTTTACATTTAGGGTCATGCTGAGTTTGCCAAATTGGTTTCAAAATCATGTTACAACAGAGAAAAATAAGCACACTTTCCCTGTTTAAAAAAAAAGTATCAGAAAGACACACAAGTTAAAGGCCTTCTGCACAGAGCACTCCAGCGCATGTAAGGTGCTGTGATTTACTGTGAACATCTCAAAAACGAGATCAGTGATATTCGGACATCTTCTGAGGCACAGTCAAATCAACAAGGTAGATTATTTAAAAACTGTACGGATGGTCTACTAGATAGGACATAATGAAATAAAATCAAAGATATGTGAATGACTTAATACTTTAATTCACAGCCACAAATGCCCAAGCTGTTCAATATCCTAATGATACTCAAGGAAAGAACGGTATTGTTTCTCAGAGCTTGCAAACAGCAACTTCTTCCCTGGTTCCATCTTTTATATATGCTTTGTTCAACTCACATTAATTTCTACTTAAAGTAGATAGAATCTAAATTAGATTGTCTTACAAATCACTTCTGGAGAGGGCATGAACAATCAAAAGATAAGATATAAATTATCTAATTATTTAATAATGCTGGGAGATAGAAAAAAGATACATGTTAAGTAAACTCTAAATTTACATTACTGTAGAAGACTCATCAAACTCTATCCTGAATTGTTATATTGCTAAGCATCTCATTTCAGCTACAACTTTACTATATCAATGGCTTGCTTATCTATTTGCTTATACTGTTTCATTCCTCCAAAAGATGTAACAACACTTAGAAAAATATACATACTGCTGAGATTTAAAAAAAAATAGAAGAATCAATCTGGGTGACCAATGAAAGCTAGAAAATAAAATATCCATGAGGAGGGTTGGTACCCCAAATGTGAGCCTTTCTGTCCTGATTCTCTGCCAGTAGCTATCCTTTCTGTTCCAGGAGAGGAGGCTGAGCCTGTTTGCAGAGTGTCTGCGTTATTCATAGGAAATCAGGGATTTCTGCATCTAACTTGAGAGTAATAATGAGGTATGTGCTAACAAGTAGCACTGGGAAGGCAAAGCTATTTCTCAAAGGAAGATATTGAAAGAAAAGCCCAGTTTTCCGGGACTGTTGGTCTTATTCTTGGAGGCACCTCATGCAGTGGCTTCCAAAGAAACATTTCCTGCCCTCGAGAGGATCTAAGGCCATTCTCCTGTCAGTATCCTGCTGGCTTTAACCATTAAATCGTTGCTATATTTCTCCAACACAAAGTTCTAGCTCTTCATGAAACAGTGTCTAATGAAGCTCAGATCACCCAATCTGGTGGAAACGGAGGGCTTGAATCCTTTATTTCTGCTAAATCATTGCATCTTATGGCGTTTGGCGCAGACTCTGATAAGGCCCTGTTAGCTTTCAAGATTTGTTTTGAAATTCTATGTATTAGGATTACTAACATTTACAATATATGAATAGCATATGTAGATAGATATAACAATATCTTGTTAATATGTATTGTCCTTTTTTGTCTAGATATATCCCTATATTATTTTTGGGGAAGTATAATATACAGACATCTTGTGGTATTTCCTTTTTTAAAAAAAATCTGAGTTGAAGAGATTTCTCCAGATAAGTTGTAATTTAGGGTTACAATGTCAACTGTAAACCTAAAATTAAAGCTACTAACTATTTTGGTTTGCAGACTCATTTACTCAAAATTGCAAACAACTCTACATTTGTTGCAAGTGCCATGATTCAAGCCAGGATTCTGTTCATTCACATGTTCTTCCTGCTTTAAGTCTAATCTATGGAGGAGGTATTTTTGTTAGAGTTTGTTTTGTTTTGTTTCTTTTCCAAAATAGTAAGTAATGTTAAGAGATAAATGTAACTGCTTCCAAGCACTCCAGGGCAGAATTTAGGAAGAAAGCCTGAGTAAACAATACCACATTTGATAGTATTTAAGAAATTAGAAGTTCTCTGGATGACAAGAAAATGGGACCTTCCCCCTTACATAAGGGAATCCAAGCTATGGTAAATAAAAAAGAGATGTATCAAAATACATCCGGATAAAAGCTGTGATTCTGGGAGCAAAGGTGGCATGCCTAGGAAGCTGAGGAGCCTCACTGTGAACAGGGAAACTCCACTGCAGTCCATATCCCACAGCCAGCCATGTGGAGTATCTTCAAAGTAGCAGGCCCCTGTATGGTGCCCTAGAGTCTGGGCTTAGCATGTCTTCCACACCTGGAGCCAAGAAATGTCCTCCCAGGCTGTGGTAGGATGGGCTCATCCCCAACCCTTGCAGGTAGACAGTAAATTCAGGAAACAAACTTCCCCTGGATCCTCTTCAACCAGGATTACCAGAAACCTGTCCAAAGTCTTCATCTCCCTAATTATTATTGATAATAATAATGATGCAGATCCGTGGCAAGAATTATGCATCACAAAGAGAACACAGCTCTTTCTAATTAGTATGTGATCATAAACAAGGTAAATGCACCTCCCTACAGCCATCTGAAGGCCTTTATTGTGGTTCACATGCTCAGAGACAGAAGCCATGAAGGCTGTCTCCATTCACTGTAGGGCAAAGACACAGCATTCTTTAAACCCCATCAGGAAGGCAGCTGTAATGTAAGCAAGGGTTGTTCTGCAAAACAGGTTTCCAGGAAAACCAAAAATAATGCCGGGAGCCCCGGGTTCCTTTCTGTCTCCCCAGTGGATGACCAAAGCTAAACACTGTACACTGTATTTTAAGGAATCATATCACCCATGATTCCTTAACCTCACAAACTTTATAACTCCCTACCTTGCCCCTCTTTTGTCTGTCCATCTTGGCTCTTCAATCTTTCCCAAGGAAAACTCATCTCCCTTCTAGAAAGCCTCCTTCATCAACATGCAACTTCCCTGCTTCCAATCCTTCCCATCATCAAAATTCATTCTAGTCTGGATGTTCTTCATTTGCTGGAATCCACCCCCCCCCATTTCCCCTTTCTCATCTCCTCCTCCAATCTCTCCCTGGTCTTATTATCTTGTCTCTCATTTCCTCTCATCACCTCCATCTCCCTATCCCAATCCCCTACTCCCAGGTGTGCTTTCTGCCCTGAACCAAGTTTTATCCTGTGTACCAACTCATGTATTTGTCCATCACACCTGCCCAAGTCTGTAAGTTACTCTAAGGCCTTCAGTGAGCTATGGAACTCTGCACCCTCAGTTCAAGCCAAATGTTGACACAATGGAAGTCCCTACCCTCCTGACCCTAACTTCTGCAGTGACATTTTCATATTTCACTTGAAATTCAGAATCATCTTCCTTATGGCCTTGACACTACTCTGCATCTCAAAGCAAAGACTTTCAGTTTGAAGGCTAACACCTCCTACCTAAAAATTATGAAAGCTTCCTCTTCTGTGAAGAATATTACAAATAGTTACCAATATGCAATCCTGATAATGTGCTAAGCAAGTAATATCTCCCCTGACACTCACAATAAGCTTATAAGATACAAATAAATCAATCTGAATGACAGGAAGTTTTTGATATTCAGAAACTATTCCTGTGTATGGGCCTGGCACAATAACCAAGTGGCTAAATCCTCACCTTGCATGTGCCAGGATCCTATATGGGCAACAGTTCTGGTCCTGGCTGCCTCACTTCCCATCCAGCTCTCTGCTTGTGGCCTGGGGAAAGCAGTACAAGATGGTCCAAACCCTTGATACCATGTGCCCACATAGGAGACCAGGAAGAAGCTCCTGGCTCTTGGCTTTAGATCTGCTGCTCAGTTCAGCCACTGTGATCATTTGGAGAGTGAACTGGTGAATGGAAGATCTTTCTCTGTTAGAACTGACTTTCCAATAAAAATAAATAAATCTTTAATGTGTATACAGAGAGAGATAGAAAGAGAGAGAGAGAGAACTGTGTATTTCTGTTGATAATTATTAGTCCTGTATCACAGCTTTAAAAACCAAGGCTTACAAGAAAAACAAGCCTTTCGTCAAGTTGTATAGCTCAAATATATAAGTCCCCAAAGTTTATACCCAATGCACAAGCTTCTCAAACTCCTCTTATATACTCACCATACGCACAGCCAGCCCTGTCTATTGACCTTCACTTGTGAAATTCTCATTTACTCTCCATTACTTATATTCACAGTCAGACTAAGACCTAACGTCTCCATTGAAATTTTCCTGACCAAACCCAAGCCAATCTGATCTCAGTCTCCTTTGGAATCGATGATTTAACTGAGAAAGCAGCCCTTTCTTTTGCCCTGTAAACCCTCTAAATCCTTCTTTAACCACTGAGTTGTGTCTTTGCAAAATGAAGTGCATACTTGGCACAGTAAAGAACCTGAAAAATGTGTCATTTCCCCCTCTAATTTATCAAATGAGGTGTTAGAAAAAATTTAGTGTCCTCTAGTTTATTTTTAGATTAAATAATAACAAAAAAGGTAAAATGCATTTCATTTTAAAATGAAATTCCATTATATAAAAAAAGATAAAGCTCCCCAATCGAACAGCAGGAGGTATGAAGAGCTTGCTCACTTAGTATACCACACTCACGATCTTTCTGTCCTTAAAACCCAAAAGAAAGAAGTCTCACCTTGAACCAGGAGGCAGCAAGAAGTCAAGCCCTCCTTTCAGCTCCCAGCTGCCCACTGCCCACTGTCCACATACTGATGCCCTCAGAACTTCTGATATCGCTAAGACTTCCTCTTTGTCAATTACTTCCAGTCCCTAATTTTTCTAAACTACTAACTCCTACTAACATTAACTTTCTAAATACTTCTTGGAGTATGTGACTCCCTTGCTCAGACACCAGCACTCGCTCCACATGACCTAGTCTGGAAGACAGAATTCTCAAAATAGTCCCTAGTTTCCTGACCTCCAATCTGAAGCCATTGCATGGCATCCAGGCCTGCAAATAGATGGACTTTATTCCCACTAGTCAATTCTATTACATGATACAGTAATGAGGAAGGAATCTAAGGGCCTACCATAGTCACACAAGCTCTTTAAAAGCAGAGTTCTTGTTGGCTGGTGGGGAAAGAGACTCGAGGCTCAAAGAAGAGTTGATGTGTTCTTGGCCTGAAGATGGCAAGGAAACTCGGCCAACTCCAAGAGCGGAGATCAGCCCTCTGCCAGTCAGCAAAGAAAACGAGCACCTCAACCCAACACTCGCAAAAAAACAAAATAAGAGCAACAAAAAGGAGCTTCAAAAGAGAATGTCCCCCAGAGCCTGTACATGACTGCACATCTCAGGTGATACCTAGTCCCATAACATGGCATTAAACACACCCTTACTGTCTGAGATTTCTGAACAAGTCTATGAGAAAGCGATGTGTCTTCACATTGCTAAGTTTAGGGTGGTCTGTTCCCCTGCATCAGAAACACGGACACCTTCTCAAGAAAGTCTATCAGAGAGCATTTAGGGTCCTCAAGAGCCCTTTCCCAAATCCCCAGAATCTGTTTGGCCAACATAAATTGATGTACCGCAAGCTCCAGGTAAGCTAGTGCTGTGCCTTGCTAAGTTACTTCCCCCAGCCAATGCATCTTCTTCAATCACTGAGTTTAGAACACCCACATGCCTTACAGATCAGTTCCAATGTTGTTTCTTTCCTACTCTGAACTGGGTGTTCATGGATTTCCCCTTGGCCTTGTGCCCTCAGAAAGTCACCTCCAGTTGTAGCTAACACAAGCCCAGAGAGGATAGAGAGAACACCTAGACTTCATAGTGCAATGTTAAATCTGTTATGAAGGAGCCAGGCTGTACTCTTGAATAGACTGAGTGGCACAGGTGCAAGTCCCTCCCATTCACTGAGCACATGCACAGCGACCTCAGCCTTGTCCTACCGATAAGCAATGAGACTGAGCATGCTAACGAACTTCTATACTGCCTTGTTTTCTGAATTGTAACCTACTGCATCAATTTTAGCAAATCCAATTCTCACACTTTCCACTGTAAATAAATCTAAATGAGAGCACAGTTGTTTTTAAAAAAGCAGGGGAGGGGGGGAGCAACACTTCAGGGTTTTATGTTGTAGGACACTGATCTATAGGGTAACCACTAATTATTTCATAAACATTCTGACTTGTTTTATACAAGTTCTTTCCCCGTTGTGCTGTATGACAGGACAGAAAAACCAAAAGTTGAAATTTTGAGAAATCATGCTTTCCCTCCATGTTTCAAAGAGGAAGAGGAAGAAAGGGAAAAAAATGTTCAATGAACTGGCTAGAGGCCAATCTAATTTCAAAGAAAAGCAAAAGCAGAAAAAAAAATCTACTTATCAGCTCTAGTTCAATTCCTGCTAACTCCAAATCGAATAAGGAAATGGAAGTACCTTTAACCGATAGAGAAGTGCTGTACTAGGAATCCAACTGGTCTCCTCAAAGGCTGGCTCCCTTCCGAGCCACCTTGCATGCCATCAACACCACCATTCCCCACAAGCTGTCTACGCTGTGCTTGCAGCAGGTTTACCTGAAGCACAGCTGTATCCCACCACTGCCAATAACCAAAAACAATCTTTTAAAAGTATGTTCATAACAAAAGAGAAACACCCTTCTCGAATGATTGTTTCCAATCGGACCCAATACTACAGTTTCTTGAACAACTAACAATTCTTACAGGAATTGTGGTTAACCGGAAAACCACGTTCAAATAGGCATAAGGTGAAGCCAGTGCCATGGCACACTGGAAGGTATGTCGCTGGCTGTGAGTTCTCCTTACTCTGAGATCATAGTGACTGCTTAGTCTACACATCATAGCTCGGTGCAGAACTCTGCAGTTTCCATTCTCATGTTTCATTTATCACAAACACAATTACTTTCTAATAGAAGATGCTGAATGGGTTTTCAATTTTACAGAATTTCTTTTGAGAATATGTTTTAACTTTTCAAGATTTATTTTACTTATTTTAAAGCAGAGAGACAGACAGAACTTCCACCTGCTGATTCATGCCTCAATGCCTGAAACATTCAGAGCTCAGCCAAGCCAAAGCCTGGAGTTTTATCCAGGTCTTCCTTGTTGGATATAGGAGCCTACACACCTGACCCATCTTCTGACACTTTCCTATTTACATTAACAAGGAGTTGGACTGCAAGGTGGCAAAGCAGGAACTCACACTGGTGCCCTTAAGAGACCCTGGTATCACAGCTGGAGGCTTAACCCATTACATCACAACACTGATCCCTACTTTTTGTTAAATGAAAGCGTCTGAAAATGACTGTCTTAGCAAATTTTCACTTTGCACTGCTGTATCATTATGCATCTCACTCTGGATGCGCAACCTCTAGGATTATTCATTCCACATAACTGCAACCTTGTACCTTTTGATCAATTCCTCCTCAACCCTACACTTTCTCACCCCAGGTTAACACATACCGCTGTTTCTATTTACCTGACTGTTTTATGTTCCATGTAGAAGAGAGAAGAAAAAATATTTTTTAAACAAATTAGCTATGACTATGACCATGTTTTTCAACTTCATTTGATTTAGATGACCGAAAATCATTTTTATAAATAATGTTATGAAAAAATAAATATAAATGCCATTTTAAGAGACAAGTGATTTCTTGGTACTAGGTCCATTTTGTACTACATTCTTGTGCAAAAGAAAAAAAATAAACATTGTACAGAACGTAGTTGAAAGCCATGACTAAACATGGGCTGGATGAGAGTGATGACTGTGTCTGGGGTGCTTGTAGTTTAACGACTGTAGACTTTCAAGGAAGTCTCATGTCATTAAAGCATAAAAAGACTATCGTTATGTATAAGATATTTCACTCTGATACAAAAATAACTTTTCCAGCTATAATAGGTAGGGCTACAGTTTAAAGTTCTATCAAAGTATCAGGATTCATTCTTTTTTTTTCTGCAGAAGTCACTCTTGACTTTGCTAGAATTCCACGAAACAAGAGCCAAAAAATACCCAGAAATACATACAATTCAAAATATTTAAAGGTCCAGAGCCATTATGCTTATTGCTAGTGATTTTTTCCTCTTTCTTTTATGCTGATGATACACAAGAATTGGTCATTCTAGTGAAAGACATGTGATCTTCTTTTTAATGGATCAGGTTTCAATAAAACTGATTAAAATGTGATTTAAAACCCTTATCAGGTACATTTTCTTATGAGAGTTCAGAAAATTCAATTATAATAATCTTAAACTGCCTATCATTCTGTAATATAACATTAACAATATAATTAATTTAGAGGGCA
Source organism: Ochotona curzoniae (assembly GCF_017591425.1). Lineage (NCBI taxonomy): Eukaryota > Metazoa > Chordata > Mammalia > Lagomorpha > Ochotonidae > Ochotona > Ochotona curzoniae. Next base: position 46,868,420 of record NW_024467106.1, on the reverse strand, counting down.
TGTACTATACATTTGAAAAAGCCTATTATTTTTTATAAATCACTTATTGACATTTTGAGTCTGTAATACAAGCTCAAAATCTTAATTCAGGGAGAGGCATTCATCTTTTTTTTGATCCGTTCTTAAACAATAATTTCAGAACATTTTTTTCAGTAGACTCCATTAAGTAAAACCACTATCAAGGCAATCAATGAATATGTAAACCTAGGTGATCAGCCTAGCAGTGAAATGGAACTGGAGGATGTGGGTTACACACAAGGCTCTGACCCCAGCTCCCAGTTATTGCAGATCCTGGGGGGACGACAGATGATGGCCCCTGTAACTGGGTGCTGGCCACCCTTGTGGGGAAGTGCAGGTTCCAGGTTCAATCTGGTCCAACTCCTGCTGCTGCAAACATATTGAGAGTGAACCAGCAGAAGGAAGCTCTGTTTATCTACTTCTCTCTCTTTCTCTTCCTTGAAATAAATTAATTGAAGAATCAAAGTTCCTTCTCCAGAGGAAGAGTCTTTAAAAAAAACCTTTAACATGAATATAACAGCTTTAGAATCATTCTAGATGACTGCTAATCAAATTTTCTAAACAGAATACTAATACAGTCTAAAATTTAAAAAAACTTATAATTGCAGACTTGGGACTTAGCCATTTTTCACAGATTGAAAATTAGAAACTTTGGTGATAGCATCATGTAGTAGGCAAAGCCTCCACCTGCAGTGCTGGTATCCCATATGGACACCAATTTATGTAACTGCTACTCCACTTCCAATCCAGCTTCCTGCTTATGGCCTGGGAAAGCAGCAGTGAATGGCTCAGGCGTTTGGGACCCTGCACCGACATGGGAGACCCAGAAGCAGCTCCTGGCTTTGGATCAGATTGGCTCAGCTCCAGCTGTTATGACCATTTTGGAAGTGGACTAGCAGATGGAAGATCTTTTTCTTTGTTTCTGCCTTTTAAGTAAAAATAACTTTTTTTCAAAAAATGAGAAATTTTTGTTCAGATTCCAAATGATTTCACAATCTATCATTTACACTGATTGGGAGAAGGGAGTGAAAAACCCTTCCTAGAAATGCCCAGAAAGCCATTACCAATATTAAATTCTGGTTTATTGATTCAAAGGTTTCTGTTACCTACCATTGTCTAAGTAGACTAAGTTCCCTGCTGAGACTATTTTTAAAACGTCATCCTCGTGGATAAAGTCTGGGCTTTTTATTCCAACAGGTCAGTCAGCCAGTATATGGCATGAAATATGAGCTGGTCCTCAGGAACTGTGGAATTAACACAGATGATGAAACTTTCAACTGAACAAAGAATTTCAAAATATTATTCTTGAATATTTCTCTGTAGACCTAAAACACAATGTAACTTGTACTATGGACAAAAGCAGAGTTACTCTGGATTTTTATGAGTTGGATATTTTCCCTGAACCTGGATAAATACAAAAACTAAGAGTATTGTATTTATTTTTGATAAAAATATATATTCCTTCCATGTTATATAAATGAGCATTTTATTCTGCATTCACAGAAAATGATTCTAAGCATTTTACAAGAAGCTTCACAAAAGTTGGCTTTCATAATCAATAAAGGCCATGCAAATGGGATACTGTTATCAACTGTGTCTTATAAAGGAGGAAAGAAAGGTCTTATGATGAAATAACTTGACCAAGTTAAATCTGCTACTGAGCTGCAGAAAGGAACTTCTGGCCTCCCACACAGCTGAGCCCTATCCTAAACTCATGATTTTGAAATAATCCAGGTCCTGGGATGGTACTAACTTAAATTAATTTCAAATAACTTCTTGCAAATATACTTTAACATAACACTCTTTATTACTTTTAACTCACTAAAAATAGTTTATTCTTCTTTTAATTAGATGAGTCATCCAACTTTACATGTTCTCTGTATTCTTTCTAACACATGTAGTAACAAAAATGAATCAAAAGATGTTCTACTGAAGCTGACTTTACAGTAATTATACAGTAAAAAACTATATACATCAAAGAACTAGATGCTTAAAATGACCTCTATGATTCTTAGTGATAATTCTCATATCTAAACCACAGTCTTTCATTTAGAATCACATACAAAAGCCACATTCATTGTAATGGTCAAAACAACAACAAAAAAATTTAATTGTTCAACTTAATTTTTTAAAGATAGATTTATTACATATAAATTCAAATTGCTTGTAAATTACTGTATACTTATTTTTAAGAATAGTCTAGTTAAAAGTTTCCTTTCTGGCTAGACTTTACCAAATAAACAAGAAAAGATCTTAGAGTTTGCCTTTTTCACTCCATCTGAGGTCTCTCTTAATGATTGTATTTTAATTTTATTAGAGTTCTTTCTTAATGTGGTTTGTCTTTCATACAAACCAAAACCAAAACTAGTTTAATGACATGTTTCTGGTGATTTAATATTGGGCTAAGTCACAAGATCTTAACGTCTTAACAATCTCAGAAGTCCTTTTAAGCATTTTTAAAATAGTAATTGTATTACAATCATTAATACACATATTAATTATTTATAAGTAATGCTTCTAGCAAAGAAAAGTCACATAAACCCAGTGTTGAAAAAGAAACGCGCTAAGTATCGCAGAAAATGTTTAATGTTATATCATTTCAGCATTCACATACAAGCAATCCCCATCTTACTACCAAATTGTGCTCCAAATATTCACAGGTAAGGTGATGGTCTGGAACCCAGAATGAATTCTCCTATTGAAAGAATATCATATGAGGTGATGAGGCTTTCATCTCAGCCCACAAAGGCCAATTCAACCCTGAATTCAACTCAAGCCTCCTACCAAAGGTGCCGACACGAAATCCGTGTTTAAAAAAGGTGGTTCTAAGAACTGTGCCAAAAAAGGCACTTACACAGTAAATTCATTCATTCCCCTGACATTAATTGAGCACCAAGAGGCTGTAAAGTGTTGGCCTGACATGTTCTAAGTCTGAAATTAAACAGACCTGATTCTGGAGATAAAATAATGTCTTCAATGAAATAATGTATGTAAAGTCCTTGGCACATAAAAGAGTCTTTACTAATTTTAGTTCTCTTCCTTTGCATCTAATGGAAAAGAGGAAAGGGGAAAAGAGATTTTTAGCTTTCCTTACATAAATTGTTGCTATATGCCAGGCTCACCTTCAAATCCCATTTCTCTCCCCATGTGCATTCTTCTCCCACATGGCAGGAAATGCCCAGAATGCTCCTGCCTGGGCCAACCACTGAGACCTTCCTCTACTCCGGCCTTTAAAAATATCACCTCCAAGCCCTGTTCCTGCAGCCCCTGCTGTCCACTGGTGCTAAAAGAAAAGCAGATGACATGAAGTAAAGCAACCACTTTCAGTGACTAACTTTTCAAGTTGAGAGAAACAAAAACAGACAGCAGCGCTCCTAGCTACTGGTCTACCTACAAAACTAAGTCCCCACAATGCCCATGGTTAGGCAGGACCAAAGTCAGGAACTGGGAACTCAATTCGGATCTGCCATGTGGGTGGCAGAAACCTTACTACACGGTCCATCACTGCTGCCTCCCAGGGCCTGCATTAGCAGGAAGCTTAAGTCAGGAGTTGGAAGACAAGAATGGGTCTGAAATAGGATGTCAGAGTGTAAGTATGTGGGTTTTATATATATATTTGAAAGGCAAAGCATCAATGGGGGGGAGTTTTTTACCCACTTGTTCACTCCCACAGATAGCTATAAAAGCCAGATCCAGCCAAGGTCAAAGCCAGGAGCCAATCAGCTCTCCATCCTGATACCCCACATGGATTGCACAGGTCCTAGTGCATCTATCACCCGTTACCTTCCCAGGTACATCAGCAGGAAGCTGGACTGGAAGCAAAACAGCCCGCATTTGAACCAGGTCTCTTGACTGACAACAACCAAAGGTTACACAACCTCTCCTAGCTTGTTGGGTCTTGTGTTTGTTTGTTTGTTTGTTTGGTGGTTTTTATTTTTTTTTAAGAAAAAATTGTTGATGCCAATGAATTTCTTATTAGTGTATATATATATATATGCCTTTAGGAAGCATTAACAAATATTGCTAAGGACAGTGAATAAAAATGCTATAAAGTACTGGAGTGTAGTGGAAACAAATCAAAGGGAGCTAGCACAAAAGGAGTATCAAGGAACACTTCCTTGTTAACAGCCACTCCTACAATGTAAGACCCATGAGAGAAGGACTGTCCAAATCCACCCTGAATCTGTAGGACCTGGAATGAGTGCAGGCACACAACAAGTGTGCAATTAAAAATGCATAAAAGGGAAAGTTAGCTTAAGCTTGCATCTGAAGGATGAATAGAAATCATTTGGAGGAATGGGGATTAGTCAAAAAGAAGGCCCTTAAGCAGAAAAAGGTAGGACTATTTAGCTAATTCAAAGAGTGGGAAAAAAATAAAAGGCTATAAAATATGATGAGTCAGAAGTTCAAGGGAAAGAAGAGAGGAATAATTATGGAGGGGTGGGCAAAGGCCAGATCACACAGGGCCTTTCAGGATGTGTAAGAGTTTGAGACTTTCCTCCCCGAGGCTGACTGACCTCTTCACCTGGAAACCACAGCCTGCACTGAACTTCCCAGAGCCACCCTCACAACAGTTCTGAGGCCGTGACATGTGGGCTATGGTGGTGGTGGCAGAAGACGGAGAGGAGAAACGGGGTCTGTGCCAGACAGCTGAGTCACGAGGGCCATTGAGCTAGACGGGTTGGGCTGCCACACCTGCACTATGGCAAACCATGGATACCTGAGTCCTTTACTTATGGCTGCTTGATGAAAGAAAAACCATCTCTGAGACATTTGTTCATCAGTTCTGATTGCTATCTAGTTGTAGAGGGAGAGTTCACTGAAAACAGGCTCAGGGAATAAACAGTATTTGTTCATGAATGTGTGTGTGTGTGTGTGTGTGTGTGTGAGAGAGAGAGAGAGAGAGAGAGAGAGTGTCTTCCCAGGGGGCTGACTTTAGAAGAATGGAGGATTATACATTTCACTGTTCAAGGGTGACAGAAAATAAGGCTAGCACCAAGCAGGAAGCCCAATCTTGTCTGAATAAAAACACTGCACATTTATGCAATTCCTGGTTCCAGATCTTTTATCACAAACTACTTTGATTGCATAGAAAGAAAGGGCCTAAGTAAAATTATTTACTCTGGGTCTATTATGAAAAGAACAGATTAACTCCCTAACACTTCGCTCTTTTTGAAGGTGTATTTTCTACCTTCCCGGTATGATTTATATTAATGAGAGGTTTAAGGCAGGTTTTTTAACTTAAGAATGATTGCTGATGGTGAAGTGCAGTAATTATACACCTTATGACAGGACACGTGAATGGCTCATACAAGAGAACTGCATAACATGCCAAGCTAATCCTCCTTGCATAAAAAGGGAGAATACTTTGCAAGCTGGCCGATTTTAAGCTCCAGCTAACAAAAACCCTTTATATTGGAGTCTAACAAGAACGGGTTAACAAAAGCAAAGGGTGGGGGGAAATCTCATTTTTCTTCCTTCACGAAATATAATATTACAGGACTTAAAGGTTTTGAGAGGCCTCAATGTGGCTGGAACACTTGAAAAAGAACTGAGGCCATGGCCAACAACAACAAACTTAGACGCTCTCAAGGTAAGTCAGGCTCTTATCAGGATGCAACCTTATGACTGGAGTCTAGATTGCTGCTGTTGGTTTGTTTTCTATTTTGGGCAAGTTAAGGGTGTCAAGAGGGAAGCAGCAACTCTCTCTGGCTGGCTAAGAATGAAACAGTTCACGGATGTTAAAAAAGGAAAAAAACCTTAAGCTCCAGTAAGCGTCCATGGGGTCCGTGCTGTTTCCGCATGGCTGCATCTTCTCATACCGGAACCACTTCTGGACAGTAATGAAGCTCCATGAAGCATCTGTTTAAGGAGTATGACCCCGTCACACTGGGAACATTCAAGCTCAGAGCAGCCTTCAGCTTAACTCTGTGCACGCCTGTCTTCCTGTGGTCAGATGCACAAAGACACAGTAGTCCTGGACATGTCCCATTGCATTTGCCACCAGGAAAAAAGAACTCAACAGCAGCACACCACCTACTTGCTCAAGGAAAGAAAAGATAAACGGATAAAAGCCACCACCAGGTTTACTTCAAGTGATGGAGCTAGTAAAGACAAGAATGGCAGGAAGATTGCATATTGGCAGGCACCACGAATGAAGTCTGGAGGTCCACTACAGAACTTGAGAGAGCTGGCACAAGCCTTAGCGTTCAATTCTCAGACAGAGACCAAGCTGGAAACTTCCACTTTTCAATATTCCTTCATTTATTCTACTTATTGGACAGACAGAACTCCCGCCTCCCAGTTCACTCTTCAAATGCCTACAAAAGCTGAGCATGCGCGGGGCTGCAACAGGAAGCTGTACATCAACCTGAAGTCTCCCATGTGGCTGGCAGAGACCCAACGACTTGCAGGACGACCAACCTCCTGTGAGCATGCACATCAGCAAAAGGCAGGAATGAGGAAGAAGGCCTAGACACAAACCCAGGCACTCTCACAGGGGATGCAGCCACCCTAATGAGCATCTTAATGGCTACACCAAAGGCCTGGCTCAGAAACTTGTTTTTTCTTGAAAACCAGTGATAGAAAATCCAATACCCTATTATCAAAATCTAGCAGTTTGATTTGGACTCCATCTTTCAATAATTCAGGAGTAGGGAAGAATACTGCAATGTATCTTCACGGTATATTTCCTTTCATTATATAGTTTTACTAAATAAATAAATGTACATACATTTTTACCTGTACATCTATTGATTTTGTGTTTTACATGAAGATTGCCTGATATCAGACAGAACGTAATATACTTGTCCTTTTGGGATTGGCTTATTTCACAGAGCAGAATGGTAGATAGTTGGGAGGGGCCATTTTGTGGCAAATGGTATAACTTCATTCTTTTTAATACCTAAGTAATATTCCATAGAGTAGATACCTAAGGAACTATATCATAAAAAGGAAAAGTTAAAAGAAAAAAAAACAGTGAAAGAAAGAGAGAGAGAGAGAGCAGATCTTTTATCTGTTGGCTCACTCCCCAAAATGATCTGACACCCAGAACTGGAACAGGCTGAAGCCAGGAGCCTAAAATTCCAAGCAGGTCTCCTGTGTGAGCGGCAGGCGCCCAAGTCTTGGGACTGCTACTTCTTTGTTTTAAATGTAAATAATTTATGGCATCCTAAACTGTAACAGATTACAAATAAACTACAGTGAGTTGGACTACTCATGTTCTTTACATATGAATCCCATTCATTTGCCTATAAACTCTGCTATGTGACTGCTAGTCTACGAGCGAAGATATCAAGAGCACCCCAGAACTAACTTCAGGCCTTCCTGCAACAAGTCCCGGGCTGTCAGTGCCCCAGCACATTCAGCCAGGCAGGACAAGTGGTCAGGTCTGCCTCTCGCCCCCTCCTTCTGCTAACACATGATGCATTCGCTCCCTGCAGAACAGAGGAGAAAGTCATCACTTCGTGAGAAAACCAAGGCAAAGGACAAGAAGTGGCTCTGCACTCAGCCACTTTGTTTTTAATCTTTAGTATCGGCAAAGTGCATATACTGAAAAGGTCAGCATTTATAGGGAAAGCAGAATGACCCAGTAGTATCAGCTGAACTACCACAAGCTTAATTCTCGTCTGTCAGTTTGGATCTGAAATAATAACCCAAAGAGCACTTTGGTCATCATTAGCACTCAAAAAAAGAAAATTCTCTGTAATTTCAAGGCATCTCTTGATTATAATAAGAGTCAAGGAAATTGCTATTAGTAGGTAACATTTATGATGACTCCTAGAATATCCAGGTTTTAACCCTGAAGCCGCTTGACTCACTGACCTGTCAACTCTAGAAAAAATGATCCTGGGGTAAAACGTCAGAGGATGCCCCTTCAGATGGGATCAGAGAGAGTCAAGCATTCTCAATGTCAGGAACAGAGCATAAATGCACGAGCAGCAGAAGGCCATGCAACAAAAGTGCTATGCACTCAGGACAGCCGCACAGGTGACAGAAGGTAAGAGAGGTGACATAGTGAAGGGGAGGCTGGCAGATACATTATTAATATATTCATATTATTGTTTTTAAAACTTCTTTAATTATTCATACTTTTAAAACTTATTTTTAATTTCATTAAAATTGTATTTCCTAAATAAGGTGATGCATGCATATCTGCTGACATAGCCACAGTTTTGAGGTGTCTGAAATATTTCCAAACACATTAAAACCTCAGACTCCAGAGCATCAGAATAGGATTTTAGGTGAAATCACTGGACCTAACAGTTTTAAGGGGGGGAAGAGAAGTAGCTTCAAGGAAAAAGTCCATTCTTTTTGAAGAGATTCTAGCACAACCTAATCTTTCAGATCTCAAACCTTTCACTGTTCTTAGGCTTTAAGATGCGGCAGAGCTTCAGTTGTTTGGGGCTTCACAATTCCTAAATCCTTGATAAGCATATGTCCATGGAGAACAATGACTATTTTCCTCAAAAACATCAGATGACTAAACCACAACATAAAAAACAAACCCCAAGTTCAGAAAGAACACTTCCCACGTAGTTTTAAGAGCTTCCAGTGGCAACATCCGAGGCCAGCCAGGGAACTGATTCTCTGCAGGAATTCCTGGAACTGTGACAAGGGTTTGCCTCTTTGACTTGCTCACCATCCTTCAGCAGCCCAGCTCTCTCAGGGCCTTTGTACATGCTGTTCTCTCTTCCTGGAACACCTCCACCCTTTCTGTGCTCAACTTTCATTCTGGAAGCCTTCCCTAATCTGAACCAGTCTGCTTTCTTTTGCCCATAAATGCATATATTTTTCCATTTCAACTTTGCCTCTACTTCTATCAAAGTTGGTCGATTGTCTCTCTGCCCATACCCTACCATAGTTTGGCATAGTACTACTAAATTGAAAATAGCCAAATACTGCGCCAGTTTTCATTTCTGTACTCTTACCACCTATCTGTCCTCTAAATGCCTGACAAAAATCGACTCCAGAACTGTTATAAAATCTTGCAATTTTCTTACTCAAAGTGCATGTAGAACACTGCCCTGCAACTTACTCTCTACTTAAGTACTCTCTACTCTCAAGTTCGTTCGTATGTAAATGTATGTATATCTAGATATTTGGACATTAATACGGATGGCGTTTATTATTTTACATACATGGAAGAGTTTCAGAGAATACATTGATTGTCTAAAACTGCCCTAATACTGCAGAAAAGTATACACTGAGCACTGCAAGAAGTAGCTAACAATAGTTTTCAAGAATTATCACTAATTCTTCATTTTATTTCTTTTCATTCAAGCTAGAAAAACTTAATAAAGTGATACAATGTCTAAAGGATGTCACTGAAAACTTGGGAGGCAGTATGACATACAATGAGTGCTGTATTCAAGATCTCTCCATATTGCTAGATTCAGCCCTGCTCCTTAGCAGCTCCAGGAACCTGTGTGAGAGTCAGAGATGAAGGTCTCACAGTCCTTATCTGTAAATAATTAGAATAGATTAGATTAGATAACAAAGACAGAGATGAGTTATACAGCTTTTGGTTGACAAACTCTGATACAACTTATCTCATCCAGAAAGATCCTTTTGGGTTTTCATGCACTAGAAGGCTGGTTTTATGCAAAACGATTATCTGCTTAAATAACATTCACCTAATTAAATAAAAGAAGTAAATGTGTGCAGATAATTACATTGTTTTTCTTGTTAAAAAGAAAAAAAGCACTGTTCTACTGCTATAAATGGAAAATCTCTACTCTTAATGTATTGTGGCATTGCTCAAGGGTGTTTGTAGGTGCCCATGGGCCTTCCAAGAACTCACCCCTTTTTGTTTGGATGCTCATTCAGGGGCCTCACTAGGACCTAGCAGGACAGGTCAAAGGCCTGACTTGAAGTGTACAAGAAGGAAAAAAAAAAACCTCACATAAGATCCAAGAGTTCTGCCAGAAAGAATTTGTTTCCTTATTAAACACTACCATTTATCCCCAACCATTATCCCCAACACTTGAACTTTATGTGACTCTGCAATATCCACAGGGTTTTGCATGTCACTACTAGAATCTTAAGGCATTTATCGGAACTCAAAATACACAGCAAGGCACTAACGTTGTAACTTTTAAAAGCAGATTTTGTTAGGAGTCGGCAGTCTGAGCTCTAGAACAAAGAGTATCCTATATACTTTTTAAACCACATTAAGCCACAATAATAATGGTAACATAATAGTCATTATATCTCCTATAAGAAGCTTCTTAACAAAGATGAGAACATATTAGGGATAGCAGTTTTACTCAGAAACACCAGCAGTTGGCATCCTTCTGAATTTAAGATTCTCTATCAGGCTGATTATTGCCACTGCTTTTGATTTATTAAAATTGATCACATGACAAATGCTTATCTTTACAACTTCTATTTGTCCTTATGTTCGTAATCTCCAGAGAAACCATCCTTGATTTCACCCTGAGAACTCTGTCAGTAATCTTCAGGGATGAAGTTAGAACTTAAAATTGAGCACTTGAATTCTTTTTTTTTTAAGATTTATTATTTTTATTGCTATGTCAGATATACAGAGAGGAGGAGACAGAGAGGAAGATCTTCCATCCGATGATTCACTCCCCGAGTGACTGCAACAGCCAGTGCTGCGCCAATCCGAAGGCAGGAGCCAGGAGCTCTTCTGGGTCTTCCACACGGGTACAGGGTCCCAAGGCTTTGGGCTGTCCTCGATTGCTTTCCCAGGCCACAAGCAGGGAGCTGGATGGGAAACGGGACTGCTGGGATTAGAACTGGTACCCACATGGGATCCTGGCATGTTCAAGGCGAAGACTTTAGCCAACAGGCCATGCTGCTGGGCCCAAGCATTTGAATTCTAAAAAACGCCTGTAATGAATCTAAAGTTCTCTTATGCTTCAGGTGCCCCAGTTCCACGTGCAAGGTGGGTGAGGAAATGTTATGAAATGACCTGTTTTCATCTTCCTAACTTTAGGACAACACACATAGAACTGTATGGCCACTGAAAATGGTACTCCTCTGCATTGAGCAAACTGGAGTGAGTCATAAGTCTTCTCCGTCAACACACCAAACAGTCCTCACTCCACTGTGAGAATCAAATTCCAGAGAATTTTTTTGAATTCCATTTAATGAATGAGGATCTATTTTTCATGTGGTGTCATTGTTTTACTGCTTCCCATGTTTATTTGGACAGATTCATAGCACTGGGTAGGAAATGTATTGGTTGGCAACTTCAGTTTTGGAAGAGAAAGTAAACACATGCTGATTAACAAACAGTAAACTCTACTGTGTTTAATTTTGGCTTCTCTTAAAAAAAGAAAAAAAAAAAACACAAAAAAACCACTACTTGGTGTTGTGTTCCAAGTAGGAGCATTTGTCCCTAAGTTCTTTCCTAACCCTTTACTGGAGGGCTTCCAGAATTATTCTCATTTTTTTTCCTCTTCTTCCCCTGGCACCAGTGGCAAACGCCAACACTATTTAAGGAAATACTTGTGCATATGGAATCCTCCCAGCACAGATTTGCCATCCACTAGAACAGTAGGGCCACTAACCCACACAAACTCAACTGCAAACGTATGAACTGTATAAACGTAAACCACTATTTCCAGCCCTAATAAATTCAAGGTCAAACCATGCTCCTGAAATCTGTAGAAAGGCTACTTGATGGCAAAGAATCAGGGCACAGAAATGAAGCTGGTAAATTTGGCAGCAAACTGAAACTTCCAATATCCTTTACAGAGCAAAATTTCTCATTGATCTCATTCTCTTGATTTTCACATGACCCTCAAATGAGAGTTTAAGCTTTATCCATTCCTCTTTCTCCCCATCCATCCTCAGAAGGTCATGGCAAACATTACTAACCACAAAGTGCTGAGGGCCAAGACACATATGGAAACCTTGGGTATGCAGATATACCTAGTGAGCACACCATTTTTTAAAATATTTCTGTATTTCTTTTTATAAAATATGCCTCAAATTTTTATTTCTTGTCCTGTCCAAAATTACTATTCACTATTAATTACTTTCATGATTGTTTACAAAATTTGGTCATCACTAATCGGACGGGAAAGTTGAGGCATCCCAAAGTAAATTTAACTTGCCAAATGGCCAAACATGAGAAGTTAGCACTACTTCTCCATGATATCTTGGTTTTTATTTTATGACAATGTACTGGATTTCTTGATGCTACACAGTATATGCATGAGTGTATTTCAAACAGCTCATGGGGAAATGGAATTATAAGATGTTTATTTATTTAGGTGTTAAAAAAATGTAAGCTGGTGCCAGCATTGTGGAGCAGCAAGCTAATCTTCTGCCCTATGGCACCAGCATTCCATATGGCGTCAGGTCATGTCCCAGCTGCTCCATTTTCAATTCAGCACTCTAGTTATGACCTGAGAGGGCAACAGAGAATTGCCCAACACGTGGGCCCATGGACCCACATGGAAGACCTGGAGGAAGCTCCTGGCTCCCAGTTTCGGATGAGCCCAGTTCTAACTATTGTGATCATTTGGGGAGTGAACCAGTAGACAGAAGACCTCTCTATCTCTCCTCTAATTTATAACATCTGCCTTTCAAATAAAGTAAAAGTTTAAAAAATTGAAATCCATACACTTTTTGATAATACCCACTTTCTATAAACTTCTTGAGAACTCCTTGTATACGAGGATCTTAAAGAAAAACAGCAAAATTAGCTTTCAATTTTATTCCCATGAACTTTTTGAAATGACTCACATATATTGTAATGAATTTTAGATGCTGGACAAGAGAGTACAAAATGATTAAAGTCCCCACCCAAATGAGTCTTGTAGTCTAACAGGGGAAACAGTAGGCCAAGAAATAAGTGGATACAAACCAGGTTAGGTAGCTTTTAGGTAACACAGTTGAAGAAGGGGGTAAAAGGAGTATTAGAAGGAGGAAGGATCTTTGGGTATAGGTAATTTGAATAGACCTCTGAAAGAGGTAAGGAGAGGCAGGAGCAGGGGATCCCCAGCACAAACTACAGCTACAGCAAAATATATGGGTCTCAACTAGGTGGGAGGGACATTGAGAAAGCCAGGCATGCTGATGCAGAGACAGCAAAGCAGAGTGTGAATTGGGCGATGGAGCGAGGCCCCATGGGACAGCACCTGCAAGTCAGCATTAAGTAGAGAGGCTACAAAACAGAACTGGGCCTGTTCTAGGGAGATAGGGCCTGTGTGATGAGCCCAAGACACAAAGTTATACTAAAAAAAAATAAAATAAAATAAAGAAAAAAGAAATCCATGGCATGAAAAGTACACGATTCTTCTCTTCACCATCACAGAAACACTATGGTGCTCAAACAAGTGAAAAAAATCTCAGGGTCTGGACTTCTTCTACTCTAGCAAACATTTTCACAGTGCTCGATCCAGTCAAATACAAAGAAGTTGCCAAACAGCATCTAGTACCTTAGAGTGACCAAAAAGCATTTCCTCCTGAAAAGCTCTGCCGCCGAGGGCTCACATCCGCCTGGTCCAATCAGTTCATTTCCAAACAAAGGTAGGAAATGGCTGCATCCTAGGATTTCATTGTGGACTCATGAGTCAGTGCTTTGGAACTTGGTATCTTTAGGAGTGAGTGTCTGTTCTCCACGTCTCTTGCCACAGGGGGGTACGGACAGACAGCGACACAATTTCACCCCACTGAGATATAAATCTGCAGGCTTCCCCACCCTTCTCCTTAAGAATAATGAATGAATGAAGGAAATGCAGTTCCGGCTTTTTATTTCTTTCCCTCTTACTTTTGTTTCCTAACTCCCACCTCTCTCTTGCATCTCCTAAACAGTGAAAGAATCGACTAATGATGAAAGTATATCATTGGATAATTATTCAAAAGCTGTTAGGTTACACAATGCAGTTTTTACCAGGAAAGGGAGTTCCTGGATTCTACAAAGTGTTCACTGATGTATCCCATTACATAGAGATGCTGACAAACTAAAATTCAGAAATATGATCCAAAGAACAAAATGATTCTCCATCACTTAAACAAAGAAGGTGTGCGGTGTTTTATTTTCAGAATGCTGCATGGGAAAAATGGGAACCTAACTGTCAAATCTAGTTTTTAACAAGTCAAAAAGAAAACACCAAAACAAATTCTACTAAGTTCCTTTGTAAAAAGCTTTCTATTCTAAAGTATCCACAGTTTACAGAGAGCAAGAAGACAGAAGACAAAAACACATGTTTCTAAGTTCTAAGAATATTATTCTGAATGAATAAAGTTTAGGGATACATTAACACACAAGTTATTATCTTTAGGAGAAAATACTGCAATTCCCATAAGGAGACAGAGCTTTTATTTCTGATAAAAGTTACAGAAGGAACTTCTCCTTGTACCTAATCTAATGTTATGCATCATTTATTGTCTATAGTAGAAAAGGGTGGAAATGTATGAAAGCAAATTTTAAATGAGAAAGGGGTCCTATTCTAACTTAAAGATACATAAACATATCAATGTAAACATCAACCTAATTGTTTTATAATGATATCCATGTGATCAATGTGGCATGACCACAAAAAGCCTACATAATTGTAACAAGAGAAGTTTAAAAACAGGATATTTCTATCTACAAAAATTATGAATTCTTTTCAGAATATTGGAGAAATCTGGTGTTTTCTACCCAGGCAGAATGGATTGTGAAAACAGTACAAAATATCCTCCAGAGAGACAGAGTGAAAGAGTTTATGTGTTGGGGAGAATATTACATTTCACTTTTCCAAAGGAGAAATAAACTGAGAAAAACTGAGAGGGGATAGTGAGGGTGGAGAGGGGTAGGAACATAAAAAAAAGGAATAAGTGAAAATGTAACAATAAAACAGGAGTACAGTTGTCACTTAGATTCCTTTTTGTTCTTACATTAAAAACTTCACCTTCAAGTTCATCACTCATGGCCATGTGACAATGCACTGGTCAGGTTCCAAAATCTCATCAGACATCTAAACTGCATGTGTAAATGTTCCTGAATTGTTGCAGAAAAATTTTAAATGTTCTTTAGTAAAGCTGGGCCTAGAGTTTGGAAAAACTCCTAGAGACAGTTTCTGTCTCTCCCTCTCCCTTTTGTGTGTGTGTGAGTGTGTGTCTGTGTGTGTGTGTATCTATCTCCCCTCACCCCCCAATAAAAAAAAAATATTGCTCCACTATATACCCTGCCATATACCTAGTCCTCTATTCAGGCATGTATAATGCTTCCATTTTGAAGCATATGGCTGGGGAGCCAAAAGAATTTAAATTGCCTTCAAAATGTGCATCGCATTATAAATGGTGTGAAAAAAGATCTTACTATTCAGCTCTCAACTTGGAGCAAAAGCAAAGTAGAAGCAACACAAGACTGCTACAAACTTTATCCAAAAACTCAACAGCTTCACTTGTTTATAGAGGTACAAAAAGTATGCGACACAGTTTATAAAACAAGAAGGATGTACTGTATGCAAAAGTAAAGTTAAAAGCAAAGTATAGTAACAGCCCTATCTTGTTACAAACACTTGGCAGCATGTCTAAAGTACCATGGTCAAAAACATGATACCGTCTGCGTTGTACTTCTGCCAGAAAGCACTCCCTAAGTCTCAGTCTCTTTAGCCATCATCACCACCTCATTTGGCAATCTCCCCCAAGCCTCAGTTCATCTCCTCGGAATTACTCCACAGGAAAACAGAAAGCAGACGAACTCTCTGGCTTCAGAGGCTTCAAGTATCAAAAGAAAGTTTTACTGGCAAGTGACTATCTAAGATGTACTTGTTAGGTTAGAGAGCCAGGACCAACAAAACCATAACCTCAAAGCTTATTTGGATACCCTGTTGAACAGGACTGTCTTCATTTTGTTAATTCTGTATTTCTTCTTTATTTTCACAGTCATTCGAAAGGGTCTTCCTAAGCCATTAGGAGTGGAGAAACCAGGTTCATGATGAAAATATCTTCAAGCACCAAATGGATTTTTAGATTAATCCAGCGAGGGGATGAATAGATGGGCAATGATCTGCCATGGAACTCTTTCTGGGCTTTTAAGTCATTCCAAAATCTCCAAGAATGTACCTCTCACAACACAGGCAGAGAGCACCAGGCGCTCATGGGAACTAGATAAAATAAATGCACACAGATCAAGGTGCAAGTGAGAAGTAAAATCACATCGAATATCTCAACATCATTTGTAACTGAAAAAAGACCATGTACAATGTAAAGTATAATCATGGCACTGAAAAGATGAATAATAGGGGGAACTAGCTGCATGAATTCTTAATTTGGGGGTAGGGTGCATGAAAAAATCAGCTTTCAAATTGTTCTTCATTCTTCTTTTCTCCTAAGTAGCATATTATTCAATCCAAAAACACAGATATTCTGATCTTAAGTTTACAGCTTGCCATATTTCCTAGAAAATAAACAATAATTAACAGCAAATCTCATAGTTCTCCCCCTCCCCTTCTCTTCCCTTCAAGAAACCTTATACTTTGCAATGTAGATACACAAGCTACTTTTGGATCAGGGCCCACTAACATATGTTTCCAAAGGAATAATATGTACAGGTTAGTCTGCTGTGTACCAGATGTAAGAAAAAGCAAATTGGAAAACAGAAATATCAGGATACAAAGGAGATATTTTTTAAATGGAACTACTTTCTTCCATCCCTTAAGGTTGCAGAATCAAAAACCAACTACAAATATAATTTTCAAATTTTTTTCTGAAAAAAATTTTGATTTAATTTATGAATTTAGGTTTTGTATCTACATGTGTTCATAAAATATACAGAATCATTTATAAACTGGTCTCTCTGAGTGGGCCTTCTACCTTTTGTTGCTATTCAACCAAAAGACTTTGTATAAAATTCCAAGCAGAATCAGCCAGTCATCAAAAGGCTACCATACAAAGTCCACATGTCCAACAGAAGTTTGATATGTTAAACCTCAACTATCAAAATAGAAGGTTTCCTGTCATCCTAACTAATGAGTCTTCATTTATCTGAGCACTTTTAAGTGCAAAATAAGCACACTGTGAGCACCTTGAAATCTTCTGTATGATTATTCTCATATATGGGAATATGCACAAGATCATTAAAACAAACTGTACATGTCCTCTCTCTAGGAGTTTAGAAGTCAACATTCGAGGTTCCATTGACTCCTTTCAGTGCACTCTTGCAGGGCTTCAGTCAAATTTACCAAAGCTATTCACTAGAGTCCTACAAGAAGAAATATACAGGACCCCGCGTGGGCTTCCCTTGTTCTATACTTCGGACATGCCACTGTAGTGAAAGTCAAGTTCTAATTTAGAATTTAATAAAAATTGATTTAAGCATCACAGAGCACAAACAAAGCTTGTTCCATAAATCTTTCAGCCTTTTCTGTGTTAGAAGAAAGCAAGCACTGTCTGCTGAAGCAGATGACAGATGCTGGCTTAAAGATAAGTATTATTTATACTTCTGTACCAGATTTCTTCTTATGCATATCTTATCATGCGTTGGTATATGATCAACAAAGCAATTATTTTCTATCAAAGATGTTCAAATGTACTCTGGCTCCATGGGAATGCTTTAAAGGGTTCAGAACTAGGGTTCAAGTAAACCAAGATGGAGAGAAAAGAAAGTTTGGAAAGAAAAACAAATATTGAAATGATTGTTACTTGAAACGTGCTTTCACATACAGCCTAATGAATATATATGGACTGAAAATAACTTTGTTCCGAACATATGCCTATGCATTTTAAGTCAATGATGCATGTTTGAAAGATAAGAAGTTTACCAAAGCTAAACACATCAAGATATATCCATATTAAAGTGCAGTTATTTGGACAGCATGTCGAGAGAGAGACAGCACCTTGAAAGAAATCCAGTAGTAAGTAAAGACAGCTGAGTTAGCCAAGCTGTGAATATTTTAGTTATAGAGACTACAGTTGAAAAAACTTTAGTCTTTTTTTTTTCTCACTCCTTAGAGGTACGGAGTCTATGAAAACCAGTCTCTTTCTGGAAACACCCATAGAACGGGGTTACTTTCTTACTTCTATAAGCATACAAAGTAGAGAAAAGACAACCGGTGACTTGAAACACTGTAAAAACTATGCATATTACTTTCTGGTCTTCCCCTATTCCACCCCCCAATAAAAACACTCTGCACTAGAAGGCTTTAAGAGTGGAGAATTTGGTGTGGTTCCAAAGCAAATATGAATCACACACAAGAAATCATCAGGTGGCATGACAGCAGCAGGGCCAGCCATGTTGATCCCTCCTCCACCACAACCACAAGCCCTGAGGTCTTCCAGGAGAGATTTTGTGGAACATTTTGGTTGTACGTGTGTGAGAGACAGAGACAAACTGCAGATAGGTGAGTTTCCATATCCACTCAGAAAATCAATGTATAGATATAACTGAAGATTAAAAGGCAAAAGAAAGTAAAATTTGTGCTCATTTACTCCTTTAGGTGGTATTATATCTTATTTCCTTCCTCGTAGCAATTTTCCATGTAAAAGTTGTTCCGAGAAATCCCAACCTCCTCTCAGATAATCTGGAAGGTGGAGAAGACTGTCTCTGCAAGGAACAGGCAATCCTGAGCAGTGATGCCAGGATGGGGATGAAACGGTGGAGTGAGCCCAGACCAGGAACCCTGCTGATGCCCGCTTCCCCCACAAGATCTAGGTAAGGCCATCGCTACAGCACAAATGTGTACCAATGCTTTCAAGTGATGCTGGTAGCAAAATTAAACTGTCTGCTTTCTTGGAAATTACTGTAGAGTTATCCCTTGAGAAAAAATAATGCACTAAAATAGGATATACAAATCAGTGCTTTTATGGGATAATAGTAGTCTATCACATGCAATAACTTTTCTTTCCTGAATTATAGATGAAAATACACTCATAAGACTGCCGCAATTATGAGTAAATGTTTTCACAAACTGTTTTTGTATCTCTCAAGCATGCAATTCCTCATGGAAGCCCTTAAATATTGCTTTAAAGTATTCAGGAGTTTCTTTCTTAAATAATTATCTTTATTATATAAAAATTTAGGTTGCACAACACAAGTAAAAGAAATTTGTGCAAGAAGTGGCATCTCAGTATGGCTTTTAAATGACCTTATAATACAAAACAAAATATAAGCCACATACTAATTCAGTCAGGTATAGTGCATCAACGGATTTAAATGAGAGAACTTCAAGGGAATGCAACACGTCTACACATTCTCTCTACCACATCAGGGAGAAAAGGGTGTATTTCTCCTGTAACAAGGATGACTACAGTAGGTTTTGCTTGTAACTTTAAGCACTGTAGTTTCCAAAAGTTGACACATACCCTACCGGAAATAAGAATAACAACAACAATGATAGCAGCTTAGAGTTCTCCGTAGCCTGCCAAGTTCTAATACTGGTTAGATGTTTGATCTTGAACAAATGATCTGACTCTCTGGAGTCTGAATTCACAGATTTGTTTAAACAACAATCATTAGATTAACATGAGATGTTAGCAGGAAAGACAGTCAGTGAAACATCTGAAACACCCTAAGCACTTAAAAATACATATATATTTACTGCTGATATTATTACTGCTGCCATTATTGTTATTAAAAAGCACTTTTTCATGATGTGACTCTATGGACATAGACTAGCTTAGCAGGTGCCTAACTTCTCTTAAATTCCATCAATATGAGCTGTCCTGATTCTCCCCCATTTATGACTTCTCAGGTTCTTTCATCTTTAAATTCAGTTCTTCCGACAGTTCCTTAAAAGTCTGATTTGGGCCCAGCGCTGTGGTCTAGCAGCTAAAGTCCTCACCTTGAACATGCCAGGATCCCATATGGGTGCTGGCACTAATCCCGGTGGCCCGGCTTCCCATCCAGCTCCCTATTTATGGCCTGGTAAAACAGTCGAGGACAGACCAAAGCCTTGGGACCCTGCACCCATGTGGGAGACCCAGAAGAGCTCCTGGCTCCTGCCTTCAGATTGGCACAGCACCGGCCATTGCAGTCACTGGGGAGTGAATCATCAGACGCAAGATCTTCCTCTCGGTCTCCTCCTCTCTGTATCTGACTTTGCAATAAAATAATAATAATAATAATAATAAATCTTTTTTTTATGTGACACAGTTCTATAGGTACTGGGATTCCCACCACCCCTCCCATAACCCTCCTCCCATGGTGG
This sequence comes from Ochotona curzoniae, assembly GCF_017591425.1. Taxonomy (NCBI): domain Eukaryota; kingdom Metazoa; phylum Chordata; class Mammalia; order Lagomorpha; family Ochotonidae; genus Ochotona; species Ochotona curzoniae. The sequence goes on along the minus strand of NW_024467106.1, from coordinate 46,848,288 downwards.
ATTCCTCCACCGTGTTTCGTGACCACAGTTCAAGTTCAGTTGAGATTCCTTCATTGCAAGCATATACCAAGCATAGAGACCCTCATCTTATTGCCCAGATAAGTTGAATGGCTTTTTGGGGAGACCTTCTCTGGTCTGAAGGTAGAGCCAACGGAGTAAAAATCGAATCAATCAAAAGCCCCAACATTGACATTTCCACAATTGAGGTGCATAACCGTTATAGGAGGGGTGTGCAGAGAAATCGTCGGTACCTTGGTGAGGAGAATAATAATAAATCTTTGAAAAAAAAAGTCTGACTTGTCCGACCTATAGCTTTGGCTCTCTTTCCTACCCAAGGCAAATTCTATCAACTGATGGCTTCGAAGATTTGGGATAATGTAAATCTATAATTAGACACATATTTCTATGTCTTCTACACATCACCACCTGGAATGTCTACTCAAAACAGAAGAAAAGCTAAAACTGAACAACTCACCTCCAGATTCAGTGGTTCTTTTCACATATTTGCCATGGAAACTAACCTTTATCGAGATGACCAAATAAGAAACCTCAGCATCATCCAAATCCTTCTCCTTATGCCCCAAACAAGTTCTTTTCTTTATGTTCCTACCTATGCGAGCCTCTCCTTGTTGCTATTGCTTCTCGAGTTTTCCAGTCACCTTATTTGAGTTTGCTTACATTCAACAAACAGGAATGCCTAAGGTATGTGAAGCATCATAACTTGTAAATGCAAAATGGAGCAGAACAAACCAAACCAGAAACACACACACACACTCCACGCCCCTTCACTCAAAGTCCTTCAAGTCAAGAAGTGGGAGAGATACGACAAAAGAGGCAGAGAGGATTCCCTGATGATTCTGCCTACACAAATCAGAAGTGACTTTACTGGGAAGCTCAATCCAATGTGTACTGTAGGATGAATGGATGTTTGATAGGAACACAAAGAAGGAGAAGAGCATTTTAGATGGCAGGGACAGTACGTGCTAAACCTCCAGATCTAAGCTCTCTAATCCAGGAGTTGATTTGCTGTCTGGGGAAAAGGTTTGGTCTTGGGAGGTGTTTTTGTTTTTGCTTCATTGATCAGTTATTTTGGTCTGGTATATGGGGGGTTGTCTTTATTTGAGAGGGAGGGGAGATGGGAGAGAAAGCAAGAGAGATGGAGAGAGAAAAAGAGAGAGAGAGGGAGAGATCCTATCTACCACCTCCCTGGGTGATGCATACCACGAGCCAGGACCAGATCAGGAACTGAAGCCAGCAGCCAGAAATTCAACCTAATCATTTTGAGTCATCACTGTTGCCTCTCAGGGTCTCTATTCATAGGAAACTACAGTCAAAAATTGCAGCCAGCTATCAAATTCAGGCATACTGATTGGGGCAGGGGTTGGGGTAGTATCTTAATCACTTGGAACAAATGCCTGCCCTCTCAACCTGTGTATCTTTAAAATGAATATTCTAGGGGCTAGTGCCATGGCTCAACAAGCTTTTCCTCCACCTTCAAATACTGGCATCCATGTGTGTACCAGTTCATGCCCTGCTGCTCCAGTGCCCAACCAGCTCATGCTTGTGGCCTGGGTAAGCAGCAGCAAAGTATGCCACAAGTCCCTGGGAACCAGTACCCACATGGGAGACCTGGATGAAGCTCCGGGATCTTGGCTACTGGCTTGGGCTCAGCTCAGCTCCAGGCACTGAGGCCATGTGGAGAATGAACCAGCGAAAGGAAGATTTATTCTTGCTCTCTTGTTCTCTCTTTCTCTTTCCTTCTCTCCATAAACATGCCTTTCAAATAAAAAATAACTAAAATCTTTTTTAAAAAAGATTCCATTCCAAAATCCAGGTATAATTAGAATTCTTTCTCTTTTCCATGACATCTTTGCAGGCTTTCCACTGTCTATAGAATAAAAATAAAATGCTTTGGATTGGCAAGGTACTCTGACTCCCTGGGCATCCATCCGCGTCCCAGATGCTCCACTTTCAGTCCAGTTCCCTGCTAAATAGCCTAGAAAAGCAGAAGAGGGTGGCCAGAAGCCTTAGGCTCCTGAGCCCATGTGGGAGAACTGGAGGAATTTTCTAGATGCCAACTTCAAGAAGGCCCAGCTCTGGCTGTTGTAGCCATTTGGAGAGTGAACAAGTGGTTAGAGCATCTATGTGTGTGTGTGTGTGTGTGTGTGTGTGTGTGTGTGTGTCCCTCTCTGTAACTTTGACTTTCAAGTAAAATCTACCAATCTTTTTAGAAAAGATTAGATAAGGTGATACGGATGGTGCTTTGATGAGTAGGTTTGGTACTTCTACAGAAAACGACTACAGGGGCAGCTGCTTAGGATGTCTTGCATCCCATCCAGGCATCTGGAAGTCCTAGCCCCACATTTCATTTCAGCTTTCTGCTAACATCCTCTTTGGAAGACACGTGATGGCTCAAGGATGTGGGTGTCTTCCATCTGTGTGGACAGAGTTCCAGGCTCTTGGCTTCTGCCTAACCAAACGCTGGTTGGGAGTGACCCAGCAGATGCAAGAGCCCCCTCTGTCAGCCTCTCTGTTTTTCTTCAACTTATTAAATAAATAAAACGTACAAAGATATTCTCTGAGGGTTTGACTACCTAACTCTTTCTCTCACTCTCTCCCACGTGAGCATTTAGAGAGACTTACTGTCTGGAAGACAAGGAGCAAGCTCTCACCAGAACCCAATCAGGTAGATGCCATAATCTCAGCTTTCTAGCCCACACAACTATAAGAAAATCAATTTCTATTGCACTTGTGTGTCTGCAATAATTTGCTATTTTAAATTTTTAAAGGCAGAGAAATACAGAGGGAAGACAGAAACAGACACCCAAGAGACCTTCCATCCAATGGTTCACTCAAATTCCCACAAAAGCAGAAGCTGGGACAACCCGAAGCCAACAGCCTGGAACTCAATCAAGGTTTCTCAGATGAGTGGCAGGGACCCAAGTACTTAACCATTACCTGCTGTCTCCCAGGGAACACATTAGCATGAAGTGGGATCACAATTTGGGATGTCTCCTAACACACTAATACTACATGACCATTTTACAAACAGATCAAACTAAAGGTTGGAGGCATTCCATGACCTTTCAAATAATAGTCTGTCAGTCAGTGACCATAAAGTAGCATCCTAAAATCCAGGCTTTTTGAAGTTCTGCACTGAAAAATAAAAAAAAAAATAAATAAAATAAAAAACAGAAAAAGTATACACCAGTCACCCAGGCCTACACAGTACATCTCTGATGGACCCTCAGCCAGTCAGAAGTCACATCATGATTTGGGTACCACTGCAAGACAAAGGGACAGCCAAATTTCTGAAGGCTGCCTCAACCAGTGAACAACTGAGAAAGAAAACATTTCTCTCCTCACTGGAGTTGCTCAATTCATAAAAGTAAGCCCAGTGCTCACCACTGTAAAGGGAGAACCTGTCGGTCTTAGACGGAAGGCAACATCGAGGACCACAGAAGACAGAGCTCAGAGAGCAGAGGAAGAGGCTCAGAGACATCCCGTACTGCCTCATTAGGGCATGTGAATCCAGCTGAACCTGAAGACTAACTGAATCTGCCCATTACCTCAGCCAATACCTTCCCTTTCTTGCTGCATGCTTTTGACACCTGCAATCAAGAGAACCCAACACCTTCCAATGACCAAGAGGACTCCTGAAATAAAGAAAATGGGAGTAGGAAAGGGAAATAAAGCTAGAGGCACTGTTTTTCAGAAAACTTCAATGAGTTGTCAATTACTTGAGAACTCTCCATTAAATAACTGGAGAAAACTATGGGGCATTCTGTGTTAGCATACAGGCTGTTTCAGGGGGTTGGTCTTTGGGTGCAATGTGTTAAGCCACTGTTTACAAAGCTGGTATGCCATAGTGGAACACCTGTTGGAGTCCCACTCTCCTACTTGTAATCCAGTTTCCTGCTAATGTGCCTAGGAGTTAGTATATGTTGGCCCCTGAGTACTTAGGTTCCTGTCATCTATATAAAGACCTGAACGGAGTTCTGAGCACCAAGCTTTGGCCCAGCCCAGCCCTCAGTGTTGCAGGCATTTGGGATGTGAACCAGCAAAAAAAATATATCTCTTAGACTCTCTTTTTTTCTCTCTTTCTCTCCCCCCCCCTTTGTACCTCTTGCTCTGTTGTTCAATTAGATAAATCTTAAAGAGAGACTTCTTCGCATATCATTTGGCTCTTTACATCTTAGCCAACTATTTTTGGAAATGATATGTATATGCAACCCTATGCTTATGTTGACATTTTAGTACAACAGGCAAAGTCATAAGGTATTCCTATATCCCACAAACTATAGCACGAATATAATCAGAGACATAGTCTGTTAAATTCTTGTTGTAGGTCAACTATATAGCTCAAATTTAGTATTGAAATTCACATATGAACCAAGGATTGGAAGACAGAATTTTCTATGTTTTACTGGGAACGTAGGAGAGAAAAGGAAGAAAGAAGATGGATAATTTCACAGCTATTTTAGCTCTCATGAGCCCTATAATGGGATATGTGAGGGCCAAGAAACAGCACATACAAATGAATCTATCGAAACTCCTGAACCATGCAGGAATATCAGCAGAAACGCCATCTTTCCTGATTGCTCCTCTGACACCATATCCAATAGGAACCAAAATGTTAAAAAGCCACTTGTTTACACAGTCTTATTCACCATCCAGTGTCCCTTCCATCTTCCCTTAATAAGCCTCAGGGTAGCAAGCCAAATTTATGAAACAACTAAAATGTTCCTTTAGCCATGCACCTAAAAGGCTGCCCCACTAGCCATCTGACTCTGCTGTGTAGGATGGGCGTGGTGAAGCCACATGGAGCATGTTTTTGTGAAGCAGAAAGGGACATGAGGAGTCAGAAACAGGAAATGCCCATTTGGAAGGCTCTGCACATTTATTATCTCACTATTTCCTTTTAAGTTGTGTGATGCATAGCACCGGCCCTGGTTTGCACAGGTCACAAACCTCTCAAACATGAAAAACTATCATCCTTCATACATGGTTGTCTTCAGGGAAAGATCCAGGAGGAAACAGAGCGTACACTTCAGTTTAGTAGGAACTAGAACCCTACTTAGTTTCTGCCATTAAAACTCTCAAATAGGTACCAACATACACCATGAACCCCAGGAATCACTGTCCCATGATACCATGATCATTCCTTCAATTGGACTGCAGGAAGGAGCTTATTCAAGCATTGTCATAGAACTTCTTGAACAGTCATTACTGCAGCTAAGCACAAACAATAAAGAAAGCTTTCCTCGGGAAAATATGGGCAAAATGCAAAGTTACACATACCAAACTCCTCACTTGGAATAATATTTGATAAACCTAGGTAACTCTATCGATTGTATTTTAACTGTGGCAGAAGGAATAAAAGTTACTAAGGTATTACCTTTTCTAGCAAAAGATAACCAGATGAACAATGTATCTGCAAGAACGGGTTTCTGTGCACTTAAGACAACTAACTGCAAGCACTTCTTTCTTCTAGAATGCTCTAGTTATCAAAAGCTTTTTGGAACAAATGTGCCTGAATACATGTCATTATAAATATTAAACACTAGTAGGTTCTCATATGCTTCTCTTAGGTGAGAATCTTTTCCCAAGGAAGTACGTTAGGATGCAACATCTGACATTTTACATAATTAAGGATTATAGCATTTGGTTTTAAAAAAACAAACTGGAAACTTCAAGGAGAACCCATCCACAGGCATGCCTTTGAAATGAACACATAAAGAACTTAAAGGTGTTTTTCCTTGCCTTTGGGTGTTGATTGTGCAAGAGAGGAATTCCGGGTGCCATAATTGAATGAGGAATTAGAACCTTCCCTCCAAGGTTTTATCTAATTGCATACCAACACATAACAAAGGACATGAAATATGTACAGTAGCTGAAGAGTTAACCGTTAGCAACTCTGCTTAAAAATCCTAATGGCAGACTGCCCATCATTCTTTTAGACAGAGCTTGTCAGAAAAACTAGGGCAGCTTGTCCAGCTCAGCAGTCAACTGATTACCGGTGAACTCAATGGGGCTCCTAGCCAACCCCTGAGATTGCTGCCAGTCCCTTGGGTATTCAAAGGCCAAGTTCCAATGTGGTTTACTTTGCCAGAATCACATGATGTCAGTGCTATTTTCTCCGGACCAGAAGAACCAGTCATTCAGGTTACTGCGAATGGTAATCAGTGAGGGAGGCAGGCGCTTCACTGGTAGAGGTCACAGCCATGCTGAGGAGCTGCTTCTACCCACCACGTCTAGTGGCCTGGGCCTCCTGCAGGTGCTCAGCTCCAGCGACCCAAATCCTGCCCGGGAGTCCTCTTCACCAAGGCAGTTCCAAGAACCAGGAATGACCCAGGCTCACTGGACATGGTACACTTAGAGACCAAAACAAACAGGATCAGCTTTTATAAATAATCAGCTGGGTAGGAAAACAAACAAAAAGGGACCTTGGCTCTCATTTCTATTTCATTACTTGAAGTTTAGCAGGCCAGCCACACAAATCCGGCAGGACTTAGACACACTCATCTACAGTGGCCCACAATCTTTGTATGGAAGTGAGACATTAATTAAGTTTTACATCTATCAAGGGATTTTTTTTTTTTCAGTTTCTCCAGGAGTTGAAAGGATACAGGTTTGTAAGGAGTAGCAGTTTTTTTTTTTATTATTATTATTTTTATTATTTTTTCATTGGAAAGGTGGATATACAGAGAGGAGAGACAGAGAGGAAGATCTTCCGTCCGATGATTCACTCCCCAAGTGAGCGCAACGGGCCGATGCTATGCCGATCCGAAGCCAGGAGCCTCTTCTGGGTCTCCCACGCGGGTGCAGGGTCCCAAAGCTTTGGGCCGTCCTCGACTGCTTTCCCGGGCCACAGGCAGGGAGCTGGAAGGGAAGCGGGGCTGCCGGGATTAGAACCGGCGCCCATATGGGATCCCGGGCGTGCAAGGTGAGGACCTTTAACCACTTGCGCCACCGCGCCGGGCCCAGGAGTAGCAGTTTTAAAAGCTGTGGTTACCCTTTATCTTTCAGTGAAACTATTTCATTTCCTAACACATAAAGGAGAGAACTAAAAACAAGGTACACTTTTAAAACCTTCTTCTTGTAGTACGAAAGCATTAGGAATAACAAACAGGCTGGCATAGAAAGGGGAAGTCACTTTCAAAGCCTTAAACATGCTGTCCAATACTTTAAAAACATGAGAGATTCTTAATTTTCCTCTTATTACTGCTTCTTAAGATATTTTGAGATCTGTTTTTAAGACTCACTTTTAGGGGCTGATGCAGTGGCTCAACAGATTAATCCTCTACCTGCAAGCACCAGCATCCCATGTAGATACAGTTCTTGCCTCGGCTAATTCACTTCCCATCCAGTTTCCTGCTCATGAACTGGGAAAGCAGAGGAGGATGGGACAAAGCACTGGGACCCTGTACCCAATGAGGAAGACCTGGAGGAGGCTCCAGGCTCCTGGCTTCAGACTGGTGCAGCTCCAGTCTTTGTGGCTATTTAGGAAGTGAACCAGTGGATGGGAGACCTTTCTCTCTGTCTCTCCTTCTCTCTGTAAATCTGCCTTTTCATTAAATGTTTAAAACATATTTTAAAAACTCACTTTAGAAGATATGAAAATCTGAAGAATGCTATCACTTTAAAATAGTATATATTTTCTATTTATTATTAATGCACAAGTTTGCACCCTTTGTTTTTATTATCAGCAAATAAAGTAGCAGAGCTTTAACTGACAATAAAAAAAGAATGCAAGGCAGGGGCCAGAGGTGCAATACAACGCATTAAGTTGCCACAAACACCTACAACTATACTGGAGTGCGTAGTTTGCATACGAGTTACTCCAGGTTTCCAATCTAACTTCCTACCAATGCACCTGAGAGGCAGCAAATAACGGCCCATACACTTGGGACCCCACCACCCACACGGGAGACCTGAATGGAGTTCCTGCCTCCTACTCAAACGTGGCCTTGTCTGGGATGCTGCAGACATCCGAAAGTGAAGCTGCAAAGAGAAGATTCTCTCCACCATCTCCCAAGATGTCTATGTGTACGTGTGTCTGCATTTGTGCTTGTTACTCGACCTCTCAAATAAATACCTATGTTTGAAGCAAAGAGTTATCTTTTTAAAACATTCACATTTTTAAAAAGAAAACAAACTGCTTCAGTTACAATATGCCAGAGAAAAAGAAAGGTAATAATTCCAGTAACAGTATTATTAGCATAAAAGACAATGCACATTTGATGACTAACAAATTGAATGAGTCTTTCATTATTCAGCACTAGCTTCATCCTTAACTAAGCATCACCTTGAGGAAGCTTGAAAGCAAATCAGAATAAGATCATGAGGAGAAGGTACCTTAAGATTCACTGCTATAGCTTTCTACATCTTTCTACGTGCAGCTTTGTGGCAGGAAAAAAAATGCCTTTCCATCTCCTTATCATAAAAAAAAAAACCACAGCTGTGACAATCACCTGTATTAAATGGAGCTAAACTTACACAAAAAGAAGTCAGTTTGTCAAGGAAATTGTGTAGTACAAGAAATGGATAGTGGATGCATTGAAGAAAGGAAACAACCAATGAATGGATGGGACAAATAAGGATGGAACGCTAGGTTGATTTCCAGGAAAGAAGAAAGGCAAAAAAAAAATTTTATTTTTACATCAATGCTTTATAATTTTCATTCATTTCATACATGAAAAAGTTTAAGCAAATTTTCAGCAACATCAAAGCCAATTTTATCATCAGTTATTCAATCAAAATCAGGTGCTATAGTTCACTTTCCTTGATATGTGTAGCTCATCTTTAGCTATTCAACTTGTCTTTTGTCCTTATCTTTTATTTCCTTCTCAGATGTACGCTTTCTTACTCTAACATAACATCTTTAACAAACTAATGAATGTGTAAAAAAAAAAAAAAAGAAACTTGATACAAGTTTTTGGGTGCAAACGGGCTGGGTAGTCCAATTAGATTTACATCTGAGTAATCTCACAGTTCTCAAGACGACTATTTTAAGGAAAGTTGGAAATGTGCAGACATTATCCTTCAGGTATGTGGTTTTCTCTGATTTGAACCAACCTGCCCACTGCTCCTAGCACCTGCAAATCCCAGATAGAAAAAGACAAAGGCTATTTGGATCCTTTGACAGCAAAGAATTTTTTTAAAATTTAAAAAAAAAAACACAAATAGAATGCTTTAAGTCAAACTATCTAAGCCTTGGTAAAGTTTTATAGAATTGATTTGAGACACAGAGACAGAGAAGCAGACAGAAACAGAGAACTTTGGTCCACAGTTCACTCCCCAAATGCTGGAGCCACTGTTAGAAGCCACTAATGTAATCCAGGGCTCCCACATGGTACCAGGAACCCAATTACTTAAACTATCACCACTGCCTCACAGCATGTGCATCAGCAGGAAGGCAGAATCAGGAAAAGCGCCAGGCATCAAACCCAAGAACTTCAACGAGGAACCAGGGCACCTTAGGCAGTATCATCACAGGCCCAACTCTGGTCCTTGAAATTCCCATCTGAGAATAAGTGAAGTGCTTGAAACTCTCTCTAGACATCTCTGGGGATTAAGAGAGTAAATGTAAATATCTCAATCCCAACACTGAGCACTCCATAAAAGATAGCCTCATTCTGCTTCTTCCAAATGCCTTCCTCTTGGTATGTCCACCGGCCATGTGTGGATTCTGTGTTCCATCCACGTTTGGTAACTTCTTGTGTTTCTCCACCCTTTGATTCTCAGTCACGCTCTTTTTCTGGTCTAAAGACCTCCTCCACTAGAGAAAGAACCCATCACTTTGGGTCATTAGAAACTCCCTCCCTACACCTAAATGTGAGAACCTCAAAAGTATTCCAGGAATTCCACACTTACGGGCTGCTTACAGACAGAACTGTTGGGGCTATACATTACTTACTGATCTTATTCCCTCCACCAAACATAAGCATATAAGTGTGGAGACATGCATCTTCAGGGACCTGTACTCTACAGTCATCTGCTGTTTGGAAGTGAACTCATGAGGCTAATTTCTTTTACAGTACTCCAGTGCATTGGCTCTCTAATAGCCACTCAAATATCTTCCACTGATCCAAAAGCTCATCTGCTATAATATTAGTATTCATAATAACACAGTTTCCTAAGATGAATAATTTAATTATCATCTACTTACTTAATGTCTCACCAAGAGAAGAACAATTTACTTCTTGAATAAGATACACTTTCAATCTTGCTTGGTTGGAATTCTGTGCATGAATCTCTAAGTGTGAACATGTGTATGGTTGCACGTTAACAAGCATAAGCTATAAGACTAAGTAATAACAATGACATTTTAATCCTTTCTGATGAACTTTAGGCAAAAACATGTTGAGCTACAAGCCTCAAGCCATTTGCTTGCCAAAGCAGCACTTATATTTCTAACTTCCAACATCAGATCCTCTTGGCTGACCTACAGGGCATCCAAACTTGGACACTGCTCTGTAACTGCAAGAGAGTCTTGCTGAATTTGTTGAATGCTTTGCCTCTGTCGATTATTGGCACGTCTTTAATGTGAAACCAAACAGCAATTAAATTTCTACTGCACAATATATTAATGCCTTTGAGCATCTGACTTTGTCTTGTTTTACAACCCTCCTTAATATGAACATGTGGTCAGTGATTCAGGGCATGACCAATTCATATTAACCAACCATGACGTGAAAATGGTAAAAAGACTTGATGCCAGTGTTGTGGCATCGTGGCTTAAGCAACAGCCGACAATGCTAGTATCTCATACAGGCTCTGGTTCATGTCCTGGCTGCACCACTTGCAATCCAGCTCACTACTAGCATGCTGGGAAAAGTAGAAAATGGCATAAGTACTTGGGACCCCGCATCCGTGAGTGATCCAGATGAAGTTCGTGCCTCAACATGTCTTAGCTCCGGCCATCTGAGGAGTGAACCAGCAGGTGGAAGAGATCTCTCCTCTCTCTCTAACTGATTTTCAAATACACAAATAAATCTTTGAAAAAGAAAAGCAAAAAGAAGATCGATGACCAAATATGAGTGAGGTAAAACACATTCAATGTCGGTAATACAGATGTTATACTTTCTTGTATTTACATAAAATATTCTCCAAGGAATGACAGATTAACCCTCCTAACATTCTTCTAAAAGATAACAAAACATTGCATTGCGATTCAATTTTATTGATGGAATAGTTAAAGTGTGGAAAAAGTTTTAGACATTCACAAGATCATTATAAATTACTTTAAACAATACAACTCATTGAGTAATCTTGGTGTTTTCTGGGAAGTACTCAATCATCTGTTAGAATCTCATACATGAAAAATTATCAAATAATGGCTGGAGTGCCTTTACAGAACATTAATTTAACTCCATCTTGCTTGAATTTGCTCCAGACTCCATGAGTCCTCTATTTTTCTCTCTCTGATTATATGAATATGGTCCAACTCTGCAAAGGCGGCACATAGTTCAAACTATGGATGAACTATGTTAGCTGTCTGACATTGAACAGTCCCTTGACTACTCTCACTGGGGAAGCAATGATGGAGTCCAACCCCATTTCACCTATAAAGGTGAAATGAAACATTCTATGTAGCACATGCTTGAACAATATTGTTCATTTTGGCCTTTTCCTGGGGGGGGGGGGGCAGGTCTCGCCTTTGAATACTATTCACATGCAAAACCAACCAAGGGTGCTCATCCAGTTCCAGAAAGGCTCAATAAGAGGGAGTCAACCCCATGAACTGTACACCCATTTGGAAACACATGCATTTCCCCCCCAAATGTTAACTGGACAAATTCTTTGCTTTAAAAAAAATCTTGAATTCACAGTAACAATTTCATCGCTATACATTTAGAAGAAAATACATAAGACGAATGAGATAAAGGGAAAATGAAGACAGACTACCAGAAAAATTCAAGAAAGAAAAAAAAGGGCAGGAAAGAAAAAAATAATAATATTCCTATTCCCTGTCTTCAACCCACTAGCTTCCAAAAGTCAAGTGAATATGCCAAACCATTAAAATCTTTCAGAAACACTAGCCTGGTTTGGCAGTCACAGTCATGGGATTATGAGAATCATGGCTACTTAATCAGTATGAGCTCATAAAATTGGACTCAAGGTGACAAGAGTAACTGGGTGAGAAGGGTGCGAGGGACCTGAGCAGGGCATGAACTGCTCCAACAATGGAATAGATCCAGAGGCCCTGGGCACCAGCAGCAGAGCTGGCCCAGCAGGCCCAGCATCCACAGGCTGCTAATCTCCTGGCTCCTGCCTTTCAGGAACGAAGTTCCCAGGGCTTCGTCTGACCTAGCTTTGCAATAAGATTCTGCTCTGCCACCTCAGAGCTAAGCAGACGGAAGAGACAGCTGCTGTAGAGACAGGAGCAATGGGAACACGGACCACCTGCCAACAGAGCCTCTGTCATTTTCATGTTAGGCAGTGTTGCTTAACAATTTGGCCCCAAAACTTCTGAAGCCAGGCTGCCCTGCTTCTAAATCTGGCTTTGGAACCTTACTCACTGGTAGGTTGGGCAAATCGACTAGCACAGAGTTTCAGGTTCTTTACCTGTACAGTGTAGGCAAAAGGGCCCGGAGCCATGGCTCAGTGGCTAAACCCTCACCTTTCCTGCACTGGGATCCATTAGGGGTGCTAGTTCATGTCCTGGCTGCTTGAATTTCCATGCAGCTCCCTGCTTATGAACTAGAAAAGCAGTGGAGGATGGCCCAAAGCCTTGGGACTCTGCACCTGCGTGGGAGACCCAGGAAGAGGCTCCTAGCTTCTGAGTAGGGATCAACTCAGCTCCCATTATTGCAGCCACTTGGGGAGCAAACCAGGAGGCTAAAGGTCTTTGTCTCTCCTTCTGTGTGTATATCTGTCTTTCCAATAAGAATCGATGGATTTAAAAAAAAAAAGTGGAGACAAAAGCGAAGTTACTATGAATACAATACATATATAAAACTTAATACAGTTCTAGAATTTTGTGCCCTTATTCCAAGTGCCACACAGCTGGAAAAGGCTGGGAAGGACAAGAAGTCTCTCTCTTACAAGCTGGACAGGATACTGAATTCCACAGACCAGGAAAAAAAAAGTACTCCTGGGCCCAGCACAGTAGCCTAGTGGCTAAAGTCCTCACCTTGCACACGCCAAGATCCCATATGGGCACCAGTTCTAATTCTGGCAGCCCCACTTCCCATCCAAATCCCTATCTGTGGCCTGGGAAAACAGTTGAGGACAGCCCAAACCCATGTGACCCTGTACCCTCATGGGAGATCCAGAAGAGGCTCCTGGCTCCTGTCTTTGTATCAGCTCATTGTGGCAGCTTGGGGAGTGAATCAATGGATGGAAGATCTTCCTCTCTGTCTCTCCTCCTCCTCTCTGTATATCTGAATTTCCAATAAAAATAAACAAACCTTTAAAAAAAAATAACACTCCCAATGCCTATTCAGTGCTGACTGAATGAACAAGGAAGACAATCTCCAAAATCCTACAGTGACAGTTAACCCCAGAGAGGAGATTCAAAGTGTACCTGGTTTGGTTTCTTTGATTCTAAATTTATTAATGCTAATGGGAAGAATTATTTGTTGTTACACTATATGGAAGGATGAAAATTTTTCAGTGACAATGTTTTCTCTGAGTATTGTGTCAGTATCTCCCATAATTGAATTTTGTTTAAATAATGCAATTTGCTAAACTGTCTGCAGAGTGTGAGCTCTTTTTCCCCCCACTTATGTGTTTAGTGGAGATGGTGGTTGCTGCTGTTAAGCATCTTGAGTGTTCTTTTATGGACACAGTAAGCATGAGAGAGCCTCTCTGATGACTCATTTCAGAATATGATTTCAATGGAAGCAAGGTACTGCTTATCATCGCTAAGAACATTCATTCAGATCTACTGCAGTTTTACAACTGCTCTGCTATAACAAGACCATTTATTCCAATGTGCAATTCAACCAACAGGCTCTTTAACCTCGGATGCTTATTAGTAAAGGAACGATGCCTTCAAAATTATGCTGAATAATTCAGCCCTTCCAGTCAAAGAGCGGCTGGTGGTGAGAACAGGATGGTGTCCAAGTCTCTATAGCTGCAGTGTGTTGCCCTGTACTGCCTCTCCAGGGTTACACTGCTAGCCAGGGCTTTTCTTGCCATGGGACAAGAAGGGGACATAAAATCAGCTCACAAACTTCTTGGACAAAGACGGATGAGACCTCATGACTGTATCCTCTGTGAATTCTCCTGTGGTTATGGCTGGCAAGATTATTTTTGAGTTCGCTCCTAGACGTCTTACTGTATAAACCATTCCAAATGACACACTGCTGATTGTTCAGTGTGAACCAGGAAATTACTTTGAGAAACAGTCCCATTATTTCAACTGTTTACTTTTCTATTACGCCCCATTTCTGAAATACTTTCCAACAAAGTCGTACCCGTTTCATAAACCAGATTAGTAAGGATGCCATTCCATCTCCAAACAGGTTGCACAGAAATAAAAAATATATACACACACATGTGTACTTACACAATGCACACACACACACTTGTACAATTTGAAAACGAACTCCAGGACTAACAAATACACAGTCTATAACTCCTGAGTCTGTGTCTTCCTTCTAGAATCTACATTTATTTGGCAGTTCACACAGCCATGTTGTATGACCCACGTAAGAAACAGCTCCTTCAGGGAAGGGGTTTTGTATATCCTGCTTTGCAGGACTGCTACGGACAAGGGTGAATCACAGGTGTGGAGGGTTCCGGGTGAGCCCTAACAACCCGATCAACATCCATGCCTCAGAATGGGATTTGTGGCTCTCTTTCTGTTCACACCAAGTTCAGGAGCTGTTTCTCTGTTTAAAACAAAAGGGCAATTGCGTGTGATAATGATGGAAGGAAAGAGAAAATGAAGAGGCTTAAGGCAATGGTAGTTCTTGAACACACACATGCCCAATAAAGTTCATCTCTTCACAAATGCGAAGAATTGTCTATCTAACCAAATGGTCTACAGGACAGGGTAATGATGAAATAAAGTTTAATTGTGTATTGTGATTCAGCAACATCCTGGGGCTAGGCCTTCAACATGATGGAGGGAAATTTTCTCATGTAAGTAAGTGAGGGTTCATGGGACTTAAGCTCTGGAGAAATGGGTTCAGAAACACTGTGTCCATTAAGGTTGGTAAGATCATCTGACTGAAAATCAGAAATATGAACTGACTGTGGTTGCGTATGAGAAGACCTGCAGCTGGATTCACCTTGCTATGAACTGTGGATTCTACAGTGAAGTCTCCAAGGTCAGTCTGAAATGGGACAGTGTAGAGAGAGCACTGTCCTTAACAGCTACAGAGAACAGCTGGATCCTGAGAAAACCTATAAGATACCGGAGCAAGAAGAACAGGCACGGAGGGGACAATGCACATTGAACAAGCAAGACCCATGGACTTCAGAGACATGAGTTTAGTGTCTTCTCAGTCCCAGAAAGCTAAACATCAATGAAGCCTTTGTGAGAGCTTGCTGGCCTCCTTCCTCAGTTGCTGGGATGGCTCAACATTGTGTAAATGCACCAAGAACATTAAGAAACATACTCCGGAAGAGGTGCTTAGTTTAACTGTTAAGATGCCAACTAGACTGCCAGAGTCCAACAACGGAGTGCCTAGGTTTGATTCTTTGTTCTTGGCCAGGCTCCTGACTCCAGCTATACTCCAGGAGCTAGCAATGATGGTACCAGTGTGTTTCTGCTATCCACAAGGGGCACTTCGATTGTATTCCTGGCTCCCATCTTAAACTCCAGCCAGGAGCACTTGCAGGCATTTGGAAAGAGAACACCCAGTGGATAGAATATGCCTCCTCTTCTGCCTGTCTCCCTATCTCCCTCCCTCTCAAATAAATAAATAAAAATAACAGAGGGTCCAATAGGGCGGCCTAGTGGCTAAAGTCCTTGCTTTGCACATGCCAGGATTCCATATGGGCACTGGTTCTAATCCCGGCAGCCCCACTTGCCATCCAGCTCCCTGCTTGTGGCCTGGGAAAACAGTCAAGGACAGTCCAAAGCCTTGGGACCCTGCACCCACATGGAAGACACAGGAAGAAGTTTCTGATTCCTGGCTTTAGATCAGCCCAGCTCCTCTTGTTGCAGCCACTTGGGAAGTGAATTACTGGACAGAAGATCTTCCTCTCTGTCTCTCTTCCTCTCTGTATATCTGACTTTTCAAAAAATAAATAATAAAAAAATTTAGAAAATAATATAAATAATAACAAACAGAATACCTCGAAAATTTTTGAAAAAGGAAACAAAGGAAGAGAAAGGAAGGGTGAGATGGAGGGAGGGAGAAGGAAAGATTATCATTATATTCTTAGAATTCTACTTGTAAACTATATTGAATTTACTAAAAGCTAAGTAAATATTAAAATTTAAAATATTTTAAATTGCAGTGAAAAGAGAAAACAGAAAAGAAAATCAGCCACCATGGGGGAAAAAAAAACCAGCAAAATAAAACTTTAAAAAGTGTCCAAAGTCTTCCAAACACTGTGTTTGAAAATTGTTTGTCTCCTTTTAATACATTTTCTAATTTAGTTCACATGGCTTTTATAAAACTTCTTTGTCACTTTCTGAAGATTTATTTTTATTAGTTTCCCAAGATTATCTAAGTTTCTCTAAAATCTCCCTGAGTCTCTTGGTGCTTCAAACAACAGCAAATGTTCCCTCTTCTATATTTTTAATGGCTATTTGGAAAATAACCATTTAGACAAATCAATTGCACACAGATAAATGCTGTCAAATCTTTCTGGTCGCATAACTAAGGCAACAGGTAAATGTATTAACCGAGCACAGCTGAAACTGTACTACAGCTTCTGCACAGCTAACATGACTAAAAAAATGAGCAGGGTGTCTCAGATGCTGCCATCAGGACAGCCAGTTGCAGGCATCTCCATACTGGGTTAGGACAGAGGCAGCACAGTTTTTAATCAATCTGTGCACAGCACAACCCCACTGAGCCTGCTCTTTTGGAATCTGTGGATGATTCAGTGAGTTACAGAGATGGTGACAAAAAGGCAGCCTGTGTCATGCCATTGCATCATGCTACATCTTGGCCATGTAATAGCTTCTGACCCAAAACCCTTTTACTGCCTGAGAAAGCAGAAGATGATGGTCGAAGCACCTGGACTGCTGCCACCCACGTGGAAATCCGGATGGAGTTCTTGGCTCCTGACTTTGGTAATTACGGTTATTCATTCTCTCTCAACCTCTGTCTCCTCTCTCTTTCCTTCCCCCTCCCCCTCTCTGTCTCGCTCAGTCTCTTCCTCTCTGGTGCTGTGCCTTTTAATAATAAATAAATGAATCAATCTTTAAAAAGAGAGAAAGGAGTGGAGGGAATCAACAAAGCAACACTGAAGGCTGAAAAAGAAAACGTGGTGAGGAAGAAGGAACTCAAAAGCACCCACATCTCAAACTTGTCTCTGAAAGTATCCATACTTTTGTCTGAAAGTAATCATATCATATTTCAGCCCAGAAAGAGGCGGTTCAGTGGAGTCTATCATGTTTGTCACTTCTCACCTACACAGTTCGCCAAGATGAACTGCACCTGCCTTCACTAAGACTCTGCCCTCCTGCTGCCCTCCCCACTCTAGCCTTCAACTCACAGGCTACCTGTTGGATGAGATCCTTCATTCCTGGCTTTGAAGAAGAGGGTCAGTTTGGCACACAGGTGATTTCCTTGTAGATTAAGAACATTTACTTTCTTCCTGCTGGATGCCTCCTGGAGATACCATCAAACCTCCACCTACGCAATTAGTTTTCACAGGTGGCTGTTTTGCCTCCAGTAAAACTACTTTCTTTCTCCTTCTGCAAGTCAAAGCAGAGCGAATGCACATGAAAACATTTCAGATATGAAATAAACACTTTCATAAAGGCAGCTATGATGCAATGCATCACTTCTGATAGATCCAAATTGTGGAATGTACTCCTCACACCAAGATTAAAGTGAAGAGAAAGTATTTCTGGAGAAAGGAGAAACAGTAGGATGGAAAAGAGGGTTGGAAATGAGAAAAGAAAGAGGAGTCACAATTGCTGCTGGCTCATCATGTAGAGATTTCCAAGGTCTTTTCTCCTTTAGTGAATTCTGTGACTTGTCAATGTCTGAACTTAGGGTACAGATAACTAGTGGTAGAGATGGAAAATGTCCAGATGGCTGAATGGTAATGGCTGGGAAGCAGCTCTCGGCTTGTCCTGTTTGTGAAGCCTTAGAACTCCAAGATAAAGCTAGAAAGTTCTGAGAAGGGTCCTTTCTCTTGTAAAAGGCTCCCACATCTGAAGCAGCCATTTCTAAAGGGTGAAAAAAGAAATTCAATGTCGACATAAATCCCTTGAACTAACCATCTGTTTAAACTGTTTCTAGGTCAGGGGTCTAAAACTGTGAAACGCTAGGGGTGCAGACATGATTTCTTTCCCAAGGTCTCCAAGTCCTGTGGAACGCACGCATCCTGCCATATTGTTTAAACATCTGGCTCACTCACCCCAAAAAGAAAAAAACTGAGAGAGTGAGCTGTTGCGGCTTTTTGTCTTAACCTATAACAGAGTTTTGTTATTTGGACAGCCTCTAAAACAAACCACTGCTAACAAAAGTAAATTTTTTTGATGCATTATGGAATGGTGGGTGCTTTGCTGGCATTTGACTGGCATGAGAAGCCTGCTTTGATGAAAGCTGCAAATTCATGTATGCTCCTGCGGAAATGATTGCCATCGCTTCTTCCCTGATATTCTGCAGCAAAAACTCCTTCAGCCTTCTCTTTTCTTTTTCTAACAAAACAAGACATGTGTTCTTATTTTCAAAAGCCTGTTTCTATACCTGTATTTGTCTACAAAAAAAAAAAGACTTTTCAAACATGAAAACATAAAGTGATCCGAAATGGGAGAAAGCAGGGGCTGGAGGTGAGGCGGGATGGGGGTGACCCCTAAAGATCAGGCTCAAAGCCCTCATGCACATGGAACTCAGCACTCATCAACGAACCTCCCGGGGACTTAAGTGGCTGTACAAAGGTGGGACACCCTGCTGCAAGAGTCACTGCACAGTGTGTGTGTGTACATGCAGGTGAAATACAGATCTATAGAGGCACAGCTATAGATACATATAGATCCTTTATAATAACAGCAATAGACCATCCTATCAGTTCATGACAGGCAGCTGAGTGACAGCAAAAGCAAGCCCCTCACAGATGAAATAGGCAGTTCGACAGATGTGTGAGCATTAGGGACCTTCTACAAACTCAAGTAGCAGGGCTGGTACTCAGGGTTTACAGTCTTTCAGTCTCCCCACACAAACCATTATTGCTCCTGTGTCATGTCTGTGCCTCCTAAAACAGCAGGAGGTAAAGAGGCGATCCTAAAAAACTCCCAGTTCAAGAGCAATTTCACTGGGCACAGGGTAGAACAATCGTGCATGGTTGTCAAATATAATAAAGGGATTAGAGTTTTGTTTTGATTTATTTTAATGTACAAAGGAAGAAAGGAGACAAACTTCAAAGGGTTTGCCTCCAGCCCAGACTTCCGGCCCCGGGGGAACAAATTTCTCAGTGAACATTAGAAATATATAAAAATGACCATTTAAAATTTAGCTAATAAAAGCAAAGAAAGTAGATATTCCTGCTAAGATCAGATCTAAGTTTCATTTCAAAAATTAAAATGCCTTTTCTTTCCTTTGCATTATTACACACTGCATATTCCTTCCTTGTCTTCACAGCCCCCCCACCAGCACCCAGTCAACAGCCATTCTAGCCAGGGAAGGTTATTTCCCACATTTAAGTCGTTTGTTTCTTAATTTAAACAGTGCACAACATTCTGGGGAAAAAAAAATAAAGTGATTCAAGGGGAACAGCATTGTAAAAAATAAAGACCAAAGGAACATATACTCTATACCTGAGGGCATTTAGGTGCAAAAAAAATCTGTTCCTGGAGCCTCTTCAGGAAAGAGAAAACAATCAGTGATGAGCTTTTATGTGTCTAAAGATTACCCAGGACAAAATAAGACAAACATTTGCATTAATCATTCCAAAGCCTTGCTCTTCTACAACCTCCTTATAAAGCTGAATATATACTCTTCTCTGGACGTATTTTCATTTTCAACAAACTCTGCTTGTAGGAGATAAAGGAAGAAAAACTTCAAAATTTCCAGAAAGTATAATATTTTTTGTAAGTTCCAGACAGAGAATATGAGGACCAATAAGAAACTTGGAAGAAAATCTGGGCTATTCCCCTACCTAAGGCAAAGCCACACCTATGGCAAAACAAGCAGATAATTATCTAATCTAACTTCGAAATAAATCAGGTTCCATTTCTTGCCTCCCTAATGCATTCCAGTGCCTGACATTTTTCACTCATAAAAATAATTTTCAAAGCCACAGGTTAGGCACATTCAGTTTCTATCAACTGTTAAGTGAGTAGAAAGAGAAGACAACAGAAGTTCCGGCAGTTCTGTTAATTGAACAATTCAAAGACATACTGGATCAAAAAGTATCAATCTGGGCAAGGTATTTCATGGTCTCAGCTTCTACTTTTGGCTCAGGATTCAGAGCAAAGGCGTATCCCTCCTACAGAGGCTAGGCTGTTACATATTTGTAACTAGGAACATCCATCTTTCTATTAGCCATAAATAGTACTCATTTACAAGGAAGGAATTATGAACAGATGGCTTGTGCCTCAACCTACCCCACACAAATTCACACTGTGAATATGGCAAAACGGAATGTTTGGATTTGGAGATCAAGCCTTTGTGAGGGTAACTAAGGTTAAAAGAGATCATGGAAGAGGGGGGTGCCAGCAGGGAGGAAGGACGGGGAGGGGAGAGGCGCTGACCTGATCAGCGTCTAGCGCGAAGGGGATGCGGGAGAAAGCAGAGCCTCAGAAGGGATTCCACCTTGCTGGCTCCGAGATCATGCCCTTTTCAGCCTTCGGCCATGCAGGAAATAAACTTCTGTTTAAGTCACCCAGACTATGGTATTTGGTTATGGCATCCCAGGTCAAGCCATAGCAGCAGCAATCCTGCGGACTACCACATCCGTCTTTGATAACTCTGCGCCTCCTGCTACCATCTCTGAGACGATTTCTCTCCTTTGAGTTTAAAATGTGTACTTTGCACAAGTTATGTGTCAGGCTCTAAGAAGCCAGTGGTGACACTTTTCATTGAGCTGTTGGTGTAATATGGATAAGCAACTTGTCTACTGATGAGCAACCCCAGTCATGTTGTGTTAAGTCATAAGATGGGGAGATACAAAGCACTGTGAAGAGGCCACAGGAGGAACAACCAGCTCAGCCAAGCGGGGACTGACTCACTGCAACACAAAATGTCTCAGAGAGGCAAAGGTACACAAAGGTCCCGAGGCCTGAGAGATGGGAATTCCTTTCTTAGGGCCACTCAGTGTAGACCTCCCTCCATGATCCATCTGTAGCCCTGCAGATTTCTCTGGAAACCATCTCTCTCTATGATGGCTGCATTTGGTAGTATTTAGTAACAATCAAGTCTTTTAATTACTGCTAGTGATCCCAGCAGGTCATGTGACCAGAGACTTCCCACTTCCTTCAGATATGCTCTTCCTGGGGTATTGTTTATTCCTGATCACTGAGCTGCAGTTGCAGACAGGTTCACTTCCTGCCTCAGCCTTACTCTCCACATCCATCCATCCATCAGCAAGTTCTCTTGCCCCAGTATCTCCAGCATCTGTCTACTCCTGCTGTTCTGTTCTCAGTCAGATACTACACACTCACTGACTTATTATAACAATAATGATTAGATGCTTCATGTAATTATAATATGCAATAATCCACTAATGCAAAATAGAATGCAAAATATAAGCAATGGAGGCAGACAGTAAATCAAAAATTCCACTATGGAATACAGATGAAAATAAACACATAAAAACAAATTTTAAGCCATGAGGCTCCTAGCACAGAAGGGAAACAAGAAAACTAGTTTAGTTATACAATGTTCATCACAGGATGAAAAGAGGCATGACTAGTTATCTGAAAGGCAAATCTCTTTCCTGAAAGAGGATTCTCAGAACAGCAGAACGTAGGAGGTGGGGCACTAACAACATAACCGGGAAAAGGAGGTTTCGCAAAATGAGCAAAGGTCTTATGTACATGGATCTTTCTCAAATAAGATATTTTTTGCATATTTCAGTATATGAGGTTAAATCTTGATTCTGCAAAGGTCGTAGAGCAACACAGTGAAATGTTTCTGATAACTGTGAAAAAGGAGACTTCTCTCTTAGAGTCTCATAAGCACAAATGCTTCTAGGACTTTTCACCAAAGCTGTGCTGGTAACCAAGGCCACAAATTATCCCAAACTACCAGACTCCTAGGCTACTTTTCGTTTCTTTCGGAACGGCTTTCCCAAGGGATCTTGGCCAGCAGACTCCTAGACCCCAATTCCAAATGCTTTACATACTGCTATCACTCCATCTGTTCCATCGCTTTAGCACTATCTGAAAGAACTTGTTTATGAGTGTCTTAATTTGATTCCATGGTCTCCCCCAATATAATACACTGTATCCAAAGCCCTCAAAAATACAACTGGTATGTACTAGACACCAACTGAAATTCTATTTTGATTTGAAAGATGGACAAACATGGAAAGAGACATAGCTTTCATTCACTTGTTCCTGCCCTCAAATTCCCACGATAAGACCTGCCACCAGGAGCTGAGAACCCAATGCACGTCTCATCTAGGGGTGGCAGGAACAGAACTGCTCAAGCCATCTGCCCTGTCCCCAACGGTCTGCACAAGCAAGGAAGTTGGAGGCAGGAAAGTGAGTTGAGTGGGCCTGGTGAAAGTTGCCTAGTGGCTAAAGTCCTCATCTTGCAAGAACCAGGATCCCATAGGCACTGGTTCTAATCCCAGCAGCTCCACTTCCTACCCAGCTCTCTGCTTGTAGCCTGGGAAAGCAGTTGAGGACAGCCCAAAGATTTGGGACCCTGCACCCATGTGGGAGATCCGGAAGAAGCTCCTGGCCCCTGGCTTCAGATGGGCTCAGCTCCAGCCGTTGCAGCCATTTGGGGAGTGAATCAATAGACAGAGATCTTTCTGTCTCTCCTCCTCTCTGTATATCTGACTTTCCAATAAAAATAAATAAATCGTAAAAAAAAAAAAAGAAAAAAAGGAGAAAGTGAGCTAGGTACCAAACCCAGGCATTATAAGATGTGGATATTTTAACAGGCAGCTTAACCACCAGGCTAAATACTGGCACCCAAACATTGGAATTATTCAAATAAATCAGTATGTAGCCCATGTCTTCTCTCCTAACTTTCAATGCCATACCCTATATAAGAAAGAAAGCAAAAGATGATATGTTTTATATGAAAATAAAATACCTGCCTTGAAACAGCCTGTTCCCAGGCTTCATTTTCTCTTATTTCCAACGCATCCTCCATCTCACTGCCAGAGTTGTCTTTGAGAAGAGCATCCGATTGCAGCTGCCCACCACCTTGAACAGCTATCCTGTAGACATTCTCGCCATGCTGGTCAAAACCTGCTACACCCTTGTCTTCGCAGTGAGTCCTAAGGCAACTGCCCACTCCCCAGCACAGGTTAACATTTTAGCACCCTTCCCTAACTATCCACAACATTCAGATACCCACACGCTATGCCCATCCCCAATGACTTACCTTTTCTTGTGCTATTTTCAACTTCTCAGATTCTTATGTCTCATCTCCATGTCTGAAGAAACTTTGCTCATCATTCAAGCTCATGTGTTGATTCTTAGGACGGAGGAGTCTTAGGAATGCCGTACGTGCCCTCTGCACGCAAATCTCCCCTTTTGTCTGTCTGCATGACACTGTCTACCATCTGTTTTATACACTTGTTCTCATTACTGGATTACATTGAAAAAGCTCAAAATCAAGGATCAATACTTTGTGGATCTTCTTATTCCCCAACTTTTGGTAATAGTTAGGCATATAACAGACACAACTGTTCACTGAAGTTAACCTCTGTGAAATTAGTAGTATCAAAGAGACGTGGATGGGGTTGGCTTTGCTCTTTAATTTTATAGAATTGGAGACTCAGATATAGTATAACTATTTACTGGATTTGAGGCAGCATTAATCTCTACCTTACCACTAAGTACACTACATAAGTCCTTGTTATATGCAATTCTTGTTCCAGAAAAATTACTCGTGCTTCAGTACACATGTACATATATTTTAGAACCCAGAGCAATAGACTAGTGACTAAATCCTTATCTTGCATGCTCTGGGATCCCATACGCCAGTTTGTGTCTGGCTGCTCCACTTCCCATCAAGCTCTCTACTTGTAGACTGGGAAAACACAAAGTATGGCCCAAAGCCTTTGGACCCTGCACCTGCTTAGGAGACCTAGAAGAAGCTTCTGCCTCCTGGCTTTGATCAGCACAGTTTCAGCCACTGCAGCCACTTGGGGAGCAAACCACTGGATGGGAGATCTTTCTGCCTCTTCTTCCCTCTGTAAATCTGCTTCTCCAATAAAAATACATAAATCTTTAAGAAAAGATTTTTAAAAAACATATACATATATTTTCTCCTTAAAATGGTTCTTCTTTTGAGGTACTATTCAATTTTTTAAAAATTATACAGCCAACAATGTGACACATATGAAGTAGCAACCGCTTGTAGCACCAATATCCTGTATCACAATGCTGCTTGTAATCCTGGCTGCTCTGCCTCTGATACAGTTTCCTGCTAATGTACACAGGAAGTCAGCAAATGAAGGCAAGGTGCTTGGGTCCCTGACTGCTCCATGGGAGATCAAGCTGAGATCCTGCCTTTAGCCTGGCCCAGACCTAACTGCCATAGTCATCTGCAGAGAAAATCAGCAGATGCAAGATTTCTCTCTCTCTTTTGTCTCTCTCTCTAACTCTTCCTTTCAAATCAAGAAGTAAATCACTTTCAAAAAAATCTTACATCAACATCCTGTGGAAACTCAAAACTCTTCAGGCAGTTTTAAAATCAGCACTTGCAATAAAAAGATAAGAATATTTCAAATTCTACAGTACATGCGAAAGTAGCTTTTCTGTTTCCTTTTTAAATATTGCCTTAACTCCAAGGACAAGATTCCAAAGTATAATTGTGGTATTTTTTCATTACTTTCAGGACTGCTCCCCTACCAAGACTTCGTTTGGCAAATTACAACATCATTTCCAAATGTAC
Source organism: Ochotona curzoniae (assembly GCF_017591425.1). Taxonomy (NCBI): domain Eukaryota; kingdom Metazoa; phylum Chordata; class Mammalia; order Lagomorpha; family Ochotonidae; genus Ochotona; species Ochotona curzoniae. The sequence continues at coordinate 46,823,122 of NW_024467106.1, read as the reverse complement.
TACCCATCAACAGAGAGGGCAATGAACGAAATCCCCCATATGCATCTGTCAGGCTAGTGAGCAATAAAGCACGCAGGCTACTGGATTGGTATTGAGACATATGTGTTCCTACCATCTGCACACAGAACTGCAATGCACGTATGACATGTCTGAAGCCTAATTTTACACATGAAAAAGAAAAGCCCTCATGCCAACCCTCAGCACAATTCACATCACATCAGTTTCACAACGGGTGGCTTCATGTCACTCCACATAGGCCTATCTGCCCCAAACTTTCTTTTTCTGAAAAATAATTAAGACACAGAATCAGATATGTGCTTTTATCATAGGATTTTGTCTTTAATCTCGTGCTAACAAAATCTCAGTCACTCTAAAACAGACTCACAGAGAGAAAACTGGCTTGCCTTCTCAGAACTCATAATTTTTATTCTTACCACTCTGCAGAAAACTATAGTATGGAAAGGAAGCTGAACTGAATTTAAAAGAAAAAAGTGGCAAGCTAAGTATATTGATTAATTTTATATTACATATTTTGGAAGGGTAAATTCATTATTTATACAGGTGCTACTTGACCTCTGGCCAGAGACATATTCACTTTAACCTATTAATAAGCATACTATAAACAACAATGAAGGTTGCATGACCTTACACAGCTGTCTGAAGCCACTATACTTCTTTCATCAAGGAAACTGTTAGATGACCCTGTTGTGAGAACACACTAAATCTGTCTGAATAAGGAAAAAACAAGAATTTTTCTCCAAAAGGTAAAATCAAAATGCCAGTTAGAGCAATGATTCACATTGAATGGCCAGTAACTGCAATCATTATTTGTCAGTTTGCATGTACCTATGTTTTTAGTATCAGCCTTCCAGGAAGCTTTTATATGGTTGTGGCACATGATCAGCTGCTTATTGCCAAGGGAAAGACTTTTTCCCCAGAAAGACAATCTGTGCACACACTAATCTGAAAGACAGGGTAGGAGCTGCAAGTGTTTTAATAGCCCATTATCAAAAATTATCCCTTGGCTATAAAATCCCCAGACCATTGGCTTGAGCTCAGCTCAAAGAAAAATGAGATTACAGAATTTAATCTAGTGAAGGGGAGTGAGAGACGAGTTTTAAAAAGCTTTAGATCACCAAAAAAAAAAAAAAAGGCAGAGAAGAGAAACAATCAGCTTAGATAAAACCTTCCACACAATGCCTCACACAAACCCAACATGTTCCAAGACTGATTTTAATTTTAAAAAGTAAGTTGCTACTTTGTAACATTTTAATAAGGAGCCGGAAATGCTCAGAGAAAAATTACATAGTGAGGTGACAGGAAACAAAACAGCATTTTGTCTTAAATTTGCACAACCTAATTTAGAGCAATAAAGCAGAACCTATGAGTTCTGGTAAATGTCAGGCGCGTCATGTCCATTACATATGTGGATAGGTATGAAGCAGTCTCCGTAGGCCCTTCAAAAATTGCACACAGCCGCCCTAATGCAAACCAGAAGTCTCAGGCTGCTGGGTGAACACTCAAATCCACTCCCCTGTGGATCTTTAGGCAGGGCCCCTGCATTCCCTCCCCACTGTCATTTAGGTATTTCAAGAGACCAACCTGAGGCCAGAACTGAGAAGGTGGCTCATGAGGAGAGAAGAGAGCTCCCACCCTGGCAAAACGTGGCCAAACCCTGCCCAGAAAGCATCCTGTAGAACCTCCCCCTCTCCCCACAACCTCGCCTCTCTGTTTCTCCTCCTGCTTCTCCTCCCCCCGCCCCTATCCATGAGCATCTGCCTGGCCCAATCTCGCCTGGGCCAGCTCCAATAACAACATCTGCTTGGCAGCTTTTCAAGCCCACGGATAGTTATCTAACTGAGGCTTTTGTGCTGTACTGTTTATTCTATGTGAAGAAATGCCTCCTTAGTTGAAAGAGTACTTTAGAAAAACTGTGCAGCTATTAGCAAGTGAAGCACAAGGCTAATAACCCCCACCTGCTCATCAAATTAATTATGACATCTGAGTCATTACAACTTAGAAAGAAAACACGACTGCAGATTTGTCACATGTAGGAATAAACATGTTTTAGGACCAGGAAAAAAAAATCAGACCAAGAGACTCAGTTGGGCTAACGCATGCTTCTACCTTTCAGAGTCTGACAACAGGGCCCTGACTTTCCCAGGGAAACTGATGGGCAGGGGTGAGTAGTTGTGAGTAGTTGGCCAGAGAACAAACTGGGATAAAGTCAGGGAATATGGAATCTCCAGGAAAATACTTTCAGAGTGAATAGAAATTTTTTTAAACAAACAAACACACTCTACCAAGCCATTCTGCAGAGCAAACCCCTATGTTGGTGATGAATGTCATTTGGTCCGTTTTAACTACATTCATAAGAACTCAGAACAGAGGACTTACCCTGCCCACAGGAACAGAAGAATATTCTGATAGGTAATGAGTGTAGAAAGAAAATACATTAAACATGAAAATAAAAATTTGCCATGAAGGTGCTTTATTTCCTAACCAAGAATGCATAAAACTAACATCATTAAAAGTCTAAGTCCATTCAGTGACCACGAACAAAGTCACATTTCAAAGTCACACACTTCACACTATACAGGGAAGTCTTCAAAAAAGTTTGTGGAAAATGCATATTATGAGAAAAGTGTGCATAGATTTCAAAATTTCGGCACCAAAATAAATTTTTAATTCAATTTTGCTACAAACTTTTTAAAGTATAGTCCAGATCTTATGATCAACTGTGCTTTGCTAATATTTCTTAACACTGAATATAATATACATTCTAAACAAACAAAAGAGGCACCAAGCTCCTATTCCTTGCATATATTTCAGTCGTATAAAAATGAAACATATACTTTAAAACATTTTACCTTCAGATTTTTGATTTACAAATCATCATGTAGAAGTGAATACAGGTAATTTTTTAAAGTAAAATTGCTTTACACAGAACATGTACTAACAGGTTGATGACCCACTCAATATAGTATAACATCATTCCTTGCTATTATTGTAAAGAAAATAACTTCTGAAATAATACTTGCATGAGTCATGATAAAGCACTTTTTAAAATGCCTCCACTAAAAAATTTGGCAACTATAAAAATCATTTCACCTTTTCTGCAATGTCTTCATTAGGGAGATAACTTTTTATAATTCTTTTGTAGTCCTCATGCTACCAATTTCAGAAAACAAGAATCCTTTTACTAAAATTATTTGTTAAATAAAATGAGCCTGCTACACTATTTATTGTGCCTTCAGAAAAGTTTTCCTTGGTAGAAGCAGCTAATAACCAGTTCTTGCAGGAAGAAAAAAAGAAGCTTTCATATGTTTTATGAAAGCAAAACCTAGGTAGTAGTGCATTTGAAACCGTCTGAGGTGTAATATAAAGTGAAAGCGAAGCCCAGGAAGCAACACGATTCGTTTTGTCTCTCAACAGAACAATTTTGTATTGGAGCCTAGTGCTGAGTTGATTTATGTAAATATGTTACTTAACCTCAACTTAAGATATAAATCCAGAGTAAACATAACAATGGCGAGCCTGACACTCTGCATTGCCAGATCAGAAGATTTAGCCAGCCTAGACTAAAAGTGAATTAAGATTATATTAAGAATGTCAGTCCTAAGTCAAGAAAACATGCACAGCCAGAGCTCGCCAGGGCGATCACTCATTAACCAGCCAGCGAGGCTGCAGAGCTGTGGCTGGTTTGGGAAAAACATGCTTCTTGTAAGCCCCACTGCAGGCCAAGACACTCTTGAAATGGGGGCATTTTCTGTCTTTCTGTCCCTGGCCATTCCCATAAAGAAACCCAGTCTCCCTGTTTAGTAGCTATGGAACTCCCCCCACATACCACTTGAAGAGGCCTTGTCCCCTGTGGAGTCTCCAGGGCCAGTAGCCGACCTGGAGTTAGACCCGAGGCTGGGAGGGGTTAATGGCTCCCTTTGGAAAATAACTTGCAAGTTGCTTTTTAACAGCTAGTTCCCACAATCATGAAATTTCCTTACCATGATAGGTTACAGCCCTGTATCCCACAGATAACTCAAACTGCAAGGTGTCTGGCAGCAGATTTTTGCCCCTGTGTCCCCAGACCTCTTCCCTGACAAGTCCTAGCCAGACTGGTTGGGCATGCCTTAAAGAGAGAGATCTGCCTGTCCCAGCCTGAAAAGCAAATAAATTATCTGGAGAAAAAATATCCTTAGCAAGTTTCAGTATTACAGTCAGTCTGGCTTTGTGAATTCTACAGGCATGCCAGAAAGGGCTACATGGAATCATTGGTTCTCAGGCCAAACACAGCCCCGAGATTCTCATAGCCACTCAATCTCAGCACGCATCTCCACCCCGCTTCCTTCCCAGTGGTATGTGGTCTTGAAAACACAAACGTTCATGTTTCCTGAAGCTGAGCTGCAAAGGAAAAGTCTCCTCCCAAGAGGCAGAGCTGTAGGCTTTTGGTGCCCCTGAAATTGTTCACGATGCTATAACATACTGTGACATTCACCACAATTAGCCACACGGAAACAGTGGGTTTTTTTCACCTCTGATGTCATATGATAGATAAGACCATGATCTGAGATCTTATCTGTAAACAATATGATCTGTAAACAATTTCTTTTAGGAAGAGTCCTGTGCAGGGGGTCAGGATGATGCAAGGCTAACCTGAAGTGTGGAAATGGTTCAAGTCCCTTCACTATCTCATTTTGACCACCGCTCTCCTGTTGGAAGAAATTGACAGACAAAAATTATTTCTCAGAAATTAGATATTTTCATGGAGTTCTTCTTCCTGAGTAATCTTTTCTTGCTTGCTCTATTGCTCCTTTTCTCTCTGGCATTCTTCCTGCACGCACACACACACACACACACACACACACACACACACACACACACACAGGAAGACATCCATTAATATTAAGAACAGTCTTCTGTAATGTTTTTCAGAATTTCTCAGGGGCTTAGGAGGGTTGCAACCGTGCCAAAATTACAAGCTCTCCTCTCCTCAGAAGGGATGTCTTTTCAAAGCCCAGCCCTCATTTTTCAATCTGATGTAAGTAAATTTACCTCTGTGTGCTAGGCAGAGCAGCTTTTCTTTGTCGTTTTGTTTTTCTAATAGCTGCTGCTCTGGCAGAGCTATTCATTTCAAAGGGAAGTTAGAGGCATTCTTCACTCTTCCCCTTTTAGATTATTTGCAGTTACTGACTCTTCTGAAATCTTAGATTTGAACAGAAACCTAAAGCAGAGTGCCATTTTACAACAGCAAATCACCAGAATTCCTGGGATCATGTTTCTTTAAAGAAAGTATCCAATATAAGGCAAGCATTAAGTCCAAACAGGTTGAAATTCACAAAATAAAGAGGGAGTATTATTTTTTATTTTTAAGTAGAGGGCCTACAGACATACTACAGACATCCTAAAGACACACTGAAGGATAACAGCCTCTTGGAAACACGATGTAAGCAACAGGCAAGAGGTAGTGGAGTTAGGCTTGCTTCTTAGTTAAATTAATGAATTTCTTGAAAAAGTCCAATGAATGGATGTTCAGGCAACAAACAGACAAGCTAAAGTGGGGTCTTGTTTCTTAGCTCATTTGCATAATGGAAAAGTAAAAAAAAGAAAAATAAATTCTCCCCTGGATTATAAATCTAATAGGATCCAATATAAAAAAAATGCAAGGAATGAGGTATCCCTGTCTATCTGATGAACCTCAGTTTGTAACAGCCAGCCAGGTCTAACTGTTAAGTCTTTTGATGAGAGAAGTTTTATCTGTCCTGGGCCAAGACTGTGCCCTGCGCTTGCATGGCCTGCATGCATGAACCGGTAACCTTGTGGATTCTCCCTCTGTGTCACATGCTTAACTCAGAGTTCATTACCTTTCTGTTTATCTACTGTCAACTGCTTCTTTTCCAACCAACATTCACCTACCACAATCGCTGAGCACACTTGAATCCATACTGGTTCTGGGGTTTTGGCAATTGTCAATCTCAAAGTCATAGTAGGAGTCATAATAATAGGATACTTCAGTGCAGCTGAAGTAAACAGTAAAGAACTGCACATGGATTCATGGTTAGGAAGCCCTGCCAGGCCAGGAAGGCTCTCATTACTACCTCCTGACTCATCCCATTCACCAGTATTACTTCAAGAATAACATCTGTGTATAGAAGTGGAAACCCTATTATATACCAGGGCTTAAGTCTTTAGCATCTAAGTTCTTTGTTGTATAGATATATCCAAAGGGACAGGACTGCAACGCCATGCTCCACTCCACACAAAGGGACTAATTTGAGACTAAACCTGCACAGGAGAGGAAAGATGCTTCATTCCTTGGGCAACTTTCCGATGACCCTAAAAATAGACATCTAGAGCTGTGAGAACTCACCCTCTCCACCTGAAATAAACATTAATTATACCTATTTTTAAAAAGACAAAAAGATGTTTTTAATAATTTATAAATATTAAGTACACAAAGTAGAAACCACCAAAAAGGAGATTTATTAACATAACATATATGCAATTACCTTTGGAGCAATACGTTTTGCAATTCAAGGACTAGGAGAAGGAGATGGATTCACAGTATTTCCTGTGTCAGAAAATGCTGAAAGGTGTTCTGTTCTGTCAAGGGCAACAGCTGTAGATTTAGGCAGGCTTCCGGGTAATCCTGCCTTCGCAATTTCCTAGCTGTGTGACCTTGGGCACCTGATTTCAACTCTGAGCTGTGAATTCCTCAATCTAAGGAATAACAATACCTGCCTTGTAAAGGGTGCTATAATGTGCAAATACATTACAATATATAAAAGCATGTGACTTTCAAAAATAATATTTGAGCAAGAGAACTGAGCCACACCAAAGATTTCGTATGAGCTGACTGCTTTTCACACCTGTCTTATTCATGCAACTTATTATAGCTACCTACTAAATACCTTCAAGTACTCTGCATCGGATTCAGATTGTGTTCTTGTTTTAAAGTGCATTTTTTCTATAACAATCAGAAGCCAAATAAAAGACTTTAGGAAAGCCTTGGGAAAGAATAATTTCTCAGTTTAGGAAATATTTTCATGTTGTTATGAAGAATTTTTCTTATAATGAGTTGCTTTTGTGACCTACCTGCTAAAAACAAACAAAATTCAAAACTCATTCTAAAAACAAAGAGAATATCACAACTTTCCTAATGGACAAAATATCTTTTATGTTTTGTTTGGGGACGTAAAATAGCTATTTTGCACTTCCTTATATTGAAAGTAAAAACTGGTAAGTGAAAAGTTAAAGTAGCTATCCCACAAATATCTTTTGCTTTCTAAAATTCAGAATTTTAAAACAAAGTCTGCAAACCACCCCCAAACAAAAGTAATATACATGGTTTTCTGGCAGGGTTTTTAAGTATCTCCAGGCAACATACATGCACACACATACACACACTGAAATTTTTGAATCATTGAGTCATTCAGAAGAATCTCCAGAAGTGTGCCGAGGCATGTTTTTGGTGTTTTGCCAAATTATGTGCTTCTGTTTGTGGCTTTCAAATATGGATTAGACAGACGCAAAAGCATGTACTATTTGGCAAGTAACGACAATGGTCTAGTCTGAATTTAGTAATTTAAGCTTTTCATTAGTCTTCTTAGGTGAAAGAAAGAATTAACAACAACTTGTTTGAGCTCTATCTTTATATCCCTTTGTCATCCATTCTTGTTCACTTGCCATAGATTAGAAGCCAAAGGAATTCCAGATGTCCTCTGCAGATAGACCTGAAGCAAGGGCTTCAAACAAGGGGTTCAAATGTCAAGTACATTTTAACTGGAACCTGAACTTCAGCTCTCTGTTATTCTAAGGCTATAACTGCTTCTCTGAGTTTCCCATTGTACCTGAATATCAGTGTGCCCTCCTTTTCCTTTGACGAAAAAACAAAGCCAGAAATTAGCTGAAGAGGTAAAAGGTCACTTGAGATTTTAATCTGTTTCTAATGTCACTGAAATTATCATGCCCACAAGTAGACTCCTCCACGGCAGAGTATTCACAAAGATGCTTTTGTCTCATGGAACTGCATCTGGGAGTCGCTATGCCTCTGCTGCCTGAAGTCACTCCCATCGTCACTGATCAGCTTAAGACCATAAACTTTGGTACTAAATTTAGAAACATTCCAAAGCAAAATAAATCCCAATTTCTGTCCCAACCATTCTGGCTACCAGTTCTGTCTTTCTAAGCAGCATCAACATAGTAATCCTTGTTACCTTGAGCCCAGATCCCCTAGGGTACACCAAAGGAAGATCCATTGACTTGTAGGATTGGGCATTTTCTTCTGTTGGTGGGTAAAAATAATCCTGATGCCCAATAGAAAAGTTCACAGAAACCAAGAGGTAAAAGGATTAAATACTGACAGTGGTCCATTGTTAATTGAGTCCCTTGTGTGAAGCTACAGAAAGATTAGTTTATACAGCTGTTGCTATTTGTCATAACATTGCTAACAAGATGCATATGTTCAATTGAAGTCTCATTTTGAACCTCCAAAATTGTGCAATGCAATGGTCAGAAACATATGTAGAAATCAGCAAGTAATAGCATAGAGAAGGAAGACCAGTGTATCCCCCTCGGGTTATTGGAACGGCCAGGAAGGGAAGACAGGTGGATTCCTGCATCAACACAACCTTGATTGTGTTGGGTGGGACACAGTGAACAAAACACGAAAAATGAGGTGGGCTGAGGCCTCAGGCAGAATCCCACAAGGGTCATGACAAAGGTGTGATGTTAGCAAATGTTCAGGGGAAATGCAGACATTTTACCTACCATGATTCCTTAGGTGGTAGGACTTGCTCTGGAGAAAGTGAGAATCTGAGACGGACAGAAGAATACCCCCAGTCAGGGTGTAAAGCAAACCCTGTCATTTGTTCCTTCTATCCATCCTTCAATGGTAGACGTCAACTACTCTGCCAAAAACCACACTCACTGAAGGGGAAGAAAAGGTGCCAAGTCACTTGAGAGAACTTTCTCTAAATCATCCAAGATAAGCCAACGGTATAAAAGAGGCTCAATACAGAAAACATCAGCAATTCTAAATGCTATGAAGAAATGTGTATTTCCTCATCTGAAGAAATTTTTTTAATTTTAGATTATGAGAAAGTAAGTGAACACATGTGTACAAATGTGCTTATGAGCACACACATAACACACACACAGAGAGGCAAAGATTACTAGAGTCACAAACTCGCACAAATTTCCCAAGTTTATACCCAACACAAAGAGTTAATACAATTATCAAATTACAGATCACAAAACAGAACCCAAGCTTCAGTGTACTGTTGATGGAACAAAATCAGAAGCCAGGTCTCCATAGATCTTGGTTCTTCAAGAATAATAAAAAGAGGCCCAGGCGCAGCAGCCTTGTAGCTAAAGTCCTCACCTTGCTCACGCCGGGATCCCATATGGGCGCCAGTTCATGTCCTGGCAACCCTGCTTCCCTTCCAGCTCCCTGCTTGTGGCCTGGGAAAGCAGTGAGGGATGGTCCAAAGTATTGGGACCCTTCACCACAGTGGGAGACCTGGAAGAGTCTCCAGGCTCCTGGCTTTGGATCAGTTCAGCTATGGGGACCACTTGGAGAGTGAACCATCAGATGGAAGATCTTCCTCTCTGTTTCTCCTTCTTTCTGTATATCTAAATTTCCAATAAAAATAAACAAATCTTTAAAAAGTAATAATAAAGACTGTTAGATTTACTCTTCACTATTTTTTTAAAAAAGGGACACCACACCTCAAAAATACAAAATCCATTTTCAATATTAATAAGTGCAATAAATGCATTCTTAAAGTTCTATCACCTTCCCAGCAAATACTTCAAAGCCAACTAAGATTGGTAGCATAGTGAAACTTCTCCCACCAATAAAAAGACATTTGCTGCCATCATTCTACTCTGTTCTTCCTGCACACTCCTTGCCTCTTCTTCTCCAGATTGTTAGCTGATCATGAGTGCTTACAGAGGTCATCTTGCATCCCAATGAAATGCACAACTACTGTCACCCCCAACTCTAAACAATAATGCAAACTCAAGAGCTGAGAATGATGTTTAGAGTGCTTGTACATATTTCTAACATAAAACAATCCCTCTTACCCACATCTATATGCATTTGATTAAAGCAACAAAACTCTTTTTTTTAAGATAAGGTAAGATCCAATATTTTATTTTCCAGGAGAAGAAACCAATCTGAATACAGTACAATTAGTACCAAGTCTTCTAGCCTCACTGTACAAGCTTAGAAGCTGATATAAAATGTAACTTTATCAAAATGCCTTTTCCCAAATCCTAGATTCCATATACTCTTTGTGTGACCTTGGACACAATCTCTCTTTTCTTTGGTTTCCACCTTTGTATAAAGGAAATAATGGCATGCATACACACACACAGCCACAAACATACACATTCAAGCTTTAAAAGAACCTTATACTTACCACTTCCAGAGGAATAAGATAGCAAATAGGTTAGGCTCCTCCAATAGCAATCAGCTCACAAAGCATTCCATTCCCACACCGGAAAACATCAGGATAGGTGGAGATAGCTAATGCTCAAGGTGGGTTCATAGAGGTGCCCAGAGTTCCTTAGTGGTGCACATAAGGGAATACTTTCCCCAGTGTATAGCAAAATAGAACAAGGTTCTGAATTATTAGAGAGCTGAAAGGATACACACTCTACTGGTTTTCTCAGAGGGAAATTAAGATTGTCTTATTCATACTTTATATCATCATCATTATAAAAATAAGGAGACTTCCTCATAATTATTCTGGAAAGTCATTAAAACTGCAACACTCTTTAGGCAAAACAAATTAATGGTGATCTATAAATTGCAAAGCTTCTCTATGCCACAATATGTGAGGTGAGCCAAAATGGGAAATTACATTTTTTTTTTCCTAGAGAGAGTATTTCCCTCCTTGAGTAATCATGAGAGCAACAATGACAGCCACCACCAAAAAAAAAAAAAAAAAAAATCTGCACTCTAGTTGCTAACTTGAACCACGCCAATGAACATTCAAAAGATTAATCAAAGGCTTGACAGTTGTTAACAGTTCAACATGGTTCCCGTAATTATCCAATTACACATATAATGCAAATAGTAGAAGTCTTATGGGTTCCATAGAGCATGAATATCAGGCTGCTTCAGAAAACTATTAACTGTAATGTAGTGTCTGCTGAGTCAGAAGAAAGTGAAAGGAGAACCAGTGCATTTATAGAGGAAGGCGAGGAGTGGAGAGACACGTAACTCAACCACTCTTTATGTGGTCATATAAACACAACAGACAGTGGTAAAATCCAGAAAACAAAATTTAAGTAACAATTATTGTAAAACCAAAAGAATGCAGAGCAATGACTTTACCCTATAATTCCGACTGGCTGCACTATATCCACAGCATACTTCAACCACACTTCTCCAGCTTGCTGCTAAGTTAGAAACATGGATGTAATTATAGTTGTTGGCTTTTGACTCTGTCTATAAACCATGCAGAGATAAACTGCTATTAGTGAACATACCAACTCCATATAATTGTGTTTTGACATTATAGGTAAAAACAGTGAGAAGGGAAACTAACCACAGCAATTATAAACAGCATGCAAGAGGGCACGTCAGGTCACTTATGACCTTGACTAAATTGCTGTAATCCCTAAACTGAGTTTCACACATTCAGATGCACATCCACCCAGATGTACGCCCCACACCTGCCTTTTACAAAGGAATGAACTTAATGACATAAGAACTACTAAATTATATGTTTATAAATGCCCAACACAATATAAAATGTATGTTGTATGAGTCAAATAACTGTCTTTTCTTGAAATCTTAAAATTTTTTAAACAAAGTATAAAATTTAAAAGAAAAACTTTGCGGTGTCAATTCTAAATGTGTGTGTGTGTGTGTGTGTGTGTGTGTGTGTGTGTGTGTGTGTGTTTGTGTACTGTTTGCTGCGGTATCTATGTGGGGAGAGTGGGTGGAGAAGCATTGAAAAATTTTATTGCTAATAAAAAAACTTCTGCTACTGTATAAATAAGCTATCAGTTACACAACTTGCAGGATATTTTTTAAATGCTAAAACCATCGACCTATGCTGGTAATATTTCAAAAATTTTAATTCAGTTATATTCTTCGTTGTATTTACCATAGACGAAAACACCACAGCCATCTCTTTTTGTAATAATATCCTTCCACCAAAGGATATAAAAAGGGCAATAAATATCCAGTGAGAAGCTAGGCCACTGCCTGTGACACTGACATTTCATCTAAACACAGGTTCGAGTGCTGGATGCTCACTTCTGATCTGGCACCCTACCGATGCACCTGGGAAAGCAGTGGAAGATGGCCTATGCATGGTAGACTCAGATGGTGTTCCAGGCTGACAGTTTCAGTCACTGCAGTCCAGCCCCAGTCATTGCAGCATTTTGGGGATTGAAGCAACAAATGGAAATTTCTCTCTCCCTTCACTTCTCCCCTTCCTTCTGTAACTCTGCCTTTCAAATTCAAAAAATCTTTAAGCATCCAATATATATTAGTTACCCATGATTGTTGGGATAAAATGCAGTTTTATCTTCAGTGAATTTTCATTTAGAATATCAAATGATTGTAAATCAGCAACCAAATAAATGTGAAAAATCACAATGCTATACTGCATATGGTGACCATCCAACTTAGAAGTGACAGATTGTCTAATGAGATTATTTTATAAGCGGTAATACATAATCTTCAGAATACGCCACTGCCATTACAATAATCTCATCTATTTGCACATGTCTTAGGAGCATTCACAGGTCTTTCTTCTTGTGTTTTTCTTATTTGCTCTTTTAAATAACCTAGTCAGAAGGTGGGCATTTTCATATTTGTTTGCCCTTTTCACAGAGCAGAAAAAAAACACTCCTGAAGGAGAGCTGTCTTATCCCTGACCACCAGATGAATGAGAAGCTAAGTGTGCCAGTTTGTCAGCTAAGGGTCGTGGGCAGCACCAGGGGCCAAGTGCCTGGGTTCAAATCCCCGTTCTTCTTTTTACCCATTACTGTACAAATATGGAGCATGAGCACATCTTCCCCCCCCCTTTTTTTAAGCAAAAAAGTGATGGCTTCTACCTCAGTTAATTGTGAGGATTAAAAAAGACACACTATGTAGGGGCACTTACAAAAGTGCCTGGCATGTAGTAAGTGCTCAACAAATACAAGATGCTATTGTTACTGCCATCTCAAGGCTAGTATGGCTACGATAATTTTAACGTGGTTAAAAGATTAAATAAATAACCACATGAATACCAAGTCCAGAGAATAAATTAGGCACACATTCTAAAAGAAAATTAATAGAACTGTGTCACTGTCGTTCTTAAGTGTTGGGAACACACTGCATTGGCTATGCCTAAAGATCTTCTAGCAAAAATGTTCATGTATTTCTAGCAACACAGCACTCACTGGACACAGGTATAAGGAATGTAGATTAAACTGAGAACACTAGGCAACTTAAAACTGCTAAAATACAACAGTGGACCAGAGTCTGTACCCACTTTATCTTGGGGATCAAAGTTCTCCTGTTATAACTGCCACATTCCAGCCAGGACAGAACCCTTTCTGTGTAACTAACTGGCAAGTCTAGCATCCTGACTGAAAGTTCACAGTGAAGGGCTTTAACATAATGTCTTTGAGGACAATGGACTCCTCATTCAGGCAAGAGCAATCCTGACCAAGTTCAATGCTGCATGAACTCAAGTTGACACAGCCAGGGCCTTCACTGCTCTTTTTATAAAGCAACTCTGAAAGGAAATAGGATGAGGAAAAGTATCTACATTTGTGTTTATAATCTATAAAGTCAATATGTTTAAAGTTGTGCGTCAGCATACAGGAACCAGACAAAGCTCTGTTTCTTACTGGTCAGAGCAGCAGTGTGCCACGAACCAAAGCACATCCAGGCAGGTAGAAAGAAGAAATATTTACAGTGGATGCAGAAAGAGAAGCCATACAATAATTTCTTCCTCAAAGCAGGACACCATTGAGATCTGGTGACAGTTGGTTAATTCTGCTTGACAGACACATGTTAGTATAAATATCGTTTGGATCATTTGAAGATGCATAGAAGACCCTGGTTAACAAATGTTTTATTAAGCAAAGTAGAGGAATAGGATTTTAAATTGAGATATAATAATAGCAAAGTTTGGAATATGAGGTTTAAGGGGGGTTCTCATGTGTTCAAATCCTAACACATACTACTTGCCTCATTAAAGATTTATTCCATATATTTAGCTTCAATTTCCTCGACTATCAAATTATGAGAATGATATCCAGTTTGGGGGAGTAATTCTGGTGATTACATTAAATAATTCATAGAGCATACAGGTCATACTTAACTTGCTGGAGTTCCTATTTTTACTACTACTACTAATCAGCACTACCATAATAAAAATGCTAATAACTAGAGATATCTCTCTTTTTTTTAAAAGATTTATTTTATTTTTATTGGGAAGGCGGATATACAGAGAGGAGAGACAGAGAGGAAGATCTTCCTTCAGATGATTCATTCCCAAGTGGCCGCAATGGCTGGAGCTGAGCCAATCCGAAGCCAAGAGCCTCTTCTGGACCTCCAAAGCAGGTGCAGGGTCCCAAAGCTTTGGGTGGTCCTCTGGATGGGAAGCGGGGCTGCAGGGATTAGAACCGGCGCCCATATGGGATCCCATGCGTGCAAGGCGAGGACCTTAACCACTACACCATCGTGCCAGGCCCCCTAGAGATATCTCTTTCTTTCTAATGAGAAAGGGGGAATGGTTATTTCTGGATCCTTCCAACACATTCTCTTTCACACCAAAATTCTCCACCTTTTTATTTATTGATTATTTTTATGAAGGACTAACCATTGTAAATTTAGACAGAATTCTCTATCTTATCTATGAAGGAAAATCATCTTAAACCAAAAGTGAATGAAATATATAAAATAGCACATGGATGAATGCTTGTCCTGCAGACTCCATGATGCTCTAAGAATACCACAACTTTTAATCTAAACAATATACAGTTCAAACATCCAAAACTCAAAAAGTGCTTTTAACTACAATGATGAGAAATATTAGACAAAGCAAGTATCTTGGAAGCCACACCTAGCCGTATTTCATGAACTGTTTCAGAAAAGGAACGCAAGGCCTATGTAATCAGGTGTACACTGTTGTCAATAACCCTGAGGAACAAAAACCAGATTTTCCAACAAATAAGAGTTGAAGACATAATTTTAGGAACTTTTTTTTTTGGAGTGTCAAATATACAAAGAGGAGAAAGAAAAGCATCCCGCCCACTGGTTCACACCCCAATTGGCCACAGAGCCAAAGCTGAACCAATCTGCAGCCAGCAGCCAAGAGCCTCTTCCTGTTCTCCCATGTGGGTGCAGGATCCCAAGGCTTTGGCCCTCCTGACTGCTTTCCCAGGCCACGAGCAGGGAGCTGGATGGAAAGCGGGATCACCAGGATACAATCTGGGGCTTATATGGGATCCTGAGGCACATGTAAGGTGAGGACTTTAGCCACTAGGCTACCACTCCTGGTCCAATTCTAGAGCTTTTAAGAAAAACCATTAAATAAGAATGGTTTGAGTGGGATAGCAACGACTTATATCAAAATCAGTCATAAAGATCCTGCTGCCCATTCCGGAACAGTGAGGTTACCATGAATGTCTCCTGACTTGCTTAATCCTCCTCATAAAGTTGCTTTATTTCTTCCATGTATCCTTTGTAGCATGCACAATTAATTTCCAGACTTGTTGCAAAAACTAAGATGTATAGGGGAAACAATCAATTAGACAAAATGCTTAGTTTAGGGATACAAAACTAACTTAGAATTCACTATACCTCCACCTTGTATATCAAACTAATAAATCTTAATTTAAGAAGCTTACATATAAAATATAAAAGAAACAATTACTTCAATTCTTTTAGAAATGAATAAGTAAAATGAATTCAGTTTTTCTAGCATCTAGAGGTTAACCCCTCCTATACAATATGCAAAAACCTTTGCCTTACTGAAAGATGTGTTTCTTTTACCCTGCTATGGAAACAGCCACTTAACCATGCAGAACGAAGGTTAAGAAAGAGGTGCAAGAACATGCACGTAATCAAATTTGGCCTTTATTGTTTAACTATACTCAAAGGACAGCAAAGTATAGACTTCACACAGTTAATTAAAGATTAAAATGGCAGGCCCGGCGCAGTAGCCTAATGGCTAAACTCTTCGCCTTGAAAGCACCGGGAGCCCATACAGGCACCAGTTCTAATCCCAGCAACTCCACTTGCCATCCAGCTCCCTGCTTGTGGCCTGGGAAAGCAGTCAAGGATAGCCCAAAGCATTGGGACTCTGCACCCACATCTGAAATCCAGAGGAGTCTCCAGGCTCCTGGCTTCAGATGGGCTCAGCTCTGGCTGTTACAACTGCTTGGGGAGTGAATCATTGGATGGAAGATCTTCCTGTCTGTCTCTCCTCCTCTCTGTATATCAGACTTGGTAATAGAAATAAATAAATCTTTTAAAAAAATTAAAATAGTACCTAGCGTACAGTAAGAACTTGATACCGGTTAACTGGACAACTATATGCTAATCGTGATGGCAAGTCATAGAGCCTAGAAAATTCTACCCATCTTCAGTTATCCACTGTGCATTTCTCACTACACAAGGCCTTTTCCAAGTCATTAACTCTTTTAGCAAAAAGCTTTTCAGATTAGTGTTATTTCCATTTTTTATGAGAAGCAGAGCCTCTAGGACTGGAAGCAAAGAGGGAAGGAAGGAAGGAAGGAAGGGAGAGAGCGAGAGAGAGAAAAGAAAAAAGAAAGAAAGAAAGAAAGAAAGAAAGAAAGAAAGAAAGAGAGAGAGAGAAAGAGAGAAAGAAAACGAGAGAAAGAGAAAGGGAGGAAAAGAAAAAAAAGAAACCACTTGTTGTAACTGTTATAGGTAAAATGATAATAAAAAGGTATTTTAGATTCAGCATACTCGATGCCCAATTTTTGACACAGTTTTCATCACTCCTTCCAGCATGTTCCAACTGCATGCACTCCTAGTCACATATTCCCATGACAGTGCACCGCTAGACAAACTTGTTCACTGCAAAACTTGTGGTAAGTCTGCTGATGTTTTAGCAGTCAGAAAAAATATTTGGCATACTCCAATGCCAATTCTATTCTTTTTCTTCCATTAACTGTAATTATCATCACAAAGCCAAACACGTACTCACTACAATTCTTGATTTCCTCACTTCTGAATGGGATGGCGTTACTGTCACTCAAAGCCCAACATAACTGCTCCAGTTAGGGTGGGCAGTGTCCAAAAATGCATGTTGACATGTTTCCAATTTCCTCCAGAAAAGCTACATGCTACAACATGTCAGACAGCATGCTTGCTACTACCATTAAAAAAAAGCTATAAAAATATTTTTCCACTTTTTTCATCAGAATAATCTGTTCTCATGATCTCATTATTTTCTGAGAAACAGTCACAAGTTTTCATAACTCATTTCCTTCCAATGATGTTTATATAATCACAATCATTACCCCTTTTACAAAGTATTCGTTAAGTACTTAACAGCAATGCTTTTCAGTTAAAAAGGGATAATTTTTCCAAAATTATGCTTTGCTACCATACAATCAGTAAGGTATCTGTCTTTTCTGTAATCCTAGGATCTGAGAGCATCAGTAAATGATCACCGAATGACTAAGCACCTGCTGTGTAGACAGAGAGGGTTTTAAACGCCATCTACATCTCACAAACATTCAAAATTCAGTTACCTTTTCAAATTTGTATTTATTTCATTTATTTTTAATTTTTTTTTAAGATTCATTTTATGTATATTGGAAAGTCAGATATGCAGACAGGAGGAAAGATAGACAGGAAGATCTTCCATCCAATGATTCACTCCCCAAGCGGTTGCAACAGCCAGAGCTGAGCCCATCTGAAGCCAGGAGCCTGGAGACTCCTCTGTGTCTCAGATGTGGGTGCAGAGTCCCAACGCATTGAGCTGTCCTCGACTGCTTTCCCAGGCCACAAGCAGGGAGCTGGATGAGAAGTATGACTGCCGAAACATGAACCAGCACCCACAGGAGATCCTGCCCCGTGGAAGGCAAGGACCTTAGCCATAAGGCTACCATGCCAGACAATATTTTCACTTATTTTAAAGGCAGAGACAGAGGCTAAAAGAGAGCTCTCCTATCTGCTAGTTCCATTTACAAATGCCTGCAGAACACAAGCATGTTTCTCATGCGTCAGTACCTGAGTATTTGAGCCATCACCTATTGCCGCTGAAGGCACACATCAGCAGGAAGCTGATATGAAAAGTGGAGCCAGGACTTGTGCCCAAGCACTTCAGTACATGATGTGGGCATTCTAATCAGCATCTTAGAGCACTGGCTCAGATGTGCATCCCTGAATACTAAGTTAAAAGAACTGTAACCCAGCTATAGTTACACGACTACTAAAGCTTTTATCTTCCCTCCCTTCCTTCCTTCCTTCCTTTCTTTCTTCCTTCCTTCCTTTCCTGTAATCACCTAGTAAGAAATACACTGGAATAGGTATCATTTGCCTAAAGCAAAATCTATTAGGAACATTCAATATATAAAGCTGGCGTTATTCAGTTGTTAAGCATGATACTACATCAATCCAATGCTTTTAGTATCAAAAGTTTGATTTTGTATCACATCAGATTCCTCAGTTGGACAACTCACAGGTCAT
The DNA here is from genome assembly GCF_017591425.1 of Ochotona curzoniae. Classification (NCBI taxonomy): domain Eukaryota; kingdom Metazoa; phylum Chordata; class Mammalia; order Lagomorpha; family Ochotonidae; genus Ochotona; species Ochotona curzoniae. The sequence goes on along the minus strand of NW_024467106.1, from coordinate 46,804,443 downwards.
CAGATGTAAGCCACATCTGCTTTTTTAAAGTACTATCAACAGTTATGTAAAGTGGATCCCAAAATGAATCCAGATAATGGCAATAATTTTAAAAGCACTTTGGGGGGCTGGCATGAATGATCAGTAGCTAAATCCTCGCCTTGTACATTCCAGGATCCCGTTTGAGTGCTGGTATCCCAGATGTTCCACTTTCCATCCATCTCTTTGATTGTGGCCGGGGAAAGGGAAAGGAGTAGAAGATGGCCCAAGTCCTTGAGGCCCTCTGCCCATGTGGGAGATCAAGAGGAGGCCTCAGGCTTATGGCTTCAGATTAGTACAGCTCTAGCCATTGCAGCTACTTGGAGAGTAAACCAGTGGACAGAAGATCTTTCTCTCTGTATCTCCTCTCTGCAAATACTCCTTTCCAATAAAAACATTTTCTTAAAAAAATTCTTTTGAAGACTATTCGATTTCCCATATTTTTAATCCTACAGAACTTTATTCTCAAATTCAAAACATTAAGACACATTATTAACATGTGAAAAACACATGACTTTTTATATACAAATAATTAAAATAGTAGAGTTAATTAGAAAGATATTTTATAAAACATTTTTAAGCAACAGGTCTGGTCTGATATATACCAAAATATAAGAGCTAAAACATGCAAGAATAATTGACAGAGGGGAACGTAAATATTACTGTTTTATTTTTAAAACTCATTTGGTATTGAATATTTCAGTATCTGGGTGTAATTTTCATGCTGGATTATTCCATTAGCCAACTTTTGTGCAAGACATCACATTTGCACCAAAAAAATTTTTTTTCTCAGTATATTATATATCATTGCCAAATATGGTCCCTGTGTGTAAGAAGATCCTAGCTATCAGCTTTATTTTGCCTTGTTTTTGTTCCATAACCCATGAGAAAACTACCAAAGACTCACCTCCTCACTGCGACCTTTCTATTACAGTCCCTCAGGGTCTCCTCCCCAAAAGCTCCGCCAACCTCACTATATATAGCAGTGCCGAGCTGGTTACTTAGCTGTAGACTTGTTTCACTGTCTTTCTCATTGGTGTTTGTCATAAACACTGCAAGTAACCATTGCCCTCTCTCTTCAACGTGTGAATTACCTGGGAGGGGCCAACAGTATTTTCACCATTTGTCTTCCAACTGATACTGCAAACAATACTCAGAACAGTTTCCCACTCCCTCCATGGGCTTCTCAGTTGTTCTTCCCTGTCTCAATTTGACTAAATTTATAGATGCTAGTTTCTTGATTCTATGTTATATGCATATAGCACATAAAAAATAAGAACAGTTTGTATACCAAATACACACATACACACATGCACAAGTATATGTATATACCTTGGGAAACTGGATGAACAACAATAAGTTAAGTGACTACTGAGCAAAAATTTCCAATATTAAAAGATTTTAGAGACTTATACTATCCATGAATGATTTTAACTGATGTACTATTTTTAATGAATACAACAGTCAAAATTATTATTCAAACAATAATAGATAATATTGAGATAGTTCTTCCAATTTTACTGGTTTGATAAATAACCCAGTGCTATCTGTGATAGGGAGGATACATTCAGACACACATCACTAAGGCCCACGAAAACATCTGGGATATTAAAAGCATTAAAAGTCTTGGTTTCCGATATAAATAAATGCCACTGTCTCAGTTACTCCCTACTAGGCAACCATTAAAGGTATGGTTAATTTTGTTCCAGTGGTGTTTATGCCTGACATTGTTTATAACCCAACTGATAAGTCTTATAAAAAACAGATAGTAGTAAAGAATACCGGATTCCAACAAAAAAGTTTTATAAAGGAATCCTACATGTTTTTATGATCCTAAGAAAGATTTGTTTACAAGGCAGAACCAGAGAGGAGTGGGGAGAGAGACCACGCAGAGACAGAGAAACATGAAAAAATACCTTTCATTTGCTGGTTCACTCCCCAGATACCTGCAGAGCTATGGCTGGGTCAGGACCCCCAAAATGAGAGACAGAAACCCAAGCCATCATCCCCTGTTTTCCAAGCACTTGAGTGGGAAGCCGAATCAGAAGTACGGAGCAGGCAGGAATGGAATGGAAACTGATGTGGGGTGCAAATGTCTCAGGCAGCAGATTAACTGTCTCCAACTGGCTCCACCACAACACTCTCCTAAGCAATTCCCTTATGTCCTCCACAGGTACTGAAATGACCATGTAGTTTGCAGGGGGTGCTGACTGTTGACTTTAGGGCCAGATTCTGAAACATTACATACCAACATAGATTCTAAATTTTTGCCACATAACTGTAACAGAGAAACTTGCCAAATTTGTACTCTTCTCTCCCTTCTTTAGTCATTGCACTATCCTTTTTTAAAAGATTTATTTATTTATTTATTTATGGAAAGGCAGATTTACAGAGAGGAGAAGAGACAGACAGAAAGATCTTCTGTCCATTGGTTCACTCCCCCAAGTGGCCGTAACAGCCAGAGCTGTGCCAGTCTGAAACCAGGAGCCAGGAGCTTCTGCTGGGTCTCCCACACGGGTGCAGGGTCCCAAGGCCTTGGGCCATCCTCAACTGCCTTCCAAGACCACAAGTAGAGAGTTAGATGGGAAGTGGAGCAGCTGGGATACGAACTGGGATCCTTATGGGATCCTGGTGCATACAAGGCGAGAATTCAGCCACTTGGTTGCCATGCTGAGCCCCATAACATTATTTAAATTAATGCTCTGTCCCACAAAATGGAGACCACGTCTTCCAGAATTCTCAATGGAAGTGGTTAGCATTCTCACTGAACAAGTACTGGCACGTGCTGTGTGTATGCACTATGCTGATTGCTCATCAAGTCAGCGGGACAAGTGCAAACCTTTTAACAGTTACACACAATTGTAAGCACTCTATAAGACATTTCTTCATTTTACCCTTATAGCTATCAAATAAACTACATAACCACTCCAGTGTCCAGAGTCCAGGAAACAGAGCCTCAGAAAATCTAATTAATTTACCCAACCACATCGTGATTTGTATAAAAAAAAAATACTGAACCCCTCAGAAGGATCTTGAATATGTTCTGCTGTATTATCTGGCTTTATCTGTCTCATTCTTAAAAGGTAAAGTGTACATAAGGTACAGATGATATTTCTAAGGCAGCAACCAACAACCAGGACAGACACAAACGAAAGCAAGTCCCAGGAAAATGCCATATTTTCCAGTATGTGAAAATCCTTTCTATTACCTTACAGCAGTAATCTGATTTGCCCCGAAGTTCAGTGATCAGCTAAAATATTTACAGTCATTCTTTCAACAAATATGTATTACTTGTTTTAGTATTAGTTCCAGTAACACTTTCACTGACTTTAGAGTCCTACCTTATATTCACCCATAATTCCATCTACAATTGTGCTTTAAAAACACACTTCCAAACTTTTCCCATATTTAATCAAACTAGAAATTGGCAACTTAAAGTAGCTAATTTAACCTTTTCCCAATATTGGTAACACCTCTCCTTTAATTTATTCATCTCTGCTGTATTCCAGGGTACCTTGGTATTCATAAGCACATCACAGGATACTCATAAAACAAACTGCAGATAAATTTTTCATGTTGTAAAAGAATTCTTACCTTAATGAAATATTCATTAAAAGTTTCTTTTTGAATTTGAATTTCCCATTGTAAATTTAATGTTTGTTTTTTTAAAGCTTGAATGAAGAAAAACATCTTAGAAGCACCTCCTAAACAGAAAGCATGCATGTTTGTTTTAAACTTACACACACACACAAGATTTTCCTTAGCAGAGATGAGAGCTATGTACCACACAAAGGAAAATTGAGACATAGTAATTATCAAGCTAATCTGAAAATTGCAGACATCCGGAAGCAGAATTTAAACCAACTCCTAATAACTACCTCCTACCTTCTCTTTAAACATCTGATTTTCAGCTTTAAAAAAAATAATAAAATTTCTTCTTGCAAGCCAATTTGCAACGTGACTTTTATGTTACTAGAATTCTGGCAATCCATTTTTAATGGGTCCTTTCTATTTTCCTGCCACTATCAAATGCATATTAGTAGACTGTAATCTAAATAACATGTGTCTAACCATTGGCAAAGAGAATGGCAGTCATTCTCAGGAAGCCTGAAGATGCCCACTGAGTTTACTGGACTGCTTTGTACAAAAAGAATACACGCTTTCCCTAAAAGATGTAAAAGAAAACAAATGGACTCAATTGATATTACAAATGATAAAGCTATTTAATTATTTTCCCTATGTTCCTTCAAAAAAAAAAAAGTTGCTGCTATGTCTCACAAAATAACACTTTTCGTTATGTATGCTTATTTTTGCGCTCGGAGCAGTAAAACTAACACAAACAAGCAAAGTGACTTTGGGTCTCCCTTAGACTCAGTATCCCAAACTGTAAATGGGGAGTATCTCTAGGGATCCTCTAGTGCTAAAATTCTCTGCTAAAGACTTCTTTCTTAAAAAGTAAGGCTGTTGTGCGTGTTGTTTTTTTAATCTAGATTGAACTTAATGGTTTGACTACTGGACTTCGAATTGAGCAACATGAAAATGTTACTCAAGAGTCTTTACACATCTTCTATTTCTCTTTCAGAAATAAAATGCATTAAAACATTAAGTTGAACAAGAGCATGCTAAACTTTATTAAATATTGCTTGATAGGAAGGGAACTGTCCCACTGCCAAGATAAGTAGAAGCCAAATTCCTAAGATGCCAGGGTTAAGAGGGATAGTGGATGTCCTCTAGGCTAATTCTCTCACCTGACAGACTGAGTCTCTGGGAGGCCCGGGCTTTCAGGCACTCACAAGCAAGCCATAGGGTCACCAGCGTTGTTTTCTCCTTCATTTCAACAAGCTGCTTCAATCACTATGTGGCATAGAGTGGTCCTTTATGTCAGTAAACAAAGGAATAGAAGAAGGTGATTCCATTATGGGGTCTCTAAATAATTTAGGGCCTAATTTTTCTTTTTTTTTTTTTTAATGCAAAGACCTTATGTTCAGAAACTTACAGTTCAAAGTACATTAAGGAAAATCATGTCCATATGCAGACAAGTCTTCTCCCATATGCATCTTAAGAAAATAGCAAACAGCAAAAAATAATTTATCATCAGCCCTTACAAAACAAACACTGAAATTAAAAGACAGAATGGAGTAAATCTAAATTGTATATTTCCATTCCTTCTAAAAGGATTAAATAACAGAATCCTAAATGGTTTGTTTGTACTTTCCATGCAATATGTAGATTAACCATGAAATTCTGTTTGGGACACTTTGACATCTGTTTTCAGTGCATTACAATGAAATCTGGGGACTTGATACATACATTTGCTGTAATAAAACTGTCACTAATCAGTGTTTTCCAAAATATTGCCCATAACTATTACTATTCAGTAGTCTCATTTGCATGATCTAATATTGTTGCTACATCATGTTTTTCCCTGACAATGTGTTAGCTGGTCCCAGGCACATGGTCGAAAATGGCTGCCCACCACTTAGTAATCTCAGCATTTTCATAGTACTCTGTATATACACACGCAATCTGTTCTAGAATTGAACTAATATTCCACACTTCATGAAATATTCTCCTTGTATGTGGAACACCCAAGATCTAATTCACATCTTCAAGTGTGAGAAGCTCAGCAACAAGACTGGAGCCCACCCTGAGGAGATCTGTGGGACTTGTACAACAAGAGACTGTACGGAAAAAACATAGCCCTAACTCAGAAATCCCCTCAACAAATCCATAAACACGATTTTTGTCCAATAATCACAAAGTCTACCACTAATTTACACCATTTCAACGAACTGCAGAATAAAACTAGACTACAATTTCATTTTCCTCAGGACTAAAAAAGACACACAAAGCTCACGAGACACCAGTAACCTCCTGAACCCTGAGCACATGGGTCTATTACAGGTACCTAGTGCACTGTGTACAAAACATGGATCAGGAAAGACAAGGAACTCTGAAAGTCCAAAGACAGCCTTCACATACTAGTAATGATGACAATTTGTCTACCTATGCTGATTCTAAATAAATTCCCTATTTCGCCAGTACATAGAACTACAGTCATGTTGTTCAACAGTCCAATATAATTTCATTGTGTCCTCCAATGAACTCATGTTAAACCTGAAAAATGTCTCTATGCACATGTTTTATATTATACTAATGTTGGATACAAAAGCAGATTAATTGTAGGTCCTAATGCTGTGTTTGTTAGTACTAAGAAGTCATTCCTAATGTTCCAAAAGGGATTAATGCAGTATAACAAGTCTATTTAATTATTGTAAGACCAGTGATCCTCATATTACTATAAGCTGCTTTTCCCTTATTTGGAGACAGCAAATAGAACAGAAATTGTTACATGATAACTGTAAGTCATATCCCAAAATACTAATGCATTACCATTAGTCATAAAGGAGTATGCAGGCATACCTGAGAGACTAAGAAACACAACCTGCATTTAAGAACATGTATATGTTTCCATTTTACGTTAATATCAACCTAAATAATACATACAATCAAAGCTTTTTGAATAGATTTAGAAAGACAAAAATATCAAATCCTTCTGCTATCAACAGTGATCTGTTAAGATATATTTAAAAAAAACGGAGGAGTATTTTGCTTCACATATATGCTTCTTGATTCTTGTGTATCACAAGAAAAGAATAGCAACTTGATACCAGAATGTTCTCAAAAAGAAACGGCATGCCACAGATTATTTTCTTTCATGCCATAGATTATTAAAAAGTATGTGCCAGAACCTAAACAAGCTAATCACAAGCTTTCTGCACACCCTGGTTACCCTTTAACTATTGGACAAACAGTGAAATAACTTTTCCTACTAACTCCAGGCTAGAACTCCTAGGTGTCTGATAAACAACAGGATAAAGTACTTCACCTAGGAATACGATGCTTTTTCACACTGCATCAATGTGGCATGTGATTTAAGGTCTTTCCCTTGTAGGGATCATGGATATGGCTAATCTCTGTGCTCTCCGAACCTGCGGGGCAGAGTGAGAAGTGTAATGGGCTGGCCTCGGAGAACCGTACAGCTGACCTAGACCCCTCATGGATCTAACCCCAGAGCCACAAACCAAACACTGTGATCCCATATCACCCTTTGGTAACAAGTGAATGCTTTAACCATTTCCCATTTGACTTTCTGTTACTCTTGCTAAAAGTAAAGTCATTTCAAGTAGTAAATGCTAAGTTCTTTCCTGTAGGGTCCATTTTAATTACTGAATTCTCTAAAAGCCATAAAAAGAGAAATGGGAAAGACTAACTTAAAGGATAGAGCAAAATGGCAATAAAACAAAACAATTCATGAATCCAATTAAACAATTTGAGGTTTTTACCCAACTATGGGTAATTTTCAAATAAGACACTTTGACTTAAAAGCCAGCAGCTTGCTCTTTTTAGAGAGCAATCCAGCCCAGCCACATCATCATCACTTCTGTCCAACCAAATCTAAAACATAAGTGTAGCTCTCCCAAATACTGGCAATTAATTTTTTTGTACATGAAAGTTTTATGCTTTACTGGAGTGCAATGAACTACAATTACATCTAGGACACCCTTGACTCAACACAAAAATTGAGTCATGCATTTCATGAACCACTAACAAAATTATTTTATTCCTTCTTTCCTAGATTAAGAAATTGATTCTCTAGTAAATCTGTGATAGTCTTCACACAACACTACAGCAATTGTAGTTTGAACGAGGCTCTAGACAGGACACTGCTATGTAAGTTCATGTGGCTATCTGAGTTTTCACTGACAGATAACTGCACACTGATGAGGTCTGACTAATATTTTCTCTTTGAAATTTCTTATCACTTAAGATAAATATTCACTCATCAATATTTCCGTGCTTCAATACCCGATTATCTCCCCAGAACTGAAGAACACAGATTCCTCTGGAATTCTAGAATATGCTTCGTTACTGCAGATACAATAATTAAGGCTATTATAACCTCATTGCTCTTACTTATATGAATTATTTCATTTAATCCCAAAAAAGTCCTTGAAAGTAGACACATTAATCCTCATTTTACAGAACAGAAAATCAAAGAATGTGGAGATAAAGTGACAAAGTTGATGTAACAAAAGAACCAATGCTAAAGCAAAATGTCTAATTCTACTTGCATACTTTATTTTACGAAAGGAATGTTTGTGGCCTCCTAAAACCTGTGTGTTGAACTCCTAATCCCCAGTGTGATGGTATTAGGAGATGGGAACTCTGGGGATAATGAGATCATGAGGGTGGTGCCATTATAACTGCAAATCACGCCCTTCTAAAGCAGGCCCCAGGGCACTCCTTGCCTCTGCCATGAGGGGACACAGGAGAACTCAGAAGCCTGCAACACAGGCCCTCATTAGAACTCAAACCGCACCAGCCCTTCAGGATCTAGTCTTGAGCCCCCAGAACTCAGAGAAAGAAATATTGGTATTTGCAAGCAATGAAGTTCATGGCATTTTGTTGTAGCCTATACTGACCAACGGTGCTTTCTGTGCTCCACAGGAACCAGCAAGGCAATCTTTAGAAAGGCAATCTGCTCAACTCTAAAGTCAACCCAAACCTCCAGGGGAGACTGAGCACAGATTTACTCTTCAATTCATAACTAAGCCATCATTTTTGATCTGGGTTCCACCTCTTTCTTTTTTCCCTAACTTGTCTGCAATGCCCTACAATGCACCCATAGGCACCACCCCAGTACCCACCAATTATCCATGGTCTGGGAACTTAACCTCTTCTCCCAACAGCTGAGATGATTTTAAATTCTTTCAAGGGAAGAACTGAAGCAGTCATCCTGGAAAAATCCTAGACACCCTGACATGTTCAAGGACCAGGTGCTGTCCTCACACTGTAGCCCCACTTGCTCAAGACCCATTAGGAGCCCCCCCAGCACCGTGCAGGGCCCTTCCATGTTTCCACTACCACTGCACTATAAATGAAGTCAATGAAGGAGAAAAGTAGTTTCTCCTCCAGTCAAGTTTCTAAGCAAAGCACAGAAGAGCACAGGTGACTAAAGCAGGTTCAATGCACTTCCGTCCTTTCTCCTCTGCCCCTAGGATGCTGCACGATCAACATGACTCATTCTGAAAAGCTCTGCGAACATTCCTTGTGGCGCTGGGATGGTGAAAGAGTTTAAAACAACTCCCGTCCAAAAGAACAAAAGGGGAAAACAAAGGAGGAAAAGCTCACCTGCTCTTTTCAGATATTTTTGTAATTGGGACTACAAAAACGAGTGCTTTTTCCAAGGTTCTAGTGCCCGTACCACACTACCTCTCATCTGTCAGTGTATCCACACACATGGATAAACAGTATGTGACATGCGAGAAAGGAAATACACATTCTAACTGAAACTTCCTTTTTTCCTCTAATAATTTAAAAATAAAATGTAACAGCTTGGATTTTAAATATTTTATCTGGCAAATATAGGAAAAAATCATGAACTATAATGTCATATTTGGCAAAGAAAAATTTGGTAGGATAAAAATATCTGTGTTTTAACATTTTAGAAGGCATTTCCAATATTTTAAAAATAAAATGATTTTCACTGCTTCAGAAGAGAAGCGCAGTGGTAAGACTATTTTTGCATCTGAGGTTTTCATGAGGAATAAAAACAAAAAATTTAATATTCACTAAAATAAATAGTTAATCTTATACTGTCAAAAGTTCCCATGAAAATGAAACCTTTGTATTTACTAAAAGTTCTTTACTAAAATCATAATTACCTGTTTATGCTCAAGGAATGGGCTTCCCTTAAAACTGCATTATCCTTCAGATGGTGTACACAAGTCACAACATTATTCTCATGCTTAGCAGTTTTGTTTTTAACTTGCATGTATAGTACATGGATTTTTGCAATACCATGCAAAAATGTATAGAGTGTAGTTTAAAAGCTGTTTTAAGACTTAAATATTACTCAACAAAAGCATAATGAAATTTACCACTTTTGCCACATATAATGACAATAAAATGTGTTTACCGTAACAACTGAAAATGCTGAAAAGTAATTATTAAGTACATCATAAAAAGCTGAAAAGTCAACCTCAGGAGAGTGGTGGCAGGTGGGGAGGTTACTCTGAGAGGCATCATCATAAAATGCAAAAACTGGCAATCTAAGTAGAATAAAGCCAAATCCTTCCAAACACCAGCTTATACCCCAACCTCCTACTGCAAGAAGGGCTGCAAACTTGTCCCCATCACTGTCAGCAAACAAAAGAAAATCACTTCTAGAGCCAGACCATGTCAAACAGAAGACATAGCTACTGCAGAGGGACGCCTGGAATCCACTGGTGTGTAATGAAGGGCTGGGGCCTTTTTGTCAGCCATTACCATAAAAGAATAAGAGGAAACAGTGGCATTACAACACAATAGAAAGGTCAAACAGCTTGCAGCCATTTCATGACCCAGACAAGTCAAGGTCAAGGGATTCAGGTAGCAACCTAGCCAGGGCATAAGTTACAGCACAAATGAATTGTTTTAACACATCAGCTTTGGTCAATTAAACCTAACAAGGCAAGTTGCATCACGTAGCAGGGTTCCTGACACCAAGGCCAGAAGCTGAGACCGACCTCATAAAACAAGGCTTTTAACATGGCATAGCAAATTTAAGGTAATCCATCCAGAAACTGCAGATGTCAGAATAATAAAATACAAGTTGTCCTAAGTACGAACATTTTCGCACTTTAGAATTCACTAATAGAGGGGTATAGACTTCATATTGACACAGTGATGTTATTAACATAGGCATAAATGTAATCCCCTACTTACACGAATAACAGAATACACTCCATTGCAAATGACTGTTTTCTTAACATCTGTGCTTATGATTAGACTTTGTCCTGGCCCCAGAATTCCTTGTTAACGCCAGTACACTTCTCCATGCATTTCTTTTCTCAACAGTCAGTGTGGAAAAACTAGGCTTCAGGAAAACTTCACATCTCAATATATATTTTGAAGATATTGAATACGAACTGAACCTCATTAAGTGCTTTCTGTACTTTTATGGAAAAGACAGGTGTGTATTTAAGAACCCTATGTACCAAATTTCCCGTTTTGAAAAATGGAATTGATGCTAACCAGAACTTTAAAACTGCATATATTTAGCCATTGCCGAACTTTTTCTCAAAGGCAATTGCTTTTTTTTATTGTTTTAATCAAATTCTACTTTCAACTGATTTGTGCTTCATCAATAACTTACTGCAAACTCCAAACTGCCTGAAAATGGGATTCTGAAAATATACATCCTCCAGGCAACTTTCAGCTAGTAAAATTACATCATCCATCACACCTTATTTTCAATTATACAGTCTTTACTCAGAGTTCCTTAATTTGTCTGTGATTCATCCGGGCTGTCCTGTTTAAACTGTCATCAACAGAGAGAATCTGTATATCTATTTTATTATAAACAATATATTTATGCACATAAGTAGCTGTTTCCCCTTCAAAGAACACTGCTTCATTTAAATTTTGAGGATTGTTGGTATGTGTGGCCTTCGATTCAGCCTCAAGGTCTTTCCATCTCATTGGTTAATTGGTAGCATTTCTTCCAATTTTCTGAATAATGTAACAACCAAAAAGCCAACCATTCAAGTCCTATTAGTCTCACATCCTGTAATGTTCAGTCTAATACACACTAATCCCACAGGCTCCCTTCCTTACTCCACGCACTCAGTTTTCCAAGTTGTCTGCAGTTTGAAGATTTATTCTGATTGCCAAATCCTAACAACTGAATTCAGTTAAATTAACCACAACACATACTTAGAGTTCAAGAAGCTAAGAATTTACCTGCAAATAAGGCAACATACCATGCTGCCACAGAAAAGTGAACATAAACAACAGGAAGGGTCTCTTCTTGCTAGGCTTGACGCTGAGGCACGCTGCTGTAATAACTGGAGTTTCCGGTCCCATAACCACTGGTCCTTGAGATTTCTAAAATTATTCCTCCTCCACAAGGATGGAAGGGGTAAAGTTGGAAAACTCACTTTGAACATTGCGTAGGCTGATCATTGGCTCCACCGTAGCATTTGCACTGAAAAACTCCTCAAGTGTGGCACGCTCTACTTCCATCAACATCAAAACTAGAAAATGCTATTCTTTCACAAACTAAAGAAAACACTTAGCCAAAAGTTAGTTTCAGAACACAGCATCGGCACTGTTTGGCTCATGATTTTCAGATATTTAAAAATCACCTGCTTAATGTGTGTTTCACATGTTATTCTCAATCTGAAAATCTTAAGCTTTAAAGCATTAAAGTGCGCCTTTGATTATGAAGTCAGAAATCATATAGATCAGTACGATGACAGAAAATTCACTGTGATGATGAAATTAAAACTTAATTTGTGATCATTCCAGCGACTTCTGATTCAACCTCCCATCGGACCCTTCCCTCTTCAGGTGCTGAAATTCTAACTGGTCAGCAGAGATGGTGAGGGTAAGAGTGTCATTAAGCAGGATTCTGGTTTTTAAGCTCACCAGTCTAGCACTTGTTAGATACCTTGAATTGCTGTTTCCAGTGAAAAGTGCCAAATTCAAAAGGAGAAAGTTAAAGGAAGAGTAAAACTAACCTCCTTCTAGTAGCCTCTCCTAATGTCCACACTTGGAGAAAAACGAGACAAATTAAAAAAAAAAAAATCACCAATTCTACACTGCTTCTTTTCATGGATGCTATGTCCCTCTTACAGACCATTCCAGAAAACAGGACCAGAGCGGAGACAGCAGCCCCTCTAAATTGCTCCTGCAAAGCCCTGTGTTGTTAGACCCACCAGTGCTATAACCGTGTCTGTCATGCAGGCATCCTTCAGGACAGTCTGTTGGCAGCCCGTTCCCCTGCCTTGCATGGCTCCCACAGGCTGCCACTCCTCCTGAACAACGAACAGGGTCTCACACATATAAAGTTACTTGAGGTGATTTCACCAAACAAGAGACACATGCTAAAAAAATCTGTACATCTAAACAACCTACATAAATACCTGCTATGATTACAAAATGTGCAGGGATGTGTATACGGAGGCAGGAGATAGACAGGGTAGGGTGCCTCATGCTATCAGTAGGACATTTTGCCAACCTTTGCTCCAGCTGGAAAGTAAAGCAGACACCATTTTTTGGATTGGAAAAATCACAACTATTGTAACAAGTTCAGATTCTCCCTCTCTCTCCTTCCCCCTCCTCCTCTCTTTCTCTTGAAAAATGAGATCACATTAAGAGCAATGCAAAAGCTTAGTTTGCCATATCAGAACACAGATGCCAAGCCTTTCCCAGCTGGCAACTGGGACCTCAGAGTTTAACTCTTGAACTGTCTGGCAAAACTCTCTTGTGTCAGGGGCATCACGGCAGAGAGGAACTTCTGGTCCCTTTAGAGTATGCATTTTTCTTATCAGTGAGAAAATTGCTAAGTATCTTATCTTGCAATATATGTTCCCACAAAGGTCTCATTACCTCTAGGAGCAAGACATGCAAGTAAGAGCCCTTCTTTATCTTGTGAATTCTGTATGCATCAGAATGCAAACAAATGTGCACTAGAGTTCATGAGTTCAGCCAAGGACAAGAGACTAGCTGGGAAGACTTAGCAGTAGTCCACTCAATCAAATATGCAGACACACAAATACTTCATGCTCTCTGAGCCTTTCACAATGCAAGCCCACCAAATCTCCCTACACAGTAGCCCCATCTGAACAAATTATGAAAGCTTATTTTTCCCCATGGTGGGAAATACCTGAAAATGAAGTGAAAAGAATTATAATGTTAAAACATGCTGTCAACTGTCAAACAATTATCTACTTAAGCTTTTCATAAAGAAATAATTGTTGCCCAAAAGAATTCTGAAGCTGAAGGAGAAAAACAATTCTTAGCATTAGCTTCCTCACTAATGATACGTGACAACCAGCAAGGATTCCATTTCAAAAACAATACTAATGAATACAACTTCCCCTGTAAACAAGTCACATTTTCACAACTTCAAAACGTATTTCAATTATTATAATATTTTATAATCAAACATACAAAAGCTGCAAATCCATCAACAAATCACCCTTTTAAGGGTCCCACAAAGGTAAAGCAAATGGTGTGTCATGCTAGCGAGGAGGTTTTCTGGATTTTCTTCAGCACTCCCAAACGTGTTTAACAACAGTGCAAAGTACAGTCCAAAAATCAGTTAGGCTGACTTGGTTTAAACTCTAACCTGTTAAACTCATAACAAAAGTCCCCATCTCTTGAGATATTTAAACTTCTTGGTGTGCTGTAACCTCTCTCTCTTGCTCTCCCTGTCCCAGACTTACTTTCTCTCTCTCTCTCTCTCTCTCTTTTTCTCTATCTCTCTCTTTCTCTTCTCTCTCCTGTGCCCTCCTCTCCATCTGCAAAACCTTTTTCTGTCTCAGAGAAAGACCAGTCTCCCAGCACTCCCACCTCTTTCCCCCTTCAGACAGGACACAGTCTGGTGACTCAAGGCATCCCATAGGCCAGATTTCCTTCTGTGCAGCCCTTTGGGTAGAACTGCTAATCCTTCTTATTAATTAATGAGATAATGGTGGTTAATTGGAAAGCAATATTAATGTGAACTATCTAGGAAATTTCACCCAAATTATTTGAGCCTAGGGTTGGTTGTTTTTGGTTTTGGTTTTTTTTTTTCCGCCTAGCATGTAAAACTGTGCCCTGAAAATTTGGCAACATTTTGATGCAGAATTGATAACACAAGAGAGGCTGATTTGTAGCAGACATTAACACACAGGTTTCTTCAGTAAAGTTTCCTTTCTTTCAACATTTCCACTGCTTCACATTACAGAGAGAAAAGCAGGTCCCCTCAACACGTTACCATAAAATTGGGAAGAGTGGAAATTGAGGGAAGTAGAGATTGCATGCAAAATAAGCAGTGAGTGATGTGACTGAAAGCAACAGTCAGTCAGAATGATTGCATTGCATGTGCCTACATCCAGCGTGTCCTTCCTACATTTGTCATAGTACACCCTGCATCCTATGGGACTCATCTGTCCCAGGAAGGTGTGGCAGGCAAGGCTTGCCTGCTTTGGGTTTTTTGTTTTGTTTTGTTTTGCTTTGCCTTCAGGAACGCAACAACAAAGGCAATATGGGGAATAGGTACCACCTGCCCATAATCATTGGCCATCCTTAATATCTTTGGGAAAACAGAGATCACTTTAGAGCTGTTTTCCCTGTCACAATCTTTTTATTTAAAGAAAAAAAAAAAAAACACTTCAAAAAAGGAAGGGTTTTATATCAGCTAAGGTTTGCTGCAGCAAACAAGCAAGCAGCTTTCATTCAGGGATTGTCAAAAACTTTCCAGTGTGCCCACTGCAATGCGGATGCCAACCAACGAATCAAAGGCATTCAGCAACTAGACAAAGAGGGTCTGATGCCAACCTCGGTGCCACTGGCAACCATTATTGGCATCAAACACAGTGTCTGCCTTTTTTTTCCCCC
Source organism: Ochotona curzoniae (assembly GCF_017591425.1). Classification (NCBI taxonomy): domain Eukaryota; kingdom Metazoa; phylum Chordata; class Mammalia; order Lagomorpha; family Ochotonidae; genus Ochotona; species Ochotona curzoniae. The sequence continues at coordinate 46,788,993 of NW_024467106.1, read as the reverse complement.
CTCGCCTGGCACTTCACAAACAAAATGGCGGTTCTTGTAGCAACGAAACAGCCGAAGCGCAGCCCTCTGAATCAATAACATCAAATGACTTTATGGATTGAAACACAGTCCCACATGATGTGTACATTTTAGGTAAAGTGGGAAAGGAGCTATATAATCTTATAAATATCTAGATTGAATATGATTCTATGCTAATATGAAGAAACAGCAAAATGGACTAAACTGCGGTCAACCAGACTATATGCACAGAAGAAGCTATTAACAAAGAGATTTCGCATTAAAGAAAATACTGCCCTGTGATGCAAAAGTCTGACGAACTATCTATCAGCAATGATTTCAAAATGCATGATTTTTCCCCAAAACCATATCAGAGGCAGATGTAGTACTACAGCTTGTGTCAAAGCTCTAGTAACTCTTTCCACATTTCAAAAAAGATGAGACTGCTGGGCATGAAGAAGGGGGGGAAAAAATGTGGGTTGAACCAAAAGAGAAATAGGGAAGAGGAAAAGCACAGGAGTTGGTCCACACTGGGACTGTATCATACGCTCGTCTTTATTTCATCCCCCAGAAGAGATGCGGGACACGATCTTGTAAAAATAACCAAAAGGACTATTGACATTTCTAGATCTGGAAATTGTCAATATATTGTAACATCACTCCACTCTGCAATGCGGATGCCAACTAACAAATCACAGGCATCCTGAGCTAAACAAAGAGGCTCTGATGCCAATCCTGGTGCCAGTGGCAACCATCTTTGGCATTCTCTCTGTTCTTTCTCATGTCTTTTTTTTTTTTTTTCGTTCTAGTCGTTCAGAAGCGGAAAGATTTTTTTTTTAAATAAAATAAAAAGGAGGGAAAGGTAAATTGTGTTGCACATTCTACAGCACACATTACCTCTTTTCTGATTTTTTTTGTATCTCTTTATACTCTTTTACGTGATTTATAAAATGGGCTTCAGCGGATTTTCGTGTACTTAGAGAAGAAACAAAAAGGCACAATGTGAAATAGGCAGTCCTCTGACTAAAGACTTATCTTAAAATCTGCCTTCTTTAATCAAGTACATTGCAAAGATGATATAATTACACTACACTTGACATGTATTTTTTTTTTCCAAAAAAAATGCAAAACACAAAGGCATCCTGACATGACTTTTTCCAAGAAGAAGTCAGCTAAGGAAAATGACACAGTGAAAGGTAGCAGGGACAGAAATCAGACACACAAGGTCACAAAATGAAAGGTTTGCACCAGAGAGGTTTTATAAACAATAGTAAAATCAAAAGTTTTTTCTGAAAATACGGTCTTCAAGAGTTGCTTAAAACTTTTATGACAATCATGATCGATGGTACAACGCAGAAGGCATTTATGCATTTTTCTTTTCAATCTATCTTCACAGATCCAAAGGATACATTTTTTATTGTCACTTCATCAAAACTAAGAGAATTGGCTGCCTGCCCTGGGAATAAATATGCGTGCAGGCACACCTCAAGGGCTAGCCTTTAAGCAGCAGTGAGGTGGCTGCTATTGCCCTTCTCTACACTAAAAAGTAACGGGACCCTTTTCCTAAAACTTGACTTCTAGTCTTCACCTCCACAGCACACATGCAACATACTGACAGCCAATCCAACACTTATATACAGCCCACCTTGAAAGTTCACCTCTTCGACACCTGTCAATCAAATCAAGTGTCATGTGTTAATGAGCTCTTATTTTAAAATGTATGGGACAAAAATATGTTTTGGACTTCAAAAAGTCCAAACGTAAGGGAATAACAAAGGCAACGTCTCAACTTCTAAGAAAATGTAGTTTGTGCAAACAGGAAATGCTGAATACTATTATTTAATAATCAGGCTGAAAAACTGAAAATGACATTTGGCTTTATCTCTAAAACTGTACTAGGGAATATCAAAACAAAGAGCTTGCAGGAACCACCTCGATTTCTTAGCCAAACAAACAATTCTGATATTTTATTTCCAGTGTTCTAAGACAGTTCAGATCAATTGATTAAATCTCACACTTATATAGCAAGCAGCAGATAACTGTGTGCCACCTGGCTGTCTGCAGGCCATTTTCCCTCCCATCAGGCCAAGTGCAGAAATGACCCACCATCTACAGCAGCTCAAACTTCAGAATAGTTTTGGTGTGCTGCTTTTTCAAATGATGTTTTACTAAGGACTTTTACTAATGCAATTGGCTAACTATATTGTAATACATTCATCTGAGGAAGTGAATTCCTCACTTAAAAGAAAATACATTTAAAATAGAAACATTAAATGCTTCATGAACTTAAAAACCAGGCAGCAACAGCATCCCCCATTTTGAATTGTTCAAGCAACACTTCCAGCACTCGGCTCACTGACTGTGTTAACATAGGTACGGTATGCAAGTTCCTGCATTCTTTTTGAGATTTATTTTAAACCAGTGTAACCAGTCTAGTTTCTCTTTTTGTTCTGTAAGGTTCTGTAAGGAAAGCTGCAACTTTCTTCCTCAATAAGTTTAGTGAATTGATGTTCAAATAATGTAACAATATTAAGTGTTCCCAAGTCACTCTGAGAAAATATTATAAATGATCTAAATGAGAACTATATTCCTTTCAATTACAGTGAATATTACACAATCAAAAATGTTGACAGAAATATTAAATCAGCCCACCTCTACGCGCCTTTCTGATATTGGCTGTATTGAGCAAGCATTTTGTAAGAGCAAATATTACTTCTATTTTCAGGGCAATGACACCAGATTCATGAACCAAGTTCACCTACCGCATTAGTTAAGAGGCTGACACAAAGATTTTTAAAAGCAGTTTGATCCTTCATAAAGTTCCATTTTCCAAATCGGGAAAAAAAAAAAAAAACAGGAAAATTTAGTAACTACAGCCTTGCACACAAAGTGCAGCATAACCAAGTACATTTTTCCGACTAGTCTGTGTGTTTGAAAACACACATATTTTAGACTTCTGCAACTGCATCTATTGGTGGTCTTTCTTTGAAACATCCAAGCCTACCCAGGTATGACAGCTCCATAGTTATGTGTTTGACTCGTACGTGCCCATGAACATGTGAGTTGGAAAAGGGCATCCCACCACTCTACCCAGAGAGGGTACGGGAGACCTAGAGGCCTCAAGCACGAGGCAACCAAGCCAGATATTCCACGTACAGAGGTTTTTGCGCACAGGGTACGCCGTGCTAGAAGAAAAAAATCAATCTGCTCCTACCTTGCTCCTGCACGTAGTATGCCAAAAACAAATCAAGCTCCTTAACTGATACTGTGATGTGATGTGGCTGGACACAAAGTGCTGGGTTTGTGCAATGTGGGGACTTCATGAGCCGCTCTCCATCGGTACTTTCCAAGGGGATGCCTTTGAACAGGATCACCATGACTAGATCCAGACGCCAGACTTTGTCTGCCTGTCGCAGGCAGTCGATTCTCCTAATCTTACCCTTCTGGTCGGGATTGGATAAGACACAGCAGGGGTGCTTCTTGCCAGTGACGGTGAGCACAAAGTCCTCCCGGTACTCCTGGCGGATATCTTTGCGCAGTTTGGCCAGGAGCCTGGATGCCCACTTCTGTTTGATTTCAGGCTTTTCACTGAGAAGCTCATCTTTGACTGCTCTTTCTTCATCCTTTGACATTCGCTTCTCATGCTTTTTAAAGTACTTGCGTTTTCGAGCCTGTAGGTTAAACCAAGTATAGGCGATTGCACGGACATGTGGAAGAAGTGCCTCAATGAATGGGTGAAATTCATCCTGTGGAAGAAGAGGGTAGGGGAGAGACGTACATAGTTTAATTTTAAAAGCTCCAGAAATGAGACCACTACATACTCAAAAGTAAGTACAACAAGTTACACAGAAAAATCACATTCAGTTCCCATTTAAAATGATCAAAACAGAAGGACAAGAAGCAATAAAGTATGCTGTGCTGCCCCCTTCCCACAAAAATCACTGGTCAATTCTCCCTCCTGCAAAGAAAATAAAGCTTAGATTTTCTATTTCCATCCTGGCCCCAACCCCCCTCTTGCCCACCCTCAAGCCATGCACTCTACATTCCTTAAAATATATGCAACCAAGGTGCCTGGCACCTAATTCAGTGTTTAAATATTTGATTGACCAAAGAACACCAGGCAGTACCATTTTACAATGAACACAGTGAGGTGTTTGGTGTTTGATTTGGTTTGGTTTGGTTTTAATCGGAGCCGAGCTGCTCAGAAGGCAGGAGCGATGCCATAGTTCATTACTCTTCTCTGTGGCACAGAAACACAAAGCATATAGCTGCTCAGCGTCATGCCACACAGTTCCCGCTTTTGGAGCATGCTCTCAGCAAGAGGCTGCTGGGGGCACAGAGAGCATGCGCCATTAAACTTGATCCATTTTCTTATCAAACGTCCAACATTCCAACACTGAAACAGCACCATTCCAAGAGTGGTAACTAGAGAAACCGGTATACAGTGAGAGAAAGTGGGCAAAGGACACAGTTGGTCCTATCAGTGTCCTGAACTGAAGGTTTGCACACTTTGAGCTGTGCGTTCCCTCTCAGCACCAGCTACACACACATCCACATATACTCCCATGCTCACTCACAGGCACACACACACACCCTCGTGCTTTCAGAGAAAAGTTTTTAAAGTTGCAAACAAAAAAATGACATGAATGTTCTTTGGGCAAGCTTCCTAGAGACTTACGAAGCCCCCACAGAGTCAGTTCATTTGCTAACCGATCACATCAGTATGGCAATTATTCTAAACCCCTTAAAAAAAATCAATTGGAGGTGAACAATGAATAATGGCAACTTGGCACCAACTTCACATTCTTTGTGTCTCTGCTTGCGGTGGCGGGGTGACACCAGGAGCACACTGCTGGTCAGTAATGTCACTGCTTTTGTGGAATCCATACAGTGTTATTTGCCACATAGAATGAATTTTCAAGACAGGATGGGAGGATCGGGGTGGGAGGGGGGAATACAGCCATGTGCTCGTGGATCCGCACGTGCATAGGTTAAGTAGTATCCGACTTTCGAATCAAGCCGTTTACCTTTATGTCTCTGCCTGTTTCTTGCCTGTTTCACTCCAGCCTTTCTCAAGGGAGAGGGCAGTGAGGAGTAGCAGATCTTCGTTACCTACAGATCCGGCAGGCTCTCTCCTAAGGTACTCCGCGTTTCTTTATTCCCTGACTTAGGTAAAACTGTCTCAGAAGCCAAGGCCTACTGGCTATTCAGAGAAAGCACTTACCGTCCCATTCATGCACCCTGGGTGAACACAGTAGCCCAGATCTGAAGTGAAAGGGAACTTTGCGACCATTTTCTAATCATACTGCCTACAACGTCATCCCAAACACAAACTAACGTTACCTAACTGATGGTGTCCCCCAAGTTACATACTTATGTCAAAGTCAACAACACACTTATGTGAGTCACACTTAACTAAGAAGAAATTTTCTTTAACCAGCCGACTGGCTAATTCAATTAGGTCAAGATGATGAAAATACAATTAATGCTGTTCTAACAAGCAAGGGGTCCCCAAACTTCTATATGGCTAGGAATGCATTTTAAACATGAAACTTAAGGTTTTAACGATAAAGACTGCAACATGTTAGCAGTCTGCAGCTCAGATACGCTGAGTGTCCTATTCAACCAATAATGTAGTTACCAAGTGTTCTAACATAACTGCTGTAAGCAGAGTACGTATGAATCAAAATTTTATAACAATGCAGAATGCACATGACTACATCACAGCATGAGGCATAACCAAATGCCATAGAGGAAATCATTAAACCGATCAGTAGTTTCCAGCAGCAATTTGAACAATTCGGTTACTATGCGAGCACATTAAACTAGGCCATGGAAAGAGTTAAACCACAATCTGCTCTTTGTGTGGGAAGCCAGCCCTGGTCACAGCAACCACAGCCCGTGATAAGACCTCCCTATCTCCACACACTTTCTGATGCCATGCTTTTAGGTTTCAATGCAAACTACAAAAACTTTGCTTATCCCCCTTCAAAATACATGCAAAAGGAAAGCCAGTTCAAGGAAATGTGAACTTAAAGGTGCTTGGGGAACTCACTTCCTATACTCTGACTTTTACTATGATTTATTGAGATGACTGGGAAGCATACATATAGGCACTTATAAGCTAGAAACTTCAGACGGTAAAGTGCACAAGGGATAGAGGGCAGTGCTGTGTCACTCATTTTACACTTGCCATGTTTTATAAAATGAAATATTATTTTAACAGCTAATAAGCGATTCAGCAACATTTAGGGTCTTCTATTCTAAACTATTATGCTCAGTGGCATTTCATTTTCTTATAACAACACCAAACGCAGTTTGATTAAATTTAGTTAAGTCTCAATATTAGACCAGACATACCCTCTTTCAAAAAACGAACCTCAAATTTTTAATAAATAATTTTAAACAATCAGAATGCAAAGTGGAACGCTGCATTTGGGAAGTCGGGCAGATACTTAGCAAATGTAAAGCAAAAAACACTGTTGTCTAAGGTTGCCCTGAGTTTGCCATCAGTGATGTCAAATACTGTTTTAAAACATGTATTTTTCTTTGTTGATAAATAAAAGTGGCATACTTTCCCAGACTGCCAATTTGTCTTATTAATATATTTCAGGTTTCCACTATTAGGTGGATTCCTTTCAAAGTGACACACTAATTTGACAAGGACACATACCCCTCACCTTATAAACACACACACACAATGATTCTAAGTGATCTGTTATGTCACATACATTTCTGCATGAACATGTCTAAATGTCATCTCCGAAGTGTGACTGTTTTCTGATATTGAATAGTAATATATTCCTTAGGATTGCAAGTGACATGAATATGGAACATAGCAACTGCCCTCACTAAAAAAAAAAAAAAAAAAAAAAGTTTAAGGTTTTCAAATGTTCTAAATAACTCTAAACAATAACAAGGCACATACATGATTTCAGATGCAATGGCTCTATACTAAAGTAACATATACCTTGCTTTCTCAGACTTTATTGAAATGCACCGATGTTCACTTAATTCTTTCTCTTTTTAAAATTCCTTTACTTGAACTAAATGTATAAAATACCCAAGGCACAAATTTCCAGTAGAAGAATAAATAGTCTTAATTCTAGCAGGCATGCTTGTTTTTCTGCACAAAAGGAATGGAAAATTAATGTAATACAGAGGAGGACGAGCAAATACTAAGTGTTCTTGACACATCACTATGTAGAAACTAAATCATGGAAAAAAAACTACTTCCAAAACCTGAAGGACAATGGGAGAAAAGAATATTCAATGCCAACATCAATTGGATATTACACTAAGAGTTTACATTGCGTCTTTTAAAAGCAAATAGTAAATCATATCTGAATTTTTGTTTAATACCTGGTTGTACTGATAAATAAATACTGATTTACAATGATGCATTTGATATTGTACTATATCACTTGTAAAAATATCTGCTTTCAAGGTAGCTCTTTCCAAAGTTAAGATTCTAAGACCTAGCTACCTTACTGCTACTAGCGACACACTAGAGTTTTCAATCCACTACAACTGGCACTTCAGTTTGTGTTTATGCATCCTTAAACGGGCTGAGCGTTAGCTATGAGGTTCTTGCAATGCACAGCTGAACCATGGCTCTCATACAAAAATGACATTGTTCGTGTATCCTTACTTTTGCAACACCTTGCATGACCCATAAAGTCACACAAGGATTAACTGAGAATTCTATAGCCAAAATTCCTTCTCTCGTATAGGCCTAAATCCCCAAAAACAGTTTTAATACACCGGCTTAGATTTATATTATTAAAATGGTAGAGATAATCAGTCATTATGATTTAGTGTTGCAAGTATGTACCCTCGAATAACAATGAGGTAGCTGAGTGATTACGCTGTGTATATGCTCCGAACATTCCATATGTCACAATGCTGCAATATTTACTTTTGACTTAAAAGTTTTTGAGATAAAACTAGTGGTTTTTTTACACCATACGTAAAAGAAACTAAAAAACATAACGCGATTTGTGTTTCAGTCAACGCTGGCAATATAAATATAAATGCAAACAGTCCTCTCCAGGTGAAAAGAAATGATACAATACTTTGTAAGTGAAAAGCTTACTTCGAATTTGTTTTCTTTGATCTCGGTGCAAAAATAATATCAAATAGATGTGGCTTCCCAGAAAGAGAAAAATATCTGCCCAATGGGTAAATATTAAAGGTAACTTGTGAACATAAAAGCAATCTGTTATACCTGAAACAATCTCATCACATTTATTGGTTATTGTCATTCATTGCTCTTAAAATACAAATGGCTGAGCAACTCCTTTCTCTAGTTTTTGTTAAAGTGCACATTTACTTGCTTAAAATAGCCATATCTAAGTTAATCATACTCAGATGCCAAACAAAATATAAACAATAAAAAATGTGTCAGCCAAAAAGCTACAGGACTGTATCCAACCACTGAATAAGCTTTATCATTGTTTTCATCTTCATTCACAATTTATGAATGCCTCAGTCCTTTTGAATCACAATGGCTTCTAATTGTCATACAACTGAAATCTTAATTATTTGTCTATTATAAAAATGCATCATCATGCATTAGACTTTAAAAAAAACTGAACACACCCAAGACTAGCCAACACTTCATTACCTGTGTAGGTTCAGACCAATGTCTAAGAAAATGATTATCAATTGCCAATCTTGACATGTGTTCTTCAAAACTGAACCAAAGTGTCCCTTCCGCCTAAGGTTTAAAATGCTGTTTTAAATAACAGTTCTGCGCTAATATCTAGTTAGTCCTCTGGGCAGCGGTGAAAACGGCCCCAGGTAAGTCTGTTCAAGTCTCCACTTTTCCAATTTGACCATTTGGTTTCGAGAGAGATAAGTTGCGGTTTTCTTCTCGAAGTACACAGTGTTTTTAATCCATAATATTGTTCCTGAGGCTTTAGGCTAATTTTCAAAGTTTTTTTTTTTAAAGCTTACTTTTCTAAGTACTCTTTTACGCCTTATGAAACAAGCCCAAATATCACCAAACGAACAGGTCTCCAAAGTGAGCAAGTCCTAAAATTCCTTAACATTCACCACCAACAACTAACTGGTGTCAACCTCAAGACCGCCCTTGAGTTGCGGTCCCTGGACAGCCCAGAGTGCGGGTCACCACGGACCAAGGCTTCAAGCTCCCCAAACACAGAGAAGGAATGAGTCTCGGACCGCAACTCCAGACTTCGTTGCCCGCCCACCCCTGCAGCGCGGAGTCCAGGGCGCCCACACAGACTCGAGTGCCGAACAAGTCCCCTCGGCCAAGTTCACGGGCAGTGCCCCGAAAGCACCTCTGCAGCCCAAGTCCGCCTCCGCGCGCCAGCGGCCCAGAGGCAGAGCAAGCACCCTAGGCGAGGATGCAGCGCTGCAGCCCGCACTTGGGGCACGGCTCTGGGGGCTCACGCTCTGGGCTCCAGGCTCCTGGCTGCGGGCCCCTGCCCTACCCAACCCCCAGCAGCCTTGCCGGGCAGGCCGATGCCCACTCCTCGTGCCAAAGGCGCGGCGCTTGGTGGGCGCGCACGTTGACCACAGGAGAGGGCCCTGGCTCTGTCTACCGCGCGGCGCCCCAGCAAAGCCCGCTGCAACTCCGGGACGTTTTTTCCTCAGGGGTGGTCCCCTGGAGGTGCGGAGATTTTAGGGAAAACCTAAAAACTGTCCGCTTGACGAGAGCCCTCAAACCAAACAAAAGGCACTTGGGGCCGAAGAGAAAGCTAGAGAAAGCGACCAAGACATGTACCTGAGTGAGACAGATGGGAGAATACATCATGACTTCGCCTTAAAACACACTTTCCTGGAGATGCCCACGAAAATCTTCCAGAAGCGAGAATTTCATCTATTCATTTTACAGTCATGGGAGCCCCGCGGTGCAGATCAATCAGGACGGGGTACAGCGCCGGATCCTCGTAACTTCACCTCAGACCCAGTCCTCCTTAAATAGCCAAGCTTCGAGTCCGCTGGGCGCGCTGCGTTTCCCGGGGTGAAATCCAATCTACACCTCGAGCCCTCCTGCCGTCCGCGCGCACCGGCCCTGCCCGCCGAGCCGCCGCCGCCGCCGCTGCCGGCTGCTTTTCGCCTGGGTTTGGGGTTTGCTTTCTGTTGTGCGGTGCTGGTGGTGGTGGTGGTATGGACGGGGGCTTGGGGGTGCGCGAAGGTTCGGAGTGGGTTGGATCGGGGTGGTGGTGGTGGCGGTGAAATGCTTTTTCAAAAAAGGCGGGGAGGGGGGCGCAAGAGGGCGGGCGGGAGGAGAGAGAGGAGAATGTGTCACCGCGCTGGGAAAGTTCAAGGTTACAGCCCGGAGCACTGCGGCAGGATTCTGGAGTGGCGGCCGCAGGCGAAACTTTGCCGCGAGCCGACCATGTGTGTGCGCGAATGGGGGGGGAGCGCGAGCGAGTGCGCGCGGGTGGCGGGGTGCGCGCGGGAGAGGGCCGGGTGGGGGCGGGGAGGGTGGGGGGAGCGGGGAGGGAGGGGGCGCGAGCGCAGATCTCCGGGGCGGAAGAGGCTTGCGGTGCGCGGATCCCGGCTGCAGCCGCCGGCGGCTCCTCCACGCCGGCCCGCGCCTCTGACCCGGCCCAGCGAGGAGGCTGCTGCTTCTGTTGCTGTTGCCGCTGCGGCCCAGAGCCCGCGGGGGAGCAGCAAGGATCTCCAGAAAAAAAAAAAAAAAAATCCCCAACGATAAATCTCGCTCTCCCGCTCGGCTCCAAACTCCTCTCTTTTCTGCTCTGGGCTTTTTCACCCCCCCTCCCTTTCGCTCTTTCTTTCGTTGCAAAACTTGGAAGTTGAAAAATTCACCGGTTCCACCCTCTGGACCCCGCTCCAGCTCTCTCCAAATCAGACTTAAGGATTGTTTTATTATTTAATTACACAATCATCCCTTTACTCCTCCTCCTGCAAACGCGCATTCCTTTTGCACCAGCCTCTCCACACCCCCGCCCCCCACCTTCCTCCTCCTCCCGCTCCTCTCCCTCGCTCGCTGGAGCGCTAGCTTTCATTCGTGAGAGGTATCGTGCCGGTGCCACGGAACCATGACTTCTGATATTTTTTTCTTCCCAACAACCCTTCTTTCCGCTCCCCACCCCGCCAATCGCGCGCACAAATACATGCACCCCCCGAACGCCCGCCCTGGAAGTGGTTTTTCGGACTGGTTGCGGACTCTTAAACCGCGGGACATCCAGTGGGAGAAGCACTGAGCTGTTCTGGGCCCCTGGAAGGAACGAATGGAAAATTCCCTCACAACCAAGCTACCCCCGCCGGGCGCGGGCACAGCAAGGACCTGGAGCCCGAGGAAGAGAGGGCCTGAGCAAAGTTGGGCTCAAGTAGTTGGGGCGCGGCGCCCCTGCTCGCCCGGCCCTAGCGCGCGCGGGAAGGAAGGGGTGCGGGGGTCTTTCCGGTCTCCCCGAGGCGGGCCCGTGCCCGAGGCAGCTGCGCCCCAGCGACGCACCGCGGTTTGCCGCCCTCCCTAGGGGTGCTCCGCGCACGTGGCCTCGCTCGGAGCGGGAGGACCGGCGGTGCCGCCGCCGCCTCCTCCCCTTCCCTCCTCCTCCTCCTCCCTGCGCCCGGTTCCGCGCTCCTCCTGCGGCCCCGCTGGCAGCGTCCCAATCCCCACCCCCCAGGGCCCGGGGCGCCGGCGGAAAGCGGCTCCCTCCCCGCCGAGGCGCAGGCAGGGCGGGGCCGGGCGGGCGGGGACGCGCGAGGGGTGCGGGGCTGCCGCAGCCCCCTCCGGAGCAGCCGGGGCCACTGGGCGCCCCGCGCGCGCCCGGCTCCCGCGCCGCCGCCCCGCCCCCACCCGCCGGCGCCGCGGGCCGCGTGAATGAGCCGGAGCGGGGGTGTCGAGGGCGGCGGTTCGCCTGGCACCCTTTTACGCTCCGGCTCACGCTCAACGCCGCCCCCCAAATTCCGGTGTTCCGCAGGGGCGGGGGAGGGAAGGTGGAATCAAAGGCTGCCCAGACAATAGAGAAAGGAAAAGTGAGCGCCTAGGGCTCCGCGCCCACCTAGCGGGGTTGCCGGGGGTGGGGGGGCCCCCAGTGGAACCGAGGAGCGGCCTCGAGCCAGCCGGGCCGTCCCGCTGTCGCCCGGGCTGCGCGCACGGGTGTCTGCCCCGCCTGGCGCTCTCCCAGTGCATTCCCGCAACTTTTCTCCCGCCTTCTGCCCACCGTCTCCCCTTCTCCTCCAAGCGGACCCGAAGGGACCAGTGTTCCCCCACCCCCCACCGCCCCGCACCAAGTAGGAGTTATCCACATCAAGCATTTCACAACAACACATCAAGAAAAGTAGGCAGGTTCAAGTCAACCATGAAATGGTCACTTTTTAACCCCGTCCTGTCCTCATTAGGGAAATGCTCAAACACAGTCGGTTTTCAAAGAGGGCCCTTAATGAGGCGCGCTTGCCAAGTCTACCAGCTGCAGCCCCCGTAAACGAAGGGCCGGGGGAAGAAAGGCGCTGGGGGTGGGGAGGGGCCCAGGAGGGGTGTTGCGGGTCCGGGACGACAGGTAAAGTTGGGAAACTGCAGAAAGTCTCCGAGTTAACCCTTTAGGGGTCACAGGCGCCCACGCCCACCGCCAGCAAATCTCAGTCTTAATTTCCTTTGTGCGGGTCATTTCTTCTTTTTGAAAAGCTGGGATAAGGTTGACAGTCTTTCTAGATGAAAGACGTGAGGTGGTAGCTGGGGGTTAATCCCAAATAAACACTTATTTCTGCCTTTTTTTTTTTAAGCAACCTGGTCTTGGGTTTTAAGAGGGAGAAAAATTATCCCCAGACAAAGTAAAATCCAAAGCAGCACTTTATCTTGCACCGGGCACTGCTTCCTTTCTGCGCACCCGCCCGCCGTCTGAGAGGGGAGGGGGTGGGGAAGTGATAATACCAGCTTTAACTACTGGAGTTTCCCTTTGAACAAATATTCAATTTAACCCGAGTTAATTTACCATAAAAGACATTCCCCTTGGCACGAATGCTCCCCTGTCCTCGAGCACACCTCTTTGAATGCCCGGATTCAGAAGCCATTATTTCGGGGTCTCTTTAAAAATCCAGCGCCCATCTCTCTCCTCTCCCTCCCTCTCTCCCTCCTCCCAACACCCACCCACCCCCCACCCCCGGCGCTCCTGGCACCGGGAGAGCTCTCCTTTCAGCCCCCCGAGCCCAGAACCAGCCGTTGTCCCCTGGCAAAGAGGCCCGGTGCTGAGCCCCGGACGAGTGACTCCGTTCCTCCTCCCCTCGTGAGCTTCCCTTCCCAGCAGACACCGTGTCCCCTTGCCACCCAAACTAGATTGCATCCAAAAGTTGCTCACAAGCTTACAAAAGAGGGAAAAAAAAAAATTTAAAAAACCAAACTGACAACCATTACACAGAAGAGCCCACAAAAGCTGCAGCAGCATCCAGCAGGGGCGAATCACCAGCGCCAGACCCAGGTAAGACCGCAGAGAAGGGAAGCCGGCTGAGGCCTCCCAGAGCCATCTCTTAGGGGTTCAGATGTCTGTCAGAGGCTCCAGGTGTGTAGGGTGCTTGTGCCTGGGTTCACTTTGTTGGGCCAAAAAGGATATAATTTGGGGGTTTGGTTTGTTTCCAAGAAAAAGGAAAATGAGAAAGCAGTAATGGTGAGGTGAGGAAAACCCAAAAGGAATGACGAATGAGCCACAGAGATGTCCTGGAAGCAGGGCTTGTGGGAGTGCTCCGTAGATGGGCCTGTGGTTCTCAGACTCTGGGGGTCTGAATCAGAATAGATGATCGCCTCCTCTCTTCCCCACCCCCCAAAAGAAAAAGTCCAGCCAGTGCCAAGGTCACTACAGGCCTTCCCAGTAAGAAGTCTAGGAAAATCTTGAATGGTGGTCTACAGGATTTGGGTAAAAGGAGACAACTGGCTACTGGACACCCACACCTAACTGCTGCCCTAGTTTTAGCAGTGCTTAAGGTCCCAGGCAGAAGAGGGAACAGAAGGAACCTGGAAACTACTTCTATTTATCCACTCTTCCTGCCCCACCCCAGCACATCTGTGCCATCTGTATTGACAGGGCTTTTTCATCCTCTAATGCTAGCAAAATGAGCCAAGTAGACAATGGGACTTACCTCTCTTCTTTGCCTTCCCACACTGAAGGGGTTAAAGCACTGGCTTGACCAGCTACTGGTATGCACCCCAAAACCTGGCCTTGTGCAGGACTCCCTGCTTAACTCATTATTCCCACTCACAAGGGAGGGAAGCTTCCAGCTCTTAGGAAGTGCACTGATTTCTGCATGCAACGCCGGAGTTCCAGTGCCTGGCCCTTCCAACCCCAACTTCATATCTACAAGCCAGGATTTTGTGTCCTCAGTGTGAGCCTTTGATTTACATCTCAAGTATCTCCCCAGATTGTTTTTCTTTTAACCTTTTTCTTTCTAAAGGAGCTGCAGCTACAGGTTGCAAATCCTGGTTTTTTTTTTTAAAGGTTTCTTAGAGCTTAACAAAGCTGTCATTTTCAAAACCCCCAGACCCCCTCTTTTTTTTTTTTTTTTTTTTTTTTTTAGCTTTTTCATGTGATTTGCAAGGAGGCTCTGGAAGGCAATTCCACACACCCTAGCTGCATCGCCAATATCAATATTTAAAAACTAAATACAAAAGAGACAGATGACCTCCTGACCCCAGGAAATAGGCCTGCAAACAGCAAGTATCCATTCTCTTTTGCCCAGAGACCTACCCTTCTTCCAAAGGAACCACAAAAAAAATCATACATGTGTAGCCTGGAAAACACAACTTTATATCCACAAAGAGGACAAGCAAAAATCCACACCAAAAATGCATATATAAACAACCAACAAGTACTGAAATTGCCTGCACTTGATGGGAATTGCAAAATCATGCCCAACTCTCTGAGCTCTTAAACTACTACTGTCAAATTAGGGTAGCAATTTTTCCCCACTGGGGAATTCACAACCAGTTAGTTTCCCCACCCCTACTGCCAGCCCTTTTCCTTTCACTGAAATGAATAAATAACCTTAGACTTTTTCCTTTCCTCTGGGAGCTGTTTGGTGTCCCCTGAGGACAAAAACTAAACGAGAAAAATGACACTGTTAATAATGCCACTGCTGAAATGCCTGTACTCAACTGTCTAAAAAAAAAAGAAAAAGAAAGAAAGGAGACAGAAAGCAAGCCCCACTAAGTGTATCTACATATAGGATCCATTTACAAGTTACAGTTCCAAATCCACCCAGACTGGCTGCATTCCCCCATTCAGGTTAGATGGTGTCCACTTCTTTACAGCTGCCAGTTCATCACAGAAATTCCCAACTTCAGAAGTCATTTGCTCCGCAGATTATAAAGTCAACAGATTTTTCACACCACGATTTGAAATTTGAACAATCTTAATAGTTGCCTCCCTTCATTGATAATGCTACAAAGTTTGCAGAGGCTCTCACACAGCCTCTGCCGCTGACCGAATTGTGGTTACAATGTTTCCCTTTTTTCTAAATCACAGATCTTGGAAATTACACTGTCATTTTATTTTTACATGGAAATATGCTTGAGTGACATATGAAATCAGACATTCACAAAGATTTGTCCAATATGGCCCAGCACTCTTTACATCCTTTACAAATGTGAAAAGTGCATTTCAAACAAAAACATTTTGCACCTTTCTCCAGATTCTTCTTTAAAAACTGCTCTTCTATTAGAACATCACAACAAAGCGTATCAACGGAATTGTGTCATTTAACTTTCAAATTAGAATTTAGGATGCAGTTGTATAATTCCGAGCAGAAAACACTCCATTGGGCCTGTAGAGAACCTATGTTCAGTAAACTTTATCTCTGAATGTATCAGAAACATTTAAATGGCACGACAAGCTAATAAATTTCAAAGCAATAGTATTGTCAAATTGTGTGATGTCACAAACTCGGAAAAACAAAGTTACAGATGTGTGTGATATCACAATCACTCAAAATTATGCTGCTGCTCAATCTGACCCTATTAAAATTAAATGGAAGCCCATGTCTGCTAAAGAATAAACGCAATTTATTTTGGACATCAAACAACGAATCTGTCACCATTTATTGTATGAAACAGTCAGCTAATCAATTTCCTATTAAAATAGCTTTCAACAATACTCGGCTTTAAAATTCATCAGGGCCAGTAGAAACCCTTTCCAAGTGCCCAAGAATGCAGACCCAACCACGGACGATAATTACCGTTCTAATACTTTTATTGCCCAAGCACTTTTTCCTATGCTCCTCATCACCGAGGCAGGAATCTGCAGTATATTGTGTCAGTGAGTTGGAGCGCTTGACCTTTGCCCACGTATGATTTAATAGGGACTTTTCAGCGCCGGAGCTTTCTCCATCTCTCATACCATTAAATGAAAACATCAAACCTCAAATGTAAAACTGGAAACCACAACGTTTTGTGTTTCACAACTCTTTGCAGTTTTTACTCAGGCTGCTTAAAGGTCAGCTCCTCAGCCCCGCTCCCCCCATGGCTCTTCCCTGCACGGGGCTTGCACTTGAGAAGTCACACTCATTCTGAATTTGATTAGATCTTGAACTCCTCAGTCCCATACACACACGCAGCCTGCTTATTTACACGTGCATTCTTTTCTAACCACAGGAGCATGTGTGTCTGACTTTCTGGATATATTCCATTCTACAGCCTATTTAAACGTCCGTTGGAGTAGGGGTTCAAAAGTTAACTTTTTCCTGCCTGTGGGAAGTTAAAGTTCCCAAGGATGGTGCTGTAAGATCCGCTCAAAGAAAGTCAGAGTTAATCTTGTGTGTTTTGGCGCCTTTTCCCTGCCAGCTACTGTACTGAGAGGGAGGGGGTGGGATAGAGGAGGGGAGGGAACAAACTTGCAGATCTCCTCTGTCCCGTCTCAAGTTCAATGGCAGTTCTTCCAACCAGAGAAAGATGGCCATGTTCACAGCCCTAATAGTCATTCCAATCACGCCACTTCGGCATCTTGTGTCAAAGTCGAAACTGGCTTCCCCACCCCCTTCAACCTGAAAGCTGCCAAGTCCTCTCCCACTCCACATTCAACCACAACTTAATGGATGGGATATTGTGCATTAAAATATGTCCCAGACACACTGAGGGCATGAGGGCAAGACAGGCAGACACACACACACACACACACACACACACACACACACACACACACATTACCCAGAGGGGGAAAATGCCCTAGAGCAAAAAAAAAAAAAAAAAAAAGCAGCAGGGTGGAAATAAAAGGTATTATCAGGAGTGAGAAGAAATCCATCATCATCTTTTTAAAGGTGGGGAAGAGAGGCTGCTGCATCAGGACTGAATACTTTGAGATTGAAGCTTCACGGGACATGGGAGAGGGGCTACAATTCAGAATGAACACCAGTTTTTAAAACTCCAAGACACCAATCAGACCCAAGTACTACTTGCATCGTTTTTTAAAAGAAAAAAAATGCATTTTAAACGAGACTGTGCGACAAAGCAGGACTTCAAAATGCGGAAAGTTATGGTTCAAGCAGAGAGAATGGGCCACAAGCTACATCCAAGGTATCACACGCATACAGTAACTTTCTCCAGCAATGGGGGAAACAGGGAGAACGTAGGGAATGCCAGATTCCACAATGTTTAGGCTCAAGGTGTTATTGACTGATTCCCGCCACGAAAGTGTGCACCCGGACTGAAGTTGGCAATGATAAAAGTACACAATTAAGTTCTGGAATCCCAGCAGTACACATCAACATGTAAAGCATGAACGACATATTAGGAAAGTAACAGAAGGAACTTTTTGCAACGCACAAACAGGGAGCGAGAAGGGGAAAAATCCTGTTTGCATGGGGGTGGAGGGGTGTGCACAGGACGAATAATACAAGCAAAAAAAAAAAAAACCCGCGTTGTGGCAAAGTCACATACTATTGCACTGTATGGCATTAAATTAAAAGAGATCTTGACCGAACCCTGGGCCGCTGACTTCACGGGTCTCAGGTACAGATATGTGGCTTTTCTCGAGGGGGGGTGTGCTTTTATTGTGCTTAGTTTTTGCTTGTTTGTTTGCTTTTGTTTTTAAAAGCAATCCGGGAGGCGCAGTCTTCTATTTTTGAACGCTTTATTTCTGCACGGCCACACTTTTTGGCCGGCGAGGAAAAGGCGGCCAAAGTCAAGTGTAAGAAACAGCCAGCCCTCGGGTGTGGAGATCCGGTTTTCCTTGCCCTCACTTGTAGAGAAGACTGTGTTTCTCGTGGCGGACTTGAACGCCGTCCAGAGTGCGTGCGTGCGTGTGCGTGTGTGTGTGTTGGGGGGGGTGGTTATTGTTGTTTCAGCGGGGCCGCTCCGGCGGCGCGGGGCTGCGCGGGGCAGACGCAGCCGGCGGGGTCGCGCGCTCGCCCCTTCCCCGCCCTCGGATTGGCCTGGTCGGCGGCGGCGGGGCTGTCCCGGAACCGCCACCCCGGCCGCGCACCGTTGCGCGCTCGGTTCGCGCGGCGCCGCGGCGCCTCCCTCGCTTTCTCTTTCTCCGGCTCGCCGCGCGCCCTGGCCCGCCCCGCCCCGGCCGGCCCCGGCGCGCTGCAAGCGCGGCTCTTCGCTTCCGCCAGGCGGCGGGAAGCAAACCGAAAGGAGGAGCCGAGGGCGGGCGCGCCGCGATGCATATTCATCAGGGCTGCTGGGGGAGGAGAGGCGGGCGCGGGGGGACCCCGGGTGGGTGTGGCGGTCTGCGCCGTGCGGGCGCCCCTCGCGAGCGCGGGGCCCGGGTGGGAGTGGGCCGGCTGGCGCGGCTCCCCCGGAGGGCGCCGGCCTTTTGTGCCGCGAGTCTGGGCAGGAGGGCTGCGAGGGCGTGCCTGTGCGGGGTGTCCTGCTTGGCGCGCCTTTGTGCTCCCGGTTCACGCGGGTGCCCCCTATGCGGGCGTGCAGGAAAGGGGAGGCTGCGGGACTGCGGTGCCGGAGACCTTCACCTCGGCCTGACACTGCAAGTTAAGGACTTTGCGGGGACGTCCCTGCCTCCTGCCCCGTAGCCGGCCTCAACACCACCAGGCCACGTTTGTTTCCTTGTGGCATGGGCCACGCTGCAGAGCGTGATCAAAACGACCTGAGCAAGCAAGCGAGCCAGGAGAGCGCATGCTGACTTCTGTTTATATGCAGCCGTGCGAAGGTCAAAAAACACGACAGTAATTTAGGGGTAGGTGGAAGAAACAAGCAACACCGAAGAAATAGACCACCCCGGGGTTCCCCACAAGCGAAACACTGTAGAAGAGCTAGCGTACATTGAGTAGTTTTTTGTTTTTAGGTAGCATTGTTGGAAGTTAAATATACATAAGAAGGTTTAGTTTTTTCTTTTAAAAGAAAACTAATCCTGTTGTTTTCATTTTAAGTATTTGTAGTTGGGTGGCAAAATAATGCAGACTGCTTAAGTTGTTACATAATTTTGATTTTGAAGTATTAGATGTAAGAATACAATACCAGCGCTGAATTCGCTTAGCACTAACCCCACGTGTGTTTAGAAAAGACTTTATTACAGAGAGCCTGACTAATTATGTAATTGTACAACAGGTAACAATAGCTTCCAATATCCTGGAAAAACCCTATTCAATTATGTGATTACCAGCGAGACCGGAATGGCTCTAGATGAATTCTTCTTATCTCTCTACTAAATGTGAACATGTCAGTATTTTAATCCCAATTATGTTTACCCTCAAAGTCCCAGAGGACTTAAACAACATTGTTCAGGTGCATAGTTCCTACAACACACACTATAAAACAAGACTTTTGGCCTCATCCCTCCTCCCCTCCAAAAACAAAACAGAAAAAGGCTTCCTCCACCATCCCACCCTCCTTGTACCTGCCTGCAAACATACATACACACTGTATGGGTATTTGAATGAATGTAAATATTATGCATACCTATTTTCAGTGTATTCACAAGTGGACTGACCCAGTTTGGCTTT
This sequence comes from Ochotona curzoniae, assembly GCF_017591425.1. Lineage (NCBI taxonomy): Eukaryota > Metazoa > Chordata > Mammalia > Lagomorpha > Ochotonidae > Ochotona > Ochotona curzoniae. The sequence continues at coordinate 46,769,115 of NW_024467106.1, read as the reverse complement.
AGAAAATGCCCAAGTTAAAAAATGGATTGTGGACCTGCAAGTGTGAACAGTTCCCAATTTCTCACCTGAGAAAAGCAACACAGCACTGGATATATCTGTAATAACCAGAGCCATGTAACTTGGGGAAGGGAGAGTAATGCCTGGGAGGAAGAGGAGAACGCCAAATGCCTCTCCACATTCAGCCACAACTTCCCACGGAAAATTAATTTTTAACATCTATCTTGCTCTGAGTTAAGTATTTTTACCTACCCAGGCTGGTATAGCTATAATTCAGTCAACCCAGGCAGTTTAAGTGGGGAGCAGACATGTTTCCATTCTAGGACTGCCTAATGGCAGTTTCGTGGTCAAGTAAATCACATTTAAGGCTAAGGAACCAAATGCAAAATATGAAAAGCTAAAACAGCTGAATCGAACAAACAAACAAACAAATGATCTAGGGTGGGGCAGGGAGCGTTTCCCCTGAGCAGTGTTGTCAGATACTAAAACTTTTCCAAGTCTGCCACACAAAGTGCTTCTCTTGTCACCATCGGAGCCTGTGACAGAGTTCCAATCCGTCTCTACATCGACTTCATGTGCAGGAGAAGTGACACACTGGAATCTGATTTTCTGGAGAAGATGTCTGAGGACATGAATTGGGAAAAGAAACATAAGAGTGAGCAAAGTTTTCCCTCCGTTCTTGCGATGACTTGGAGGAATCTAGAGTGTGCGACACCTGTCAGTGGATTGCTTCTGAAGCATATTATTGAGTAATAAAATGTACCATTGCATGTCATGTTCTGGCTTTTGTAGATGATCTTTTTTCTATTTGCATGTCATTCGTTTCTTTTGACATGGGAAGCTTACAAGAATCCTTATTCTTATACCGATCACTCGTCTGTCAGCTATGCACACAGATCATCAGTTGATAATGCTGGAGGTTTATAAAAGGAAACGGGTTTTCAAGCATGTCTTATAGAAATCTGTCTTGCTAATTTGTAGTCATCACCGTGTATTATTGCGCCTAAGTTTTTTAATTGGCAAATGATCCTGCACTTTTCATCGATAACATTGGCTGATTTTTCTGCTTTTCTTATTTTGAGATGTAAATACATAATGCAGAAATTAGAAGATGTTTTAAATTATATGCTGCTTTTAAAATTAAAATGATCTCAGCTAAAAAATTTCCAAGAATATAATTTAAGATCTAATATATATTTGAATATTAGTCTTGGTTAGATAGAAATTACAACTAATTAATTATTTTAAAAAATAAGAACTATCCAAAACAACAGAAGCACTCTTGACTTTAACACATGCAACTGAGGCGGTTACAGTTTTTTTTTAAGGTTTTATGGTTTATTGAATTATTTTTGTGTATTTTTTGCCTTAAGTTGCAGGCACAGTTTGTCCCATAGAACTTACTGGAAGCTTCACAAGTGCAGTCACACTTTAGATTTTTCTGGTTCTTTCTAAAGACAATCAACTGGTCATGCAGTTTCTGGATGTTTTCTTCAAATTAAGAAAATTTTTTTAATGTACTAGCAACATCTCTGTGTGTTTATCTCTGAGAATAATCACTATATAATTATTTCTAAAAGGCATACATTATTACAATGCTTTATGTCATGATGGGGTAATTTTCAGTCATTACCCCAAAGGTGTTTATTTTGTCTTACTTAACCATTTTCTCAAAAATATAAAAAGCATGCTTTATTTATATCTATTATTTTTATATTATTAAAGGGCTACACACTGATTTATTAGATAATTATATTTAGCCCATTATTATACCAGGATTTGTGTAACTCTAATATATATAGTAGAAATAATGGAATATTTAACACTCAGTGCTAAAGAAAACACACACTATCTTGTAAAATAATTGGACAATCGTTTAGAATTTGGGTGGAATTTTGAGAAGACAATGTATACACTTATCTAAACATGGGTCTTACTGCTGACAGACAATAGTTTCAATAATTTCTTAATTATAAAAAAAATATTTAGAGGGTTCAATTAGAGCAGTTATAAAGTGCCAAATCAGAGCATATTGGCGCATTTAAAAGGTGAAGCTTGTCTCCCTGAAGGCTCTTTTTAAGGAGCAGAGGATGCCTATCTGGTGAATTGGCCCGTAGATGGGAAACTCAACCATCAGTTCCACATCCTGGTGACCGTTTTTATTTTTCATTGGCTACTGCCGTCTTCAGCTGCAAGCCTTTAGGCCTCACCTTTACATATCGATTGGAAAAACGAGCAGTGTCTTTCCCACAAGACATAGTTGCTCATCACACAGAACTGTATCTGCAGAAAAGACTTAAGGAGATTTCCAGATAGTATCTTGCTATGGAATTGAAACTTTCTCGCTGCCCAGGACAGACACACTGGGTCATTTTCTAATCATTGAGAGTTTGGGTACAAAAATAAATATACATATGCAGTGTTCCTTCTTTCACTAGCTACATGCTGCACCTGTGCATACAGATCTGATGACATCTGCTAACACAATAAATCTCAAGTGGTTTGTGGTGTCATCAAAAACCTGAGATGGTGGTATGGCTCATAGCCTTCCCAACCCCAGGCTACGGCCTTGTTAAATTTCACAGGTTAAACAGAGGCAGACCAGACTCCTTCCATGTACCCACCAGAAGTTTCCAGAGTAGGTTAAGGTGGTTTACCAAAAAAGCAAAATAAAAATAAAGCCTGCAGCTGTGACTCAGTATGTGAAAAAATCTCTCTGATTTAACAGCTGTAAATCTAGGCTGTCTCCTAGCTTCAAAAAACAATTTTATCACAATTGTTAAGAATTCTCAAATTGAAGTATCAATCATTTCTTAGTCTCCTTCTGTCTTAAAGACAGTTTAAAAAAATATGCACAATTACATCTTCATATCTTGCTTACTCACACTTTTATGTAACATTAGAATCTCTACCATCAAAATGTCCATAAAAAGAAACAATAAATTTGAATCCATTTCAGCTGTATTGATAACTGAGCAAAGAAAAAAGCAGTGTTTTGTCAAAAAAAAATTTTTTTTTCAGGATATCTTGTGCCATATGTAAGGGTTCTAAAACAACAGAATTACTAAGGTATTTTTTTTAGCCATTTTTGAAAAAACAGAGGCATCTGGCAATACAGAAATTAGTGAGGCAACAGGAAGCAAGAAAGCGCTAGACAGTCCTCAGTACAGTCCTGGCAAAGGACCATCCTGCCTTTTGCCCAGCAGGCCACTTCCAACCAGAAAAGCCATGTCAAGCCCCCTGTATGCAAACCCTGTGGCCAATTCTCTGCAGTGCCCCAGGTTTCTGTGGCAGGCTGAGAGCAGGTCAGTACTATTTCTAATCACCCATTATTTAAAGATCAATAACCATATCTTGTTTTTCTGTTGCATAACTCAGAAATTCCAGGTGAAGCCCAGGAGGGATTCCTTCCTTCTGCAAACATGCACTTCGTGCTGCTTCACCTGTGCCTAGATCTTGGTTGGGCTAGGTGCTGCCTTGCAAGGATGGACAACAGTTCTTGAGTATCCCTGCATGTATGGCACAAAGGCCTTTGTGTTAATATTCTCTTCTAAATTTGTTTAGAAAGACAAAACTTCCCACAGGGTATTTTTAAAGCCTTCAAATAAACACACTAAATAAAAACCAATGGTTTTCTGCTCACTTTACCAGCATGTTGATGTGGGTTTGTGGAATAAAAACAGTGTTAATAGAAACCAAAGAAAAATGTAATTAGGGACATTAAGTCAGTTGCCCTTCCACCTCACCTCACCCACTAAAACAAAACAAAGAAAACCCCTCATAAAATATGTTCAGAAGCCAAACTAAGAAAGTTGGGAAACTTTTGCTTCATAGAAATATTTTAATAAGCAAAAGAAAGGGAGAGAGAAAGAGAGGAACTATGTTAGGTGGAAGCTTCTGGCACATACGGCTTACCTAACATGCAGTTAGTGCTGTGTTCTTTTGCCAGCTTGCTAGATGGTCGAAAAGGGCAAATTCAGAGATCAAGGTAGAAATACAAGTTTCAAAACCAGATTTAGTATCATTACCTCTGTCTTTTATTTTTCCTACTTAGCTCAGTCCTGAGCCATTCTCAATACTTCTTCTGCCATTATCTTTTAAATTGTTCTTACAACAGTAGAGACTCTTTCAATGTATAATCAAGGTTTAAAATAAACCCATCCCATCACCTAAAAATGTTTTTGCACGTATTTAAATATGGCATTTGCTGATATACACATCTGCAATCCTCTTCATTTTGATCTTTAAGTGGACACTGAATTTTACTTTGTAACTTTTCCACTTAATCTTTCGTTTACAACATTGATATTAGAGAATGGTTGAAACCTTGTAACATTCTAAAAAAAAAAATGTTAACGCTAGAAGGAAGTTTGAGACCTCAAGATAAGAGAGTAAGAAGCAAGGCTGACAATATACATCCTCCTCCCCAAATTTTATTGTGTTGAGATTTGTTGCCAAAACTTAAAAATTAGGATATTTTGTCTAAAATCCAAATATTCTACTACTCTTGGGAAACAGACCTTTTTGAACAAATGTTGCACAAGCCCCCGCCCCTACATCCTTGGATAAAAATGCAGTAGCTGCTGCCGCTTTTACGTGGGGTTTGATCTCCACAGTCCCCTGCGTTCTCTATTGTATTACACTGGCACACTGGCCTCATTTAAGTTACAGACTCGCATTCTATAACTTTGAGTCTACAATCCTTGATCTAGATCAAATGCCCTCCCTATGAATGAAAAATAAAAACAAGGTTCAGGGAAGTACAGTGACTTGCTTACAGCTGCTAAGCTAGTTAGTAGTGATGCCAACACTATAAACACGGCCTCCTGCCTCTGAACAAATGCCCTTTGTATTCGTGTTTATTTCAGAGCATGTGGGGAAGTAAGTTCTGTCTGCCAGTGGAAGCAGCCTCACTGGAACTGCTGTGACCACCCCCCCAGCTCCTTTACAAACTGCAGTGTCCAGGAGAACGCTGCAGGTCACCATCAGCCTTGCATGTCCACAGGTCAGAAGCCTGCCCCATAAACCCTCAGTTCACTCACAATGACTCCTCTCTCCCTTCTCTCACAGATAACACAATCCGTTTGAGGGAGGGTGATCTCTTAAAGGAATAGCTTCAAATCTGCTCTACTTAACAAAGGAAAGTCAATAGTTCACAATATCCTTGTCGAACATGGGCTCATACCACTGTGGATGAGCACCAACCATCCTAGAAAATGTGAGACCATGTTTTCTGGCCACTAAAGCATATATAGAACAACTGAAAAGTTTACGAGCCTAAGATTTGAGCTTATATGAAAAGGTCTTGAAGAAGAATCACTGTTTGCTACAGCTGAATTAAATGGGTAAAGATAAGAAACATGTATGTCTGATCCATACATCCATGCCATGCGATCCTGCCAAAGCTGCCTAGGCAGTGGGGTTTTCCATCATCACCATTAGGCGTCCTGCACATTGGCACTTGCTCCACATGCTCTGTTCTTCGGTGGGGACACCGTGATCTCTAGGCTTTGCTCCCAAATGGCGGTGGACCTGAGGACACACACAGCGTCATGGAGTCCCCATGGTAAATAATTGAGAGGCTCCTGCATTATGTACACATGGAGGTACAGTTTCCCTCTTGGCAGAGCCAGAAGAGGACCATATGCATTTGGGCTGGAGCTGATTCACAGGCGTGGCCTTAATGACCCTTGTTATAACCTAAGTGCCATCTCCACGGGGTAGCACGTAGACCATGCTCTGTGTTCCTGAATCTCCCTGAGGTCTGGATACACTAGCTCCTTCCAGACCACTTGAAGAGACTACCTGCAACTAGGATCTTCACCTTTGCTGTGACCAATTTGGCAGGCCCTTAATTAAGCAGGGCATCCCTGGGGTAATGGTTTTTCCCAACCTGAGGTTAAAAGGAGTGTCATGATAAATGATAATAATTAGCATTTACTGAGGTCTAACTAGACCTCTGCTCCGTGCTCAGCATGTCACATATATTATCTCAGCTCTTTTGAGGAAGAAGAGCCTGAGGCTTGGAAAGGTTAAGTAACCAATTGCAGATTTTGGCACCCATGATCCAGGACTTTCTCATTCCAAAGCCTATGGCCATGGCACAAGGGTGCAGACAGCAAGGACACAGGGCCAGATTATACCGGCTGAGGGTGGCTCCTTCACAGGAGCTGCCTTGGGAGGCTTCACATGGATGCCTCCAAGCATTACTATCACTCTTCTTTTGAAATTGTCTTTAAAACCCCAGGCACATTCTTTTAAATATTATCAATGGTGTAGATCTCCTTCCTTTGAATGTGGATTTGAATTTTGGATATAGCCATGATTCATTCAATACCCTGTGGTGATTAAAGGACTTATCTAGCTGGGTAAACCAGTTTGGGTCAGAAAAATGAGGCATGACAGAATGTAACAAGATTATTTTCATTCTCCAGTATGGTCTGAAAGTTGGCTTGCATTTGGAGACACTGCCTTTGGGGTGCAGTCCTGACTCAGCCACATGACTCGGGGCAAGGAATGTACTGAATGAGTCTTAACCACCATTTCCCTACCTTACAAAAGAACAGGAAAAAGCAATAGTGCTTCCACGTGGGTGTTTGGGGGTGAAAGCATTTCATTTGTCAAAGTAAGTAGGAATGCTTCTGAAACATGGCCCTTGCTCTCCTGGGCTTCCCTGATGCTGAGGGAAATGGATTTAATTGGGGATGTGTTACAGCTAGAAGGTTCTTCAGTTTTCCCATCTCAAGGCAATTCCCTTGTTCTCTCTAGGACGATAGGAAATGTCATGGCATCTTGAGCAAGCACTCCTTCATAAACATTTATGGAATTCCTGCCTTATGCCAGGCTCTGTGCTCAGAGTAGGGCAAGGTTAGGGACGACAAGAGCACTGTCCATAATTCTGGTTTGGTGACAGGCATAGGGTGATAATCCCCAAATGATAGGAAATGAGAACAGCTCAGAACCCATTGGCACAAGCAGTGTTAGTCATCCACTAAAGAGAACATTGTCACCTTTCAAACAAAAATATGCACCTGCTCTATCCAGGAGACACAATGTGACTAAAATGTTACTATTTTTTTTTAAAGATTTATTTATTTTTAGTGGGAAGTTAGATTTACAGAGAGGAGAGAGAGAAAGATCTTGTATCTGCTGGTTCACTGCTCAAGTAGCTGCAACGGCTGGAGCTGAGCTGGTCCAAAGTCAGGAACCAGGAACTTCTTCCAGACCTCCATGCAGGTACCGGGTTCCAAAGCTTTGGGCCATCCTCTGCTGCTTTCCAAGGCCAAGGGAACTGGAAGAGAAGTGCAGCAGCCAGAATATGAATCCCATATGGGATCCCGGTGCATGCTAGGCAAGGACATTAGTCACTAGGCTACTGTGCCAGGTCCAAACAAATATTATTCTAGCAGAGAAAAGGGCAAGAGGATTATAATGGAAACCCAAAGTCTGCAAGTCACTGTCATGAGTCCGGGTTCACTAGGCTGTTGAGTGAGGTCAGAGGGTGATCTGAGGACTCTACAAACCTTCTAGGAAGGTATTTATCAAAAGAAGATAGAGAAGTGGTTGACTGATCAGCTCAGCAATTGAGATGCTGCTAGAGACACCCACATTCCATATCGGAGTGCCACGGTTTGAATCCCACCTCTGCTTCTGATTCCAGATTCCTGCAAGTATATACCATGGGTGGCAGCAGAGGATGGCTTAAGTGCTTGGCTCCATGCCAGGCATGAAAAAGACCAGTATGGAATTCCTAGCTCCTGGGTTCCATGTGGCCCAGGGCTAGCTGCTATGGACATTTGCAAGTATCTCTAGTTGTCTTGGAATTCCTGTCTTTTTAAAATAAATCACCAAATCATAGATAAATAAGATTTTAAACAAGAAGGAAAAGAAGAGAGTGCAAAGCTGTCATAGTACAAAGCCAGTTAGGCTATCCAAGGAGGACAGGAGTATTATAGAGATTTCACAACTGATTTAGAATCACGGTGGCTTCTCCTTGGAAGCCCTCTAGAAGCCTGAACACTTTGAATGTCTTTCATTTCAAACTGATGTCCACTCAAATTTTACGAAACTCTCCGAAAATTTGGTCCTCTTAACAATCTTATAATACAAGAGGTACAATATTTTACAGACTACAGATAATGAAAGTGGGGTGCATAAAGAGTAAATAGCTCAGGCCTGGCGTGGTGGCCTAGAGGCTTGCATGCACAGGGATCTCATATGATTGCCGGTTCTAATCCCGGCAGCCCCACTTTCCATCTAACTCCCTGCTTGTGGCCTGGGAAAGCAGTAGAGGACGGCCCAAAGCCTTGGGACACTGCACCCACGTGGGAGACCTGGAGGAAGTTCCTGGCTCCTGACTTCGGATTAGCTAGGCTCCAGCCGTTATGGCCGCTTGGGAAGTGAATCATCAGATGAAGGATCTTCCCCTCTGTCTCTCCTTTCTGTATATCTGACTTTGCAATAAAAATAATAATAAGTCTTTAAAGAAAAAAGAGTAAATAGCTCCCCTAAGATCGCTACTTAATCAATGTCAGGGGCAGCATTTCAACCCAGGCAGTAGGGCTTGGCTCTAGAATCTTGGCTCTTAATTATGAAGTATACTCAACTTTTCTTCAACCCTCTGTGTGTACCACTACCACTTCCACACATCCAACACAGTGGCTTGTCCATCCATGAAATCTCTCCTTCTGACTGTGGGACTTCTAGGCCCTAGTCCTTCCTAACAGGAGGCATAACTGTGGGCAATCTTAGCACATCTGTCATGAGATTTCACACACTGAAACTTAACCTTTAAGGAGAAACACAAACTCAACAGCTTTGCCCTAAGTCTTTGGATCCCTGAAGAGCGAGACCCAAATGACTGTCCATCTTTCTCTTTTTGTGACTTAAATGGTATCTTGTTCAATCATTCAATAGGATGTTATATAGTGATTTAAATAATTTTCTGCAGAACATGACTATAGAAAGGTGCACATTTTAAGTGCACAGCTAGATGTAGCATCTGTGTTACTACCATCCAGATTAAGAAATGGAAAGTCACTGGCAATATGGAAATCACTTCCCACTCTGCCAATGCTTATCTCCCAGAATCCTTTCCAAAGACAACAATTGTACTGATCTCTAATTATTCAAAATTAGATGGTCTGTTTTGAACTTTGTATAAAGAAAACTTCCCAACATTTAGTCATTTTTAAAATCATTTATTTATATATTTGAAAGGTACAGTGACAAAGAGGGAGACAGGGAAGGGAGGAGTAAAGCTGGGGAGAGAAAGGGTGGGAGGAGAAAGGCTGAGGAGAAGAGTGAGAGAACTGCCTTCACTGATTCACTCCCTGAATGGCTACACAGCCAGCTCAGGGCAGGCTGAAGTCAGGAAACACAAATTCCACTTGTGTCTGATGTGAGTGACAGGAGGAACTCAGATACTGGGCCATGATCCCATACCTCCCTAGCACAGTAACAGGAAGCTACATTGGAAGAGCAAAGAGTCTGAGACTGGAACTGAAACTCCAATACGGGATGTTGATTGCAACACAATGCCCACCCCACCCCCCACCAACATTTACTGTTAGAAGTCTCAATGACTTTATTCAGCATTTCATGTGAGATTACCTTTTTCTACCGCAGAAGAAAGGTAATGTTTTCCCACATTTTAAGATCTGGAGCCAATATAAAGAACTGTGATGTGAAGATTCTGATGGACTTTCTATGTTTCTCTTGGGACACAAATCTGAATAGAATCTCTTACTAATGCAGCACATTTATGGTAAATATTAGTGCAGAATGACAAAAAGACTCCTCATGTGGTTGGACTAGTTTATACTTCTACCAGCAATGTCTGAGTTTTATTTCATTTGTTATATAAGTCTTTTATTTCGGACATATAACAGTATTTCAATCTGATTTTAATACGTATTTTCCAAATAACTAAAGAAGTTGAACTCCTTTTTAATTTTTAGTTGGCCACTTAGATATCCTCTCTTGGGAAATGTCTGCTCAAATATTTTGCCTGTCTCTTAGTTAGGTTCTTCTGACTTCTAAAATTTTATTTGCAGAAGTTCTTTATTCTTCATGTAATTTGTGGGAGATGTAGATTATGAAGAAACTCTGCATACATTTCTGTTTTTTTGTATTAGAGCTCACATCCACTGATTTACTCCCTAGATACCCACAATGGGATGGGTGGGGATACAGTAGGGGGTAAACCAGGAAATCAGGAATTCAATTCCAGCTCTCCTAGGTAGCAGGAACCCAGGGACTGAAGCCATCACTGCCTCCACCAAGGAGGCTGGGGTCAGGAGTCAAAGCCAGCACTAAATCCAGACATGCTAAGTTGGACATAGTAATTTTTAGCCAGCCTTTTGACCATGAGTTCAAACATCTGTCCCAACTCATCATTTCATCCCATTTTCCCAAAAATTGTTTCAAGCCCCCTTTTATACAGATACCAGCCCTTTCCCAGTTAGATTGTTACAGACATCTCTTTTGGGGAATTTGAATTTTTACTCTTCTAATGTAGCATTTTATGGGTCTTTTTAAAAAGACAACATATTTGTTGAAGTTTAATTGTCATACAATTTACTGCACATGTTTAAAGTGTTCAATATGCTAACTTTTTACACACACATACAGAGAGAGAGCAAAAGAGAGAGAGAGAGAGCGAGAGAGAGACCCATGAAGCTGCTTCCACATTTGAGAAACGCAACATCTCTATTACCTCCTAACATTTTTGTGTACCTCTTGGAATCCCTCCCTCCTCCTACTCTCTGTTGTCTAACATTATGACCTGGCTTGCATTTTCTAAAATGGTGTGCAAATGAAATCACGTGACCTTAATCCTCTTGCCCTGGTGTTCATTCATGTTATTGCATGTCTCAACAGTTCATTTCTTTTTGTTCCTAAGTAATATTCCATTACACTGTGTAACACAATTTATCTGTCACCTGTTGATAAGCAATTTGGGGATGTTTCCAGACTGGGGGCTGCCTCAAAGAAGGCTGCAGTGAACATTCATGTATGAGTCTTTGTGTGGACATATGCTTTCAGTTCTCCTGGGTAAATACTCAGGAATAGAATTAGGAATGGGCATATGACAGGTGCCTACTTAACTTTTAAAGAAAATGTCAAACTGTTTTTCCAAAAGAAATTGTATCATTTTACAATATCATTGACAATGTATGAGTTCCAGTTCCCACACATCCTCACCAACATTTAGTATGGTCAAGCCTTTTCACTTTTAGCCATTTAAAAAAGTATATCATGTGTCCCATTAACACATTAGCTTTTGTTTTCCTAGTGACTAATAGTGTTGAACACCCTTTTATGTGTGTATTTGCTATACCTATATCTTCTGTGGTTAAGTGCCTATTCAAATCTTGTGCCTGTTTAAAAAATTGTGGGTTTTCTCTCCTTACTATTGAGTTTTTGTTCTGTATACATGGTTGCAAAACTCTTCATCAGATATTTCACTTACAATATTCTCTCCCAGCCTATGTTTTTCTTTTCAACCTCTTATACGTGTTCTTGGGTGGAAAAGCAGAATTTTTAGATACAGATAAAATCAAAATTACAGATCTCTCTCTCTTTTCTTTTAGAACTTTTATAGTTTATATTGATTAATCTGAGTCAAATGTGTTTATTTGGTTGATAGGTACTGAAACCCATTTTATGTGTATATTAAATTATTCAAAACTACTTATTAAAAAGACTGATTTGCCTTTATGCTTAAATATAAATTGTTACCATATATATGGTTCTATTTCCGTACTCTGTGTTATGCTCCATTAATCTATTGTGATGCCAAGATCACATTGCCTTAGCTGCTGCAGTTTCACTGTGGTAAGCCTTGAAAGAGTGGGCCTTTGTTACAGCACTTGGGACAGCTGCATCTCATGTTGGAATGCTCCAGTTCAAGCATCAGCTCCACTTTGGATCCAGCTTCCTGCTAATGCACACCTGGGAGGCAGCAAGTGATGGCCTAGGAGCTTAGATCCATGCCACCCACCTGGGAGACCTGAATTGTGTTCCAGCCTTGGTGAGGCCTACCCCAAATTGATGGAGTGAATTAGTGGGTAGATCTCTCTTTGTGTCTATCCTTCAGTTTCTCTGCCTTTTAAAAAACGAGAATAGTTTTTTTTCTAAGAATCTTGAAGTCAGAATTTATTAATTCTCCAAATGTGTCCTACTTATGGTCTGATTAATACTTCAGGTAGTTAAGCATTCTCAAAGAAGCACTATATATATAGTGAAAAGGCAGATTTACAGAGGGGAGAGACAGAGTAAGATCTTCCCTTCATTGGTACACTCCTCAAATGGCCACAATGGCTAGCTGGAGCTGAGCTGTTGCAAAGCCAAGATCTAAGAGCTGCTGCTGGGTCTCCCATGTTGTTGTGCAGAGTTCCAAGGATTTGGGCCTTCTTCTACTGCTTTCCCAGGCCATAAACAGGGAGTTAGATGGGAAGTGGAGTGGCTGGGACACAAACCAGTGCCCATATGGGATGCCAGCGCTTGTAGGCAAAGAATTGGTTCAGCCATTGTGCCCACCCCTCAGGCAGGAACTCTTATAACTTGGAAGTGCAAAAAGTATCTGTAGATTTTAATTCCTTTATGCCTTTTGGCCTGAAAGTAAGCTTCATTCAAAGATCATTATTAAAAATACATGAACTCCAAAGGGAATGGATTGTGGTAGTATTAAACCAAGTAGTCATCAGCTCTCATGGTAGCTGGCAGCCAGCTGAGAGTCTGACCTCTTCAAAGGAAACTCCACAAACTGACCCATTGAGGATGGAGAGACCTAGGTGGGAAGTAAATGAAAGCACTGCTCTTATTCATGGTAATACCTGTAAGTCACCAGACACTGGCAACTTGTAAGTGCTGGGTGTTTTGCAGATGGCAACTTATTATCTAACATGCTTGGTATTTCACTTCCAGGAACGTGATTGAGAGCAGGGATCAGCAAGTGTTTTCTGAGAAGCACCAGACATTTTATGCATGGCCAAGTTCATGGAGCCCACACACAGAGAGCTCCTGTGCTTGTTTTTTAATGCTCTGCTGTCACTAGATTGAAACTCTTGAGAGTTTTTGCCCTTCTTTTATGTTGTTTGTTCTTAATTTTTATACAGGGCATTAAATATCCAATGCAGATTTTAGATTTTGTGGATCATATTGTCTTTGCCAATGTTACACAAAAGGAACTATAAAAAGTTTGTCAAAAATGAGCTCCAATAAAACTTTATGAATACTGAAATTTGCATTTCATATAATTTTTACATGAAGTGAGATAATATTCCTTGTTTGTTTTTCCCAGTCATCTGCAAAATAAAAGCCATTCCTAGATCATATACAGTCAGAGGGTTCTATTAGAGCTGTGGGTGATAATTTTCTAGCCCTTACCCTACCTACACTTATACATGTGTAGCAGGTGACATTTTCAAGAAGATTACAACAGAATTGTTCATGCATGCTCCAAAAGACAAACAACTAAAGTCCCCTGAATAGTAGACAAATGCATTGTAGTTTATTTATACACATCATGTGGCTGAAAGAAAGAAGCTAGCCATAAGAGAAAACAAGAAGCATGACTTTATTTGCATGAAGTTCAAAAACAGGAATATAGAGTACTGGAACCAAAATAAAATAAGAAAAGCAGCGAAGTGATCCTAAGAGACATCGTAACAGTGGTTAAATCTCCAGGGGGAGGCGATGATGAGGAGAAGCTTTCTGGGTTCTGGGCAATGTTGTACTTCCTGACCAATGCTATGATCACACTGTGCTTGCTCCATAGTTATTCTTTGAATGGTACCTTTTATGGATGTGGTCAGAAATGACCATCACAACATTTTAAAAGTTTCAGTTCTCCTTTTTAAACCTGGGTTGGCATTTTCAGCCCCTTTGAAGTTGAGAAGACACATTCAGGCCACTGGTTCTCCACTCTAAAGCTCCTCTAATGGCATTATGAAGACCTTTTATGTCCATCTGGCTCTGACCTTCACATTTCTCAAGAAGACTCTTCTTAGCATTCATACATCCCCTTTTCTTTTCAGCTAACTTTATCCAAATCTCCTCAAGGTGAATTCCATATTATGATGGATTCCATTGTCTTAAAGTCTTTCTTGTTTGTGAATTCCATCCCAAACCCAACTCTAATTTATCCCAACTCGAAATTATCAATAATTTCATTACTTTGAACTGGGAAGTAGATTTATATAATAGCTACTTTTCCTTTATTCCTCTGTTCTTCAGTGTTCATTCTTTCTTTACCCTTTCCACTGTTGGCTTGTAGTGTGTAACTGTATTTTGCGGTTCAACAGGGTAGAGCTGTTTCGGTTGGACCGTGATTTTTGTCCTGATCTCATGCAAGACTTCAAAGTTTGAAGTCATAAGTGAATGGCACTAGTGGAGGAGGGGAGAGTCGGGAGAATTAATCTGACACTGTCAGGAGTTAGACGTAGTAGTTGGGTCCTTAAGACACTGGGAGCAGTCCTAAAAAGATGGTTCTAGACAGGGGCTTGGCTATGAACTTGGAGCTGGGGCCAGTCACTTTGTTGGCTTCCTGGCTTTCCTGTGCTCCTTCCTCTACCAGGGCCCCAATATTATCTCTCCACCCTCATCAGATGCCAGTAGGGTCTGCCTCATAAACTGAGAGCTAAATTATACTTTTTTTTCTTTTGTAAATTTAGTTGCTTTGGGTATTTCTTTATAATGATAACTGACTACAACAAAGGCACAATTAGGAGAATATATGCATTCATCTTTGGAAAGGACAGAGTTTATGAGTAAAGCAACTACAATGTGAAACTCTACTTGACCTGTCTAATCTGAATTCATAACCAGTGGCCTGAATTCTCTGAAATTGCTTTTCCTTCATTTAATAAAATGGACTAATTATTACTGATAGAGAAGGTTATTGTGGGGATGAGATATGCCAAGGTTACATAAGAACACATTTGAAATTTATCTAGCATCATAGCTTGGCCTACTGTGTGATGCATAGTAAAATCACAATTGGAGATCAATTGCTTATCTTTTTCCTTTTCTCTCCCTTCCTTCCTTCCAGTCCTTTCTTTTTTCCTTCCTCCCTTCCTTCCCTCACAGCAGTTGTCTGCCTTCCTTTGTCTTCTTCCATTGTTTTCTGAATATTTTCAAGATTTTTCTGCCCATCCTCACTTACCATGTTAATATAGTAACTGCCTAAAGAGAACCAAAGTAGATGAATTAAGTACAGGAAAAATCAAAGGTGTAAAGATCCTGCTCACACACTTGGCAAGAGAGGACACAGCACATTCTTTACTTTCCTTAGCCGTCCCCTGCTACACCTTATTTCCCTTCGAACTTGGGAAAGCTCATGCCTAGACAACCAGGCTCTACATTGGTATCTGTAGAGAGCCTAGGAGAGATGTATCCTGATTTGAGGGATAAAAATCCCTTCCAGATGGACCATGATGCTGTTTGTTATCACGTTTATTGTTGCTCCTTTGCTTATTGTTGTTCAGAACATCTTGGTACATTCAGTAGAGATTGTAAGGCTGTTGGATGCCTTATTTGAATGCACACCTCAGTTAAAAGGATACTAGTAGTTGTTTCTGGAAGCATTTCTTTCTATTCCCCCCTTAAATATTTCTTTCTGCCTTTTCTAGAACAAACATCATTATAATCACTTCTTGTTCAAATCCCCAGTATCCCCATGGCTCTTCTTGCTCTGGCTGGTAGAAGCAACACCTCTGAATTCACAACCATCTGCAAATATCATTAGCTATTGTTTATTCCCTCTCCCACACTATTAATGAAGATGTTAATTAAGACCAGAGCTAACACTGACCCCAGCAGCAATCCACCAGACATTTATCCAACTGGATAAACTTCTGTTAGTCATTACCCATTCCTCATAGACATTACCACTACTCCACTCTCCTCATCTGTTAATTTAAAAGAGACAGGGGGAGAAAACCTAAGATTATTTAAAAACCAACACTTCAATACTTAGGGTTTCTGGAAAAGAATTTGGTAGGATATCAGAAGGACAATTGTCAGTAGTATGCATGAGTGAGAGTCAGCCTCCAAAAGAATTTGGCAATCGCCTGGCTGAGTGTCCGTGTTTCTGAGAATTCAACAATGGGCAGCAGTACTGGAGGACACCAACACAAATCCCAGAGCTTCTTCTAGTCCAACCATTTCTTTTCACAGATGATCAGACTGAGTCCCAAAGAGGTCAAGTGACTTCTCCAAGGTCATCATCCTAGTGATACAAGCTGAATTAAAACTTGGGGCCCCAACTTGCTGCCCTAGGCCTTTCATAAGCCTTTAGAAACAAAATCAATCTTACTGCACAGAAGTTCTGTGCTGACATCTGAATGTTAGCATTTGCGTACAAAATCTTTAAGCTCAAGGACTTGTGTCAACCAACTTCATCTTGTGGCCTCCAGCAAAGTGTCCTCTATGGCAGAAGTTCATTACATACCTAGCAAAGGAATGAGCATTATTCATCATGATACACTGCTCTCTTGATCTATAAATTAGTGGTTCTAAAACCTAGCGAAACACTAGAAGTACCCAGGGGAGCTTTTAAAAAAATACCGATGCCCACACCACACCCCTAGAGATCCTGATTTAATTGGATTGAAGAGAGGCTCAGGCACTACTAATTTTTTAAAGCTCCCCAGGAGATTCTAATGTGTTAGCCAGGGTTGAGAGCTACCTCAGAGGATAAAGTGTTTTTCCAAATACTCCTAAATTGAGAGGTTTCTTGTTCTATAGACGAGGTCAGTGCAGAACCCCTGGGACTTAGCAAGTAGAAGCAAGTCTTTCTCTTGAGCATGAAACAGACTGCTCTTCAAACCATTTCTTTGTACTGAATATGAACTGCATTGCCCTCTGAGAGTGATGTGGTTTGGAATCCACTGATCTCTTGCTGGTACTTATGCCTCAGCTTTTTCCCCCAGTCAACTTAACTTGAGCTTTCTAGGCAGAACTGCCTCTCCTCAGGTGGTCCAGCTGCTAGAAGAGACTTTCTAGAAGCAAAGACAAGCAAAAGACAGAGAACTTACCAGGGTGTGGAGGGGAGAGGGAACTTTGCTACATCAATACTCATTGTACACACTGCAATAACAAAAGCCTTCCTGCCACTGGCATGGCAATGCAGCTTAAGTAGATGAAGAAGATAGGTCAAAGACAAAATAAGGAACCAGAGACTCTGGATTCTTCCTAAGCAACAGCCCACCCCCACCCCCCCAATGATGAAATGCACAGCATTGGATGGCTTTAGGAGCTTCTAGGCTTTTAAATCAAACTTCGTGGTCTTTTCAGTTTCAGGGGAGCATCTCTAAGTGACTGAGTGTTCGCTAGTACTCGCTCTGCCAGAACTGGGGAATTTGAGAGCTCATGTTTGGCTGTGTACGTTGTTCACTGCCCAAGGGTGTCTGGTGCCTGGCACCTGACAGTTGAAATCTGCCCCAAGAAGAGATGCTTTCCAGAAAGTGCACACAGCTCAATTTGTAGTTTACAGAAAGGTGTCCCATGGACATTGTAAGGCCAAAAGAGGGAGAAAGATGCAGCGGGTTTTACAACCTTGTCACTGGGAAAAAGTGGCCTCTGATGAGCGCAGAGAAGCAGAGAAAAGAACAAGGCAATGCTAGGGTGTTGTGGGGAGGGGAAGCCTTTGCTGCAATATCAGTGCCTCTCAGTGGTTGTTGAGGCTATGATGAAACCGGAAAATAGTACAGGAAGCTAGGGAAATGTGGAAATGGAGTATCTGCAAGGCAGACAATAAGAACCATGGAAAAAGGAAGTCTGAGGTGGGAAATGTTTTTAATGTGTTCGTTCTCCCAGCAACTGCAGCCAGGGGGCTAGCCATGGCTCACAGGCTTGCCAGTTGCTGTTACAACCTGGTTTGGCTTCTGGCGACCAAGGAAAAGAAGGAGTCTCAGAGGCCAGCAGACTGGGACAGCAGTCTTCAACAGTGAGTGCTTCCAGATGCACCAACTTGTCCTCCCCCTAGTTCTACTCAGGAAACTGCTAAGCTAGAAAGTCACTCCTTGGGAGGGGGAAAAAAAAATCAGTCATCTTGACAAGGTCAGAATACCAAGAAAACAGCATTCCCAGTTGGGAAGTTGTGGGTCAGGACCAAGTTCATTAGAACATAGTCTTTTCTGCGTCTCCCTCCCTTCTGGTCACGGGGCCACTGTTGTTATGTCCTGAAGAGGAGAAGCGTTCTGGGGACCTAGAAACTATGTAAAATAATTGGATATTAAACAAGAATCTTCTTCCCCTTAATTTTTGTAATGGAAGAACCTTGGAAAAGGGGGATAATGGTGTACAATAATCCCATCTACTATTCTATTATCTCAGGTAAAACTGGAGCATGGAACATGCAGACTATTGTGTGGGCTCCAGTATTCCAATACTGGGACTCGGGGTGCTATGAAATTTCCACTGAGGTCTGAAAACTGAGATAATTTGGAACCTCTCCTCTTTGCTTGTACATGTGGAAAACACAAGGAAGATGGCATGAAAGTGAAAAGGAAGCAAGGAAGGCAGCAGAGAATGAAAGCAAGGAGAACACAGACTACACGCCTGGCCTGGCTCTTGACTTTTCCAATGATGTAATGCCATTTACCCTTTAGAACATTACTACCAGGTAGGACTCCTGGCCTACCCCTGGCTGCCCAGCTGTTAAGTAGCCAGATATATTCAAAAACGTGTGTGATTTCAAAACTCCTCCTCCTAACAAGTTGTTACCACCAGTGAAACAAACATGCTACACACATGTTTGTGTTTGTATGACTTATAACATGAAACTTTCTTAATACTGCCCATGAAGGTCAGTTTCTTCTTCTTCTTTTTTTAAAATTTTTGAGTTTTTTAAAAGTCTCCTCAAATTCAATGAGTTTTCTCCCTTCCATGTTGTTCCTTATTTTTTTTTTTTCAATCTGGTTTTGTCCATACAGTGTTGGAGGGAAAAGGAAAAGAAGGAAGGGGGTAAAGCCCAGCCCCTCCCCACTGCAACTCCACCAAAAAAAAAAAAAAATCCATCTGGTTCTGTGGCTTCTTGATCAGGTTTGAGGGCAGTTGGGAAGACACCTGCATTCTGCCAGCCCTGAGAAAGTTCTCTGACTTGGTTTGAAACATCCAATTGGATGCTGTTGCCCTCCACTGGCTTCTGACGGTTGGCAGTGTCCCTCTTTCCCCAGACACTAGCAATCCTTGAAGAAATCTTTTCAAGTAGCCATGCTCTATTTCCCTTAGGGAGGAAGTGAAGCATCTCGCCCGCCCTCCCTTCCTCCACCAGGGGACCAACCCCCAACTTTCTCATTTTTCTCTGAGAGGAAGTGGTAAAGGACCAGGGGTGGGCACGCTTGTGGCTGAGGCTGCCACCCCACGCCCTGCCAGGCAGGAGTGCAGGTACCAGATTTCACCTGGAGCAGATGGAGATGCCTCCTCCAGAGAAGATGGTCCTGTAAAGGGTTTATCAGAAGGATGTGCCAAAGCAGAGGCCTGAGCGGGGATGCCGTTTCCAGGCTCCAGGCTCTGTTGACTACAGTCTCCTTTTAGTGATGTTCCACACCCCCCCCCCCTTCCCTTCCGTCTTTCCAAGGGTTTGCATTCACTTTTATAAAGAAAAGCAGTCCCCCGGCCAAGATGCTTACAGTATTTTATTCAGGTTCTACAGAGAGGAGGGGAGGAGAGAAAGGCTACAAGGGGAGGGGGGCAGGGAGAGGGGTCTGGCTGCTGGGGAGAGAGGGAGAGACAGAAAGAGAGAAAAGAGAAGGCAGGCATGCATGAGAGTCTCTAGCAGTGCCAAGAAGCAGAGAAAGGGCTGCTGGGGGGGGAGGGGGTGTGCAGCGGGGGTGGTTATAAAAAAAAAGTGTGCCAGAATCCTTATAGAAAAGGAGCAAAGAACTGAACACTAGGAATGGGGTACAAACTGAGAGCAAAGGGACTTCTGGATCCTCTTGGCAAAGAGAGCTGCAAACAAAATACAAAATAGGCCACTGTGACCATTCGGAGAGACGGAAGTTCTGAGGAGGCAGTTAGGAGACGCCGCAGACACAGCCTAGCAAATAAATAAAAATAAATACCAGACTATGCTAATATGTGGAGGGCCTTTTAAAGGGAGGCAGAGAGAAGGAGGGCAAGGGGGAGAGGAAACTCTAGGCGGCTGAGAGCAAAACCAAGTGAAAGCAAAAACACAGCAGACACAGACACACACACACACACACACACACACACACACACACACACACACAGCCAGACCCCAAGAGAGACACACTGGGAGAGTCACACACAGAGAGAATGACAGACAGGGCTGAGGGAGGGGGGCAGGGGGCGGGAGTAGGGTGAGAGAGAAAGTCCCCAGCCAAATGAGGGAGACTTGGCAGGTGGACAGGAGCAGCCGGGCCAGGCAGTAACTGCACTTGCTGTGTCTCGTCTATTGTTGTCTCCAAGGGGGGCAGGGGGAGTTGTTTGTTTGTTTTGTTGTTTGGCCTCTTTGTCTCTTTTGTTCCAAGCAGTTAGTTTGCTTCTTTCCCAGACCCTGGGTTGAAGGAAGAGCTTAATGGATTTTTCTTAAAGGGACAGGCTTGTGCCCCAGGATTACCGATTTCTCAGTCCTAACCAGTTTCTAACCTAAATGACTGTTTTATGTTATTTGAAGACTCATTATTAAGAACGGAGAGTCCCTGTTTACGCTGGTTTTTTGTGCCTGATTAGCAAGAATAAACTGGTCAATTTCACTCGTCCCACTAAACCTCCTCCTCCAGGGCTGCCAAGACTGCAGGGGAAAGAAAGACAAAAAGAAGCAAACCCTACAAACAAAAGCAAAGGCAGAACACACAGCCATAAACAATTCCAAACACACATTGCTACACTTTTTTCTCTTCATTTTTTTCCCCCTTAAATCTGGGCGTACAAATCAGAAAGACAAACTTCAGGCTTTAAATAACCAGCACAAGAGAGACTAGTAAGGAAGAGGCATGGTGGGTTCCTTCTCCCCACAGCCACCTGGGGCCCAACACTGGACCCAGGGCCCTACACTTTGCAAGCCAGCCAGGCACTTCCCACCTCCAACTTGCAGGTTAAAACACCGGAGCTCCACCGGGCACTCCCATTCTCCACCTCCTTGGGTGAACTGGGCATGTACCCTGCAGCAGCCAGGTGAAGGTGTGAAGTTCACAGGGTCACCAAGGAACTGGAGCTGCTTTTCATTTATTTGAGGAGAGACAGAGGGATGGGGTCCTTCCAGGAGCCTCGGCATTTTGGTTTCCACGACAACTCCATTTCCTGTCACTGCAGCAATTGAAACAGGGTTTGCTCATTGAAATCTTAAATGCCGCCTCAGTTGATCTGCCCTCTATGTCCAGTTCCTCTACAGTCCAGCAGACCAGCGCTTCCCTTAATTCTCTCTTTCCCCCTTTACTCCTGCCTTCACCTCTCCCAGGGAAATGCAGGGTGCTAGAGATGAAACATACTATACCCATAAGGTGGGTCGGATCTAGGGTAGGGGGGTATGAAGTGGTGGGGATGGGAAAGGAAAGTGGGGGTGCTTTGACAACGAGGAGATGTTTTATACTGCAAGAAAATGCGAATCGGAGCTCAGGATTCTGCCCTCCCAAGGGCTGTGTCCAGGTCTGGGCTGTTACGGAGCTTCTGCTCTGCCCCCATGCCTGAGCCACCAACCCGGTCCTGGAGACACTGGGATGAAGTTGAAGAGCAGTGGCTAAGCCCTCACACCTTTATTTACCTCCATCCCCGCAGCAGTAAACACCCTTCCCAGGGCCGGCAGTGGGAGTCAGTGGCTGCTGTGGGCGCAGCTCTAGTGGGTACTATTTGGAGGGACTTGGAAACTACCAGTCTTCCCAGATGACCCACTATGGAGATTTCTCTGACACGCCCCCTCCCCCGTGGTGACACTGTGGTAGGGATCCGATGGTGTAGGGTGCAGTGCAGACTTGATTCCCCAAAGGCCCATCTGGAGCTGGGCCTGTCCGAAACGCTGCCAGGAAGGAGTGCAGAGAAAGCGTGGGACACGTGTTGCCCGGAGCAGTGGATATTAAGCGCGTGGGGTGGGGGTGGTGTGGAAGGGTGTGTGTGTGTGTTCAGGGGGAATAGGAGAGATGCAATAAGGGGAGCCTTAGTGAACCATCTCTCCTTCGGCAAGTGCCTCACCTCCACTGTCACAAAGGGTAGCACACTAGGCACCACCAACCTAAAGCCACAGACAGAGCAGGGCTCCACGGCAGCTGAACTCTCCCTCCAGCCCCAGGACACCGCTGGTGGCAGGCTTCGTCTACACTGTGGGAACACTCCGCCAGAATCCACGAATCCACGCTCAGAGGGGCCGCAGACCTAGTGAGGTCAGGTCCAATGTCACATCTGGCCCAGGGAGCCTCAGAAAAGCCGACCAGGAGAGCCTCGGCCCAGGAATCCCTGCCTCGCCACGCACAGCAGAGTTCCTTTCTGTTCCCTGCACGTGTTCCAGCAGCGCAGGAGGAGAGATTCGGCTTCACTAGAACATTCTATTCGGCTTGTTGGTTTCAAAGTTGAAGCCCCGGGAGTAGTAAATTTGGCCGCAAAAATCTCAAACCTTGCTAACTCTAGACAAAATAAAAACAGAACAGGCCGCAAAATCAACTAGCTCTGAGAGCTTTTCTTTGGTGATCACGGGGCCCATAGAGCGAGTTTTTCCTGCTTTCATTCTCTGCGTCTGGCGAGACCCCAGAAACGGTATCCTCTCCTGCCACCCACTCCCGTTTCCCAAACATCCCCGCTCTAGCGGCATCCACAGCTCCGGGTGAGCATCCTGACAAGATGCACCAGGACTTTGTCTAGGGGCCGAGCTCCGACAGGGATTAGTCTCCCGTGAGGACATAAAGTCCAACACGCCCCCCCCCCCAAGAAACCATGACACGGAATACACGGTCCAGAAAGCCCCGCGACCCCTTCAGCCCGCCCGGCACGAAGGGCGCATCTGCCGAGTTCCACGCCTAGGGACTGAAAGGCAGGGAATTGCTCGAGGCTCCACCAGAGTGGAACTTAAAAATAATCTAAATAAAGAAAAATAAAATTGAACAAAACTAAGCCACAAGCCCGCGGGTCCTCACCGAAAACGAGGTGGGGGAGAAGTGGGGCGGGAACGGCCGAGGCGCAGGGAGTGGGGGATAGAAACAAACCGTGTCCCCTGCACAGTCGGTGCGGGGGGGGGGGGAGCTCCAGCCACGCGCGCTCGCGCTCCCACCCGCAAGGTTTGGACTCACAGGGAAAAGCGAAGGAGGGGGAAAAGGGAGAGGTGAGAGGGAACCACGACGGAGGAAGAGCCCTTTTCTTCCTGCTGCCTGCACCAGGCAGGGCGAATTTTAGGAGGGGGGCGGGGCAAGGCAGCATGCGAGAAAACTTTTCTTTGGAAAGTTTAGGTAGCACAGTTAATGGCCTGGGCGCAGGGCAAGGAGGCAGTGCCGAGGTGGGCGCGGGCGTAGCGAGCCTCGTGCTATGGGTAGAGGGGAGGGTGGCAGATCCCGAGGTGGCTCAAGTGCCAAGCATCTTGGTCCGTTTGGATCTGCCCACACCCCAGAGGCTTCGAGGGGTCCGGGACCGCGGGGTGTCTGAAAGACATTTCGTTAGCAGACGCACGGGTAGGGCCAGTAGTTTGGCGGTTGTGGTCGGTGCCGAAAGCCATACCAGACGACAGCTCAGAGCGGTAGCGGGAAAGGCAGGCCTGCCAACGCGGGATTAGATCCGCCCGTGGAGGGGCCCAGGCCCCCGGTTCTCCCCCGCCCAGCTAGAGCTGAGCACGCCAGGAATCTTTGGGGCTACACGAGCGGTTTCGCTTAGCGCGCCCGGGTTCTCCGCTCACCACGTGCGCCTGCGGCCTCAGGCGGGGACGTTCCAGCGAGCGCCCCCACGAGGGAGGGGGCCACGCAGCCGAGAGGAGGCTAATGCCGTGCCCCCCAGCTGGCGCCTCCACGCTGGGGGCACAAGGAAGTACCCAACTTCTCCCTGAGCCCTAAGAAGGAAAAGTGGCACCTAGCCGCTGGAGTGCGAGGCCGCCGCGGCCGGTTCTGCATCCCGGTCGGCGTCCCTCGTTTCCCCTCTGCGCACCGAGGGAAGACAGACTTCATTCAAACCAAAAGGTGCAGCGCACCCTTTTGCTCCCTGGTTTCAAAAATTAGATCATTTTGAAGGGCCTTCTACCAATTCCTAAAGAAATACCTACTCGCTCTGAAGCCGAGCTGGGTTCCGTAGTAACTGCTGGAAGTGGGGGCGGGTGGAAGGAGAGGGACTCCAAGAATCCAAATTGTCTCCTGAGTTTATAGCCTGAAGCGGCTGATTTGAGCTCTCAGAGCGCCCTTGCAAACGCGGCAGCTCGCGCTATTTCGGGAGAAGTTGGAGAGCTGAAGGGGGAAAAAATGTTATTTAAAGTGGCTCCCAGCACGCGACTTTTCGTTCCACGACTCCCTAAATGTTTGCGTCTCGGTTCCAGTTCAGCGTAGCTCCAACTGCCCCAAAGCCTTTGCTCTTTCAGCCAGGCCGGTTCCCTGGTGAAACTACCTGTTGGGGGATCCCGCAGCCCAGACATTCGGCCCTTCTTCTCCCAGCGCACCCGGGGCCGCTGTAAAGGGATAGCGGAGTGGTACGACCAGGGGAGAAGGCAAAAGAACCAGGAGCCGCGGACGAAGGTGCCCAGGGAGCTGCGTCCGTGTCCCAGCTCGCTCCTGGGGCCCTAGAAACCGTTCCCAGAGCAGTGTACCAGGCCCCTGGCTACAGGCATGGGCCCAACATTCGCACGATTTTCTAAGTTCGGAAACCACGAAGCAGTGCCACAGACGCGCGCCTCGCTGCGTGCCTAACTTTAAAAAACAAAAGCCTGCTGGCGGCTGCCGCGGCGCCCGCCCCCACCTTGCACTCCAACGCCCAGCGTGTTTCTCTACCCCGGGATTCATTTTTTTCTACTTCGCGAAATCCCCACAAGTTTGCAGACCCACCGGGACGCGAGCTGCAGCCCACGGCTTGCTTAAAGGGTTTACACAAGTGACCTTAAGTGAAATCACGGAGCTTTCCTAGCAAACAGCTCCCCCCAGCCCCCACCCCCAACAACTGTACTAGAGAAGGCTGGACGCTGCGCTAGCCAGGACACGAAGTGCAGTTTCGTTGCCTGTTGGGAGTAGTTTCAGAGGCTAGGAGGTAGGGGATTCCAGCTCTCAAAAGAACCTGTGGCAAGGACAGTCGGAGCACGACCTTGGCGCAGAAAGTGTCTTTAGAGTAGCGCACGGCCCGAATCTAGCGCGCGCTTGAACCTCTTTGCCCGCAAGCTCTCCAGCGGAGCTCGCCAGACTTGGAACGGTAGGGATGTGAAGGGCAGGCTGGATTAACCCAGGGAATCTTCCCCGAGACGCGCTCGGCACTCTCGTTGTGTCTCCGACGCGGGTTTCTGCTGTTTGGTAGCGATTTCTACTCCGTTTGGGGAACTGGAAGATTTGGAAGAGGCCCTCCGTAGTGGGGGCGGGAGGTGCGTTTGAAGTCCGAGGGGGGCACGGAAAGGCTCTCTCCGTGGTTGGGGAACCAAGGCACCCCATTTCTCAGGGCAAGCGCTCGCTTCCCCGTGGCCACAAAGCGCCCGACTGATAACGAAATGCGGACAAGCATGAGGAAACTCGGGAGGAGGAAAGGGGCGAGCCTCCTCTGACTGAAGAATTTCCTTTTGACAGTAGGCATTGCGGGGCTAAACGGGAAGATCGAGAATTTAGTACTGAGAATTTACAGCCCAGGGATGGAGATGGAGACTTCGCGCTGAAAAGAAGGCTCAGAACGCAGCCCGCGCTGCAGTCCCTTTTCATCATTCTGGCGATGTTACCAGCGCGTTCGGCCCTCAAGCCACATCCTTATTCCAGTCCTCAAGACCACTTCCCTGCCCCCTGTACCTCCTTCCTTGCCCACTCTTGCAGGCACAGTGTTCCCCCAGGAACCTCCACCCCACCCCCAAGCTTGGAAAAACTCATATAAACTTGCCCTTCTCCGGGCGCGCACGCACGGGTGGGCTCTCCCCAGGACAGTCACTTGGCGGCCCCGACCCTACTGGGCCTCAGAATCCCGGGCGTATTTTCTAGTACTCAGCCTTACGGCACTCCTGTTTTATTTCAGTTCAATCCCAGGGGCACAGACCCAAGGATAATAAACAATGCTGCTTACTGGAGACACAAACGGGTGCAAAAAGGAACCACGCAAAGAAAAAAGCATACAGCCAAATTTTAAACAAGTGGCTGGGACATTTAGGATTGCCTTTGAGAGTGGCTTTTAATGCACAATGGAAGACATTTCTCTAAAACTCAGAACTTTACAGAACGCAGGCTTTGTCAACATAGGATGGTTGGAGCTATTTTCATTTGTTTGCGTTTTGTCTCTGGCGATCAGGGGAAGTTACTGCTACCTGTCCATGCTTCCTTGCAAAACAGTTCCCACGTCTCCCAACACCATCCACCACCACTGCTCAGGCGGCAAGGCTTCATTTTAGAGAGATCTTCCAGGTGTGGGCATGCTCTGATACCGTTATCCCAGATGCCTCCTGAAAACACTACCTTCCCATTAGGGAGTGGCAATCAGGGATTGTGGAGGAGATGGAATTGTAACAGGCACAGAAACAGAATCCAGAGGTACTGGAAGAAGTTTCTCCCCTTTACAATGTAAATGTCGGCACCTTCTGGGTGCTGATCATGCTGAGAAGTTCTCTTAAGGTGTGGGTGCCTGCCTCACTTTTTCTGTGTGCGCTGGCCCAGGGAAAAGGGCCTCCCATCGACTCTGAACAACCCCCTTCCAATGTCAGAAAACCTTCCTGCCTACAAATGTTGGCACGAAGCTGCTACAAAGGGCGGTACTGCTTTAAATAGAAAGGAGACCGCTGGGCAAGAAGAAAGTCACAACCTTCCTGCCACCAGCTTACCTGCCTCCAGTCCCTGAAAGGCTGCACTGGCAAGGGTGACTCCCAACAAAAAATTCCCATTCCACAGGGGGTGAGAAATGAATCATCTGTGTGCTCCAGGAACAAACCTGTATGTGATTTTCAATGGCTGGGAGTGGGGGAGAACCTAAAGGGGGCTCCCCAAACCAGCAAACAACCTAGGGTACGGTAAGAGCGTGGCCATGGCCAGCTCCTGTGACCCAGTCTCCTCACTTATTGTTTAGATTAAATGAATGCTGGGAGAAATTTCAGAGCTGCTGTAGCTCAATTTTTGTGGGTTGTGCCTTGCTAGTGACTTTGTTCAAAGCTCGTTTATCCAAAGGGTAGTTCTGTTGCAGGGTCTGCTAAGGGAGAGCTTGGTAACACTGGTGACATCCTGGTACCCCATAAAGATTTTTAGGAAATTGCACTAGGCTTTGCCCTGGCTGGGCCTCGCATGCCTGGACCCTGAATCACCCATCTTCTGCCCACCAAGGGCATCTCTCTTGTCAGAAAGTGATCGGTGCTAGCCGTATCCAAGGAACAGCCCGCCCCCTGCCTGAGCTGATAACCTTACACAGTGTTCATACATTATTTGTTTCTGATTTAATGTCGGGACTTGGTGTTGAATTGGGTCAAATATCTCCAGCCTTTTTGCAAAATCCCTTCCTAGGAAGGCTCTTCTGCCCAACCAACTCAAGCTAGAAATGCGTCCTCTAGCAAAGACTGGGGGCGAATTGGAGCTGGCACCTCAGGCATTTTAGGTGGCCTGAGCCTCAGCTTCCCACCACCAATTTCCAGGTCAGTTGGCAATGTGGCTTGCCGGCTTTGTAAATGAAGGAAGGGATGTGGCTTATTGGGGGAGCTGAGAGCAGAGACTGTAGCAGACAACCCGCCCCCCCTTCTTGATGTGGAGTCGCTTTGCTCATGGTTTTGAGGGAGGTATAATAGCTCACAATAAATTACTGGTTAGTGAGCATCAACTGTGTGCCAGACCACGTGCCGGGCCAGACATGCTACATAAGTCATCCTCCCAAGCAGCTCTAAAGAGCGTCATTAGCCCCAATAAAATTTTTAAAAATAAAATTATAAAAGGAATACCCGCATAAATCAATCGACTTGAAGTAACACAAAAGAGCACAAAAATGAAAGCAAAATCCTCCCACTCTGCTTCCTCTCTCAGAATATTATTTTTTTTTATTTATTTATTTATTTATTTATTTATTTATTTATTTATTTATTTATTTCATCCTGTTACTGGCGCTCTCTGCATCTGATGGATGTTATCGCTATTTAATGAGTGTGGAGAGGGAGGCTCCCAATCAAGCTAACCAGCTGTGGCTACCTGTTTCCAGATCCAGCCCAGCCTTTCCTGGCGTTGTATGGTAGCTGAGGTGAAGGCGAGAGGCAGAAGTGAGCAAGAGCACGGTCAGGGTGGATACAGTCCTTTCTTTCCCGACCCTCCTGGCCCTCTCCCAGGCTCCCACAAAGGCAGCCTGGGTTCAGGAGCTGAGACAGTAACTCACCAAGGACATAAACCTGCTGACCCTCTGTGACAGCTTCTTCCTTGCAGGCCTTCCCGTGTCCTGCCACCTAGGCCTGCACTGCAGCTTCCACTGTGTAGTAACTGGTGCTGGTGGAAGCCTCTTCAGCTTTCCATTCTCCTGCCCATCTCTCAGGGTTATTGGAAAGCTCAAATGAGAGACAGGGAAAACTTACGTAAACATGAAATCCCAATGTAAACATAGCAGCTGCTTTTCAAAGGCCTTTGTAGGATTCTGTGGCCCTTCAGTTTAGAGCAGTGGAGGTTTAGGGTTCTTTGTAAAAGGGTGTGATTTTGGCACATGAAGTTGTGTGTATCTACAAAGACAGGGTAAGGAGTGAGTGTTGTTTGCAAAAGTTAGGAAGTTGGGAGCACTGGGCCTTTGGAATTGGGAGTCTTTGGCAAGAATAATATGGGGCTTCCCTCCCCACTTTACTGGAGAATATGCAGAGCCAAAGAGGTGAGCTTGGAAAGGGGCAGCTATCCAGCTGTGCGTTGCATGGTGGGGCCATAAGAGCAGCTGATGTATGGGGGAAGAATGCAAAGTCTGGCCTGGTGAATTAGTAACCGATTCCAAAGGCCATTTTTAACATGGGATAAAATCTGGGTGGCTTGGGCTCCCTAGAAAGTTACTTAATTTGCTCGTGTGTGTGTGTGTGTGTGTGTGTGTGTGTGTGTGTGTGTGTGTGTGTGTGTGTGTTACTAGAAAGGGGAAGCATATTAGAAGGTGGATGTGACAGTTCTTCTAGGAAGCTCATTTGCTCTTTGAGGGTTTTTCAATCTGGAAAAATTTCTGGAAACTTCCTGAACTCGGGGCTCTCCATGTGAGAACAAACGTAAGGCCTTGGCTAACGTCTCGCAGACCCTGCAGGGGTAGAGCAGCTGGGAAGAGGCTGTGTCTCTGAAACGTCAATACAGCTGCAACACTGTAGTGTCTGCTCAGATTGTAGATGATGGCAAGGGAGAAAAAAAATGGATTTAAAATGGTGAAAGGTGCCAGAGTCTGGGCTGGCTGCAGTGAGAAACTGAAAAGGAGGACAAACGAGATTTTCTGGAAGGCCGAGCCAGCTCCCTAGCCTGCCTTCAATGCCTGTCAGGACAAAGGATGCTGCGCCCCCTGGTGTCAGACTGGCAGCCGATGCCAGCTAGCTGCCGTGGAGACCTGCAAAAGCGCCAGACCCGGGGACCAGCTGGAAGAGCCAGCGGGTCAGATGCTTTTTTTTTTTTCTGCTTGCTAAAGGAGCTGAAGTTGAAATAGACCTTGCTTTCTCAACTCTGCAGTCTAAATAGAGAGAAGAGTTAGAGTTATTTATTTATTTGTTTGTTTGTTTACTTCATGCAATTAAGGTCAACAGGACAACGGCTAATTAGCAATAGCCTGGTGCAGTGGGACAGAGCTTGTCCTGAAAGAAAAAAACCTGTACTTTAAGTTATGTGCTGGCCTGGGGCAAGCCATTGACAATTTTAGAACTTTTCTTCAAACCACAGATGTTTGAGTGAGACTTATTTAAGTTTCCCGCCCCCCCAAGCTCTGATATTGGGATTTATTGGGATAATCACCACACTGCACCCTCCCTTCTCAGGCCCTTGCAAATGTGCCACTATTTTTTTTATACTTGTTATATGCAGGTGTAAATGAGACATATTTCAGCATCACAAGTTTGTTGGTTCTGAGCAAAGAGTTTAGTACCTCCTTTCCAAAAACGCAAAATATACTTCTTTTCAGCACAGAAACCTCCCCTTTCCCCAACCTTTGTGGAGCCTCCTGCAAGAAAGCTGCAGAGTGAGCAGGACTTAGGTCTCTGCCGTTTCTCTTAAAAATAAAGTACTCAAATGTTGTGCTGGAAACTGTGCTACTAAGTGCTACATGTGGAAGGTGTGAGTATATGCTTCAATAGTTCCAGGCACATGACCAAAAACTTCCCCAGAATTAGCAGACTTTGCAGCTATAATTTGGCAAACATTTTTTCTACAAATAGGTACAAAGACCAATTTGAGAGTATGTTCTCACTAAGGGGCTACCTGGTTGGGTTTCCATTGAATCGTAGAGCCATTGCTTGTACCTTCAGGGGGTTTAAGTAGGATCACCCCTAGGGAAGAATTATGTCACGGCTGACAGTTTTCCTCTCTTGAAACCCACAAGTCTAGTCTTTGAGGTGAGCAGTCAGTTATAGCTTATGGCAATTTCTTCCCTCTGCATTGCACTCGAACTGATGTCTTCATATATATAATGGGTACAATTGGCTTTTCGTTGTCCTGTGAAGGATTACATGAGCAGTGATGATAGCGGCTTTTAAAAATTATTTATTTTCATTTTATTTGACAGGGGCAACTAAAGAGAAGAGGAAGAAAGATCTTCTATCTGCTGGCTCATTCCCGAAACGTCCCAAGGAGCCAGGGCTGGGCCAGGCCAAACTCAGGAGCCTGGAATTCAATCACATCTCCCAAATGAGTAGCAGGGGCCCAAGCATTTGAGCCAGCATCTGCTGCCTTCTGTCGTGCGTACTACCAGGAAGCTAGACTCAAAGTGGAGCTAGGATTATACTTAGCACCCTGGTATGGGATCCAAGCATTTCAAATGGCATCTTTAGCTCTGCACCAGAGGCCCAACCTGGGAGCAATGAACAGGGAGAAAGAACAGCAGCTCAGATGAGATGATTGTTTGCAATTGCCCCCATCCCTAAAGGGGAAATTGTGTGTATGTGTGTGTGTACACGTGTTGGCATGTGCTGGGAGCAGGATGAGTGCACTAACCTGGAGCTCTCGCTCTGTGCCCACCATCAAAGGACACAGCTGTGTTCATCACTGAATGATGCCCTTCAAAATTTGTGTGTTGAAACCCTAGCCCTAGTCCTTCTGAATGTCACTGTATTTGTAGACAAGTTCTTAAAAGAGCAATTAAAGGATAATGAGGGGGAAAGTGGCCATGCACAAGGTGTAGAACAAAACCCAGACAAAGCTACCTTGCTGAACTTCAACCTTACATGAACCAAGAAAATATTTCCATTGCTAAAGCTCCTCCCTATCCCAGACTATCATATTTGTTCCAGCAGCCCTCACTAACTACTATTAGCTACTACTCAGTACCACCCAGTAGCTTGCTGCCTTTTGGAGATGTAGACACAAGAGTGGTAGATTTTTTTTTAGTTTAAGGATCTTTCGCTTAAAAAAAAATGGACAGGGCCCCACATGATGGCACAACAGCTAAATCCTCCCCTTATAAGCACTGGGCTCTCATACGGGCAACAGTTCATGTCACGGCTGATCCACTTCCTGTCCAGCTCCCTGCTTGTGGCCTGGAAATGCAGTAGAGGATGACTCAAAGCCTTAGGACCCTGCCCACAAGGAGATCCAGAAGAAACTCCTGGCTTCCAATTAGCTCAGTTCCAGCCACTGTGGCCATTTAAGGACTGAATCAGTTGATGAAAGATCTTTCTCTCTGTCTCTCCTTTTCTCTGTAAATTTGCTTTCCCAAGAAAAATAAACGAATACATCTTTAAAAACAAAAAGGAGTGGGTCAACAAGGCTGGCTACAGGGTAGAAGACCTGTGCATTCAAATACATCTGATACTTCGACGTCTCCGGTTGCATTTGGGGCTCTGTTGTCTCCATTTTGAAAGCCTTATGTTTTCAGAAAGAGGCCTACATTTTCAGGTTGCACTGGGTCCCCAAAAACCACATAACCAGTCTGTGACGCCAGTAAACACAAATTCTTACTAATATATATTTAAAGATTATGGAGACCCAGACAAAACAGGCAGGCCTGAGACTGGGGGCAGCATGGGATAGGGCATGTGGCTTTTGGCACTCACTCGATTAAGACTTCCCATTCCTTCACTGTCCCTATAAAGAGGCTTTCTGGGGGTGGAAGGAAAGACAAAGCTAGTCCCCAGATGTGATCCTCTGGGATTCCACATGAGCTGTGTGTGGCACTGGTCCTGACTTTTCCCTTCAGGGTTGGACACTGCAATCTTCAAGGACCCAAGTGCTTGGAGTTTAAGACTGGGTTCAGTCTTGCATGCAGTTGATACTGGAAGCTCTCTCAGGCTTGTCTACCCAGACCCCAAGTTGGGTTTTGGGAAGCCAGAGCTGAGTATGCTATCTAGTATGGTTTGCTCTTGCAAATCTGAGGGAAAGTGCCATCCATGTAAACACAGAACACAAAGATGGCAAGAAGCAACCCTCGGAGGGGAGCACTCAAAAACTAGTTTGCAACCCTCTCCTCCTTACAACAAACCAGTCCTTATTGGGGCTCTTGGTTGGGAGTTAGACTGTTAAGTCAGAGGGTAAAATATGGCCTGTCTCTTTTAGGATCTAGACAGTCCTGAGCATTTAACTGTGAATAAATGATAAACTTCAACTTCATGGTGCATACCATAGCAGTTGATTCTAATTTGGAAAGTAAAGTTTTGCTTCTGGTAAAAGCCACATCAGTCATCTTTGAGTAGAGTCATGGGGATCTTATGGGGAGATTCAGTTTTTAAGGATATGCATTGATTTATAGAAGCTCCCTGAAAATATTATAGCGGAATGTTTGGTCAGGAGGTCTGCTTTTCCAGTTCTATTTCTGCCCATGGCTAACTGCAGAGTGTAAATTTTAAAAGAAGTAATTTCTTATGCACGCTATGCAAACTCCCTTAGGGGAATAAGTGAAAGACTGTTTGAGACACTGTGCATTTCTTGGAAGAAAGTTGCTATATAAATTAATATAGAGCTCCCTTTTTCATTGCAGGTCTGCACAACACACCAGAGAACTCCCCACAAGTCATGCAAGGGAGAAAATGAAACTCTCCTGTGGCCTCTATCAGAGAAACTAAAAATGTACCCCTTTTGCTGCAAGTTTCCCAACCTCTATGACTCTGACTTCCAGGTCAGAAAATAAAGCTGTATATTTTATTATTCCTTAAGCTTGGCATATAGAGGGTTCCTGGAGGAACATCATGATGGGTTAATTATTGTGTCCTGGTATGGGTGAGGCCCCAACTCCAGTGCTGCGGGAGGAATTCCGTCACACCTGTGCAGTGATCAACAAGTCCCCAGTCAGCACCCCCTTTGTCCTGCAAAGAAGCAGCAGAGTTGAGACTAGTAATGTGATATCAAGGAGGCTTGAGATTTTCTATATGTCACATTCCCAAGTCCTAAATGACAGCTCACTTAATCATACAGAAAATAAGAAACACTGCTAAGATGTTTAACTTAAAGACCAACCAAGAGCCCCAATAAGGACTGGTTTGATAAAAGGCTTAAGAGAAATGGAAACTTCTGTCTGCATAAAAACCTATGTGTGAATGTTCACAGCAGCATGTTCACAAAGCCAAAGAGAGAAGCCATCAGAATGTTAGCTAAAGAGAGGATAAACAAGGATAGCCATAGAGTGGCATGTTGTTCATCAGTAAAGAAGAAATATGTGGAGGAACCTCAAAACCTCAAACCTATGAAAAAAAGCAAGTCATTGAGACACAAGTTGCATGATTCAGCGTATGTGAAATTCTTCAAACAGGCATATTGATTGAAACAGAAGGAAGACTATTGTTAGGGGCTCTAAGAATGGGTGGAAGCAGGGAGAATGACAGCTAAGTGGGACGGGGTGATGATGGAAATGTCCCCAAATTAATTATGGTATAAAAATTTAATTATGGGTATGAAAAAATTAATTATGGGTTTGAAAAAATTACTTCTGGGTATGGCTGCACTGCTTGGTGAATGTGCTAGAAACCTTTGAGTTTTCGCTTTACATGGGTGAATTGTATTGAATTATATCCCCAAATTATATCCCCAAAAAAACAACACCACCAACAATGGCAACTTCAAAGAAGGCTGTTGGTTACATCTTCTACTGAATCTGCTCACTGAAGGATAAGTATGACCAGACTTAAGAACAGATTTCATAAACTCCTTAGATTGAGAAAGTGAAAATTAGTGATTGACTGGCAGGTACATGTATACTCAGAGTACTACTCAAACACACAAATCTTTCCAAGCTGGCTGATTTTTTTTACACCTCAACCTAAAATTATTTAAGATATATTTAAACAATGATATTGAAGTATTTTGTTACGTCTGTCTTCCTAAATAATACTCCTTTTTCCTTATTTAGGTAATGTCATTCAAAATGTTCCCTTAAGGAGTCACCCACCCCATTTTCGACTCATGTAGTTTAGACGTGCTGACCTCTCACCTTTGGCCTTATCAGTTAGCAGTTCTAACAGGTGGTGTGTTGGAACCAATGTGTACCAAGTGCTTATCCCATCTAACTAGGAACTGTCCAAAATCCTGTGAACCAGTATTGAACACAAACACTAGTAAAATTTGAAGCAAATACATCATAATTAAACAGGTGGCTTTAATATTAAAGACATTCATACTCAAGTCCTAAGACTTCCTAATCATTTGACTACATTTCATTATTATCTACTCTTCAGGTTACTTTCATCTGCCGGGTCTAGGTACTGGAAACAATGTAGAGTAGTTTATTACTGTGTATCTCTTTCAAATCCATGTTCAGGGACTTGCCCTGGGAAGCATGAATTGGCCACAGTGGCATTATAATTATTAATTATTTTCCAAAAAGGTTTATTTATTTGAAAGGCAGAGTAACAGAAAAGAAGTGAGAGACAGAGGACAGAAACTTTCCATCTGCTGGTTCACTCCCCAAATGCTGTTAAGATGCTGGCCAGGCCACAGCCAGGAGCCGGTACTCCACCTGGTCCCTATATAAGTTGCAGTAGCCACCAACCCGTTTGTTCCAGGTGCATTAGTAGGTCCCTAAAGTGGAAGCAGAGCATCTGGGACTTGAATGACACTCTGAGTGCCAGCATCACAAGTGGTAGTTTAACTCTGCATCAGTCTGCTATCCCTAGTATTTATACTCCACAACTAGGAAAGTGATATCTCAGAACTTTCCCCTTCCTGCCAAAGATATTGTTCAACATTTACCAGCTACAATGATTTAAATAGTGTCTTCCTGTCCCATTTTCTATCCTCCCCCCAAATCAAAGCTATGTTCATATAAGAATCACTGGAATTTGTGTAGGGGATCTGATTGGGAAGACAGTCTTTATAGCTGCAATGAAGTTAAGAATTTGGCAATGAGATCATCCTGGATTATCCCAGTGGGCTCTAAATGCAATCACAAGTACCTTTATAGGATAGAGACAGTCACAGACACAGACACACAGAGAAGACCAGCAGGCCAGGGGACCACAGAGCTTCCCCAACGGAAGAATTCCTAGAACACCAGTAGCAGCAGGAGAGAAGAAACCAACTCTCCCATAAAGCCTCTGGAGGCACCAGGGCCCTGCTAACACACTGATTGAGTGCTAACAGCCTCCAAACTTGTGTGAGAATAAATGCCCTTTGTTTTAGGCCACCAGCATATGATAGCTTGTGATGGAAGTCAAAGGAAACCAATATACCAACATGCCCTACAGTGCTAACCTGTGGTTCTAAATGGGCATGTGACCCAGGCTAGGACTCCAGAAGATCAGCTTCTACTGTCCAGGAAAAACTGTCCTAACATTAGGAGCTCACGGTGTTTCTCTTTTCATTGCTCTGTTTTCCTAAGAATGAAAATTGCAGTGACACCTGTAAGTCTGGGATCTGGAGAGAAAGACCATTGTCAATGTTGTTCAGGAAAATGGATCTATTTCCCCAATTTGATTTTATATAAATAGACTAATTTCTTCTTTTCTTTCTTTTTTTTTTTTTAAGATTTATTTTTATTTGTTTTATTGGAAAGGCGGATATACAGAGAGGAGAGACAGAGAGGAAGAGCTTCCGTCCAATGATTCACTCCCCAAGTGAGCGCAACGGCCGATGCTATGTCGATCCGAAGCCAGGAGCCTCTTCCGGGTCTCCCACGCGGGTGCAGGTTCCCAAAGCTTTGGGCCGTCCTCGACTGCTTTCCCGGGCCACAGGCAGGGAGCTGGAAGGGAAGCGGGGCTGCTGGAATAGAACCGGCGTCCATATGGGATCCTGGGAGTGCAAGGCAAGGACCTTTAACCACTTGCGCCACCGCGCCGGGCCCGACTAATTTCTTTTTAAACCAAGTTCTGAATCAATATAAACATATTAATTTTCAGAGAATATTTCAAATATTCATGCAGTCCAGAGAGAAATGTAAACCCAATGCTTATCATCCCATTGGTTAGACATTATGTGCTTTTATTCTTTAAAAAGAAAATATTTCTAGGGCCCGGCGCGATGGCGCAAGTGGTTAAGGTCCTTGCCTTGCACGCCTGGGATCACATATGGGCACCGG
Source organism: Ochotona curzoniae (assembly GCF_017591425.1). NCBI lineage: Eukaryota > Metazoa > Chordata > Mammalia > Lagomorpha > Ochotonidae > Ochotona > Ochotona curzoniae. Next base: position 46,732,395 of record NW_024467106.1, on the reverse strand, counting down.
TTCTGGTCCCAGCAGCTCCACTTCCCATCCAGCTCCCTGCTTGTGGCCTGGGAAAGCAGTCGACGACGGCCCGAGGCCTTGGGACCCTGCACCTGTGTGGGATACCCGGAATAAGTTTCTGGATCCTGGCTTTGGACCGGCATAGCATTGGCCCTTGCGCTCACTTGGGGAGTGAATCATCAGACGGAAGATCTTCCTCTCTGTCTCTCCTCTCTGTATATCCGCCTTTCCAATAAAAAAAATAATTATTCCTTTATTTGAAAGACAGACATCCACACAGAGAGGCATAGCTCCTGCCATACACCAATCTGTTCCCTAAATGGCCCTGGTAGGTAGCAAGGAGGCTGAGCAAAGTGCTGAGAATTCAATCAAAATCTCAGCTGTGGACAACACGAATCCGATTACTTGAGCCATCACTGATGCCTTCCAGAATCTGCATTGCCTGGGGAGCTGATGTTAGAAGCCAGGACCTAGTACTAGGCCAAACGCCTGCTACCAGATCAGTTACCATAAAGCATAACAAACATGGACATGGGGAAAAATCGCTGCCAATCTGATATCTACTGACTTCAATCACGTTCACTTGTTCCACAAATAATCATTGGGTTCTACCCTATCTGAAGTGCTCTATTCCAGTTTGGACTTTACAATTTATTTCTTAGAAAAGAGTTCAATATAACCCACACTATTGAAGTTACTAGCCATATAAACGTTTCATTATATAGCTCACAACTTTCTGGACAGCTCCAAATTCACTTAGCTTCACTGTTTTTCCTAAAGGAGAATTTTAGAGACCTTTTTCAATGCAAAAAATTCTTTAGAGAGTTTTCTTTAATGCACAATTAAAAAGTTAAAATTATTTGCAGACTGTACGTACATGTATTCACAAGTTGTATGAAAAGTACCTCTGGCGATTGGGATGACGGGTTGGGGAACTATTGTCACAGTGATTTTTAGTGACATGATATCTTTGAGACTTTTGTTCCTTTCGGATAGTTTATGCTAGTGTGCACAGCACATTTTTGAGAGCGGCTATTCCCAGAAATAAACATGCTATCTTGGCCTATCTTTAAGAAGTCAAAATCTTTTGCCTTTACCTTTTCCATTTTTAACTATTTTTGCAAATTTATTTTTTTGAAGATTTATTTATTTTTATTGTAAAGTCAGATAAATAGAGAGGAGGAGAAACAGAGAGGAAGATATTCCATTCAATGATTCACTCCCCAAGTGACGAGGATGACCAGAGCTGCACTAATCCAAAGCCAGGAGCCCAGTGCCTCTTCCAGGTCTCCCACGTGGGTGCAGGGTCCCAAGGCTTTGGGCCGTCCTCCACTGCTTTCCCAGGCCACAAGCAGGAAGCAAGATGGGAAGTGCTGCTGCCAGGATTAGAGCCGGCGCCCATATGGGATCCTGGGGGTGCATTCAAGGCAAGGACTTCAGCCGCTAGGCCACCACGCCCAGTCCTATTTTTGCAAATTTAATAAGTTTCAAATTAATTCTGCCACCCCTATCATCCTATGTCTTTCCTTTACTTTCAAATGCCTTTCATTTCTGATGAATATATTTTTACATCTAATGAAATTTTTACGTCCCAATTTTTACATCCCAATTTTTACGTCTAATGAAATTCATTTAGGTTTACCTGAGATAATATCCACTTCTTGATATTAATTAACTGGGTACTCATATTTCATAATCATTTTTAAAAGCTCTTGTGCATTGCTTGTTGCTAAAAGGATCCATTTTTAGCCCTGAAGTCACCAGTACTGATAAACTCACATTACCTTGTACCGATTTGAAATGGAAGTGGACTTTGAACTGTGAGTTTTCAAGGATTATTCCTTTGCACTTTTGCTTTGCTATCTGCATTACTTTTTTTATCAAAAAAAGGTGTTTGTTTTTAAGAATAATCAAGCAAACCACACACACACACACACACACACACTCACATCAGGTATATAAATGATATGACTTAAGAATAGGGGTAATTCAGAAAGCCTGTAGAAAAAATGAAGTTGAAAATTTTGTTTATTGGGGTTGACACTGCAGTGTAGTAGGCTAATCCTCCACCTCAGGTGCCAGTTGGTGTCTCAGCTGTTCTATTTTTTATCTAGCTCCATGTTTATGGCCTGGGAAAGCAGCAAAGGATGCCTCAAGTTATTAGAATCCTGTACTGATATGGGAGAGCTGGAAAAAGATATCTCTGGCTTTGGATAGGCCTAGCCCTGGCCATTGTGGTCATTTGGAGAGTGAACCAGCAGATGGAAAAGTTCCATCTCTCTCTGAATTTCTTCTCTGTAACTCTGCTTTTCAAATAAAAATAAATCTTTAAAAAAAGTTTATTAGGGTACAAAAAATTGAAATCCACACAGAATTTTCTCAAAATAGGCATGTCCACAAACTTTTTGAACATCTCACATATTTTTGGCATTTTAAAATTGTTGCATCAAAAATAGCCTTATTAGACCAGTGTGGTAGTTCAGTGGCTAAATCCTCCACTTGTAAGCACTGGGATCCCATAGGGGCTATAGCTCATGTCCTGGTTGCTCCACTTCTCATCTAGCTCTCTACTTGTGGTCTGGGAAAGCAGAAGAGGACCGCCCAAAGCCTTGGAACCCTGTATCTCCGTGGGAGACCCAGAAGAAGCTCCCGGCTCCCAGCTTCAGATCAGCTCAGCTCTGGTTGTTGTGGTCACTTGGGGAATGAACTAGTGGATGAAAGATCTTTGTCTCTCCTTCTCTCTTTAAATCTGCCTTCTCAGTAATAATAGACAAATCCTTAAAAAATAAACTTTTTGCTTCAAAAGATAGAGTTATAGCAAGAAAGAAGGGGAGAAAAGGAGAGAGAGAGACAGAGAGAGAGAGACTGAGACTTTCTATCCTTGGGTTCACTCCCTAAATAATCACAAAGGCAAGGGCTAGGGGGTGCTGAAGCCAGAAGCCAGGAGTTTTTCCAGGTCTCCCACACGGGTGCAAGGGCCCAAGTACTTGGGCCATCTTCTGCTGCTTTCCCAGGCCATTAGCAGGAAGCTGGATTGGAAGTGGAGCAGTCTGTACTTGAACTAGGATCCACATGGGATATCTGTGTCACAGATGGTGACTTAACCCTCGAAGCCAGAGTGCCGTTTTCCAAACTTATCTTTTTAATTCCATTTTCTCAAACCTTTTGAAGTATTCTAATGCATATTTATCGAGCAAGAGTATTAATTCCAGTCTACGTTGCATACAGTCTCATGTAATCTCCCTCTCTTTTCTACATAGTAGGGGCCACCCAGATCTTGATAAAAATCATTCAATGTGAGGTTAAAGGAAAATATACTAAGATGGTAAACCTAATTTTAAGAATAGTCATTTTTACAGCTCCATCATAATCTACAAAACAAAATGAGAATGCATCAAGTTTACCACCACTCAAGGTCCACAGGTTCAGGGGTTTACAGGATAATGAGGAAGGTGCCTGCAGTCCATCAGCAAAAGCAGCTTTTAGCTGTTATGATTGATTTACTATTGATCCTGCTGGATATGGGAGAACTCCAGTAAGTTCACTTTTTTTTTTCTATAGCTAAAAGGAAATTAATCACCAAAATTAAAATATAAGAAACTGGGAAAAAAAAAAACCCCTTATTTTCCTTAATGGCAACTTCATGTCAGAGATATAAGGGATTCTTCACAATAAATTCTCTTCTGCATGTGGAAACCAAGGATAGGAATCTAGGTGTCTGGCTATAATTAAGTAGCTGTGTGGCTCCAGCTAAACCAAATACCTCAACATTTCCCTAGACACTGGAGGAAAGGAATAGCCTTCTCAGAACCAGGCCCCTAAGACATTGCAAAGCCCTGAGGACAAAGGCTTGGAGTGGCTACAATAGTGCACCATCCTGCCTTGGACCCAAATCGAGATTGATGACCTCATATATCTTTCCCACACCGACTGCCACGGTTTTATGAGCATCAAGAACTGGGTATCTGCCATTGGCAACAAAGAGAGCTTCTCCAGAGTACTTCTCAGGGATCCTCCCCCGAATCCCCGAACCCCACCCAGAGATGGAGCTCAGTCTCCCAGGGCTCACCATGCTGCCGCTGGCTATCACCACTTGCTGGATGGAAACTCTGCCTTGGCTGACTGGCTATGAAAGAGAGTAAGTGTCCTGTTACTGCCCCGTGTCATCTTGCCACAAGAACTCTGAGTCCAAGCAATGAGGACTCACTGAGATGCCAAGGCCACTTCTGTTAAAGGCAGCTCTCTCTCAGGACCCCTCATTCAAAGTCCTGTGTCTGGTTTTATATATATGATTTTTTTAAAGGATTAATTTATTTACTTGAAAGAGTTACAGAGATAGTGGAGAAGACACACAGAGAGAAGACTTTTCATTCATGCAACAGCCAGGATTGGCCTACTTTGTAGCCTGGAGCCAGGAGTTTCATTCAGGTCTCTCATATGGGGGCAGGAGCCCAAGTAGTTCAGCTGCTGCCTCCCCAGAAACATTAACATGGAGCTGGACTAGAAGAGAAGCATCCATGTCTTCATATGGGATGTCAACACGGTGGTGTAGTAGGCTCTGAGTTTCTGCTTTAAAAGAATTCGTGACACATGGCAGGCCCCATGATTTTGCATTTTTTATTGAGTCCTCTTCATTGTATAAGCCAAAAATGAGAGACTATTGGAGAAATTGCTCAAAATTTTAGTTTGATTAAAGTATAAAAATTAAACAGAGGGTTGCAGCCATTAAGTTATCACTTGGGATGCCAGTAGCGCATTTCAGTGTACCTGGGTTTGAACCCCAGCTCTGCTTCTGCTTTCAGCTTCCTGCTTATGTGCGCCCTGGGAGTCAGCAGAGAATGGCTCAGGTACTTGGTTTACTACCATCCACATGAGAGACCTAGACTGAGTTCCAGGCTTGGCGTGGTTGAGTTCAAGTGGTTGCAAGCATCTGGGGAATAAATCAGCAGACAAAAAGATCTCTCTTTCTCTCTCTTTCATTCTGCCTTTCAAATACATAAATCTTTAAAATTTAAGAATAAACAGAAATGATATTCAAAAATAAACACAAACCCCTTGTCAACAGCTATAAATCCTTCTCCCTTCCTCTCGTGTCCCCATCCCCCACCTCCCAAGTCACCATTAGCTCTGAGACTGCTCAGTTGGAGTCTTTGGTCATCAATGGTTCTTCTCTAAATACAACAGTGGTTCAAAAACTGTCATGTCCCATTCACTTTAACTCCTCCCAGAAGCAACTCTCATGGTACTAATTAACAAAACGCTTATAAACTCTAATCTATTTATGGCCCTCTTTCAGTTAAGTGATATCATATCTATCTGTTCATTTAGAGTAAAGCTGATGGGTTTGGACTAGGTTTCCACATTTTCTTCCCAGGGCTCTCAAAGGAGAATGCCATCCAATTTTTTTTTTTCTGATGACACAGTAATGGCATCTCTCCTCTCTCTCAATAGACAGATATACCAATAACTTGAAACATGATCATACATAGCATAAAAAGTAAAGATCTTCCATAAGCCCACAACGCTGAGAAATCCAGTTAAAATCTTTTTATAGCAGATTTTGTTGATTGGTTTTTTAAGAAAAATGGGATTATACTTTCAACTCAAAAGTACACTACTTTCTACCTAGCAATATGTTTTAGATGTCTTTCCATGTCCATCTGCAAAGCATGATTTCTTTTTAATAGCTCATGGTACTGCAGTATGTGATTCAACGGTACTTCCCTTAACCAATTGCCTGTTAATGCACGTTTGGGTTTTTTCCAGTTTTCCTGTAACAAATAGTCTTGCAAACATCATTTTACACTTAAACATCTTTGGGCAGTCATAGGAATGTTTCTCCATGATGAATTCCCTGAAGGTGAATGATTATTGGACCATGGGGTAGAAGAATTTCATTTTTAACAGCTATTGTCAAATTGCTCTCCAATAATTTCATACCATTTATATCTTCAGCAACAGTGTAGGAAAGGGCCTGTCTTCATACCCTTTAGCGACACTAATATCATGTAATTTGGGGATGCCTGACGCAAGTTAGGAGTTAAGAGGTTCAGTCTGTGAAGTTTTTTTTTTCTTTGTGAAAAGCTAACAAAGAGATCAAAACTCTCCTGCTTCCTTGATGAGCTCTCTGCTCAGAGTGAGCCAGCATCCCAGACAGACACCAAGTTAATGAGGGAGGGGAAAATTCTGAGCCCTAACACTTGCATTTACGCGAGATTATTAGAGACAATTTATCAGCAGAGGTACAAGAAAATGTCTTAGAAAACAAAATACTGAACAACTCAATTATTAAGTTTAAACTGGCCCCTTCTTAAGCACAGTTTTTGAACATGAACAATAAACTTGACTCTTACAGCAGTAAAATGTTTACATCTGCACAATTCCTCAAGTTTACACCTATGTTTATTGAATCATCATCGTTTGAAAAATCTGTTCTTTAAACATGTGTGAAAAGCAACCCAGATCCCAACCTTAAGGCACACTCAGGTTTGCCATTGTCTAGTTTAAAGGAAGTTGTGCTGCAATAATCATGGTTTCCACCTCCAGAGTGAGGAGCATGGGGCTGTTTGGGTACAGAATGTCAAGCTGTGCTCCACAGAGTCCTGAGGCTGCTTTGGGAAGATTGCAGATCGACGAAGGGGCAAGGCAGCCAGAGATCAGGGGCTGTTCCCTGCAGCCCCCACATCCACCCCAGATCAAAGCCGACTTCCCATGTTCTTCATCTATAAAATAGACATAATTTCACTGCCCATTGGAGAGTAATGACGGTTAAACGAAATCACACTCTAAGTGTAAAGTGTTTAGCCTAGCACCCAGCGTATTTCAAGATCTCAGTCAATGTTTGCTGTTTTACTGTTTAAGAGTTGGTATTAAAAATGATTATGCTACTAAAAAAATAAGTTTTGAAGCCACCCATTTTGTTTTTATCTTCTCTAAAATAAGGCAACTCTTTTACATTTTAATTTTCCTACTTTCCCACCCAGCGGATGATCTTTTTTTTCCCAGACTCCAGTCCGATTTCATGGAGACTCATGGAGGATAAAGTATCCTCCCACACACCAGCAGTCTGCACTTGCCACCAAGAGTGGCCACAGCAGGGCTGCTCTATCAGCTTCCTGCCAATCGGCAGAAGAAATACGATGGCACAAAGTTCTGTTTTTCCAGCCCTATTAAGCGAAAGGTCCCTATAAGTTTGAGCCTGAGACTTGAGAAGCTGCAAAATCTTAGAAATATTGCCTCATTGTCTTCCCTGTTTATAAGGACCTCTGAAACGAGTTCAGAAATGGATGCATATTTCTTTTAAGACTGGCTTAGTTATTTTTTAGTCTTGGCCAGACGTTTTTTCTTTTAAAACTGGAAGAATTCTTCTGAGAAACAAACACTCTTATCAATCCTTTTCTTAGGAAAGTTTGTCTTTGTGTAGGGGAAGTTTTCAAGTCATGTTAATAACGTTAATGAATCACAGACATGAGGCAAGAGCCTGGGAGGGTATCAAGCTTGCTCACTTGCTCTTTCTCACTTTTCTTCTTCTCTTCTTTCCTCCTTTTCTCTTTTCTTCCTTCATTCCTTTCTTCCTTCGTTTGTTCATTTGTTCGTTTGTTCCTTCCTTCCTTTCTTCCATCCTTCCTTCCTTTTCTCTTTTCTTCTTTCTCTTTGTCTCTTTTTTACTCCCTCTCTCCTTCCTTCCCTTCCCTTCCTTTCCCTGCTCTTCCTGCCCTCTCCTCCCTTCCTACCTCTCCTTTCTCCTCCCCTCTCCTCTCCTCCCCTTCCCTATCCTTCAACAGCCCCCATGCCCATTGCTGCCAGACGTGGGTTTAGGGAGGGACTTCTTTATGTCAGGGCCATTCAGGGTTTGTGGCAGACTCTGGAACAAGCAGACATAAAATCTCTAGAATTAAGGACTGAAAACAACATGTATGGAACCCCTCCCTCCAGACGCTCTTGATCAAAGTCTACCCTTGCACTAAGACAATCGATCTACAGTTGCATACATAAAATTTTGGCAACACTCTGTCCTCATCGCTTTCAACAGAGGCTTTAGAGCCCTGAATCTGGGCATTGTCCCAGAACTGAGGTCCAGTTGCATTACGCACACCAGAAGACAAACCACCACTGCCGAGGCCCGTGCAACCACTTTCTTTTAACCTAGCGTCTGTGAAAAATTACTTTCCAAAAAAATAAGTGAAACCCGATGTGTTCTCCTGGTGGTTATTTTTGCGCCTATGAAGTCAATAAAACTCTCCAGATTCAGGAGACAGCCCTGCTGTGGAAGACAAGACCACTTCCTATTCCCTGGCGGAAATGTGTGTCTTTCCTTTCTGTAACCTCCCAACCACAGATTTTAATTTTATTCATTTCTTGTACTTTTCCCAGAAAATCTGTCAGAACTCTATAAGTGGCTTAGCCAGCATTAAAATTACAGTCTTTTGCACTGAAGAGTGATAAAATGAACACATTTGAGGCTCCTATAATTTTTCTTCTTTATTTCCTTTTTAAAGATTGATTTATTTATTTGAAACTCAGAATGGCAGAGAGAGGGAGAGACAGAAACAGCTCTACCTGCTACTCCAATATCTACAACTGCCAACAAGAATCAAGCCGAAGGCAGGAGCCAGGAACTTCTCCGAGGTCTTCCATGTGGGTGCCAGGGGTCCACATCCCTGGACCATCGTCTGCTGCCCTCCTGGGTGCACTGGAAAGCAGTTGGGTCTGAAGCAGAGTATATGGGACTCCAGTTGGTGCTCCAATGTGGGATGTTGGCATCCCAAGCTGCCGCTTAGCCTGCTACTCCACAATGCCCACCCTACTCATCTTTAAACACACAGTTCAACAGTCAGCTCCTCTGAGAAGCTTTGTAGACTCTCTTCTTGTCCTCACAAGACAATGTTCTTTCTGGATATCGTCATGCCAGATGATTTTCACTTTTAACACAGTTTGTTTTCCCTAGCAGACTGAGTTCCTTGAAGAAAAACACGTTAGCCTATACATCCTGCCACCCTCATGTAAGTCCTGGATAGAGTTCTAGGCTCTGACTTGAGCCTGGCCAGGTCCTACCAATGTGGCCATTTGAAGAGTAAACCAGAAGACAGAAGATCTCTTTCTGTCTCTCTCTTTCTCTGTATAATTCTGTCTTTCACATAACTAAACCAATAGTTAAAAACACAGATGCTACTGGGGACAGTCACATCCCATACAGACATGTCTGGGTTGAAGTGTCTGCTCTGTTTCCAATCCAGCATTCTTATTAATATGCAGCCTGGAAAGTAATAAACACTAGCTCTAATATGTATGTTCCTATCTCTCTGCCCTTCAAAGAAGTAGATAAATACGCATTTTAAGAGAGTAAATATGAGTAACAGTTTATCGGGTGGACTTGGGGATGAGCACATCAAGTAGATGATTAGCACCTGCAAAGGATCAGAGGTGTAAAACTGCATGGTACATTTGGGTCCCACAAACTGCACCAGAATCAAGATCACAAGATATTAGGCATTCAAACGAATGAGAGTTTGTGTGTTTTAGGTGGTGGGGCACTAATGAATGGTGAAGCCATGCAGCAGTCATGGCATTGTGCTGGATAAGAGGGCAAGAAGTGGAATGTTCTCCAGGGAGAAGTGCTGAGAGCTGGGACTAGGCAGTACATTGAGGATGGAGAGGAGACCTAAGATAGACAGTCAGAATGGAGATATAACAAGATAACTGTGCGGTGGCCTAGCAGCTAAAGTCCTCGCCTTGATCACACTGGGATCCTAAATGGGCACCGGTTCTAATCCCAGCAGCTCCACTTCCCATCCAGCTCCCTGCTTGTGGCCTGGGAAAGCAGTCGACGACGGCCCCAAAGCCTTGGGACCCTGTACCTGTGTGGGAGACCTGGAGGAAGTTCCTGGCTCCTGGCTTCAGATTGGCGCAACACTGGCTGTTGTGGTCACTTGGGGAGTGAATCATCAGACAGAAGATCTTCCTCTCTGTCTCTCCTCCTCCCTGTATAGTTGATTTTGCAATAAAAAATAAATAAATCTTAAAAAAAAGAGAGACATAATGGAGTGCCAAAAACAAAATCAAAAACACCCATCCCAGAACAACTCTTAGGCAGTTATATTTTATTATTTAAAAGTGAAGGTTGGGCTGATCTGGTGGCTCAATGAGTTAATCTTCTACCTGAAAGTGCCAGCATTACATACAGATGCTGGTTTGTGTCCTGACTACTCAAATCCAAGCCAGCTCTCTGCTAGTGGCCTGGGAGGACAGCTAAGGATTGCCCAAAACCTTAGGACCCTACACCCATATGGGACACCCAGAAGAAGCTCCCAGCTCCTGGCTTTGGACAGCTCAGCTACTGCTCTTGTAGTCATTTCAGAAGTGAATTAGCAGATGGAAGATTTTTCTTTCTGTCTCTACTTCTCTCTGTAGATCTGATCTACCTTTCCAATAAAAATAAGTAGATCTTAAAAAAAAAGAAGTAAAGATTATTCCTAAAGTTGTTAATTCTAAGTTGTTGGCCCATGAGGAAGTTTTTCTCTACTTGCTTGCAAAATTGATTTGAGATATGAAGACATTTCCAAAGTTAAAGCCAGGGATCAACATACCTGGCTATGCAGATTAGGTGCTGCCATGGCACAATTCCACAATTCCATGCAAAGAGCCCATTCTCCATCTGACCAGTATCCTTGCATGGACCTTATCCCTGGTTCAGCCATTCTGAGTATTATTTAGAATCATACCAGCCCTATGTTGAAGAACATAAGTTTATATTATCTTCATGTCAATTTGCCATAATATCTCAGCTGAACCAACATCCTCTTTGGATGCTGCCTTCCATGTACGTGTTAATGCTTTACAAGAGAGGATGCTCTTTAGTTTTAGTGATGAAAAGAAGATACAGTATGCATTTGGGGGGACAAATGACCCTTGTTCTGCTTCCTTGGAAATTTGTCAAGGTATCTAATGTCAGTTTCCTCAACTGTATAATGGTACAACATTAACATCTAGCTCATAGTGTTGATAAAAGAATTAAACAAAACAACAACTAGAAAGTGCTTGGCTTATAATCAGTGACAGATTTTCAGCACTTCTATGGCATGCAGTCTTGATTACTTAATGTGTAGTAATCAAGGAAACTTATGGCAAGTTTTGCGTACCATATTCCCAGCCACCAAATGGGGTATGTCCCAAAGCAGCTAAAAGGGATTAAATGATAACTCATCTAAAGCCCAAAACTTTTATTCCAAGCCTAGCAACTTCCCAGTTGTACTGCATGAAAGGAAAGAACATAGAAGTGATTGTATAATGGTTTTCTGCTTTCTTTTACTACCATTTTACAAATATTTCATTATCATGTAGTTATAGCTCTCAGAATAAGTAGTTCGCATTTGTTATTCCAAGGCATTTTCAGAGTACTTCCATATGACTCAAGCTCATAGCTGACAGTTCTTCCTTCCTGAGTCCCAGCCCCATGTTTTTAATGCTTTCTTGGCTAGGTCCACCCAGAGGGTCTTCCCAGGGAAATAGCTCTAACATCTCCAGATCAGAAGCCATCATCTAGGCACAGCTTGCCCTTTACAGTCACCCCCTTTAGGCTCTGCTTATGCCTGGCTTCACGGCATGTATGTCCATCTACTAGCACTCAGGTTAGAGACTTTGGGATCCAGATTCTATTCCTCCCTTTCACCTCATCTAATTGGTCACCAAGGGTTTTGTTTGTTTGTTTGTTTTTATCTTACTTCAAACATTGCTTTCAAGCCTGGCTTTCCCTCTTTCATTACTGGACATTTTAACCCTCTTCATTTAAGCTGCCACTCCTAATTTCAATATTTTGCCATCTTCAGCCAGAGTTGTTTGAAAAACTTCTGACTTTTCTATCTTCAGTCCTTTTCATCACCAACCTGATGTAGGCCAAATCAGTCCCCACAAACATAGAGCAGATGAGACACTTTCCAGCTTGAAAGCCTTTTGGGATTCCATCACCTCAAGGCAAGAGGTTACCCTCCCTCCTGGGTACTACTATATTTAAATACTTGCATGTCCTTGTTAACTCCCATTTGGCCTTGACTTTAGCTGTCTTGAGACATTCACCATTCTCCCTGCAGCCAACACCGTTTAGGACTTAGATCCTCTCTTCAAGTAGTTTCCTCTGCCTAGAATGACCTCACCTCCTTATGGGTCTCGAGAACTCCTGCTTATTTTTGAGGTCCACTCCAGCAACACATCCTACTTCCATCTGACCCAAGGACAATGAAGGCTCTTCACATTCATCACAGTACTGTCAACATTCCTATTTTATTTACGTATTCATAGTCCATGGAGTCTGAAGGTCAAGGACTACATAATTCATTAATATAACCTCAGTTGCAAAACAAAAATAATTTTTTTTATTTAAGAAGAAAATACATTTTAAAAATAAAGACTAATTTATTTTTATTGAGAAGTCAGATATACAGAAAGGAGAGACAGAAAGATCTTCTGTCTACTGGTTTACTCCCCAAGTGGCCGAAACAGCCAGAGCTGAGCCAATCCAAAACCAACAAGTCAGGAGCTTCTTCTATCTCTTCCACATAAGTGCAGGGTCCCAAGACTTTGGGCCATCCTCAACTGCTTTCCCAGGTTTCAAGCAGGGAGCTGGAAGGGAAGTAAAGCAGCTGGGATACAAACCAGCATCCATATGGGATCCTGGGACCTGCAAGAACCTCAGCCACCAGGCTATTGCATTGGGCCCAAAACACATTGGCTTTTAAAAAATTAACAGCAGTGGAGACAGAAGTCAAATCATGTTGAGCTTTGGATAACAACTGACATTTGGTGATGATGGTCTAGCCCATGGTACGCATGTGTGCTTAAGCTCATGAACATGTCTCATTTGTTAACCTTTGACTTCACTTAAAGTACAACCTTGCATGCTAATTAAGGAATAGTTCTGAAAAAGAGTTCCTTAATTTCAGGAAATCCATGAAAATTGGGCCACTCCCAATCATGACATTTCTTTTTTACCTTGCTATGACTCACATTCACCACAGAATATTTTTATCACTACCCTCTTGAAGTTATATCCATTTCTGTGTTTAAAAAGTAGCTTTTCAATTAACCAGAAGACCAAGCTTTTCTTATGGTTGTTCAAGATCTTGGTTATCTCTGAATTTCTGTCATGTTTTCCATCTTTTAAGGTCAGATTTTAAAATGAATTTTTATTTTTCCATTGAGGATGAAAATACTTGTTTAAAGAATTTATAACACTAAAAGTGTCTAAGATCCTATTTTTTAGGGTATGTAATCTCCAATTTTGGGGGAGAGGGAGAGGGTTTTTCAATGGTGTTGCTGGATCTTCTTTGAAGAAAGTCAGGTTTGGGTTTTGGTGTTGTGGTATAACTAGCCAAGCCTCTACCTGCAACAATATAGGCCCTGATTCGAGTCCCAGCTACTTCTGATCCAGCTTTCTGCAAATAGCCTGGAAAAGCAGTGGATGATGGTTCAGCGGCTGTGACCCTGCACCCATGTGGTAAACCCGATGAAGCTCCTGGCTCCTGCTTCAGCTTGGTCCAGCCCTGGCAGTTGTGGCCATCTGGGGAGTGAACCAACAGATGGAAGGTCTCTGTCTCTATCCTCTTCTCTTCTCTTCTCTTCTCTTCTCTTCTCTTCTCTTCTCTTCTCTTCTCTTCTCTTCTCTTCTCTTCTCTTCTCTCCTCTTCTCTCCTCTCCTCTCTCTCTCTCCTCTTCTTTCTCTCTCTCTCTCTCTTTCAGATAGGTAAAACTCAAACAGAAAGATCTCACAAGAGGAGAAGAGGTTGTGGGTTCTAACCCTGGCCCTGCCACTAGTTACTTTGGTGATGTTTGGGCAAACCATCTAGACATAACTCCTTTTCTATGTTTCAGGATTGGGAAAGGTTGCAATCTGGAGTCCCTAGGCTACAGTTGGCTCAAAGAAGTTTTTAGTTTGTCCCTAACAGTGTTTAAATGAGGTGACAGACAGTGTATAAGGATATAGATTTTTATTTTCCCCTGAGAGAACAGATCTGGTCACACAGTGCTCACTCTACTCAGTGTATACCAGTTTCTATTTGTCAATGTATTTGTACTGAGTGATTACTAAAAGATTTTAACAACTAAGACATGGGAGCTGACGGACACATCAGAATGAACATTGAGTTCTGTGTAGGAGCACTGACCTGGAGATACCCTGTTGTGTTCCAGCTGGTCACAGGGAGGTCCAAAAACTCCAGGAGGAATTGGGGTAGGGCATGCCTCTGCAGCCTTAGGGCCTTAGGGCATTAGGGCCTTGGGGCTTAGGGCTGGCCTGTGGCCTTAGGGCTTTAGGGTCTTAGCGCCTTAGGGCTTCCTCCCTGGCCTTGGGGTCTTAGGGCCTTTAGGTCTGCCTCAAACATCTGGTAAGGACTGTGCTAGCACAGTTTGAAGCTCAGACCTACTACAACTGTGGCTTTCTCAAAGGGGAGAGAGATTCCCACAACCATGTTTCTTTATCAAGCAAAAAAATTTAGGCAAAATAGAAAGAAAGAAAAAGAATGATTTTTCTTTTTTTTTTTTTTAAAAAAAGCTTTATTTAGATTTATTGGAAAAACAGATATACAGAGAGGAGGAAAGACAGAGAGGAACGCCTTCTGTCACTCCCTAAGTGACCGCAACAGCTGGAGTTGAGCCTATCCGAAGCCAGGAGCCAGGAGCTTTTCCAGGTCTCGTACGTGGGTGCAGGATCTCAAACCTTTTGACCGTCCTCGAATGCCTTCCCCAGGCCACAAGCAGGGAGCTGGATGGGAAGTAGAGCCACCAGGATTAGAACCGGCACCCATATGGAATCCCGGTGTGTGCAAGGTAAGGACTTTTAACCTCTACCCTATCGTGCCGGGCCCAAGAACGATTTTTTTCTGGCCCTTTGTTGCTTTGTTCATTTACTACCTGCCCGCTGTCAGCATCTGTGTTTGATTTTCTGATGCTAACCAATTTATGTATCAGTTCTTTTCTAGCCTAAGGATAAAGAGCCTTAATTTTATGCATTTCATAAGTGGAGTGAAAATTTTGCAAATGATGTTAAAGAGAAGTTTCACACAGAATTTATAGAAGGCCTAAAACACTGATAATAAATTATCTCCGCTTTCTTATTGAGCTTTTCAATTTTAAAAGCACTCTTTTTTTTTCATTTTTAATTTAGGCATGGCTATTTTTCAAGTGGAATTAATGACCAAAAGCTAGCTCATTCTCTAATTACAGTAAGAGACACTAGACAGCAGTTGTTCCAGACACTGACCCATCTTGGCTCAAAGAACGGCTCTGGGTGGTGTGACTGTGTGCTGGCTGAGTACCTGGGGCCAGGAAACATCTGTTACAACATGAGGTCCAGCGGGCGCTCTGCTGAATTCTAAAATGGCACTGTGGTGTCCTTTGGAGTTGGTTGGCCTCAGCTCCTAACACTGGGCTACCAAGAAAAACGTACTTCTTGATGTTTTGTGAATTGCAAGTGCTCAATGACTCTGAGAAGAGTGAAAAAGTTAAACCTTTATCTTCAGGAAAAAGGTATGAGGAAAGACAAAACAAAGACGGGCTTTCTCAGAGTAATTGAGAAACTTAGATACGAACCGGCACCCCTTATATAGGGAGCAAGGGAGCTGACTCAAAAATGACTCATGCTTCTAGAATGAACTGTTTATGTAGTGTTTCCTCCTGTTCATTCCAGGGATCCTGTTTGGAAGGTCAGGGACAATAACAATTGAGAAGCAAAGGAAAACTGGAGAAGGGTGGAGAGAATGTTTGGAACACCCAAAGCCTCCTTCACCTTGAAGGAGAAGACCTGCTTCTGTAATGCGTTCATGCAATCTGTTAGGCCATGGACTCAGAAATGAACATGAACACACCTGAGTAGTTTGCAGTGGAGTGAATTTCTCACCGGCAGTTATGAGAAGTCACTTTCCCAGCCCTCTTGCCTGCGGATGGAGGACAGAGTTCATGGTGGCAGCGTCTGTACAGGAATATCTTTTGTCTCCAAGCTGCTTGTAATCACTTCCAGACCAGCGGTATATTTATGGTTTACATCATGTTACAGAGGAAGAAGTCTACAGATTTTTTTTTCTTCAAATCTTTTTGAATTATTATTTTAGACTCACTGCCAGGATTTTTTTTTTTTCTTAAAGGGGAGAATTGATGAACTTTTAAACATGTCATTGCATGCTCTAAAATGGCAACTCTTTCTTCCTTCAAAGTTTCTTGAGGGAAGAAATGTAAAGAGTGGCACACACGTGTTGTGTGTGCATACATATGAGAGGGAGTGTGTGTGTGGGGGGGTTGTATTTAGAAACGGGGAGAGAAATGAAATGGGTAAAGGGAAACACTTGAACTTCACATTTTGTGTTTCTGTATGGGACAATCTTACCTAATATTTGGGGTACATTTAGGAAGGGCAATCCCACATTCATTTTTAGTCATATTTCAATAACTAGGGATAGCAATTCAAGGGTTAAACCCCAAAGCAAGGAACTATCTCTAAGTCAGAAAACAAAGAGAAACATGCATATTTCTGAAGATGACATCGGATCAGCCTGTGGATTTCAAGCAATTATGCGATATTATGATTCCCACTGAGTATGCATTAGTTGGAATACTGTTCTTTTTATTTCTCTATGTCCTGGGGTTGTACACTGAAAGAGCCCTGTTCAACTTCGCATGTCAGGATTTTGAAGGAAAAATTATAGTAAAATATGTTTAAAACAGTGGGGCCTTATGTGAGTGAATACAACATTTTCCAAGTCTTTCAAAAATCCTTTTGTTTAAAATATGGTTTTTATTTTGTTTCTTTTTTGCTTTCTTTCTTTTTGAATTTTTTTTTCTTTATTTAAGCTTTTACCTCCCCTTCTTTGCAAAAAAGAAGACAGAAGTTTCAAAAGATATCTACAACACAGCATAGATTTGGAGCCTGGGGCCTTAATGCATTGGTTTTAAGTGGGACACCCCACATGGAAAATAAACAAGTGAGAAAAGTTCGTCTGTGTCTATAACTTCAGTCCCAGCAATTGTGCTGACAGTCCTAGTGTTTGAGTAAATATCCCTTAGAGTCTTCTTTTGAACAAAATGATTATTAAATTGAGTTTCTGTAAGCTGAAAATGATTATTCATAAAGGGTAGGAACTTTACTGGAGTACAAAAACTGAAGGATCAGCCTGTGGGTTTTTCTAAGTAATGAAATGTCTTTGAAAAACTGTATTAATTAAAAAACAAGGCAAAACCAAGATTGTGCACAATGAAGTCCACTGATTAGGAAAGTGATGAATGAATGTCATATTCATGTTATTACATGATGTCCTTTGCTCCAAAAGAAACAAACAGTTTGATAATTTAGAAATCTAACTTTGGGGGCTGGTACTGTGGCATAGTAGATAAGCCTCTACCTATGGCACTAGCATCCCACATGGGCAGCAGCTGGAAA
This sequence comes from Ochotona curzoniae, assembly GCF_017591425.1. Lineage (NCBI taxonomy): Eukaryota > Metazoa > Chordata > Mammalia > Lagomorpha > Ochotonidae > Ochotona > Ochotona curzoniae. Next base: position 46,714,976 of record NW_024467106.1, on the reverse strand, counting down.
CCCAGGTGCTCCACTTCTGATCTGGCTCCCTGTTTATAGCCTGGGGAAGCAGCAGAGCATGGTCAAGTCCTTGGGCCCTATTCCCCCATGGGAGGCCCAAAGAAGCTCCTGGCTTCATGGCGGCTCAGCTCAGGTTATCACCATCATTTAGAAAGTGAAACAGTTGATAGAAGATCTCTTTCTTTGTCTCTTTTTCTCTTGGTAGCTCTGCCTTTCAAATAAAAAAAAAAGTAAATAAATGTTTTTACAAAAAGGAAAAGAAAGAAAAACTCCTAACTTGGTCCAGCCAGAGCTCAGCTGAAGGCTCCTCCAAGTCATCAGGATCCCAGGGCCTTTCTCTCTCTCTCTCCCTCTGCACTTTGTCCTTAGTTCAGTGTTTGTCTGGTCATCAGAGTCTCTCCAGTCATGAAACAGAAAGGGGGGATGGCCCGAGGGGCACCACTCCTGCCTTCTCTGGCTCTCTTTCCACAGCCTCCTGATCAGTGTCTCAGCAGAACATTTTTGCTTGTATTTCTTTGGCCAAATCTTTGCCACGTGGCCACACCTAGTCGCAAGGGAGCCCGGGTGATACAGTCTTGTGATTGGGGAACAGTGCTACTCCAAAAGAAGTCAGGGTTCTTTTTAAAATAATACGGAAAGAACAAGTATTCGATGAAAACCGGAATTCTCTATCTTGTATATAAAATTTTTAATGCCAATAGATTATTCCTAGCTCACTGGCTGCTTCTATTTAAATTGTGTAGAATTTTTTTGTTTTGTTTATTCTTTTGAATTGTGTAGAATTTAAGGCATTATCTTGAGAATCCAGTTCTAAAGTGCATTATCACAAAGTACATGGCCAAGATGAATAATTTTTCATATCACTGATCCTTTCTTCATTGGAGTAGTTTAAGTTAAGACAGTTTGCAAATACAATTAATGTAGAAAATTCCACACTTTTTAAAAAATGATGTGTTTTATTTTTATTGGAATGTCAGATTTATAGAGAAAAAGAGAGACAAAGAGAAACATCTTCTGTCTGCTGGTTTACTCCCAGAGCTGAGCTGATCCAATGCTAGCAGTCAGGAGCTTCTTCCGGGTTTCCCACATGAGTGCAGGGTCCCAAGGAATTGGGCTGTCCTTGACTGCTTCCCCAGGCCACAAGCAGGGAGCTGAAAGGGAAGTGGAGCATCCAGGATATGAACTGGTGCCCATATAAAATCCCAGGGCATGCAAGGTGAGGACCTCAGCTACCATGTTGGACCCCAAAATCCCACACTCTTATGACTCTAACTAAACACAGTTTCCTACCTAGAGATGATATCTAGAAATTGTTTCATCTTCTTCCCCATATTGTTGGAGATTCAACATCATTTTTTTTTAAGTGAATGTTTGGGGGCCTGGCACATGAATTGAAATTTGTCTAGGTGACAAGAATCACCTTCTGCAAATAGACTGTTATATATACACTTCAGAAGAAAAAAGTGGGGGCTGGTGTGGTGAAGTGGCAGGCTAATTTCCCACCTGCAGTGCTTGCATACTATATGGGCACTGGCTCAGGAACTAATCTAGAAAATCAGCAAAGGATCACTCAGGTTTTTGGGTCCCTGCACCCAACTCGGAAACCTGAAAGCAGTTCCTGGCTTTGAACTGGCTCAATTCCAGCCATTGTGACCATTTAGGGAGTGAACCAAATGGTCACAATGAACCAGATTTGTAAAAATCTGCCTTTCAAATAAAAATGAATCTTTAAAAAAGAAGAAGAAAAACATGAGTGTACAATATTGATGAGCAGTTAAATAAAATTATCCCTATTCATTTCTCAAGCCTACAGAAGAGAGAAATCAGAATGTAGCTGGCAAACAAAACAACGTGTTGCATTCTGGCTTTGATGCTAGGTTTATATATTTATTCATTTTTAAGATTTAGTGTTTTAGATTTATGTTAATGCCAGAGTTATAGAGAGATGGGTTACACACACACACACACACACACACACGGAGAGAGCTCTTTCATTCAGTGGTTTACTCCCCAAACTACTACAATTGGTCCAAATGGCCAGGGCTGGGTCAGACCAAAGCCAGGAGTCAGGAACTTCTTCACCTATGGGTGGAAAGCCTCAAGCACATGGGCTGTCTTCTCCAGCTCTCCCAGGAGTATTAGCAGGGAGCTGGGATGCTGGCATTGCAGGGAACAGCATTACCCAGGAAGCCACAAGGCTGGCCCCAAAGATGCTAACATTTTGTAAAGTTCAGCAACATTACACAAGGGTGCAAGCATCCCCCATTCAGCAGAGGAAAGGGGCATTTTGAAATGATGATGAGAAATCATTGAAGGTATTTGAATTTACCCAAGCAGATTTATAATCATAATCTGATAACAATGGACTAGTTCAAAGCGAGGGCTCTGCTCCAGAGAACTTGTAACCCAGTAACCCGTCTGTAGTCTGGCCAGGCATGTAACTTTCCCTACGTTTAAATCTATCTCCTCCCCCATCCTCTATGAATGGATCTCCCTTCGGCAGAAGCTACACACCAAAGAATGAATGACAATTGTTGAGACAGCCTGGAAACTCCTGAGGCCTTTTAGGGAAGGATAAAGGAACTTTGACTCAGAGAAGGAGTGGGAGTGGGAGGATAGAGCTATTGAAAGAACAAGAACAGGTATTTTCCTTCGTATTCATTTTCTTAAAATTGAATTAGGTTTCTATGAAAAGCTGTTTTGTAGAATAGCAACCTTTTTATGATTTCACCAGCAGGGACATAAAAGACTATTTGTGGTGCACAGTAAATTCTGAATGGGGGTGAAAATTCCCTACTTACTGGTTATTTTAATGATAATAAGTGTAATGTTTTGTAAATAACCTGACCCTTTTCACCAAGGATCTTAGTCTTTTTGTCACTGTGGTATTCTATCATCACTTTGGCTGCAGTTGAGAACGTTACCAAGAAAGCTTGGTTTATTTTAACATTGCAACATTCTCTTCTCTTCCTTTTTAGGTTGTTAGATACTTCTTTAAGAAAAAAAGTATTATTTGCTCCTTTGAGACCAGGACAGAAGAATACTTGTGGCTTCTGCCACTACTTCCCATTCAAATAAGGAGCAATTTTCTAAGCACAACAGGGCCACTCCCACCTCTGAAACAAGTCAATGAAAAATTAGGAAAAGACACACAACACAACACACTTGTGTACACACCCACACTCCCCCCAAAGCTTCCTTCTAACTAGGTCTTTTTTTCCCACCATGGAAGCAAAAATTTAAAAAGCCAGATCAACTAGTTACTGAGGTGATGGCAGGAAGTTACAGAAGGTGGATTGAGAGCCACAGAGTTAAATGCAGAATGAGAAGACAACCAGGGGTCTCTTGTATTGTCAAATGCTAACAGTAGGTATTGACTTAACAAGTTGGTGATGTTAATACCCATAGGAGAATATTAGAACTGGATAATGAACTACAGGAAGTGGCTCCCAGAAGGCCGCTGCCATCATGCCTGGCATCTTCTGTCTTCGTGCCAGAACCTCCCATCATTTTGGAGAGTGTTGATGTTCTTTGAGGATTCTGCATCTTCACATTCAATCAGATGCACATGGAAAATGCTCCGAAACTTTCACCTGTACTAAACTTTTTTCTTGTCATTATCACCTGAACTATAAACATAGTATTATAAATAGCCCAGAGATGATCTAAAGTATACAGAATGATGCCTGTAGATTCAATGCAAGAACTATACCACTTTTTGTTAAGGAACTTGAATACCCACAAACCTGTGGGGTGTCCTGGACCCTGTGGGCCTGAGGGTGGACTATGTCCAGTCTGTGTTACCATAGTGCTTATCTTTCCTTGTGTCTTGTACCCACATTCATTCTGCCCGGGAGCACCAATGTGAGCAGAATGGGTATGTGTGCAAGAAAGTTCCTAGCAGCACTGTTTGTGAGCCACTTCAGAGCCAACCTAAGTGATAATCAATAGGATAACAGAAAATAATATATATGTACCCAAGGGAATATTTATTTTATGGCAACAAAGATAACTAAAATAAATGAACCGCAGCTGTAGTACTAAAGAAATGTCATAAACAGGAAACACAAGCCCAGAAAAAAAAGGCCATCCTTAAAAACAAGAGATGCTAAAAGGCTTTGCAGAAAAGGCCATCCTGGTGATGCTAATGTCTTGAATCCTGAGTTCCTCAGCTTGGTACTTGGAAGCCTTGTCACAGGGTACAGCACAGCTTGGAGAGAAGTAAGGTGTAATATCAGCTCAACTGAAGGCTGGACAAAAACAACATGGAACTTGTAAGAACGGGACAATTACGGGGCTGGTGTTGTGGTTAGCAGATAAAGTCACTACCTGTGACACCAGCATCCTTTATGGGTATCAATTTTTTGAGTGGCAGTGTTTCACTTGCTGCTCATGCACCTGGGAAAGCAGCGGAAGATGGCTTCACTGCTTGGGCCCCTGTACTCAGTGGGAGACTGGCTTTGGTTTGATCCAGCCCTGACCAGTGTAACCATTTAACGTGTGAACCAGCAGATAGATCTCTCTGTCTCTCCCTTTCTTTGTGTGTGTAACTGGGCTTTTCAAATAAATCTTGCTTTAAAAAATCATCATTAGGTAGGAGAAACATAGCAAAAACTGAAAGTGAAAGCAAAAAGTCACAGACTCGCCTTCTTTGAAATCCCTTATCTAAAGTTAAACAAAGAATGTAGCAAATTGGTAGCAAATTTACTTAGAAACGTATCAGAAGCTTGTCACATATGTGAAGTTAAACTGCTCAGTAAACATATTTACAGTTTTACCTCCAGGATGGGTATTGAGTATATTTCAAATGTCTTTCATTGAGGCCTCCAACAATACTGAAATTGAGATGGATTAATATATCACTGATTGTTTTGTTGGTCCCCATATAGGGTGAACCCATTCGCCTTCTAGGTTAAAGAGAGTGTTCTACGATTAATAACTCAAACAGGGTAGCAGCTGAGACATCACTTGGAATTTTATTTTTAATTTCATTTTCCTTTCATTCTACGCAGAACATTCCCACAGGAGTGCCTGAGTTCAAGTGCTAGCTCTGTCTTCCAATTCCAACTCTCTACCAACACGTTCCCTAGTCGCAATTGCTCAAGTAGTTGGACCACAGCCGCCATGTAGGAGACTAGGATTAAGTTTCAGGACCCTAGGCATTTGGGGAATGAACTAGTGCATAGGAGCTCTCCGTCTCTCCAATAAAATAATAATAGGATTTCAAATATGGTTGTTACACCAGGAGGGAAGAACAGTGTTAAGAACTTGGGAGAGCTGCCAGCATGGACAGCATGATAAGGGTACATAAAAATATTACGAGAAATACAGTCCAGGGGATGATCTGTTTCCTTTTCATTTATAATGATAGTTTACTTAAAAAAAAAAAACACCGTGCAATTCTCAAGTTCTTTTAAGGACACAGCTGATAACAACTCTCTTTTAAAGCCAGCATTTCTGCAAACTGCGTGCCTTTCCATAAGATGATCTGATGGGTCTGTTTTTCTCAACACCTTTCATGATGGCAGAGAGTGTACGCTGCAGATTGTCAGGAGGTCGGCTCATCTCGGTCACTTTGTGGAGTATAACCTATATTACCGTGTCTAGAGGGGAGCCCATTATAACTTAAAAATTAAAAGCTAGTGGGGAAGAACATAATCTTGGCAACGACCTCTAGGGAAATCTTGCGACTGCAGGAGTTCCATGGAAGAGTGCTTTAAATACCATGGTGGTTCATCCAATAACCTCACAATTGTACAGGAGGGCATGTGGCCAAGACTTTGCAGGGGAGAGGCCAGGGTGTCCAGGCTGGTGATTGGCTAGGGGGGCACAATGCTAAGTGAGCCACTTAGCCCTCTCTTGCTTCATGAAGAGCACGCCACATGCTACTTTGCACATTCTTTGAAATCCTTGTGTGGCTGGCATTTGGAAAAATATCGACTGCAAGCAGCCGTCGCCATCCCGATGACAGCTCCTGCAATCCCATCTTCCTCACAGCAACATCTACTGTCAGCTCCCCACCCTTGTTACCAGAGAGCCTTCCCCACCCAAGTAGTGCTCCAAATAGAAAGAATTTCATATGTGCGTGTTTGGCTGCAACTTCTAGAGGCCTGGACAAATAGTCAGGTAGTAAACAGCCTGAAAGAAAGGCTGCTGATAAAATTAGTTCAAATAGTTCCCAGAAAGCAAATCTGACACCACCAGGACACATGATAGCTCAGCCTACATGCTTCCTAACTTCCTCAACCCCTTGCTGTCAAAGCCCAAATGGCTTGTATGAAATTGTCTTTATTTTTTTCCCCCTTTCCCAAGTTGATCCTGTGGCTTTCTCCTTTAAAGGGAGTTGTGGGGAGGAAAGAAGACAGAAAAGAGAGAATTGTGCGGTTACGAGTGTTATCATCCAGACAGAAACTTTACATTGCAGATGACTATGTTGAAGGTTGGTATATACAGGGTCAGGTGTTATTAATAACTGCTTCAAGTTTGTTCCTCTGATTTATGATCTCAAGTATGTCACCTTCCTGATTTATTACATGGTAACCCCAGAACATTTTTATTTTCATGAAACTCTGTTCAGAGCTTGGTATCAAACCCTGCATATCCTTTTTTCTTTTTTCTGATCAGTAGCTTTCCCATCCTCGTTTTTATCTTTTTTTCTACATGTTACATTAGACCTAGAGTCCAAGTTTGACTGGTTTTTACTTTGTCATCTCTTTTTCCGAAAAATCACTCCTAACTGGAGAAATTTTAACCCTTCATTGGCAAGTATTTCACAGTAACTCTCCATTCAAAACGAGCTCTCCATCTTGATACCTTGGCAGAATGTCTCTGAATCTATCTAGTCTACTGACTTATTCAAAGCTTATATGTGACACTCTGCCACTGAGCTGTAAGTCTTGGACATAAACTCGCAGCAGAGTGAGGAGAATCTCAGGACCTGCTGAAACCACTGTGTTAAGGGTTCTGGTAGATATTGCATTTTTCCCCCTCACAAAAACCTTATAGAGGGAATTGCCATTATTTTACCCACTCAGAAGATGAGATAAAACTGAGGTTTACATAGATTAAGGGATTTACTTAAGGTCAGAAGTAGTAATTAGTAAACTTGGGATCCATGTTCACCTGTTTCCAAAGCTTGTGCCTACTACCACATTCAAACCACCCACCTCCAATGATTATAATTATAATTGGCAACCAGTTATTATGCACCTTGCTGTCACTATATAAAAGAGGGCTGAAAGGACTTTGCAAAATGCATATCCAGAGACATCAAGAAAAGCTGCCACCTACAATGCTGACATCCTATACTCAGTACCAGCTCAAACACCAATCGCTCTGCTTATTACCCAGCTATCAATGCACCTGAAAAAGCAGCAAATAATGGTCCCGGTGCTTGGGTTTTACCACCCATGCAGGAGACATGAATACAACTCTGGGCCCTGGTTGCAGCTGGTCCAGCCCCAGTCACTGGCCATTTGTGGAGTGAGCCAGCAGATGAAAGCACTTGCTCTCTTGCCCTCTTTCCCTATCACTGCCTTTCAAATTAATAGCTCTGCTTTCCCATTACTCACTGTTATTATCTCTGGGAAACTTTTATAAAAATATTTTTCATGTACATTTAAAGGTAAATTTAGTTTTTTCAAAATCATTTGAAAGTTACCTTATGTTAGGATGATTAATATAGAAAGTTTTTAATTAGGAAGAAGGAAAAATCCCATTAGTATCCCTAGCAACTTGAAGACTGTTTTTGTTATACATAATTTCTGCCAGCTTTCTAAATGCAGGTTGAAAATCCAACGTCCAAAGACTTCCAATAACCCCCAAATTTTAAAAGTCAATGCAATGCCACAAGTGGAAATCTCCACACTTGACCTGAAATGACAAATTGCAGTCAAAACACAGAACATGAAACAAACTGTATGAAGGTCCTTCCGTGTCTGTATGTATATAAATATAGTATATAGAAGGTATATAAATAAATTTCATGTTTTGGTTTGGATTCCACTTTCATGATATCTCCTTTTATATATATGCAAATTTTCCCAAATTTTAAAATCTCAGAATCCAAAACACCTTTGATGATCAGAATTTCAAATAAGGGATTTGTAATCTGCTGAATACATATATTTGAATACTACATTGTCTCCTCAGAAGAATAATAATCAACTTGCCCACAGGTATTTCTACTTATTTCTAAAGTAGGGTCAGAGACACCATGGGAGCTTTCTAGACATGTGTAGAACCAGAAGGTAAGATCTAGTTACTCATGATTAAATTCAGTAAGTTTTTGAATATATAATACATAGATATTTGATAAAAATATTTGAAATATATTTGAAAATTTTGACATATTTATTTGAAACACTTGAAAAAAAAATACGAGAACAATGCCAAGTGGAACTGTGCCTCTCATTCCTGAGAAGGAGTCTTCATCCTCCAGAGCTGGAAGTCCCAAGCTCCTGATTGCCTCATCCCTACCTCTTAGGATCACCAAGTTTCTTAAAGTCTGCACTCAAGAGAACAGAGTTCCATGATAAACTTTGCCTCTGAGCTCCTCCTGTCTTTTGCTCTAGGACCCTGACCTTCTGGTGAGCTAGATCTCACAGTATCACATCTGACCTGGAGTACCCAGGAATCAGCCACACTCCCAGAGGTTGTGATCATTTCCATGTTACTTAGGAAGGGGTCATGTAAGGAGTCAGGGAGGAGTGTCACTATGCATTCTCCCAAAATAAGTGGTGACACCCTTGACCAAAATTAGTTGTATTATTTCTGCTCTAAGTCATAGTTGCCTGTTCACTGCATACAGGTGCCTCAAGTTCAAAATAAGTGACAGTAGTGCTTCTCATCTACTTAATAAATTGTGGAGACAAAAGTACTGACACAGGGGAAGACAGATTCGAAGATCTGAGAGCAATGTTTTCCCACATGAGGATTCTCGAAGTCTGTGCTACAGAAAATCAATTCCTTGGGACATTACTGGGCATTCCATGGAAAGGCAAGTTGTCCTGCAAACACGAAAGTTTAGGCAATGCACAGAATACTTCTATTTTTTCCCCAGGATCACTCTTTAAAAAAATCTTTTTTCAATGTTTAATTTTTTTGAAAGACAAATTTACAGAGAGAAGAAGATACACAGAGAGATCTCCCTCCCGTTGGTTCACTCCTCAAACGGTTCCAGCAGCTGGAACTGAGTTGATCTGAAGCCAAGACACAAGAGATGCTTCCAAGTCTCCCACTCGGGTGTAGGGCACATCCCCTTGGGACATTCTCTGCAAGAATACTTCTTTTTTTTTAATTTAAGATTTATTTATTTTATTGGGAAGGCAGATGTACAGGCAGGAGGAGAGACAGAGAGGGATCTTCCATACAATGATTTACTTCCCAAGTGCCCAAAATGGCTGGAGCTGAGCCAATCTGAAACCAGGAGCCAGGAACTTCTTCCAGGCATCCCACACGGGTGCAGGGTCCCAAAGCTTTGGGCCATCCTCAACTGCTTTCTCAGGCCACAAGCAGGGAGCTGGATGGGAAGTGGAGCTGTCAGGATTATAAACAGCACCTATATGGGATCCTGGCACGTTCAAGGTGAGGATCTTAACCACTATGCTATCGTGCTGGGCCCAACAAGAATACTTCTTAAAGAGCAAGATCCTCACAGTGCATTTGGGGGAAACTGTATGGCATTTTCATAGTTTTGGCATGAAATTAGTACATGACCTGGGATTAGATGGTTCAATATTTATCACTATGTGCTAAGCTTAATCAAGTGAAATGAATATAAAAACAATTTAATTTTAATTTTAGAAATATTTACTTGGAAGGCAGAATGACCTAGAGAGAGAGAATTTTCCATTTATTGGTTCATTCTGCAAATGGTTGTAAACAGCAAGGGCTAGACTGGGCAAAACCTGAAACCTCACCACATCTCCCACGTGGGTGGCAGGAGCCCAAGCCCTTGGCCATCATCCACTGCTTTTCTAGTTTCACAAGCAGAGAGTTAGATTAAAGTGGGACGGCCAAGACTCAAGTTGGGTTTCTGATATGGGATGCCAGCATTGCAGGCAACAGCTTAACCAGCTATCACACAACATCAGATCCCACTCTTAATCTTAGAATTTATTTGAGAAGCAAAGTGAGAGAGGGAGAAGGAGAGATATCTCCTATCTACCAATTTCCTCCAGAAATAACCTCAATAGCTGAGCTGGGCCAGGCCAAAGCCAAAAGCCAGGAATTCAATCTGGATTTCCCATGTGAGTGGCAGGGAGCCAGCTACCTGAGCCATCTCCTATTGTTCCCCACGGTGTGCTTCAGCAGGAAGCTATATTGAAAAGGAAGTCCACAGGTCCCTGCTGGGACCCAAACCCAGGCACTCTGGTATGGCTATGGACTTGCCAAGCAGCACCTCCAGTGCTGGGGCCAAAGCTCACGCTAACATTTTTTAGATTGTTTTACACCAGTAACTACAAGGCGCAGATCTCAGAGACCTCTGTAATGTTCGGCTCAGGTTGACATTCTTTTCAACATTGCTACCAAGCTTTAGAGTTGAACACTTGAGATTTATGCAAACATCAGATGCGAGTTCCATCACTTGAAACATAAAGTAAAACAGAGTGACTTTTAATGAAAATTGATCATAAACATAAAGTTAAGAGGTAAGCCAGAGATTAGAGCAATGTGTTTGCTCAGTGTGTAACCAGTAAAATGTTTGTATCTTGAATACAGTCATTCTAAATTAGTAAGAAGAAACAAACAACTCAATAGAAAAATGAGCAAAAGTTAGAAGCTAAGAATTCACAAGTTATAAACACATGCCAATAAACATAAAAAAAGACTCTCTGATTTATTATGAAAATGCAAATTAAAACAAGATACCATTTCACATCTATCAGACTGGCAAAAAAATTGTAAGTCTGGTGAGGCAGCCTGTGGACTGGTATAATTATTCTGAGAATAACTTAGCCATAGTTACAGATGAAACATGCATTGAATCTGCAACGCAAGGCAACCACTTCTAGGTACCTGTCTTAGCACAGTGTTTTGCAAATTTTTCTCATCATAACTTTTCTCAGCTACCTAAGGTCACATGAGAAGGCTGCTCACAGCAGCGGAAGACCCAGCTAAGGGGTTGGGGTCACTGCAGGCTTCTCTGGAAGCTAAGGGACTCCACTACGTTTCTTTTCCTTTTTCTAACATTTTATTTATTCTTATTGGAAAGTCAGATATACAGAAAGGAGGAGAGAAAGAGAGGAAGATCTTCCATCCACTGATTCACTCCCCAAGTGACAACAACGGCCAGAGTAGAACCGATCTGAAGCCAGGAGCCAGGACCTTATTCCTGGTCTCCCATGCGGGTGCAAGGTCCCAAGGTTTTGGGCTGTCCTTGATTGCCTACCCAGGCCACAAGCAGGGAGCTGCATAGGAAGTAGGGCTGCTGGGATTAGAACCAGTGCCCATATGGGGTCCCGGCAGGTGCAAGGTGAGAACTTCAGCTACTAGGCTACCACACCTGGTCCCACTTGTTCTACCCCATGGTGATACACTGTGGAAATTTATTGATCAGGAGGCCAGACCCTTGAAATGCAAGCCTTTAGGTGCTCATGGAAATTAAAATGGTATGATGGTTTTATATATATATAAATATATATATATAAAAATATATATATAAATATATATAATATATAATATATATATTTATATATATAATATATAATATATATAATATAAATATATATTTATAATATATATTTATATTTATTATATATATTTATAATATATATAATATATAATATATATAATATATATATAATAATATAAAATATATAATATATAATATAATATATAATATATATAATAATATATAATATATATAATATAAATATATATTTATAATATATATTTATATTTATTATATATATTTATAATATATATATATTTATATATATATTATATATATATTATATATATATATTATATATTATATATATATAATATATATATAAATATATATATTTATTATATATATATATAAATATATATATATAAATATATATATATAAAACCATCATACCATTTTAATTTCACCAAAAGCAAAGCAAAGCCAAAACAAAACAAAGTGGGAATAACAGTTTTGGGGAACTCAAAATAAGTTATAGTACATCTGCACAATAAAATACCATATTACGGTTTAAACTGATAAACTCCAAAATCTTCTAGATTTTTTGAAATACATACAATACTATGGCTATCTTTAGTAGCCCTACTATGTGATAAAGTACCAGAACATCTTCTTAACTGTTACACTGTGATCTCAAAGTAAAGATATTACAAACATGATGAATGGTCGCATTATTCTGAACTGACCGTTACTCAATATATGAGAGCATTTTAAAAGATTTTTGGGAAAATGGAACAGATTTATTAATTAATGTATAATCAATAAATTATAAACTTATGAATTTATATTTTAAACTTAAAGTGGATAAATCTACTTTAGTGCAAAAAATTGAAATTCATTCATGCATTGTTTTCTTTTGGCATGCATTTTCCATGAAGTTTTTGAAGCTCTTCGTATTCATAGATTTCAATTTTTTTTTGCACAAAATAGACTGGTCCTTTAATTCTACTTTCTGGGACCTGGCGTGATAGCCTAGTGGATAAATCCTCACCTTGCATGTGCCAGGACCCCATAAAGGTGCCAGTTCAGATCCTAGCTGCTTCAGTTCCCATTCAACTCCCTGCATGTTGCCTGGGAAGGCAATGTAGGACAGCCCAGGGCCTTGGGACTCTGCACTCATGTGGCCGACCCATAAGAAGTTCCTGGCTTCAGAGCAGCTCAGCTCCAGCCTTTGGGGTCACTTGGGGAGTAAAGCAGCAGACAGGGGATTTTTCTGTTTGCTTCTCAGTCTGTAAATCTGACATTCCAATAAAAATAAAAACAATTTTTTAAACAATAAAAAATTTCATTTTTCACAATTTTTTGAAGTACATTGTATACCATAAATAGACAGCTATATGGCAATAAAAATAAAATTAAAAAACAATTTTGAATTACAGGTATGAATTACAAAAGCATAATGTAAGTAAGTAAAGCAAAATGCAAAATGATAAACATGCAAATGCAATATGATAAACATCCTTTGTATGTAAATTTTTAAAGCAAATAAAACTATAATAATTATCCCCTGAAAAGGAGTAAAATGATGGGATTTAGTGGTAGAAAAAAAGGGCTCTATGATATCTATAATAGGGTATTACCTAAAAAAATGGAATAAACTAATATGCTTATGCATGCAATCCATGTAGCAAACATAGAAATTTCAGGGCCCAGCATGGCGGCCTAGTAGCTAAAATCCTCGCCTTGAACACAGCAGGATCCCATATGGAAGCCGGTTCCAACCCCGGCAGCTGCACTTCCTATCAGCTCCCTGCTTGTGGCCTGGGAAAGCAGTCGAGGACGGCCCAGAGCACTGGGACCCTATACCTGCGAGGGAGACCTGGAGGAAGTTCCTGACTCCTTGTTTCAGATTGGTGCAGCACCGGCCGTTGTGGTCACTTGGGGAGTGCACTAGCAGATGGAAGATCTTCCTCTGTCTCTCCTCTCTGTATATCTGCCTTTCCAATAAAAATAAATACATCTTTTTTAAAAAAAGAAATTTCAAATACATTTTTAGCATCATTTTTGTGCATTTGAAATCAAATCATTTGAAGAAAATAAATTAGATCAATGTTTCCTAACCTGGAGGTAGATTTCAATTATGAAGGAGTTTTAAAACTACCTGCTGGAGCTATACCTCAGACAAATTAAATAAAAAAATCTGAGGAGTGGGGTGTGAACTTCAGGATTGTATGAAGCTTCCTAGTTGCTGCAAGTACACCTCAGGATCAAGAATCAGACACAGAATCAGATGAATTAGATGATGTCAAAGTTTCCTTTCAAACAGTATTTTCCTATTTAGTTGTTTTTTAGAAAAATATTTTTAAAGATTTTTTTTATTGGAAAAGCAGATGTACAGAGAGAAGGAGATACAGAGAGGAAGCTCTTCTGTCTGCTGGTTCACTCCCCTAGTGGCCGCAATGGATAGTGCTAAGCTGATCTGCATCCAGGAGCTTCTTCGAGTCTTCCATGTGGCCGCAGGGTCCCATAGTTTTGGGCCGTCCTTGACTGTTTTTCCAGGCCACAAGCAGGGAGCTGGATGGGAAGTGGAGCAGCTGGGACACCAACTGGCTCCCATATGGAATCCTCGCATTTACAAGGCAACGATTTAGCCATTAAACCATTGTGCCAGGTTCTATTTATTTATCTTTTAATTTTATTTGAAAGCTGGAGAGAATGAAAGAGAAAGAGAGACAGGGGTCAAGGAGGGAAACACAAACAGAGATCACCCATTTATTCCTTCACTCCCCAGTTGCTGGGAAAGTTAAGGCTGAGCCTGGCCAAAACCAGGAGTTCAGAATTCAGTGTGGACCTCTCATGAAGAGTATCAGAGACCAAAGCACTTGAGCCATTAGCTGCTGTCTCCCAGGATGCACCTAGCAGGAAATGAGTCAAAAGCTAGAACTAGACCTCAAATTTAGTACTCTGGCATGGGAAGGGGTGTCCTGAGCAGTTACCTAACTATTGCACTAAATACCCCCTCCCTAACCATGTGAATTGTGCTGTTTCCTGACAGTTTCAAATAAACACAAATGGGTAGAAAAGAAGGAAAATCAAATCCTGTTCATATTCGCTAAGAATGTTCTCTCAAAACCAATTATCATTTTCTGGTGCACATGATTCTTTTGCTTTTCCCCTCTTCCATTTAAGCTGTTGTTCCTCCCTCCCCATTTCTCCTCCCACCTTTCTGAGTCCATCCCAACAGGCAATTCATCCAAGCACTGCACATTTCAGCTCTGAATCATTCATATGCATTGCTTTTGAACATATTAAATAGATCCATATGCTTATCTACACTAAGATATAGGTTTTCCCTTCAGAAAATAGAATACAAAAAAATCATTCCAATGTGTACACTTTAAATATTTTAAGCAGGCATCTAAAATGAAGTAGAAATGAAAAGTAACTTGGATCAGAATTTTGAACATTAAAACATTATAGTAAATTGGTAAAACATAAACCAAATACATGGATGTCTACTTTATATCCAAAAAAGTTACTCTTTCCCTGCCATGTACACATAGACAGCTCTCATAATGGCTGTGCTTCAATCAGAATTGGATCACAAGTACAGCAGTAATGAATGTGGCCTTTCCCAACATTTCTGCTTCCAAAGACTCTTTATTATTCTTCCCAACTTCAGAAATTCCTATGAAGTCATCGTCAACCAATCAGAGCTTCTAATGGCTTGAAATAGCTAAGATAGCCAGCCACATTGAATTGATACAGAATCAAAGAAATGTGATGTTCCCCTTAGCCAGGACACTTGTATCATGGGTAAACATGTGAATCCCATTAGATTTTTCAAAATATGGAAAAATCGCTTTCAGACCTTCACCACCACCCCTGGGGTTACTTATTTTAGATTAGAATCACCAGCCAAAGTACGATTGTCTTCAATAAACCCTACCAAAATCTGATCTCAGGACAGTAAAACAAGAAATACTACATTGCAATCTGTTTCATCAGACTAGGAAAATGTCTGACACTAGTGAATTTTCTCTGGAAGGCAGACAATGGGACGGGGGATAAAAGCAGACAAAACTGAGTACTACTTCTAAGGCTCATTCTAAGCTAAAAAGTAATCATTCTAAGCTCATTTTTCTTTTTTTAATGTAAGAGAGAAAACAAAAAGAGTGACTATATCGTAACTTCTAATTCCGTTCTTCAACAAAATAGCTAGGACTCCCTGGAGAAACAGCTAATTTTGAGGCAAGGGCAGAGAATATCTAAAATAAGCCAAGAACTTCTTGCAATGCCAGAAAATAAAAATGTATTCAAAACACAAACATGATAGAGATATTCCAGACACAGAACCAACTCAAACGGACTCAACTGGACAAAATTTTCATAGTTCAATCAAAAAGCTAAATAATGTATTATTGGCAGCAACAGACTGAATTCTTATAACACTTCAAAAAGCATAGTTGAAGCTTTATCTGCAGTGTGATGGTGTTTGGAGGTGATGGAGGGGGCGGTCTTTGGAAGATGATTTAGTCATGATAGTAGAACATTTATGAATGGTATTAGTATCCTTACAAAAGAGACCCTAAGACACCCTCAGCCATATGTACATCAAAGCATATGTACGGCAAGCAGGGAGCTGGATGGGAAGTGAAGCTGCCAAGATTAGAACCAGCGCCCGTATGGGATCCTGGCGCATGCAAGGTGAGGACTTTAGCTGCTAGGCCACTGCACTGGGCCCCAATATATTAACTTTTAAGAGTTGCAGCCTGGGGGCAATGTGACTAGAATGGCACTTTGTGTCTGTGTCTCTCTCCCAAAAATCCATTATCAAGTAGAGTCACAGAAAATTGAGGGTCACTCAACAAAATACCTGATCAGTACATCTCTAAACTTTCAAGGACATCAAAACAAGAAAAGTCAGAGAAACTGCTCCTTTCAAGAGGGATCCAAGGAGATAAAAAAGAACATGAGATAAAAACTGAGAAAACATGAATCGGGTGAACTTTGGCTTATAATGTATATACAGGTTCATGATTTTTTTTGGTCTAAGATTTATTTTTGCTTTGAAAGTTTGAATTACAAAGGGAGAAAGGCAAAGATCTTCCATCTGCTGGTTCTCTCCCCAGATGGTTGCAACAGCCAGAGCTGGGCTGAGCTGATCTTCCTGGTCTCCCACATGGGTGCAGGAGCCCAAGTATTTGAGCTATCCTCCACTGGTTTCGCAGGCCATTCACAGAGAGCTGGAGTGGGAAGTAATGCCAACAGACCTGGAAGCAGCACTGACAAAGCATGCCAGCGCCACAGATGGAGGATTTGCCTGCTATGCCAAGGAACCAGCCCTGCCTTACTGATTGTTAAGAAATGTATTTACTAATATTAATAGTAAGATATTTGTAGTTAAAAAAAAAGTTGGTGGACTTTATACTGGAAACCTCTACACTTTCTTTACAATTATTTAAAAAACGTTTATTTATTTTTATTGGAAAGTCAAACTTACAGAAAGAACGAGGGATAGACAGAAAAATCTTCCAACCACTGGTTCACTCCCCAAGCAGCCACAATGGCCGGTGCTGAGCCAATCTGAAGCCAGGAGCTTCCTCTGAGTCTCCCACCTGGGTGCAGGGTCCCAAGACTTTGGGCCATTCTCGACTGCCTTCCCAGGCCATAAGCAGGGAGCTGGATGGGAAGTAGGGCATTTACTTGTGGTCATTTTATGGGAACCCTGCTGTGTATTTCTCCCACAGCCTGAAGCATTGCTCAGGGCTACAACCCTGGGTATGGTCTAAACAGAGGGATTTCACCATCTGGTGTTTGTGCCCCACAGTATCTACATGTCTGCTTCTTATTTATATGCCCATTATATGCCCTTCTGCTTCATTCATTATGCCTCTTGATCCTGTCCCCAACTCAAAAGTTCTGTCATCTCCCTCCTCTGGGCACTTGATTCGGATTTGCTTTTGAGCACCGGGCGCACAATCCTGCACTGAAGGTATCTGGAGGTACTCTGTGCAATCTTTCCTAGCTTGCCAGTTCTTGCCAGGCTGCTGTCAATCACAGGACCCCCTGGTAACCTTCTCTATGTGAAGCATCTACTCATAAACATTTAGACTAAACATTGATTGAGATGATGCTAATTTGAATTACATCCCCCAAACTGAACAGAAAGCAAGGAAGATTCCTCTTAACTAGCACAGAGGTCCAGAATAATCTTTAAAAGTACAACCATTAGCCATGGTGTATTAAGCCTCCACCTGCACAACCAATATCCCATATGGGTGCTGGTTAGAGTCCCAGTTGCTCCATTTCCAATGCAGCTCCCTGCTTATGGCTTGGGATAGCAGCAGAAGATAGTCCAAGTCCACAGGCCTCTGCACCATGTGGGAGACCCAGAAGAAACTTTTGGTTCCTGGCTTTGTATTGATCCTATCCCAGCCATTGTAGCCGTTTGGGGAGTGAACCAGCAGATGGTAGATCTCTTTGTCACTCCTTATTGCTCTGTAAATTTGCCTTTCAAGTAAAAAATAAATACACCTTTTTCTTAAAGCTGCTGGGAGACATAATGCTCAAGAATTGCTAATAAATTAAAAATAAAAGCCTCCAGCGGCTGTCTTCATTTCCTATCAGTTTGCTTCTGTATAACTGTAATTATAATTCTCCCTCTTTGCTTTTCAGAATTAGTCATCTTTTCTTGCTATTCTCACTAATGTGAATTCCAACATCCTTGACAAATACAGAAATTATAAAACTCAACTTGCTTTATTTCTTCAATGTTATAGAAGGGACTTTTGAGATTGAGTTGCTGCCTGCTAAATTACATAAATAGCTAGAATAAAACTGTCTTCCTTTCTTATTTCCATCCATCCACCAGCTTTCCTTTCATAGACATTTACTAATTGCTACCACAGGCCAGGTATTATGCTGGGTATTGAAGATTCCATGGAGAAGAGGACAGCTCCTACTCTCAAAGAATTCCCACTCTAGTGGGTGAAACACAACAAGTAAGTTCAAATGCAAAGTGCCAAGTTCCCAAGAATAAGATGGGTCACTCTAACTGGAGAAAGATGCATATAGGTTAGTGATTTGTGAGTCCAGAACACAATCGTGGCTTGTTCCATGTATTTCTTTTTTTTTAATAATAATTTATTATTATTATTATTATTATTGGAAAGACTGATTTACTGGGAGGAGAAACAAAGATTTTCCGTCCGCTGGTTCTCTTCCCAAGAGACTACAATGGCTGGAGCTGAGCTGATCTGAAACCAGGAGCCAGGGTTTTTTTGGGGTCTCCCACATGGGTGCAGGGTACTAAGGCTTTGGGTCATCCTGTACTCCTTTCCCAGGCCACAAGCAGGCAGTTGGATAGAAAGGGGAGCAGCCAGGACTAAAACAGATGCCCATATGGGATGTCAGTGGATGCAAGATGAGGATTTAGCCACTAGCCTATCACACTGGGATGCCATGTATTTTTTTAAATGACATCCATGTCCTGCAGAGGACCTGGAAGGGTAAGAAGGGAGCCATGCCACTGGCATCTCCTAACTGGCTGTGGACAAGTAATATTTTGGTAGTCATTGTCCCAAAATGTCCCAGATTTGCTGAGAAGATCACATGTGAGATCTTGGTGAACATTAAAGGCTTGTGAGAATATAAATAAATGTATAAATACCATTATACTTATAGAAGATGAAGATTATACTTCTCCCACAATCTTGGTTTCATTAAACTTCTGCAAAAGCTGAATATTTTAGGTAGACTAGTTGCGTCTTTTAACTGATCTACTTATGCTCCATAGTGTTCCATTTATTGGACTGCCTTCCAGAAGTTTCCTTAGACATCCCAACCCTCCAAACCCTTACCATTCACACAGTGCTCAGAGACCCCCTTCTCCCCAGACCCAAGCAAGAATAATTTCATGTGCTGCCCCATGGCTTCTCAGAATTGGGTTCCTGGAGAGTACTCTTGAATAATCTGAGTTTAGAACCTAGTTTTTCAGTCTGGTCATTTGTGGACTAGTACATGCATACATAACATACATAATTTTACAAATGGGGCCGGTATTGTGGTGTGACAAATATAGCTACCTCCTGCAATGCCAGCATACCTTATGGGCACAGGTTCCTGTCCTGGCTGCTCCACTTTTGATCAAACTCCCTGCTAGTGAGTCTGGGAAAGCAGTGGAAGATGGTCCAGGTACTCGGGCTGCTGCCATCTTCCAGGATAAAGCTCCTGGCTAAGACCTGGCCCAGCCACAGCCATTGTAACCATTTTGGAGATGAATCAGTAGATGAACGATCTTTCTCAGGTCCAGCGCAGTGGTCCACCGGCTAAAGTCCTCGCCTTGAACACACTGGGACCCCATATGGGCGCCGGTTCTAATCCCGCCCGACCCACTTCCCATCCAGCTCCCTGCTTGTGGCCTGGGAAGACAGCCCCAAACCTTGGGATTCTGCACTAACATGGGAGACCTGGAGGAAGTTCCTGGCTCCTGGCTTCAGATTAGCTCAGTTCTAACCGTTGTGGGCACTTGGGGAGTGAATCATCGGACAGAAGATCTTCCTCTTTATGTCTCTTCTTTTCTCTGTATATCTGACTTTGTGATAAGAAAAAAATCTTTAAAAAATAAAAAAAGAAAGATCTTTCTCATTCTCCTTTTCTTTCTGTAACTTTGCCTTTCAGATAAAAAATAATATATATATTTTTAAATCAAGTGATGTCCCATTATCAAGAAGCAAGTGTGGGCACTATTTGAAAAACTGCTAGAGATACTGCCCAGTAGGAAGGTGAGATGGTCGATGCCATTCTGAGAGGCTAGCATATGCGTGGCATCCCGCAAGAATCCAAAGCAGACAGACCTACAGGACGTGTGAGCCCGACAAATGTAAAGTTCTCTTAATCCACATAAAAATAAAACTGAAATATAAGGCAGCTAAGATCCCTGTACAGCATGACCTATTCCACCACTCCATGGGCAGTCTCTTTGCTAACTGACTGGATTGCCTTGCCAGGAGAATTTCACCTCCTAAACCATTCTCCCTTCTTCCCACCTTCCCCCACCCCCGAATTCTCTTGACACTTTTTTTTTGCCACCCAAACAACATCCCAGAATGCCTCATTTGGTGACATCACAGATAGCCAGGGTTGCTTCTGGTATCCCATCTGTTCCTGCAGGCCTTGCCTCAGTGCAGGGGAGATATGAAGAAAGTGTTCGGCTGGGGCTGGGTGGGGGTGGGGCTCGGGCCTTTGAAGCTGTTTTCTATCAGGGCCCTGCAGCTGTCAGTGTTGGCTGCGGAAGCCAGCGATTGCCCTTGTTGCCGGCACTGCACTGTGCTTGCAGATATTAATTGGGCTTTCATTATGTGAATGTACCCAGAGGGTTTTGCAGTTGATTCCTATATCTATATTGATTCATAAAAAATGCCAATAAATAACAGCTCTGTCTCAAAGCAGCTTTTAAATTTTTTGATAATTAGTTGGTTTTTGTTTTCCCTCTATTTAAAAAAATTTTTTTTCCTTTCCTTTTTTCCACATTACAGCATAATAGATCACAGAATCTTTGGGACAATGGACAGGCACATTGGCTAAATCACCTTATTACAGTTCCATATAGTTGAAAAGAGGCTTAATGCTAAATTATCAGATTCCAGCTATTGTGGAAACCAGGACAGAATAATGCTCCAAAATAACCACCATCGTGCCTCTGTGCCACTCATTGTCCCTGACGCTCTTGGCATGCCTTCTACTGGAGTCTCCATTGAGTTTGCAACCCCCTGAAATGAACAGAGGGGCCCAGATTCGGGCTAGCAGCGAGTCTCTGTACTCTGTGGTGTATTATATGTTATAAGACATTTTAGAGCCGTGGCTTAGGAAGGAAAAAAAAACAACAACAATGGAATTTTACAATAAATTGTGCGCAACTGTGGTCAAAATTATGTTATTAGCTTCAGAATGTTCCAAATTAGGCCTATCACAGATTACTTTAGCACTCAGAATTACTGTATAGTGTCCCATATGAATTGAAGATAAAAGCAGAAATTGCATTCATTGAATTTACAACAACTTTTTCAAAGAAAGAAAGGATGTTATTAAAACCTAACAGAGACACAGCTGTGTAGAACTTTCAGAGAAAATAGTCCCAAGAGCCTCCTCCTAACCAGTGTCGTTTTCCAGAGTCGAAGCTCTGAGTCCCGTGGTCAGCTCAGTGGTCAGGACAAGATCTGTGTTCCAAGAATGTGGGAAAGCAGATAGGTACTGGGAAGTCACAACTGCGCTCTGCATGCCGTATCTTTAACAAGAATTTACCACAAATTTGATTCCTAAAACAAGGGAGGGTGGGGGATTCTAATGAAACTCTTCCTCTTATTTCCATGGACACAATTATGTCCAATTCTGTGGACATAATTTCTTTATACTGAATGATTTGTATCCAACTCCCCCATTCTTAACTACCTTTTTCTTTGTGTCTCTTTAAATAGTAAAAGGGCCACTATTATGGAAAATGGAAAATGTTACAATGGAAATGGAAAACAGGTAAGAAAAACAGAATCTACCAATGTCCTCTAAAACCGAACCTTAACAAAATTACTATGCTCACCTATAGGGTTTTTTTTTTTTCTGCAGTGTCATATGTGATTATTTGTGTACAATCTCTGGAAAAGACAACTAAACCATGCTTAGATAAACATGCAAAGATAACTGGGTATCCTTGGTATGAGATACATTACTACTGAACTGGTTCTTGGAAATGTTCTGCGATGACAATACCACACTTTGGGTAGCAAAGATAGTAACTGCTAATTTAGCATAGCATAATCCATAATTCCCACTTTCAAGAAATTAAAAAATACACAGCATGACCTTTCTCTTTACAAATTAGCAAAAAGAGTAGAAAATAAAAATGTTGCCTTTTTAACAATTGAAGATTGTTACCTGATCCATGACCAAGGTTGACCCAGGATCATTTTAAGAAAACCATTAAATTTCTATTTAAGTTCATTTTAGAGGCATGGGTATTTTACAAATATTCTCTTTCAAATAAACAGAGAAATAACAGCGAGATCACGCAGAACCTTTATCGCACGGAGGTGTGCTGGCATGGGAGTTATACAAACACACCTCTCCTAATTAAGGTATGTTAATAGGGAAGAAAATAAGATTCCATTCAGAAGGGTACAAAGAAGATCTAATGGGCAGACATTGCCTTTCAGAGCAAACAAGATAAAATAGGAGAGTGACAGATATTAAAAGGGATGGGGCCATTATATCATTCTTCTGGTTTTCTCATGTTGTCTGGCTGATTCCTAAGGAATATAATATTTATAGTAATGACCTCTGTTTATTTAGGGCCCACTGTGTCCCAAGTTCCATACAATGTGCTTATGTAATATGAATATTTCCAATGCCAATAACAGTCACATTATTGAAAATGTCAAAGACCAATGGCTCCTTATTTACTCCTGAGAAGAGCTTAGGAGGGAGGTATAATAGAGGAAAGATGAAAAGGACAAAGTAGGCTATTTACCTGAATTTTGTGGATTCTTTTCTATTTCTCAGTTCAATTTTTCTCTTGACTCACCTTGCAGCAATTTAAGACCTGTGGGAAGGGGATAAACCTCAAAATACCTGTGCTATTTCTCCTCCCTGAAACATTTACAACTTATCCCTTAGCTTCATTTATTTTTTCCATGACCATTTCCAAATAATCCTCACGCCAGCTCTGAGAGGTCGCCTTATCGGTCACTCTGGCTAGAGCAACCGGCCCTGCAGCAGGAGGAACTCTCCAGGGACGCCATGTTTTCTGAATCTGAGGTCAAGACACAGAGAACAAGAAGTTGGAGTCTCTTAGAAAGGAAAAAATGATTAAACTACGTTTAATTTAGATTCCATTAGAAAATCTAAGCAGAGAGCTGACATTCTTTGAGGAATCCCAGGGTTACATCTCAAGACTGCACAGCTGACGATCCAAAAGTCGGCAGACACTGGGATTCCTTCCACGTCTGAACGGATCTCTGACAAGAATTTTGGGAGCTCTGCCTCACCCCGTGGGCCTGCTTCAGAATATCTGCTTTGGACTGCAATCCCTAGAGTGACTCTTTGAACACAGCGCCATGGACACAGACAGACAGAGGGTCCCATGTTTGAAGGTGACTGATGGATCTTTATGGAGCAAAGCAAACCGTTAAAACAAAGTGGACTGAGAACAAAGGATCCCTGTGCTTGCTCCACTAACAGTCTTGCTCAGACATGTGAATTTTCCAGTTTGGAGTTAGCTCAGCAGTGATTTATTGGAAAGTCATGCAGTGTCAGGACCTGATATGTAGACCTGTATTGCATGACATGGTTGCTGCTGGCATGTACAGCCATGGCACCCCTGAAACGTAACTGGTGTGAATTCAGGTGTGCTATAAGTGCTAAATACCCAGGGACTTCAAAGACTTTGGATACAGAAAAAGTAATATAAAATATATCACGTATATATATTTTTGGTAATGACTGCACTTTAAAATAACATTTTGGAACTATAACATTGGAATTAATTTCAAGAATTTTACATTACTACTTGAAAATGTGCCTTTTAGAATGTTTAATATGACAAGTGTAGCATGCAATATTTTCATTGAATGGTACTATCTATAGTGTGGGAGAAATAAGGACATGATTTCATAGGCTGAGACAATAAATCTCCAGAAATCATCTTTGCTTTGATCTTAATCTTTCAGTTGACATTTTCACAGGAATCCAAAATACAGGATAAAAGGACATTTTGCTTTCAAATTTTTATTTGCAAAAACATTTTTATTAGCAGAATTTTAATGAAAGAAAATATGCAAATTATTTCAAGCAACTAAAAGTTTGAAATAGAAAACACAAATACCTAGCTTTTGCTTTTTAAATATTTAGCATTGCAAAGAATTATAATTAGTGATTTATTTGATTTCCCTTTCCCTTCGAAGAATATCAAAATAAATGCTCTTAGATCAGATTTCTAAAGTCAGTTATCATGTTCAAGTGGAAAAAGTCAATGTTAAGCATCTGGATATTGTCATCATTACTTTGAAAAGAAAGAAAACACTACAATATTCAACAGGAGTTGTGTAAAATTTGCATATATGTTCTATACTGTTTTATTATTTTTAATAAATCAAGAAAGTTCTTGTTTACATTAGGCAACATGGCAAATAAATATTTAATATTTAATTTAAGCCACAAAGTATTGCCAAATGTCCTCTTGTCACTGGCCATCTCATAGTACTCAAATTCTCTGAAAGTGTGTTGAAATCATATGTCTATTTTACCTTGGAGCACAAAACAGCTAATCAGCTATAACAAACAATACTAGATCAAAGGCAAAACCACACATTTTTCTTCACTGGCAAAGTCTTGGAGTTTAAAACTTCAAGAGCAACTTTAAAGCATGCTTTCATACTAAATAATATATTACACATAACAGAATGCATTATAAACAGTAGCTTTATATTTTGTTTGCTTAAGATAATTTCATTTACACTTACGGTAAACTCCTTAGTCTTTAGACATAAAATATTTTCACTGAACGATAAGATTCTTGCTCAGTAAGTACACAAAGATACTAATAGTTCTTCATTTGAATGCTAAAAATAATACGTGCTGTCAGAAATGGTGTTTGCCGAAGTCCTTGTCAACCTTAGCTTCTTCATTCTAAAAGGGATCTTTCCAGAGCTAAGACCAATGAGATGCTTTTGCAAAACAAAAGCGGCATGTTTTTTTCCTTTCATTTTGCTTTTCTCTTTTCTTGGTGTTTTGGCCCAGTGCTGGATTATTGGGGCATCAGGTCAGAAGCTGTGAAAACATACATTCTACCCACACTAGGAATATACAGACCACAGCTGTAACTTAAGTTAAGCCACTAGTTAAGAATAAAAGCACCAGAAAACAAACCAACCAAAACCTAAAGCAAACAACATGCTTATCACATAATAACTATTGAATAATGCAAATATTAACAAAGCAAACCAAGCAGGGGGCCTCCATCTCAGGAAGAAGAAAAGCCGGCAAATAGAAGGCAGTGCTTGGGAAATCAGATTGGCTCTTCCTCCTCGTTCATTACTGAGAAAAAGTGGATCAGGACTGACATCTGCTGGCCTTGTTAATGGGATGTACCCACTGCAACAGGGGTCCTGGAGAACAAAATGTTTTGATGGGGCGATGTTACATCACTGGGGTAGGGAGGAGGCTGTGGCCTGGCAAAAGGCCTTTTTGGTGAGGCACCTGCAGTGTGGCCAATGAGCAGCCACTCCCCAAGCCACAAAATAGCCTCATGGTTTCTCTCTGATAGTTCATCTTCATAATCAAGAATGCTTTCCTAATCAGCCTAAGAAGGCACAGAATATGATATTGTGGATTTCTCCCTAGAAAGGCACAATTCTAAAAAGTGGTAATCAACCCCAACAGATATGACAGACAAAATAAATCTTTTACCAAAAGAGTCATTGGAGAAAGGAAATTACTCTAAAAAGCTAAATATGGTTAGTTATAGCACAGTGGATTTGCCCACTTACAACACCTGTTTCACCCAGCTGGTATCCCAGTACTGTTTTGGTTTCCTAGCTACTCCTCTTCTAATAGAACTTTCTGTTAATGCATTCCTGGGAAGGTAGTGGATGATGGTCCAAGCATTATTGTTTGTGCCACCTTTGCGGGAGACCAGAATGGAATACCTGGCTCCTGAATTCAGCCTGGTCCAGCTCTGACTGTTGTAGTTATTCGAGAAATGAACTAGCAAATCAAAGACTGATATTTCTCTCTCTTTTTCAAATAATTAAATAAATACATCTTTTTTTAAAAAAGCTAAGTGTGTGTCCACACATCAGCAACATCAGTAGCTTTCAATAGTATCTGCTTGAGTATCAACCTTGAAGTTTTTGCCAATTCATATCCCAAATCTAACTGACTCTTTCATGCTTTCTTCTACCTGGTCATTGCCCAGCTGTAAGCCATCACACTGGATAGACAATGGGTTTTTGAGCTTTTGTTCTTGTAAGGACTTGCTTACAATTTTGGAGGTCTTAGTTTTCTAAAAGTCAGTGGTGTTTATCATCGGGAAAGCAAGCACCTCATTGGCTTGGAAGCCACAAGAAGCCTGGGAGAGTGTCTTAGTCATGCTGTCTTCTTAGCACCCACCACAACTCCTATTATATAGTAACCCAATAAATATACACTGAGTTACTTTGAAAGTTCAGTATTCTATCATTCTACATTGCTTTTTCAGAATACATTTTTATGCTAGTTTTGAGCAGAGCTTAGTAGCTTTGAATTTAATTAGAAACATTAGTTTAAATTGGGAATAAATAAGGCCTTTTAATCAGTGTTGACTTTCATATAATTTTAATCTTACCTCTTTTTAAAAAGGTTCTATTGTATTCTTATTTGAAAGGCAAAGTTACAAAGAGAAAGAAAGAGCAAGGGAGAGAACTTCTATCCATTGGTACACTTCCTAAATAACCGCAACAGTTAGAGCTTGGTCAACCTGAAGCCAGGAGCCAGGAGCTTTCTCTGGGTCTCCAGAGGTCCTAAGGACCTATAAGCATCCTCTGATGCCAGCTTTAGCAGGGAGCTGGATAAAAAATGGAGCAGCCAGAATTCAAACCAGGACCCGTATGTGGTACCATTGTCATAGATGGAACATTAGCCTACTGTGCCAAGGTTCTATCCCAATTTTAATGTTATATCTCATACAACGTGCAGTACTAGGATTTGTAATGATAAAGTCATGGGTTATAGAAATTCTTCTCTAGAAGAATCACTAACATCCTTCACCTCATCAATAAAAGCAAGATACACAGGTCAGAAATCTTTTTCTGACACATAGTTTGCTGTTATAAATTCCAAAGCATTACTGTTAGCCTTCTTAGCTAAATATGTGTATGGACACATCTATGTACTAAAAATAATAAAACCTATGGAAGATCTGAGTCCTGAAAAACTTTCCCAGGAGCTGGATAATAGGGAGAAAATCTATACCTTAACTGCCAATGCATTAAAGAGGCATGCTGCTTATACACCCTTTGAAAACACTTGCAAAAATGCATCCATTCTAGGTGGAGCTGAATCAGATTGCCACCTTAGATTGCATTTGGGAAGACAGAGGCAACCTAGTGCATAGAAATTACTAACTTTAGGAGAAAATCATTACCATGTGCCAAAATGTACGTAAATCCCATCTTCTTTGCTCACATTTTTGAATTTCTACTCTTAGTTTATGCAAATAAAAAGATGAAATAGCTTCACTATTATAAACTAAGCTGGAATAGAGACTTTTTTCAATTCTGAAGGAATGGCTATGAATTGCTTTCAAAAATATGAATTTTTAGGGAATTAATTCTCTCTGTAATCTTTTGAACTTCAAGATTGTTTTCATATTAAAAAGTGAAGATTGTAAAAGAAAATATAAGGCTTAAATTATTGAGTAGTTTCATCTTAATATTTGTAACTAATCTCGAGTTTTGTTAAAACAAGTTCATTTACATGGGGAAAAATGGGGTAAATAAGTTATCCTGCTCAAAAATTTGCAAGGCAGTTTGCTTTTTATATACTATGTTAACCTAATAAACATAGTGTTATTTGGCAGATGGCATGGCATGTTAGCCTTGAAATGAAACCCTAGTTGCCAAAACTATTAACTCCCACATGCTCAGGAGTTCTGAATCTATAACACAACTTTCATCTCCCCTTCCTTTCCCTTCCTTTCCCTTCCCTTCCCTTCCCTTCCTCTCCCTTCCCTTCCTCTCCACCCCATCCCCTGCCGTGCCTTTTCTTTCAGAATTTTTCTTGCCCCTCATCATAGGAAACCTTCAGTGCCTATTCACAGCTCATCTGCAAATACCAGGTGGTATTTCAAAATACAGAGTCTAGAACAAGAGTACCTTGAGTAATAATTTGAGATTCACTTAAAACCATTTCAGCCATCACAAACTGTTCACTTCTGCGCTGTTAGAGTAGAAAATGTCTTTCACTTGTTCTCACACCTTCATCACAGCTCCTCTTCAAATGTACAGTTCATAAAATCACCCAGTTCTGTGAGTCTGAAATCTAAGTACCATTGCACTGAAAACACATAGAAGGGATTCAGCTTCACGGACCAAAGTGAGACTGCTCCAAATACCCTTTGTCTCTTTAAGAGATGATAGATTTATTTTCAGGCAGACTCAGCAGTCAACAGCCCAAGGAGCCATACACACAGATCATTGTTTGGGATGTAACAGAAGTTGTAGGGTACTACTTTCCCCAAATTTTCTATTTTTATGATTGCCAACATCCTGGCTTTATAATGTTTAGAGTCTTAATTCTCCACCTAAGTTGTGCTGCAAATGAAAGGCTGAGATTCCTTTTGTCTCCTCTCATCACATTTCCGTACCTTCCCATCATCTCTCTTTCTAAAGATTTCATGGCGTACTTAACATTTTAACCTTGTCTATATCAGCACAGATAAACAGAGACAAGGTAGTGCATGTCATCATTTTTCTTACTATAGTAATACAGAAAGAAAAGAGATTGTCTTGTCAGAGTGGAAAAGATTAAGCATCTTTGCCCTGTATTAGCTGCTGTCCTTTAAAATAGTGTCATGCAATTCTAATGCCACTTAAAATGTCTATAAAGGCAAATGTTTCTCTGTCAAAAAGATGTCATAATTCACACTCCCACAGGGAATTCTATGATGAAGGAGACCAGCACTTATTCCCAGGAGACTTACATGAGGCCATTATCCTCTTACGGAAAAAGAAATAGCTCAAGAGAGCATTTCATGTTCTTAAACCAAACACACACACACACACACACACACACACACACACTTAGCTTTTAGATTTGAATTTCAGAGAGTTCTTTATGAGAGATAAAGTTTACAAAATCTGAAAAATAACCTTCTACAATTAAAAAATATATTTGAGAGGCAGAGAGAAAGAGAGGTTAAATCATTCACAGGTTTACTTCCCAGATGCCACGTTGGTCAGTGCCGGACTAGTTCACTGCTGGGAACCAGAAATAAAATCCAGGTCTTCCATATAAGCACCAGGGACACAATTACTTCCACCATTGTCAGTGCCTCCCAGGGTCTGCACTGGCAGGAAGCTAAGAATGTAACCCAAGGAATCTGATGTGGAATGCAAGTAGTAAAACTACTAGCTTTAAATGCTTGCACCTCTCTGTAGTGCTCACTGGTCTCTCCCACTCTGGTTTCCATGAACTCTATCAGGCAATAGAACAAAACCCCTGGATCCAGAACCCAGGCAGACACACTTCTGTGGCGTGGTCTAGATATTTAATATTGAAGCTCTCATACCTTCATTGTTATATTTAGGTTTTAGTATCATCCAACAGTCAGAAAAGGATCCACTAACAGAAGTATAAATAGGCACAGATTCATTGATCAAGTATTTATTGAGTTATTGTCAAGTATCAGCCACTATTCTAGACATTGGAGATGTAGTGGTGTATAAGACAGCTCTAAAGGGAAGCAAAACCCTCAGAAATGCTGGTGGATAGAAACAAGGCACATACATACACTCAGACACACATTTGTTCAAAATACCTGCTCCAATCAGCTTGCTGCCATTTTTGCTAAAGCTTTTTTTTTTCCATAAGATTGATTTCTGTCATTCACTTTAGTTTTTCATTGTCACTTGGAGAATTTTTCAAATGCTGCTATCCTCCACATGTTTTTATGAAGTGAAAGAACACATGCATGATCCTTATAAGCTCAGCTGATATGTTCTGTGGCTTACGTTGGCAGTGAGTGAGTGAAAGGAAATTGGACCATGGAGGACAATTCTGGCTGTGGATGATGTGACAGTAACACCAATATTGTCTTTTGAGGGCCGGTGGCTTAATGATAGCATCCTATTTGGATGTAGAGACATTGGTGGGACAAGCTTTGATGTCTCTACCTCAGTGGCAACATGAATGGTGACCTCGCATATTGTTGTTAAGCATGGCTTTGACTGTGTCACAACTACACAGAAAAGAGCATCTAGCCTTCACCCTTTTTCCTTTCTTCATGGAAGTATTGCTATACCTTCCAGTGTCCCCTGTGAGTTAGATGTAATCTTATTACTAACTCTGGCTAATAGGTTTTCATTAAAAGAAATAATATCAACTTCTGGGACTGATTCAATGGCTCCAGTACCAAAATCTCTGCCTTGCAAGTGCCAGGATCCCATATGGGCACTGGATCATGTCCTGGCTGCTCCACTTCCTTTCCAGCTTCCTGCTTGTGGCCTGGGGAAGCAGCAGAGGATAGTCTAAAGCCTTAGGACCCTGAACCAACATGAGAGGCCTGGGGGAAGCTCCTGGCTTCTGGCTTCGAATTGGCTCAGCTCCGGCCATTGCAGTCACTTGGGGATTGAACCAGCAGATGAAGATTTTTCTTTCTCTCCTTCTCTTTGCAAATCTGCCTTTAAAAAGTGATATCTATCACTTTTCAAGTCTATTCCTCAGAGCTCCTACTAGATTTTCCACAGTCTTTCATGTGGAAGTCACTTGTTCATAATGCTGTGTTTAACCTAAAAGTCACATGTTGTATGTGGCACAGCTTTTATCATCCTGGGACCCTGAATGATAGCAGGGAGCAGAGCCTCCTCACCAATTAGATTTTACTGAATGAGAAAAACTTCTGCTGTATTAAGCGACTGAGACCTCAGGGCTTTTCTTTATAACAGTCCCTAATTCTAGCTGGAAGGTTGCCAAAACAGAAACCTAAAATGCATGGCATGGTTAACCAATGAGGATGTGAACAGTAAGGAAATTGACTTAGGGGGCTGGAAAGATGAAGATCTATGTTATGCAGTGGCAACAACTTTGATAATACTGCCTCTTGATATAACTTAGGAGACAGGCCAAGTGCATACTGATTCTTTAGCTCTAGGGGAAAAGGTTGAAAAACAGAATGTTAGTAGCAATTTGCAAAAAGAAAAAAAAGTGGATGAACTCAGGCAAGAATTGGCTTGTTTTCAAGCAAAAATGAAACTGAATGTCAGAAACTAGAGGTGTTGAAAAGTTGGAAAAAAGTGACTGCTTCCAAAATTCAAATAGTAAGAAATCAAACAGAGTAATACTCAGCCTTACAGCTAAGATTAAATTAAGGGCAAGGTCTTCCTATCTGGGCTGGGGGATTCAAGGCAGCAGATAGTGAAGCATGAGGATCAGAAAGCAAAGACATGAATTAGGTCCAAGAAGGTTGACAAGGAAAATACTTTGGCTATGGCTACTAGCACATGAAGCTGATTGGAAAACAGTAGATTTGAAGTCTACTATAGTTTGAGAGAACTGTACTCAAACAAAACAAAACAAAAAACCACATAAACTTAGATTAAAACAAGCTTTTCATTATCAAAGAGTAAGCTTTCTGTCCCCAAAGTCATTAGCCATGAATGGACTTTTCAGTTATACAACCTCCAATAAGAGCACATACTCCTCCTTCCATATTAGAAATATTCAAGGAAGAGGCCCAGAGTGGTAGTCTAGTGGCTAAAGACCTCACCTTGCATGCTCCAGGATCCCATTTGAGCACTGGTTCTAATCCTGGTGACCCTGCTTCAGCTCCATGCTTGTGTCCTGGGAAAACAGTCAAGGATGTCCCAAGGCCTTGGGACCCTGCACCCACATAGGAGATCTGGAAGAGGCTCCAGACCCCTGGCTTCTAATTGGCCAGCTCCAGCCATTGTGGCTTCTTGGGGAGTTAATCAACAGAAAGAAGATCTTCCTCTCTGTCTCTCCTCCTCTCTGTATATCTGCTTTTCAATAAAGATAAATAAATAAATCTTAAAAAAAAAAAAAGAAGTGATCAAGGAGGGAAAAGGGCAAAGAAACTTCTTAATGGTAAACCCAGTCAAAAGTCATAATAACAACAAGGATAAGCAGGTGCCTCCCAGGAAACCCATTTAGGATTTGCTCCAGAAATATTCCTTATTCCTAGGGCATGGTTTCCTAAAAGCTTTCTCAGTAGAATTTAACATCTTGGGCCTGGCATGGTGGCCTAGCAGCTAAAGTCCTCACCTTGAACACATCAGGATCCCATATGGGCAATGGTTCTTATCCAGGCATTCCCATTTCCCATTCAGCTTCCTGTTTGAGGCCTGGGAAAGCAGCCAAGGATGGCCTTATGCCTTGGGATCCTGTACCCATGTGCGAGACCTGGAAGAAGCTCCTGGCTCCTGGCTTCAGGATGGCTCAGCTCTAGCCATTGCGGTTACTTGGGGGAGTGAATTATTGATTGGAAGATCTTCCTCTCTGTCTCTACTCTCTGTATATCTGACATTGCAATAAAAATAAATTAACCTTAAAAAAAAGATTTTGACATCTTTACACATCAGTGATTGTTGTGTATCTTCTCTTTCCCACAAGGATTTGTTTTCTGAAATTAATTTGTTGTGGTCCACAACTCTGCAGTAAATGTGTTGGAGAGGATGCATTAGGGAACCTGCCTTTTTAGTAGTCTATTCAAGACTTTGAGCAGCCGTGGAGCTGAAGCTGATACAGAAGACTGAGCCATGAAGGAGAATTTAGACTTGGAGCCAACTTTGGTGTTGGAGAGTATTTTGGCTTATCTTGCTTGGCACTATGATTATTCTCCAGATCTATAGAAGCATACTATACAAGCAGTGGTCAGAAAGCTTGTAGAAAAAAAAAAGTTTGATGACAAAAACCATGTATTTCAAAAATTCTCTTGCACCAAGTTGGTCAATTCCCCTTTTAACAAACATTTTGAAACACTTGTATAAGATGTTTAGTGAGCAGAAGAACGAAGTGGAGCAGACACTAATTTGGTAGTCTCATTTTATAGTGGGCCTTGGCTGGATGAGATTTCCTAAGATGTCTTGTAGTTGAATGTGGTCATGGGACTGAGTAAGTTCTGACCTACAGAAAGTAAACACAATGAACATAATCCACTTCCAGGCTTGCAAACAGATTCCACGGAATTTGAAAATGTCATTGAGAAACGTACTTACTACACATACCCATTGAATATCATAGCTTAGCTGTACAACACACTGTATAGTAGCTGTTATTTGCCCTTATGAGATAAACAGCATCATGAGAGAAGACTATAGTGCATATTTTTTGTCCAAAAAAATGAAAACCTAAAAATGAAACTTAAACTATATGGCCTCTACTAAATACAGTGGTTTCCATGCAACAGACGGAAGACATCTGTACATCTAACCACACTGAGACGGGACCAATTCATTTCTGCTCTTTCCTGCACCTCCTCCCGCTGACAACACCAATGCTCAGGATGATCCTGAAAGCCAGGTGATGAAAATACCAGCACTCTCATCAGCCAGACTTGTCAATTATTTCCTTGGAACAAACTCGCACATTGTTTTGTCCTTCCTATCAAACAACAATTGAACTCTGAGTGAGAAACACCGATTAAGAATGCAGACAGTGCATCAGTGTTATTGCTGAGGATGCCTTATCTTAACTTCTCCCCATTTACCTTGACTAGTAACTACAGTCCTCTAGGCAATCCTGACAGCTCTAACCCTTTCTTATTTTTTCCTGTTTCCCATCCAGAATTGTTTTTTTTTCTGTGCTTGCAATAAAACAAAATCTTGCTTATTATATTAATTGTGAAAGGTGAATTAAATTGTACTTTTATCAAATGTCTGACATCTAAGTATGCTACAAATATTAATTTCTTTGTGATTTCACAAAAAGGGTCAACCTAAAATTTCTATGAATAAGTGAATAACAGAATCCATAATAGAATTAAATATTTCAACATAAGTACATTTGCTATGTCTCATTACTGGCCATTTCTTTATCTTGGAGCAAATAGCATATGCTATTGGTATATTGTGATGAGACAGAGAGAAAACTCTGAGGTGTTGCCAGGTTGGGAGAGTATTTGAGAAGTGGTTGTTCAATTACATCTCCCTACTTGGTTCAGAAAAGCTAAAAGAGGGTTGAAATGAGCAACATAGAGTAAGAGAAGACAAATTTCATCTACTTAATTTTTCTCAAGGATAACATTGATTATTAATAATCTAAAAAAGCAAGGTAAACAAAGTGGAATAAAAAATTATAGCCTTCTTAAAACAGTAAAGTGATAGATAAAATCATAGAATCTAACTTCATATTCAGCAGCCACGCTACATATAGAACATTTCCAAAGGAAAAGGCTTATGCTGTAAGTTTGCCTGAACAGGAACACATTAATGAACAAAATACCCTGCAGGGGGGTAGAATTATATCTTCATGCTTGTATTATAAACCATATGGTTTACTTAGTTTCAGTATTTGTTGCAAGGAATGGTCAATAACATTAGTTCCAGTAATAAAAGTTTATTATGGGGGTTGGTGCTGTAGTGGAGTGGGTTAAGCCCATCCCATATGGGCACCAGTTCCGATCCAGCTCCCTGTAACTGACTTGTGAAAGTAGAGTACAGGCTAAGTGTTTGGGCTCTTGCATCCATGTGGAAGATGTGGGAAGAATCTCTTGGCTCCTGGGTTTGGCCCAAACCTGGCAGTTGTGGCAATCTGATAATCAATGCCATTCTTGAGAAAAATTAAGTAGATGAAATTTGTCTTCTCTAACTCTGTCTTTCTCATTCCCATCATGTTTCAAAGTAGATGAAATGCAACTAGTTCTCTCTCTTTCTCTGTAATTCTGTCTTTCAAATGAATTTTAAAAATATTTTTAAAAATATTTTTTCATTATTAAGCTCATTATGAAGAGGCACAAGGGAATAAGAGAGAAGAGATGAAGCTCTCTAGAAACCCAAGAAGATGAACCATATTAACTAGGTTTCATGGATCTTGAAAGGGAAGGCAATTGAAGGTTCAAATTTTGCTGTAAAAATTTCTAAAATCTAAATTGGTAAATATTCATTTTCATTGTAATCCATGACCATGCATCTGGTTTCACTTTGCTTAGAAACAGGCTTACTCTAGACTATCGCTGCTTTTCATAGATTTATTTATTTTTATTTGATAAGTGCATTTACAGAGAGAAAAGTGAGAGCAAGAAAGAGAGAGAGATTTTCCATCTGTGCATCTGTTGGTTCATTCTCCAAACCCTGCAATGGCTGGAGATTCTATTTTGGGTTTCCATGGGTTCAGGGACCAAAAGATGAGCCATCCTCTTTTGCTTTCCCAGGTCATAGGCAGGGAGCTAAATGGGAACTGAAGCAGTTGGGATATAAACTGTTACCTGTACAGAATGTTGGTACTTGCAGGCAGTGGATTAACCTGTTGAGACATCATACTTTATCTCCCTTGTATCTGTTTTATATATTTAGTATAATCAACTATGTGTGATTTCTTTTCATATTTCTTAAAAATTGTATCACCCTTAAATTTTAACTTTCTTCACTGTCCAAAATGGTGACTAGAGCGCAAGGCATCACATTCAGGTTTCAGAGACCATACTGACAAAAAGAATAAGGAAAAAAATGAGCAAAAAGATTATGGCAATTTGAAGATCAATTTTTGCATGTTGCTGCAAATCATGCTTCTATTTGAATTGCCTTAATCTGAATTCATTCATAGAAGGCCAAGAAATTAAATCTGTTTCAAATGATCACTTGTCTAACAAAAACTAGATGTTTCATTGGAGTGGAATAAGAATACATTTTGCAGATGAGAATAAGTGAAATAGAACCAAAGAGGGCAAGAAACATTTATAGACTAGTCCTTACTTAATTTGATTTGATAAGCACTTAAGTAAAACTAGATTTTAGATTTTAGATGCTTTACAAATGTCATTTATTTTAATACTGATAGAAACTTTATGAAGTAGGATCACTTTTATCCTACTTTAAGGATGATGGAAACTGGGGCTCAGAGAAGTTAATCAGCATGCTGAATTTACACAGCCAGCAAATGGTGGGATCTAAATGTATACCCTGTGACTTTGATGTCATAACATTTGAGAGTTTTAGAAAGATGCTCCTGAACATTCAGCAACTACTTCTGTGGAGAGACAAAGCCCTCTTTTGTAGTGCTCACCAACTTCTTTGGTGGAAAGACTCCCAGCATTAATAAATAACATAGATAACCAAAATCAAGTTCAGAATCTCTTTTATGAAATATTTGTGACATTAAGTATTTTAAATTTAAAATATTTTTGTAATACTTGCATATGTAATTAAATTTGGGGGGGGGGGAAGACCCAACAAGAAATTAGTTTATTATAAAATATTTTGTTTGTTTGTTTGTTTAGAGCCTGAAAAAGAATAGGAATGGCACAGAGAGAAAAAATGACAAGTTGACACTGAGAGTTCCCACCTGCTGATTCATTCCTTAAATGTCTGCCACCCTCAAGGACTATAATGGAGCTGAAGCTACAGAGGCTCACTCAAATTGGGTATCTCTGATGGGAGCCAAATACCTGATTAAATTGAGCCATCTCATTGTGTTCTAGGTCTGCATCAACAGAAAGCTGGAGTTAGATGCCAGAGCCTACCATCCGACAAAGGCACTCTGGTGTGGAACATGAGTCTATTAACTTCTAGGCTATACATCTGACCCAGAAATTCATTTCTGTTTCATATATACTTTGTAAACATAGGCAGAAGGTAAATTTACACAATATTTTTAGTGTGCTTATATTTTAACTGTGACCCATCACATAAGGTCAGGTGTCCAATTTTCCATTTGTAAAAGCCATGTCAGAACTCAAAAAGTGTTAGTATTTGGAGTATGCTGAATGCTGAATCTAGGAAGTAAGCAGTTACAACTACTCATAACACTTGCTTTCTAATATTTTTTTTAATTACAAGAACATATTATTTAACTTTGAATAGCGACTGTTCAACAAATGGCTCACTAACTTCCTGAAAACTTATCAATCCATTGTTGCAAGTCAGCTTCACCAATGAAATGGGCGTTCCTTGCCTAGCAAGGAAGGAAGTTGGAAATGGGTTAGGGAGGTATACAAATAACCGGAAAGGGCCATGGTTAGGGTTCCACAGTAGGAGACAGAGATACAAGAATATCAGCATCTCTCTACGCCACCCTTTACCCCTAGCCAACATAACAGAAACAGCTATTTCTTTTTGTCAAAGTAAGTGTTTCTAGGGTCTATCAGTCAGCTTTAAAATATATATATTTATTTATTTGAAAGACAAAACTTCAAAAAGAGACATCTCTCCTGTTTGCTGGTACACTTCATAAATGTTTGTAACAGACTGGACTAGACCACTAACCTGGAACTACATCAGGTCTCCCACTTGAGTGGCAAGGATCAAAATACTTGGGTCACCCTTTGTGGCCTTCCCAACGTATCAACAGGAAGCTGGATCAGAAGAGGAGTAGCCAGAACTCAAACCAATAGTCAAATCTGATGCCAGCATCAAAGTAAGGCTTAACCTTCATTATATAACACTTCATTATAACACCCAAGAGAAGGTACTTTTAAAGGAGAAAAGTTTATTTTGGCTGTTTTGAAGATTCACAGTCCAAGGTCAAAAGACACCATTCCTTGCCATTTGAGTTTCCAATCCAGCTCCCTGTTACTGCACACGCTTGGATGACAGTTCAATTACTGGGGTTTCTGCTACTCATGTGGGGGATAAGAATAACATCTCTGGGTTCATGCTGGCCCATCCTTCCCAATTATCCATTGGGAAATGAACTAATGGATGAAAAACATCTCTCTGTATTGTCCTTCCTTCCAAATAAACTTTAAATGAGCATTTAAAACTCGATGTTGAAGCAAAGCAATCAATATTAAAAAACTTTTGAAAATACAGTCTGGGATTTTTCATTAATACTTAAGCACTATTGACCATTTGATGTGTATCACATCTTTTTTCTTTTTAACTGGTATGTGCATTACATCTTTAATGGGAATGTCTTTTATGTTTTATTGCTATAGGTGAAAAGAAAATTTTAGAATTTGTAGGAAAATATCAGTAATTTTAATGTTTAAAATTTTAATTGTACCAAACATATCATAAATCACATGGAATGATCTGGTTGTTTTCTGAGTTCTGGCTTGATTTTTCAAAAAATCATTTCCAAATTCCCAAGTCGATTCTTCATAGTGTTACATGCTTGAAGTTTTTTGTATTTCATTTCATATAATATATTTTCTTATTTTCCCTGTACAGCCTCATTCAGGTTTCAGCTGACTCCTATAGTTAAGCTCTGTTTTACTGGTTGCTCAACTATCATACTTTTTGAAGCATTTACTGAAAAGAGTTTAAAACTAAAGTCAAGAGTAGAGTGAATTTTTCTTGATAATGAAGCCCAAGTAAGAGCTTTTGGAAGAGTTAAAGTTCTTCGGAAGATGATTATAGTTTTCCCGTGTAGTCTCTTAAAAATAAAGAGGAAATAAAAAGTGCTTTAGAGTCAGCCTGTGGGATGGTCATTTGGCTCAGCAGTTAAGGTGACAACTGGGAGATCCACATTCCATATTGGAGTCCTGGGCTGAAGTCCTGGCTCAGCTCTCCATTCTGACTTCCTGCAAGAGTGCTCCCTGGAAAGCAGCAGCTAATGGCTTGAGTGATTGGATCTCTGCCATCCACACAAGAGAACTGGACTGGTTTCCAGGTATCTGGATTTGAGCAGGTCATTTGGAGAGTGGATGGCAATCTCTCCATGCCCCATCCCTGCCTTTCAAATAAATATGAGTAAATAAATGTTAAAAAACAGTCTTGTCCTGGATGTTTCCATGAAAAAAACTTAAAAATGGTTCAAAATAAAGATAAATTAAGATATATGATTGGAGAGAAAGTATTCCTGAATCTGTGCCAGAGAAGAATCCATCCTTTGTACATAAAATCAAAGGCTGCTCAAAAACTGTAGACGGGTACTGAAGCTCAAGTTCTAGTCCTCCTTGTGGTCTACATGTTTCTGTTGGGGGCTTTCCTTGACACTCACAGACTAGATGAGTAAGCAAGCACCAGTGAACATCCTCCAGGTATTTAGCCCCTGCAGTTTCCTCTTGTGTAGTATCATGCTGATCTATGCTCAATAGAACATAGCAGAAATGACAGCAAATAAACCACAAGGCTAGGTGGCTAGGTTATTTTTAAAGATGCATTGTTCTGTGTAGTAGCTGTGTAATGGAGATTGTCATATCTAGTTACATGTCATTTAACTTCATGGCATTGTAAATTTCTATTTTTCTTTCTATTGTTGATTTTGTATTATACCTTTTCATTTGAGGGGATGTACAGCAGCTCTGAAACAGAGACTAACATCCAGATGCAAGGATACAATGTAGTACGCATTTCTACTTTCAGACAAAGATGGACGTACAATGAAACTGTTTACTACATCTTGACAATAGGATTCTGGACATTCTGCCATTGTCCATGCCCGCAATGATGGACATATGACTGTGTATGAAGAACTATACTTTTGTAATGATATAGAGGAGCGAGGCTGCGGAGGTGGGGGGCGGGATTGGGCCTGGGATAAGGGAAGTACCAAAAGCCTATGGAACTGTATCATAAAATGATAATAATAATAATAATTTTCAAAAAATGCATTATTCTCTCTCTCTCTCTCTCTCCCTCTTTTATCCTTGCTTTGCTTATTCTGCAGGATGTGAAGTTGGCAGCCATGCTATTAGCAACCCGAAAGGGCCCATTCAGTGAACAACTGTGGCCCACAGCCACGTGAGAGGATCCTTCACCCACAGGCATGTCTTCAGAAGACCACAACCCTGGCCAACATCTTGACAGTAATCTGATAACTGACTGAGCCAGAACTCCCCAGCTGAGCAACTTCAGGACTCTTAGAATCTGCAGGAGATGATTAAGTACTTGTTGTTTCAAGCTACCATGTGCAGGGCAATTTGTTATACAGCAATAAACAGCTTTCAGGAGCTTTGACTGCCCTTTTATATATTCCTACATCATGCAATGCTCTAGATTACAACCTCTTTCTCAGCTGCCTGACCCCTCCCCTGAACCATTGATTCATTGCTCCAATGATCAGTTGAGAGTTGAATCTACAGTAAAAGCCACTGAAAAATGCCTAAAGCAAGATGAGATAAGGAACACAGTTTCCCATGGCACCAGAAAAAACTACCACCTCAGGAATGAGTTTTTAGGGTTCTGATCAGGCTATTCTCTTCAAGTGTGAGGGTTCAAAATGATGGCTCATTCTTTTCCTTTCTTTATTTTCACCACCCCTTGCCATTTTCCCCACAACCAGTCCTTGACCAGATTCTCCTCTCCTCACCAGCCATGGGAATCAGAGGACAGTGTTACAGCTTTGGGAGCCCCCCTTAGACCTGCTCTGAAACGGAGGAGTTTCTTCAATTCCCTAGCCATGAGAAACTCAAGACATGGGGTTACTCCCCTAAAAGGGCTCCTTGGGACAAAGCAAAAGCAAGGATAGGAACAGGGGACTTTTAAATTTTTTATTGAGAATTTTTCAAGCATGTTTCTTCAGAGAAGGCTAAAAGTTCAGTGAGTGCTCTACGTGGTATGGTGTCTGGTTACACATGTTCCAGGAGGCGCCTGCACTGCTGACTAGGAGAGCCACATTGCAAACTCCCGCCCTTTCCTCCGTTCCTGCCTCTCCACTGGCAGCTGTCATCTCTGGCTGCAAGAACATATGTGGGAGGCTTTCAAAGAACCCCTGTGTGGCTCAAGCAATCGCCTCCCATCATACTCTGTGCTCTCATAATCCATGGAACTTGTAAAAGGCCAAATCCTTTAGATAAAAAGAAAAACATCCCCAGTAGGGTCAACAACAATGGGCTTACACATTTTGGGCAAGTGGAGGTTCTCCAGGGAGCTGAAAGTCTAGATCATCACAGGGTACAATATCAGGCAAATTTCAGTATTCATTTTTCTGCTAGTATAGGAGAGCAGTGGGGATAGCATGGTCCATCCTGTTACCACTTCCCACTAAGAATCTTGCAGAAGGAAATGGAATCCGGAGTTTTGCATGGTAAACAGGGCCTTAAGCATGCAGCAAGGAAATCTGAGATCAAATCCCTCATCTGTTATTTATACCATCTTAACCATGGACAGTTTAGATTTTCTGAATCTTGCCTTTAGTTTTTAATCCATAAAATGAAGA
Organism: Ochotona curzoniae; assembly: GCF_017591425.1. NCBI lineage: Eukaryota > Metazoa > Chordata > Mammalia > Lagomorpha > Ochotonidae > Ochotona > Ochotona curzoniae. The sequence continues at coordinate 46,673,338 of NW_024467106.1, read as the reverse complement.
TACTGGTAATTGGCCCCTAGCATTCTCTAAAAACATGCTAGCTAAATTTGATCAAGATACTTAAGACTAAAGCAAGAAAAACAAAAATAAAAAACCAAAGTAACAAAAAACCTGCAGATAGAATTTGGTAATACTTGATAAAATTTAAGGGCAACAAGGAACAGGGGAATAAATCATAGACTTTCTACCAGCTTGGGGTGTTGTGTTGCTATTTCAAAAGGTACTTTAATATTTTTCCAGGATACATAAAAACACTATTAACTAAGAGAGCTACAAAATTGGACTTCCACTGGCCACATCAAACTCAGTCTTGATTTTACATTTTCAAGAATATATTAACAAAACTAAGCGTATAGAAAGAAAAATTCATTAAAATAATGAAAATATAGCAAATAATTGGCCCAACGTTAGGAGGTTTGCAGAAACCCTATTTGCCTCAAGGGTTCAAACTTCTATAATTTTCATCTTCACCCAAGTGCTCACTTTTGCCTATTAAGTAGTTCTAAGCATTATCCTAAGTGAAAAGATCTGTGTGATAAATCTAAATCAACTGACTTATAAGTCCATGCCGTGCTCAATTTTCACAATACCTACACATAATTTTAAAAACAAAGATACAGGAATTCATCATTAGACACAATTGGATACCGAAAGGCCATTAACTCTTTTTGGCTTTGTTGTGTGTGCGCAGGGTGGGAGGAGAGGGCACCAAATTCACTTTGTAGTTTTTGACTTTGAGTTAGTCTTACTCAGCTCCCTCATCTGTAACTTAGAGTTAATGATAAGACCGATTTGATAGAACAGTGAAGAAGATTAAACAAATTAGTACACCCAAAGCACTTCAAAATGGGACTAGAATATAGTACATGCTCAATAATTGATGGCCGCTGTTACAAAATAATTTTAGGCTAAAACAGCGTATACATAAACACTTTGGAAGACTTTAAACATGGTTCAAAATATTGACAAGCATATAAATATGAGCTCCCCTTTTGACCTGATGTTCTTAACTGTTTCTGCAGATAGGTCTTTCCTCCAAAGCCTGGGATATCTTCCCATACACACTAATAGACAAATCCAATCAAATGGTCATTCTATTCATTTTCACTTGCTACGTAATACATCTTCACACATTTAGTTGCTTAAAATAGCAATCCATCCTCATAACTGCACAGTTTCTGTGAGTCAGAAATCCCAACACAGCCTGAATCCTTGGCTTAGCATCCCTTAAAGTTGAAACGAAGCTGTGAGTCAGGCTGCATTGCCATGAGCAGTCCTAACTGGGGAAGAAGCTGCTTACAAAGTACTCAGTTTAAGGGCAGAACCCCCGTCCTTACAGTTGCCTGAGCACTGTTGGTCAGAGATTGCCCTCCACTCTGAGAGGCCACCCATGCTTCCTTTTCATAGGGACTTTTTGTATCTTTAAAAAATATTGATTGATTGACTGATAAGAATGAGGGATGGAAAAGTGGTGCAGGAGACACATGGGTGCACGCGTGCACACACGCACATCCACAGCACTTTCACCTACGGGATCATTCCCCAAATCCCTGTAACAACAGCCAGGTCTCCACCAAGCTTCAGCTTTCAAACGGAAGCCACGAATTCCATCTTGGTCTCCCAAATGTATCTATGGCAGGGTCCGGAGTACTTGGACCATTATCATAAGTGAAGCAGCTGGGACCAGAAAAAACACCCCAATATGATATACTGATATAACTAATGGGAATTTAACCTATAGCACTACAACTGTGGCCCCATCCCTCATTCCCTGCCACCAAATGGAGTTTCTTAACACAGTACCTATATCAAACCAGCAGGGGGAGTCCATGGAGAACTTACATGTTAAGATATAATCATATGACTGACCCTCTATAACATCTACTATATTCTGTTAATCATAATAAGCAAGACATTATCTGCTCACATTCAAAGGTAGGTAATTATACGAAGTCTGAATGCTAAAAGGCCACCTCAAAGACTGTCTGCTGCTGTCTGTCACTAATAGGAAAAGGTATTGTGCAATTTCCATGTAATGTTCCCAATACGTTTTCTATTGTGACAACAGAAGTCAGGCAAGGTGTTGTAAGCTGTTGACTAGAAGTATGATACCTAGGGAAAATTAGAGAAAGTAGAGGGAATCAGGTATAAGAGAAGGTCTGAGAATGCCTCTCTCTGTCTGAACAATGCAAGTAGTGAAGTCAGCATTCAAAAATAACTCCTAAAATGCTCAGAGCATCACATAAGGTGCCTGTTTCAGCCATCCTTGGATCAACTGATGGGGAGTCTTACAGAGAGAAACTGAACCTTGGGCCTATCTATATGCCTGGCAGACTAACTGAGCAAGAATTCTCAATTACTCCAGATACCTGCAAAATTGCTATCAAGACCCAATCCAACTATTTTGTACACTTTTGAGGAAGCATCAGGAGAGAACAGGCTCACATTCCACTAAGGATTTTGTAAGTACCTGAGGGGAAAAATGTGTTAGTTGCAATGGCTAATTAAGCACTGAAACACACTACAAAGTGAAGCCATGAAATATCATTATCCCAGGTTTTCCAAAACATCTATATAGATAACACTCGAAATGCAATGGAAGAGTTAGGCTTCAAAACCTTCCTTTGTGCTTAGCACATGAATTAACACCTCCAAACCCAACATTTATTGCACACATCGAAATTTGTTGCTGCAGCATCAGCTGGCAGAGGCTGGCACTGTGGGCTAAATCTGTCAAGTTAAACTCCAGAACCACCTGGAGAGTGCATAATCTGGGAATGAGAACGGCCTAGTAGGGAAATTGTGGGTGCCTCCCTCTTGCCTTGCCACTCCCACTGGAGAGCATGAAAACCAGGATTGGGGTAAGGGTGGCTAGATAGAACAGCACCTGCCAGTATGTGTGTGTGCTGGATAGTAGGGCAGGTGGGGTTGCATTAGGCTTCAATGCCCATTGACATGTACAAAAGCTACATGGGATGTGGGACAGAATGAACAAGTCTGCGGTACATAGTAGCCAACATGGGAACCAGGGTAGGGGGCAGACCTGGTGGGGGTAATGGGGAGTCACCCTGACTAGGCTGCAGCTCCCATTGGTTTGTATGAGGGCTGAGCATGAAGTGGGCAGGTTCGGGCTGGACTGCAACAACCATTGGTTCATGTGGAAGACAGGGCTGGAAACAGAACTGATCCAGCAATTGCAACCACCAGCATATGCATGAGCTGATTGGGGCGATGGACTGTGCCAGACCCTGTAGTGGCAAGCACACACAAGAATCAGGTCTGGGATCACCTCAGACAAAGTTTCTTTGGAGATCCCTCCAACTGAACTGCTCATCTCAGAACCCCAACTATGAAGAGACTATATCAGCCAGAGGATTCTGAAGAAATTTCATTGTGCTTGGTATGGCTTGATTGGCACTAATTCAGAACTGTTGAGCTATCAAAACTGCTTGAGCAGGACCCTCAGAGCATGCCCCACATCGGGGACCTGGGATGGGTGGGAGGCTGGGTGGAGCTTCTCTCTTTGTTTCTCTCCTTACCCCGGATACAGAAAAAAAAATAATATTAATATGGAAAAAAAAGAAATTTGTTGCTTTGATGCTCAACTTGATAGAAATACTTTCAAATTGGGACCCTTGGACCACCTGCATCAAAATTAACTTAGGTATTGTTTAAAATGCAAATTCTTAAGCCTGCCTATGGGTGTCATATTAAAAACTTCGGAGATAGGGCCTGTACACATATATTTTTAACAAGCACCCCAAGAAGTGTTTATGTACTCACTAAAGCTTGAGAACCACTGGAAATGAAATATAATCCATATCAGAACTTGGATTCCTTTATTCAAATGCCCACATCCCTACACCATCTGTCGCAACCTGGCATTTCATAGACATCAATGTTACCTCTCTGAGTGGCCAAACCCACATCACCCCTCTCGGCTTTCATTCCTAAATATAGTCAAGCGACCAAACCTAAGGACATACACTATGGCTGCCATTGTGCTTCTTCTTTAGGGAAACTACGTAATAGGTTTCTGACAAATCCCACTGTTACCAGAATTCCAGATGAGCCCCACCCCCTAAATCTCCAGGAGTCCCATATGTTGAGTAAAACCACAACAATATATCTGCTGCTTAGATGCTGCTGTTAAGAGGATGGCAGCATGCTCGGAGCAGTGTGTGTATGGCTTGCTTCACTTAATCTGGCTACAGCATCCTACCCATTGCAGAAACTTCCTTTGTACCCCGCGCCTCTACACACTGAACTTGAATTTTCGCAGGACCCTATTAGGGTCCCCAGGAGAGCTCTCATATGAAGTCCAAGAAATCTGAGGAAAATGTGGGCTTACATGATGGACTAATTTTATTTCAATAAAATTCCCATATTACATTCAATGCGCCTGGCTTTATTAAGTTTTGTCATAAACGCTGGGAACACTTCCAAATTTAGGCTTGCACAATTATTTTTATTGGTGCGTTAACTAAAAATGGTATATGCATAAGTCAGAGTGTACATTTGACTTCATCTGGGGAGCCAAAATGAGCTTTAGGTTGATTTATAGTCATTTTACCCCTGTAAATGAGATACAGGAAATAAGGGTTAGAGTTTCTGATCGTAGCATTTTTAAGCCCTCTGCTGGTTCCATCCACAGCTCTGCCGTGTTTCAAATGCATTTCCATTCCAAATGTCTATCTGCAACCCACAAAGTCACCAAACAAAGAGGCTGGCTTATTTTCAGGCCCAGAGCCATCCAACTGAGCAAAACAAGAGTAAAATAAAATTTAAAAAATAGAGGTTTGTTGCACTGAAGTGGGACTGGGGAGTTCTCAGTGCTTTGAAAGGTTTTAATTGCTATGGAAAAAATCCTTTCAAAGATTTTTTTTTTCCCCTCAACATGGGCCCCTTGGAAACTTTTCATAGGGGAACTGTAAAATATTTATACAGCTAGCAGCACTGGTTAAAAAAAAAAGCAAGCAAGAAAGAAACATAGCAGTGAATGAAAAGCAGACTTGAGTTAAAGTGAGCCCTGCAGATCCAGGGGACCCAAGGAATGGAGGTTACTGTGATTTCAACCCCTGGAAAACAGGATTAATTCTCATCAGCCAGGCCAGCAGACAGCACCAACTTCACTGGTGTGCAGTCTGTGCTGGCACACAGAGCCCAGCCCTTAGGAAGGGCCTGCATTTTGGTTGACTCCTTAGCTGTGGCAATCTTCAAAATCCTCATTTTTTTTTTTTACTAAGAGCCTCACCTTTTTCATTTTGCATTGATCTCTGGGCATGATACATAACTTCCCCAAGAAGAATGCCTTCAGATGTCTCAGAATGGTCCTCTCTTCTTTCTAGTTGGATTGTTCTTTTCTAGAAGAATCAGCTGCTTCAGCTCTCTAGCAGTCCCAAGCAGCATCACAATAGCTCCCAACAGTGTGTTCTGCCCATGCAGTTTTATCCCCCCAGGACACAGGATGCTAACAACCCATTTTTAAAACCTTGGAAAACATAGCACTAAATTTGTGAATGGACCAGAATGTGTAGAATTGCAAGTTGTAAGGAACTGTGGCAGATTCATTTTGTAGAGCAAATTTAGTCCTGGAGAGAGGAAGGAAATTTCATGAGGCTACTTTGTTTATTAATATCAGGTTAGAGACATGATCTAATATACATGCTGCTATCTCATTCTGCAGCATCCACTGAAAGGCGTGAACATGGACAATTACAGTGCCCAAACAGCCCCCAAACCTGTGTGAACCCCTGCTTCAGCCTTTTCTCAACCCTTCAATCAACAAGGACATTATTAAGGAAGAACTGAAAGGATAATTGCTCTCTACACATTAACTCTCCAAATATTTCCACTTCTTCTCACTCCTGTCTCTTGCAGCTAAAGATATTCACACACAGATGTAAACTGCAGGGCTTCTTTGTTGTTTAAGCGTAGCCATCAATGTTGTCAACTCAGTAGAATTTAGAAAAAGAAATCCAAACTCCTCAAAGTAGATGGTCAACGGTGGCGGGATTAAGATTTGGCTACACCACGGCAGCTAAAGCACTGAGAGGCAGGATGAGACTGTCCCAAAACTTCTCAACTGGGAGAGTAGGTTAAGGTATCAACACAATCTCATCAATCAGAAGGGACCCTCTTGTCTCAAGGCTGACTTAATTGCCATAATTCAATTAACATGCTTCCACTAATTATATAAACTCTTAGATGACAGTTCAATAGCAGTACCACTGAGAGTAAGCTTTTTTCGTTTTTAACTTACTCTTAATTATGAGTATATTACACTGATTTATTTTTTTTCCACACTCTGCTTTTAACTATTTTGTTAAATACTGAACATAATTTTCAAATTTCAAGTCTTTGGAAAGAAAAAAATGCATCTATCTGATGGGCAATAATCACAGTTCATAAATGTGAAGAAGTAGCTTCCACCATTTCCCCCTGCCTCCCTTCTTTCCTTTCTATTTCCAGATGACAATCCTTATGATATCAATTGAATCAATCATATCAATTGAAATGCATATTAATGTCCAAATTCCCAGACCTAAAATAGTGTCTGGTCTATGTTAAGGACTTGATAAAGATATGCTAAATAAACCATCAATACTGATTATTGGTGAGATGGTTTGTGCTGAAGAGAGGACAAGAAGCTCTGATATCTGATTTCAGAGAGTTTGTATGTTCTCTTGAGATGGAATATGAAATCATGAACACAAGTAATTTCAAAACATAATGGAGTTTAAGATTCTGAAGAGGTAACATAGCTACAGTTTAAAAATGGTAAATTAAATTAGTTCTGCCATTGAGGGAGATAAGATGAACCTTCAGTATAAGTTTCTGCATCTACATACAAATGAGAGTTGACAAATATGAATTATTGGTCATGCCAAAGGATATTGAATCCATCACAACCAAAAGCAGTTCAACAAAGTTACATTGGGATTGGCCCAGCACTAATTTGCATTCAGCACAGATTCATTTTGATAAACATTTACAGTCCTTACAACAAAAGTATATATTGTTTGGACCACCATACTAATCCACTTACATTGTCATAATTTTTGATTGGGTGGAAATCTATAAGCATTATTGGAATTTTTAAACAGACACTTGAGATTCCAAAGATAATTCATCACAGAGGAATTAGAATAGTTATTTTTTCCCAGTGGGGGCTATTTGTTTCACTTTTCTAGCTGGCTTTTCAGTTTACTTAGGTCAGATATTTCTGTAATGCATTTGCTACTTGATAAAACCACAGATACAATAAAAAGTGCAAGCCTTCATAATACCACTAGCATTAGCCAGCAAATAGGCTGATATCTGCTAAATCTGAAGGAAAAGAAGACATTTTTTTCAACTTAAGTAGCTGCCGTGGTACCCAGGATTCAAATGGCAAAGCAGACCATGGGGACTAACTCTGACCAACCTTCAGGTACCTATGTAAATGTCACTTCCTTATGGAAACTTTATTGCCTCATTCCCAGGCACCTGGCTTTTGGTTATTGACTAGTCTCCTTATGGGCCACTGAACACTTGGTATTCATTAATAATTGGAAGTCACTGAATGTTTGCTGTTTCTGGTAAGCCATATTCTATATGAACAATAGAATCTGTATCTGTATGTTCACCATTATGTTTCTGTTATATTCACCATTATATTCTGACCCTATATACCTTCCATAGAAATTTTATGGAGTCAGACAAAGGAGATAGGCTTGCTTATTCTGCCACTGTCCTTCTCTCAGTTGGAAGGCTTTCAATGGAAACCAGTTAGCTTGAACTACACTAAACATAAGAAAGCAATAAGAGGGGCTAGCATGATGGCTCAGTGGCTAAATCCTTTCCTCGTGCTAGCTGGGATCCCAGGTGAGTGCCAGTTCATATCCTGGCTATTCCATTTCCCATCCATTTCCTTCTCGTAGCCTGGGAAAACAGTGGAGAATGGCCAAACCTTTGGACTCTACTCCCGAGTGGGAGATCCGAAGAAGCTCCTGCCTCCTGGCTTCAGATTAGTTCGGTTCTGGCCATTGCAGCCACTTGGAGAGTAAACCAGCAGATGGAAGATCTTCCTCTCTGTGTCTTTTTTTTTTCTCTGTAAATCTGCCTTTTCAATAAAAATAAGTAAATTTTAACAAGAAAGAGAGAGAGAGGGAGGGTTGGAGGAAGAGAAGAAGGAAGGAAGAAAAGAAGAAAGAAAAGAAGAAAGGAAGGAAGGAAGGAAGAAAACAAACAATAAAGGCTTAAAGGCTACTTAGCTCACAAAACCAAACCTTGGAAAGGCAAGTTACATCCACTCAAAATTCTGATTGGTGCCATACTTGGCTTGTGTCCACACCTTGGACCCATCATTTTGATTAGAAGGATATGGTACTAAAATGGTTCAGTCTTAGTCCAATAACCTTATCTGTGGCCAAGGAGGGAGCAGAATAAGCATGTACCTTTTCTCACCTGCCACAATCCTGTGTCACTGAGGAAGTGAGAAGTAGGAGGCAGGGAGATGAGAGGGGAGGATATTAGACACATACAGCAATGATGCTGTCTCCCTACTGGTCTGGCAAGAAAATGAGGTTTTCCTCATAGTTCTGAATCCTTAATAAAAAAAGTCTCGATAGGACCAACTTTATTTTTTTTGAAGAGCCATAAGGATTCATGATAGCTAGGATTTCCATTATTGTCTCTACTGAGTTTTATCTGAAAAAAAAAAGTGTGCCCAAGTGTTGGTGCCAACATTTTATAATTTAATCAGGCAACAGGGTTAGGATAAAACATTGTTCTACTTCCTTCATTAGGCTTTTCTTTGCTCCCAAACATGGAGGGTCCATCATAGCTGATATTCTAGGCCCTAGAACTCCCAGTTGCTTTCTTCTTTGCATGGAATGTCTCATAATACTGCATGTTTAAGTCCATTTCTCTTACATGGGATGCGTACAATGGGATGGAGTTGTTTCTTTGTGAGTTTTTTATTCAGCCCACATGTGGCTGCACAGGAAATATCCATTTTCTTCCACATTTTTGCTTTTTGAGTCTGGTTAAGCCTCTTTTCTATTTAACAAGGACAGAAGAAAAGTTTAGGAAAGGTAAAGGGGTCACTGGGCCCATTATCCTGCCTTTGACAGTTTTCTCCTGCTATTTCCTCTCATCCATCACTGTCCTCCCTGGAAACTCATCAACATCTCTTGAGTTTTGATTATTTTTCCTTAGGTAATGCCCCTTTTATGGAACCTATTTTCAGATAATTATATTCTCTGCAAAGCAGTTTGGCCAGAACTTTGCTGTTGAGACCAATCTCTGTCTGCTCAGACTTGGTTCCTCTTGTTCCTACCACGTGAGCAATATTTGCATTCTTTCTGATTGAAGGAGACTGCACAGTAATCTTATACCATATGTATTTTTATATGGAAAGCCATGAATCTTTATTTTGCATTCCTTAACGATCAGCCATCATCCATTTCCCATTCTGCTCGAGGGCAACTTGGATCCCTATGTATTCCCGCCAAAGAGTACAGAGAAGATCAGGAATATGGTCCTTGGTCTCTCCTTTTGATGCTTGCTGGCTTCTTCGGAGGTAAATTTTTTAAGTTCCCATGTCTCCAATGTTCTAACTCCAGGTACTTCATACAACACTGAAGTCAATTACAATGACAAGCTAACATACACCCAAGGAAGAACCTATGTTAGAAGCAGGTCAGATACAGAAACACTTTTTTTTGTATCTGCACATTAGTTGCACATTAAATAAGCCTATTTAACTTTGTTTAAATCGGCATTCCCTAAACTTATTTGAGCTTGAAACACTTGCCACAGTTTACTCAGAGGCAACCTGTAGAACTACATTCCTTGGACTTCCCAATTAGAAGACGAAGAAATACAATTCCATTATCTTAAAAGTGGCATACTTTTTGTTGATATTAAACACAGAAATTTAATTTCCTTCTTTAATCATCATTCCACTGCCCTGTTTCAGAGGCCAGTGTCAAGGGGCCTCTTGACTCCCAGCAGATTACCGTGTCTTGGTATTTTGAGACAAAAGACACCGGTTTCATGGAGAGGGAAAGGATTGTCAAAATTCCTTCAGTTTCAACTGGATACAACTGAGAATAAATCTGGTGAGCTGTCTCAATAAAAAAAGTATCCAGGAAGAGAGGGGAAGTGGGCAGAAGAGTCCACTGTTTCCAAAGCTGCAAAAGAGGGACATCATTATGGAAAGCAAACTGACCAGATCTGTTCTAATTTTGCTCCGTTACTCTTTGGTCTGGGAAGAGGAAGGAGCAGCGGTACATATGAATATACGATTCCCCCAGGTTGCCTGGGGTCATCTTTGACTGGGACATCTAAAGTGGGAATTTATTGTTGGCACTCTGGTTCAGGTTTCTGCAGCAGCATAGGTGATATTCACAGCTTGCAATAGCATGCAGAAAACACAGTGAGAAGTCAGAAAGCCTTCTAAGAGGCCTGATAGGTTAAGTGGCAGAGCTTGAAAGGGCACCTTCAGTATGGGACAGTTTCATGAGGAGTGATGCTGAGTCAGGGAGGAAGATCGACTGGACTTTGACTTGGGTGAGCACCATATTTGCTACTCAAGGCCATCAGAATTTGCACTAGTAGGAAAAGAGCATAGCACAGGAGCACAGGGAGGGAATTGTGACATTCCTTACTCAACCCCATCATGACCGTAGAAATCCTGACATCCAGCCCAGACACGCTCCCGTGTGTCATCTTCAGAGAATTTAGGAGAACAGAGCAGAAATTACTGAAACTCAACCACTATCTGGAAAGACATTTGGGGACTGAAGTAATGTTTAAACTGAACTCGACACTTAGTTATTTCCCGTGCACTCACTCACAGGGGAGGGATTTTTTAAAAGGCCAGATTAATAATAAGCAATATGAAAATTACATTCCTCACTGCACTTCTGAATTTTAGCATGACTGGAATTTTAGACATTATCCCGTTCTTTTGGTATTTATAAAAGCTTAGATGGGGGCTATTTAGCTTCTAGGTATTTGTTTTTCTTTCCAACTGCAGGACTGCCATAGTACCCTGCCCTGCAAAGACCTAGTTATAGTCATCCTTGCCTCCCAACATATAGAATAGCATCTTACTACAGTATACATTTAATAAAAGAGGAATGAACAAATGGACAATGCTCAGGCGTTGCATCTCAGATTTCTACAGAAAACTCTTACCCATGGCTCCTCACAAGGACAGTGTTCGCGCCTGTTTTCTATTACTACTTCCTCTTTTTTTCTCTGCCTTTTATGGAAAGCTTTGTAGATGAATGCAGCTGGAAGAGCAGAGGAGTGTTCATGACTTTGAGTGTCTTCTAATCTTCCAGAACTGTGACTTGTGGAGAGTCTTAAATCAACTTGACAACTTCCAGCTTAAAATTAAAACTTACAGGTGGTACTGCAGTTAGCCATAAAGACACTCTTGCGGTACCCATATCCCAGGATGGCTGGCTCAACTTCCACACCTGCTTCAGATGCAGCTTTCTGCTAATATGCATCCTGGAAGACTAGATGACTATTTGAGGGCTTGGTTCCTACTATCCATGTGGGAGATCTCTACTGAGCTTCTGACTCTTGGTGTTAACCAGGCTTACCAATGACATTTTTGGGTGTTTGGGGAGGGAACCAATGGATACAGGATTATTCTCTACCTGTCATTCTCCCTACCTTTTAAGCAAACTGAAAGTAAAAACAATTTTTAAATACAGAGGAATATTTCTCTTTCCAATTGATAATCTTACTAACTCTCTGCCTCATTTTTCTAACCCTGAATTAATCCCATATCTCTGTCACCTTCTGCCATGGTGAGCTCTACAGGCTGATCCTGGTGTCAGCCCTACTGTTTCTCTATATTTTGCCATGTTCCTGCAAGACTTTGCTCAGGCCTTTACAATGATATATTCAATTAGATTATACCTGAACTTGCCTATGTGTCTATTTCTTACTTAAGGTTGAGAACTCAGTGAGACCCTTCTATTTCCTTATTACATCTCCACATGCAATATGGCACCACATAGTGTGGCCATACCATACATGTCTGCCGACTGGTTAAAAGGGGTATTTTATGATTCCTTAGAGGCAGGAAAAAGAAAAGTGACTTTTCCAATGCTTGTAGATCTTCATATGAACAGCAAGATGTCACAGAACATTTGCTTGTCCTCTTTACCATCATTCTGTCTCGATATTGCAAGGGTTACCCCTGAGGACACTGAGAAGAAACTCATTTTTAAAAAAAATTATTTATTTAATTGGAAAAGCAGATTTACAGAAAGAGAGACAAAGAGAAAGATCTTCCATCCTGTGATTCACTCCCCAAGTGGGAGCTGATCCAAAGCCAGGAGCCAGGAACTTGGAGCTTTTCCTGGGTCTCCCACATGGGTTCAGGGTCCCAAAGCTTTCAGCCATCCTGTACTGCTTTCCCAGACCACAAGAAAGGAGCTGAATGGGACATGTAATGGTGCTTATATAGGATCCTGGATTTAGTCACTGAACCATCATACCAGGCCCACTTTTTAAATTTTTATTTTTGTAATAATTCTTTCATTTTGTAATCTTTACATAGTTAATTACGGCACAAAGGGTCAAGGGCTACAGGGAAGTGGGTAAGACCATTGTTTCCAAATTAATATTATTTTTTTTCCTGTATCCGGGGTAAGGAGAGAAACAAAGACAGAAGCTCCACCCAGCCTCCCACCCATCCCAGGTCCCCGATGCTCTGAGGGTCCTGCTCAAGCAGTTTTGATAGCTCAACAGTTCTGAATTAGTGCCAATCAAGCCATTCCAAGCACAATGAAATTTCTTCAGAATCCTCTGGCTGACATAGTCTCTTCATAGTTGGGGTTCTGAGATGAGCAGTTCAGTTGGAGGGATCTCCAAAGAAACTTTGTCTGAGGTGATCCCAGACCTGATTCTTGTGTGTGCTTGCCACTACAGGGTCTGGCACAGTCCATCGCCCCAATCAGCTCATGCATATGCTGGTGGTTGCAATTGCTGGGTCAGTTCTGTTTCCAGCCCTGTCTTCCACATGAACCAATGGTTGTTGCAGTCCAGCCCGAACCTGCCCACTTCATGCTCAGCCCTCACACAAACCAATGGGAGCTGCAGCCTAGTCAGGGTGACTCCCCATTACCCCCACCAGGTCTGCCCCCTACCCTGGTTCCCATGTTGGCTACTATGTACCGCAGACTTGTTCATTCTGTCCCACATCCCATGTAGCCTAATGCAACCCCACCTGCCCTACTATCCAGCACACACACATACTGGCAGGTGCTGTTCTGTCTAGCCACCCTTGCCCCAATCCTGGTTTTCATGCTCTGCAGTGGGAGTGGCAAGGCAAGAGGGAGGCACCCACAATTTCCCTACTAGGCCGTTCTCATTCCCAGATTATGCACTCTCCAGGTGGTTCTGGAGTTTAACTTGACAGATTTAGCCCCCAGTGCCAGCCTCTGCCAGCTGATGCTGTGGCAAAGCCCAACCAACCCTGACCCACTCTAATTTATGCTTGCACCAGTAGGAACAATCAGCCCAGCTTGGTTTTTCCTTGATCCAGTTCACATGAGGCCCACAGGTGTTGTAGCCCTGCCTAGTCTGGTCTGTCCCCATCCCAGCTAATGCTCTCCAGTGAGAGTGGCTGCCCAGCAGGAGAGCCCTCCACATTCCCCCTACAAGCTTTGCCCCCTCCCTCCCTGGTTCTCATGTTTGCTGGTTGGGCACTGCCGCCCAATCTGGTACAGCCCTCCTCACCTTGGCATTTGCCAGTGGGTGTTGTAGCCGGGTCCATTTTTAATCTTTTGGTTGCTTTGATGTGTGCCTCGCCATGCCAGATTTATTCAGAGCTAAGTCTACTTCCCTGATTGGGAGTCTATTTCTGCTCCTGGAGATCCAAGTCCCTCAAGCAACATGGTGCTGAGTGCCTGGAGTCCTCACTGCACTGGAGCAAGTACTGAGACGAAGCAGCAATGGGAGCAAGGCTCCTGCTTTCTGCTTGTGCCTTCGTCCTAACAGCCAGAAGAGCTGAGTGTCTTGGTAGTGATATCTGTGAAGACTACACATTGGATGCTTGTGGGTCTCTGGACCAAAATGAAGTTTTCTCAGGTTCCTGACCAGGGGCTAGCATCCCTTATCATCCATGTAACTTTCTGTGATCTGTGTATGCTCACTTGCAGGTGCAGGTGGCTGATCTATTTCCTTCCATAAGCTAGAAAGCTTCATAATGATAGAGATGTTATCCTTTTTGCTCAGTCATATTTTGTTTACCAGCCATTGTGTCTGACAAATAATATTAAAGTTACAATAATCATGGCACTAATAATGATAATGGATATTTACATTGTACTTTCTGTGAACCAGACACTCTTGGAAGTGGTTGACCTATACTAGTACATTTAATTCAGGTAGAAACCATTATCATTTACATTTTGTATGTGGATATAATAAGGCATAGAGAGGCCATGTAACATGCCAAAAGTCATCAAGTAAGTGATGGACTTTAACCTTAAACACAGAAGCCTGGCTCCATAGGTCCTGTGCTTAACCACTGGGCTACATTCTATGACACTGTATTAACCAACATAGTGCCACACTGCCCATTCATTATTTGGCTTATGAGTTTATTCTTGGAGGTAGACATAGTTCAAAAGGCCTGGGAGACCATCTCTGCACACTTGTTAATATATTTCTGGAATGATAGAGAATAGGGAGCCCAAGTTTGTGGATGGGACAGAGTGAACAAGATTCAGGCATAGACAAGGCAAATTGGAGAATTCAGAGGAAATGAGGGGGCACAATTAGAAGCTGATATTCATGGAAACATCAAAGGGGATAAAATATGTAAGGGGATAGTTCATCATTTTTTTGTAGAGCATCTATCTCTCCCACAGAATCCTTTCTAGAAAACCTTTAGTATAGATCTATATCATTTTAAATTAGCTTTTTCTATAAGACATCATTAAAATTGAGCTAATGGCAACTGGTCCCCTAAAGTTTTTTTTTTAATGAAAGATTTATTTATTTGAAAGATAGAGTAACAAAGAGAAGGAGAGGGAAAGAAAGATGGAGAAGGACAGAGAGGGGCAGGCACAGTGGCATAGCAAGCTAATTCTCAGCCTGAGGTGCCAACAATCCCATATAGTTCATGTCCTTGTTGCTCCACTTCTGATCCAGCTCCCTGTTTACATCCCGGGAAAGAAGAACACAATAGTCCAAGTCCTTAGGCCCAGGGAAACCTGGAAGAAGCTCCTGGCTTTAGATTGCCTCAGCTCTGGCTGTTGTGGCCATATGGGTAGTGAACTCTGTCCTTCTCTCACTGTAAAATCTGTCTTTCAAATAAAAACAAGCAAATTCTTTAAAGAAATAATGAGAAAAACAAAGAAATTCCATTCACCAGCTTACACCACAAATGGCTGTAATGGCTGGAGACGGGCTAGTTATAAGCCAAGAGCCAGGGTCATCTTTCTCAATTTCTCTTGTGGGTGCAGGCGCCCAAGTACTCGGGTCATTTTCTGCTGTTTTTCCAGGCACATTCACAGGGAGCTGGATTGGAGGTGGGGCAGCTGGGACTTGGATCAGAACCCCCATGGGATCTGGGGGCTGCAGCAGTGGTTTTCCATGTTACACCACAGCACTGGTCTTGGATTCAGGTTTCGTAAGCGGTTAATGACACTGCCCTGTCTTTGGATATCATGGGGTTGGAAAGCAGAGAAACAGCTTGAAAGGTGAAGCACCTGGATCTAGAACTTCTGACCAAGTCCTCTCCTGTTTTAGAGTTTGCATACATGCGCTTGAAGAGCTACAAAAGAAGAAAAGGAAAAGCCTGAGATGGCACAGAAACAAAAACAAGAGAAAGTGAGCGAGGATCTAGGAAGCCCTGCTTCTTTGATTTGTATGGTGTGATTTCTGAAATGGCTCCAGCCCTGACAGGATTTATGTGGCTTCATTAATCACACTTTTCTTTTGAAATGGAATTTTCTGCCTCGGAGCCTTTGAACGTTGATATCCAAATACAATATATTCTTTCAAAATCACCTCTGCATAAAGACAACACTGTTGAGGTAATTCCCCTAGATTGAAAGTGGAGTATGTTTGGTCCTCAGATATTGATAACATGCCAAAAATAGGACTTCCTTTCCCAGCACAGAAGGGCTCCAGCATGATTAGGATCCCAGTCACAGACTCTTGGCCGGGAACCCAGTGGGGAGAAAAAGACAAGAAAAAGAACCCCTTGCCTTGGAATAACAACAAGCAGTGCCACCTAGTGGCAATTCACGCTCAGCCTAGAGTTTGCTTGGCAGTGACTCCTCTTAGCAGACAGATGAGAAAACACAAATTTGCCTTTCTAGTGGCAACGTGACCTGCAACCCAACCAAATGCCAGAGTTTTGGTGAGGACATGGATGTGCTGAAGCTGCTGCAAATCAGAACGACTGGATCTGAGGTATGTTCTTCTGGGTGCTGAAGGTCCACACAAACAACAGGAAACCAAGGGCAGAAAGGGAGGGAGGAGAACAGTCAACTAGAATTCACAAAGATAACCATCACACTGCCTCCACATCCCCCAGGAGTGCTAGTGAACCAAAGTAGTCAAGTCCAAAGTGGTAGAAGTGGCAGGTGAACCCAGGTCTCTAGAAAAGTGTTCTCTGGTCCAGTTTTTCCTCCCTGGAAAGCCCATGTCCAGCCTTTGCCACAGATATCATTACTATGAGATGAGCAGTAACACCTTGGAACAGGAAGTAGCAGTGGCAGAACCATCCATGTCTCAGGATCCCTGTGGCTGAGATTCGAGCTGAAACAGCAGGCACTGTTGGAGGTTGGCATGGTCTTTCCACAGTCACCAGCAGCTTCTCCTGAGGCTGCTGCTCTGCCAGTAAGCCAGGTCTTAGAACTGCCTTCCCCTACCGCCCCAGCGCTGCCTGCCCAGCACAACTCCTAAAAGTGAATTCCTTGCATTCAGACACTGCCTTAGTAAATTATTTTCTATTTGTGTCATATTACATAAAAGTCATTTTTCCTACTTTTCAAATAGACATTGATTTTCAAATAAGATGGTACTCATTTTATGACTAATTTACTGTCACTTGTTCAAATTAAGACAATCAGAAAAATGTTCATCTCTTACATTAATATAGCCATAGAAAATATTAGAATGTAAACCCTTTTCCATTTAGCAGGTTAATGGTACAGAAGAAAAGAAACAGTGCTGCCCTATTTTATTGTAGGGCACAAGAAGGAGACATTTAGCTAAAACCGTAAAATTATGGCAATAAAGCAAGTATATGTAGTTCTGATTTTTTAATTCAGGTACTCAATTACACCTACATGGGTGCAATCTTCCTTCTTATCTATTGCTTTATTTGAAAGGCAGAGTGACAGAAGAAGAGAGATAATCTTCTGTTCATTCCACAAATGCCCATAACATCCATGGCTATGCCAGGCTAAAGCCAGGATCCTAGAATTCTATCCAGGTCTCCCACATGCGTAAGCAGGACCCAAGTACTTGGGTCATCCTTTGCTGCCTTCCCAGAAACATTAGTGGGAAGCTGGGTTGGAAACAGAGCACTCTGCACTCTCATAGGGAATGTGGGCTTCACAGTGCTGTGTTCTGGCACAAGCATTTTGCTTGAACAACCTCTTACAGCAGTGCAGCTATACCAAACTGAGGGATTGAAGTAACGGTATCTGGGGCCAGTGCTCTAGTGCAGCTGATTAGGTAGTCATCTGTAGAATTGGCATTCCATGAGGGCACGAGTTCAAATTCCAGCTGCTCCAGCTTCTGATCCAGCTCCCCTCTAACAACCTGGGAAAGCAGCAGATGACAGCTAAAATGTTTAGGCCTCTGCATTTATGTAGCATACTGGGATGAAGCCCCTGGCATCAGCCTGGTCCAGCCCTACTCATTGTGGCCATTTGGCAAATGTGCCAGTGAATAGAAAATGTTTGTCTTCCCCTCTCTGTATAATTCTGACTTTTAAATAAATAAATCTTCTAAAGATAAAGTAATGGGATCTTTAGTGAATTCATACTTTCTTGTTTTAAAGTATTTATTTATTTTTATTGGAAAGACAGATATCATAAATAAAGAGAAACAGAAAGATCTTTCATCCTCTGGTTCACTCCACAAATGGCCTCAATGGCCAGAGCTGAGCCGGTCCAAAGCCAGAAGCCAGAAGCTTCTTCTGAGTCTCCTACTCAGACACTGGTCACAAGGCTTTGGGCCAAACTCTATTGCTTATCCCAAGCTATAATCAGGGAGCTAAATCAGAAGAGGAGCAGCTGGGACATGAACTGGTGCTCATATAAGATGCTAGAGCTTGCAGCCTAAGGATTAGCCTGTTGCACTGTCCTGCCTGCACCAAGAATTCCTCTTATCATTGATGTTGACTTCAGGAAAAAGAAGAAAAAGCAGCTTCCCAAGTTTTCAACAAGGAAATGATTTCACCATTTAAATGATCTAATCCAGGGAAAGATAATGTTGGTTGACAAAAACTACAGGTGACAAAGCCACGGAATCAAAATCAGAACTCTACTAATTCTTTAGTGCTTTATCCCTAATGTTGTGCTAGACTCACGAATTTGATTTGAGACGGCCTTTCTCCTGAAATGCTTCACAGTGAATAGTTTGGAGACATGACTTGTGAAAGGTTATATCATCAACATCCCAATTTTTCATTAGCAATACTGACTGGTATAAAATATAAACCATGTAGGAGTGGAAATAAAAGTGGTGTTTGTTAAAATATATGTAAAACACTTCTACAAACGTTTAAAAAACATACGTTGTCTCAATGCTAGTAAGATTAAAAATTAAAATGAATTTCTGAAAACATGGGTCTCAACACTTCCAAAAACTCACTATAAAGTTCATTTTATAGCAAAGTACATTTTATTGCTCGATCGATTGATTTTTCTATGTGTGTGTGTATGTATGAGCCAGAGACACGGAGAAAGAGACAGTAAGCTCCCTGTGGTCTGCAACAGGCATTAACCAGGATGACTGTGCACGAGAACCAGCAACCCAATTCAGGTCATCTGTGTGGCTGAGAGAAACGCACGTGCTTCAGCCACCATTCCTGCCTTCCAGAGCGGCATTGGCAGAAGCTGGGGTTAGGACACTCAGATACTCTGATTGGAACAGAGGTATCTTCAAAAACATCTGAACTACTAGGCTATTTGTCCACCCCGCAGCACATGGTAACAAGGGAAGGGGGGAAGCCCTTCTGTTGTTGTTGAAAGCAATCACGGATTTTCACCATGGTAAAAATGTGAAGAGGAAGTGAGGTGAGATTGCAAGTTTGAGTATCAGCAGATCCTGACTTTTTTTTTATCGCTCGTTTGATCTCCATTTTAATGACATAGTTTTCAACTTCTAAAATCCATAAATCCATGTTGTGGGGAATCCTTTTCTTTTTTAGGGGGGGTGTCCTTTCTTAATCTAAAAATCACTCTAAAGTCTCTACTAATGAAGGCAGATGGCAGGTGAAAGAACTATGAAGCCTTTAAATAATAATAATAATGAATATTATTTGTATCTCCACTGGTTGCCAGCATTGCATTTCTGCTAGGTACTAAAATGGGTTTTTGTTTGTGCATTACTTTTTAAAAAATATTTATTATTTTTAATTTGAGAGGCTGATTTATGGAGGAGAGACAGAGAGAGAAAGAGATCTTCCATTTGGGTTTACTACCTAAATGACTGCAACAGCTTCAGCCGAGTTAATTCAAAGCCAGGAGCCTGCAGCTTCTTCAGGTCTCCCACCTGGGTGCAGGGGCCCAACAACTTAAGCCGCCGTTTACTGACTCCCCAGGTGACAAGCAGGGAGGTTAATCAGAAGTGGAACAGTCAGGACATGAACTAATGCCCGCGTAAGATGCCAAGACTGCAGGCTGTCCCCTGTACACTACTCTGAATTCCTGCAAATAAAATCCCCCCACCTTTCTTTGGATAGGAGAAGTTACAATAACTTGTCCAGCTCCAAGTTGATTTTTGTTGGCTACACTGGGATAGGAGAATGGACACTACAAGTACCATGGTCTCTTTTTAAAGGAAGCAGGGAGAGAAAACACAAACTGTTCACTTTGTTCCAGTAGTTATTCTGATTGTACCCATGCTCAAAGCTGAGTACAGACCAACTGCCCGATTCTGACGCCTGTACACCCTCTGCTTATCATTTATCACAAGGAAGGAAAGATAACAGTAGTTTGGAAAGTGAACATAGGCTTATGGAAGTACACAACCACCAAATGTGTACCCTAGTAATTCTGTGGCAAAAGCTACCAAGGGAGACAAGTGAAGTGGTTTATGGTTGACTGTCCCCTCCTTCTGAGCCCGGTCTCAGGCTAGTTGAATCTACCCCTGGGTATGGGTATGTAGTTGACTGATACAGCACCTGGCCAAAGTTGAGCCAGTTACAACATTCCCTAGGAATTTTTTTGCTTGTTGGAGGCAACAGTTAAGATATAAAAAGTAGGAACCCAGCGTGGTAGCCTAGTGGCTACAGTTGTCCTCACCTTGCACACGTTGAGATCCCATATGGGCACTGGTTCTAATCCCAGCGTCCCCACTTCCCATCCAGCTCCCTGCTTGTGGCCTGAGAAAGAGTCAAGGATGCCCCGAAGCCTTGGGACCCTGCACCCACGTAGGAGACCTTGAACAAGCTCGTGACTCCTGGCTTCGGATCAGCTCAGGTTCGGCCATTGCAGCCACTTGGAGAGTAAATCATTGGACGGAAGATCTCTCTGTCTCTCCTCCTCTCTGTATATCTGACTTCCCAATAATACAAAAAAATAAACCTTAAAAATATATTTATAAAAAGTAGGAATTTCTGCGAGTTACCATCTTCCTTCCTTCCTTCCCTTCTTTCTTTTTTTCTTTTCTTTTCTCTTTTTCCTTCCTTCCTTCTTTCTTTCTTTCTTTCTTTCTTTCTTTCTTTCTTTCTTTCTTTCTTTCTTTCTTTCTTTCTTTCTTTCTTTCTTTCTTTCTTTCCTTCCTTCCTTCCTTCCTTCCTCCCTCCCTCCCTCCTTTCTTTTTCTCTCTCTCTTCCTTCCTTCCTTCCTCTTCCTTCCTTCCTTCTTTCTTTCTTTCTTTCTTTCTTTCTTTCTTTCTTTCTTTCTTTCTTTCTTTCTTTCTTTCTTTCGAGGACACAAACATTAGTTACTCCTCACTAGGGCAGTGAAGATTTCTCTGCACACCCCTCCTAAAACTGTTCTGCACTTCAACTCTTGACAAATGCCTTGTTAGATTTATAACCCAGTTTAGACTATCATAAAATCTGCCAAATTCAGAAAAATTATGCTTCAACACTATAAACTGCTAAATACTAAAATTAAAATAGACACGAGACACCTGAATAGTACCCTATAGCCACTTTAAGGTGTATAGCAGCCGATTCTGTGTATAAACAAAAAATGAAATGTCAATGAAGTAGTCACAGGAGATGGTTAAGAACTTACAAGGTTTTAACATAATGATTATTCAATACCATGTCAATTAATTCCATAATGTTGTAAATTGTTGTTGATGTTGTGCTGGGGCTTTCCATTGAGCTGTAAAACTGCAACAAGGTGGAGGAATCCACCATGGGGGGAGAGCACGGGGAGGGGTTGGGGGAATCCCAGAGCCTATGAAACTGTGTCAAATAATGCAATGTAATAAAAAAAAATGCAAGTTCTTAACCACATCCTGTAACTACTTCCATGACATCTCAATTTTAGTATATACACAACCAGCTCTTATAAACCTTTTTGAGTTTAACCTAAATCAGAGTGGCACAGGAACAGTGGAAGCATCAACATTAGCATCCATCATGTATATAACAGCTAAGTACAAACTTAATATCAAAGTTTCTATACTGTTACATCTTATTTAGCATTAACAGTCATAAATTGGTAAAGTTTTTTGGGGGGGAAAGAAAATTAAGTCACAATTTAAACTTTGCAGTATGTAGTGATTAAGCATGGTTTTGCAGCACTTTGCATTTTAACAATTGAAGAATGCGAAAGTTTTGGGCAGGTGAACAATTGTACTTACTGGTCAGGCTCCCTATTTGTTTCTCCTGTACTTTAGTAGGCAGGATGTAGAGTTTAATTCTTCCTCACTCACTGGGTTGTTGGGGATTTCCTTGCTCACCTGCCTAAAACTTTTCTATTCTTCAATTGTTAAAATGCAAAGTGCTGTAAAACCATGCTTAATGGTCCTTATCTAGTTCTAGCCTTGGCTCCTAGGTTTCTCCTACACCAACCATCAGGGTTGCTTGTGATCCCTCAAATCAGTTCAGATAGACAGATACTAACAAAGGTCAGGCTTCCCATCTGGCTTTTCTGATAGACACAGAGAGACACAGATACATATATAGAAAGTCTGGAACAGCCAGGGAAATGCTACCATGTTTCTTGCCAGGTGGAAGTCAGTTTGAGAGGAAAAGGACAAAATTGAGAAACAAATAAGGGATGAAATGGAGACAAGTGCTCATCCTTTATTACTTGGTTGTAACAGTTCCTGAAGCCAGCCCACAGCTGTAACTGGGTATATGTCTCTCTTCAAATCCACACATTTTGCTTCTGTCACTTACAATCATCAAATTCTGATGGTCACAATCTGCTTGCTTAAATGCGTAATGCACTACATTTTCATTCTCTTTAAAAATATCATCATAGATGATCTGATTCTGTTTTGAACTAAAAAAATAATTGCAATCCAGCTGTGTCTAAAGTGTTGTTAGCACCAGTTCTTGGAGAAAGCCTTGAGGATTTGCAGCCCGATATAGTCCTGGCCCCTTGCAGAGGGGGAGACAGAATCTGTAGCGGACATGGGGAAGGGGTGAGAGTTGCAGAGTTAGCCTTG
Source organism: Ochotona curzoniae (assembly GCF_017591425.1). Taxonomy (NCBI): domain Eukaryota; kingdom Metazoa; phylum Chordata; class Mammalia; order Lagomorpha; family Ochotonidae; genus Ochotona; species Ochotona curzoniae. The sequence continues at coordinate 46,650,496 of NW_024467106.1, read as the reverse complement.
GCAAAAAGAGACTTCAGAGTGGAAAATGCTCTTAAAAGCGGATCTTGGAAGAAACAACACATTTCATTTCATAATATATGGATGCCTATCTTTTTGAGTCATAGGGACTGTTCATTTTCTTCTTTTGGAAAAGAAGAAGTGATATTTACTGCAGTTTTTCCAGACTATTTTTGAGAGCTCAATGAGTCTGAAAGAACTTGACAGATTCTGTGCCTAATCTATATATTTTTATTTGAAAAATATTTTCTAGTATTATGTAATGAACAAGATTTTTTGCTAAGTCATTCATGAGATGGACTTAGAGGGATAAAAATACCTTCTAGTGACCCCTTATTTAAAACCTGGTGGGCTGTACCTTTACAGCAGGAAAAACCCTCATGGTAACACACTGATAGTTGACATTTTCAGGTTACATTGTTCATATTTTTAAGTCCTAGAGAAAGACCCATTAAAGCTGTTTTGCTCACATTAATTCAACATTTAGCCACTTAGAACACAAACCCCAGTCTTTCAGAAAATGTCATTTAAAAAGTTTTACCATATATGGACATAATTTATTGCTTGGGCCTCATTGTCTTCTTATACTATGCCCTTTATCAGACCCAAATGCCCACTTCAGAGATTTTCGTTTACAGCAACAACTGGCTTCTTATATTATCCAATGATGCAGGAAAGTTAAATTACAGCCAGTTCATATCATAGAAACAAAATGTTTCCTGCAATTACTGATAAGGGACAGTTCATTTTCTCTCTGTCATCCTGAAAAAAACCCTCCTAACAACAATTCATGCCTGGTTAAACAGGATTTCCACATCTACTGCTGACATCTTTCCAAATAATTCAGGGTTGTTATTACTGTATAGCCCTGGCAAGGCTCAAAAGCAAGCAGACTTGACGAGTCTGCTCAAAGCAGAGCTTAAGTAGTTGTAATTAATATTAATTACATGCCCACTACACTCTCGTTTTATCATATTATCCGTCAATGCAAATAAAAAAACCCACACACAACACACTCGCAACAGGATTAGTGCATTAATAAAACTACTCTGCATATGTCAGCACTCTAACGTTTACCATATTGATGGTGCTTTCTGTTGCGCGGACTTTCATTATTCTATGTCTGGTTGCAAAATGTTGTCTGGCTGAATACAGCATGCAGCCAGCATTGTGGCCTTCCAAAAATCCTCCCTCCTCCTGCCGTGACTCGGATTCGAACCGAGGTTGCTGCGGCCACAACGCAGAGTACTAACCACTATACGATCACGGCAAGCTACAGGAGAGCTGAGCACTGACCTTTCTTTAAGAGCCATTACAATATTAAAAGTTGTGGAAACACTGCCATCTATTGCCTAAATATGTACATTTTCTTAATATGGAGTAAGAGGAGCCACTTTCCAGTTACTTTAATTATTTATGAGAACAATAATAGAGCACCTGAACATGAAACTAGCATTGTCCTCTTGGATGACCAGGAAAGTGGTGATAGAAAAGGAATCACTGGATTCAGTGTTCAGGGCACCAGTAATCACAGTAAACAAGGTTAAAAGAAACTAGTCTGTTGATCCAAATGTCCTACTATTAACTAATAATATGATTTAGATTTTCCATTCAAGCCACCACCACCAGTTTTATTACACTGAATGACACATGAATCTGAGCCTCTTATGTGTTTTTCTACTTCAATCTTATTTCCATGTGCTTAGGTAGTGTGTGTGTGTGTGTGCGCGCGCACACACACACACACACACACACTGAGGACTCAGGAGAATCTACAAGCCTGGTTTGTTTCTCTTCCTAGTGGAAGTCCAAGTGGGTATATCCTGACAAGAGAAAATCACCGAAGCTGTTCTTTCTCCTTTGGAATATTTGGATCTTGAAGCAAAAATCATCTCCAAAAGCAAAGCTCCTGGATAACATTAACAACTCACCATATAGCAAATCAAAACAACACCTTGAGCATTCCATGCTATGCACATTTCAAGTAGAAATTTACTACAAGTTCTTTTTGCTGTAAAAATTAAAGTAAACTGCATAATATATTCCAGGAGCTGAAAGTCTTAGAACATCCAAAGAAACCCTATTTCTAATCAATGGGTTATTACCAAAGTGTTCCTTTCAGCCCTCTAAACAGAGACCATCTGGGAGCAACTGGGACTAGTGGACGCTGTGTCCACATGGGTGGTGAGAACCCGACCCATGTGTTGAGTGCCAGCAGGCCTTCTGGAAGAAGGATATCTCTCTCCGAGGGTAAAAGTTTCAGATATAAATGATTTCTCTCCCACGCCTCCGTAATCATTTACAGCCTCTTCTATGAACCTTAAAGCTCCCCCAAACACATTTTCCTCCAAGGTCACATAGAAGATCCTTGCTGTCAGTCCCCACCCTCCACATTCTTTTGCAGGAAGCTAGACAAAACACTGTCCTGAACAGGTGGATGAATGTGGCTAAACATTGCTGCGAGGCAACAGTGCAAAGCTAATTCTCTGGCTGGCAAAGGAAAAAATGCTTACTTTCCAAAGCACAATCCTTGATGTGCTGCCTTTATAATTTTTGCTATGGGCACATACCAACTGAATGACAAGAGACAGAATATTTCAAAAATATCAACTCACAGCATATAAATTATAGAGCCAGACTGCCTGGTGCTGAATTCTGGATTTGGCTATGTCAGTGACTGAGGCACTTCAGCTCCTTATTTCGTCTCAGTTTTCTCATCTGTTGAGCGAATATAATAATAGCATCTGCTTCATAGAGTTGTGATTTTTTTGTATTAATTTATTTGGAAGACAGAGAGAGAGATCCTTTACCCATTTTGATTCATTCTCCAATGTTCTCAACAACTAGAGTTGGGCCAGGCTGAAGCCAGGAGGCTGGAACTCAGTTCATGTCCCCCACATGGGTGGCCAAGGACCTCAGTAGCTGATCTGTCACCCACTTCCTCACAGAGTGGAGTATTAGCAGGAAGTTGCATCAGAAGTGAGGAGGCAGAATCAGAACTTGAACCAGGCATTCTGAGATGAGATGTGGGCTTGTCACTTAGAGACTTCATCCTCCGACACTTCCACCTCCTGTAAGACTGCTATGTGGCTGAAATAGGCAGCTAAATGTCAATAACTTCAAACAGGTCTCTTGAATAGTAAGCACCAGAGAAATGTTAGCTATATCACATTTTCAAAGAGATTCTTACAGCATTCCACACACTTAAAACACACTGGTGCACATTCCATAAATTTATGCAGAAGTTATTATAAAATAATGTATGAAAGCAATCTCTAGCCAATCAGCTTGAGTTCTGAGCCCCAGTCCCACTCTCTATTGGCAAAGAAGGTGCATAACAAATGGCACACTCATTATGTGCCCCTTCACAGGTGGCTCTATCACCCTACGTTACACTGCATAAAAATGCCAGATACTATTGGCTTAGCATGAGGAAATCTTGTTTTCCCTCAATTTTCATTCAGGTCACTGTTCTATGTCTCCTTATTGAGGGTTCCAGGCTAAGAGAAAACTTTCATGAATTCATTGCTTTGAAACTAGAAAGAGGGCTGCACCAATTAAACACTCTTTAGATCAACTGAACAATTTGTCCTTCCTCAGTGGTCAAGTTCCAGCTACGTGTTATTTGGAAACTGCTGATGACTGTTGCACCCATACTTTACCATTTTGCAACGTGTAGTTGAGCCTGGTTCTTACCATTCACTCAGATCCATGGGCTTCCAGCACACATGCTTGTTTTATTGCCATACCTTTATGACTTTAGCTAAATGTCTCCTTATGGAGCGGCATTATTTCTTTCATTTCTACCATTAACCTGCTTAGCTGAGAAGAGTTTATATTATAATATTTTCTATTTCTTAGTTTATCTCATGTTCATATTAACTATAATGAATACAACTTTTATTTTGTGGCATCTCTAGGTGTTCCTCTCCAAATCACCATGTCCTATTAGAAAAAATGTGAAACAAAGTATTGGCCCATGAGAGGAGCTTAGAAAGATATTTTAGAGTCATATTTGGCCAAATTCTTATAGTATGATCCACTTGGGAATGATTTCAATTTTCTTTCACTACATGGCAATGTCTTTTTCTTAGTAAATGACATACTGACTTTCAGTTTGAGTACAAATATCTAAGGACAAAATCAATTAGAATATAGCTGAGAAACAAAATGCTTAATTGTTCCAAAGAGGTAAGATACAAAGAAAGAAATGTAGTTATCTAAACATCTCTATCTGTCTGCTATAGAAAGACCTGCTCTGTCTTTATCACAATCCTTTCTTCAACTCTTATCCCTGTGTGATGCTGGACTAGTCTGTTGACCTTTCAGAGGCTCTGCTTCCTCATTGGAAAGGTATGGGAAATTGAACTAAACCAGGAGAGCTCCCAGATTCTTCACTCCTCTGACATGCCACACATGACATTCACAAACAATGGCAGAGGATAGCAATTCTAGAGGCAAAATATCAGAGCAGGAGACTCTCACAATTCTCACGACCACTGCTCCTGAGCTGTTCTTAGTCCACAGCTGATTCTGTACAGACTTCCAAAGGTTGCCAGGGTCTTCCCCTAACTTGCAATGCACTCCACACACAATACGGGGGTTGCTGGGTGTGACTAAGTTGGGAATAAAGAATAATTTTCATGTTTGTGAGGACATTTAATGATGGAGTTCATTCCCAAAGATGATGGTGGACCTGACAAGATGGATTTTCATCAGTGCCTCCCTTTTAGATGTGACAGAGCCAGTCTCCCCACCTCTCGGCATTCCCTGACTCCAATACACTCCTCTGATGGAGCAGACGCTTACCCTGCTGCTCCTAATGGATTCTAACAGAACAGCAGGGACTAGCTGGGCCCCAGCCTCCCCAGCTGCATCCTCGCCCCAGTGTCGCCACTCCCACCTCTTTTCCCAGACCAAGCTCTGTTTTCTCCTCCTCGTTGTCTCTCTTCTCAGTTTGCCTCCTGCATCATTGGGGGGTAGGGAAATGACAGTCAGATCCATCAGTGGGCTGGAGGCCAAGAGCAGCAATCCGCTGGGTTGAGGCTGGCCCTGTGCCCAGTTTTCAGACAAAGACAGGTTGGGAACCCCCCTGCAAAGAAGGCTCCACGGTCCCCTCCTCCCAGGGTCCTGTCTGCTTTCTCAGGTTCTTTCTAGGACACCACCCCCTCCCAGTGAGCAGTGTGTGTGTGTGTGTGTGTGTGTGTGTGTGTGTGTGTGTGTGTCCACACGCGTGCATGAGAGAGAGAGAGAGAGAGATGGGAAGGGGGGAAGGGAAAGTTGGAGGTTAGGAGGAAGAGAAAGAAAAGCAAGACAAATCAAGTACATGGAAAGGGACTGAGGATTGCTCATACACCATGCGTGCCCCTCCTGGAAATGAAATGTAAGAGTAAAAATAAGGAAGCTAAAATCAGAGAACTCCTAAGTAAATGGTAGCTCCAGATTTGAAACTCCCAAATATGTTAACCATCATAAAAAATGTCGAATGCTAAATTGTCTTAAAATTGACTTTCTCCTGCACGCTTCCTGTGTGCATCAGCAAATCTATGGTTCTGAGAAACTAGGAAACACTAGAGAAAAAAGGCATTATTTTCAGAATGCTTACAACCACAAAATGTTTTAGCAGTTTACATTTTCAAGAGTAAACTGCCTGGAGTGATTTTCCCCCTTGCTTATTAATGAATTCTATTTAACCAAGTCAGAAATCTTGCTGTGGGGAAAGCTGCAATGGTAGGAGTGGGGGTGGGGAGGGGCTGTTGGTTGCTGTTTTAATTTTTTTTGCCTGAAGGCACCATTAGAAAACTCCAGATGCAAAGCTTTCTAATAGAATCCCTCATCTGACACAGCCCTCTGGAATACGCAAAGCTAACCTTTATGATCTGGTGGGCCATGCCACTATTTGGAAACCTTATGAGGGGGGCTGATCTGCTAATGATGAAATGCAATTTCAAGGAGCCCCAGGAAAGGCCTATGGCAGCTGAGATTTAAGGTTCTGAGGGAAGGAAATAAGGTGGCAGTGGTATATCCCGAGGAAGAGGGACATGGCATTGGAGCAAGGGATCACCAAAGAATGCCACTATGGTCCCTCTTCAGTCACAGTAAGACCCTGAGGCTTTCAGACAGCCAAGTTTTGGCAGGAAGCAGAATAGTGAGCATTCTGGATCTATGGTCTGGAAGTTTCTAAATCATCACATTGGAGCTTCTTTAAGAAAGGAGTATGGATTCTCAAGGGGGTTGGGGGCTGAAAGTCTTGGACAAATGGCTTGATTTTCTGTATTGAGGCTTCATTCACTCAAAGAGGATAATAATCACACCTGTATTGACATGATAGGGCTCTTGTGAAGACTAAATAAATACACCATATTAAAATAATGCCTGGTTCATAGTATGTGCTTCATAAATATAAGCTATATTTTGGTGAAACTAGTTCCGCAGTGAGCTGCTCTGAGACTCTAACCTGGACAGGAGCATGCCAGGAGCTAGACTGACTTCAGGCTGACCAGCTGCGCTCTGTTTAGGATAGCTAGTGGTCAGGACCATGGGGCCAGTTGGATCTGGACAGGTGGTTCCAAGCCCACAGATCAGCACATGACTGGGACACATGTTAAGAATGAACACAGCTTGAGACTCAAAAAGGCTCCCAAAGTAAAGCAGTTGGCCTCAGTTTCAGACTCACAGGCTGCCCCTCTGGCCCTAAAAGAGTCAATATCTGAGTCATGTTAGACAGGAGTACTGCACAGAGGAGGAAAATAGCTTTGGGCCCTGGGTTTCATGGCAGGAGGTCCCCCTTAAAGCACTTCTGTACTGAATGGTCAAGGTGCTTGGCTCACCCTTTGGGTTTACTCTGTTTTGATTTTCTTCCTTTTAATACTGACGAGAGTGCCCTTAAGGTGACTGAGCTGTCCTGTTTCTAGGTGGGAGAGGGCTGGAGGCAGTCCACAAGCACAGGGCTTTGGGAGGGCTGGTCTGTGCCTTACACATCTTTCTGTGTCCCCAAACTCAACTTTGGTACTTCTTATATATCAGAAGTGAATGAGATAAGATGTTAAATTCACCTGGGTATGACCAAAAAATGTGGAAATGTGGCCTCTTTTCATCTAGAACTGCAAAAGAACCTGCAAATATTTAAGAACTCTTAAATTGGCCTGTCTTATGGCTGGGGTTTTGTTATTAATTATTCTAGTTTTGCATTTTCTGAACTACATTTCACAGTTATACAGAGAAATTAAATTGTAGAAGATGCATGCCCAGTTTCGACCTACTCTACGGATGTAAAAAATGAATGGGGACAGAATCCTGATTGAAGAGGCATCATGGAGTGCACAGGCACATCACAGATCAGCAAGCAGTAATCCAACAAACTAGAACTCAGTGATCTGGAAATACCTGAAAATGCTATTAGTATGACTTGACTGCCAATCTTTCTTTTTCTTAAAATATTTTTATTTATTCATTTACTTATTTGAAAGTCAGAGTGACTGAGTAGGAGAGAGCTGGAGAGATCTTGTATCCTCTGATCACTTCCAAATGGTACAAAAGGCAGAGCTGGGCCAGGCCAAAGCCAGGAACCTTGACCTCCCTCTGGATTTCCCAGTGGACAACAGGGACCCGAGTAATCGAGCCTTCATCTGCTGTTTCCCAGGGGCATCAGTAAGAATATGGATCAGAAGTGCAGCAGCTAGGATTTTGAACCAGGCATATGGGATGTAATGCTCCAATGCAATGGCTTAATCTGCTAAACCACAATCTGCCCTTTCTCCATTTTTCTGATGCTTGAGAAGGACAGAGAAACCAGGATGTTGAGCAGCACAGCGGAGTGACCACAGAATGAACACCACATTGCCTGCTATTGTTTTACTGTTTCAACCTGCTTTTTCCAGGTTGAAATTTATCATTTGAGAACATCCATTTAACCTCCTTTGCCTCATTGACTTTAAAAGAATAATAAATACACTTTTTGCTTGTTACAAAAGGAAATTAAGAGAAAAAATTAAATATTCTGAATGTTTCCAAAGGTATTGGTAGGGCATTCAACAATAATTATTCTTACTACTATCATTGTATGATAGTCACTACTGATATGGAAGATACATATTAAGTTTATAACATGCAGTCAAATATTGATCCCAGGTAACCCTAAAACCATAAAGATACTTTGAATGAAAAACCTGGATCCCTGACAGTTTTTAAATTAATGATAAGTAAACTTTTTAGTAGGTTGAGAGAGACAGCAGGACAGACAAAAAAGGAGGGAAAGGGCCTGGCAGCGTGGCCTAGCAGCTAAAGTCCTCACCCTGAAAACACTGGATCCCATATGGACGCCCGTTCTAATCCTGGCAGCTCCACTTCCCATCTAGCTCCCTGCTCATGGCCTGGTAAAGCAGTCGAGGATGGCCCAATGCTTTGGGACCCTGCACCCGTGTGGGAGACCTGGAGGAAGTTCCTGGATCCTGGCTTCAGATCGGCACAGCACCGGCCATTGGGCTCACTTGGGGAGTGAATCATCGGACGGAAGATCTTCCTCTCTCTGTTTCTCCTCCTGTCTGTATATCTGACTTTATAATAAAAATAAACAAATCTTTTTCTAAAAAAGGAGGGAAAACCAGTATAATTGAATGTAGGATAAACTATTCATTAGCAAGCTTAAATAGCTACAACATTTAATAAACTATAGCGCCTCATGGAAAACCAACGCATTGCCAAAAGTAATTGAAGTTTGTGATTCTCCAAACTGTTATTTAAAGCAGAATTTGGCAGAGCTCAGTGGGTCTGCACCAATTTTAATTGCGTTTTAAAAATTCAAAAAGGGGGTAATGTTTCTTTACTTGTTATTTGTGTAGAAAAGTCCCTTTATGGTGAACTTGCTAATAGTGAAACCTTATGCAGATTTTAAAGTTCAGAGCACATGGGATCAAAGCATGTGGGATCTATCAATATCAAAACCCACGCTTTACATCCCTACTTTTGATTAGTTCCCAGTAGCATATCACCTCATTTCTCCTGACATCTTACAAGGTGACCTACCCCACGATTGCTACCACAGAGAGTCTCTTAGGGCACTTAGATGGATCTCCCCCAGTGATGACTGAATGGGTCCCGGAGAAGCATCCAGCCACCGTGTTTGCTTTTAGAAGCAGCAGTAATTGCCATACGTCCCCAGCACTAGACATGGAGAGGCCATTAGACATACACGATGCATTTAGTACAGACCTTCCGTATAGTGCATTCAGGACAGGCAGCTGTGATTACATCACCCCTACCATTGCTGAAGGCCTTTGCCATACCTCTGCAATTTCCCATGAATAATTACTTTTAAGCACCTACTATTTATTACTGTGCTAAACATTTCCTAGGAATTGGCTTTTGTTTTAGCCCTAACGACAATCTTAAATATTATAACTTTATTCCTGATTCCATGTACAGATTTGGCTAAAGAATTCACTAACATCACCCAGCCAGAGCTGCCAGAGCTGGAATTCCAATTCAGAGGGCCATCTCCAGAATTTACCAGAATAACCATCACTAAACGACAACACTGTTTATGTGTACTGGGTCCCATGTGTGAAATTTCCTGCTGTTCTCTCTGAGCAAATTGCTGTGCCCTCTGGCTTATCACATAGGAACCTGGATCTGTTGGGAGCTTTAGTTTCCTACCCTGCTAAAGGCATTATTGAAAATGCCTTCCCCAGGGAATCATGGTGAGGATCAAATGCAAATAAGCAAAATATACATCTAGTAAAACATCCAGGGCTGCTGTAACAAAGGACCAAAATGGCTTGAACCATGGAAATGACTTGTTTCAACTGTGATTGAGGTCAGCTGGAAGCTCAGCAAAGCTGGCTCCTAAGGGCTATCATGGAGAATCTGTGCCCTGCCTTTCCCCTAGATGGCGCTGTGCTGGTAGTCTTTGGTATTCCTTGGCTTAGCGGCACATCAACCTTGACCTTGTCTGCACAGGGAGTTCTTCTGTTTGTAGGACACCAGATATAGTAGGATAGACCCAAATGGTCACTTTTTTAATCTGAGAGAGAAGGAAGCGGTGAACACTTTCACTTGCTTACGTATGCCAATTCACTCTCTAAGTGCAAAATGGCCCAGGCTGACCCAGGCAAAAAGCAGGAACCAGGAACTCAATCCATGTCTCCCTTGTGGGTAACTTAGTCTCAGCAAGTGGAGCTGTAACTTGCTGCCTCCCAGGGTCTGGACTATCAGAAAGCTGAAATTAGAAGTGGAGCTGGGACTCAAACCCAGGCACTCCAACATGTGACATGTGATGGAGGCTTCCTAGCCTCGACCTTGCAACCAAATGTCTAACCACTGATGATAGTGTTTTGACCTGATTGCTCTATAAACACCCCAAGTCCACAAAAGATCACATTCAGAAGAACTGGACACTAGCATATCCTTTCATTGGGACACAGCTCATCCCACAATAAATCATGATCTGCTACTTTATTAACAACCATATGAATTATATTTATGATAAACATGTTACTTGTTTGAAATCCTCCAGAAATTGCATATACAGAGTCATACTGTGACTCAGCCAACTCCGGGAAAAGAGACCTTCAATCTCACCATCCCTTGATTCTTCTACTAACAGATTCTTTCCAGACTCTTCTGTCTCTGTCTTTCCCAGAGTAACTAATGGGAGAGAGGTAGGCAGTGCAAGCTGGCACAGGGTCACCAGGGCTCCACTATGTGGAGAAAAAAGAGCTGACCACTCAAGATTCTGTCAATGAAAATTGGGTGTTGGAAGTAAAGTTTAAATCAGGAGTTTTTAGTGCTGCAAAAGGCACTCTCAGACCATGGCTCCTCTGTAGAGTAGGTCATGATGCCTGATTCGTTCCAATTAGTATTTGCATTTTTGACCGTGTGTGTGTGTGTGTGTGTGTGTGTGTGTGTGTGTGTTTCCTTCTTGTTTTTAGCTTCATTGTATGTTTCTAGGCATGGATTATTTATTATTTCTAAATTACAGTATAGTGACTAGTTAGCATTTTAAAGTTTGTGAGTTGGTATATTTTATCAGTTATGGGAAATTCTAAGTCATTATCTCTTCAACGCCATCTCTGCTTCATTCTTCCTCTTCTATTCTTCTAGGACTATGGTCAATCTTACATTAAACTTTCTCAGGGAAACCCTGCGACTCTTCGTCTTTGCTTATCTTCGTTATTGTTTTGCTATGCTGCGCAGATTTCCGCTTAACTCCTTAATTCTCCCACACATTTCATTGATTTAAACTACTATCAAATCCATCCATTTCACATTTCTCTATATAATGTCTATTTATAATTTGTATCAAACTATGAAAATTTATATGTATGTCTTAATACAGTATAACTTGAACATGCTTAAAATAGTTCATTTTTAGCACATACTTTATAAAAATAATTTAGTGAGCACAGTAAAAGTATCTGGACTGACCTCTCTCTAAAATAAACCAGCCTTTCATGTATAGTTCTTCAGGATGCATTAAGGATAATATATATCTCATGGGTGCATTAGCTCCGATAATTATCAACAGTTTTAATAATCTCACTGAATCTTCCTCCAAAATTTTTGAACATGACATTTTATCCAATTGCCAATTGACAGAGAAAGACCTATTTTTTTAAATGTGCACAGAACCAGCAATGTTGTTGTAAGTTAACAAGAATTTATTTTCATAAGAGACTTTTATATTAAGAATTTTGTATTTCATTTCCTTAAGTTCAACCTAGTTCTTTGAAGATATGTTTGATCATGTTTTTAAAAATGATATATTTTTATTTGAAAGGCAGATTTTATGTAGAGAGAAATAGAGACAGATCTTGCATCCAATGGTTCACTTCTCACAATGGCCAGAGCTAAGCTGATCCAAAGCTGAGAACCAGGAGCTTCTTCCAGGTCTTTCATGTGGGTGCAGGGTTCCAAGAACTTGGCCTATGCTCCATTGCTTTTCCAGGCCATAAGGAGGGAGCTGGATTGGAAGTAGAACATTTATAGTTTCTTCTACTTTTCTAAATTGGCAATGTATTTACACATAGTTTCTATACACAGTGTGTTTCCATAGCCTGTGTCTGAAACTTCTGTAGCATAAATCCTTATGAATTGGTGTCTTTTGTGCTTAATGTTCACTTGTGGTACTTTATTTTCTTATACTCTTGGTTAATTTTTATTTAAATAAGCTCAATATTCTTAGAGTTGTCCTCATGAATATTCCTTAGGGGCTGTTCTACAGAGATTTTCCATACGTGTTTGTACCAAGTACCTGGTCTAACAAGGAGCCTATGGGTCAATTGTAATTAAATACGTGGCTTAGATTTTTCAAGTTCCTCATGCAGTGTGAATTCACTTTGCAAATATGACATGAGTTATAGTTACATTCACTCAGGAGTAGTTTCTCTGGTTTCATATTCATTCAGCATCAATATTTAAAACACTATTTTCTTAGCAGTCTTTGGTTGAGGGCAGGGAGAAATAGAACTAGCAGTACTATCTTTAACCATATTTACTCTAAGGGGTATAGGATTGTGGGCCTCCATGCTATTGGATTCTGGGATTTGCTTTCTGTTCCCTGTACTTTGGAAACGATGAATACGAAATGAAGAATACAGGAGATCAATCTGGTTAAAGAAATGTTTTCCATACCTGGGCTGGAAATTCTTTGGTTTTGAGAGTTCATCAACAAATTTGAGATGATACCTTTTATGTAAATTAGATAATATTTTAAAATGTGCAAAGAAAGGAGGTTGATGCAGGTACCCAACCTGACCATGGAAGATCTCCAATCATTCTTTTTATTATTGCTATTATTATTTTCTGTTTTACTAGTTTGCAGCTACAGAGCTTCTTCCCTGCCACCCTCCTGCTTTCTTCCTCCCCATTGACCCCTGTGTTTTATAGTAAAATGGTTCATCAGTGTAATCTTGACACTAGCATTCTGCTCTTTACCTGGGTCATAGCACTGTTGGTATAAGCTTTGGTAGAGAGTCTAGTATTTTGTTGTCTATGTATATTTAGATCTTTCATTGGGATCCTACTTTCAATCAGGAGTAGAGATGCATTCCATCAATTTTCTTGATTCTTGATACTATGGTCTGCATTACCTCTTTCATTTGTGAAATTACAAGTATATGCATATTTACCTTCATAACTTTTTGTTTAGTATTATTGGTGGAGGTTGTCCTATATTAGAGTGAACATATAATATTTGTACTTTTGGGATTGGCTTATTTCACTGAGCACAATGATCTCTGAGTGGGCCTTCTTTTTAATAGCTGAGTCATATTCCATAGGGTAGATGAAACACAGTTTTTCAATCCAATTCTTCAATGAACATCTAGGTTGTTTTCACATTTTTGCAATTGCTGACTGTGCTGCAATAAACCCTAGAATGAGGGTTGTTTTCTCATGTGTATATATCAGTTCTTTTGGATATATTCCTAGGAGTGGGATTGCTGGGTCATATGGTAGATGAATTTTCAGTTGCCTGAGTTTTCTCTAAACTGACTTCTATAGCGACTGCTCTAGTCTTCGGTCCCACCAGTAGTGCTCCACTCATTCTTTAACCTTGACTTATCTGGCCTTCTGATCAGCAAAGTGAGAAAGAAAATTAGCCCAAGAATTTCAAAAGCAAATAATTCGTAATTTGACCATATTTGTTATCATAATTTAGACTGAGAAAAATCCTCGTACTTTGCCAACCTTATAATGCTTAAAAATACTGATCACACAAAGGTGAATATCAATAAATGGAGATAAATTCTTGCAGATTGAGTTCACTGCACACATAATTGGTGTCATACTGTAGATTGCTGTCTTCATCTATAATCATTCTACCTGGAAGGTTTTTTTGTCACCTATTTAGTTTTTGCATCTTAACATATCTCATGGTTTACAAAACTGCTGGCTAAACTAAAAATAAAACTATTTTCAAACAAATATGTTTTTATTTAACATTTAAATAGATCTTATTATATACTCTAGATAATTAGGAAGGGATTGTCATAGCAGACATGAAAGTGGTAATAACTTCTCCAATGCTTTCTTTTCCTTAAAATGTTGTATTAGAAACAGATACAGTGTCATTTGACAGAGGTGCTTTAATAGGGCATTAATAAGTCTTTAGTTATGCTCAGGGAATTTCAAAGATGGGTTAAGACTGGGCTGGAAACAAGTGGACTGTTCTGCATAAGGAATTTCATTTCCTCTTGGGTGAGGGACAAAGGAAGAACAGAACAGGAGCACTAAGGCGGGGAGGAGTGGTGGCTTTCACATCATGGATATTTGGCATATAATAGTCTAAACTAAGGTCTTTTTGTTTCAGAAATGTTTGTTCATGCTCCCAACCTCCTGTCATGCCTGTGACATTTTATCTAGGCAGTGAGTGCTCAGATGGAGGGACTCAAATGAAGAGCAGAGAAACAGAATTGTTCCTAGATGGGCCAATTGCCAGAGTGGAATGAAGAGGATGAGCCAGTGAGGTAAAGGAAATTGGTGGAATAGGTACTCACTGATGGATAATCACTATGAAACCTGACTTTTCTGAGAACATCCAAGATAAAATTTGAACCTTAAAGGGTAAGCTGTTTGTGTATGAACATGTATCATCATTTATATTCATACTTAAAGTTAATGGCATTAGAAGTGCCCTCCCCCACCCAACTTTTTATCACTAAAGTAAGTAACATCAAGATTTAACCAAAGTCTTGTGATTCCCCAGCTGAGGAGGTAGTTCTCCAGTTATGCTTCCAGACAATGGCTTTCAATCCCAGATGCACCTTAGAGAGCTTAGACTTGTTGATGCCCCCTACCCCTGCCTTGAGATAGTCTGATGTAATTGGACTGAGATAGCACATAGGCTTTAGGACTTAAAATATCTCCCCAAGTGGTTTCAATGCACAGGAAGTTTGAGGACCGTGGCATAAAGTAATATTTTGAAGACCACTAGAAATATTCAAGTAAAAGAGTAAAAAGCAAGAAAAGGCATGAACTGAAAGTATAATCATAAAGGAAGTTGATTTGTTGAAATGCATTTTTATCATCATCCCTTGTACATTGCGGCTAAAAAATAAAAGTTAAAAAAATCAAAATATGTTTTATTATCCTTCTCCTATACTCATAGAAATGAAAATAAGCAACATCTATATCCACTAAGCTTCCTGATTATATTAACACCAACTCACTATTCAAACTGCATAGGAAACTCACGTCCAGGGAACTTAAGTTGCAGATAATATTACTATTTGTCTGAAGAATGCTCCCTTTCAACATTCCTCACTTCTTAGGATGACAGAATTTATTTCTTTTATTGCATTTCATTTTATAACATCGTTTCATAGGCTCTGATGTTCCCCCATCCCCTCCCCCTACTCTCCCCCCATGGTGGATTGATCCAATTTATAGCAGTATTATATTTCAAGTCCAGTCTTATTTCTTTCATTGCAAGCACGTGCCACGCACAGACTCCAGCATCTTATTGTCCAGCTCAATGCAACAGTTTCTTGGGGAGACCAACTCTGGTCTGAAGGCATAGCTGACAGAATAGGATGACAGAATTTAAAACAATGATTTACTCTCACTCTAAAACCCTTCCCTATCTTGTGTCGGCCAGTCTTTTATGGTATAATCAAGTGCCCTCCCTCACAATACATAAGACCCACCTTAAGCCAGGCACCCCATCCCCATCCCGCATCATAAATTTCCCAACTTGGCCCCATGCTTAAATGCTATACTAAAACTCATTTCAAGTAGATGATGCCCTTTCCTTTGATAATTAACTGGCCATAAGGTGCTTATTCACTGATGGTTCAGAAATACTCATCCATTTCAACTGGGAAATGTTCAAATGCCTTATTTATTTATTTATTTAGTTTTAAAACTTTTATTGGAAAGTCATATGTACAGAGAGGAAGAGAGACAGAGAGGAAGATCTTCCACCCACTGATTCACTCCCCAAGTAGCTGCAACAGTCAAAACTGAGCCAATCTAAAACCATGAGCCAGTAACTTCTTCTGGGTCTCCCATGTGGGTGCAGGGTCCCACGGCTTTGGGGCATCCTTGACTGCTTTCCCAGGTCACAAGCAGGGAGCTGGATGATTCCACTCTTGTTTGGTATTGCTAATCATGTTCTTAATACATGAGGTAAAAGCATTCAAAGAAGATTGGAACTTGGTTATGGGTCAAACAAGTGTATTTAGAACAGGGATTTCAGTTCAGGTGTTTCTGATTTTCAAATCTGAAGTTGCTCATCGATACTACATTGCTTGGGTAAAGCCTGAATCCAGAGCTGCTCTGGCCAGCAAGGGTAAAACGTCAAGGTGTGACCCAATTCATGAATCAACTCCTAATGGAACACCAAGCATGTGGCCAGATCATTGAGGTTTTAAAGAAGTTGCTTTGTGATATTTTTCAACTACAATTATGGATTTTACATTTTCAATATACATACATACATATATATATACATTTATATATATATACATATATATATGTAAAAACATTTAGAATTTAAGAGGTCATCCTAAGTGTGATGTTTCCAGTGAGAGGCAGCATCCCAGCTCCTGCCATGTCTCAATTCCATCTGCTTGAATTTGAATTTTCATGAACATTTTTACTTTCATGAAGCCCAAATTCTTTCAAGTATAACCTTATTTATTTCATTTTTTGAACATATGGTCCTGTTTCCATTTGCATGTCTCCACCAGATAGTATCTTTATTGAACTCTAGGCACCATAGGAGAGGGGAGGGCTGTAGTTGAGAAGCATTGTCAATATGCAAGTTACTTCCTTGTTCACGTCCATACAACTATGACGATTTTTTACTGGCATCAATTTACATCCCTGTTCTAAAGCATTTATTTTTTTTGGCATCCATGTTTCAAGCGTATAATAAAGGAACAGTCAACAGTGATACAAATTAGGAGGTAAAACAACGAGAGATAAGCTGGTTAGAAGTATTAGCTGCTAAACTTCTGCAGTTTTAATGAAATCCCATTTTTTATTGGTTGTATGCATATTTTTTACACTAAAAAAAGAAGAAAGAAAAAGGAAGAAGAGAGATAAAGAAGGAAAAAGGGGGAAAGGTAAGAAAGGTATAAGGAAGGAAATGGCAGGTGCTTCTGCTGAAGTTAGGTAATGTGAAATAAATCTTGTCTTCAGGAGTGGTACAATGAGGAGCCCTACATATCATCTACTTGGAAATCTGGATCCTGGCACTTTGTGTTCTGCCCTGTTCCGTCATAGACATGTCTATTCCTAGGGAGGAGTCCCAACTTGGTAGCAGCCTACAAGCTAGACAAGTATGTGCTTAAACATCAGGCAGATGGTTATCAAATTATTTTCACATTCCCTGTGTGACTACACTGTGCCCTACTGATGACAGGATTACACAGGGAATAAAGCAAATTAACTGGAAGCAGGGAGGAGAAGGGGGAGAATCCTATTAATGTGGGCCACACATGTGGTTAAATAAAAGCAGAAACAAACCTAATACTGAGTTTTATTTAGATCCATATGTGCTTTCTCTGCTTTCTCAATGGTTGGGAAGCGTTTGCTATGTGGTTTATTCTTCTCTACTCACACTGGCTGTTTTGGAGTTTGGCACCTGCTAAGTCACCTCATTGGTGCATTAAGTTGCAACAGGGCAACCTTCACTTTCAAAGTCCTATTAAGATGAGTGTCTACTCTTAGAATCTTGTCAGTGCATTGTTTTTGCATGTAAAAGATACTTAGTCCTCTCTTTCTATCCTTGTTCAGAGACAGATCTCTGAAGCTGCTTCCAGCAAAGGATAATAATGACATTCTCCAGTGTGTGTATTGAATAACAAACCCTTGACTGATTTCTGATTCTGCACTTAACTTTGACATGAAGCTAGTCTGTAATGTTTGAAGATCAAATGAAATTTTTGCCAACCCGCTACTGGATGGGGAGGATTTATCTACAACCACACCAAGATGTTTTCTTAATACCTTTCAAAAATACAAGTGCTTACATCCTAATAGGTTTTTAGCTTAAGATCTAATCATCCACTCTTGAATTAAGATGCTTGAATGAAGCCAACTCATTTGGAACTAAGCACTTTAATGTCAACAGAGACATATGGTATGGAGACAGAACGACAAAAGCTTGCTTTTGAAGCATCCATTAAAAAAGCAAGACTGAGAACCCAGCATCGTTATTGATTTACTCATTTATTCCCAGTAAGTAATGGAGAGTAACTTAGCCTGATGAAAGTAGAAATTCTCTAATAATTATATGTTAGGGAAAGAGCACCTTCCTATTAGACATGATCAAGCACATTATTACTGTGCACTTCTTTAGAGAATAGCACTAGATGTTTAAGCCAAAGAAAATAACAGCATATCACACAGATTATGTAAATATGTAGGTAGTATAACTTTCAAGGCTACTCTGTTGCCATTTGTAGAAAGATATATGCTAATCCAAAAATTGTTTTTTTTTTAAGGACTCCTCAAAATCAAAGAAAGTTTCAACACAGTAAGGCAATTGTAAAGTTAATTCTGACTCACAGCAAAAACAAACAAACAAACAAACATATTAGTAATTACAGGATAAATCTTTTATAAGAATATCTCATTGGATTTAGATGCAGACAAGCTACAAAATAAAAGCATGCTACTTCTTCAGTTTGTTCATTTTAGTGTACTCAAGAATTTGAATGACATCAGGGTACTCAAAGTGTTTGAGCAGAAAGTAACTCTCTTGCCTAGCTAATTTGCATTCAGTGTCTTTTGGAGGTGACAGAAAAGGAGTCTTTTAAGTCATCGACACTATGTTGGCCTAACCATATTATGCTATTATGACTTCAGTTTTTTAAGATTTATGTATTTATTTGAAAGCTATCATTGCTGAGAGAAAGAGCAAGAAAGACTAAGTTTTCTTCAGCTGGTTCACTCCCCATATGACTGCTATGATCATGGCTGGGCTAGTCCGAAGCCAGGAGCTCCACCTGGGTCTCCCAAATAGGTGGCAAGGGTCCAAGCTCTTGGGTCTTGCTGTGCTGCTTTGCTCAGGAAGGGAGCTGGATCAGAAGTAGAACAGTTGGGATATAAATCAGCACTCATAGGTGATGCTGGAGCATAATAGAAGGCAGATTTATATGCAATGCCACAATGCAGGCTCTTATGGGTTTTAATTAATGTAGAATAATTGCATATTTGTGTGGTATACAATGTGACATTTTGATAATTCATACAAACCCATGAAGAACAACTTGGGGGTAATTAGCAAAACCATCACCTCAAAATACTTATCTTTTTCTTGAATTGAGAACATCCTGTCCTATAGCTATTTTGAAATATGTTATACATTATTATTAACTACAGTCAGTTAATGGATTAGGCTATAGAACACTAGAACATATTCCTCCTGTCCGACCATAATTTTTTAGTTGTTAACCAACCTCTCTCTATCCACTCCCTCTTCATTCTTCCTAGCCTCTGGAAACCACTCTTCTATGCCTGTGAAATAAATTTTTTAGTTTCTACAGATGAGTGAGAACATGCAGTATTTGTCTTCCGTGTCTGGCTTATTTCACTTAATGCAACATCCTCCAAGGCCTATCAGTGTTGCCACTGCTTTGTGTTTTCTTAATACCCTCTCTTCTTCGACTGCAGCATTTTTCAAGATTGTAATAATATTTGGTTAATGTGCTCATTTTCTTTCAGCTTTTAGCTCTGAAAAATTAGTGACACATGTGCTGTAGCCAACAATTTATTGTTGATGTATGGTGCATAGTTGTTACAGTACTCTGTACAAGGAAATGGTATCGTGGCACAACATATTAAGCTGCTACCTGCTACAATGCCATCCCATATTGGAATGCTGGTTTTTGAGCCTCAGATACTCAATTTCCATTCAGGTTCCTGCTAATGAGCCTGCAAAGGCAACAGATGATAGCCTAAATACTTGGGCTATTGCTACCTATGTGGGATTCCAGGATAAAGTTCCTGACTGTTGGCTATGGCTTGGCCAGCCCTGGTTATTTCAGATGTTTGGGTTGTGTACCAGAGGATATAAGATGTATTTTCTCTCTCCTCCCTCTCCCTCTCTCTCCTGCTTTCACTTTTTCTCTTTCCCTCCTTCTCTCCTTTTCAAATAAAGATAGAAATCTTACTAAAACTATGTCTTTCTCCACAGAGTACCCCCAAGAACATTAGTTCCTAGTTTCACTGATACTAAGCTTAATCATGTGTCATTTGTTTTTTGGGTTTTTTTTTCTTTTTCTTTTTCTCTTTCTTTTTTTTTTTTTTGCCAATAAAGTACATATAGACTTGGCATGGGCCAGTTCTGAGCAGAAGGTTTAAATTTTCAGTTAGTTTCACCCTTATTCTTTCCCCATTTCATGATATCAGCATTTCCCAGAAAAAAAAAGAAAAACTTCTATAACCTAAAATAAAATGAGTGTTGTAATAAAGACTTGGGGCAGAGTCAAAGCTAACTACAGATGGACATGTAATACCAACAAAAATTAAAAGCTTATATCTGGGAACACTATGATTGGGGGCTATTTTTTGCTGCTGTTTGGCTAAAATTCATTTGATCCAAATATCTGACACCTATTTCAGCACCTGGCACACCACTCACCGGCCATACATGTTAGCGACACATCAAATTAGTGAACTGAGATACATGATGCAGACACAATAAAACTGAAAGGCACAAGCAAGTTAAAAGTAATACAACCTTTTTTCAATCACAGAGTTTTGGGAGTTAGTATGATATAGTTCAATGTTTACTTATCTAAGCCACTCAGGTTGAATATGTGTCTTGTAACAAGAATCATGTGTAATTTGGTGTTAACTAGTGATGCAGAGCAAAGATTTCACGGAAAGGAGAAAAGTAGTTCTCAAAACAGCCAGGCAGGGTTTCCCTGGAGAGTCAGAACTGGATGGACAAGTGGATTTATCAAGAGTTTCAGTTAGTGGAGCGGTGAGAGGAGGACACAACAGATTGCCAGTGGGAGAAAGATGAAGACAAAGAAAAGGTCTGGATTCAAAAAACTTGGGCATATGAGCTAATGAAGAGGATGTTGGAGGCAGATGAGTCAGGTGCAAGAAGGCTGAACAAACAGATCAGAGAATTGAGAAGTTGGAAGCAGTTAAGAAGCTAGCTCAGAAAATGAACCACCAGCAAAAGGGCAATTCGTACTCAGTTAATCAAGAATTCAAAGCGATCTTAACAAAATGCAAATTAGATTATCATTAACTTTTCAGGAATCAGAGTAGAACATTTTAGGTTGATATGAAAAATAATCAGAAAGGAACATTTCAAAAACTTTAAAATAAGCAGTTATTAGAAATACGCAATTTAAACAATCAACATGTTAATTTGAATAGAAGAGTTTAAAAAATCAGATACATATACAATTTAATTTGCAAAATCAGAACAGAAAGGTGACATAACAATTAGTGGGAAAAAGACAGATTAGTTAGTCAAATATGTATCTACAAAACATTAAGATGGACATGGGCTCATTACTTGTACCAAAATGAAATGTATGATATCCCTAAGGTAAAAAAAAAAGTCAATTATTGGTGAGTTCATACAGTGCACTGATTAAATGAAAAGCAGTGGAAGTTCTTGAATAAACCACATTTTAAAATAATTTTTAAATTATGATAAAGAGTTTAAAGGCTGTTAAAATAAAAGAGAGTTAAATTTAACAACTTAACAATAAACTTCCTGAAAGGCAAAAATCATAATCAACAGTGTCAAATGACAGACTCGGAAAAAATGCTTTTAATTGATACTGCAGATAGATGATGAGTTCCTCTACTACCTACTGAAATGTTATAAATTAATAAAAGGGTAATAACTAACTAGAAAAATTAAAACAGAATACGGACAATACAAAGAACAAGAAAATCAAGTAGTTCTTCTGCATATGAAAGGTGCTCATCTTCACTCATAATATGCAAATGTAAATTAAAATAAGATAACATTGTTTGCCCATCACATTGTACAATATCAGATTGTGATAACACCTTGTGTTAGCAAACTCTTAGGAGTACACCTTGATACAGCCCTCAACAGAAGACAATTTGATCATATCAGTCAAAATTACTAGTAAACAGTCTCTGGCCATCCCCTTTGGAGGTATTTACACTGCAGATGCACCTGCACATGTGTGAATGACAATGGCTTACCTCATTAATTGAAGAATTATGCACAAAACCAATGGGCTGGAAGTGGCCTGAATAACAGTTATGGAAAATGACTGACTAAATTTTAGTACACTTCCACCACTGAACCCTGCAGCCATATAAAGTGACTGAGAAAACTCAAAATAAACACCGATTCTTACAGTTTGTCATGTGAGAAAGGAAGGTCAATGGCACAATGGGTATTATACATCACCAATGGCTTTAAAAGGTTAAGAAAACATACACAGACCTATGTGTTTTCAGTAATAGAAGTATACAATTTCCATGGGAGGACATCCAAGGGACTAATAACACTAGTGGTTATAGGAAAAGGAATTGGCTAGTTAGGGAATATGGTAAGAGTGATGCTTCTCAGTGCATTTTGCTGCTATTGAATTTGACTCATTTTAGTAGAGACTTATTCACAAAACTAAACTTAAAACTGCTGTTCAATTGGAAGTAGCAGATTTTAATGTTCTTTGAAAGAAAACTAGTCTACTGCAGGTAGTTACATCTGACCTGTCAAAGAAACACACACACATACACAATTCTGAATCCTGCAGAATATGTGAACACATATTTTATGTATGTAATTATACACATATATAATTGTAATAATTAGATTTAAAATAAAGGAGTATGCAGGGGAGGTATTTGGCACTGCTTGGACACCCACGCTTCTGTGGGTTCAAGTCCCAGTTCTGTTCCCAGTTCCAGCTTCCTGCTGACATGCATCATGGGAGCAGCAGGTGATGGCTTAAGGACCTGGGTGCCTGACACCCACTGGGGAGATACAGACTGAGTTTCTGGCTCCTGGCTTCAGTCCTGACTGGTTTGGGGATTTGAGAACTCGGGGCGTGAAACAGCAGATGAGAGATTTCTGAATCTGCTTGTTTCTATCTCTTTCAAACAAATAACATTTCTAAACAGTAATTATAAATGAATATTCAGATAATTCTTGGCCAACATTGCAGTTAGAGTGAATTTTCTTATTTAAAAAAATTTATTTTTATTTGAAAGATCTAGAGAGAGAGAAAGAGAGAGAAAGAGAAAAGAGATTTCGTCAATCATGAGCTTTTTTCCATTCTCCCATAGAGATTCAGGATCCCAAGAACTTGAGTTATCCTCTACTGATTTCCCAGGCCACAAATAAGCAGCTGGTCAGACATGGAACAGCCAGGATATGAACAGGTGCTCATGAATGGGACACAAGCTGCACACAGAAGATTAGCGTGCTATGTCACCACTTGAGCACCAAGTGAACTTTCTAAAACATGTAGTTGATACTGTCACCCCCCTGTTGTAAATCCTTCCATCGCTCCTCCCCTCCGCCCCCGCCTGCCCTAAGAACAATGAAATCCAAATTCCTAAATATAACACATGGTCTTCCACTGATTGTATCTGCTTTCCATTCTCGCTTCATACCCTTTCCTAATCTTGGTCCATTGATCCTGAATGTGCTATCACCTTAGGGATCAAGACTCACACTAGCTAAGTATCTGCTCATCTGCTACTGTTCTTGGGCCTTGGTTGCTCCTTCCTCCCTTCTGCCCTGTATCCTTGTGTCTTCCAGGAATTAGAAGCCAAGTCTCCTTGGCCCCAAGACTGGACAAACGTAATCATCTTCCGCATACCATTACACTACCCACTGTTCTCTGGGACTGCCCTGACTCCACCATTTGGTCATGGATCCTTTACTTTTCTCCCTCAGTGCATCAGGAACTCCTTGAGGGAACTGTGTGCTGGGCATGGCATCTGGCAGAGTTGATTCAGTATCTGTTCAAGAACACAAATAACTCATTTCATTAGTGAAATCCAATTCTGAAGTGAGACAGGGAATGAGTGGACACAGGTAAGAGAAGAAAGCAATCCAAAAGAAAAAGAACCAGGTCTTGGAGATAGATTCACCATAACCAGCTAATCAGCTTTTCCAAAATTCAGCCCAGAATGATAGGCTCTGTCCAGCCTTATCTTAAGAAATCGACCTCTAGCACACAGAACTAACACAGCACAGAAGAAACCAATCACCATGCTCTGCCATCCAGCTCCTATGCTTTGTTTCCTGGAAGTCACGGAAACTCACTGATACTCTGTCAGGTCTTCAGTGGGTGCTACTAAACCAGTGGAGTGTCATTATCAAAATGAACAGAGGTATATCAAAAGCACTAAGTTATCTTCTGGAAGAGTTCAGTGAAGAACCAGGGTATAGCAAAAACAAAGGGAGAACTGTGTTCCAATGAATCCTGTGGACACATCCAACTGTTTCCTCCTGGTCCATCTCCCCTGAAGAATAACACAGCAGAAGATGCTGACTGGGAACCAGTGGGATGCCTGCACAGAAAAAAGCAGTACTTCATTAAGTATAAATGCAAACTTGTTATTCATGCTCACAAATACCTGTAGCTATCTTTTAAACTAGTCAAAAATATTCACTCTCTTAAGCATTCAGTGCGTTGATTTGATGCCTTAAAATACATTGTGTGGTTTCTGCTGACTGGTCTAGCACACTATCTACATCACTGAATTCTTTCCAGAGCATAACTGACAAGTAGGAGAAGCATGGGCCTGGTGGATTTCAATAGAATCTTAAAGTGATTTTCAATTGGGACAATTTTCTGCCTATGAAATTCTGATTTCCTTAAACACTAGGACAGTAAGGCTTTGAGGCTCATCTAATAGATAAATGTTTCCATATATCAGAAAATTCTGGAAATTCCACAACAAAGCCATAGTCAGACAGTTTACTATGATGATCACAAGATATGAAACACTTCTCAAAGGCAAATGGGGAGGGTTTACACTCATTTACTGCCATGGCTGACCATGGTGGTTCTTACTTGCTGCCTTTATGGTCTGCAGATGTCATAATGTTAGCAGTCACATAGCAGCCCAGCCTTTATGAAAAACAAGGATATGAAACCTATGGTAAAAATTTAAATTAAAAATTGCCTACATTAATAGCAAAGGAAACCCAGAAATAAACCTAGTAAGATACATGAAAGTCATGATGGACATAATCACTAAAGAATATAAAAAAGACCCAATTCAGAGTTCTACCCTGTTGCTGGATGAGATTCAACATGGAAAAGATGTTCATTTTTTTCTAAAGTAACTTCTAAAATTAGTACCATTCCAATCAACATTGCAACAAGAATCTCTCCTTATGTGTTTTAAAAACAGCATAGGAAAAAACTGGTCATTTCCCTCAGCTATCAACATCTGGATAGCAACGCTGTAAGCAACAAAGGAAATCTACAATCCCCCCTCCCCTAGCAGGGCAGAGGAGGGTAAGTGGACAATATCTCTATTGTTTGAGACAGAGGATGTCATCCAGATAGTTTACAGAATGAGGTAATTTGGTTTTCTCTCTTCTCTTCTAAAAAACACAACCTATAACGGGATCCAAAGACAGAGCATTTTTATAGCAGAAAATCCTAAAACAATCAAAAAGGCTTATTTTTTCTCCTCCGTGGTCAATGGCTGGCTCTTTGTGTACTGAACAACACGTGTGTAGTAGAGGAGAGAGACAAGAGAAAGCATTATCAACTAAAAAGGAACAACCAAAATGATGATGAAATTATTTATTTGTCACAGTCGTGTGTGTGTGGGGGGGACGGATCAGGGTTTTAGTTCTATCTGTAAGCTTATTTTGCAAATAAAGGCACAGACACTTCAAAGTGTAAACTCAGTGTATGACAAAATAGGTTTGATTTCTTCTCTTATCCAATGACATATGTGAAAAGAGCCAGAACTCTGGATTCAGACAGGCTTTCTTTCCTCCAAGTCCAGACAGTGTCTCAGAAAGTTAGCTTCCTGGTGGTAGAGGGAAGTGGGCTTTGAACAAAGTCAGAGGTTTAAGTGTTGGGAGAAGGCAGGCCATCTGCAAGCCTAGAGATAAGAAAGAGCACAGCTCACATGGACCCAGCAAGAAAATGGGCCAGAGGATGATTTCTGAAGGATCAATCACAAGAGAGAAGCAGGAGCAACGAGGGCCAGCTTGGAGGGCTGCTCTGGGAAGTCCACGCCTGGCTTCTGGTGGCAGGATCAGCAGGCCGTGAGAAGCAACACATCCTGGCTCTTGCGGGTTTTACTTTGTGTAGTGCCTTAGCTTCGCCAGTGTATCACATGTAAAATGCAGGGCCAAACCTCATACAACTGTTACAAGGAAGTGGTAGGTTAACAAACGTGCCTTTCAGGTACTGTTTACTCAGTAAATACCACTCCTGTTATTACTACTATAAACATGAGAATGACATGATGACAGGCCAATAGGTGAGGGAAAGGGTCAGTTAGATTTGTAGTCATTTTATGAACAAGTTTTACTTGGCTAGTAAACCAATCTGTGGTCAACAAGACATGTTTTTTACTGAGTGGAGACACTGGCAGGATTGGGCAGGATTTGTCTGAATTCAGGTTCATCACACGAGAACTGAAATCTTAAAATTACTATGCACCCCTTTAGATTATCAGTGGAAGGATAGCCTACAGGCTGCCCATCCTGGAGGTTTCTCAATGCCCTCTTTCCAAAAGGGTGACTGGGAAACACAATAGAAAATAAACAGAAATAAATCATAGAAATATACACTCAAGTGCTATTCCAAATGAGGACATTTTTCAAAAAAAGAAGCGCTCTGACTAATCAGAAGGAAATCTGCTCTCCTAATTCAAAGGCCTCTGCCTGGATATTAACAACATGGAGAGAAGAAAATGACTCATTAATGATTCATGAAAATTGCTGTCATCATCCACCGAAGTATATTTTGTGATGGATAAAATGACTTGCTACACACACACACTCATACAAACACACACACCTCTCCCCCCACCAATGGGGCCTTCTCAGCTGCCATAGTGTGAGCCACCACTCGAGGGAGCCCAAGTTTCTTTGGTCCTGTGCTCAGCACACACTGGACCCTGTTATAGAGGACACATCATTTTGTTGCTCTCCTACAAGGCAGACCCTTTTGGGTGAGAAAACTCTTTGCTGTCGGAATCTGCACTGTATACTGTGGGGTACGGAGCAACTCCTCTAGCTTCTACGTGTTACAAGCCAGGTTGACACAACACCCTCTTCTACTTGTGACCATCAGAGTGTCTTCCCTCTAACCCCAAGAACGGGTGCCTGCGGGGAGATGGGCACTTCTTTAGTGAAGTTCCTTGGGCTCATGGGTCCCCTTTGGTCTCTGACAGCAAAGTGTAGCAGAGCTGAGATGGCTGGGCTACCAGCTGTCTTGTCTCGCTCTCCTGCCAGAGGCTCAGGGAGAAGCAGGGCACAGGAAAAAGCAACCTGGTCCCCTGCTGACCTCGGGAGACTCATCAGAGAGCCTGCCTCATGGCCATCCTTTATGAAGAAGCAAAGTATTGTCAGGGCTGCTGGGGTGGCATAAGCGCAGTGATGCTGTTGTCTTCAGGCTTTCAGTGGTAGCTCAGATGATTAGTTAATTATTCATTAGTATTTGTCAGAAAATCCTGAAGGGCTGCCAAGCGGTAGCATGCAGGCAACACTAAAGCAGAGGACATGTCTTTCCCTATTTTCCGGTGACTATCAGACATGAAGAGACTGTGCTGCTTTGAAAACACACACAGGATGCTGGGCACCAGTGCAGGCAGCCTGCAGATGGTGGATCTAGGAGCCTGGCACAGTGGCCCACACCTCTCTCCTGGGCCCTGCATTTCACATTCTCTCTCTGTTCTCACTGCTCCCTTGGCTGAGGGAATCATGCGGCTAGAGGAGAAAGCGATAGCCTTGGGGACTTGCAGCAGAAAAACAAAATCTGAGACATGGTCAGCACTGAGACCTGCCATTCCTGTGCCACCCAACTCCCCCCAACAGGGTCCTATCTGCTCTCTCTGCTCTGCCCATCAAGGTGTCTGTGCGATACCTCCTTTCCTTGTGTTCTCCTTGATGGTTGCCTTCGAGACTCACTTGAAGCAGACACAAATATATGCTGAGGTGGGGGAGCCGGGGGTGGAGTGACAGGTGGCATCACATCAACGGCTCTAGATTCTGAAACAGGTGCTTTTAGTCCCACAAAACGGAAACCTGTAAGGCTAAACTACTGGACCTGAAAACAACTGCATACCTCTGAAGATCGGTGAATTTCCTTGGGGATGGAAAGAAGAGCTAGGGTCACGAAGACCCACCAGCCCCACACTTAGTAGAGATCTTGTTGTTCTCTATGGATTCCCAGCCTGTGGGGAGACAGAACCTGCCCCGGCCAGCCCCCACACCCATGAGAACCTCTTAGGTTTCCTTCCATGGCTGGGGACAAATAGTGGCTATATTTTTCCTGACTATCACTGGTTTGAACCTAATTAGATTCATGACTCAGTAAGTTCAAGCCTACCAAGATTTGAAGACAAAAAGGCTATTCCTGTGCTTAAAGGCACTGGTTCTTGGTCTCTGACAACAGTCCTTGTTGCAGCCCCCAGAGGTTGATCAGTCACAGATGGACCCTGGCACATCTAACCTGTGCATTTGTTTGTGAGCCAAACAGCATGGAGAGAATCCAGACAGCATGAGAGAAGCCTGAAATAGGCTTGGGGCAGCCCCACAAGTCCCTGTGGCTACTGGTCCCATCAGCACTGCTGCCTGAGTATATGTGTGTGTGTGTGTGTGTGTGTGTGTGTGTGTGTGTGTGTGTGTGTGTGTGTGTGTGTGTGGTGGTACTGGTGGTGTTAGGAGGTGGGGGAGGTGTGTCCTGTCCTGTCCTGGTGCTATAGGGTTTTATAAACTGTTTACTTATTCAGTGTTTGTAACTGCTTCATTCAAGCAACACTCCTTAATTCATCCAGCACAGACTTATTCAATAAATACTAACTGTTGCATAAGTACAGTAAGTACTTACCAAGTACCTACCAATAGGCCAGGTACTGTTTCAGGTGCTGGAAGAAAACTAATATGCGTGTCTAGGAGGACCACACTGCTTCAGTCCTCACAACAGACATGGATGTAGGGCACTGCTGTCTCCATTTCACAGAGGAAGACACTGAGGTTTGGGAAGATGAAATAACACTGTAGGAAATGAATGTCAAAAGGGATAATATAGACCAGGTCTGTGTAGCTCCAAACCTGCATCATTTCCAATCATGACCTTAATCCTATGGCCATATCACTTTACCCAAGGAAGACTAATCAGCTTTGCCACAGGAATTAAACTGTTTTCCTAGAATTTATGAACAGAAATTATCTTCAGGTGGGAACAAACCAACATAAAGTGCCAAGTACAGAAAACCAATTCAGCACAGCAGCTCACCTCCAGTTACAAGGATATATGTTCACCAGGAAGCACAGTGTCATCAGTTCTTGCATGTAGAATTCAGAGGTCAGCAAGATTTGAAATGAGTGAATAAATGAGAAATGTTGAAGAAGGATTTATTGTAACATGCGCAATCAAGGTTAACAATGCAGATAAAACATTGCTTAAAAGTAGCTTCTTTACCAGAAAAATAAAGTGAAGAGATGATAAAGCTTTCATGACAATCTGGGACACCAAAGGCCAGGGAGGCTGGCTGTTTATAATATCGAGCATGCAAAGCTCCAAGAAGTACACACTCAATTACACACAGAGATCTACTCTTTGTTAGTGGAGAGATGGCTTGGGCAGACTTTCGTTCTGCGGTCCTGTTTGTGAGTGTGTGAAAACCACCGACCATAGCCTCTCTCACTTTGGCTCTCTTTATGCTTCTCAGGAAAGTTTTGAAGCATGAGACAGAATCCACCTACCAGGAACTGCTAGAAAGTACTGGAGGACAAGCTCAGTGGAATTAAAGAAGGCATATATGAAGTAAGAGCTAACTTTGGGGAGAAATTAAATTAAGGTATTTTATAAGCAAATTTCATTAAATTTTGAAGCAACTTCAAGAGGTAGCTAGGGACCAACTGGTTGATAGATAAGGGTATGAAGACTAACAATAAGTTGTCTGAGATGTCACCATCTCAGGCCAAAAAGAGCCACATTTTTCTCCTTCACTGTCAAACACAGGTGCTGCTATTCCCTCTGGTAAGTGACACAAGACGAAACATATGTCACACATGTGGGAAACAAGCTCACAAAAAGTCTCTCAAATAAGAGGCAGAATGGCTACCATTTGAAATAAAAAGAAATACTGGTAGCTCCTTGCTCTCATATCTCCTTTCCTGTGTAAGCATAATCCTAACTTTATATTGCACACAGACATCTCCAGGTAACACAAGAAGGAATGGGAAAGAGGCATAGACTGAGCAAGGTCCACTTCTCAGGTTCTGCACACTCCACGTAGAACACCTGTTGCCCCATGTCTGCATTCCTTGACTGCCCTTTTCGCCTTCAAAATTTTTTTAATGTGTCATCTGTTTTCTAAGCTGGCAGATATGAAATGAGTGGCATGGGGTAAGTGCCATGCAAATGGAATCCAGCAGGGCCCAGAGTCCTTTTCGGAGTCAGTATTATCATCTGACAAAAGGATGTACACATACTAGCAATCTCAGAGAGTGTGGAAGTGACTGAGGACAAAGGCCTCCAGCCAGGTGTTTCACACACTTCCTTGGTGATGAGAATTGCTCAGACATTTGTTGATATACATGTTTTCCGCACTGTTCCTCTGCAATTCCTGGATTTCCCCCACTGCTATGACCTGACACCGGCTATGTTTGCCCACCATCACATTCTACAATCTCGCCACCTTCAAGTTTGGATACAGCCTAGCTTTGTGCAGTTCAGTAGTCATTCCCCCCTCAGAATGTATGCCCTGAGTCATTCAATAAGGTGCCTGACCAAGGACTACACCCCAACTGCCAAGGAGACCACGGGGAATTGGAGTGCCTTCAGAAGCTGAGAACTCTGAGGCCATCCACCCCCATCTGGATCTAGCACATGGAATGGAAGAAGTCCAAATCCTGCCTTGCAGGATCCAAGGTCATCGGAATGAAAACCAGGAGCCCTGAGCAGTTCACAGAAACAGAAGATCAGTAAAGTTCCTTTGGGACTAGGGAGGGGAGCTTTCTCTGGTCCTTGCCTGGTTCCAACTTTGGGTCCCCACCCTCTCTCACAATGACCATCAGGATCGCTCCAGAAACTCCTCAAAACAAACAAACAAACAAACAATCTAGAATAGATAGAGAACAAGAAGGAAAGCTTAGAATCAGACAGGAAATGGTCAGTGTGGATACACTTATACATCACTAGGTGGGACACAAAACTGTTCACCTAAACTGTTGACACATGTCTTGTTAGTTATAGAGTCAGACTAACTGAAAAACAGCCAGAGTCAGCAAAATCATGCTTCAATGTTATACACTGCTAAATACTAAAATTAAAATAGACACGAGATGGCTGAATAGTAATCTATAGCCATTTTAAGGTATATAGAAGCCGGTAAACTAATAATTGAAATGTCAATGAAGAAGTCACAGGATATGGTTCAGAACTTGCATTCTTTTTTTTTATTTTAACATATTGGTTACTCAATACTATGTCAATTAATTCCATAATGTTATAAATTGTTACTGATGTTATGTCAGGGCTTTTGATTGATCGGGATGATACTCTGCCGGCCCTATCTTCAGATCAGAGATGGTCTCCCCAAGATACCATTGAACTTATTTGGGCAATAAGATGCTGGACTTTATGCTTGGTAAATGCTTGCAATGAAAGAATCTCAACAGAATCTGAACTGTGGTAATGCAACAAGGTGGAGGAATCCACCATGGGGGGAGGGTTTGGGGAGAGGTGGGGGGAATCCCAGTGCCTATAAAACTGTGTCACATAATGCAATACAATCAATTAAAAAAAAATAAGGTGCCTAAGACTAGTGAATTAGAAGTGGGCTATGCATGCTTTCCTGAGTTTAATAAGCTATGTGCTCACTTTCTCCTTTCCACCTGTCTCGTGTTACTTTTCAGGCATTAATTCACGAGCACTTGATTTTCAGCCTGTAATTATAAGGTCATCTCTCTTCTCTCATTGCTTCCCATGGTGATTTATAAACAATACTACAGAGTACCATAGAGAAAATAAATAAATGATCATACAATTCCTATACACTTAGCCATTCCAAGTCCAGTGTCCCACAATTACTCCATTTACGTTGTGGTTAAATAAATATTTTCAATTACTGCTTTTAAATGATTCTACAAGAGATTGTCGCAGGAGATGCAAGCAGATTGGCTGGCACTAAGAAGCAAAGTGAGTTATACAACCTTCAGCAAGTTAATAAGTCTAACCAGGTCTCAATTAGCCTCTGAAGATAGACAGTGCTGGCATCCATTCCCATGGTGGTTATGAGGGTTAAACGTCTTCCTGTGGGTAAGGTGCTAGGAGCAACGTCTGGTAGAGAGTGAGTGCAGATGTTCCTGACAGAGCAGCAGGACATTGCAGGATCCACAGGCAACTCTGCGTGTCTCCTCCACTTTACCTGCTCCATCCTCTCTGACTTTTTGATTTTTCTCTCTTCCCCTTTTGTTCATGTTCTCCCAACTCTGGATTGCATATGGTTTTGGTTTGCCGCAGTTGTGATCTTGCAGCTCACTCCAAATTTGACTCATGGGCCTGTTTCCAAATGACAGCTCCCCTCTGTGCCTTGGCTCGGCCTCCTGACAGACTCTTACTGACTTAATTCACCTTTTCACCTCTTTAATAGACAAACTGCAAGAATCATCCCCAGACTAAGTGACAATGGAGAGCAGAAGAGTCACAAGTTACAAATGTGCTTAGGCAATAGGAGCTTGGGATAGGTCCCCTTACAGAGGGGACCAGCAGACAAGCAAGCAAACACTATTAACATCTTGAACTACATATTCAAGCTCACATGTCCACAGCAATTACATTCTTTTTCTTATGTAAATGCTGATTTCTAAAAACACCAGGAGTTATTTCCTAAAAAGAACATTGGACAAAGAAACAGGAATAAGCCCTAGTTTGCTTTAAGACACTGGACAGACAATTCATTCACTCCCAGAGACCTTGGTTTCTTTATCCATTGAGAGAATGGGATGAAAAAAATGAACTCTAAATCCAAGAGTAAAGGAACTCTAAATACAAAACAAAAACAAAAGGAAAAAAAATGAAGGGCACAATGCTAAATTCAAGCAGAATCAATTAGATAATCAAATTTAATGCATAGCTTTAAGCATTAATGATCTGAAAATTGCATATATATTGATATTTTTGGACATAATTATCTATACAGTAAGCATATGTTAAATTAGCATAATGTTACTATTAAAATGCTGTGGAAATGAAATATAAACTTCCATAACCATAGGAAGCAACAAGCTCAGAAACTGATCCTGTCTGTTACTTAAACAGGATTCATGACTAAAGCCCCAACTTCCTTCCTTATATCACTGGCACTACACCAATGGGATGAGAAGTGAGAATGAAAGTTGAACTACTTCAAAATAGATTTGCCTCCTCGCTGAGGTCAGGGGTTAGCTGGTGTTTAATGACTGATGTCCTGTAGCTGGCTTATTGATGAGCAAGCTGGCTAGCAAAATAGGAATCACATGTGGAAGGTACTCGAGAAGTGTTGCAATATCTTGAGCCAAATGTTGATTTCATAGCAACAGCAGTTGCAGTAGGTGACACCTGGAAAATGGGGACTTTTTTTTTTTAAATAACCAAGTTTGTTGATTACAGAGCTCTTAAAATTTTGGCCACTTTTTAGGAACACACACACACACACACACACACACACACAAAAGATTTGCTCATCATTGGATATCTGAGTCCAAACTTATCTATCTAGGTCTTTTCACCAGTTGAGAGTAGAATTTGAAGTTTTTCTGGTTCCACTTTTTGCTGCTTAAATCAACATCCCTTGCTTGTTTTAGCGTGTCACAGGGCTTGGAACTTATCCAGGAAGTGCAGGCTGCTGCTTTACCAAACCAGTTAGTGATGTTCTGTCTCAGGGTGGCTGAACAGAAAACCTGGGTATTTCCAGTTTGGGATGTCACCTGGCATAGACAAAAAGAATCATTGCCTGAGGCTCCTAATTGTGATTGGTCCACCTGTGTTAGGCATGCAGTCAGGGTCTCACTGCCCCCAGCTAGTTGGCAGTCCTCCATCCTTTGCTCTCATTGCAGAACTGCAGGTTATGTTTTTCCTTTAGCGGGTTTCCATACTCTTTACGCTATCTATGGAACACCCCTAGAAGGCATTTTTAACACTGAGAAAAATAGTAGTGATGGAGAGTCATGCAGAAAAATTTTTCATGGTCAATGGATTAATTGTACATCAGGCTCACTGAAATTTTAAGGCCTATTTACATCACTTGCACTAGATTGCCTTCCATCACTGTACCTTTTTGATGAAACGATCTTTCAGGTCCAAGTCAAACATGAAACTTTATTGTTCTCAATAGCCTCTAACATGTTGCTATATCAAATTGTGGTCTATCTACAAAATCTTTTGCCCCAGGTTTTCCCTGGAATTAGATTACTAACTAAAAGCAAGAGTTTAGAAATGTTATGGCAGTCTTATAGGATGATTCAAAATCTGTGGAATGGAGTCATTAAAAATTGGAACTTGCATTTGGTAAAATTTTGATTTTAATTTCATTTTCCAAGTAGTTCATTTTTCTTATAATTTATATAAGTGTCAGCCTACAACAAATTGAAAATGACAGCACAGCAAACCAAAACTAATGCTTCACACAGAAGGTTTGATAGGTATTATATTAGAATTCTTTTGATTTTTTTTCCCTAACTTTCACAAATCATACTAAGGGAAGCATTTTAACACTTAGCCTTTATAAAGGAGAATTCAATGTTCAGGGCCCCAAGGTGCACACTCTCCCCAACACCCATCATATCACCCAGGGATAGAGGATTTTCACCATTGTGGAGGTGAGGGTGAATGCTTCTTAGTTTTTCAAGGTCTGAATTGCAGCAAAAGAGGTGATAGCTCAGTAGGAGTCCCAGGATAGCCCAGTTGAAAGACAAATACTATAACAGATGAGGCACCAAGGTATATAAGTTCGGACCTTTTGAGGAAAAGTCAATAGTAAATTGATCTAGTATCAAGATTCTCAAGCTAGAACCTCAAGTATTTCTTTGGCTTTTTCATTGAATAATTTTCAAAGAAAAGCTATGAAGAGACCTTGAGTTCAACAGAAAGGTCAATCCAAACTTGTTCAAAATGAATAGTTTGCAGATGTTAGTACTGTTCATTAGCAGACTCTGCAGGCCAAAAGTTGCAGGTGTTCCCTAGTGGGGTTTTCATCATTACTAGTTTTCCATAGCTTCCTCTTTCAAACTCACGGTCCTGCAACACTTGTTCCCTACCTAGCTTCCATGTGAGTCAAGATAGATTGCCTTGTCCTCCAAGCTTGCCTCTCACATGCTGCTGATCTATTCAAGCCTAGTTCTATGTATATATCATAAGGTATCTGGCATTCATACTCTCCAGTAATATTCCACACACAAAAAATAATCTATAGGATTTTAATTCCATTTTCCTTTTCATCTAGGCTAAGAATGTTTAAAGATTCCCAACATACAGTGCATACCCTTTCCGTAGTAACTCTATTTTTCCCTGTCACCTCCTAAGTGCTGGCCCTGTCACTGGCTCTCTTTCACATAAGCGTCACTGTGTAGAGTCTCCAGGAGGACATAGACCTGGTGCGAGGAAGGGAGATGAGCTGCACAATCCAAGCACCAGCTTCATTCTACATGGGTTTTTACATGACATAGTTGGAGTAAATATGTTTTGTTTTCAAGGATGATTGGTCTACCCCTAACATTTCTTGAGTATTCTTTATATTCCTGCCTTATCCTGTTCAGGCTGCCATAACAGAATGTCCTAAGCTGGCTGACTCACAAACAGAAATTTCTTATTAACAAAATTCAATAGGGGGCAATTGCAACAGTCTAGTAGATAAAGTCTGCACCTTGCACAAGCCAGGATCCCATATGGGAACTGGGTCCAATCCCGGCCCCACTTCCCATCCAGCTCCCTGCTTGTGACCTGGGAAAGCAATAGAGGATGACCCTAAGCCTTGGGACCCTGCACTCAAGTGGGAGACCTGGAACAGGCTCTGGGCTCCTGGCTTTAGATCGGCTCAACTCTAGCTGTTGTGGCCACTTGGGGAGTGAACCAGAAATTGGAAGATCTTCCTCTCTATCTCTTCTCCTCTCAGTATATCTGACTTTCCAATATAAATACATAAATATTAAGAAAAAAAATCAATGTGGCAAGTAATATTAGCCTTAAACCTAGAAACTGTGGTGGTAGTGGGGAGAACCTATGGTTTCAAACTCATTGAGTCTAAAGTTTTGGAAAGCAAGTAACCACTGAGAACAGAAGATGCATGTTCTGCTGTAATCAGAGAGCAAGTGCATCCTTTCTCTGCTGTTCTGCTCTATTTAGGTCCTCACTGACCTGTATGATGCTTTGTCACACTAATGAAGGTAATCTTCCTTATTCACAACTGAAATCTTCCTTACTCATGATTGAAACCTCCCCCAGAAATACCCTAATAGGCACAACCTGAAATAATTTTCCATCAGTTATGTTGCTATTTCCTAACCTGGTTGATCTGATACACAAAACCAACCATCACAATTGCCCAATGACTTGTGTTATCCTCATAGAATCTTATAAAGGAGGTACTATTACTATCTTTATCTGAAGGCATATAACAATCAGGTGACTCAGACCAGGTTGCACATCAGCTAGGATGAGAGTCCAAGAAGTCTGAATCCAAAGTCTTGCTTCTTGTGTTTCAGACAAGAGACACAAATGTAAAACTGATTAACAGCATTTTGATCACTAGAGCAACACAATGAAGAAGCAATGATACTGACATTGTCAGCTTCAAGAACTAAAGTGAAAACCACATTTATGATACAGTTCAGAACAAAAAAATTTAGTTGCAGTGTAGTGATGAAAGATACATACCAGATGGGCCCGGAGTGGTGGCGCAAGTGGTTAAGGTCCTCGCCTTGCATGCCAGGGACCCCATATGGGCACCGGTTCTATCCTGGCAGCCCCGCTTCCCTTCCGGCTCCCTGCCTGTGGCCCGGGAAAGCAGTCGAGGACGCCCCAAAGCCTTGGGACCCTGCACCTGCGTGGGAGGCCCAGAAGAGGCTCCTGGCTTCGAATCGGCATAGCATCGGCCGTTGTGCTCACTTAGGGAGTGAATCATTGTATGGAAGATCTTCCTCTCTGTCTCTCCTCTCTGTATATCTGCCTTTCCAATAAAAAAAAAAAAGAAAGATACATAACAGAAAAAAGGCCAATGAGTTTGACTGAGAAGTCTTTACTTCATTACTCTTCACCCAGCCCCAGCTCCTCAACCGCATATTGGTTCCAGCTCAGTGACATGCCCCAACACCTTATCTTCCCCAGCCACTTATGAAGGGGGATGCTCTAGCTTCCACTAATTCACCTATGAGGTTACCAAAAGATATGTAAATCTATGATTCCAAAAGACTTCCCCTCATTCTTCTATGGCAAAAGGGTCAAATTTCTTTTTTTTTTTAAAGATTTATTTTTATTATTTTTTTATTGGAAAGGCGGATATACAGAGAGGAGAGACAGAGAGGAAGGTCTTCCGTCTGATGATTCACTCCCTAAGTGAGCGCAACGGCCGATGCTATGTCAATCCGAAGCCAGGAGACTCTTCTGGGTATCCCACGCGGGTGCAGGGTCCCAAAGCTTTGGGCCGTCCTCGACTGCTTTCCTGGGCCACAGGCAGGGAGCTGGAAGGGAAGCGGGGCTGCCAGGATAGAACCAGCGCCCATATGGGATCCCTGGCGTGCAAGGCGAGGACCTTAACCACTTGCGCCATCGCACCGGGCCCAAAAGGGTCAAATTTCTCAGAAAAATAGTGATATTCTTTACCCCATTGTCATCTCTAAGATTCCATTTCTAGCTACTGTATTTGACATGCCCCTTCTCTTCGGCTAGAATATCATTGGAAGAAATCATTTAATTAAGTAGATTTTGCTCATTTCATGCATATTCATTCTCTATTCTGTGGGGTCTGAATCAATAATTAGCAATGATATCGGGACCACCAACAATGAAACAGCTGACTTCATAAACCCAAAATCACAAAACATGCTTCTCAACTTGTCAGTCCAAACACAGCCATGTGTCAATAGGAAGCAAATTTGAAATCAAAGAAGAAACAACTCCATAAGACTTATGACTCTACCATTCAAATAAAATATAAAAAATCAAAACAGATAACAACGGATTTACAAATTGCAAGGATAAAGCCAATTTCCTGGAGTTTTTCTGAGCGTTCTTTTTCTTTTTCACCCAGAAAGATCATGAGAGAAATAATCCAATTAAGTTGGTTTAGCTAAAGAAAAATCATTTTAAGGCAGTTCAACTTTTAATTTGTTAATATATATCAGATAACAAAAATACAGGTGCCGGGCCCGGTGGCCTAGCAGCTAAAGTCCACGCCTTGAACGTGCTGGGATCCCATATGGGCACTGGTTCTAATCCCAGCAGCTCCACTTCCCATCCAGCTCTCTGCTTGTGGCCTGGGAAAGCAATCAATCGAGGACGGCCCAAAGCCTTGGAACTCTGCACCCATATGGGATACCTGAAAGGAGTTCTTGGATCCTGGCTTTGGATCAGCATAGCATCGGCCGTTGCCCTCACTTTGGCATTGAATCATCGGATGGAAGCTCTTCCTCTCTGTCTTTCCTCCTCTCTTTATATCTGACTTTCCAATAAATAAATAAATCTTTAAAAAAAAAATACAGGTGCCATCTAAGTGAAGCATCTTAACTCTATTGCTGTGAGATCAGGATCATTGCTCAGATTTAAAGCTGAAATGTTGCACATCTAACATAGGAGGAATCAGCATTTGACAAAAATAACACTTCTCATGAATTCTGGCTCAGAATGTCTAGTTGATAAGATTAAAACTATGTCTTTTATGTAAGAAATTGGAATTTCTCCATTTCTCTCTATTTTCTCACAATTGTTATGAAAAGTACTCATTCTAAAAGTCCAGTGGGAAAGCAAAATACACTTGAACCTTCTTAAAACAAACCTTACTGCCTACATAACATTTTATTCACACTGAGATACTGTGGATAAACACCATTGTCTAGTAATATGGCAATAACAGTGACTGCCTACCAAGTATGGAGTATGTTTGCAATACTATACAACAAAAGGTACAGTTTCTTTAATTGCAAAATAATTCATATTTATAATAAAAGTGCAGAAAAGAAAAAAGTAGCAGATAAATTCAAAACTAGCGCTGGCTGCTGGACCCATTTGGGGAGTGAATTGTGGATGGAAGATCTTTGTCTCTACTTCTCTTCATAATCTCATCTACCTTTCCTATAAAAATAAATACATCTTTAATATTTCCCTCTGAGCTATGTGAGTGTTGTAATTTTTTTTCCCTAAGTCTATGAGAGGGTTTCAAAGAGCTCATGGAGAGATGACTTAAAAGGGAATCCAAATTTTCTGTGAAATATTTTGGTGTTTTCTGATACAATCAGTGAAAATATGCCCCAAGAATAAAATATTCGGTATTTCCCAAAGGAATAAATCTAAAATATTTTCCCACAAATTTCAATGAGAATTAAAAAAAAATTACTCATTGGAGCTATCATGGCAATAATAATTGATAAGTTATTTCTTTTTTTAAAAAAGATTTATTTTTTATTTTTATTGGAAAGGCGGATATACAGAGGAGAGACAGAGAGGAAGAGCTTCTGTCCGATGATTCACTCCCCAAGTGAGCGCAACGGCCGATGCTATGCTGATCCGAAGCCAGGAGCCTCTTCCGGGTCTCCCATATGGGAAGCGGGGCCTGCCGGGATAAGAACCGGCGCCCATATGGGATCCTGGGCGTGCAAGGCGAGGACCTTAACCACTTGCGCCTTCGTGCCGGGCCTGATAAGTTATTTCTTAAGATATGTGACTTACAATAAGAGTGTTCTGGCTGGTTGCAATGGCAGTTCATTTGGTGGATTACTGAATTAACACAGGTGGATAGTCTGGTAATGCACGACTCAGGGTCGTTTGGCATTATCTGCATGCTTCAGGAGCAATCAGGTTTAAAGTACTGAATTGTAATTATATAGCGTATGTTTTAAATCCGTTTCTTACTCTATAATCACATAAGACAAAGCAGAGAATATATTCAGAAGATCTTGGAACTGGATCTAGACTTGTTTTATTATTATCATTAGGTTCTTTTGTAGGTAGAATAGCAGAATTGGTTAAGATAGTCATATTTCAAGTATTTGGACAA
This sequence comes from Ochotona curzoniae, assembly GCF_017591425.1. Classification (NCBI taxonomy): domain Eukaryota; kingdom Metazoa; phylum Chordata; class Mammalia; order Lagomorpha; family Ochotonidae; genus Ochotona; species Ochotona curzoniae. Next base: position 46,610,137 of record NW_024467106.1, on the reverse strand, counting down.
AAAAAATTGGAAAAAAAAAACCCCATCCCTCTACAATATTTGTAAGTATAACACTGAACACTGGGTATATCTTCCAGATCAATGAGATTTAAATGAACAGCTTGAAACCCTCCATTGTATGCCGTAAAGATATCTAAATCTTCCCCCCATACTTAACAGTATTCAGGGAGAGTTGGTATATTGCAAAGGCAAGAAGGGTTCCTTTTCCAAGAAGCACTGTCTCTGTCTTGGAGGGATATTTCTACGTTGGCTGTCTCCATTTTGACTTAGCTGGGTATGTGGGATCCTTTCTGGACTGGCCCACATATACAGACATGTCCACATATACATCACTTCACACAAAGCAGTAGTGACTTTATGCATGACTTGAAGGTTATGGTGCAGCATTCTCACCAAAAAATAATTGGATTCACCAAATAACTTCTGTCACCAAAGTCCATTCATCCATTTTGCTTTGTGTGAGATTCTCACTTGCTTTTCATTTAGATGCTGTTGTCCTCTCACATATCCCCTCTCCTTGTCTTTTTTTGTTCTCTTCTCCACCCTTCAAGTAATGTACAAGTCAGGGTTTTTCACTTTCTGAAAAATCTGTACCTCCAAATCCATTTAAATACTGAATGGGATGTCAGGTAACAGAGTCCACCCAAAAAAAGATGTCATGAATATGAAAAGGGCAAACATATGGCATGCATTAATCTGCGTTTGTAGGTTATTTTAGCCGCCTTCTTCTTCCTCTTCCTCTTCTTCTTCTTCTTCAAGGAGAAGATGTATTTTATCATTTAGAAGGCACAAGGACTGAGATGGAGAGAAAGAGATCTTTATCTACTGGTTCACTTTCCCAAAATGTCGCGACCATCAGAAATAGAGAGGCTGAAGCCAAAAGCCTGGAACTTTACCCAGGTTTCCCAAAGGGGTGGCAGGTGTCTAAATACATGGACCAACTTCTGGTACCTTCCCACACTTGTTAGCAGGAAGCTGGATAAAAAAAGGAATAGCCAGAACTTGAATCAGACCTCTGACTTAGTGTGTCAATATTGCAGGGCAACAAGAGCCCCAGACAGTATGTTTTAAAAGATGAGAACATAGGATCCATGTCTTTCTGCAACTTGCTTTCTTACATGTTACGAGGGTTTCATGAATAACATTCCATGTCATTTAAATCATGCTTTATTTTTATTGGCTCAATGTTATGCCACTAGTACACTATACTTAGCAGTCCCCTTTATGAATAGATAATTTGTGCTTTCTTCCATTTTTCATTATTAAAAAGATGCAGTAAAAATTCTTGTACATGGGTAATTTCACATTTTTGTAAGTAATTTTTGTAGAAGCCATAGAAGAAGTACATATCAAAAGAAAAAAAAATTTATTTTGATAGACTCTCATTTTGTCCCCAGATAGCAGACATATTTGTCCCCATCAGCAGGTATGCATTAAACAGGAATATTTATAAATCATCTTATAACCACTTAAACCATCCCTACAGTCATGAAATGTTTAGAGTTAGACCAAGAAATGATTTCTAAACCCACTCTCAAGTTATTTAATGGAGAAAAATAATTGGAAGTAAAACTAGAGACACCAAGTTTTTAACTTGATGAATGAAAACAGAACTAAGTCTAGGGAGCCAATCCTAGAGAAAGTGACTTGAGTCACAGAAGAAAGGCACAAATTAGCATCCACAGAAGGATCACAGGAGGCTCCAAGCTGCATCCTGGTGCTCTAACAAATGGTGATGGGACTGCTACTAGGAGAAAATACTACCACTGAGTACCATTTCAAGAACAAAAATACACCTGTTATCTTGCTTGGCTGCAGTGATGTTTGGTCATTGGGTCACCTCTCAGTCTCTCAGTTTAAAATGGGTACTATATACCCATGCATGCTTTCCAGATATTCAGCACATGATTCTATTAGAATGCACTTGATAACACAAATTAATTTTCCAATGTAATGCTTTGTCGTCAAAGGACATTCTGTGACATCTTTTTATAATGGCATGGGGAAACAAACCATCCAAGCCAATTAGTTGGAGGTTAGTAAAGGGAAGATCTGGAATTGGATAGTGATGTCTATACAACCCTGTGAATACATATACTGGTAACCAATGAAGAAAGGAGTGTGTGTGGTGTAGGTGGAGTCTTGGGTGGGAGAGATGAGAATGAGATCTAACTGAACTGGAGAGAGAATGAAAGATAAGGAGAAATTATTTCTTTGGCACACACTTCATAGGTCAGGCCACCATCAGTTCTTTAGATATCATGTCTTTATTTTATTCTCCCTACAACCTGAGATGCAGAAATTGAGATCCATATGTTTTCTTGGGAAAAAAAGTCATAGGCAATTATCTTGCATAGGATTTGAATCTAGCTCCTTTTGACTCCTAAACCTAAGCTCTTAAACTGTACCATGCTGCTTTTGACACAGTCAGCAGCTCCACGAAAGTCAAAGACTTGTCAATGACATCAGGCAGCATAGTCAGTCTCCTTCAAACACTATATTTTGAAGAACTTGAAGACTTCTGTTGATGTCAACCTCCAAAGTGAAATGCCGTGTCCCTGCCTGCAAAGGACAGTCCACTCTGTGTCTAGTGTTTATATACTCATTATAATCTTCCTGGGTCTATATTTATTTTCAGCTCAAAACCCTGTTTTGGGTTAATGAGCCCCACAAGTTCCCCAGCCAAATGTTTATTGGCTTCCAGCTTAACATAAGCTCGTATCTAATCAGTGTAGACGTTGAAACAAGTTCCATGCTGGCAAATTCCCAAAGCAAAAGGAGGTAAATGAGAACAACATGAATGAGACAAACAAGGGAACCACCATGGGGGAACGGTTTAATCAACACTTAGAGAAACATGGCTGCCTCCTGCTGAGATGGAAATAAATCTGTTTTGTAGATGTCCTGACGCCTTTAACCATACCCTCTTTTTCGAGGACAAAGCCTTTCTGCCTTTTGCCTCACTGGTGCTGAAGCTCTGTTTATAATAAGGGGAGTTGGGGATGTGGAGGGAAACTCTCAGACCTAGGTTTTTCAGTAAAATTTTACAAAATGGAGCATAATAGCAGATGCTATTAGTACCTTGCCTTTGGCTCTTTGTATGAACACCACGACTCGTTGCTCCAAGGTTTTCTCAAACTAGGGAGGACAACAGAACAGGGTGCCCAGCCCAGGAAGTGCTGGAGAGCTACCTGCAGAAGGCACACTTATCCACTGAGTGAGTTGATGGGCAGCATTCCGAAGGACAATGATGATATTGATTTACATAAGTCACTCAACATCCTAACTCCGTGGTTGGAATAATCCAAGAGTGTATTCTTTCTGATCTCCCAGCTTTTTCACCTCTAATTGTCTATGACAGCAACAACTGCTTTCATGAGGCATCCTTGGCCTCCTTTCTTCCCTATTTCTCTATTCCTTCCCTGCTGTTGCATAGGCTCATCTCCTAAAAAATTATAGCCAGCCCTTAGAATCCATGGGCAATAAACTTTAGCATCCCTCTGCAGATACCAAAATATGCAGATGTTCAAGTTCCTTATATAAACGGTGTAATATTTGCATGGAACCTATACATATCCTTCTGGAGTTTTAAAATCAACTTTAGATTATTTATGATGCCTAACACAATGAAGATGTCACATAAATATTTAGGTAATAATCACAAGAGGAAGAAGTCCATAGAAGCTTAATAGTGATGCAATTCTTCCCCCAAATATTTTCTGACTGAAGTTGCTTTGATTCAGAACCCGTGCAAGGAGGGCTGACTATACTTGCCTTAAAAATCCCTGTGCCAGACTCTCTCAGAAGAAATCCAAAACAAGACAAGGATGAATCACTTGCTCCAGATGAAAGAGGAAATGATCATTAAGAAAATAAGCTTTCCAACTTTCTCTTTTCCTCATGTTGATTTTGGATTTCATCTCTTTTGAACTTAATCCCCCACTCACTGATTTCCAAGGTCCTTTGCTGATTGCTGACAAAAAGTACATCCTCTTCTCTATGGCAACTCCTATATATAGGAGGCGGCATTCAGTAGCTCTGAGTATTACAAACTGTGTAGTCGGATGGGGCAACACACAGGATGTTAGAACTGGATGGGAAGGAAACTGAGACCTACAGGACTTTGGAGGCTTTCTCCAGGAAGAAACCAAACCCACTGGTTCTCAACATCTGGTTCTTCCACAAAGTCACCATATACCTTTCCTCTCACTCAATTCCCTGAGCAGGCACTTCTTCACTTTTGTTCTCTCCTTACTGGCTGAGTTAAATTACCTTCAAAGACCTTCATGGTTATCTGCTGAAGATCCTGCCCTTATTTTCTATCAACAAGTTGAAATACTAAGACAATGCTAAAAGAAAATGATCACCAGTCTCTTTCTGAAATACCAGATCCTGAAAATCACTCTCCCACAAGTAAGACATTCCTGTCATTAAGCTGAAACAACTCTTTTTTCTTTTTTTGATCCTTTCCTTTTTGTAGTTTGAGCATCTCACCTCCACTAAACTTTCACACAAATCCCTGCCATATTATACTGGGGCATGGCCAATGGCATAGTTAGCCACAAAATCACCATTTACCTGTCCCAATTCTGCCCTGATGGCACTGGGGCAGGAGTAAGATGCAATGTTTACTTGTTCTGCTCAACCTCCTATCCTATCCCAAAGAATTACTGCTAGCGTCCTTAAGTTCAAAACAGTACAGATATTAGAGTTTTGAGATCCTCTTTAAATTATATAACATAATGAAGTCTTGCAAAGAATGACACAATGCATCATTCAGGTATGCCAATCTGTGCACAGCATTTAAGGACCTGCATTGTTTACCTAAACAGTAATGGCCTCTTCTGGTTATCATAGGAAAGTTGTTTATATCAATATTTAAATATACTATTTCCCCCAAATGAACCACAATAGCCTCATTGAAGGTTATTTTATTTTGATGAACCGATATTTAGGCAATTTAAAACTGTATTCCACTTGCTGCAAAAACGACTCCAACAGTGTTTCAGTTTTGCATGTAAATACATATTTAAACAGTTCAAAAACACATTGACTACATAATTTGTATTTGTAACTGCTCAATATAAAGGACTTTTTATCTAGTGTGCCAAATAATGCAAATCTGGATGCTTTCTGAAAGGATGCATTATTCATGTGGAAGAGAAACAAAATCAATAAATGAAAATTCAAATAAAAGTAAAACCCATTATGATACTGCACTCAGACAATGATCATCTTGTGCATTATTTACTCAAGGAAAAGATTCAAGAAAATGGCCCTTTTGGAACTGGGCAGTGGACTGAATCACAAACTCCTGCTCAGGCTGTTTGAAAACAAACAGAAATGCATGTTTCAAACATTCTATTCAGTTTCCTTTAGTTTGTAACTAACATCATTTTAAAATTCAACAACAGAACTCATTTGGCAGGCTGGTAAGACATGAAGATTATTGTATTCTGTCATTACCACATCACTTATTTCACTGCTACAGGGTATACAGAATACATTAAGGCTGTGAAAAGAGTTCTGTGTAAAGTTATACCTTTGCATATAGAAAGTACTGAACAAGCGTGCTTCTGCTCTTTGCCGCTTCCCATGCAGCATTTCAGATGTTGCACCAGTGTTCACTAATTAAACTATACACTATACCTCCGTGATGTTCCTAGTTGTACTGGCCAGTACTTATTCAATAAATATTGTGAGTCTACTAACTTCCAGTTGAACAGAATACACAGTAAGCAGGTCATTACAAAGTGCCACTATATGTGGCAAAGAAAGGAAATTACATGATTTTAGGGACACACATAAGAATCATGGTGGCTTGGTTGTTAGAAAAGATTTTCCACACACAAGTAGGTCTCAGCTGAAATAAGAATTATAACTAAAAGATCTAGGTAAAGTGTGTATTGGAATTGGAAGGGAGGGTTTGATGTTTTCCAAAAATCATAAAGAAGGTATAGAATGATGGTACTCAGATTAGAAAATCTTTAAGAATATCAAAAGTGATACAACCCCTAGAACAACTTTCTCAAGAGCAACAAACACATCAGCACATGACAGGTACTGCAAGTGGCAGAGCAGGTATCAGTGTTATCAATAGGGGAGTGACCAACTTCAGGAGCAAGTTCAGAAGTGCTCACTGTCATTAAGTCAAAGAGGAGAGTGTTGACCAGGATAAAGCTGCACAGAGATAGAGTAAAACAAGCAGGGGAAACTCGAGGCCAGCTTTAATGAAGTGATGCAAAAGAGCAGCTGTTAAACTCGTTCCCATTTTTCTGTGTTAATGACAGTAGCAGGTGGGAACTACACAAATACACATACATTAAGTATGTGCAAGGCAGGCTACAAAATGCTAACAGTGATTTTTCTCTGTGTGGTAAATTGTCTTGAGTGGTAAGACAATAGGTGATGTTTTCATTATGTCTTTATCTTTTCTAAATTTCATACATTTTATAGATTGAGTAGCTATTTTTGTAAATTTGAAAACAATGACACTAGTTTTAGACATTTATTTATAGAATAGGTGTGAGACAGGTAACACAACTTGAAAATTGGGTTGTTCTACCTATTCACAAAAATGTGAGTATATCTTCACTTTCATCTCAGTTTAGCCAGATACTTCTGCATGTCTTTTTTCTTTCCATAACTATCAATGTTTCACAGGAGAGGATTTTGTCTGAATACAAATGTTCTAGTTTTATGAGACTGAAAGATGCCTTCCAATTTGGAACGACTGTAATATTGAAAATTTGCCCTGGATTCCGACAAGCTATGAGCACATACGAAAACTATCTTTTTATTGCTTTTCTTCCCTTTATGCAGGGCCATAAATTTTTAAAAGACAGTGTTTAAGTAACATTTACAATACCGACTTTCACTCAAAGTTAGAAAAAAGAAAAAGCCAAAGGATCAGTTTGCTTCCTGGTTACCCTTTTTCAATAAGAATATTTAGGAATAGTGTGTGACTGGCGGGAAGAAACATTTTTTTAAACTAATGGAAAGTAGTGGATTAGAACTTCAGATCCTCCTGGAAGCAAACAGGAGCACTCTTAGTATACAGCACAGGAAGCCAGACCCTGCCAATTGCCACAATGCCATCTGTCCAGCTTTCGCCCTCTCCTCTCCCTTAGTAAGCTCTCCAGGACAACTACTTTATTCCACCTTGAAAACACAGAACTTGAATCCCTTACTCAAACTCATTAGATGTGATTAAAACAGAAATTAAATTTCTTTTTCCCTTCCTTCTGCATCCCACATACCTCCCACAGCTAACTCATCAGCCAACACCATGGCTTTCCAAACTAATCATTAGTTCTTGCAAACCTTCAGATAAAAATATCTCCCTTTTGAATTTCCAGCTCCTCAGCTATATCAGTACACATTCCAAGCACGGGACAATGATTTTATCTAAAAGATACAGAACAGCAAGTTGAAGGCAGGGCTCTACTTTGCCTCCATGATCCTAGAACATGAGCCAAGAGAGCCTAAGGGTCGACATCATAGGCTCAGAGACAGTAACATGGTCAAGATGACGTAATCTATGTATCTGGACTGTGGCTTACAAAAGGGGCTCCTAAAATCTGGTTTAAAATGGAGATTCCTACTCATTACCTCCTGATCAGGACTAGTTAAGCCTGGGATAGTGTCAGGATTTGGCTTTGTAAAAATCACAAGCCAGGAGCTTGGTGCAGTAACCTAGAGGCTAAAGTCCTCACCTTGCATGTGCTGGGATCCCCCGTGGGCACCAGTCTGTATCCTGGTAGCTCCACTTCACATCCAGCTCCCTGCTTGTGACCTGGGAAAATAGTCGAGGATGGCCCAAGGCCTTGCACTTTGAATTTGCCTGAGAGACGTGGAAGAGACTCCTGGCTCCTGGGTTTGGATCAGCTTAGTTCCAGCTGTCAAGGCCACTTGAGGGAGTGAATCAGCAGACAGAAATCTTCCTCTCTGTCTCTCCTCCTCTCTGTATCTCTGCCTTTCCAGTAAAAATAAATAAATCTTTCAGAAAAAAAAATCACAAACTAGGTTATTCATATTTCAGTCTCCACATCTTGATAAACACTAGCTTAAAATTTCCATGCTGACGTATGCTTGGATTGCTTCAATCAGTGGGGTACAGTAAGCAAGTGTAAGCAAATTCCTTTGGTTTAGACAAGGAACTGCATGTCCCTAGGTGAGGGGAGACAGCTTTAATCTTCCTAGAACATCAATGCTAACTGCGGCTCCAGGAGGCCAGAATTATTATTTTTACTAAAGCAAACATGAATACATTATAGAATGTACAATTTGAGTATCAAAGACAAACTCGAGCCTGGCGTGGTGGCCTAGCAGCTAACATCCTCGCCTTGCATGTGCCGGGATCCCATACGGGCACCCGTTCTAATCCAGGCATTCCTACTTCCAATCCAGCTCCCTGCTTGTGGCCTGGGAAAGCAGTCAAGAACAGCCTAAAACCTGGGAACCCTGCACCGGCATGGGAAACCTGGAGTAAGAGCTCCTGGCTCCTGGCTTCGGATTGGCACAGCACTGCCGTTGCATTCACTTGAGGAGTGAATCATCAGACAGAAGATCTTCCTCTCTGTTTCTCCTCCTTTCTGTATATCTGACTTTGCAATAAAAAAAATAAATCTCTTAAAAAAGGTAAATTCCTAAATATCAAAGAAAAAATATCCATTTACAACAGATTGTTTTGTGTTTTGCCTCTCAGATATGATTTCCCCATTCTCTGCCTCCGGTGGAAAGTCTGAACTCTGTTACTGGTTGACAATAATCATATAATACATTAGGAAGGCGACATAACAGCTTTACCTTGGAAACGTGATATGGTACAAACAAGTTCATGTTATGTTAGCCTTACCTCCAAAGTCTAATATTCAAGAGAGGGTAGTATTTCATAAATGTTCGCTTTTTTCCCAGTAAGGCAAAATTGATTGTGTGTGGAGATTAATGAGAAACTGCTTCCTTCTCTCTTAACAATTTTAATATTGAAAAACCTGCCATTTGGGCCCAGTGTGGTAGCTTAATGGCTAAATCCTCACTTTGCATGTGCAGAAATCTCATATGGGTGCCAGTTGTGTCCCACTGTTCTACTTCCCTTCCAGCTCCCTGCTTGTGGTCTGGGAAAGGAGTAGGCGATGGTCCAAAGCCTGGAAGGCCTGTACCAATGTGGGAGACCTGAAAGAGGCTCCTGGTTCCTGGCTTTGGATCAGCTCAGCTCTGGCTGTTGTAGCTGCTTAGGGAGTGAACCAGCAAATGGAGGATCTTTCTCTCTGTCTCTCCTTCTCCCTATAAATTTCACCTTACAATCAAAAATAAATCTTTTTTAAAATTTGCTTATGTTTTTAAAATTTAGTAGGAAAGGCTTAGAAGCAACAACAGGGTTTTTTTGCCAATAATAATAAGGGAATAATAAGAAAATATAATAAATACTTGGTGGACTGAAGCGAAAACAGAGACAGATGGCACAAGTGGAGCCCAGCAAGAAGAGTTTCCTCCCTTCAAACTTTTGCCCTGCTTAAGCTATCACTGCCATCTTAAGGCTGTTTGTGTGTCTGAGTTTGAGCCTTTGAAAATAGATTTCTATGTATGTGGAACCAAAACTTGTCTTCGTGTTCACTCGAAGATGCTCAGCTAGGATGAATACAATCCATGTAGCACATGTGTGTGTTACAAAAATTAAAGTGCCAAAAAGGAAGCTATCAAGAGAAAAAGGACTCCTTCCTATGTTCTAGTTCCCTCGTTCTTCTCCAAAGGAATCACAGCTACTCCAATCTTTCTGTGTGCATTTTCCAGAAACATCTTATGCAAAAAACCACCACATTAAAAATGTGTGTCATCCATCTTTTGCACTTTGTTTTTATAGTTTATAAAGTGTTATATATTTATGTATCTATACATATTGTGTAGTTACCATGTATCCAATATATATTTACTTTTACGTGTTAGAGGATATTCCAGCTTGGTGAATGTATTTCTAAATAGATTCCTATCATTCCTAGAGAGGTGAAAGTACACACCACAGCTTATGGGGTGTGTGAACATGTGTTTTGTCCTTTAGGTTTTTTTGTTGCATTGAATGCTCTAAGAGAAAAAATGTGCTAAAGATGAATTTTAATGCATATGGTTTAATGCATTTTTTGAGATTGTATCTATAGGATAAATTCTCAGAAATGGAAACGTTGGGTGATTTGCAATTTTGATAGAAACTGCCAAATTTTTCTTTACTAAAGTTACAGGGACTTATTCTCCTGACAGTGGTGATTATTCACCCAACATTTTAGCAACATTTGAGGTACTATCAAAATTTAACAGGCTAATAAAAGAAGCAATTGCATTTCAATGAATCAAATAACGCTCTGAGTAATGCAGAGAGGAAGTGACTACTACAAATCCTGGAACAACTGATTGTCTGTTTGACACACACACAAAGAAATAAAATACATTACAAATTTACGAAAGGCAAAACTAGAAATTCTGGATGGAGATATGGGAACCATCTTTCTGATTTCAAAGTAGGGAATAATTTTTTTTTCAAGATTTATTTATTTTTAGTGAAAGGCAGATTTAAAGAGAGGAGAGACAAAAAGTTCTATATCAGAAAATTACTGACACAGATCTTCTTTTATTTATTATTTTATTTATTTATTTTATGCATTTATTTTACCTAGGAGGTCCTTTTATTCTAGCAGATTAGGGGTGAGATTGGGGGCAGAGTAAGAGAGAACAAAAGTGGAGCATTTCTGCCTGCCAAGGTGGCAAGAGGGGGCTTCAAGGGAACGGGAAGCAGGGGGACAAAGTGAAGAAGAACAGGAGACGGGCTAGGCGGGGAAAGAGGCAGCACACCCGGGGGAGAGACACACACCGAGTGCGCCTGTTCTGCGACATGGATCTTCCAGTCGCAATGGTCAGAAATGAGCTGAGCTGATCCGGAGCCAGGAGCTTCTTCTGTATTTTCCACGAAGGTACAGGCTCCCCAGGCACTGAGCCATCCTCTGCTGCTTTTCTAGGCTAAAAGCAGGGAGTTCAATGGGAAATGGAGAAGCTGGAACATAAGCTGGCACCCACTTGGGATCCTGGACCATGCAAGCCAAGGATTTAGCCACTAGGCCATCATCCTGGGCCCAGAGAAATAAATTTTTTTTAATAAGACTTCAAATGTACTACTCACAAAAGATTAGTAAGTTTGGTTTTATTAAAATAAAGAATATAAAATCATCAACAGTTATTATGAAGAAGTGAAAAGTGCAAAATGCAGAAGATATTACAACATTTAATAATCAACAAAGTTTACTATCCGTACTACATAAAGAACTTCTGCAGCTCAAAGAAAAGATAACCCAGTTTGGAAAGGCATTTTAAAAAGATGCAGTTCATTGGAGAGGCAACATGAAGGTTACTTGTGAAAAAAACTTAAGAAAACACAAATTAAGATATCAATGCACACCATCTTACTCTCTGACAATATCACATGTCGGCAAACTTTCACATGGCTAGTCGGAGTTGTTGGCAACTACTTTAGAGGATGGTTTGGGATCATTATTCACTATCCCATATGATCCCTGATATGTGTTTGTTAAGAACCTAGTTTTATGCCCTATAGAAAACCTCACATTCAGGGAATATACACAGCAAAACTAATTATAATAGCAAAGAAGTACAAACACCCTATCGTGCACTGACTAAGAAATGAATCACTGTGTTTATACTCATGTAATGGAATATTACGCAGAAATTACAACAAGCAAGAATCTGGATCTGGAAGTATAACTCAGAGTGTAAGATTTACACAAGAGAGGGACACAGGAATGGGGCAGAGCCTCTCAAATACTTGACTTGCTTGAGCTTGTTTCGTGGGTGCTCCAGGAGACACTGAGCAATACTGTACTCAGAAGAGACCACACCACACCAAAAGAGGAAAGCTATAAGAAACCAGTCTGGGTCAGACATCTGAATGAAGATGTTGCTTGAGCATGAAGGATTCTCCCACTCTCTCTTGTCCACACCTTGGACATTTCACAGCCCCTGCTCTAAGAACCTTGGTAAACTGCTTCTCAAGGAAGCAGCTTCTTTAGGGAAGGGTGCCTTCCCACTTTCTCTTTCACTCTGTACTAACTGAGCTTTCCTTTGAGCAACTACTGCTTGACACTGTTTTTATTTACAATATCCCTTAGGTCAATAGATGTTAGTCAATATGGCTTCACTTACTATTTTTTTTCTGTCTATGGTCTTGCAGTTTATTGGCATGAATTATTAATTATTTCCTAGGTTATACTGTTGTCACCTTTTTTTTCTCCACATTTTATTATTATTGCTATTGTTTTACGATACAGTTCCATATTCCCTTATCCCCTCCCCAATTCCCTCCCCCCCCCCCAGTTCCTTTATATCATTACTAACATATAGTTCTTCATACTCAGTCATATGATCATCATTGCGGGCATGGACAATAGCAGAGAGTCCAGAATCCTATTGTCAAAATATAATATAAACAGTTTCACTGTAAGTCCATCTTTGTCTTGAAACAGAGATGCCGATCACACTGCATCCTCACATCTGGTTGTTAGTCTCCATTACATAACTACTGTACATTCCCTTAAATGAAAAGTCATGATACAAAATCAACAATAGAAAGAAAAATAGAAATTTACAATGCCATGAAGTTAAATGACATGTTACTAGATATGACAGTCTCCATTACACAACTACTATACATTCCCTTAAATGAAGAGCTGCAATACAAAATCAACTTCCGGGAGAAAAAAGAAATTAACAACAGCAAGAAGTTAAACAACATGTTATTAAATGTATAACGTGTAGCTGAAGAAGTGAAAATCAAGAACCTTCTTGAAGAAAATGATGCCACTGCATGATCTACGAGTCATTTAATGATTTAATCAGAAGAAAGTGTTTTGAAGAGATGAAACCAACAAAAAACAACAAAACCCATGTGATATAGTTTCCTCTGATCTTTATTGGAGTGTGTCTGCTCCCAACAATAAACAGATGGGTTTTGTTTTTTTAATCCAGTCTACTAATCTATGATGTTTGATTGAGCTTAAGCAATTTACATTTAGAGTTAAATATACCTAGGTGGTACTTTGGTCCTGTCATTTTAGGAATGGGTTGTTCATTGATTTAGTCTTCTGTTGTCATTTTACTGGGATGTTCTTCCCGTTTGCCTTTGGTTTTGGTAGGTGCTATTCCTCTTCTCTGTCAAGAGAACATCTTGAAGTATCATTTGTAGAGCAGGTTTGGAAGAGGCAAATTCTTTTAGCTTTTCTTTACTCTGGAAGAATTTTATTTCATTTTCAAAGATGAAAGAAAGCTTTGCTGGGTATGTTACCCTAGGCCGGCATTTTTTTTCTTTTAGAATCTGGAATATGTCACTCCATTCTCTTCTGGCCTGTAGAGTTTCCTGTGAGAGATCTCCTGTGAGCTTAATTGGCCTTCCTTTATATGTCAATTGATGTTTTTCACATGCACATTTAAGGATCTTTTCCTTATGTTCAACTGAAGAGAGCTTAATAATCATATGTCTTGGTGAAGATCGCTTTTGATCAAGCCTGTTGGGAGTTCTGTGGCCCTCCTGGATCTTGTTTCCCAATTCTTTCTCCAGATTAGGGAAATTTTCCTTGATTATTTCATTAAGTACATTTGCAAACTCAGCTTCTCTTTCTGCACCTTCCGGGACTCCCATAACTCTTATATTTGGCCTCTTAATAGTGTCTTTCAATTCTTGAATACTTTTTTTGGCCTGATCCAGCTCTGCTTCCAGCTTTTTGTTTGCTTCCCCCTGGTGACAGGAGATATCTGCCAATTCTGAGATTTTTTATTCTGCTTGCTTCATTCTATTTTGGAGACTCTCCACTGTACTTGTAATTTGCTCTACTGTGTTCTTAATTTCTGATATACCAGCCTTGATTTCCTTTACTGCTTCCTTAAATTCTTTGAACTCTTGCATTAACTTCTCATTTTTGACCAGAATCTTTGAAATGAGTCTTATGGATTATGTGTCCCCCATTTTCTCAATGTCTTCCTCAGTTAACTCTGAGGTTGGCATAGGGTTTTGCTCCTTTGCAGGGGAGTTTTCAGTAATATTCATTGTGCCTTTGTCTCTTCTTTTGCTCTTGATCATTGTACTTCTGGTTAGCAGTCTTCTTCTTGGGGCAGGTTTCTAAGCTGTGTCACTCACAGGTCTACAATGCGATTTTACTTATTGCAGTTGGTACACAACTTTTTGCTTGCAGCCACTTGTGCCACAACCTCCAGCAAGTTCCAGGTCTGGCTTCTTATGTCAGATATCCACTGTGGTCTCCACAGCCCAGCTCTTGGCTCACCACTCTTCACCTCCTGTGATACCGTGCTGAGGCTGCACTGTTGTCTCTGCAACCTTTCTCCCTCTTCTGGTTGGAGTGGGTTCCAGGATTAAAGAGACACCAGGTGTCCTATCTAGTTAGGTTGTTGGGGGCGCTGATCTTGTCGGAACTTGTTGGACGCTAGGTCTGGGTGCCACACGGACCTGTTTTGACCGGTACGATGCCACAGTCGGTATTATTTTCCTGCGTGACCTCAGCAAGTTCTTGCGAGCTCAGCACATGCGCAGTTCACTGTTGTCCCCTGCAGTCCCAAAGCTATTGCCACAGTGCGCAAAATGGCGCCAGACGTGCTACCACAACAGTTCTTGATCTGCTGGGTGTCAGATCCAAGGGCTAACCAGACCTACCCCAGATGGAACCCGTAGAATGCCATGTCGTTGCAGTTCACTGAGTCAGAAATGAGCTCACTCCCCGCTCAGAGCATGCTCAGTCCTTTCCCTTGCCCTTTCCTCCTTAGGCAAAACGGCGAACACTTCAGCTCTAGGGGGCTGACTGGGCTATGAAATCCTCGCTGTTCTCGCACTACCCGCCTGGGACCTGCTGCTCTGTCTCTGCTCCTGGTCAAATCAAACGGACCAGCAGGACAGATAGTTCCCCGTCTGGGTTCACCTCCCAAACTCCCAGTGAAAGTCCCTTCCCACCTGGTTGCTGGTGGAGTTCCCGCTGCCGGTGGAGTTTAGATTGCCGTGCTGGAATATCATTCACTGCAACACCACACCGCTGTGCCCGCTGCTTTCCTGTGTCTGTCAGTCTCCAAGTACTCCTCTGCTGTTGTTCTGTGCTTTCATATTTCCTGAAATATGTCCTCTCTGCTTCATTCTGGTTAAATGCTTCTCCGTCCGTTTAAATGTGTCCTTACCCTATTCCGCCATCTTGATTCCTTCACTTACTATTGATTAATACATAATAGATCTGGGGTATATAGAATGTGATATTTCGATTTCTATATGTATTGTGTAATGACCAGATGAGGGTAACAGCATATCCATAACAATAAAAATGATCATTTCTTTGCAGTGAGATCATTCAAAACTGTCTCTTCAAGTCAATATGGCTTTAAATTGTGTAGTAGATGCTAATTTCAGACAAGTTCCTTCTCTCTACTTTCAGTTTGCTCAACCTTGTTTTTGTCACTATGGTGAAAATTAATGCAGAGTGCATGTACAGCTCTTGGAAAAATTCTGGCTCATAGAGAGTACTCCACATTAGCTGTTAACTTTGAAGGGGACAGGAATTTGAGGGATCAAAAGAAAATAAAGGCATGAAATTTAAAATCGGATGTTGAAAATGCAAGAGAACATATGAAGCGAGGGCAACTGGATGGATATGGCAGGCAGGAAGTGTGGAAGAAAGCAAGATGTGCCAGGATGACTATAACCACTCTGGGACAGAAGATGTGGGAAAAATGAGGACTGGCAGAAAATGAGGAAGAATCTTAGATAACATGAGGAGAAGCAGCGGAAGATGAAGCTGAGAAGTTAGGGGCTTGGCATGAGAAAGTTGCAGGGATGGGTAGCATTCTCAAAAGAATGTTTAGAAGTTGGCGCTGTGATGATTCTTGGGCACCTGCCACCAATGTGGCAGACCCAGAAGAAACTGCTGGCTCCTGTCTTTGTCTTGGTCCAGCCCTAGTTGTTCTGATTATTTGAGAAGCAAGCCAGTGAATGCGAGATCTCTGTCTCTCTTTCTGTCTCTCTCTCTCTCCCCTCCCTGTGTGTCTCCTCATCTCTGTAACTTACAGGGTTTTATAAACTTTCAATCAGCTTTTAGCCTCTGATAGCATTCCCCCAAATGCAGCAATGACTGTTGAACAAGTAGAGCTAAGCACAACTCTTGTAGCACAGAGGCAGGGCAGGCAGGGATAGTCACTCAGGACCCTCATAAGCAAAGGCTCTAAGAGATGTGGGCTGGCTCCTTTCCTCAAGGCTCCTTCTCGCAGGAGGTCTGTCATGATACTAGTACAAGTGCTCACACCACATAATGTGAATATTATAGAAATGCCTCGAGGTTATAAGTTTTGTCCTACTTTGGAGATTGCCCAGTGTAAGCACTGACAATTAAGGCAGAAATATGTTTTCCTTGGTGTAATTTCACAGCTTTTTAAAAAAATTTTCTGCAACTCTGTTATTAGATCTTTTTAAAGAAGAAAATCTCTGAACACACTTTACTGTTAAAATCACCCAACTCCAATGCTTGAATCAATTATTTGACAGCTGCATGAGACTATGAAATAAACACCTTGGGGCAAGCATGTCATAACTGCTTTATCTGCTCAGAGCTGAGAACAGAACACTCTGTGTTTCTACTTCACTCATAGGGGGTGCTGCTAAGTGTTGAATGCATGTCGAATTTTGAATGAAAATATGGCTGAATGGACCCTCCCAAGAACCATGATATGCTTTAGTGTGTCTGATGCAAGTTGTAAAAATATGGCATTCTTCAATCTCACGTGGGGTGCTTTTTCTCCTCCTTGCAGGTAAAGGTTGTTTCACAATATGAGGAAGGTAAAACAGATTATTATTTACTTCTCATTAATTAAAGTGGCAGAATCAGAAAGGACCAGCTCTCTCTTTGAAGTAGATCAGTTCTTTTAAGTTAGATCAGATTTCACATCAATTAAAAATACTACCTTAAGCATACCTGGAAACACACATCATTTTCAAAAACACTGAAAGACTTGGCGACTCTGTGAGAGATTCTCTCAGCAGAGCAGATGTTCTGATTTGTCTCAAAGATTCCTGGTAGGACGTCCAAAGAGAAATTCACATTTTTCAGTCCTTGGCCCATCAGGCACATGGCATTTTTCCATGATTAAAAATCCTCAAAAGAAAAAAAAAAGCAGTAACAACGAAAACCCATTCCTTCACATAAGGAATCTGAATCCAGGTAATAAATAACATACTTGTATTTCACTCAACATTTTCAAAGTTTTCATGAGGAAACTTCTTCACTGTTCTTTGGGTTCCTTGTCAGATTTCTTGTACTCAAATATAGTTGTAGATCATACTGTATGTCGAAGACCCATACACACTCCCTTTCTATTTTCCATCAGCACTGGGTACTCACTCCAAAGACTTGTAGTTGGTGCCCTGTAGGAAAATCTTCCTCAGCCTGGACTGGTTTCCTCTGGCTCTTTTCTTTCCAGATCAAGGACACCAGATTCTTTTGCACCAAGGAAACCACTAAATGGTGATTATTTGGCACAGTGGTTAAGACATCCACATGCTGTAGAAATGTGCCTGGGTTCAAGACCTGGATCCACTTAGGATTCCAGCATCTTGTTACATGCACGCTAGGAGGAAAGTGATGGTTCCAGTGTTTGGTTCCCTCCCATCCACACAGACACCACAAAAAGCTTTGGGCTCCTGGCTCCACTCAGGCTATTACAGACATTAGAGAGGTGAACAGGCAGATCATCTTTCAAATAAAGACATTTAAAATCAATTGTTTCTTTTTAAAAATAAAGGATCCTACAATTTGCATAAAGGCTGCCTTATGTCAAAGAGAACATATGATATAGATTCTTTTGGGATTGACTTATTTCACTGAGCATAATGGTCTCTAGTTGGGACCATCTAGTTGCAAATGGCATAATTTCATTCTTTTTAATGGCTGAGTAATATTCCATGGAGTAGATGTATCACAATTTCTTTAACCACTCCTCTTTGGATGGGCATCTGGATTGCTTTCATTTCTTTGCTATTGTAGATTGTTCTGCTGTGAATATAGGTTTACAGATCCCCTTCTCATAAGCAGTTTTCATTTCCTTTGGAGCAGAATAGTTGGGATATATGGCAGGTTATTAGGGTTATATAGTAGGTTTATTTGGAGTTCTCTAAGCACTTTCCATACTGATTTCCACAGTGGTGGTACTAGCCTACACTCGCACAAGCAGCAAAGGAAAGTGAGGGATATCATGCCACAAGGTGTTGTTAGTAGAGTTCTGATGTAAGGCAGCCTTAATACAAACTGTAAGATAAATAACTAAGACTAAGGGTTTTGATGTTTTTGTTTTTATTTTAATTCCATATTTCTTCCAAATAGTTTCTTATCTCTTATCAAATTCTTTACTGACTTGTAGATCATACAGTAGCATCATTTTACCCAAGAAGCTTTTGTGTGTTCTTTTTCATTTCTTCATCGATCGATACAGTAGCTATTCAGTAGCATGTTGTCTAACTCCATGGTGCTGTATATGGTTTATTTTAACTTCATTCCTGCTGTTGACTTTGTTACAAGGCTTCTCATTTAAGGGAATGTATAGTGATGACATAATAGAGACTATCGTATCCAGATGTGAAGACACATGCAGTATGCACCTCTAATTCCACATCAAAGATGGACTCCCAATGAAATTGTTAGATATATATTTTGACAATAGAATGCTGGACTGTCCGGCGTTGTCTGTGCCAGCGATGTCAGGACACCTATAACACACTGATGGACTTATGACAGCTTATGAAAGACTACACTATTGTAATAATATGGGGGAAAATCAGTTGGGGGGATTGGGAACTTGGGAAGAGTGTAGGGAAATCCCAGATCCTATGGAACTGTACCATAAAATTAAAAAAAAAAAGATTAAAAATGAAAGGATCCACTAAGATAGGGTTCTGGGAAAGCCGACAGTTCCTAGAGTGTGGTCCTCTGGTTCTGACTCCTCTTTGCCTGCTAAGGCCTCTGCCTCTGCTTTGGGTTCTGGAAGAGGCATGAAATACACACTTCTTCCCATTCAGTGATTTCATCTCAACAAAAGCCATATGCCCCCAAAGACAATTTGGGCTCTTTCCTCCAGGCACAAACACTTAGGACAGGTTATTTTCTCACTTCTGCTGGGTGTGCATCTCTGAAGGTCCTGGAGCAGCCACCATCAATTGCCCAGGTCTGTACCTTCTGGAAAGCACCTATGGTGGCCCTCTTCTCAGCTACCGAACTCATTGGCTTAGAGAAGACCTAACAGCAGTACCATTATGTTTTATTTTCTTCTTTCAAACTGTGACCTTGACTCTTAATTTTTAAAAACCACTTCTGTCCAGTGCCAGAATTGTGGCATAATGAGTACTGGCATATCATATAGGTATCAGTTCATGTCAAGACCGCTCCACTGACAACCCAGCTCTATGCTAATGGTCTGGGGAAAGCAGTAACATATTGCCCAAGTGATTGGGTTCCTAACACTCACATGAGAGACCCAGATGAAGCTCCTGCCTCCTGGCTCCTGGCATTGGCCTAACTTAGCCTTGGCTACTGTGGCCACTTAGAGAGTGAACCAGCAGATAGAAGATTCTCTGTTTCTCCCTCTAACTCTGACATTTTTAAAGAGGAAAAACATTAGGTCACTTATTACAAAACATTCTTTATAAATCTTTAATGAAAATAATATCTTAAAACTTCCAGTTGCACCAATGTAGTATATTTTAGTGTCACTTGTAATACAGACAAAATTATCTGCTGACAACAGTCCTACCACTACCCACTTTCCTGTGACATTAAAATGCCAGGAAGAAGGTGCAGGAAGATCCCTATCTTTGGTGTTCAGGAAACATATCACAGGGCAAATGATGTCACACAGTGCTAAGAAATTCTAGAGAAGTCTGGCAAATACAAGTAAATGAGAAGTTCAGCTCCTCTCACACATCCCAAGCATATCGGCAGCACACACAAGACAGTGAGAGCTACCCTATGCTTCTGTCAACACCACAGCAGCAGGAGATGGAAGAAAACTGAACTTTGTGTGTCTTGAGTGATGGAGCATTCAAGACCAATTTTAACTGCCTTATTAAGAGGAATGGTCCAAGGCCTAATTTCCCAAGTCCTCACTGATGACCACTTACCTTTTTAGAGTAAAGACAATCATCCCAAATCTGGGTTGGGAGCTAAAATGAATGTGTTCATTCTTTCAGGTTTCCAGGTGCAGAGTAATTAGAAATAAGGCATACTGGTTGATCCAAGGTGACCCTCATTATCTTTATTGAAAACACAGATGAGAGGGCATTGGAAGCTAATGCACAAGAAGAGCCTGTTTCCAGGCCAGGACAGTGTTTTGAGATAAACTAAGAGCTGAAAAAGGCCATGACCCGTATATTACCTGTATTTAATTTTCTCACAGTTGCAAAACTTTAAATCCTTTCCACCCTAACCCAGAATTTATTATGGTGTAGTGGTTAAAACTCTAGGATCAATGTTTCAAGTTGACATTCCACATTTTCTATTTCCTAGATATGGAATAATGGGGATGTTATTTAAACGAAGCATCAATCTCTTCACCTGTAAAATGGGAACGATAAAACTTTCCTTGTGAGGTTTAAATCAGTGCACCTAAAGTGCTTAGACCAGGGCTTGGCAACCAATAAGCACTTAGCAAATAGTATCAATTAGTTCTGTTATTTAAATTTCTTTTCCTTCCTTCCCTCCTTCCTTCCTTCCTTCCTTCCTTTCTCTCTCCTTACCTCCCTCCCTCTTTCCCTCCTTCCCTCCTTCCCTCTCTCCCTCCCTTTCCTTTTATTTGAAAGAGAAGAAAAGAGAGGGAAGAAGACAGGGAAGAGGGAGAGAGAAACTCCCTTCTTTGTAACATTACCATGTCTACAACAGCCGTATGTGGGTAAAGCCCAAGCTGGCAGCCGTCACTCAGACAGGGTCTCCAATACAAGCTGCTGGAACCCACCTGCTTGAGCACACTTCTTCCCAATATATACAACGGCAGAAAGCTATAGCTGTGAGCAGAGCTGGGACTTGACGCCGGGTACTCCAACATGGGGTAGAAACGTTTCAACTGGCTGCTTAAATGAAAGGTCAAACATCCACTCCTGCAATTCCTGCACAATTTATCTTGTATGGATTTTGCTGACTTTAGTGGATGTGGATCTGTATGATCTTTTCTTTGATTTTTAAACATATTTTATTTTTTTTTATTATACAGTTGCATAGGTTCTGAGGTTGCCTATGCCCTTCCCAAAGGTCCCCCCGCCCCCCACGCCTGCCCCATTGATTTCCTCTCTGGTTTTGCAATGGATGTCCTTCATGAACAATCTCAAGTCCATCATGCTGTTACTGGGGTGTTTTTCATGTTCAGGATCTGTCCATTTCCAACTCTTTCCTTTCTACCATCTCAGTTGTAACTCACATTGAGAGACCTTGGCATCTTGCATTTTGTAGTCCATCCAACCAATTTCATGTCTCCTAACAACTGAGGTACCAGAGCAGTCCCAATGGCATTAACTGTTCCCCAATAAAGAAAATGTCTAATTAGAAACTCTTAAGACTTCCCCTTCCAGAGCCAGATTCCTCCCCAAGGAGTGCCCTGTTATCTCAACCAATAATCACTGGCAGGGAGTTAATTAGATATCTTGGGAAATGAAATGCCAACCTTGCATTTTTCTGTTTTTTATAAGCACACATGGTCTACACGTCTTAGTTGGTGGCATACCAATAATGAGCCCTCCATGTTTCCTTTTCTGCATATTGAGATGCTACCACATCAACAAAGCTTTATTCATTGTGCTCTTTCAAGAACAAGCTTTCCCAACTTTTCACACACTTGGAGGGACTATTAATAATTCTGTAAGTTACCAGGTAACCAAAAATTATGAGAATCTGTGCTCCTTGAACAGAATGGCATAGTCTACACAAAAGCAGTTTAGGAAAATGGAATCTAAAGTCATATTCTAGATATCTTGATTCATGTCTTTTTATCTTGGCAGAAAGAAGTAATTCGAGCAACAACTACTTTGTTCAGGATTATTTTTCATTTATCAACATTCTCCCAGTGTTCCCCAATTCAGTCTCTCTGTGAGCTGAACCAGGGGCAGGTAGAAGAGTCTACAGGTATACAGGAAGGTCTTATCAATCAGTGCCTTCATGTTCAAGTCATTTTGGCTACAGCAGTTCTGGTGACTCTGTCTAAATGTAAGTTCAGCATTATCAGGCCATGGCCTAGAGAGTCACTCACTCATGGTTAATTTTGAGATCTGTACTCTGATGTTTTCTGATCTTAGAGAAGAGGTGGGGGAGGGGAAAAGGACTAAAACCAAACAATGTTTAGGACATCTTTTCAAATGTGGCTTAGAATATTCCATGTGCAGAACCCTATAATGAACTTGTGTTTAGCTTCCCTTTCAGGGGTCATCCTCCCGCATATGTGTCTTTGTCACTGCCAATCTGTCAGGAACAAGACTTAACCCCCTGACCATGGAGATGGATAGCTGAGAATTCCTGGATTCAGTTTTGCCTAAAGCTGGACAGACTGCCATAGATGTTGACACTTCTTTTTTTTTTTTAAGCACATTATATCACATGCATCTAAAAGAGTCCTAGACAAATAGAGGAGCTATTATAACTTTTTCCAAATAAGCCATGGCCCAAGAAGAAACTTACCTCACTTGAAAGTAACAAGGTTGGTATTTAAGTTCAAACAGCTTGGGATGGAGGTTGTGTTGTGCTAGGTTTTAAGCTGCAGCTTGGGATGCCAACATCACACCTTAGAAGACTGTTTTGAACCCTGGCTGCTGTACCTCAATCCAGCTTCCTACTACCAAACCTGAGGAGACAGTGCATGACAACTCCTGACTTCAGCTTGGTCCAGTCCTGGGTTCCTTAAGGCATTTAGGAGGTGATCAAGTAAGTAAAGGATCTCTCTTATTCTTTCAAATATAAAACATTTGGAGGTTGTTTAAACATTGGGAGATCTGTTGTTTACACTCTGGAGTTTCCTTGGAAGGGCAGAAGATGAATTATTTCTAGATGTCTTAATTCTCCAGAAGTGCTGTGACAGATTTGCTGTGGCTTTCAGCTTTGGTGGAACTCACACAAGCCTGATGAGATAGGCTAACAAACGGCTTTGGACCAGACCCAAGCTGTTTGTTACCCTGGGCAGCTTGGACAAGCAGGGAGCATGGGGACCAGTGGAACTCTAAATTCCAGCTACAAGGCAAGTAGATGCAGCTCTTTTTTGAATGGGATGAACACAGGACTCTAACAATTCTCCTAAGAACACCCAGCTTCATACAAAACAGACAGTTCAGGTCAGACTGGGAGGTACAGAGGGGCAAGCAGAAACTTCAGAGGAAAATCAAGGTCTCTGGACATCCCGAAGCCCAGAGTTTCTGGTTGTGGGGAGAGGAACTAGAACACAATGGCTACAGTCGTGGGTAACAGCATGCAGCCATGGACAGTATCAGAAACACTGGAAAATTCAGTGGGGTGATGAACTCACACATCCACTCATTGCCTCCTCAGGTCAGCTGATGTGAGACAGCATTGTGCTGAGCGTCGGCATTCAGCGATCAAGATGGGGTTCCCATCTTTGGGATGTAACAGTTGTGGACTGTTTATGACAATCACTGGGTGTGTATGAGAGCGAGCAAGCAAGAGAGAATATGAATCTAAGGCTCACTTTAAGGCTGTCAGCACCATCACTGATGCTGACAGAGATCTAATTTTTTAAGACCTATACAAATGACAAATTCGAGAAAGAGCAAAGCCTATGTTACCTACATCTGTGTCAGAGGATTTTTTAAAATTTTTTCTTGTTGAGCCTGGTACCCTAGTCTAGTGGCTAAAGTCCTCACTTTGCATGTGCCAGGATCCTATATGGGCACCGATTTGTGTCCTGGCCGCTCCACTTCCCATCAAGCTCCCTGCTTGCAGCCAGGGAAAGCAGTAGAGAACAGCCCAAAGCCTTGGAACCCTGCACCCGTGTGGGAGACCCGAAAGAAGCTCCTGACTCCTGGATTCAATTCAGCTCCGCTCCAGTCATTGTGGCCACATGGGGAGTGAACCAGCAAATGAAGGATCTTTCTCTCTGTCTCTCCTTCTCTCTGTAAATCTGCCTTTCCAATAAAAATAAATAAATCTTTAAAATATATATTTACACATTTATTTTCAAATCTTGGTTTACAATAAAACTTTTCTTCTCAGTTCACCCCTTGCCTCTCTGTACTTCAAAAAAAATAAAAACATCTTTCTAAAAACACCGCTTTATTTTGGTATTTTTGAAATTTTTACTTTTGTAAAACATTTCATTATTTGAAATGCATAGTTACAGAGAGAGAGACACACAATTTTCCATCTGTTGAGTTACTCCCTCGATGAATACAATAAACCAGCACTGGGCCAGATCAAAGACAGGGTGCAGAGCCACATGGCTGCAGGGCTTCCAAACACTTGGGCCATCCTCCATTGCTTTCCTAGACCATTAACAGGATGCTGGATTAAAGCGAAACAGGTAGGATGTGAACCAACAGCCATATGGGATGCCAATCTTAAATGTGGTGACTTTACCCACTCACACCACTGGCCTGTGAGGGGATACTTTCGTGCCTCATAGAAAGCCTGAGGGGTGAGGACAGGATGATAGAGGTCTACAGGGAGTTAGAATTGAGCCCACAGAGAATAGACACCTCAAAAATGGAAGCTGGGGAGATATTGTAGAGACCATGGCCTCTCCTCCTTCCCCAGGGTGGCACCTCATGATGAGGCTCACTCCAATTTGAATTTGGTATTCAATTGGAGCCTGATAAAGCCACAAGAGCAGGGCACAGGCAGGAGTCAGTCCTTCTGAGCTACTGACTAATTGCTCACACTGTACACTGTTTTACAGATCACAGCAATGGTTTGCATGGATATTATTTTACATATCTCAGCAACTCTGAGAGGCAGTTGGTGGCTATTATTTTTGCCATGTGGAAAATGAGGCTTATGGAGTAAACTGACTTTTGCTCACGCAAAAGTGCTTACTACCACCCACATGGCAGGTAAGGGAGTTAATTGAGCTTCAGTCTTTTCAGGTAAAATTCAAGCCTTCCATTTAACTGTGTCATTATTCCCGCTCTTGCCTGGGAGGCTCTGCCATGGCAAGAGGCTAAGATCAAGAGTCATGGGCCAAGGGCTACCCAGGGTGAAGCCACTGCTGAACACAGCGTGTCCCAGGAGCTTGAAAGAAGTACAACAACTTCTTTTCCTCACCTAATAACTGAATAAGTTGAATACTTCCTTGGAAAGAGGTTACTCTGAAGCTGTATGAAGTTGCTGTGCAGTGACAGTCCTATCATAGGCAATCATCACTTTCCAGTCCAGATTCGCACCTGGCCGACCTCACTCCTCAGTCATAGTGTTGTGCTTTACATACCTCTGACTAAGGCCTTCTTTGTGGTACACTGGGTTAAGTCACCACTTGGGATGCTGGCATGTCATCTCAAAATAAAAATTCAAATCCAAGTTGCTATGTTTCCTATCCAAATTCTTGTTAATGTGCCTGGGAAGGCAGCAGATGAGGGCTCAAGTATTTGGCTTACTACCACCCACATGGCAGGCCAAAATAAATTTCCTGGCTCCTGGTTTTGTCCTGCCACAGTCCTAGCTATCTTTCGCATTTTTTGAGTAAACCATTGGGTAGAAAGTCTATCTTCTTTGTCACTTTGCCTTTGAGGTAAAATAAATAAATATTAAAAAAATAAAACCTCCCCAGAATGTTCCTACAAGTATTAGCAAGGTCATAGTATCACAGATGTGGAAACTGAGGCATAGAGAGGTTAGGTAACATGCATAAGGTCATGCAGATGGCTAGTAGGACAGGGAGAGGGCCTGGCTCCTTCTCCTGTGTTCCCACCCACACGACCCCAAAGCATTAAAGGCTTGAATAGAAGAAAATTCCAGTTAGAGCAAGAACAAGCATTCATCCAACAATGTTGTTACAAGATTTGTCTCAATCTATCTGAAATAACTGGAAAATGGACGATTCATTAACAGCCAACATTACCATTCATCACACAGGGTTCATGACCACTGTAAGTTGTTCAGAGAGACCTCATTCCTACTCTGTAGATAAGTTCTCTTTGTTACACTTTCTTATAAAACCTCATACTGGCAATTGCAGTTTGTAATTATACTCTCATTTATGATGTACTTAACATTTCCTTTTTTTTTTTTTTTTTCCACATCCCAGTACCCTGCCCTGGAAAAAACAAACAGAAACCCCAACTCAGTAAGTCTTTCTTGAATGAATGGATGAGTGAATGAAGCATTCCTTGCCGCCCTGGAGCCCTGCATTTTTTTTCTCCTCTTGGTGGGAGGAGAACATTCTTCTTTGTTTCTCCTCATGCCATCTTAGGACTCTCACGCATTTCCCACAGCTAATCTGCATGATGTTTACAGGTGCTTCTGAAATCCGCCTACTCCTGAGCTTCTAAACTCAGCTGAGCTATGTCTCTGAAATGTCAGCCTCTCCCGTTAAGTCCTGTTCTCAAAAGAAGTGAGACATTCAGACAAGGAAAGTTTTCAGTTCCTCTCTTCGTCGTGCCAATTGTATAATGAATCTGTGGGATTTAGTTTATTTCCAAATTTAAACCCTCTCTGAGTACAATGGAGGCTTCTAAACTCATCCCAGGGGATCTCCAACCCACTACTGACTTTTAAAGATTACAGATTTTTCTGAGTTTTGATGAGCGGTTGAGTGGGAACAGAAAGCTTCAGAAGACACATCGTGCAGTTTCTGTTCATCATAATCATTTTTTTCCTTTTGTCTAAATGTAGTTCTTTAGAATTAGTACTTTATTTCTCCTCCTCTGATCATACTCTTCAGAGACAAATGTTTTTCCAGCTTGTCAAAGTAGTTATTTTATTTCATGTTGCTCATAAAAGAGGCATAATACCTTTAAATCTTTTCTGGCTTCCTTGGTGCACAGATTTCCTTAATAGCCACCTGTGTTCTTTGCTCCCTTAACCTTTGTATTTTAATTTGTTTCCTTTTGAAATTACCTTATTCACTAGCATGAACAAATTTGAGTCTTAATCCATATTGGCTATGCTACCTTAATTTTTTTTTTAATCTGAAAAAATGGGTTACATATTTCTCAATCTAAGTAGTTGGGCTGGATCCTGTAGGAAGGATTTGCCCCACTGTCCTGTGCCCTAGCCCCACCCCCTGCAAGGGATACAACAAGAGCATCTACAGGGAGAACCTCAAAAAAGAACCACAAGTAGCCAAAAGCCAGTAAAATAAATCCCAATTGGAGTAGCTCTATTCATTCCTCAGTCTCTTTCCTACCCTTGCAGGTACTGGAGGCTGTTTTAGGAGGTAAGAAGCAACTCAAGGTGGAGAGAAAATGACAGGTAGGCTGCTTCAGCCAGCTCCCCACACTGCTCCACAGAATGCATGCACCAAACCTAATACTGGCCAGACAGAAAGGCTTCAAACTGGATGAGAAATTGAAGCTTGGATATTAAAATGGACAATTCAAGCTATGTTCTCAATTTGTTATTCAACAATGGGGCCAGACCGATGTCAGCATTCAAGATATTTTTGATGTTTAGAAAGGGCATATGGCACAAATTCTGTCTTCAGTGGCATAAGGCAGCACCCTGTATCAAATATATTTGCAACAACATATATTGGTATTCACACAATATAAATGAATGACCACAAAGGGCTTCACATCAGTTTGGAATTACCACTCATTAAAACAAACTTCCAAAAAGTTTCAACTTCTAAAGCTCTGCAGACTTCAGTAGTGCACATAAGGGATAGAGGAAAGACTCTTGACAGTAAGAATGCTTATTGATGCCTGAGAGGGAGCTGAGAACATAAAGAATCTCCCACCACATCATCTGAGGACAGGAAAGCTAACAGAATGGGCTGGAAGGAAGGAATATGGTACAAAACGTTTTCTGCTTCAACCAACTCAAACAACTCTTCGAGTTAGTTGCATAGATAAATGAGCTTTATGTCATCTGTGCTTTTTCTTTTTGGACACCAGGTGACACATAAATGTTAACTGTCTTCCCATTTCCACCAAGTCCTTCTGCTTTTTCGTAAACACTAGCACATGTGCAGACAAAGGGCACTTGTTCCCCCAGAGGGGAGCTTAATAAAGCTTAAGCTTTAGCACCTCACTTTGCTGGGGTCTTTCCCAAGGAGGCAGAAAGGAAAGAGCAACTGGAGCCTTGAGCCTGTACAAGAAGCACAGCCATTGCCCAGCTTTCACTCTCTGAGAACTGGAGACAAGGGACTGTGGCTGGGGCAGAGGGAAAACACGGTCACTAGCCCACGCTGCATACAGGTATCACCTTCCCCTCATGGGTCTCTTCCTTCATGTACACTCTGCATTTGTCCCCAAGGAAAACTTGAACTTCAATTCTCTCCCTATGAAACCCACTTACACTGCCTCTGGGACTTCATGGGTAGAACAGTGGGACTTGGGAGGAGGATCAAGGGCAGAAAGTGTATGGTACAACTGGTCCAATTTGGCAGCCTCCATGGGTCCCTGTTTTAGGATTAAAGGGCCAATACTTTTTAAGGGTTTGGATGCCCTCAAGGAGTACCACCTGAGCAAGAATCTACAGAGGAAATTACAGATGCATCCTTACTAAAACAAGGCATGATTCAAAACTCCTCTATATGGCAAGTAACATTTTTGTTGAGACAAAAATTATCTACTAATGCTATAGAATTGTATGGCCAAGGATTTAACCTAGCAGTTAGGACACCATTTGGGATACAAAGAATCATAAATAAGAATGCTTGGGTTTGAATCTTGGCTCTTAGCTCCACTCCCAATTTCAGTTCCCTAGTAATGTACACCTAGGTAACGCCAGATGATGGCTCAGAGTTGGGTCCCTGCCAACCATGAGGGAGACCCAGATTGAGTGCTCCACTACTAGCTCTGTGTGACCCAATTATGATGCTGTAGACATTTGGGAATAAATCCAAAAAAAATCAAAGATTTCTCCTTCCTTCTCTTTATATATCTCAAATAAGTAAAATAAATTGACAAAAATAAAAAGGGAGCAATGTGTATTTTTAAAAAGAGATTATGTTACAAAACTACTGTCATATAGACACAATAAAAATTATGATGCCAAATATGAAGAAAAACAGTATTACAGAAACATGTCAAGACAAACCTAAAGTCTGTTATCACTCTGGATTTTGTGAGGTTTGTGGCACATACCAACAAAAAGAGTGAATTTTGCTGCGTTTTCTTATTCAAAGTAACTACTCATGTGCATATTAACTGCATTTGTAATGTTTGACTCTATAGTAAACACTGTATCATTTCTTCAAAGAGGATCCTAAATCGTGTGAGTCTCATATCTTACAAACTCTGAGTATGTCCAACTTCCAATTTTTATAATCATTCACATACTATTGCATTTTAATTCTCTCACCTTTGCTGGTTGAGGGAGAAAAGATTGCCCAACAGGGAGCTGTTTCAGAGGCCAATCCATTTTGTAAAATGCAAGGCCCTGCTGTCACCATGGGCACCTTCCATGCACACCAGGGTGAAGGAGATGTTCAGGAGACTGGGAAAGTTTGCCAGAGCTCATTCCTTCAGAAGAGCCCCTTGTAGCTCAGGGAGCAAGTAACCATACTTCTCCTGATTTTTGGAGAAGAAATAAATAGGGTAAGAATTCCAGAAATAGTAACAATGAATATTCCACAAAGCTAATAAAACATGAAATTAAAAATTAGGACGTATTTCTTTGGGGGCAACTGTGAAGGCAAATAAACATGGACACATGTGGGAAGCATGGGTCAATCAAACTTGAATATGTAGAATGGAGTCTCGGTTGCCTCACCCTTACTTTTTCTCTATTCTCTCCCTTTATACTACCCTTACAATGAAAAATGGTTCAACATCAGCATGAGTTTTTAGCTGTATTTTTAATATTTTATATTTTGTTTATTTAATTTTAGTATTTATATCTCATATTATATTTATATTTTAGTATTTTTCTGTAAATGGGGATAGAGCAAGGGAGCATTTCACTGAACAGGGAGAAGAACTTTCTGAAATGGTTGGTTTTGGTGGAGATAGCTGTTGATGGGAAAGATGGGTGTAATAGGTTTTCTAAGGAGAGACAAGAAAGAAAGAAGAAAGCAGACTCATTCCTTGATTGGAAATAAAAAAGGGGATGGGGTATTGGTACAACAGTCAAGGATAGTTCATCTGGACAGATGCTCCAAGGAGGAGAGGGATAATGAACAGGATTTTCCTGAAGTTGTCTGTGTACAAAATGGACAGGTGGCAACACTGACTCTCTGCTGTGACACAGGTTAAGCACATGATCCAGTTTGGCTCATGTGAGTAATGCTTATGTAGAAAAAGTAATGATAACTCCCAAGTTATCATGGGGCAACAGTTGAGAATGGAGGACATTTATGGGGTTACTTGCTCAGAGCCCTCCTCACATTCTCATGAAAGCCACCCACTGCCTGGCTCTAAGTTTCCTTTGGTAGATGTCACCATTATACAGCAGCTTCTGCTGGAAATTGTTAGCTAGTGGAGGAGTGAAGACATAATCAAGGCAATCTGAACAGAATTGTCCCTGACAATTTAAAATCTAAAACCAACTTTGGCAGTTTGTTTTAGATGGCAAGTACTGTTACGATGTAAATTCCAGTAGCCATGTTCCTACATCCCATCTTGTACAGTCCACCTGTAGTGAGTGGGAATGAAGTCAAACACTCAGTCACTAGGATATGAGCACAAACGACAAGTGATGTTGGACCTCTGGGTCCAACATGTTTGGCTTACATGTCTCTCACTCCTACACATCATGTTTTGCGTTTTTGAAAAAGATTTACTTATTTTACTGGAAAGGCATATTGGATATACGGAGAGAAGGAGAGACAGAGAGGAAGATCTATCTGCTGGTTCGCTCCCCAAATGGCCGCAACGGCTCGAACTGTGCTGATCCGAAGCCAGGAGTCACGAGCTTTTTCCAGGTCTCCAACATGGATGCAGAGAACCCAGGGTTTGGGCTGTTCTCCGCTGCTTTCCCAGGCTACAAGCAGGGAGCTGGAAGGGAAGTGGAGTATCCAGGACATAAAACAGTGCACATATAGGATCCTGGCACTTGGCAAGGCAAGGATTTAGCTATTGAGCCATTGTACTAGGCCCCATTTTTTGTTCTATGATTTAATAAAGGCATACCTTTGCCTATACAAAAAAACCAAACTAGTTCAAGCCGGTTTGGGACTTGTTAGCAAAAAAAAAAAAAATCCTGTTTATTATGCAATCTTATTAAGATATCTAATTAACCGATCATCCAAACTTCCTTACCTAGCCCTTCTTTATAAACTAGGACTTATTTTTTTGTATTTTGCCTTGGAAAATGGAATACACTGAATATAATGCTTACTAATTTATTCATAGCCAACAATTCACGTATCAGTTATTAAGAGGAGAACTCAAAAAATCGCAGGCACAGTGACCCAAGAAAAGAGAATAGTTATTGTAGAAACCAAACATTTGAACTGAGTCATTTCACTTGGTAGGCTTTCCTTGAGGGCTAACTCTGCTTCAGGCCTGAGCATGGTGCTAGGATTATGAGACCCTAAGACAAGGGACCCCAATCCCTGCCCCTGACCAGCTTAACCCCCTGCAGGAGTAAGTCAGACCCTCTGCGAGTAATTTAGAGTGCCAGTGTGAGCCAATTAATGTAGAAGCTTAGGCATCTTTTTCTTTAGCTAACCACACATGTTCTGCAGGAGGTAAATGGTGCTCTCCCTCTACTAGCCCCACCCAAGATAATACAGCAAAAATTAGTTCCTTAAGTTCACCAAAAAAGAACACCCTATCATATTATTTCTTGCTTCTGTCAATTTTGGCTCCATTTCATTTAAAAAAAATAGTTGGTAAAGTTTGTGAAGTTCCACTTCCTTTTCTCTCCAGTCCAAGTAGTCTCTCATACTACTATGACAGGCTGGTAGAACCCAGCAAATTTCAAATACAGCCTGTCCCATGTGAGGAGTAACTGCACCAGCTGTACTCTCTGCTGCTCTTCCTTCATTGGGTTGAAATCTGGAAGCTATTCTGTTTGTCAAAGGCAGTAATGATGAAACAACACCCTCTCATCCCAAACACCAAGAAGAAGATGGAAAGGGAGAGAAAGGAGTCAAAATACAGAAAGCCAATAAATGGCCCCACATTGCAAATGACTCCGCATGGTTAAAATCTAGCAGGTCTGGGCAGTTTTCAGACACAAGACAGTAACATCTTAGAGCAGACAGACAAGCAATGGGAACAAAAAAAATGGGTAAATGGACAAGAGGAGAGAAGGTGTGCAGTGAGATACTATAAATACAGCCCACACTGGGAGTTTTCTCAGGTAGTCTTGAGTAAAGTGTGTCTTTGTGATATAGTTTCATTTTAAACCAGAATCTTAAAGAATGCTATCAGAATCCCATGCATATTATCTGCAGGTTTTTACACTCTAATATGTATCTCAGTTGCAGAGGACACTGTTGATTTTGCCCTGTAGATTCAACTATTCTTGGTTTTGCTTTCAAACCAGTTTTGAAGTATTTTTTCTTTTTCTTTCTTTCTTTTTTTTCATTACACTGCATTATGTGACACAGTTTCATAGGCTCTGGGATTCCCCCAACCCCTCCCCGTGCTCTCCCCCCATTGTGGATTCCTCCACCTTGTAGTTTTACAGATCAACTTAAGTCCAGATTCTTTCTTTGCAAACATATACCAAGCATAGAGTCCAGCATAGTATTTTTTCTTTTAAAAGACGCCATTTTCAATGTTTTCTCACTGCATAAAATTGGAGAATCTACAGAAGCACTAAAAACACTGCAAATCATGTGTTTAGGAATCAGCCATTCTTGTGCTATTGTTGAGTAATAACTGCTCTCTAACGTGTTGCCCTTCCGTTACACTGTTGGTTCACATCTTTCCAGCCCTGCTTTCTAGGTGCTGGTGCTGCTTCCTGTGATCCCAGTAATACTGAATCTACCTTTCTGACTTGCTGATTGCTAGCCCATCATGAAGTTGTCCCCCACAGAACTTGTACTTCAGGTGATTCCAGTTCTGGGGATGCTGCTTCAGTTCTTTATAATCAAACCTGTGCCCCACATTCAGAAGGATTTCTTGTTGACTTGTGATGTCCACAGATATGCCAACTTCCAGATTTTTAAAAATAAATGGTCAGTTGGATCTTCAAAGGGTTTGTGAGTTCAAGGTTCCTTTGTATTTCTTTTCTTGAGTCTATTTATCGCTCCTTTCATTTTTTTTCCATCTTTTTGAATTGATATCTTTGTGCAGGACTCTTTATAATATGTATTATACAAATTTTCCATTTTCTTTAAATTTGGTTATATATATTTTCATGTAATTCAATGTATTGATTTTCCCATAAAAATAATGATAGATATTTACTGAGTGCTTACTACAAATCAATTTCAACATTTTAAAATTTTCGAAGAGAAAGAGAAAAAAAACTGTCTCATTTGCCTGCAGTAGTGTGGGCTAGACTAGATGAAAGCCAGGATCTCAGTCTGGGCTTCCCATGTGGGTGGAAGGGATACAAGCACTTGAGCCATTACCTGGGAAGCTGGGATGGAGAACAAAACCAGAGCTTGAATCCAGGCAATGCAGACACAGGATGCAGGTATTTCAAGGGGCACTTTAGCCACGAGGCCAAACACCTGCTCTTTACTGCTTGTAATAAGCATTGTCTCTCCACTTTAATTCCATAAATCAAGTACTACGGTGATTTCTACTTTCATACTGATGTTTGGAGAGGCTAAGGGATTTGAGGGATTTGCCCAAGATGACACAACCAGTAAGAGGCACAACTATATTCCTTAGTGGTTGTACTAGCCTACCTTGCACTGACAGTAAAATGTCACATGTTCATAAAGCAAACTTCATGCAAAATACAAGATCAACAGCCCTTTCAATACTGTTTCTGCTACATTTCATGGGTGTTGATACTTTTGTTTTCATTTTCATTTCTTCAAAAGAAGTTTTTTCTTAGCAATTTCCTCACTGATTCATAGATCATACAGTAGCATTATTTTCTTTAAGAAGAGTTTTTTTTTCCTTTTTTCATTTCTTCAGCAACACATTGGCCATTCTGTAGCATATTATTAACTTTATGTGGTAAATTTTCTATTTTTCTTCCTGTTGTTCATTTTGTATTATAGCTTTTCATTTAAGGGAATGTATAGTAACTGTATAATATTCCAATATGAAGATACAATGCAATGTGCATCTCTACTTCCAAATCAAAAATGGACTCCAGATGAAACTGTTAAATATCTCTTGACAATAGGATGCTGGACTCTCTGACATTTCCCATACATATAGTGTCAGGATACACTTAAATAGAAGAATGATGGTCTTCTGACTGCTTTTGAAGGGCTATACTATTGTAATAATATAGGGAAAAATAGTGGGGGGAGGGATTTGGGGAAGGGAGAAAGGAAAATCCCAAAGCCTATGGAACTATATTGTAAAATAAAAAAATAAAAAATGTTTAAATAACCTTAAGAAAAGACCAAGCACTGTGATTAAAATCCACAAGCTAGTGCTGCGGGACTCACACAGTACTTTAAGTATACTATAAATGCTTATTAGTGCTTAGGTTTTGCCTCTGATGTATGTTCTATCACTTGACAGAATTTTTTACACTAGAGCCAGACTATTTTAATTATTATAAACCTATAACAATTTTGATAAGTCAGTGTACTTACGCATTTTTCTTGGATCTTCTCAGCTAACTTTTACCATATAAACTTTGGAATCACTTCATTATGTTGGGTGGAAAAGGTCTCTTGGGTTCAATATATACAATACATAAGTTAATTTTGGAGGATATTTTTCTACAATTAAACTTCTACCTAGTACTAAAGAAGGATATTCTCTGCATTCATGTCTTTTTGGAGCGTCTCAGAAAACTGATTATCACACAAACCCTGTATATTGCTTGGCTAGAGTGTTTCTAATTATTTCACATGTATGTTGTTATTATTACTGGAATTTCTTTATATTTTCTTGCCCAATTTCCCTGATGGCCTCTGAACCATTCCAGACCCAAGCAAGACTCTGGAGAAAGGAATCAATGAGCTACACAATCAGGGAATACTTCTCAACTCCTTTGTACATGGGCTAATGGTTATCGAGTAGATGTCATAGTATAAAATATTGCCCAAGTTTGTTTGGTGTAGAAATTTAAAAAGCATTCTTAGATTTTAGAGGAGCTACTATTTTACAAATGATGTATGGGGAATATGTGTTCAACTCTCATTTGTATCAATTTTGCCTGTTTTTCTTAATGGGCATTGATCATTATATTATAAAAGCACCTTCTTATTTCAAGGCATATATTTGTGGGCATGTAACTAGATGATATATTTTTATCTTTTGAATTACTGATACAACGAATTAAATAGAAATTTTAACAGTAAAATAACCCAATATTCCTACATAAATAACTATTTGACCCATTGATTTATTATGTTGTTAATACAGTGCTTTGCTCTATTTATTAATATTTCTTAGTTTATTAATATCTTTATTTACACTTTAAGTCAAAGTGAATATCCTTTCTTCTGTTGTTTTCTTTCTAGCTTCCCTTTGTTTCTTCATTCATTTCTTCCTTTCCTTTCTCAATCATGTTTTAATAGGAGTTAAACTAATATTAAGAAGTGATTAATTTAATCATTTGCCATGTTTTCTATGCTACACATACAGATTCTTCAAAATTATGTACATTTTTTATAACATCAACTGTTATACAGTGTTAAGAACTAGAGAAAAACATGTTGACTTTTACAAGCATTTTGATAAAATAAGTATATAGGGTTTTTTTAAATTTTTTTTAAAGATTTATTTTTATTATTTTTTTATTGGAAAGGCAGATATACAGAGAGGAGAGACAGAGAGGAAGATCTTCCGTCCGATGATTCACTCCCCAAGTGAGCACAACGGCCGATACTATGCCCATCCGCAGCCCATCCGAAGCCAGGAGCCTCTTCCGGGTCTCCCACGCGGGTGCAGGGTCCCAAAGCTTTGGGCTGTCCTTGACTGCTTTCCCGGGTCACAGGCAGGGAGCTGGAAGGGAAGCGGGGCTCGCCGAGATAGAACCGGTGCCCATATGGACCTTAACCACTGCGCCACCGCACCAGGCCCAAGTACATAGGTTTATTGGTAGCTTACATATACTTTACAAAACGTCAACTCTAATTAGATTTTCAAATATGCCCATTCCGAAATATATATTCCTTTTGTTATTAAAAACACCTGCTACTCATTTCTATTTTATATATTCATTTGCTCTTCTCTTTTTGTTCTTCCAAAAAAAAAAAATCTCCTCATTGTCAATTCCATTTCTTTATAGGTCATTAGTGGTGTTTTTCTGGATTTTTTTTTTTTATTTTTGTTTGTTAAAGAAGGAGGGAGAGCTAGCACCTGAAGCTCATATTGGTGGCAGTTATTGTACTGTATGCTCCACTTACAATCCAGCTTTCTGCTAACAACCTGGAAAAGAGGATGACCTAGATACTTGTGGCCCCTGCCCCCCAAGTGGGAGATGCAGAAGAAGCTCCTGGCCCCTGCCTGCAGTCTGATCCAGGGATGCTATTTTGACCATCTAAGAAGTGAATCAGGGGAGGGAAGCTTTTTCTTTCCACCTCTGATTTTCAAATAAATAAATAAATCTCTTCTTTTCTTTTTTGTAAAATAAGAGGCTTGTTGCCACTCCCCTTAGGTTTGTACTTTATCCCTCTTGTCTCATATAGAGACTTACTTTTCTTAAGTTCTTTTTAAATAAAAATAAAACTTAAAAAATAATAAAAATGGTTATTTATTTGATTATATTTCTGGCCAAATATCCTAAGTTTGGATTCTAAATATAGCTTATGGGTGAGAACTGCAAGCTTGGCAGATTACTTGATCTCAAATCCAATTTCATCATTGACTGTTTGTGTGACCTTGAGCAAGTCATTTGACCTTGCTGTATGTGCCTTAGTTTAAGTGTGAAAATAAGATAATAACGGAATCCACTTTTGGATTTCATAAGGGGATTAAATGAAATAATATATACAAAAATAATTATAGTTGTAATTGTTATGAAGTGCTAAGTAAATGTATTTATACTATTTTACAGTTTTATATCCATGCAGCTTTCCTATTGCCTCAGTTATTAGGTCCTTAATATTTCAATTACTTGTTATATTGCTTGTAGAGCAGTTCAAGAATTTGGCTTGGGCTTGGAGCGATGATGACTCAGTGGCTAAATCCTTGTGTAGGGTGTGTGTGCCAGGATCCTATATGGGTGCCATTTTATGTCCTACTGCTCCACTTCTCATGCAACATCCTACTTATGGCCTGGAAAAGCAATCAAGGATGACCCAAAACCTTGGAACCCTGCATTCACATGGGAGACCCAAAACAAGATCCTGGCTCCTGACTTCAGACTGGCTCAGCTCTGGACGTTGTGACCATTTAGGGAATGAACTAGTGGATGGAAGATCTTTGTCTCTCCTCTCTGTAAATCTGCCTTTCCAATAAAAATAAATAAATCATTAACAAAATGATTAGCTCATAAAATTTGTAGCAAGGTAGAGGAGAGGAATGATACTCAATAAAAATTACTAGGGCGCATGCGTGTGGTGTGTGTGTGATCACAGCTTTCAAATTAGAACATAGGAATCTGATGCTTGTTTCTCTCTTATCCAATCCTGCATTGTTTCAATTCTATGCTGTCCTAACATTTCTTAGGATGCATTTTATCTTTGGAACACATACAGAGTTCCACCACTTTTTTGATCTTCAACACCTGCTTGGCACTCCTCCAAAAAGCAGTTTACTAAAGACAGGAAGAAGACATTGTGGAATTCCTTAGGCCCTAAACAGAGATTCTAGCATATTCACAGATGCATTTTGTTTTGAGAGAGAGGAATTTTTTTTTTCTTTAGAAATCTTTCTTCTGAAGCTTCTGTTTGGATGCATTTCTGATGAAAAACTTTAAAAACAGCTGAAGAACTGAACAACATGTGGCTGAGTGTTGAACGACCAATTCATTTAAGAGATAGCTGAAGTGGCCGAGTCTGAATTTTCTCAGCTAAAATACCTTTCTTCTTGGTCTCCTTCTTTTCTTCTGTTAAGGGCTTTGTTCTGAATTTTGGCCATTCACTTTTAACCACATGGGGAATTCTAAAACATGTCAATGTCATGTCTCATCATGGCCAAATGAATCAGTACTTTGTTAGATTTGGGGGACTGCAGATTTAGATGATTGTAGCATGGAGTTACCTAGTTGAGAACCACCTGGTGAAGGCATTATATCCTCAAAGCCCCTACAGAAATGACATATCTCAACCATTGCCTGTAACCTGCTCTGAGAGCTCTGACACATCTTCTGGTATTACAGGGAACAGAGAGATGGAAAGAACAGGTTCATTGAAAGAGACATTTCTGGGAAGGTTGAGGGAAACCTTGAAGTTTGAAGACCTGGCCAAGTGCGAGTGCAAGGGTCACCGGGGAGCTGTTGCTAAGGTGAGAACTTTGGGGAGCTGAAGGAAGGCTGTGGATATGGAAACACAAAGGAGCCAAATGAAGCAGATGCATGGCAATGGAGAAGATAGACAGGGAAATAAGGGGAATAGACTGGTTGGCCAGGAGCTAACGTGCATACGACACTGTACTCATGCCTTTTGCAGTCCTGAGCTCACCCAGATCTCCCAACAAACCTCTGAAGCAGGAGCTGCTGCCATCATGTTAAAATGACAAGCTCAGAGCTGGGTCTCAAACTTGCCACTAACTCAGCAGGCAAGGTAGATTGGAGTCTATGCCTGTTCCTCTGACCAGGAGTTTCTCAGTGTGGTGCCAGGAACCTTTGCATGAGGGTCACCTGCCCCACATCTCCTGCAATGGAGCCTTGGCCTGAGTAATGTGAGAGGTAGCAAATTCTTGGCAAGATACATCCTGGCGTTCATAAGGAATGCAGACTCTGCCTCAGTGGGCCTGACAGGCTGTACCGCTGACAAGCTAGCTGATGAAACCAAAGCTATGGCCCCTGCAACATCATTCAGAGTAACAAGTTCCTTCACTCTTCTGCCCAGAACCTTGCCCCTACTAAGACTGCAGCCTGAATCCCAGACAGTCAGGGTTCTGTGAGCAGCTAGACTGGTCTGGACTTCCAAAGGCTGGGACTGCTCATGGCTGCTCAGCTGGCTTCCCTCCAGCGATTGCTCGGCTGTCAGAGGGAAAAGCCAAAGCCATTGGCGAGCACCTGCTCAGAGCCCTCAGGAAGCCAGTGCTGAATTTAGCCCCACAGCAGCCGAGCTGCAGAGAGACAGGATTTACAGACAATTGCCTGCAACCACAGTCAGGCACAGGCCCCAGCACCCGGCCTGTAACCAATTCCATTTATGCCAAATGACTGAGCCTGGGAAATTGCAAGGAAAATAGCTAACCACCAGGAGGTGAGGGGAGGGAGTGACGGTTGAATCTTTTTATTATTATTATTTTTAATCAGCACAACATTTGGGATCTATTACTGTGAATTTTAGGTTTGCCCAGTGTGTGGGCTTTATGGGATTTCCCCCTCATTTGGTAGTATTTCAGATTTAGGACTTTAATTCTGTTATCTCCTTTCCCTGATCACAAGAACAAAGGCACTGACCGATAACTTATTACTCCATGTGGGAAAGAAATTGTGTTCCTCTGTTATCTCAAAATAAGGCTTGGTGCTTCCCGAAAAATTAATCACCCTATCTTTTACACATTTAAGCTCCTTGGCGTTGCATAGGAAACGATCTATTCCACGCTGGAACCAAGCAAAAGCAAGTCTATATGCCCAGCTCTTAATCTCTTTTAGTTTTCTTCCAATTAGATGCAATCTTTTTCCAATACTCTAATTAATACTTTCACATTAAATATTAGGCCTTGTAAGAGAAAAATCATCTGTAATATAGTCATATCAAGCCAAACAGGATTTTCAAGCTCTTGCCCTTAATCTTTCAATTTTCTGCCATTTAGAAACAATTTTTTCCCCCAACACGCTAATGAATGCAAATGATATTCGTGATTAGTTAGTATTATGCTAATCTGAGCCTGGAATTTACCTAAATCTGCATGGTGTTGTCTGAGCACCAGATTGCTTTGGGTTTCTGAGGAAAATTACATTAGCCTGCCAGATGTACAAAACATGATAGAGTAGAAATCTGAGCAAATAATCAAGATTACATTAGTTTTGTTTCTTAATGAACAACTGTTGGCATTAGGGATTACAGACAAATTACGGTTTCCCTCTCTGAGCTCCAGCAGCTAAGCAGCTGTTGTGAAGGTCCCCTTTTCCTGACTACCCCTAAATAGATTGGGAGCCACTAGGGCAGGGGGAAAGCATCTAAAATTTCACATAATTTAATTTGTTCCATTACAAAGTAATCATCACTCCAAGGCCCACATCTAACCTCCAAATTTCCCCCCACTGAGCTCTCTCTGGAATGTGGGAGCAATTCAAGTGAGTATCTGGGGGCAGAAACGGCGGCGTGTTTTTCTTCTCTCCAGACTTGGAGGGACATGGGTTACATGCCTCCAGGGCATACCTGCTTTCTGTACCGTGTGGGCCACTTTCCAGAAGGGTGCCTGCCTAATTCCTGCGACTAGGGTGACACAGATGGAATGCTGCTGATAAGGATTATGTAGGTAACACAGTACATCTGGCTACACTCTAATAGGCTGGGTAAACCAGAAACTTGCACAAACAGCAGCCATCTGAGCTTAAACCCTTGTCCTATGTTATTTGATCTATGTCTGTGAAGTCTCACTATAATGAAATCCTTGTCCTGCAGTGGACGTCTGTTGTGTGGAACGTGGTCGTGTTGGTGGTGGTGGTGCTGGTGTGTGTGTGTGTGTGTGTGTGTGTACGCACAGGCAGGTAGGTAGATAGGTATGGTTTAACAGTAGGTGACCCTGTTCCTGAACACCTTTCCTTGATCAATCAGTAAAATAGCTGGGTTTGAATTTCTGAGTTAAAGCACCATCACTTGTAGCATGATGCCTTCTTATGTGTGCTACTTCCAAGACTAGGGCTGTGCTTTTCCTGATACCAGGCCTTTGTGCATGTTGATGCCTATGAGGAATCAATTCGCTCCTTTTATTCACATCTGGAGAAACTGCACCACCTTCAGGTTGAATCATGTGGCCCTGCTGTATTTCCAAGAGAGCCAAGCCCTAACCCAGTAGGGACTTATTGCATAGCATTCCACACCAGACGCAAACTCCATGAAGAAGCAAGCTGGTTCTCCTTTGTTCACACAGCATTTGTTGTGACTACCCTAGAAGGATTTGTTGACAGAATAGGTTATATATTTTCACACAGTACTGATAAGAAAAGGTTTGAGTCATATAGCCTTGGCAAGCTGTATGTTTTAACCGATAAGATATGAACATCAAGATCATCACAAAGGCACTATTGTATAAAGGCTAAAGCCTCAATCTGTGACCATATGTTCTAGGGCAAGAAAGGCAGTTCATGGATATAGGCCACTCCTGACTTGCTCTAGCTAGCTGAGAAAGGCTGCCTTAAGAATTGAACTCCTTTTCCTGCCTCCAATCCCCATACCTATCACCACTCCCCATTGCTTATTAGTGGCAAGAGTCTTACTCATCACCAATAGCCATTATTCCACTGGAAAGCTCGGTTCCCCAGTTCTCATCATGATCTCATGTCCAGTGGTGGGACTGGGGATGGGCTTTGAGATAAAAAGAACAGCACAAACACATGGAAGTGAAGAGGAAAAGAGAGCAGGTAGATGTCTGCAATTTCTGCAAATTCAAAAAAAAAAACCATAAAGAAACTCAAATTTGAGAAACTCAAGATTGAGAGCACGAAAAAATAAGTGATAAATTGAGGAAAGCAACAGATGCACTCTTCCTCCTCCATCCTTGGCAACAATGGGAACATGAAAGGGTGCTTCTATGTCATTCAGGAAAGACGTTTTGTAAATTGTTCCTAGACTCTCAGGGCACTAATGATGGACTAAGAACCTGGACGTGAAGACAGGCTCAGTGTCATTCAGTAAGTTTCATGCAATGATATCCTGTACCAGAGTACAGGGCGCTTGGAACAAAAATTTCAAAGAAAATACAAGGCTAGGTGAGGTCAATTTCTGCTCTGCTCAAGTTTACTATTGAATAGAAGGAGCAAATGAAATAAATAAAATTGGTAGCAAACAAACTGAAATAAACAGCAGCTCAGAATCTAGAAATGACTTGGTGAGAACAAAGGATTTGTGATACACAATTATAGCTTGTTGTTCATTGCCCCCAAAGCTGCTGATTGCTCAAAATCATTTCCCAAAAGGTTGTTTCAACTACCTTTTCAGTGACATAGTGACAACT
Source organism: Ochotona curzoniae (assembly GCF_017591425.1). Taxonomy (NCBI): domain Eukaryota; kingdom Metazoa; phylum Chordata; class Mammalia; order Lagomorpha; family Ochotonidae; genus Ochotona; species Ochotona curzoniae. Next base: position 46,567,623 of record NW_024467106.1, on the reverse strand, counting down.
TATGTTGTTTTCAGCCTTTTTAATCTCATTCTTATATTTCCTCATTTGCATATATTATTTATGGTACAACTTTTTTTGCAAACTGTAATGATTCAAGGTTTAGTGTGGAAACATTATCAAAAAGCATGTTTTTCTATGAAGTTAGAGACGTTTTTTTCTTAGCAACTGATGGTTTTTGCCAAGAGACTGTGACTAGGCTATTCTATGACTAGGAAAATGGTTTTGACCAAATACCTCTGAATGCTCAACAAGTACTACTCATTTTATACATTAACACTTCTGTGGCTAAAAGTCTAAAGAACTGCTCACCAATATGTTGGCAACAGCAACCTATATCCATGTGATTGTTTGAAATTCCCTATGGGAGTTTCAGATAAACTTAGTGTGACCCAAGTGAATGTTATCAAAGCATGTAAAAGGAAAGGCCCCTATGAGGAAAGAGAAACATCCTAGCCCCACAAATGCAGCTCTGCTGCTGGGTCTGAGCTGATTGATTGATTTCTTAATTGATTTATGATGGCGCAACAAGAATTACAAACTACTGTTTGTCAGCCAAATCACTTGTGATGAAGTCAAAGGTTCACATCTGTGCGAAGGTCCCAAGGATCGATGCATCAAATTAGCTCTGTTGGCTTTTTTCCCACTAAAAGCTAACATGTGTCATTAATATTCTAGCATTTGTGTGTGTAAACTAATTGATTGAACATTCATGCTACATAAACATGCGGTTTGTATTATGTGGGGTTCCATTTATAAACATCTTTGGTGCCAATAAAATGAATAGCCTCGCATAAGATAATGAATATCTTATTAGAAAAATAAAATGGCAATTCCGTGTTACTCCTTCTATGTGTGGACAAAGAAAAGCATTGCCATCTCTTCTAAAGTCCTGGTCGTTGTTGCTTTATTCAGTATTCTTCAAGCTCATCTCAGAGCAAATCAGAGGAAAACAGACACTAAGGTGAAACCAGTGTGTTCAGGTCTCTCACTGATAGCAAGCTCCCTCTGATTCTGGAAAATTGGAGTAACTACTGGCCCTGCAGTGCATGTGACAGCACACGCCGTGTGTACTTTTAGTCTCCTATCCTCCCACCCTAATGTGCCCAAAGTCCCAATTGGAGAAACACAAATTTCTCTGCCTCTGTAAAGAAATAATTCCCATTGGATGGGCTGTCAGCGACATCACTGAACCTTCACACTTGGTGGGAACTGCTGGAGAGACCTGGAAGGCAAAGCACAGGCTGCTTATCTTGGAGTCCCAGCTCCTTGCCTGCTCCTTCAAGCCAGAGGCTCCGCTCTAGAAGGGAGAACAGTGCTTCTGATTGGAACCGGGATGAAGTGCTTGGCAGTATGAGGACTAGCCACATTAAAACAGCTGAAAACAAGCATGAGCATGGTGATGCTAGCAAAGGTTTCTGCTGGAAGCAGGAACTTGACCATAGGGAGGGATGATGTGTGCCTGAGGGAGAACAGCCATTTTTTTTTTCCGGAGACCTCCAGCATACTCCCCTAAATTGCCTCCGAAAGTGCTCCAAGTGAGGACTGAGGAGCGGGGTAGCTGGATTCTCTGGCTCTGATTTGGACGGCATAGGTCACCATGCATAAGCACACGTTGCTGAGCTGGCTGGGAAGCTCTAGGCTTGCAAACACTGAGCAGGGTAGTCCCAGCAGGGCTGCTACTGACAGCTCTCAGGATGACAGAGAGGCCCAGAGTTCTTCACAGGGACTTCCATGCAGTCTTTCTCATTTTCTTAAAGACCCATGCCTCTGCATCTTCTAACCTTTACCTTTCAGGTTTCAGCTACTCTAAGCACATTACCCTGAGCCCTTTCCCCAGTACTGAATGGTTACAATGTCATTCAACAACAGGGGCCTTCCCAACACTACAATAAAGGTAACAAACATGGACAAATAACTGAAACTAAAATGTTAAAGGTGAAAGTCTCATTTCCCTAAATATACCTTATTTCAATTTAAAAAAATGACAAAGAAGCTCATTTACCCCAAAGACACCTTAGCTTAGCCATCCATCTCTAAAAATATCCTTGCCCCCCCCCCTTTTTTAGCCTTTTCTATATACTTCACTTTGTGAAACCCCAGAAAGGCCTCACTCACTTTGATAAACAGGTAGAGCTGAGAAAGGCAGGGCTGACAGCAGCTCATGGGCACTTTATTCACCCACAAGCTCTCATTTAGAAATAGCCAAGAACTTGTCTGCTTGGAGGGAAATCAGATTCTGGTGGTTTTGCTCCTGTACGTTCTTGCTACTCTTTCCTTCAGTTTTGAAAATCAGGCTACTCTTGTCATCGGAATCCCACATGTCTCCAGCCCACTTCAGTTTCCGGTTATGAAAAACAGTGCTGTAATCCTGGCTCACGGATCTGAACCCACCAACCTCCAGCCCCTGACAAAATGAGTGCTCATCGGGAGCCCCATCCCCATCAGTACAAACAGACAGCCACATTAATGATGCAATTGAGCCAGTGTTTACTAGTGGCCTTTTGTGTCCAGTATGCCATAGAGGACTGGGAAATAAGTCTTGGGCCCCTACACTCTCAGGGCTTTTGATCTTGATTGCATCCCTAAACAGCCAGACAAGTCTTATGTCCACATAAAATAAGTGGTATATAGTAAAGTAAGATGGAATGTTTTACCCTTAACAGTTGCTATGACATTATCTCCAACAGTCCCAAAGCAAGAGGGGAAAAAGAAACTTCATTTGTAATACAACATAATGTGCTGTCCATTACATGCTGTGCTAAATCTTTCCCATCCTAATATATGTTGAATTAAGATAATTTCACTGAAGAATGATCATGGCTGTTTTGTGGTACAAGGAAAAGAGCAAAGATACCAATGAAAAATTTAAGAGTTGAACTGTAAGATGATAATTTGAAAATTTTACTTTATACCTTCCAATTAAATGTAAAACATTAGAAGTTGGGGTGAACAAGTTGTTATCACTGCTATCGCCTGGGATGTTGGTGAACTAGTGGTACACTGTTACCCAAAAACTAATCTTTTGGAGTTGAGCAGTAAAATTTGCATCATACAATGTGTTAGACAGTCAGCATTTTCTTTGCTGCCTAGCAGAAATTTATCATTGTATCATACTGCAGAACACTGGGAAAATCCTGAAAGCTTTTCTTCACCCACCAACATCTAACACCGCCAGATAATCACATGTATACTTCTGATTTGTTTTGCATCTTACAATTTTCAAGTTGTTTACCGCAGCTTATCTCATCGGAGCCTCACAAGAGCTCCATGAGGTAAACAGATATCATCAAAACCTGAAAATGGCAATGTTTTACTTGCCAATTTCTTTCCAAAAGATTTCCCCCAGATGGCTTATGACTATAGCGAGTCTAATTGTCTCGAGGAAAGATGAACGGAATCGCATTTCCCAAGAATTCAGCCACCTCTGAGCTCAGAGTTTTGCAAGTCTCAAACACAGCTCTAAAGTGAGTGTCCTGGCCCATTTGACACACAGGAGGGCTGAGCCTCAGAAACAGGCAAAAAGTGAAGCTGGCAGGGCAGGCAGATGCAAAGCCAGGAGGGTAACACTTTCAGCATGGTCACAGAGAATTAGTCACACAACTCAGAGGAAAGAAAGAACCGACAATGGGTTCTGGGGTAGGTACAGACCGATGTGGGACTTTGTCTCAGTCTCCTGCCACATCTCTCTCTCCTTGCTGGCCAAAGTATTTCAAGTTGCCTACCCTCAGAGTGCAGCAACCCGCCTCTATGGAGTAGGGTTGTGCTAGTATCCATTGTGTTATGCCCAATAATTTATATGAGTTATACAAGTTGCTTCCCAAAGCATCTAACACCTGGCAGATAAGACACCCTTAATAAACTGGTTTTTTTTTTCTTAACCCTTAAAATCACAGTAGCTAATTGTAGAGATAAGCTAATGGGCAACATTAGTCACTAAAGTATACAAAAATATTTCACAAGTTCCTGCTTTTAAAACATCTGCCATAATTTGAAGTGGAAAATACTAAATTTTTATGTTTCATTTAATGTGTGTTGTGCCCACAGAAATGTCTGAGTTCAGGGAAAGTTCATGCGATTATAAACATCCCACAGAAAATGTTAGCATTCCATTCAATTAACCTATTCTGTATTTTTGAGCACCTATTAAGTGCCCAGAACTCCACCTGTGTGAATATTAATCCCTTGAATTTGTGTCATGAAGATTGTCTTTGCATGGAAATCTCCAGGTGCTTTGGTAAGTCCATCTCATTCATCCTCAGGACAGGCTGGACCGACAAGTAAGGAGTGTCATTATCTGCACTTCACAGCTGGCTTTATCAGCCGTGAGAGGAACAAATTCATTTGCCAAAGGTCACCAAATCTACATTTCCCAGGATTTGGTCTTGTGCTCATAAACCTATCTATTATGTTATAACCTAAGCAAATGCACTTGATCTTAGCCAAAAGGCCAAGAAGTGACAATAACCTGAAAAAATACACACAGTATGTGAGGTTTTTTTTTTTTTTAAAAAAAAAAAGCTTTCCGAATGAAGTCCTGTTTTTAAAGGTGTTGCATTAAAATTTGTTAGAACAATAAGAAAGGAAAATCACCATCAAAGCTGTCCATTATGTGATGTTACATTTGTCTCACTACAGAGGATGCTTTGTGAGTTAAAATAATGCTAATAATCACAACAAATATTCATTTCATAGCTTCTATTCTCTTGGCTCTTTGCTAGGAATTTGAAATGCAGTAACACTAAAAATTGTTCAAGTTAATGAAATATGTAGGATAGCGACTTCTTGTGAATAGAACTTCTCCATGGATTATCTCCATCTTAACTATTTTGCTAATTAAGGGTAAACAGGAGAAAATAACTTTCTTTCCTGTCCTGGTAATATTTTCACCTGTATCTGAGTATACTTTCTCAACTGCTCAGAAAGACCTATATCATACGTTGTAGCAAGGAAACATACCTCACAAAATAATAATCCCAGAGAAATCAAACTGCCTAAAGGTAGTCAGTGTTATTATTCAGCCACATTACAGAAATATGCAACAGTTCCAACGACCTTGTGAGCATCAAATAGCTCTCTTTGTTGACCAGTCTCTAAGCTGGAAAATCAACACCAGCTTTCCCATAGATAGGAGAGATAACACTCCTTGGGAACATGAACCCTTGCTTCCCAAAAAGAACTGAAAAAGAGGACAGGCAGGCATTTTTACTTCCTTACTATCTGATTAAATTAATGACCATCTAATCACTGTTTAACAACATGGGATACAAAGGATACTTTTTCTGACCCAGAGCTTACACGTGGTATTTGGTATACCGGCACATAAGCAAGAATGAACCATGGAAAATGAAATACAAGTTCTCACAAACAAGAAGGTATCTTCGGAGAATATTAATGTAGTTTAGCCCATTTCTCCTACAGCTCACTTGTACTTAACGATATTAAAGTGGCATTATAAATGAGCATGCATCCTTAAGGAATACTACAGGCCTGCAAAAACTCACAGAAAAGTCACAAAAAATCTATGCGTGGATTCCAGCTTTTCACAAAGTAAATGCATCTTTTAATGCCATTATTTGCCATGGACATTTTGAAGTACTCTCATATAGATATGGAAGATAGGTTAAGAATCATAATCTGTTTATAACAAATTTTTAAATAATAAAAACTGCTAGTATTATTTGCAGACCTTAAAATCATTTAATCAGACATCATCATCATTATCACTGTGGTGGTTATTTTACTCTGAAACTGCTATCTAGAAAGTTAGAATCAACTAACTATTCTTTATCCACATCTTTAAATGTACAGGGGACAACTTAACAGTAATGGTAATGTTAACATTTACCTGTGGGTCTAAGCACACTACGAAGATGTACTAACCACATTCGACAACACGTGGCAAACCTGCAAATGTAGTATCTATGTATTCCTCTGTTAGAGAAAACAGAAGTGACTCTGAAGCTTTGTTAACATTACTGGTGTTCCCTTCTCATAGCAACAGGTCACAAGCTTGAGTCCAGAAAAAAAGACAGGCATGCTCTCCCTTGCACCTAGAAAGGGGACTGGCATATAGAAAGTTCTTCACAAACACTTGTTTAGTGAAACCTAAACTTTGTCATTTCTAATTCTACCAGTAGATTCTATTTACAGACACAGTATGTATGATGTTCACAAGTTTCAACTATATTTCTCTAGTCAACTATATTTTTAAAAATAAAATTGAAAATTAATTAAATAATGAGTTTTGATTTTCAGATCTATTTGTGCATTACACTGTAGGAACTTGAAGGCAGATGCGAGGTTAGGCAAGAGTTTTCTCATAAGTGTTTTTAGAAATTCTTGCTTAGAGTAAAATAAAAGACTGCCACATATACAATTTTACACTATTTCCAAGAAGACACATTGACTGTAGTACTGTCAGACTCCCAGCTCACCTCAGCTTCTCAAGGACTCTGCAGAAGCACTAGTTGTGACAGCAGTATCTTCAACGGGGTCATATATATTCTGTGATTTGTAGCCAAAGCATTCCATTAAAATTGACATTGAGAGTGACATTTGATTTTAAAGCAAACAAGGGATATATTTTCACTGTATTAATATTGTCCAAAACTGATAAAATTACAGATAATCAAGATACAGTATTTTAACACACTGACATCTCAAAAAAAAAAAGTTATTTTTCTCTCAAGAAAAATAAAAGGTAGACTACCATTGAGTAGATTCATTGGTGTTCAACCAAGAATGACCTCTGTGCCTCGGATCACTGAGGACCCGGTTCTGGTTTTGCGCTTTGTGCCCATTTACCTTGTTTAGTGTTTGCCAGGACTATGAGAATTTCAAGTCACACAGAGTGGTGTTTTGTTCCTCACTTTAATTTTATGGATTAATATTTAAATAATTTCCCTCTATGATTAAGGTAACCTTACAAATGTTCTGGCTGGTTCTGAGGGGATCAAAGGATTAGACTTAGGAAACTTAGAGAAGCAAACACTGTCTGGAGCCAACCCGCCCCTCAGGAGTTCCCGACAGCTAACAAAGAAGTTCTAGGAAGTCTCACAGAGAGCTTTAAGTAAGTCCAGGTGAATAGAAGGGAAGACCACCACTTGTTTGTGTTAGCTTTATTTATCGAGGCTTTCAAAAGCAGCATAAAGCATCAACAATAAGCATTAACGGGATAGTGCTATTCACGATATATGTCTTTAATACATTCCACGTGGTATTTTTAAATAATGTGAAAGGTCATCAACATAACTCTAAATATAGCCAACCCAGTGCAATTTAAACTGCCTACATGATTTTTCTCCCTGAAAGGAGAAGTGAGGCCTATGGCGGTAAAACCTGCACGTATGTAGATGACATGTAACATACACTCACACACGCATGCAAGTTTACTTTTCTTGTACTTGTTTACTTTTAGCTGTCTCAATAAAACGTTTTTTCTCCCTCTGTTTTACTAAAACATGCCTATCTAGGAAGGAAAACAGATGTAGAATTGGACAACTACGTCTTGTTTAGGCTTTTTCCTTGTCAAATAGAATCTATGATCATTGTTACACAATGGGACAATCTAAGTGAAACAGACAATAAGTCAGGAACCAATTGCCGGGATCCTTTCACCCTGTATCTTTGGAATTCAGGATTTGGTTACCAAAATTTCATTTGATTAAGCCAAATAAGGATACAATATCCTTTTTTTTTTTTTCCCCACAAAAACCCCAGAGTAATTATAAAAAAAAATCAGTGACACGATCAGAAAAAAATCACAATAAACTAGTTTGTAAGAACTGTAAAATACCTATAAAAATATTTCTTAAACTCCCAAACAGGATAATCATGTTAAAGCAGCCCCACATACTTTCTTCTGTCTTCATTATATTACCAAAGATAAACAACAAGTTAGCTGGATGAATTAGGCTTTCCAAAGGCATCTGTTACCCACGTTTTCAATGACACATTAAATAATCATCTCAGCACTTTGGTCTCAAATGAACAAAGTTTCTCAACACAGAGCTGCCACCATCCGGAAACCTGCACACTTTTCAGCTATTCTAATAAAAATTCAATAATTCTGGAAAATATTTAACTTACTTTTTCACCTCTAAACCTGTCCCTGCACACACCCTGCATATCCTCAGGAACAGAACCCTCTTGCAAACGACCAATCAGCTCTTTGAAAGCAGCATCTCCCAGAAACGGCAGACAACGAGATCTCTTAGGAAGACACAACCTCTCTTTACCGAAGTCGAATGATGAAATTCAATGACAAAGAGTTTATAAAAGTTTATGGTGATTAGCCCACACTAGCCACATGAATGCTGACCTTTCAGCACAATTTCTTAGTTAGCCTTTTGACTTTTTCCCCCAACAGAAAACATTCACATTGGTAAAAGCACTGATTTTTCAAACTTCTTAGAATATCTTACGTTAAGAGACAGGGTAATTCTAAAGCCACACTAACAAGTGCTGCTGTAGTTATACAAAAGAAACCTTTTATGAACATTCTGCAACATCTTTCCCCCAAATAACTGCCAGTTATTTTGAGTGGACTGCACACAGGGTCAGGCGCAGGAGGGAAGTTTAATGGAAGAAAGAGAATAGTCCCTGGTAAAAACCCTCCACCACAGTTTCTGTCACTCATAACCATCTCCAAGTGGAATGAAAAAAGAAAGAGAGAGTGAAAGGAAAGAGAGAGACGTTTCTATCTCTCCTGGAGGAACTGGTTTTCATTTCTGAAGCCGACTACTGGAAACAGCAACAAGTAGCAGCGGCAGAAGTTTCCTCCAGGCGTGCACAACTCGCGCTCATGAGAGAGCGCACGGAGCAGGACGACAGCTCACAGCGAACCCTCCGTGCACACTGAGCACCCAGGCAGTGCCTAGGTGCCACAGCCGCACAGCCACCTTTCAGGAGAGTCCAACGTGCCCAGCGGAAGCCTTCTGGGCTAGCAGTACCAGAGCCAGAACTCACAGGAAACCATGCCCGCAGGCTGGGCACTGCGGATGCACTGACCACCAGGGCCAGCCGCACCCCTCCCCACCTAGCATAGAGTGCCCATTGTCTGCCGCTGTGCTAATTGTGAAAATACAGCCCTTGCTGTCTGCGTAGTCGTGAGGAAACAAGCAGGCAAAAACAAAACAAAACAAAACAAAAAAACCCAAAAACCAAAACATAAATGAAAGGGGCCAAAAAGGAGAAAAACAAAATGACAAAAAAAAAGCAAATAAATGCTCAGATGAATTAACACAAAAGTAAATTTAACAGTCGTATTAACCGCTTGCCTGTGGAAGGTTTCACCATTCTTGTCACGACTATTTCATACAACAGACCATTGTCCATGCAACAGAACTCTGAATCTCGAAATTTATTATGGAGCACGTTTTGAAGTGCAAGGTTTTCTTTCCCCAAACCAGCACTCTGACTAACAAAAGTTAGGACTGCGCTTCTCCCAATATGATTGTTAATGCTGAATCACAGGATTCAGCGATGTCCTGAATTTTTTATGCTTTTTTCCCCTCTCTCTTCCCCACATTTGCAGCTGGACAAATACGAGGGGGGAACAAGACAGCACCAACAAACCCACACACATTTGCCTGAGCAAAGAAAAATAATGAACTGAATATGCATATCCTCATTAACTAAATTTAATTACACTGAGTGGCATAGTAATCAGTGGTTGCTCCAGTTACAGTATTCATTGAAAGGGAGGTGGATTCCAAATTAAGGCAAGGCGCGGGGGACAGTCGCATACTGATGAGGGAGCCGCACACAACGTGATACAATACACTATCTAAATCATTATTCAGAGAAGCTGCAGAAAGGAGTACATTGCTGTGTTTTAAGGCCAAAGCAAGAACAATTAGCCAAGGAGGCTCCAGTCCCCTATGGACTACCCCACCTCAATATATTTCATAGCAACCAGCCTGGGACTGTCCGTACCATTTGCATTTTTTTTAAAGTGAACAAAAACTCACGCTGCCTTTTTAAAAAGAAGGCCTAATGCCCCTGGCCACAATAGCAGGGAAATCCTATCTAGCACAGTAGTGAACAGTGGCACCCCGTGCTCCCACAACTTGAGCTGGAACTTTCCGCAGGCAGCGAACTTTTATAACATGTGCATGGAACAATAAAGGAGGAGCTCAAAAGAAAGAAGCCGGGGGGGGGGGGGGGGGGGGGGGGGAGGTGTTGGGAAAGTTTGGGGGTGGGTGAAAAAAAATGTTATCACGCCAAACTTACCATCCACCAGGTCCTGGCTGACATGTCATAACAGAGCTGCCATTTGATGGAGCTGTCCGACGTTTTCCCAGCCATTATGCTGTCAGCAACCTTCATCAGATGCAGCTCAATGGAAGATAAGACACCTAATCAAGAAATCATCAGTGGTGCCTTGCTGGACTACAGGGAGGCCAATCCTTATCACACTGCATCATGGGAAAAAGCTCCTTTATTACCAGGAGGAGCTGCAACCTCACAGATAGAAAGACAAGGATCAGTTCTTTTGCCTTTTTTTTTTTTTTTTTTTTTTTTGGTCTAAAGGGATTGGTGAAAGTAGCTAGCGTTCTTTGTGTATCATGTGTACAAGAGTTAAGTATCTTGCAAGTGGGCGGCTAACTGCTTTGCTGGGCAAGGCAGACTAAAGTTTATTTGCATTCTTCTCTGTTGTATATTGTTTGACATGGTCCATGGTCCTTGCTGAGCAGATGAAGGGAGGGGCGGGGGGGGGTGGGAGGGAGTGAAGGGAGAGGGCGCTGTAATTGCTCAGAATTAATATTCCCCCCAACAAAGACATAACAGTTTCATTGACACAGTAGGAACGTGGTTCAGATGTCACTGCATACGCAGGCGTGTGAGAGTGTGTTCAAGCACACGCACACACACACAGTGGAACACACAGGTAGCAGCTGCAGCTGGATTCAGCTGAGGTTGCCAAAGGGCACAAACCCCATTCTCATGCCGGACATATGGAAGCAGTTTAACTCTTTGAAATCACTGCTCAAGGAGAGCCTGCAGCCTGAAGGAGAAACCAGCCCCGAGAACAGTGTCTGAGGCAGGAGGCAGCGCCTGCTACCCACGGACTCTGAAGGCGGCCCACAAACACCACTGCAGTCACCCCGGGGCAGCCCGGAGCCAAAGGAGATGGGGAAGGCAGGGTTTCTGTGCTGACTCTCCACGGCAGGAGGAGGAGTGTCCTCAGACTTTCTCTCTCCTGTTCTTGGAAGTGGGCTCATTTTCTCTCCTGCACTGACCGTATCTCCTTGCTCTTGGTCTTCCAGGAAGCCAGAGAGCAGGCACAAACATTCTCTAGTACCGCATCTGTTCCGCACAGCCTTCATTTTTCTCCAAAACCTCGTGAGTACTGAGGGAGTAACTTACAGAATCCTGCCGCCGCAATGAGAGACCCCAGCCCTCTGCTCTGCCTTTGACCGGAACCCAGAAAGGCAAGCACGTCTCAACACAGGTGCTGTGGGTTTGCAGGGCCCCATCCCACACCGTCCGCCCAAGCCTGGCCACCTCTTTCTGTCTCCGCATTTCGTCACCCTGTCCTCCTGTGCCCCCTTCTAGCCCTCTCAAAATGACCTGGAGACTAACGGTTAACATCTGCTGCACACCACCTAAAAGGACAGACTCCGGGTGGACTGCGTGAAAATGAAGGGGAAAAAAAATAGATAATGGCAGCTTTACCCATGTTCTCTCTCCTCCGCATTAAGCGTTTGTGAGGCTGCGAGGGCAGCCTGCTCCTGCCCGTGAACTTGGGGCTGTCCTTCGGGTATTTTTATATTCACCTGGGCAGACATGTCAGCCACAGTCTCAGACAGGACTGGAGCTTAAGGTGACCTGACTCTGAGCTGGCAGCTCAAGAACTTGGCCTTTGTCAGCCAGTTTATCCTCCACTGCCTGGGGATTCCTCTCTTTCTGCCTCCTAGTTCTTTTTTAATTTTATTCATTTATTTGTTATTATTTTTAAATTCTCAGGCAGGAGGGGTAGGGGGGATTTGGAATGCCCCACGCAGGCCCTCTGCTTCTGAAATACCCCTCAAGATCCTGACGCCTCCTTTTCTCTCTCTCTCTCTCTCTCTCTCTCTCTCTCTCTCTCTCTCTCTCTCTCTCTCTCATCTCCCTTTTAGGTGTTTTTCTCCTGAGCAATGATGGGGTATAAGCCCGCCCCTGGTAACCACGGTGCTCAGCGTTGGCAGTACTGAATGCCTACTGCGTGCCAAGAACCACAGTCCACGTGGGGGCCCCGGAAGGGACAGAGGTATTGTCTGGCTCTCACTGATCTCGTCAGGGTGTCCATCCCGTGGTCATCAGGCCTCCCCCCTGGTACGTCAGGGCGCTTCCCCGGAGCGACTCCCGCGCCCGGAGGTGAGGCCAGCATGGCGTCCTGGCTTCCACCCACTCCCTGACCCCGCGGGACCTGCCGCTCTGAGGAGCTCTAAAGGCAGACAGGACCCTCACTTACCTTTCTCGGCTGCGGTCCCTCTCTGACTCGGGGTGAACTGGGCAGTCAGTCCGCTGGGGGAGCGGCGGACCTGTCCCAAGAGGTCATGACCCCCACGAGCCCGCGAGCGCCACCCCGCGGGAGGAGTAGGCAACATTTCTACACAAGGGAGTGAAGCTTCCGGAAACCGAGACAAGGAGAAAATCTGGGTTGTTTCTCATGGGAGCTGGGATTCGCACTGGCTGGCACTGGCAAGGGTTTAAAAAAAAAAAAGAAAGAAAAGAAAAGCGGCAAATTCAGATGGGGTGCTGCACCTCCCAGGAGACCCTCCCTTGCGCACTGCCTCCATCTGGGGTCCTTGGGGGAGGACGAGGGCCCTTTCCACTGACAGTGGAACTTTAGCCCGGGAAGATCTGCCCAGCCCCGTGCACCGGAAGAAGTCGGTTTCGATGAGCTATTTAGCAACTAAACTCACCTGGTACAAATCAAGTGGCTACATTTCATGCGTCCAATTCCATTGCATCCTGAGGCCTTGCTTTCCTGACACCCTGGGAGGCAGTTTCATCCCACCTCAACGTTTAATGCCACCATTACCCAGTTCCCCAAACCCCAGCTCTTTTCTCCAAACCCCCATCCTCGGCAGAATCTGCCCTTGCCTGGAGTTTTCCTTTTCCACTCTTAAAGTCTCCTGGGCGCACCTGGCCAGCCACTGGCGGTCAGCTGTACACACTTCACTCAGCGGAGCAGAAGCTAGGAGTGTGTGAGCGCTTCCGCCCCAGCAGTGTCTGATGGTGACTCGGAGTGCTCTGGTTTCTGTCCTGACTGGGAAGCGAGCTTCAGGTCAACCCAGGCCTGTATTTGGGACTGGGAAGGTTAACTGAGAGGCCTGGATTCCCATTGCTTCCCAGCATTCAGCCTCCCCCTCTTGCGGCACGGAATGTGAGCCAAGAACAGCCAACAGGCAAGTGTTGTTACCTACTAGCTATGTGACTTCCACAGGTCTTTATTCTCTGTGCCCACCATTTGCCCCCAGACTGCAAGAAGAAGAAAGCAGAAGGGCCCGGCGCGGTGGCGCAGTGGTTAGGTCTTCGCCTTGCACGCCCGGGATCCCATATGGGTGCCGGTTCTATCCCGGCAGCTCCGCTTCCCTTCCAGCTCCCTGCCTGTGGCCCGAGAAAGCAGTCGAGGACAGCCCAAAGCTTTGGGACCCTGCACCCACGTGGGAGACCCGGAAGAGGCTCCTGGCTTCGGATCGGCATAGCATCGGCCGTTGCGCTCACTTTGGGAGTGAATCATCGGACGGAAGATCTTCCTCTCTGTCTCTCCTCTCTGTATATCCGCCTTTCCAATAAAAACATAATAAAAATAAATCTTTTAAAAAGAAGAAAGCAGAAAAGGAAAGGTTACAAGGCTGGATAGGGGGAGGTTTCACTTTTCTTTTTGGAAAAAAAAAAAAAAAACACCAACAAGATGGGGGTGATATAATCAGAGGAAAAGAGATGGAGAATGCAGACAAAGACAGAGGGAGAATGAAAAGGAGAGGGTGGGAAGAAAGTGAACATGAAGTCACTTCACAGGGTGACTTCTGGGATGGGGCTCTGGTCCCTCCAACCTCCCCAACTTTTTATTTCTCTCTCTCTGTTTCTTGCACTTTCCTGGGTTCTGGCCTGCCACTTGCTAGCAGTGTGAGCCTCACTTAGCCTCAGCTTCCTTACCTATCAAAGGGGACTTCGGGTCATGGTATTCTTAGGGTTTCTGTGTGGATTGGCTGAGATCATGCCTGGATACATTTGTGGCCTCTGTGATGGAGATGGTTTCTTCTTTCCAACTTCATCAAGTTCTGTCCATTAAATACATATAGCTTTTTGTATATTAATCATGCCTCAACAAAGTTTGTTGTCTTAAAAATCAAAAGCCTCCATCAGGCTGCCATGACAAAGGTTTCCTGCCTCTTGGGCCTCCTCCCCAGCACCTGAGGCTACCACACACCCAGTGACAGTCCCAGGCTCCACCCTCACTGGCTCATTTTGATGAGGCTGTCTGGAAGCAGTCAGCAGGCACTTGATTGCTGCTTTGGTGAAAGCCTGGGCTGACTTGACCTGCTTTGGGTGAACTCAGGACAGTTCATCTCCCGCTGCCTTGGCCAAGGGCTCCCCCAGCCCGTCCTCACCTTCAGTGATCTCCCGCATCCGTAATGGCTCCAAGAGGAAGGCTCAGAGCTGTGTCCAGCTTGAGACGTGTAGCCGGCTTTCTACCTGCCTAAATAGGAGATCAAGCAAGACAGACAGGGAGATGGTTGTTACAGCGGCTTAACACGCACTGGTACCTATTGGATCTGCCTCCAGCATTTCCTGGAGGTGTTTGTTTACAGCTAGGGATAACTTAAAATCAGCACACAGCCTGAGTTTGTTGTTTTTTATTTTATTTTATTTTATTGGTTTAATTTTTTTTTTTTGAGAAGGGATCTGGAACTGAAATGTGCTCTTTCTTAACTTGCACTATTGACTGAAAAAGTTTTAAAACTGCCCTACTTTCTGAAATAAGTTTTTAAAGCCTTTTCTCACTAGCTGTGTGGCTGCTTACAGGAATGTATGGGAGCCGTGCATGCTGACACTTGAAAGGTTTTTCTACTTCAGTATGAAAGATGGCTGAATCATACGATTCCATTTATGGGAAGAAGATTGTTGGGACATGGGCTCAATTATTTTGAGGAGAAATACTCACTTTCGTGCTCTGACATTTTGTTATGTTCATGCATGTATCAATAAGAACAAAAAGTAAGAGAAAAACACATAGAATCTCCCTGCATGGATTTTTGTTTTTGCATTTCCTGTGAATTACAACTACAGACGATCGCTGAGGTAGGATGATTTTAGTTTAAAATCTCTTGTTGCGGGCCTGGCGCGGTGGCGCAAGTGGTTAAGGTCCTCGCCTTGCACGCCCGGGATCCCATATGGATGCCGGTTCTATCCCGGCAGCCCCGCTTCCCATCCAGCTCCCTGCCTGTGGCCCGGGAAGGCAGTCGAGGATGGCCCAAGGCTTTGGGACCCTGCACCCACGTGGGAGACCCAGAAGAGGCTCCTGGCTTCGGATCGGCATAGTATTGGCCGTTGCGCTCACTTGGGGAGTGAATCATCGGACGGAAGATCTTCCTCTCTGTCTCTCCTCTCTGTATATCCGCCTTTCCAATAAAAACATAATAAAAATAAATCTTTAAAAAAAAATCTCTTGTTGCATAGCATGTTAAGCTACTGTGATGCCAGCATCTCAGGCTCACGTCCTGGCTAGCCCACTTCTGCTCTAGCTCCCTGCTAATGCACCTGGGAAGGCAGTAGAGGATGGCCCAACTACTCGAGCCTCTGCCACCATACGGGACTCATACGGGATTTCTGGTTCCTGGTCCTTGCAGCCATTTGGAATGTGAACCTGTGGATGGATGATCTTGGTGTACATGTGCATATGTTAGTGGTTAGTGTATTAGTGACTATGCCTTTTAAATAAATATTTTTAGACAAGTTTTCTTGACTTTATGATGGAATAAAAGAAATTCCGTTTCAATAGACACCATAATTCAAGTTTTGCATTTTGTCCTTTCCCTATGCTCACGATATGTGGTAGGATGCATCTTGAGTGATGCCAGTGACAGCAGCAGCTGCAGCTGCCCATGAGCCACGTCATCCTTAGCATGACCAATCCCTGCTGTGTCATATGCTGCTAAGCTATGACATCCAGTAGGCCCAACATCCGTGCTGTGTGGTGTGCTGCTAAGCTATGACGTCTGGTAAGCTCAGGGTATTAAATGGAGTTTTAACTTAGGATATTTTCAGCTTTTGATGGGCTTAATTGTGGGTCACTGGAAGTCAAACAGTGTTTCAAAATTTTTTAAAGGGAAATAAGTACATTTTCTATCCTCCTTTTTAAAGTTCTGCATGCTAAAATCAGTGAAAGGCTCCATAACAGACTACCTGGTGCTAATAATACCCTTTGGTCATAACAGTATTCTCCCACCATGTTTTCAGAGCACAAAGGATGAGATAAAAACATGAAAGCAGTGGAGCCGGCAGAGTAACACTACACCGCCATGTTGCCCCTTTCTGACAAGGCAAATCTTGCCAAAAGATAGGCACGTTTTACAAATAAGTATCCTGAAACCACTCAGGGAGACTGGTGCAAGTTCAACATGTGAGTAACACAGATAAACATGAAACCCCCAAGAGCTGATGGTGAGTAGAGATAGGTGGCCTGGAGTGCCCTCCAGTGTAAAAGTTCTTAGGAATCAACAAAGGCATGGCAGATTTCCTAATGACTGTGCTGAAGTTTCCTACTGTAGGGTTGCTTAAGGGCAGGGTTATCTCTTAGAGGCCATTAAGAGCCAAATCTCCCTGTGTGCTAAGAACAATCCCTCCCGTGCCCCCCATGCCTCTTCTCTAATCTTTCACCACACATAGGTAGTACTATAACAAAGATTCAGCACCAACCAGCCCAGAGAAACCACAAAAGGGAGGAAACACCAAAAGTAACCTGGGCTGTATTATGTGAGTGTGTGCTTGTGTCTGCATGTAGCTGGAATGAGAGAAAGCAGGCAAGGTGGCGAGCAGTTTTATGGTTTCCTTTGTTTTGCTCAAGTGGGAAAGGAAGTGATTACAATAAAAAATGACATTCATCAAGTAGTCATCACTTTCGCAGCAACTATTTATTGCCTATTTGCCTTGTACTGGGTACTCAGTATGCACTGGTAAGCAAAAATCCACATGTTCCTAATGTTCCCCCAGCCTGGAGTAGCTTATAGTATAGTAGGGGCCGAGAGGGGGTGTGGAATGGCATGAGTGACAGATTTGCACAAGTAAAAACAAACTTTCTCAGGTTCGGGTGCTTTGCAGGAGAAGCACTATGAAAATGTACAACTGGGAAGGCAGTGGCCTGTAAGGAAAATGGGAGATTCTCCTGCACAGATGTAGCAATTGATGCAGAAAGCTCAGTACCATTGCCTCACAAAAAAACATTCAAGGCATGTAAGATTCTCTTCATTTTACGAAACCAGAAGTCAAGACTCAGGAGAGTGTCAGAGCTCAGAACGAAAACAAAGGCTGTCAGTGTTCCAAAGCAATCCTTGAAACTGGAGGTGACAGTTTTCATCTCAAGAACCAGTTTCTGTCTTAGCTGCTGGATTTCCTTAGTGCAAGCAACAAAGTACTCGTCTGCTGGCGCTGGGAGAAGACAACAGAATAGTCCCACATCACCACATTCTAAGGATAGTTCTGTCTCAGGAAAACGAAGACTGGTTCTGGAAGTTTCTGCTAAGGGCCTTTCAAGGCTACTTCCTTTACAATGTGCTCAAGAAGCCATTACTTGTAAGTATAGGGTTCCTGTTGCCAGGTAGATGATCTCAATAGCTTTTACTGAAGCATGGCTTATTCATAGTGTCCTGCGCACATCTTAAGTTTACCCACTATTGTAATCCTCACCCTTACTAAGGTGCAAAACACCTTGAAAATCCTGAATAGCTCCCTGTTGCCCATTCCAGGTACATTCTGTCCCCCCACCACAGGCCAGCCACAATCACTGTTCTGATTTCCATCCATGAATATGGTATCTTGCCTAGAAACTGACAACAGCACCTGACTTCTTCACTCCACATAACAGCTTTTGATATTTCTTAATATTATCATATGCTAGTAGTTCCTTCATTGTTATTGCTGAGTCACATCCTCTGATATGATTATACCACACTTTGTTTACCCATTCTTCTGTTAATTTGGGTTGCTTCCAGGTTTATGCGATTATGAGTAAAGCTGTGAACATTCACAGACAAATCTTTTTGTGGGCCTCATTTTATTTCTCTTGGGGAAAATACCTAGCAGTGGGGTTGTTTGGCCATAAGACAGATGTATAATTAGCTTACTAACAAGCTCCCACTTAGGCTTCCCGAGCATTCAGACCATTTTACACGCCGGTGAGGACCGCGGGAACATTCTGTTTGTGCAGCTCGTGGTGTTCTCCATCTGTTTGACTGTGGCCTTTCTGTTGAGTATGGAAAGGTGTCTCATTGAGGTGTAACACACATTTATCTGACAACTAATGATATAGAGTCCTTCTCATGTTCTCATTGGTAATTTAAATTTCCTCTTTTGTGGAGTGTCTATGGAAGTCTAATTTCCATTTTTAGGTTGATTTCTCCATCATACTATTTAGGCGTATAAGTTCTTTATAAATCTTGAATGCAAGTTAGATGCCCAAGTGGCAAATGTGTCTACAGGTTATACTTCTTACTCATTTTCCTCATACTATTTTTAATTTTGTGAAACTCAATTTATCAGCTTTTGATTTATGGTTATTGCTTTCTGTTTGCTATCTAAAAATTCTTGTTTACTTGAATAGTGTAAACATTCTTCAAGGCTCTCTTCTAGAAGCCTTATAATTCTAGTTTTCATGTTTGTATTTAAGTTTGTTGGCCTTCCCTAATTTGGGGTAGAATGTGAGGTAGGGATTAGTGCCAATTTTTCTTTCAAAAGGACAGCCTTATTGTTCAAATATTTATGGGAAATAATTTACATTCCGTATTTCATTGTTTTTGTATATTTGACAAAAATTAGTTGGCTTTATACCTGGGATCAATATCGAGGCTCTGTGTTTGTTTCCATTGCTAGATTTGACTAACCTTTGACCAACACTATCTGGAAAATTATTTATATATATTATATATATTTTATATACCCATATATCTGTATATATGCTATATATATATTTATATATGTGTGTTTTTATATATACTATTTATCTATATATATATTTAAGATTAACTTATTTATTGGAAAGTCAGATATACAGAGAGGAGGAGGGACAGAGAGGAAGATCTTGCATCCAATGACTCACTCCCCAAGTGAGCGCAACGGCTGATGCTATGCCAATCCAAAGCCAGCAGCCAGGAACTTCTTCCAGGTATCCCACACAGGTGCAGGGTCCCAAAGCTTTGGGCCGTCCTTGACTGCTTTCCCATGCCACAAGCAGGTAGCTGAATGGGAAGCAGAGCTGCCGGGATTAGAACCGGTGCCCATATGAGATCCTGGGGCGTTCAAGGCAAGGACTTTAGCTGCTAGGCCACGCCACCGGGCCCACTGTCTTGAAAATTAAATAGTATATCTATCAATTTTATTTTTCTGTCTCAAAAAATGTTTTGAGCATTTCAGATCCTTTACATTTTTGCTTTTGTTTTCATTGTGATTGCACTGACTCTTCATATCACATCAGAAGCAACTGACATGTTTCTAATTTTGAGTTGTTTCCAATTAATGAATAGAGAAAATACTGATGTTTATTTAAATTTTTTTCCCAGTAATGCTTTGTAGTTTCCTTATAGAAATGTTTCTAGAAAGCCTTGTTTTGTAGCATTCCATGTAGAGATTTGGGGTTCAATTTAAACCTCCAAATACTTCATCTTTCTGGATTTTTTTTACTGCAAATTAAACTTTATATTTTTATTTTCCAATGTTACTGTTCAACTGTATAAAGGCAATGCTTATATACTGATTCCCCACTTCCAACTACCTTATAAAATTTGCTCATTAATGATATAGTTTTAGTTTAATTTTGATTTGTGGTAGACTCCACTATATTTCCTTTTGTACACATAATGTTATTTGTGAAGAAAAATATGCTTCTTCCATTTCTAGATGTATGCTTTTATTTCTTATCCCTTACTTGTTTCAGTAGCTATAAGCTGCACAGAAAATACTGAATAAGAGTGGTGAGAATGTATATTCTTACTTTTTTTCCCATCATGGGTGGAAAACTTGCACTCTTCTGATAAACTCCACTTAGTGAAATATTATCCATTTGATTACACTCTCTGATTTGATTTGCTATTATTTTATTAAGGATTTTGTACCTATACGCACAGTGATATTTATCTGTAATTTTCTCATCTTTGTAAGATTTATTTATTTTTATTGGAAAGGCAGATTGGATTTATTGAAGAAAGAGAGGTAGAAAGCAATATCCTCCATCCATGGGTTCACTCCCCTCAAGTGGCCACAATGGCTGGAGCTAGGAGCCAGGAACTTTTTTTTGTATCTCCCATGCAGGTGCAGGGTCTCAATGCTTTGGCCCAGCCTATACTGCTTTCCCAGGTCACAATTAGAGAACTGTAAAGGAAGTGGAATGGCTGGGATATAACTGGTGCCCATTTGGATCCTGGAGCTTTGAAAGGTAAGGAGTTAGTTGTTGGGCCATTGAGCTGCAGCCTGTAATTTTCTTAGCTTTGGATAGTGTTTTCTGGTTTTGACATCAGTGTAATGCTGGCCTCTTTAAAGGAATACTCACTCCCTTTCTACTTTCTGAGAAATGTTATGTGGAACTGTTGTTATTTCTTTCTAACAGGAATCACAGAACTCACCAGTGAAGTTATCCGAGTCTGGAATTTCTTTCTAGAAGGGTCATAGTAATAAATTGAATGTCAAATAATAATAATCACTTCAATGTCCTTAGGAACTATAGGCTACTTGGATTTATGATATCTTATTGCGTCAGTTTTATAAAATTCTGGAGAAATTTGTCATATTATCTTGTCAGATTAATCAACACAAATTGTTTATAGTATATCATTATTGTTTAATACTGTAGATCTGTCATAATGACTCTTCTCTCATTATTAAAATTGGTAACTTCTTTTTTTTCCTTGATCAAAATAAAGTTTTATCTGCTTTAGAGATCTTTTCAGAGAGCTAACTTCTTACTTTGTTGGTTTTCTCTATTGCACTTACATTATTTCTTTTTATTTTATTTCTTTTCATGTTTATTTCTATTTATTTTATAATTTCCTTTTCCTAAAAAATTAACTTTGGATTTAATGTGCTCTTATTTTTACAAGATAATTATTTTATTTGAGAAGCAGAAAGAGAAAGAAATCTTCCATCTACTAGTTCACTCTCCAGAGAGCCACAACAGCTGAGTCTGTGCAGGCCACAGCCAGGAACCCTACCAGGTGAGCTACCGCCTGCAGTTTACCTGGGGATGCCTCCAGGGGTCATGCAGCAAGTACAAAGGACTCTCATCAAAGAACTCCAAAGTTTGACCAAAGAAGGACCTTTCTGATTTTCTGCTTCATTCATTTTTGCCACAAATTGTGCAATCAAATAACACTTGAAAGGGGAAAAACCCCCAAAACTTTTCCTCCTGTGCCCTGTCCCCCTAAGCCAATGGCATTCATCAGACTAACCTGGGCCTTCAACACCCTTTCTCCATTAACTGTTAAGATCAGTGTTTCTGAGGGGATTAACCTTATCACCCCATCTCACCCCCAATCCAAGCCAATGGTGGAGGAGACGATGGCTCAGTACAACCTGGTTTTCAGTGCTCTGTTTTGCATGATGTTCATCTTAGCATTTGTGACTTGACGTGGGACAGCTTGTCCCTAATCCTACTCTCCTGCCTTTTGTCTTTTTTCCACTAACTGCTTTCGCCCACATCTGTTTTGCCCTTCGCAGACCATATTCACTGGGAAAGAATAAAAACTTCCCACCCCACAAGAGACATCTCATCTTTACAAGCACAAAGCGAAGGCGTTTTGTTGTTTTTGCAAAAGCAGCACAGCCCAGTCAGAACCTAAAAGATGCCAGAAGCAGGCTGACTACAAAGTGTTTTCTGCCTCTCAGGGGGCAATTGGGTAATAGAAAACACTAGAGCCGAGCCATAAAGCCCTGCTTGCTCAAACAGCTGGAGACCCAGGCTTCTAGACTTCACCCCTGTGAGCGCCCATCCAGGCACTTCACTCTACAAGTGAGCATGGTGAGCCACAGTATGATAATGCTGATGGCTATCACATAATTAGTACCTTCTAGATATGAAACTTTCTCCATGAGTGACCTCACTAGTATTACTACATCTCTACCAATAAGGACCAAAGGTTGAGTGTGATTGAAGGAGTTTGCCCAAGCACACGGGTGGAGTGTTCAGCTGGAGTGAGGGTCACGTCCAGGTCTGCTCCAATGCCTGGCTAGGAGGCTTTTGTGTCTGTCAGCACGGCTTCCCTGAGGACCCCGTGACCTGCTCCTGACTCATCAACTAGCGACACGCTGTCTGCACACGCCTGCTTTCCTCGCTGCTCTCCACGTATCTCATTGCAACACCGCTCTACCAACCTGCTACTGTCTCCAGTTACACACCAGTCAGGGTCTAGAACATATTTCCATGGCAACTCCCTCCTCCTCCACGCAAAGCTTCAAACTTCTCTTACAGGGAGACGAGGGGAAGAAGTGGAAATGCCCCAAACCCTGAGCCTTTCCTGCTCTCTGTGATTTAAAACGAGTGTTTAGCTCAGACGATGCTCTTTTAGGTTGGCAGTCATGACTGTCTGTTCATTCAATATATTTGGACCCCACTGTGATGTTATAAATACAAACAGCCAGAAAAGCACATAGTCCAATAAGATATGGATTCCTAATGAAGGACAGAGAGCTATGTACACATTTTGATGGTACATGTAAGAGAAGCATGTTTTAGTCTACATATAGCTTTGAGGAATTTATATCCATATTTATTGCATCCTGTTTAAGAACCCCCAACTACATAAATTGTTGGTAACTCCAAGAAAGTGGTTCCACTGTAATTATGGATTAACACACACTCGTAGTTAGTAGTTGCTTCAATCCAGGATCTGTGCAACCATTTCCACTGATAATATATTAAACACTAGTGTTTTTTATTCCTGGGCACAGTGAATAACTACCAGGGCAGGATTACCTTCTACTAAGTAGATTGCATAGCTTGAAGCTTCTAATCATTTGTAACCATTAGGGAAAACATGAAGCTGAACCAATTAAAAAACTAAAAACTATCCTGAAGCTCACAAAATCACATAATGGCATTGCATTACTTAGCATTTTGATTGCTAGCTTAGAAAACCCCAGATACAAATGTTCTGAAGTGCCTCCAAATGCCTCAAAATCATGGTGATTTGCCCACTGATATTTGCTTAGATATTTCTGTATCAAGATAAGTACGCAGGGAAAGATGCATACATTGAGATAGACACAGGTAGGAAGGTAGAGACAAATACGATTGCTACTTACCCAATGTAAATCCATCAGCTGTTGCTTTTTATTTCTTATTCTTTGTATTTTTTAAAGATGTATTTTTATTTAAAAAATTTATTTTTCTTTTTCAGAGTTTGCACTGGTTCACTCTCCAAATGGCCACAGTGGCCAGAGATGAGCTGATCCAAGTCCAGGAATCAAGAGCTTCCTCCAGGTTTTCCACATGGGTACAAGGGCTCAAGGTCTTGGGCCATCCTCTGCTGACTTCTCAGACTATAAGCAGAAAGCTGGATAGAAGTGAAGCAGCTGGGACTAGAACTGGTGCCGCTATGGTCATATAGGATACTGGAACCTTAGCCTACCACGCCATGACACCAAGCTCTAACTGTTGCTTTTTAATTCATGTCTTAAATACATAGTTTCTTATTCTAATTTAATTGCTTATTTTTTTAAACAATTCCATTTTATTTATTTGAAAGGCAGAGTCACAGAGAAAGAAAGAGAAGGGAAAGAAGAGAACTTACACTGGCTGTCACTCCCCAAAGGTCCATAATAGGCAGTTCTGGGCAAGGTTGAAGCCAGGAACCTGGAATTGCATCCAAGCTTCCCATTTTGGGATGTGAGGATGGGCATCTCCTGCTGCTCTCTTAGCCACCTTAGCAGGGAGCTTGCTTGGAAGTGGAGTAGCCAGACTCCAAATCGGTGCTTCCAAGTGGGCTGTGCACATACCAAAACGCTGGCTCCCATTTTCCATTATTGTTTGTTGATGGGAAGCTTGAAGTCCTCCTCACACTAATAATCAGAGAGTGAAGGCTAAAACTAGTGTCTGCTCTGCTCTAAGATGCATCCATCATTTTGTTACTTAGTTTTGCAATTGGTAAAAAGGGGTCAGTCTGCTTACACGAAGATTATTTGGAATTAAAAAAAAATTTTAAACCTGGAAAGTACACTGAATGCTTTAAAAATCTTAACAACAACAACAACAAAATAATACTGCAAGAATCGTGCTTTGATTGCATTCACTGGGCATGAAAGCCCTCATGCACCAGCTCGGCTTCTCCCACCCCATCTCAGAACCCTCTTTGGCACCTGGCGACATTCATTCCTTCCAGGTCTTCTCATGTTACTCCGCCTGCTGAAAACACAAAAGTACGTTTGTAACCAAGTGCTCTCCGGTCTCATTCACAAACAAGGTCCATCATGGGAACCCAACGGGAGACAGAAAGAAGAAAAATATAATGACTGCTACATCAAGATTCTTTCATGTGACTAAACACATATCTATGTCTACCCGCTTTCTTAATGGTAGTATCATGCTCTACTGTATACATGTGTGATATTTACCAAACCTATACTCTTACATCCAGCAAAAGGAATTTCTATGTCTTTTTCGAGGGGGCAATAAGAATATATATATATAATTTATATAATATATTTATATAAATTTATATGTAATATTTAAATAATATATTACTTATACATCACATAGAATATATAAGAATATATTATGGATATTATTTTTAACTGCCACACATATATATAATATCCCATGGAGCTGGTGCTGTGGCACAACAGATTAATCCTCTGCCTGCTAGCACCTGCATTCCGTATTAGTGCTGGTTTGTATCCCAGCTGCTCCACTTTCGATCCAGCTCTTGACTTACGGTCTGGGAAAGCAGCTGACAATGGATCAGGTTCTTTGTTCCTTGCACCCATGTGGGAGACCCGTAAGAGACTCCTGAGCTTTGGATTGGCTCAGCTCTAGTCATTATGGCGAATGAACTAACAGATGGAAGTTCCCACTCCCCCTCCTTCTCTCTGTAAATCTGCCTTTCCAATAAAAATAAACATTAAAAAAACAAATAATGTCCCATAAATCATTTTTCATTTTATAACAAAATAGTTCATGTTGCATATCTAAAGAGCTTTTTTTTTTTCTTTTAAGCTTATGATTCTATGAAGAAACTGGGAAAGCTGGCACAGCTAAAATGATGGAGGCCTCTTTTTTTCCTCCAGTGAGGCTAGTCTGGGCTCTTTGACTTAAGTGGCTTCAGAGTCCCAAACAGCCAAGTCCCAACCTACAAATGCTGTTCAGATCTCTGTTTATGACATATTTACTCGTGTCTCATTGGCCAACCTGGGTCATATGTCCAACCCAGATTCAAGGGGGCAGAAAAATGAACCGTAGTGCTTGGAGAGAAAATCTACAGTCTTGTTGCAAGAGATGGATGTGGAACGAGCAAGTTTTGGGCATTTTGTCACACTTCATAAATGTACTGAATGTCATCTCATTAATTCTGTGCACATTTCCATATTTCTATGAGATAAATTCCTAAAAGAGAAATTGTTCAGTAAATTATGTGAACATACTAGCCTATCAATATATATTGCTGAAATTAGACTTTGTACTACTATCCACAGATCTTCAGAAGGACCTGGCACCTGGAATAATGTTTAGCATCTTACACAGTGAATATGAATTACATGAATGAGTGAATAAAACGAAATATACCAACCAACTGAAAGATGTGTAAATCAATACCTGACTCACACTGAATATCGATTCTCAAATATTTTTCCACAGACAGGCAAAACTAGAGCCTAATCTTAACTTATCCTTTAAAATTTCTAGTAAGTATTTTATTTAATGACTGATATTCTTGTTTGAATATAAATTGAACACATGTGAGTGGTTCTGTTTCTGAGATATCCATTTTGTTTCATTGTTACTTTATTTCTAAACTATAGGTGTTTAAATGCTAATATTCCTGCCACATTGTTTTTGTGATTGCGTTAATACTCTGATGCATGGTAATGCCATCATTTAGATCATCAATAGCTCATTTATAGATAGTCATATTGTGCCTAGTCTTAGGGAAGTCACTCAAAGCTCAAATAAAAATCCTTTATATGTAGATCTTTATTGTCAAGTGCAAGTATACCCTTAGGATAACTCCCTAGAAAAAAGAACTATTAGATAATCTAGTATGTTCATTTCAAACATCAGTATATGTGATGTGAGTGCCTTCCAATGAAGTTTCAGTAATTTCTATTTTTTCTACCAGTGGATAGATGTGTCTGTTTTTCTAAACTGTTACATATGCATGTCAGATCTCTGCTTACCTGTTGTGTGAGGTAACTTTCCTGCTTAAAGTCTATTTTATTGTTTGAATTATCATAAATTTTAAGTTTTTAAGATATTGATATATTTTTTCTATTTTGGTTAACTGTTTGCAAAGTTTTGATAATTTTTCTAATGGATTGTCATTTTCCCCTATTAATCCAAAGAGCTTCTTCTAACTTTAGAACATGAACCTTCACACTTTCTATTCACTTTATCCACAATACAACTGTACAATAACATAAGTCTGCATAAATGATTAAGTTGACATGGTCACATTTATTAAGTATTTCTTCAGTTTCTGGGCCATGAATCCTTGATGTAAAGGATTTTACACTTCATTCTTATAAAAATTGACTTTTCATATTTTCTTTGGCACTTATATTTAAGTTGTTGAGCTCTCAAGAACTTATCTTGGCATAAGAAATACTGTATTAATTTTTCCAAAGGACTAGCCAATGTACTTATTCTGAAAAAAAAAAAGGTATCTATCCCTCCTGGCTCAGAATTTACTTCTGTCATATGGCAGGTTTATACATGCATGTGGCTCTATGCCTTGCTTCACTCATCTGCCTATTTTAGTAACAGTATAATCATTTAAAACTTTCATCTTTTTTTAAACATGTTTTATTACTGGAAGTACTAATTCACTTTTATTTATCTTTTTAAAAGATTTTCCCCAGTTTTCTTTTCACATACATATATTTGATGCACACTGTAGACTCAATATATCCACTTTTACAAAAAGACAGATTTATAAATTTAGTTTTACATGTTAAGTCTTCATATTTAGAACTACTCATATCTCCAATGACTCCCATCAGTTCACATCTTGAGCCAAATTTTCAGCTTTCCTTTATCCAGATGTTTAAAGTTTTGAGTAATTTCATTCTAAGTACTTTATTTTAAAAGTTATATATGACTGACATTGTGGCATAGTGGGTAAAACTGGCAACCCATGTAGGTGGTGGCTTCAGTCCCGGCTGCTCCACTTCCAATCCAGCTCCATGAGAATGTGCCTGAGGAAACAGTGGAACATGCTCCAAATGGTTCGGTCCCTGTGCTCCAATGGGAGACCCAGAAGAAGCCCCTGAATTTGACCCAGCCCAGGCAGGCTGCTGCTGCCATTTGGCAAATGAACCATTAGATGAAAGATTTCTCTGTCCCTCCTCTCTATTTTTGTCATTCAAATAAATATCTTTTTTCAAAAAAAAAAATCAATGTAAATTTAAGATTCTACTACATTTTCCCAATAATGTTTATGTATGACTGGTCTATACTCTAAAACTAATTTTCTTACTAGACACCTTAAAATTTCTCACATTTCTAATAATTTTTATTTTCTTTTTCAAGGCTTGTGAATTTTCATTTGAAAGTCAGATTTAGAGATTGAAGGAGAGAAAATTCTTCCACATTCTAATTCATAACCCAAATGACCACAATACCAGAGCTGAGCTGCCCCCAAGCCAGGAGCTTCTTCTGGGTCTCCCACATGGCTTCAGGGCCCAAACTCCTAAGCTTTCCTCTGCTGCTTTTCCAAGTTGTAAGCAGGGAGCTAGATCAGAAGTGGAGCAGCCAGGACATGAACTGACAGCCATATGGGATGCCATTACTGCAGAGGAAGATTAGTGTGCTGTGTCACAATGATGGCCCCATGTTTCTAACAACTTTTAAATTGATCCTCTGGGTTTTTCAGATACTCTTGGGTCATCTATAAATAGTTTTGTGTTCAAGTTTCCAATTTTTATGTCAAACTTTAAAAAATACATCTGAGGAAATACATGGAAGTAAAATGACTTCTTTGCATTTGAATAACACAGATTACAGTTTGTTTTTAATATATTAACTTTTTAGCTGTACAGTTCAATGTTTTACCGTCACCACGATCTACTTGCAAAACTCTTTTCAAGCTGTGAAATCAAACCTCTCTGCACTGAATTATGCTTGCTCTCTCCTGTCTTCCTAACTGGCAGCCACCTTTCTCTCTGACTCAATGGGTCTATGAGAACTCTAGGCGACTCTTGTGAGTGCAATAATATGATATTCATTCTTTTGTGACATTATACTTTAATGGAATATCAGAATATTGGAAATAATATATTCTGCAGAAAATACTCACAGCAGTTCTTAATCTTTTCATTGTGTTAAGCATTCAGAAACCAAATAATATTGATGTTTTATAACCAAAAACACACAAAAAATAAGCACTGTGTTATACCCGCGCTTTATATATTTTACATTCAATTTTTTGGCTTCAGGGTTCAGCTTTCTATACTTGTATCATATCTGAGAGGTCTTTTCAAATCCACACTAACATACAGTTGTTTTTAATGTAATCATTCGGGCCTGGAAGGTAAATTAGAGATAACGTTACCTAATGTGCGTTTTTGCAGATGGAAACGCTGATTCCTTGAGAAGATAACACAACCATTCTAAGGAGAAAACTGAAACCTAGAGATAAGAACCCAGGATCTTATGAACTCAATTTCAAAGGCACAGAAGGAAGTAGACATCATGAAGTCAGAATCCCTGGCCACACTTTTTGAGAATGGTAGAATTTCTAGAAAACGGGCTAAGCATATGAACTCTGTTTGAAATGAGAAAGACAAAAGAGAAGCACAAGTGTTTTAAGCTTAAACCCAATCAAAATCAGCTTCACGTGAGTAAACATAGTTGAGAACTTGGAACCATCAAATGTTTGCTTAAAAAAAATGACATGTTAACTAAATTCAGTCACTTTGTTAAATTTCAACTACTTTCAAATTCAATGGAAAAATATCATTAGCACTTAAATCAATTCAATACCATATATATATATATACATATATATTTATAACATAATAATTTTCCTCATCATTTTAGGAGCCATGCAAATATTTCACATAGCTATGACCAAGATTTTCATAATTTTACTTCCTACTCATTCAACTGAATATCACTTTAAACAAATTTTCATTTATTTCAAGGTCAGCTATTGCATGCTGAAAATTCTATGTCACTCAGAAGGGAATCTGCTAAATTAAAATGTATTTACTTGTGCAGATTCAGGCCAAATCACACAGGTCTCCAGGACCTCAGGGAGCAGAAAGCAATGCAAGTAGCATAGCTTTGAGCTGGTGAGGTTTGGCCAGTTCCTGGCTCTAGCAGCGAGCTCAGGAACATGGAGGGAGCTCAACGTGGTGGAGTTCAAGTCTCGGCATGGCGGAGACTCTGTGGGTCTATCTCGTGTTGTCTGGCTCTAGCAGTCAATGTATAAGCATAGAACCAATGGCTCAGGAGACTGGCAGGACACTGTACTGAGAGCCCCCACAGCTACGTCCAAATCACCAAGAGCCAGATCTGGCACCTGGAGAGTTCCCAAGGAGTAGCTGTTAAGGTAATGACTAACAGGGCTACTGGAGAGGAAAGTGAGAGGAGGGCTGAAGATGTTGTGCATCTCAATTTTAATAAGCAGTAGATAAACCACTGACTATGTCCTATGGGTGAGAGGTACAACTTGGCTAAATGCACTATTGTGTGCGTTGCTACCCGACTGCCCACATGTACCACTTTGGATTTAAGAGCCATAACAGGGCCCCGTACAGTGGACTAGCGGCTAAAGTCCTCAACTTGCACACCCCAGGATTCTATATGGGTGCCGGTTCTAGTCCCAGTGGCCCTACCTCCCATCTAGCTCCTTACTTGTGGCTTGGGAAAGCAGTCGAGGACAGCCCAAAGACTCAGGACGCTACACCTGTGTGGGAGACCCAGAAGAGGGCTTTAAATTATTCTTACATAACACTCACTAAAAGCACACAAAAATTAAATGTTGCTTATGGCTTTTATACAATTGTAAAATCAAAATTTGAAAATAGAACTAAAAACTTTTTAAGATTTATTAAATTTTTTGTTTTTTTTTAATAGTTACTTTTTTATTAGAAAGTCAGATATACAGAGAGGAGGAGGAGATGATCTTCCATCTGTTGATTCACTCCCCAGGTGGCCACAATGATTGGAGCTGAATCGAACTGAAGCCAGGAGCCAGGAACTTCTTCTTGCAGGTCTCCCACATGGGTTCAGGGTCTCAAGGCTTTGGGCTGTCCTCTATTACTTTCCCAGGCCACAAGCAGGGAGCTGGATGGGAAGTGGTGCTGCTGGGATTAGAACCAGTGCCCATATGGGATCCCAGTGTGTGCAAGGTGAGGACTTTAGTCACTAGGCTACTGTGCCAGACCCAAGAATGATTTATTTATTTATTTATTTATTTATTTATTTAGTGAGTTAGCTAGTTAGTTAGCTAGTTAGTTAAAGTTTATTTTGATTTTTTTTTATTTTTATGGTACAATTTCATATAGACTGGAATTCCCCTCCAAACTTCAACCCTCCGGCAGATTTTCCCCATGTTGCTACAATAATATAGTCCTTCATAAGGAGTCATAATTCCATCAGATTTATTTATTTTTATTGGAATGTCAGATTTACAGAGGAGAGGCAGAAAGATTTTCCATCTGCTGGTTCACTCCCCAAGAGGCTACAGTGGTCAGAGCTGAGCTGATCTAAAGCCAAGAGCCAGGAGTTTCTTCCAGGTCTTCTCTGCAGTGCTTTGAGCCGTCCTTGACTGCTTTCCCAGGCTACAGGCAGGGAACTGGAAAGAAAGTGGAGCAACCAGGACATGATCCAGAGCCCATTTCGGATCCCCACAAGTGCAAGGCGAGGATTTAGCCACTGAGCCATTGCACTGGGCCACGAAAATAAAGCTAAAAACCTCTAAAAGTCAACTGAAAATCGTCAATGTGACATGTACTGTTCTTTGACTAAGGGGAAATCACGGGATAGTGCACACAGCCCCGCCCCTCATGGTGTTGGGCTCCCTGTGGCTACACAGTGAAGGTGATGACATCTGCACAGTTGTCACTTCATGATGTCCTCAGCCTTTGCTTGGAAAATGCACATCACTTGTACGCTAAAGTGGCATGGTTTTCCTTTTTCAATGGTTTGTGCACTTGCCATGAGCATAAACATAAAACCTTAATGCAAGCCTATGCAATAAAACACCTACCCATGTCTCATGATACCTATAATGTTTCACTTTCTATATTGTCATCAAAAGGAAAACAGAAAATTAAAAGTTTCCATAAATAAGCCTTTCAACAGGATCCGGCTTAGTAGCTTAGTGGCTAAAAGTCCTCACTTTGCACGCTGGGATCCCATACGAGTGTCAGTTCATATGCTGGTTGCTCCACTTTCTATCCAGCTCCCTGTTTGTGGCTTGGGGAGGCAGTCGAGGGTGGCCCAAAGCCTTGGGACCCTGCACACAAAAGGGAGACCCAGAAGAAGCTCCTGGCTCCTGGCTTTGGATCACTCAGCTCCGGCCATTACTGCCCTTTGGGGAGTGAACCAGAGGACAGCAGATCTTTCTCTCTGTCTCTCTTTCACTCTGTAAATCTGAGTTTCCAATAAAAATGAATAAATCTTTAAAAAAAAAAAAAGAAGCCTTTCAACAGTAACGGCCAAGTGCTCAACAGGCAGCAGGTAGTTGATGGGTGGAGCAGATATGGTGATGTACCAGACAGAGCACACTCTGGGATTCACAAAGAACATCACCCTGGCCGGGAGAGGCAGCACTTAAAAACAGAACCTGGATCACACAGAATCTTTACACTGTTACTCCCTTTATTCTATCTCCAAGTTCTTATCACTATAGGCTTTTTAAAATTGCAAGTGAGTCAAAGTCTTATTGCACCAGCTGAACCTCTCAGCCCATTCTCAGTGATCACCGCTGTGTCAACGGGAACCAGGCCTTTACGGAGATGGACAAAAATGACTCCTGATAAAGTCAATTTCCTGACTGTACCTCCAGCCTTCTCCATCTGGTAGCGTTTTCTAAAAGACGTCTTCCTTCTTGCGAATCAGACTCCTTCTGCTTTGGAGCTCCCACGGGTCACCCAGACCAGTCACGGCAACACACTTCCATTCTGAAGATTCATTACATCATTCCAAGCCTTGTGAAAAGGATTAAACTGCCTGCAAAACACCCAGCACAGAGTAGGTGCTTAATTAGAACCGAATGCATTGAGCACGATTTTACACTTACACTCATTCTTGAACCATTATTGGTTTTTGCAGTTGGGATGTGCTGTGTCTCGATTGGAAAGGGCTGCTCGTTCTTTTTCTGACCACTTTAATTAAAACTGTCCTGTAATGAGGTTGGCCACTGGAGATTATAGCTTTTCATAACCACTTCTCTGTTGCTCTTCTAGTTAATAGAATACCTCCTTGTCCTCATGGAGGACATGTCGAAGGAGAGGCAGAGGTTTAGTTATTTGAAGTGAGACAGGGTGTTGGTGTCAGGTCCGTATTTCGTGTCCAACTCTAAAATCTAATTTCCTCGGAACTGTGTTTAACAGTTCTGCATTTACAGCTCAAGTTCCTGGCATCCCACCCCTTACCTAGGCTGCATCACTTAGGTAATGCTTGGAAAGTACTTTGAAGGAAATGGCCCAGAAGTGCTAAGTAGAATTACATGATACAAATCGACAGTGGGGAGCCACATGCACAGATAAAATCTTCTGCCTGCACTACATTTCATTTTCTCTGGTAGATTTTATAGAACCCTCATGTGTTACCCTGGAAATAAAGCAGGAAGTCATATTTTTTATGGGTAATATGTATATAAGTAGAATATTGAAAAGAATAACAAAAAGTAGTGGAATGGAATCTTTGCACTAGGCTGGGTACAATAGAAACAGTCAGAAAACTTAGGATCGGCCACTTCCCACTATGCAAATTTTTTTTGAATTTTTATTTTGAATTTTTGAATTTTATGGTACAACTTTGTGGAGTCTGGGATTCCCACCCCCACCTAAAACCCCACCCCTGACTGATTTCCCCATATTATTACAACAGTATAGTCCTTCATAAGGAATCATGATTCCATCAATCTGTTATTGAAGTGTGTCATGACAACACTATGAGATTTTTTTAAAATAAATGTTTAAAATGAAGATACAAGTAGGTAAACTATGAAGGGAATTGCTTGGAATAGATTTTCCTATTTGAGGAAAGTTCTAGAGAACTGCCAGGGTCTTGGTCTATGGAGAAAAAGTTTACAGAAAACGTTCATTAATCTTTACATTGATTTCTTTCTCATTAAGTAAACCTTTGTTAACTACTATCCAAGGGCCATGCACTATTCTAGATGTTTGTTTACACAACACTGATACATGCTATTGTGGAGGCAGGCTTAGTTGTGTCCTTTGTGGAAAGCGAACAACAACAACAAAATCCTCCAGGAAAACCAGAGGAAGTAAAGCTTGGGGAGGAGACATCTGAATTGTCCTAAGTGTGAAAGAAAGGGACAGGCTTCCTGGCAGTAAAGAGTGGCATTTATGGGAGCCCAGAAAAGACAAGGCAGGGGAGCAAATGATAACAAAGTGTGATGTCCCGGAGCTGGCAAAGTGCAAGTAGGGTCTCCGGCAAAACAGAGAGGGAAGCTAGCTCTGATTTTGCAGAATCTTTAGGTGTTGCTTAACACACATCTTATTTTCCCTTCTTTATGGAGAAAACACATGCTGACATGTTTGTGGGAATCTTGGGTCTCATGCAGTAAAAATTCAGCAAACACACTCAAAGCAATGCTGGGAATAGAAACGTGAATAAGATCTCCGTGACCTGATGCCCACAATGCAGTTGGCAGCCATTCTTATATTCAATCATTTGTTAGTCTAACAGTGGGTCCCATACTCCAAGGTCAACAGCAGACAAACAAAGGCTCATGCATGGGGCTTTTGGGTCAGAGCTCCTGCGCTCACCCCTTTGACCTACTGAACACTGGTTGTATGACACTGGGTAAGGTATTAATGTCTCTTCCTTTTTAAATTGAAAGCAATGACAGTTTAACTTCATTGGGATGTGGTCTACAGTAACAGAGACAACACAGGTACAGCACTCACTGCAGCGCCCGGCAAGTTCTAAGTGTTGATGGAGCGTAAGCTATCTGCAAGGACACATTAGCTACGTGGCTGTGTGACCCTGAAGAACCATGTGGCTTCTCAGTGGTTCATGTATAACAAACCATCGGGCCAATGGCTCTTATCCTGCAATTGCTTTATGTCCTTTGCAAACACACACACACACACACACACACACACACACACATAGCGCATGTAATTTGGAGATGTTTATTCATTATCTTCTGAAGGGTCATTATGGTTATCACCAGCAGTATTATCATCCTATCATACATGATGGGATGTCTCTTAGAGATAAGATACAGACAGAGCTCACTCCTGGTTCACTCTTCGAATGCCAGCCTCAAACCAGGAGCTGGGGAGTCAATCAGATTCTACCAGATTCAGGGCAAGAACCATCATGAGCCATCACTGCCTCTTCCTATGATCTGTATTGGTGGGAAATTACTCAGGAACCGAATTGAACACAGGCACTATTACGTGGGACAAACGCACCTTAACAGCTAAGCTAAACGCTTGCTCCCATCCCTCCATAAACTGATGCAGAAGTCTACATTTCACAGTTACCGCTCAGCTGCATCTATGTGGAAACAAGCTAGGGAGAGAGCAAAATGCAGGCCGTGTAATTCAAGAGGCCATGTAATTCACACATTACCTTGACATAAGAAATAAACTGGCAATGATTCTTTAACAAGATAAAATGGGTGGAAATGACAGCTGGAGAAGGCATTTTCTCTTCTCTGCTAATATTACAGTGATGTAGAAGTTTTGCTTCAAAGTGCCTTCTTTTAAAATCATCTTCATTCTTCCCAAATTGAAAACTCAGATGAGAAGATGGGGGGATTCCAGAACATGGATCTCCAGAACACAAATAAAACAGATGGAATACCTGACATGTGTGAATATATTGCAAGAGTATTTTAACTCTGGCAATGAACTCAGATTGAAATAATTGCTTGGAACATAGAAAAGTAAACAATTGAAAATCAAGACAGTTAACTTATGGGAAAATAAAAGATATTCAAGATGCAGCCATAATATATGACATTGCTTCATTGTGGAAAATGTTCTCTACATTAATGTGAATTTCAGTCTGAATATGTATGCTTATTTTTTGTGAGATTTAACCATTTTTATTTGAAAGGCATATTTACAGAGAAAAGGAGATAGACTGCCAGAGAGAGAGAAAGAGAGAGAGATAAAGAGAGATATTCTATCTGCTGGCTCACTCCCTAAATGACCACAATGTCCAGAGCTGAGCTAATCTGAAGCCAGGAGCCAGGAGCTTCCTCCAGGTCTCCCACACGGCTGCAGGGGCTCAAGACCTCGGGACATCTGCCACTGCTTTCCCAAGTCATAGGCAGAAAGATGGATCAGAAGTGCAGCAACTGGGACATGAACTAGTGCCCATTGTGGGATGCTGGGGCTGCAGGCAGACTAGTGAGCTACATCACTGTACCAACCCTGAATATGTATTTTCCAACTTATGTAATATATACAGAGTATAGGAGAAAAAGTGTATTGTGAAGCAATCAGGAACAAGAGGACAAAGTAAGTGTAAATGCTAAACCTAAGAACTCAAAAGAGAGCATTTGAACATGTTATATAGAAATATGGAGGCAAACACAAAAGATACAGCTAATATACATTTTTTTTCACTGTATTAGCTGTGTGAGGGACAAACATTTGGCTCAATAGTTAAGTTGCAGCTAGCTCACTTGCAACACCTGTCTCCAACAGCAGAGTGCTAGGCTCACATCTCAGTTCCCTGCTCCTGACTCCAGCCTCCTGCTAGTGCAGACGCTGGGAAGCAGCAGGTGATGGCTCCAATAGTTAGATCCCTGTCACCTGCACAGCCGACCTGGATTGGGTTCAGGATCCCGGCTTTGCCCTGGCCCAACCCTAGCTGTTGTGGACATTTGGGGAGTAAACCAGAGGGTGGGAGATTTCTGCCTGCTTTCTGCCTTTCAGCTGAAATGGAAATAAACAGAGAAAAGTACACACATATATGGTTGGTTGTAAACAAGCATACATCTTAGAACCTATGAAAAAAAAATGATGTTTGGTTTGACACACCTGCATCAAGGCTGCATGGGGAGGAGCATTAACTTAGGAGACTTCTGGATGTTGGCCAATCCCTTTATGCAAAATAAGAAAAAGATGTACTTTTAGAAAACTCTTATTTAATTTTTAAATACTTGAAAGAAGTTGAAAATTAAATAAGAAACAGAGATAAGAGAATCAGACACGCACACAGAAGAGAGAGCTTTTATCTGTTGGTTCGCTCTCCCCAGTGACCCGCCCACAGCCAGTCAGACCGAGGGGATATGGACAGTGGTGCCGGGGATCAGAAAGGAGCTCCCAAAGGAGAATGTCTCCAGCGGTAAGGCTGGCAGTAAAAATGGGTGCCTGTTTCTGTATGCACAGGTGCCGGTGGGGGAGCCAGAACTGCCTCTCAGGGAATCACACCGGAGAAAGAGCTGGATGGCAGACACAGGAGTCCCAGGCTTGCACGAGGGCAATTCAAAAAGTGTGTGGATTGGCTGCGGTTGTGGCACAGAGCACTGGGCTACTGCCTGTGAGTCTGACACTTTATAGTGGAAGGTAAATTGAGATCCAGATGCTCTGCTTCAGTAAACAATGTCTCACTACTTGGAGCCCTGCCTCCCATGTGCAAGACCTGGATGGACTTCCCGGCCCCGGGCTGTGGCATGGTCCAGCCCCAGCCATACAGGCCATTTAGGGAGTGAACCAAAGGATGGCAGCTCTTCTTTCTCTCTCTCTCTTACCCTTTCTGTCATTCTTTCAAATAAATGTGGTTTTTTTTTTTTAATTCATGGAAAATAGAATTACAAGGTACATTTATGTCAGTGTAAGATATTTTGAAATCTACCCATAATGTTTGGGTAATATGAGAACACAGTTTTCATTAACTTTCTCACAACCCCTTTTATGTGGGGTCAGAGCTCTGGAGACCACCACAATATCCAGAGGGTGTGAGTCAGGGAAAAGACCAGTCCCAAGGAATAAAATCTTAAAGACACAACCGACAAGGCCAGGACAAAGATAGTGATGTGTACACAGAGAAATAAGCGAATGAGGGTGTGGTAGAAGAGCTGCGTTCCCCGTCTTGCCCTGCTAAGCCACAGCAGATTAAGGTTTCTGAGAAGAATATCATCCCGATCAATTCAAAGCCCCAACACACCATCAACAACAATTTATAATGTTATGGAATGAATTGACATAGTATTGAGTAACCAATATGTTAAAAAAAATGCAAGTTCTTAACCACATTCTGTGACTACTTCCTTGGCATTTCAATTTTAGTTTATATGCAGAACCAGCTGCACAAGAGTCAGAGAAGGCTGCGATCATCGTCCCCGCTGCACAGTGGTGCACGACCCATGGCTGGGCTCCTCTGTAAGATTCTGAAACTGGAACTAAGAGCAACTGGTCATTTCTCTCCCACGGCACTGTTGACAAGATGTGGCCCTGGGAAGTTTCCTCAGTCACATGCCCAGCTTGGTAGGGAATACGGGATGAGTGATGGAAGCCACACCGAGAAAAGCAGAGGACCCTCCGGGGACCCTGACACTAGGGCTCAGGGGACCTGAGCGATCTTAGGGTTCCCCTCCTAGAACCTGATTCTCAACTCTTTTGCCTTTCACTTCAGTTCTCTGAACCACCCTAGTGGGTCATCAACTCCTCTGTTTACTTAAACTCATTCAGGTTGTATCACCTGTCATTTGCTACGAAAAACAGAAAGCAGTAAACGGAAGGGAAGGCAGGTTAGAGAGTGAGGGATTGAGCTCAACCAAGAGACAGATCTGCAGCACGCATGAATATATCAAAATATTTTAGCTACCAAAATGCAGGGATGTACCAATAACAGTGACAGCAAGGAAGCAGCACTGAAAAAGCTGGCCAGGTACTGGATGGAGCTAGCAGGTAAAGAAGGCTGAGCTGAGAGCATGAGCCCAGGGGAGGAGCCAGAGACTAAGGAAAGAAGTTCAAGTGTGTGGGGAGCAGCTGGAAGAAAACTCATCCTCAAGCCACGTCCCACTCTGCCCCGTGGAGTGGGATCAAAGGTTGTTTTTGCAAAGTGAGGCAAGATTTGAAGGTGAGTGACTTTGAAGGGGCTGGCATAGAGTTCAGCCATTGTGGGACAAACGAGAACAAGAGCTAACCGGGAACAAGCAAGACTTGGCTTGCTCACTTGCCATCACCATACACTGGCCTGACAAGTAACATTGGTGGCGGTTACCACTTGCAAATTGTTACTACATAGCTGTTATATTCATTTTCTAAACAAGCACCAGGACTCTCACATATCCAATGAGGCAAGGACTGGCAAATTTTCACTGTAAAGAACTCGGCAGTAATGGAGCCAGAAGTGAAGGCTCAGTGGCTAAACCCTTTCCTTGTACGCAGCAGGTTTGTATCCTGGCTGCTCTACTTCTCATCCAACTCGCTGCTTGTGGCCTGGGAAAGCAGTAGAGGACAGCCCAAGGCCTTGAGACCCTGCACTTGCACAGGAGACCCGGAAGAAGCTCCTGGCTGCTGGCTTTGGATGGGCTCAGCTCTGGTCATTGGCAGCCACATGGGGAGTGAATCACCAGACAAAAGATCTTTCTCTGTGTGTATGTCTTTCCAATTAAAAAATAAATAAATAAAAATACTAAAAAAAAAAAAAAAAGACTCAGCAGTAAATGGCCCCCAACTGTGGGGATTGTACTGCGATAAAGCCATTGATGGGTGTGGCAGTAGTATAACAAAACTTCACTTACAAAAACAGGTCACTAGCACAGCTAGATTAAAAAATGGGCAAAGGATTTGAATGTATACACAAATGGCTCATGTGCACAAGAAAACACATGCAAGACAAAGGCAAAGGCAAATCCAAACCCCAGTGAGACAGCACACTGCGCCAGTTAGAACGGCTGCCACCAAAAGCACAGCCAATGACACCTGTTGGTCACAGGAAAACACTGCAGTCTTCGTGCACTGGGAACGCCAAATGGTTTAGCCACTGCGGAGAAGAGCACGCTGGTTCCCCTAAACACTGGAAGGAAAGAGAATCAGCACAACATTCAGAAATGCCACTCCTTTGGACAGAGCCAAAGGATAGACACGGCAGGGGGCTGAAGACATCTGAAAACATCTACGCTCAAAGAAGAAAACTTCACAGTGGGTGGAAGCCACAATTACCAAAAACCAAATGTATGGCACACACACACACACACACACACACCCCCCAACACTATTCAACTCTGAGGAGAATGGAAATTCTGGCACACACTACAGCACAGATGAACCTCTGAGCATAGTGAAAACAAGGCAGGTGCTGAGTGATTCTGTTTATGTGAGGTCCCTGGAGTATTCCAAGTCACAGAGGCCGAAGGTAGAATGGAGGCAGCCAGAGGCTGAAGCAGAGGGGGACGAGGTGTTCACGAGTGAGGAAGTTCAGTTTCTCGTTAGTTTTTCTCTGCACAAACTCCAAAGAAGGTTGAGCCCAGAGTGAACCCACCTGGCAGCAGGAGAAGAAGGGGGACAATACAGTATCCGTGAGAGGAAGACAGTCTCCATGACATCAAGGCTTTCAGGGGCGAGGATGGAGGGGGACCTGGGAGCCCCAGTGGCCCCAGTGGGGTGCAGATGGGGACCCCCGAGCTGTCAAGAAGCCATCCTAGCCACTCCCTCCATTTAGCGGCTTTGTGTGCCGCACTGAGTTTTAAGCTAAAATATTTTGATTGAGTTTTCAATTAGTCTGCCCGTGTGGTGTTTCCAAGATGAAAACCAGAGAACAAAGTAAAGTGGCTTGTGACCTGAAGGCCCACATACACACA
This sequence comes from Ochotona curzoniae, assembly GCF_017591425.1. Lineage (NCBI taxonomy): Eukaryota > Metazoa > Chordata > Mammalia > Lagomorpha > Ochotonidae > Ochotona > Ochotona curzoniae. Next base: position 46,527,241 of record NW_024467106.1, on the reverse strand, counting down.
GTCTCTAGGGAGCAGGTTACCCCAGGTGGGATGGAGTAGGAGAAGGGGGAGAGAGGGAGTCCCCCGATTTCCTTGCATGCCAGCGCTGGCTGCGATCACTGCTCAGAGAGAGCAGTTGCTCAGGCCTGGCCCTCAGAACTATGTCACAGTACAGTAGTTCGAGGCTGCCCAAGCACCTCCCCTAACGTCTGGAAATGGTTTTAGTGCAAAACGAGAAGGGCATAAGGTCATCCAATTATCATCGGGCACCATAAAGGGCTTTCTGGAGCCTGCAGAACCAATGCCCAGCCTTCCTCTCAGTCAAAAGGCTGGGCAAGGAGCTGAGCAAAACTCAAATGAACTTTTAAAGCCGAAACCAGCTCATATTTTATAAGGTTAAATGTTGCTAGTGAAGGTTTGATTGTTGGCTCTGTGAAAAATGGCAAAGGAAGAAAAGGGACAAAAATGTGGTTTTGCAGGGTAAGGCTTTTCTGTGGAGCAGGTACATGGTACAGTTGCAAGCTGTGAAACAAAGGGAGCTTTGTGTACCTGCCCTCCCCGCAGTTCCCTGTGATGCTGTGAAAGTAGTCAAAGAACTCGGGCACAGCTTTGTGTGTGTGCCCTGGAAAAGAAAGAGCAATTCATGGGAGCTGCAAACGGGGGGCTGTGCTCTGAGCTGCTCCCACAGGCCCGGCCAGGCCTGCGCTCAGGTTTCAGCAGAAGGAAAGGAGGCTGAGCCCCAGGGAGGCTAAGGTTCGCCCTGCTGCTGAACCGCAGGAGGGAGGAGGCAGGCCCCCCTGCAAACAGAATCGGAGCAGAAGTCCAGGGGTCCCCTGGGCAGGTTCTGTTGGGCTGGGGTGCCCTGCCACGAGGCACAGGTGATCGGAGGCTGGCCTACTGCCAACAATCTGTGTGCTGAAAAGCTGGTAACCAGCAGGGCCTGGTCCAACATGGTAGCCCTCAGCAGTGATGACTACCAAGGACCACAGTGTGGCTGATCAGATGCGGGGCGTACAGAAAACGTAACAAGCCAAAAGGCATTTTCAAAGACTGAAAAGACAAGAAAGGAAGTTGAAACATCTCACTGATCGTTTGTACCGATTACATGTCGAAATAATAGTATGTTGGGTATCTTACAGTAAACAAAATGCACTATTTTACTGAGTGCTTTTTACATTTTAAAAAGAACTTAAATTTTCTATTTATTTTACTTAAAAGGCAGAGAGACAGAAATCTCCTTTCCACCAGCTCACACCCCAAATCCCTGCCACTGCTGGGACTGAAACGAGGCTGAAGGCGGGAGTCTGAAACTCCATCCAGGCCTCCTGTGTGCGTGTCAGGGACTCATGCATGTGGACCGCCACCTGCTGCCCCCAGGGTGTGCATTAGCAGGATGGAATTGGGAGAAGAGGCAGGACTTGGCCTAGGCTCTCTGGTGTATACCATGGGCGTTTCAGTCACTGCTGCTCTAAATACAATCCCCTGCTTTTTAATTTTTTTTTAATATAATTGCTAGTGCCCAGTGCGGTAACCTAGTGGCTAAAGTCCTCACCCTGCATGTGCCAGGATCCCATATGGGCACCAGTTCTAATCCTGGCAGCCCCACTTCACATCCAGCTTCTTGCCTGTGGCCTGGGAAAGCAGTCAAGGACAGCCCAAAGCCTGGGACCCTGCACCTGCGTGCGAGACCCGCAGAAGAGGCACCGGGCTCCTGGTTTTGGATTGGCACAGCACTGGCCATTGCGACAGCTTGGGGAATGAGTCAATGGAGAGAATATCTTTCTCCGTCTCTCCTCCTCTCTGTGTATCTACCTTTCCAATAAAAATAGAATAAAATCTTAAAAAATATGATTGCTAGAATTTTAAAACTAATGTCAATTACACTGTATTTCCTTTGTACGAGGCTATCATAAGAATATGGCTTTCTGACATCCTCAGCATTTTTTGGGGGGAGGTGCATTTGGATAAGGGAAACATGAAACTTGAAATTCTGGTGGCAGATGAATTAATGGCGTCAGAGAGTGGGGCTGCTAACGTGAGACTGCCACCTCTTCTCCCCCACTGGGTTGAGCTTACACTGTTCCTGGCACCTGACCTGCCTTGGAAGGCCTCTGTATTAGTTCAAGGGGTGGATGTGGCCACAGGGCTTGACCATATTCACCATGCACAGGTTTCTCCACAGTTCTCCATGTCTTCTTCCAGTTTCAATTTATGCAGAAAGACATCTGAAAATGAATAGATAGCCATGCTGCTTGTCATTGCTGCCAACTGAGTCTTGGGAAATATCTGTGTGGGAAAGACTGAAAATCCAGGTGAGGGGAGTAAGTCAGGATTTGCTTTTTCTTCAAGACAGTGTACACTGCGAAGCGGTCAAGGCTCTCAAATCCCTGTGCAACTTCACTAACAGGAGTCATGAGTGTGTGACTTGGGCTTGTGGGACCCCAGTTTCCTTTCCTGCCTAACAGGCATGTTGATTCTTTCCCTGACTTCCAATTCAAAGGCAGCCGAGGATGGCCCAAAGCCGTGGGACCCTGCACTCACTTGGGAAACCTAGAGGGGGCTCCTGGCTTTGGATTGGCTCCGCTCTGGCTATTGTGGTCATTCAGGCAGTGAACCAGTGGATGGAGGATCTTCCTCTCTGTCTCTCCTCCTCTCTGTATATCTGCCTTTCCAATAAAAATAAATAAATCTTTAAAATGAATTGAAAAAAAGCCTTCTAAAGCATATGTTGGCATTTAGAATATGAATGAATTAATGCAAATTAGTGTCAAGATTCTCTTGGGTTAAAAGAACAAGAAGCCACAAGGGTCTCAGTGTTTCCCTCCGAATCCACAGGACTGGTCTGAGGCAGGGGAATCAATGCCAATTCTACCCATCAAGAACTCTGCGGACGATCACAGCACCTACACACTCACTAGCTATGGCAGACCTGGAACAACTGTCAGCAGAATGTTCAGGCTACAGACATAATCACTCAAGCTGTAAGAGAGCTAGGAACCATTTGTACCATACCCTTGCTCCAATTTGAAGGCTTGCTCCCTCCGAATCTCTCATTGAGATTCAAGCCTTCATTGATTTAAGCCCTATTTGAAGGTGCGCTTTGGGGAGGTAACCAACACTGAAGGAAGGCTTAAAGGGCAGGCCCACTCCAATGGGACAAAGACTTTCAAGGAAGAAGAGGAGCGATCCAAGCCAGGGCACTCAGTGCCTCTCTCTATGAGGATCCAAGACCCTGCAGAGTTGCCCACCAGCAAGGATCACGGTAGATGTGGCAGCCTGATCTTGACATAGCCAGCCTTTGTTACTACAAGCCGAACAAATTTTACGTCCTAACAATCTACCAATTTAAAACATATTCAATTACAGCAAAATAAAGTGGAGTTAGACAATCCTATATGGAGAAGAAACACAAAGGGATGGAGCTTCAACGAGGTCTCTTGCATCCCTCAGCCAACCAGTCCTCCAGCACACAGCAGTACTCACAGCATCACACTGTTTAAGGAGGGGTAGGAGATATCCAGCAGTGACACAGTCTCTCCATTTTAAGGCACTAGAAGACACATGAAGAGGCTACAGACACAAACATCCAACCAACCAGAATACCGACAAACTCAACAGAAGACTTGTAAACACATCAGTTTCCCAGTCAGCATTCTTAATCAGGTAGGAAAACTTCACATGAATATCAAGGATGAAGCAGAGAACATGTAAAACACTGCAAAATTCTATTTGATTCTATTCATGTACTAGACATGCATGGCAAAAAAAAAAAGACTAGATGAGTATATATTTTCAAAATTGTGGTTTTTACCTCAGGATAAAATTGTGATGGATGTTTTCCTTTTATTTTTGATCTATAATACAGTTTCTTAAAACTCACATAACAATTTCTTTAAAAGATTCATATATTTTTATTGCATAAGCAGATTCACAGAAATAAAGAGAGACAAAGATCTTCCATCCACTGATTCACTGCCCAGGTGGCTACAATGGCCAGAGCTGAGCCAATCCAAAACAGAAGCCAGGAGCTTCTTCCAGGTCTCCCATGCAAGTGCAGGGTCCCAAGGCTTTGGCCTGTACTCTACTGCTTTCCCAGGCTACAAGCAGGGAGCTGAATGGGAAGTGGAGCAGCCAGGATAGGAACTGGTGCCCATATGGGATCTTGGCACATGTAAGGCCAGGATTTTAGCCACTAGGCTGTTGCATCGAGCTCAACATAACAACTTTTTTATAATATGGTTGTTTCACATTCTATCATTTTCTAATCAGAGAACTCTTCAGAACAGAACAAACAGGCGTCTCTTAATTTGTAAGGGTCTAAAGTACAAACACAAGTCAGGAGGGAGCATTTCACTGATTTCCTGACTCTTTCCCTGAGAAAACAGATAAACCAATCTAGAGGTATTCACATGTCAAAATCATAAAACCGGAGACTCTAATGACATCTGCAAGAAGGGCAGGTTCTATTACCTCAATAAAGAAACTGGGATTCCCTAATTTAGCTTCTGTGTGTGCATGTGTGTTCTGACGTCACAGTTAAGTATGGATGAAGTGGAGTTGGTCATTTCTTGGCATAACCTTTTATTCCACATGTATGTTACAGAACTATCACAATCAGCTGATGAACAAAGAGCTCGTAACATCCTCTTCAAATTTTCCAATAGTGACTGAATTTTTTCAAAAGGACTTTTTAAATTTTGTTTTTGATGTTGAGGATTAGGGGGGAAAGGGTGAGATATTGTTTCCAATTTTTTTTTCTTCTTCCTGCATCTGGAGGAAGGTGTTCGAGTCGGGCAGGAGCCACACCCAGCCTCCCAACCACCTCATACCTGGAGATGGTAAATGGCCACCCAATGTCATCCCAGAGTGCAGTTTGAGTCTGGTCCACACCCAGACACAGCACTCAAGTGGTTCAGCAGGTGCCAAGACTTAGCCCAGCCTATCCTACACGGAGCCTGGCTTTCACAAGTATCACTGGGTGCTAGAGCTTAGCCCAGTCTGACACACCCCTACTCAGTACACACCCATGCCAAGGGACACTGCAATCATGTCCAACCAAGATTTCTACCCCCATTCCAGTTCTTGTCCTCACCAGTGGGAACCACAAACCAGCTTGGGTGTCCCCTTACCTCCCATCCAGGCCTGTTCCCAGCCATAGATCTTGCATGTGCCAGTAGTTGCTCTGACCCAGTTCTGCAAAGCCCAACTCTAGCCTTGGCCTTTGCCGTTGGATGCTGCAGCCTGGTCTGTCCTCACCCACCCCCAGCCCTAACTCACTGGCGGGTGTTACAGTCTAGCCCTGCCCACTCTGCCCCCATCACTGGCTCATGCAAACCAGAAGGTGTGATAGCCTAGCTCGACATGACCCACACTCCAGCCTAACTCCTGCACATGCCAGTGGGCTAACCCCCTCCAGAACGAACTCACACACTTGCCAACAGGTGGAGCTACCTTGCCCAGCCTAACATGGTGAGCACAACCCAACAGGATCTATGACCCACCAGGGTTGTTTCCCAAGTTCCCCCAGCAGCCCCACTCCTAGACCCAGGTCTTACATGTGCTGGCAGATAGGCCCTTACTTGACATAGTCTGTCCCTTCTGTCCTAGCCTTTGTAAGAGCTGGTCGATGTTGCAGCCCTGCTTTCCCCACACCTCATCCTTGGGTGCGCCTGTGGGCACTATAGCCTGGATCAGCCTGACCTGTTCCCAACCCCAGTACCTATGAGTAATGGAGGGTTACATGGTCACACATAGCTCAGCACATCACCACCTCCAGCTCTTAAGTGAATCAATGGAAATTGCAGTTCCACAAGGGTGGGTCCACATATCCCTCACTGAATTTGCCCCTAGACCTGGTTCTCTCACGTGCTGGTATCATGGCCTAGCCTAACTACCCTTCTCCTGTTCTCTCACTAGTGTATACTGTGATCTAGCCCTGCCAGGTAGGCCCGGAGCCCTATTTTTAGTGTTCCCTGGTGAATGGTGGTTAGTGGTGTTTCATGCTAACTAGCCCAGCTCAGGTCTCCCACATGGCCTGGTACCTCTATCTAACCCATTAAGGTCTTCCAGCTTCCCTCATCCAAACCGCTTGGTCTTAACCTCCCTCACTTACTGCAAGTACAATGTCCTTGTTGGTGAAAATCCCTCAGAAGTCAATCCTCACCTGCAACATACTCCCTCAGTGGTCCTCCCTCCCACACATTTCCTTACCCCCTTCCCTGAGCAATCCAGTCCCTGTGCCTGGGAACGCATGGTTCCCCCAGCCCAGCCTTCTGAAGCTCAGTCTTCCAGTGAGGTGGTGTGCTGGCCTGGAGCTCTGCCCACCCACTTGGTATCCAAAATCCTGGCACATGTGCTGGCCTGGGACCTTAGCCCTTCACCCTCCACATACCCCAGATCCAGGCCCATTTAAAGTTCCCCAAGCCTCGTCCACTAGCACACCAGGCCAGCTTGCTAACCTAGGGCTCTTCCATTCCCCGACCCCGCTCAGGACCAAGCAGTGTGGAAATACCAAAGCTTGCTCTGCCTGCCTGGATGTAACTCTCAGGCGACCACAGGTCCCAGCTGGTGCCATCCCCCAAGTTCCCTGCAAGCCTGCACCCTCAGATACCCATGTGCCTGCAGCCCCTGGGGCACACCAGGTGCAAATTGCGGCCAAAAGGACTCATTTTAATTGGACCACCACCAATACATGTTACAGAGACAGAAGCTTACTAAATAGTAACAGTATGGAAAAACAGAAGATGGTTGTATTTTTGGTGTAATCTGTGGGAAGAGATGAGATGATTGCTTTGAAATGAAGTATTTAATAAGAGAACTTGAGGAAGTTGCCTTGTTTATCTTCAAGATAAGAGCCATGGATAGCCAGGTGCATTCTAGCTATTTCCAGAAATTTGATGTCTGGACTGAAAATAGACTTGAGTAATGTTCTTTCTCCCAGGGGCTGTGGTTTTCTCTCCTCTAGTTACTAGTGGAATGTTGTATGAAAGCCAAAACTGTGAACTTTTCTTAAATTGTAAGTTCATTTCTATCTTGTATGGCATATTTTTCATTTCTCCTCTTAGCAGAACTTAGAAATCTGTAGACTGATTCTCAACATTTTTCATTTTTGTTTTCTTTGAATCTCCCGAAAATACAAATACTTACATTAAATGGACTTTTATCTCTTTGACTTGCACACTGTGTGTCATTTAATATACAAAACAGAATTGAAGTAGCATGGCTCTTGACAAGGCTTTCAGACAGGTATCTTCAGTGAGCTGTCCACTCATTTTTCCTGGCTCAGCTCACTCACCTGCTAATCCACTGCTTTCCTGACCACCCCGCCCTGATACACCACCATCTATCTTTCCCTGCTCACAACCACTCTGTACTCAACATTGCTCTTCAGATCTTTCCTGATTTCCACTCTCTGGGCTACGTGTCACATTTCCTAAAGTCAGTCATTCCTTTCTTTACATCCTTTGGGTTTCAAGAACGCTGGACTTTTTTTTGATACTCCCTTTATCTCTAAGCTTATGTCCTCACATCCTTTTGGAGGCTTTCCTTCTAGAAAGAAGGCTGAGCCTCCTTTCATTTCCTAATTCTATTAAGACAATATAATTTTTTAGGAATCTAGGTTCTAACAAAGAACCACATTGGATATTGCACACTGTGGTCACTAACATCTACATTTTTAAAAATTAATTTATTTTTTATTGGAAAGGCAGATATACAAAGAGGAGGAGAGACAGACAGAAAGATCTTCTGTATGACGATTCACTTCCCAGGTAGCCGCAATGGCCAGAGCTGAGCCCATCCAAAGCCAGGAACCTGGAGCTCCCTCTGGATTTCCCACGTGGGTGCAGGGTCCCAAGGCTTTGGTCCATTCTTGACTGCTTTTCCAGGTCACAAGCAGGGAGCTGGATGGGAAGTGAGGCAGCCAGGAAATAAACTGGTGCCAATATGGGTTCCTAGTGCTTGAAGGGAAGGGATTAACCAGTTGGGCTTTGTGTTGGGTCCAATCCCTAGCTTCTCCCACCCCTCCCCATCCACACCTTGAACTTGGTTCAGATTTCCTTTCTAACACAAGGAGCATTTCATTGATCTCAAGTCTCAGTGCTGCCTGCCACAGTGGGTCTGCTTTTAATGTATGCTTTGGACCACAGCATATTCCTTGTTGCAAACATTCACTGGTTCTCTGCCCTTCCCCCTCCTAGCAGGAACCCTTCAGCCTTGTGAGTGCACAGCCTAGGCTAATGCAGCCTATGTGCTCCCTATAATGCTGCACTCACACGACTGTACTCATTGCTGTCTGGACTCCTTCTGTTTTGTACTTTTTTTCATTCTCTTCCATTCATAGGAAATGTTCCTTTTAGGCATTTATGTTTTCAGAAATCTTATTCTACCTAGTAGGCCCAGTTTATGCTTCATAAGATTTTCCTTATCCCTTCAGATCACATATCTGATATTTCCCTATTTCCTTTCCAATTCTGCCTTTAATACGATCGCTTATACATGCGCTTAATCCTCTTCATCGGCTTCATCAGAAATGTGTCACTAGAAGATGGGAAGTTCATCCCAGCCTGTCTGTGATAACTGGGGTGTGTCTATAACCGCCTTTGATCTTTGACTTGCTCAGTCAGAAAACACATGTGATGATGGAAGAGGGATTAAGACTCTTGGATGGGGAGCAGGAAGTCCTACAGGGTAATTTTGATTTCATCATTGCCACTTACTGCAAACATTTTATCTGTAAAAGATAAATATGGATAAAATCCACTTCCACCTTAATGATTAAGTTTGACATTGCACAGTGCCTGGGACATGATATGTAAATACTGCCATTCACAGGGACTGACTCCTTATAAGATTGCCGTGACAAAACAAAAAGACAAAAGCATTTTCTCAGCATCATGGGTAACACAGGCAAGGGTAATGAACAGCTCAGCGATTAGGGACAGAGCATTTCTGGATCTCAGACCCATTTCTTTCTCTCCTTCTATCCGTTAATCTGCCATTCCAATAAAAACAAATAAATCTCAAAAAAAAAAAACCCCACCACAACCAACTACCACATGAGACAGTGTTATTGCTATCCTCATGTCAGAGATTTTGGAAAGATGAACAAAATAAGGCACAGAGAGGCTGAGTGAATCACCTAACATCTCACAGTTAAGTGACAAAGTGAATCCCAATTCGAGACACTCCTTGCAATTATTACATATAAAGGACACATTCTTTAAAAAATTATTTTAAACTATGTAATAGAAAATTTAAAATACATGTATTTATTTGAAAAACTGTCAGAAAGATCCTCCATCTGCTGGTTCTCTCCTCCAAATGGCCACAACAGTCAGTGCTGAACCAGGCTGAAGCCAGGAGTGCAAGACTCTATCCAGTTCTCCCACATGACTGGCAGAGCTGGCAAGAACTCAAGTACTTGAGCCATCATGTGCTGCTTTCCCAGGGGCATCAGCAGGGAGCTGCACTGGAAGAGGACCAGCTAGTGCACAAACCAGCAATGTGATATGGGATACAGGGTATCCCAAACACCATCTTAACCTGTTGCACCACAACACCCACACCAGAGAAATGTACACTTAGTGTCACATTTAGAAAGCTTTCTAGTAGTGGTTACTACCCTAACTGCATATCAGAATCACCTACAGAGGATGCAGGGTACCATGTACCACCAAATGCCGTTTAATATCCAGCTGAGTGGATTCCTGTGTATTTCTGCAGGAATCACCAGACAATCTGGAAGGGTGGAGAGGAATGGTCCCAAGGTTTAGCAGGCTGCTTCCAGAGTACGACTAGCCAGCGACTCCTTCACTACAGGTGGCTGTGGAGCATCTCATTTTTCAAAGTGGAACTCTGCAAGGCTAGTCCAACTCACCACACAAACATGTCCTGTGAAGGTGCAACGGCCGTGCCTTTGGAGCACGCGTTGGACACAGCACACGGACAGAAAGGCCATGCTGGGCACTCTTCCTGTGCCTACAAAAACCTGCCATTAGCACTTGTGCTAGCCAAGAGGGCTGTGCCAAGTCTCTGCAACAGAGTTCAGACGCAGGCAGACTACAGATGCTGTGCGAGGTGCTGCCAAAGTGGGCAGCCACCATGTAATCCTCCTCCCTGACCGTCCCTTCAATACCATGTCTGTGCTTTTATGTTGGTTGGGGATTTTTTTTTCCTCAGGGGGTGGAGAGCAAAAACTGGAAAGAGTTCTCCTTTCTATATTGCTGCTCCCACAGAGGCAAAGTTGAGGGTAACTGCCAACAGCTTCCCCTTTCTCTTCTTTTTGTTCACTCCATCTGTCTGGACCAATGCACAAGGAAAAAAGACAGCCAGAATGGCCCTCCCAAGTTACACTCTATGTTCAAGCTGATGAAGGATGTGTTTTCCACAGCTTAGGACAAAAATATATTATAAAGTGCCTGAGCAATTAAACAAATGCTATTTGCAAACATCTGCCGTCCAGTCCTGTTGCCTGTGTTCAAACAAAGCCTCACAGTGTCTTTGGCAAACCAGAGTGAGAAAAGCTGGGTGCCATTTGCTGAATGAACTCTTCCAGATTACCATTCTGCGGCCCGAGGGAATTAATTCAAATCTGCATGGGGAGATGAATTCCCAAAGAAGCAGTCAGTCCCCAATAGAACAACCAAAGAAACGAGGACCCAGAGTAAAGCTGGCGGTGTGCCAATGAGGGTTTTATTAACCTCTACTAAATCATATTTATTATTTATGACTGAATCGCAGAAGGCTGCAGTTGGTTGCTCTGGGGAGGAAAGCAGCCCTCTGGCTTCGCGGCGGCAGCGCGGTGCAGCCCTTCAGCCTGTCCAGTTGATGCAGATGAAGACGCAGCAGACGACAGACACGCACAACAACGCCAGCTTCCCAAATGCACAAGGTGGGAAACAATATCATGAGCAATGGAAAACCCTAACTCTAGGTCTGGCCTTGCACTTCACTACGTAATAGCCGAGTGACCTTCATTTTCTTACCTGTGAAGTGGAGTTCAAAGGGACAGTTGTATGGGTTTCTTTTGAGGGTTAGAGAAGACAACGTTTGCCCTGGTCTCGGCACCGGGGTGGCATGTGATATGCATTCAGGAAATGTTAGCTTCTGGTAGCACATTTCATGGCCATCACTGCTGTTCTTATCCAACAGGCTTCCACTCTACTCCCTGCCAGCCCCACACTGCCCTGGAACTGGAACAAATGCATAAAGTATGACATGGGTAGTTCAGATTTACTGGCAGGGGCAGAAAGGGCTGGGTTCAGTTTCCCTCATCTAGCCGGCAGAGGTGGGGGAGAGGTCTACCTTGCCCCTGCCCCTGGAGGCCAACACCTCCTGGCCTTTCTGCTCCCGGAAGCCAAGAAAGGGAAAGCCTAAGAGAAATTCTAATTACTGGAAGAGTTCACCACTGCCCCTCTTCTTTAACCAGTAGATTAATGATCACCCATTTCTTCTAAAAACTAGTGAGTCACTGGGCCAGCTGAATACCTAGTATTTTCCCTGGGCTTGGGAAACCTAGTGGGAAAGATATGGTGGAAGTGAGGTAGAGGGTGGTGGAGAGGCAGCTCAGATTTCTGGTGTTTCCTTAACAGGGATGCAAGAATTTTCTAGGGATTGAGTAGATGACTCTAGAGATGGCTGGACATTTTCATTTTCCACAATCCTCAAGCAAGAGCCCCAGTGACAACGTGAAAGCACCCAGCTGTAAGCGGATGCCAGGTGCACTTGCACCAAAGTCAAAGGGCAGGGAAGGAGTTCAGTTGATAGATTGCTTCCACCAAGGTATGTGCAGAGGGCCATGTAATTTGTCTCTTCCACGATTCCCCAAAGAGACCATAAAAGAGCCGGCAAGAGCAAATAAGCCCCACTTGGCCAGCTTATGCCAGCCTGAGAAACAGACCCAGCTAACAAGGGCAAGCCCAGCTCATGCAAGGGAAGCAGCTCGGAGGTTTCAACTCCAGCCTCATGCGGGGGTAGGGGTGGGACAGAAAGAGCTTTGAAGTTTAAACTAAGTATGAGCAAAGCTTCAATGCACAAGTAAGTCTCTTTTTAAAAAGCCCAACACACGAAAAGCATATAAACAGAGCAAAATGTCATCAAGACTATGACCCAGTGATATAGAGAAGAGTTAATGGTGAGTACATAAAAAGAATAGGTTCTTTCTTCCCCAAATGGATTGAGACACCTCAATGAATTATATATAATGACGAGGAAGAGAAGGAAGAGGAGGTGGTGGCAGCTGATGACATAAGACTGAAAAAGAAATATCTATAGAAGCTTAAATTCACAACTGATTCTGGCTTTCCATCAGGGAATACAAACAGCACCCAAAAAGAGTTCCACAAATTTCCACCATGAACCTGCCAACTCAGATGACTAAGACTGTGCTCCCCTCCCAAAATGCAGTAATAGTTCCTCTTGACGCAACAGGAAATAATCCATGAACATCATCTTCCCAGTAGCAATCTTCCTCAACATTTTCTTATAACCAAGCAGGTAAGACCAACACAACCGCCAATAATGTTAATGTGATCTTGGCTCAGAAATCAGAGGGCATGCCTTCTGATATTGGTGGCCCACACGCACAAGCTCTGGGGATGAGATGGGTGGAAAGAGACTTGATAGACACTCATTCTAAATCATTCTTGCTCCGTGCCCTCACTTGGATCAGCACATCAGATATTTACACACTCGGTAAGGAAAAGGGCAGGATATGGCAACTACACTGCTGTTTTAAAAAGTAACACACAAGCAGGTGTTTGGGACACGGCACGCCAGCACGCCGTATCAAGAGTGTCTGGCTTCAGGTCTCAGCTCTGCTCCAGACTCCAGCTTCCTGCGAGTGCATACCTGGGGAGGTGTCAGGTGAGAGCTTAAGTTCCTGGATCCCTTCCACTAAAATGGGAGAAACAGATGAAGTTCCCAGCTTCTGGTTGGGACCAGCCCAGCTCCCACTGCTTCTGGGGAATAAAGAGCACTTTCTGGCTTTGCTTCATTATATGCTTTTCAAATACATACATTTAAAAAAAATGTGTTAAGAGCCTGGAATGGTAGCCTAATGGCTAAGTACTCATCTTGTACATGCTGGGATCCCATATGGGCACCAGTTCTAGTCCCAGTGGTCCCACTTCCCATTCAGCAACCTGCTTGTGGCCTGGCAAAGCAGTCGAGGACAGCCCAAAGCCTTGGGACCCTGCACCCATGTGGGAGACCCGGAGGAAGCTCCAGGCTCCTGGTTTTGGATCAGTACAGCTCTAGCCATTGTAGCCACTTGGGGAGTTACTCATTGGATGGAAGTTCTTTGTCTCTCCTACTCTCTGTAGATCTCTGCCTTTGGAATAAAAACAAAATAAATCTTTAAAAAATTGTTAGATTTGTTTTCTTTTGAAAGGTAGAATTATACAGAGAGCAGAGACTAGGACCTAAAACTCCAAAACTTGATGAAAATCTACATAACCTTAGATTAGGCAAAGAGTTCTGAAATATTAGTACTAATCACATAATCACTTCATTAATGATAAACTGAAATAAAACACTGTGCTTCAAAAAACATCCCACTACAAAATTAAACCACAAACTGAGGTAAATATTTACAAATCATTTGTCCGATTAAGGCCTTGTGACCAGATTATCAAGCTACTTTAAAAAGTTCATGGATAATACATTATGAAAAATTCAGATTTCAAAGGGGTTTTTTTTTTAAAGATCATGTGAAAAGTCATGAATGGTTTCCCCTTTTGTTTCTCCCCTTCCCCCAAGAACCACAAGAAGAAATAGCAAATTTGGAAGCAATGAGTTCACCCAATTTTCCCTAAATCTCAATCCTTCCTACCCTGATCAACCACATAATCATTAAAAAACAAAAAATTTATGAAAAATATTTATTATTATTATTTATTGGAAAAGCAGATATACAGAGAGGAGAGACAGAGAAAGATCTTGTGTCTGCTGGTTCACTCCCCAAGTGGCCACACTGGCTGCAGCAGGGCCAATCCGAAGCCAGGAACCAGAAGCCTCTTCTGGGTCTCCCACGCAGGTGCAGGGTCCCAAGGCTTTGGGCCATCCTCCACTGCTTTGCCAGGCTATAAGCAGGCAGCTGGAAAGGAAGTGGAGCAGCTTGGACATGAACCAGTTGCCCATATGGGATTCTGGTGGACACAAGACTAGGATTTAGCAACTAGGCTAAATCTGGACCAGGCCCAGATTTCAAAAGTTTTTAAGAAAATATTTAAAAAATTATTTTTTTAGAGATAGGAAAAAAAAAAAAAAAAGCAAAGAGCGAGAGAGCGTTGCTAACTGCTGGAACACTCCACAACGCACACAGGAGCTGGGGCTGGACTTAGCTGGAGTCAGGACTACAATGCAGGTCTCTCCTGTGGTGGCAGGAACCCAATGACGTCAGCCATTACGACAGGTCTCCAAGATCTACACTAGTGGGAAGCTGCAGCCAGTCGGGAGCTGGAGATGGGAACTGAACCCAGGCACTTTACTCTAAGACCCGGACATGCCAACTCCTAGGCTCAACGACTGGCCTGCCTAGTTTTCCTTTCTTTTCTTTTTCCAGGAAGTCTTTGAAATTCCTTCATGCTGTTGAACAGCAATTCTCATTTCTCCCTCCCTCAGCAACCACCAGCCCACTTTGATTCTATGCATTTGATTAGATAGATGCCTCATATAAATAAAATCATACAATGCATGCCTCTGACTAGCTCACTTCACTTTGGCATAATGCTCAACTGGGCACTGTGGAGCCTATGCCAGCGTTCCACCATTTTTATGGCTGAATATCTGATGCCATGAGTGGACTGCAAGGCTCTGATCCCACCAATGGATCTACTCCACCAATGGGTTTTCTATTTTGAAGAATGCTGCTCTGAACACATAAGATCCTACATCCAATTTGAGAATCAAAGTATCCGGAAGTGGGACTGAAGTACCATTCTACTATTGTATCTTGGAATCCTGAACAGATTTCTATACTATACTACCTTTTTCAGTGGCTGCAACATCTCACCTTTCCACCAAGTGTTCAATTTTCCACAGCCACATCAATGCTTCAGATTTCTGGTTTTTTCAAAAATATAAATGGTGAATTCCAACATTCTCAATGGTGTGGGATGGCACCTTTAATTGTGCTTTTGTGATTCGCAGGATGAGCCCTTCTCTATAACCTGTGAACTGCTTCCGCTCTTTTGGGGAGAACTGCCTCTTCCAGTTCTTTGCCTGCCTTTTAACTGGATTGTTGGTTTATTTGCAGCTGAGTGGTAGAAGCTTCTTACATATTTCCATTTAACTGACATGCGGTTGGAAAATAGTTTCTCCTGTCCGTGGGCTGCCTTTCCCACCCTGTCGACTGCTTCCATAGCCACGTAGAAACGTCTGAGTCTGAAGCTGTCCCCTTTCTGTTTGCTCTGGTTGCTTGTGCGGTTGGTAGCATTTCCAGGAAACCATCGCGAAGGCTGATGCTAGACATTTTTTCTCTATTTTTGGTTGTTGTTATTGTCTAAGAGTTTTAAAACTTTAGGTTTTATGTGTTGGTATTTTATTCATCTGAAAAAGCTCCCCACTATACAACTAATTACAAACATGTTTACATCAACATCTATGTTCATAAAATTACAATGGAGTTTATAAACTCCTAACACATTCTAGAGCATAATACGAAGGAGCAAAACCTTCAAAGATTTTGAAAAATAAAGGGAACTAGATAATCCTGATTTAGGCAAGGCCTTGTAAACAGAATCCCCCACTGTCTGAGTCGTTATGGCTAAGTGCTCAGTGGAACAGAACAAGGCTGTGGTCTCCCTTTTGAAGTCCTGAGCCATCGAACCTGGGGCCTTGGAACCTGATTAGCTGTTTAACATCACTAAGTCAAGGGACTTGGCACAAGATCAGTAATCAGAACAACGTAGCAAAGAGGTGTGAAGAAACCCGGGTTGCGTGATGGTGAAGAGCTCTATAGAGCCAACACGGGGGAAGACACAGGAGCTTCTTTCTGAGGTTTACAGAAATTTATATTTTTAATTTTTTTAAAGATTTCTTTATTTGTTATTGGAAAGTCAGATATACAGAGAGGAGGAGAGACAGAGAGAAAGAGCTTCCATCTGATGATTCACTCCCCAAGTGACCGCAATGGCCGATGTTGCGCCAATCTGAAGCCAGGAGCCAGGGATTTCTTCGAGGTCTCCCATGCCAGTGGCGGGGCCCCAAGGCTTTGTGTCATCCTCGACTGCTTTCCCAGGCCACAAGCAGGATGAGAAGTGGAGCTGCTGGGATTAGAACTGGTGTCCAGGGGCCCGGGGCCATAGCGTAGTGGTTAAGGTCCTTGCCTTGCATGCACCAGGATCCCATATGGTCGCAGGTTCTAATTCCAGCAGCCCTGCTTCCCATCCAGCTCCCTGCCTGTGGCCCCGGGAAAGCAGTCAAGGACGGCCCAGAACCTTTGGACCCTGCACCCACATGGGAGACCTGGAGGCGGATCCTGGCTCCTGATCGGTGCAATACCAGTCACTTGGGGAGTGAATCATCGGATGGAAGATATTTCTGTCTCTCTTCCTCTATGTATCTGACTTTGCAATAAAAAAAAAAAAAAAAGAACCAGTGCCCATATGGGATCCCGGTGTGTTCAAGGTGAGGACTTTAGCTGTTAGGCCATTGCACTGGGCTCCAGTTACAGAAATTTAAAGACTGACTGAATAGAATCTCCCAACAGGTGTAGAACACCCCAAATGCCTTCATATCGGTTATTTCTAGATGGCATTAATATGTCAGTCTGTACCTGGCCTAAACAGATCCAGCTTGTAAAATTTAACGATGGGGCTGGCATGTGACAGAGCAGGCTAAGCTTCTACTTGTGGTGATGAGATCCCAAATGAGCCAAGGTTCGTGTCCCAGCTGCTCCAGTTCCAGTGCAGCTCCCTGCTTTGGCCCTGCGAAGGTAGCAGAGGATATCCCAAAGCCTTAGGACCCTACAGCCACATCGGAGACCCAGAAGAAACTCCTGGGTCCTGGCTTAGGATTGGCTCAGCTTTGGCCACTGTGGTCAAACTTGTGAACCCAGCAACCAAATTTGTTAGCCGGCAAATGAAAGGCATCTCTCTCTTCTCCACTATCAGTTACTCAATCTTTCAGATAAAAATAAAATGTTAAAAAAATTTACTGAATGGCTTTCAATAACTTCATGCTCATTACCAATTTGTCAGGGATTAGCTATCAATACTCATTTTTCAAAGGTTAGTTTTGAGAGGCAGATTTTATATATATATTCTAGCTGCTGGCTCACTCCCCACATGCCCACAACGGCTAGAGCTGAGGTGATCCGAAGCTGGGAGCCAGGAGCTATTTCCCAGTCTTGAACATGGGTGCAGGGCCACAACTTGTTGCACCATCCTCTACTGCTTTCCCTGGCCGCCAGCAGACAGCTGGATTGAAGCAGAGCAGCCCGGACGTGAATCAGAGCTCACTTGGGATGCTGGTGCCAGCAGGTCGAGGATTAGCCACTTCAGCTATTGAAACTGCAGCGTAAAACTATCATGTCCCACATGATTATAAATCCAGATTAGATGCGTGGAATATTTTGAATTTGAAAATTAATTAACTTCATCATTAAGCATGAAAAATCACAATTAAATTTACTACTAAGTCATCTCAAGTTTGTATCTGAAGTAGCATTTGGATGGAGAGATTGGTGTATTTCAAGTTCCCTATTTCCAACATATTCTGGCTCTTCTTACATGTAAAACACATTGCTATTAATGTCTCTGATCTTTGCAGGCAGACTTCTTTATTTGCAGAAGAGAACTAATTTAAAAACACCAGGTATCCAGAGGCTACACAAAGAATGTGCTGTGACAGATACAAATATTTTTTTTAAGTAAGCTTAGCTGTATTTCTTTTTTTTTTTTTCTCTTCAAACCAACACACATCCTCTATCCTTCCTAAGTCCTGTTTGCTCAGCTGGATGTCCACAGGGTCCAATTTTCCCTCCAATTGCCCTTGCACGCTAATATAATTGCTCCTCATATGGGTAATTGGTCAGGCTAGAGCAGTATTTATTCATCTATACTATCTGGCAGCTTCACAAATGATCTTGCAGTCTTATATTACTGGCATTCATTTTAACTTTTTGTCTTTTTATAACAAGGCTAAGTTAACATGAACTTTCAAGGATCCTGCATTTTAAGTTCTCAAAAGTTGGAGTACACGGATGCAAAATCTTTTAAAAGCCTATGTCTCCCCCTCACTTGTCAAATACAGTAAATGAAATCAAGTCTCAAATGCATACTGTTACTTCTTACCTTTTCCATCATATTCTTTCCCAAACATCACCAAATTAACTAAACTCAAACAGACTTAAGCTTAAAAATGAATGACTTTCTACCTTGACAAAAAGCAATAAAAACTGTTAATTTTATTAAGCACTGTTGTCAATTTTAATTACAAAATTTTAATATTGTAAAAAAGAAATGCACATAAAGCACTTGAGACAAATTTAGATTGAGGAAAAACATCTGTGCAACTATTTGCGTTGTAAACGGAAACAGCCACTTTTGTTCCTGAAATGTCATTTTTTTCTTAAAAAACAAAACAAAATCGAGGGTTTTAATCGGAAAGGCAGATTCACAGAGAGGAGAGACAAAGAAAAATCTCTCTGTAAATGGCCTCAGAGGCTGGGGCTGAGTCGAGCCAAAGCCCAGGGTTTCCTCAGGGTCTCCCATGCAGGTGCAGGATCCAAAGGCTTTGACCCGTTCTCCACCGCCTCTACAGGACACAAGCAGGGAGCTGGGTTAGAAGTGGAGCAACCAGGATAGGAACCGGTGTCCATATGGGATTCTGCCGTTTGCAGGTGAAGGATTAGCCAATTGCTGAGCCATTGTATTGTCCCCTGAAATGCCATTTTATATTTAAAGAATAACTGAAAAATTCTAAGTTTTTTCAGACCTGGATATATAGTAAATACTTTCTCAGAACTGAGTTGGGTAACTTACCACTTCAACGAAAATCATGACACTATGTGGTTACCACTAATTAAATTTAAGGTTTCTGGCAAAAATGAGATTTCTGGAAAATCTCAGTTTAATGGTTTTTTTAAAGCTGCATTTTTCGACAAGATCAATGGAAATATTAACAAATTTTGTTTCGTAGAGTTAATTTAACTTTCCAAGGTGAACAAGAGACCAGTGGAGCTTAACTTATTCAGTATACAAAGGTCCCTATAACTGTTGGTTACACACTGCAAATAAAAATATTTTTAAAAACCATCACTTATGACATTTTTATGGAGCATCAAATAGACTATCCAGTTACTTGAAAAGTATGAAAATACCCTTTTCAACTACACTATCTGCATATAGTCATTTTTCAAGACACTTAACCCAACAATGTAACCAATTAAATGTTGCAACAGCAGAAGATGCTAATGTTTGTGTATAACACATGATGTAAGAGTTTTGCAGGAACAAAATCCTAAGTTTCAAAATTATCATGGAATGAGACTGAATAATTGTTTAAATGACTAGTAATCATTTAGCCTTTTCCATTTAATTTTTAATTTGGTAAATATTCACGAACATAGGGGCTGGTGCTATGGTGTAGTGGTATAAATTTCCATTTGTGGTGCCACATCCCATGTTGATGTTGATTTTAGTTCTGGCAGCTCCACTTCCCATCCAGCTCCCTGCTTGTGGCCTGGGAAGCAGTAGAGCACGGCCCAAAGCCTTGGGACCCTGCACCCACAACGGAAGGCTTGGCTTCGGATCAGTTCGGCTCCGGCCATTGCAGCTACTTGGGGAGTCAATCAGCAGACAGAAGATCTTTCTGTCTCTCCTTTTCTCTATAAATCTAACTTCTACAAAAGAAATAAATAAATCTGAGCCCAGCGCAATAGCCTAGCAGTTGAACATGCCGGGATCCCATATGGGCGCTGGTTCTAATTCCGGCAGCCCTGTTTCCCATCCAGATCCCTGCTTGTAGCCTGGGAAAGCAGTCAAGGACGGCCCAAAGTGTTGGGACCCGGCACCCACATTTGAGACCCGAAGGAGTCTCCAGGCTCCTGGCTTTGGATTGGCTCAGCTCCGGCCATTGCAGCTGCTTGGGGAGTGAACCATCGGACAGAAGATCTTCCTCCCGTCTCTCTTCCTCTCTGTGTATCTGCCTTTCCAATAAAAATAAATAAAATCTTAATAAATAATAAATCTTTTAGTAAATGTTTAAAAAAACAATGTATTCACACAGAGAGTTTACGTAAGCAAAAACTGTTTGGTGTCTGCAATAATTTTTACATTTGAAGGAATCCTGTGCCAAAAAATTTGAGAAGTATTATTGTTTATCGTTGCCAACAAAGCATGATTATTACAAATGCTGCTAGAATCCAAGCAAAGCACATTGCAAAGGGAACAAAGCCAAAGTTTCACACATTTACAGCTTTGTTTGCGAATCTACAAATCATCTGCTAACCAACATACTTACCACAACTACGCTCCTAGTAATAAAAATTCAAGAAATAAGTTTAAAGTTAAGTCCCTTCAGAGCAGCTTCTATTCCTTTACTTAGACCTGCTGATTCGTCATTTTCAGAACCCAAGACATGCTTATTTAACCAATTCATACTAATTTATATACACTTCTGCTGTGCGATTTCTTTATATATACAAGTGTATGTGGTTTAGGTGAGTCTTAGGAAATTTGTCAACAACAGACATTACTAAGCACTTTTAATCCCACGTGGGCACCAGCTTGAGACCTGGCTGCTCCACTTCTGATCCAGCTCCCTGTTAACGTGTCTGGGAAAGCAGCAAAGGATGGCCCAACTGGTCCCCTGCACCTGCGTGGCCGACCTGGATGAAGCGGTGGACTCCTGGCTTTGGTCTGGCACAGCCCCAGCTGTTGTGGTCACTCGTGAAGTATGCAGAAGACTGAAGATAACTCTCTCTCTCCATCTAACTTTGCCTTCAAATAAATAAAAGTTAATACATATTTTAGAAATGTGGTCCACCCTACTGGTAATGTTGACATGTAGCAAATGGGTTAATTTTGAGAAATGAGATAGAGGAAAACCAGTCCTATTTTACTTAAAAATATTTATTTAAAAATAAGATATCTAAAAATACAGTACATAATACATTTCAAGACAAGTACAAATCCAACAAGTTAAATTAAAATAATCTGCAAAGAATATAGACATAACAAATGAATAAAAGCTACGTCACTAAAATAAATTAAAAACAACATTGTTCTGAAGGTAGATACATGCTTTGTTTTCATTTTGAGAACCAGTGTAGACTTTCCATTTAAACAAATACATCTCAGATACTTGGTCCCAGCTGTCTTTGTCACCCACTTTCCTCCCTCCTCTATTATTCTTAACATCTCTCATTTACTATTTCTTTAGTACCATTAGCACTAGAACTGTTAAAGGAGATGTTCTCTGAATTCTCTTAGTGGAATAAGACAAGAAAAAAATAATCAAAAGACACAGCATTCAGATTTACACATATTATGCACTGAATGAAAAACTGCCCGACAAATTTTAAAATAGAATTCTCATCTGGCTCTACTGAAAAACAAAAAAGATTTTGGTTGACACAGTATTTTAGAAGCCTCTAACACACTGTGCCTTCTTTGTTAGACTTGTCAGACTCTCCAAAGGTCAGTGCCAGGGATGTAAAGCACACCCACCTGGCAGACTCCACGTGTGCCCTGTGCTTCCACGAGCATGTTCTACCTCCTCCACACCGACTTCAAACTCCCTTCTAGGATCTCTGAGAAGGCAGAAAATTTACCTGTCATATCATTCAATTGCTTTAGACTACCTATGCTAAAACAGTCTTTGATTTTCCTTTTTAATATTCATCTGTAGGTGACAGCAGACACTGGTAAATTCTCTACCATCCAAAAACTTGAAAAAAAAAACCCTGCATTTCAGCCACATTAATTTAAACTATGTACAAAAAAGCCAAAATATGCAGAATAAAGATAGTGGCAATGCAACCTAGGTCATACCATTGGTAGATTAAAGACAGACAAAATGGTATTTCCTATTTAGATCTCTAACAAATTTTGCTCTCACCTCTAATGAAGTGTGCATTGGATTTCTATGCATCATTCACATGACTGGAGATCACATCTCAAGTTTCAGATTTTTTTCTCCATTCAGAATTCACTGCAAAATTATATACTGTATCTGCTACATGCAAGAGGTTGATTTTAGGTGATTAATAAAATATTTTCCAAAGTGATTGTCAACCTTCCCAACATATACCCTGTAGCCTTCTTGAAAGATGGGATAAGTGTTCAGCTGTTGTTTTAAGGTCACTGCACGAGTGTTTTGACTTCGTGTCTAGTGGGAGAGCACAGGGCGCTGGCACACTGCACTCAGCAGAATGACATGTGCACAATTTCAAGGACATTTAAAAGGTGTTTCTCTCCTTTTCTGTAAAATGTATCAATCATGCAAATTTAGTTCTATAATAATCTTACTGTGACTTTTTTCAATATCCAGACATCATTCCTTAACATTTGATTTTAGCATTTTGTTTCAGTAGTCATTAAAGGTGCCCAATAAATTTATAGTTATTTACAGAAACAAAAGTACCTTTTATTTGTCTTCATTGTTGCAGGAAAAAATCTTCTGAAAAGTTCTTAAAATTGTTTTTACATTTCAGCCTACTAAACTATCTTATAAAGTAGCCAACATACATTAGTATACAAAATTGAAATCCACACTAACCTGCCTAACTAAAAGTTATTTAAGGGAGAGACGTTTGAAACACATTAAATCAAGGCAGTAACTGTAACTTCAGTAACATTAAATTCTGCTTTATAAGCACAAAGATGTGAGAAGAAAACTCTCAGTCAACCAAAAAGAAAATTAACTCTTTGGTACAGGAATTAGAAATGTCACTCAATGCTGAGGTCAATAGCACCAGATGCTTTAGTTGTTGAGGTTGTGAAACACTCTTCAGGCACCAGTAAGTTACAGTATCTCCATGCACACTGGCAAGAACACAGAGTCTGCAATACGCTGACGTGTTTTCCTTTTAGTTAAGAGACTACAAACAATTAGTGCCTGTATTGATCAACCAGGCAGACAAAGCCACAAAACGAAGCACACGTTTTGATGCTGCTGTTTCCTCTGCATCCTTGTGTATATCTAAAGCTATCAGTACCAAAAAGATTAGAAAGCCGAACAGGTATAGTAAGCACTGCCTTACATGCTGCACGTGCAAGGCACATTGCACATTACCTGCAAGGTATCGAGCACTACAAAGTCTAAAACATGAAAACCAGCCTCAGGCAACACAATTTCCAAAAATATTTAGTGTCCTTTCTTTGTAATAAGAGACTCAGGGGAGAAGAACCAATTTTTCCAAACTTTGGGCAACCTATTAATTTCTCCTCAGCTTCAATAAAGACATTTTTATACTAGTAACACTTCATGTAAACAGTGCTGCACCGCACAATTATGACATTTCAAGTTTATAATTCCTCAATGGCATCTGAACAACTGAAGAGAAGCAGCAATATAAATCCCCTAGCTGAAATAAGCTGAATGCTTGCATGCTTTAACAACTTCCTCTCGGAGTAAAGTGGTACCAACAAAAGTCAAGCCTGGGCTGATGGCCACAGGGATGTTTCCAGCCACAGGACTGGGTCAATCTTTCAGCCGCAGCTGGTTCCTGCTCCTGTTAGCCTGCTCTCCATTTTCATTAGGCCCCCAACTCTACCCACGTGTTTGTTACTCACTGCTCACTTGTACCTGTTCTCTACGGTTAAGGGTAAAGGGACATCATCAATCAAAACTGTTAAAAAAAAAAAAAGAAGAGTGGTAATGAAAAATAGTAACATCAATTACTTAAAAATTTTAAGTATCACTGTTATTTTTATCTCAAATTAGCACTAGCAGTCAATATTACAACGTTTGAAAACCAAATATGTAGTAAACTTTGTTGTTTAAAAGTTACACAATGATAACTAAACAGGTCAGAAAATTCACTTTCCTGAAGTTGAGAAATCATCATTATACCAAGGATAGTGGAACTGCTAAATATTTGTTAGTGTATGCAATAGTAACACTAGCTCAAAATATCTTAAGCAAATAGGATCTAATACTTCTCCTACATTCTAGTGTGGAACATCTCAGATTTTAACTGAGAATGGCACAGGTCATAAGGAAATTTGTGATATACAGAAAAATTCAGACTATAAGGATAGACTAAGATAGAAGGTAATAAATGCAGCTATTAAATAATTTACTCATTTACTAATTAATTATATACTAGTAAATAGAACAGATCAAATAAAAATCACCTAACTAGCTACTTGCAAACACATTTTTTAAAGCTTTAATAGTAGAGTTGGGTGAAAAGCTATTATTTGTACCTACTACTTAGATATTTAATGTTCATAAGCATAATCTTTATTAAATAAATGTTTTATCTATATATATATTAGAAGTCATGCCAAAAACATACTTAACAAAGCCATCAGAGCTGTAAACCTCAACTAGGTAATCAATAAATACATAGAGCACAAGTAATCACAAACGAGAAGCTCTACTCATGAAACTTAGTGTTATACTAAACCACAGTTAGATAAACTGTGATTTTTATAACAAGACAGGTCAAAATACTCAAATTGTCCCATGATGTTACAAAAACTCCTGTTACCATAATGTAAATTCTACGTCTGAAGTATTGTCCCAACTTAAACCTCATCATTAGTATTCAGAATATTTAAACTATTTACGTTCGTGGAAGTGACTTGAAAATCTACTAAATAATAGTTACAATCAGCCATGATAGTTGAAGAAAATCCCCTCTATGCCTTAGCAAAAATACACACATGGTAATGTTCACAAGTTTTTATTCAGTCATTATACTGAGTTTTATATATGTTTATTATGTTCTCTACTTCATGTTATCAGAAGTTAACTATATTTAAAAGACTAATGTTATCTATCATCTTAAATGGTTACTGATCATAAATATTTTAAGACAACTCTTGAATAAAACAGTCTTTTCATTATAATAGAATATCAGCTAATAATCTTTTTAAGTTACTCTTCAGCTAAAGACTTCTTAGGGGACACTGACCCCCCTCTGTCTTGGTTTGCAACTAGGACCGAGCCCAAAGACACCCTTCTGTGTAGCAAATGACCACAAATTTGCTTTCTCAGGAAGTGTAATTTATCTAAGCACCTAAACAAAAACCTGTTCTACCCAGAAACACAAGAAATTACCTTGCTGATGTGGAATATCTTGAAGGATTTATTTTGTCCAATTTTTAATAAACACTTCTGTCCAACAGATTACAACAGTAATCTCACTGCTCAAAAAAAATTTTTTTTTTTTGCTCAACATGCTAAATTATTTCCTTGGCTATCCAGAATATATAGGAAATTGGCTATCTCTAAATCTGTAGTCATACCTGATTGAAAGTTTTTAAAAAAGGCAAAGTATAGAACTATTCATCTCTTATTAGTTATTTTTGAGGCAACAGTTATAAAAAAATATTCAGGAATTGAAACTTTTAAAAATGTATACTAGATACCTGGATACCAATGTGTAACTACAACAAATGTACTAGATACCTGGATACCAATGTGTAACTACAACAAATTTCTGTGATTTACAATAAAGTGGTAATCTGAAAGGAATTGCTTTCCTATTATTAAGCAACATTTAAGAATATATAAAATGGCATATGTTGGTTTATACTGATCTGACATAAATTTGTGACTCACATTAAAAAGTATGATATCAGTGAAATAAAGTAATGATTGCATTCATATGCATTAAAGAGCATAAATCATAATTTTCATTTTCATAAAATTTTACATTTTTTTCTATACATCCTCCTAAATTTATACCTCTGACAGGTTCAAAATTTGGGAACACTAAATCTCTGCTCAGTATAATTACACCAATTAGCCAAAAGAGGGCGCAGAAACAGCATCTCCAGGAAACTGCCAATGGGTTTCCTCCAGTTTTCTCAAGAGGATTACCAAAACCACATCAGGTCCAACTTGAGACTGCTGTGAATCACAATATAAGTATATACTGATATGCTTTAAGATAAAATTTTAAGTAAATATGCTGCTATGTATCATTTCTGCCATAAAAAATAACCAAACGCTTGTCTAGTATCTTAGTTTATAGCCCAATTATGGGTACAGAGGGACTGGGATGAGGAAAGAAAATAAGAAGGGAAGAGAGTGTGTCCTAGACTTCATGGTGAGAAAGAAACCGCACTAGTGTTTTTAGCACAGCCACTGCTCCTACATACACACATGTTCACCAGACCTCTGATGGAGGGGGTAGTCTTTACTTGGCTCAGCTGTTTTCTCAAGGTCTTTATTTGAAACAAAGGTATACACAAAGCATTCACCTAATATTTACCTATATCCTCTACGTACTACTTTCTTATAGCAGTTCCATCACCAGGTCAAATTTGATGATCTGGCACAAAAGTCAATCCCTTCTCCAGACATAAACACAATAATTTTATGATCCTTTAAGTTTTATAAATACTTTTCTTACATTAAATTTACTATGCATTTTCTTGGCACCAATAAATACTTCATCTGTCACTTCTAAGGTTTTAAACAATAAAATAGTATAATAGAACATGAAAAACATAGTGTTAATGTATGAGAAGAGCTTACACAGTTATGTCAGAATATTTTCTATGATATTTACAACTTCTGAATGAATTTACCACAATTTAGCAAACTGTGTAAAAATGGTAACTTTCTTTTTCACTGTTTCCCAGGAATGATTTGTTACTTTCAAAACTCAAAGGGTTAAATATGAACAGAGTCCAAGAACAGTAGACACTTCCCACCTTCTTTTTGAGGCAGACTATGAGTACATATATATTTTACAAAGATATATGAAATTTTGCAGTATTCTCATGGAAAAAAATTGGAGGCCGAATTTTTTTAAAGTACACATAATGAATTTTCACATATATTCTATGCTTTCAAATAGACCACTATTACTAGCAATTTACATCTGTATAAGTCTAATGATAAATAACACAGATAATTTCTTCAGGTCATTCCATAATTGTACCTTCTAATATGAGGTCTCTTCATACACATTCTTGTTGCCCCAAATTTCAATTTAGGTGATTATACATATACAAATATTAGCAACTTACTAGTAGCTTCCTAAAAATAAAATTTCAAGGAATTGGCCGCTTTCTCTGTATGTAAACCTTCAATGTGTAATTTTGGATCTACCAATACATAAATAAAAGTAAAAAGTATATTATTTCAGAAGCACAATATTTCTCTTCATTCTATACATTATATATTATCTAGTAATACTAGCATTTAAAAATTATGCATTCAATATGACTGCACTAGAAAAAGTGTGGAATTATTGCAAAATTTCTGCCCTTTTTGCTCATTAAAATCTTAGGGTACACAGGAACACCTTCCCATTACTCCCAAACTTCTTTTGGGAACAGATATTACAGTAAGGGGAAAATAAAAGAGTAAATTAAAAAGAAAAAAATTGTCTCCTTTATAGTAAAGAAGGTGGTTGGTGTTTTATTTTAGTAATGCTTTTATTTTGGTTCTGCTAAAGGAAAAAAGACAAGACAGCAGCAGGCTGCTCCTCACTCCCATGCTGCCGTTCTGAAAACCCTGCAGCATGTGCAAGAGGAAGTATTAAGTATTGTATTTGTATAAGCATTAAGTATTTTGAATTATTTGAAAAGGAAAATTCATATCCTCTGTAAGTATATACATAGACTTTTGCAAAAATAATAATTCAACTCAGATCTGGTAAGCACTATTTAAAAATGAAAATTCCAGGAAACATCTGAAATTTCTTTTAAAATCTGTAACACTGTCAGTTCTAAAGGAAATTATGTACAATTGTTTCATCCAAATCACTGCCTTTTGAGTTTACTTACAAAAGCATTTAAAGAAATCCCTGTGGAAAGCTAATTTGAAAGTTAACATGCTTTAAAACTTTAAATATAGATCTTGTATTAGTCCCACAACAGGATCAAGATCACTATTAAAATAAAGCCTGGGGCACATTGTGATGCCTAAGATTGGTGGGTGGATTTTAATTGACTTGAAGACTGTCATAGTTCTATTATCATAAAACCTGTAACGCATTTCCAGCATGGAGGACCCATCTGTGCCCACCATCCATCTGTTTAGACATGATTGGCAAAGTGGTAGGGAACTCGCAGTGGTTGCCTCTGCCTGAAAGGAATGAACCACAGGATCTTCCAACGAGTGCCAAAAACTTCTGAGAAGGTCTGCTGCCACGGCTTTCGGGGCCTCGATCTACAGAAGACAGCATTATTAGTGAAAGACAGCACTCCCAGGGTGCACTTCAGTCAGCTAAAACAATACAGGTTGGCTGGGGATCCATTACTGGACTCTGATGAATTGTGTCCCAGCATCACAAACACAGCTTTTCTTTCATTATGGCATGCAGCTGAGTTGCAACTCTGGTAGCAGATATTGTATCTGTGTCGTCAATCAACCAGGACAACTTTTGAAGCAGACGAGAGTCTCAGGATTAACAGAATGTGTGTCAACAACACAGTAGCAGATCTCCTTTGATGTATTTTCAGGACAAATAATTTAACTTACTTTCGACACGGAACAAGAAAGATCAAGTATTCATT
Organism: Ochotona curzoniae; assembly: GCF_017591425.1. Classification (NCBI taxonomy): domain Eukaryota; kingdom Metazoa; phylum Chordata; class Mammalia; order Lagomorpha; family Ochotonidae; genus Ochotona; species Ochotona curzoniae. The sequence goes on along the minus strand of NW_024467106.1, from coordinate 46,498,610 downwards.
TTGTTGGAAAGCTATCAGGGCGGGAAGACCCCTACTGCAGGACTGGAATATGCTTATGTAGCTCCGGACTCAGAGAAGGCACCGAAAGAAAGCCATCATTTCACTATCATCCCACCAAATGCACATATTTCTGATAAACAGATGCCAACACTACAGATTCTACATACATACCACTTTCATACTTACATTTCTTCACAGCAGTTTGACATCTTTTCAATAGATGTTGTATCCTATTGAAAAAACATTATACTCAGATATAACAAAGTTATCAAATCTTTACTCTGTTTTATGATGTTATAATCCTATTCAGAGAATATTTTGAAAATGTACACAGTTTCTATTTGTGTGCTAAAATTTTTACATAAGCTGCATATACACTGGAATTCCCTTGGAAAAAGAGAAACATTATACCAAAAATATTCAAATCTGAAACCTTACAAAAATTTAAGAGTACTACCTCATTAAACTATAACCATTTATTACATTTGTTTTCTTCTTAATTCTTTTCAGAAGCTTAGCATTTATTACCAATTATCAGGGAATGTGCATTAAAAATAAATATCAAAATGACACATGAAAGACACTAATGAATGCAAAAATTCCAAGAGACAGTGAGTTGGATTTCTGTAAACAGTAAAATTCAACAATATAATCTATGAATTTTCCATATTACAACAGCTACAGCTCTGGAAACCAAAGTTAACTGAGTTGGTGTTCCTTGGCAAAAATTATCTCCTTTCTTTAAAAGAAAAACTATTCTTCATAATCATTTAGTTTTTTAATTGTGCTTTTTCCACAATGAGGAAAACAATTCAACAAAGACAGCTTCTAGAAGTGCTGGTTTAACTCATGTCAACAGAAGATGAGACATTAGATTGACAACTTAATAATATCCAAATAAAACATGAATCACGTAATCTTATTCTTATTTATATTTCACATATTTTAAAGCAGCAAAAAGAATGTATTTCATCAAATGCACAAAAAAGTTACATGCATTTCTCTCCCCTTATTCCTTTACCCCATACCTCACTTCCCTATGGAACAAAGAGAATTGTTATTATCATGCAGTATTATATGCACACAAACTTGGATTACAATGCAAATGCCAGGAATTATTTGGCCATTATAATTTTTCCCAATAATGCAAATAAACAGCTTCTTCACTTTGAAAAAAGTCTTTTGAGTCATTACATGAAAAACTCCTAACACTAAATTCTCATGCATACATACCTGAATAACTACATTAGAGAAAGTGAATCTGCATTGAGGAAAGCAATCTGTATTTTACATGACTAGAAACCAATTAACTTTCATCTGCAGATTTTTCAGGGTTCGATAAAGAAATTTAAAATTAGTTCTACATTCCATATATATTATTTTTCCCATCATGTTTTGGAATTCATGGTACCTAATAACAATTAACCTTTCACGGCCTTATTACCCTCACAATGGTTTCTTACAGTTGAACGATGATAAGTTGTTCCAAAGCCATTGAGATAGTGTAAAAAAGTACAAAGAAAATATTTAGATAAAAACAAAAAAATGTGTGTTAGGAAAGATGAATGGTATAACACCACGGTGGTGGAAAATACTTCAAAGTTGGAAATCAGGGTTGGGCATTTAGCCTCGTGTTGGGGCAACCACATCTCACCTCTAAATGCGTGGATTATTTCTGATTCAGGTTTCTGATGATGCAGGCCTTTGGAGACAGCGGTGATGTTCATGTACATGGATCCCTGCCGCTCACCTAAAAGTTCTAAGTTTTCAGATTCTGGCCTAAGTGCCAGGTGAAGTCCTGGCTTCTGCACCTTTGGGGCACGAAGTAGTGGAGCGGAGCTCTCTTTCTGTGTGACTCTCTGCCTCTCTACCTGTTCTTTTCTGTCTCTGCCTCCCTAATATGTGAATAAAATTTTAGGTTTTTTTTTTTTTAAGAAACTATTTCAAGAATAAAGAAGGCAGTGGATAGGCCAAACTACCAGTCTGTAATAAGAGAAATTTTTATTGTGCATAAACTTCATAAACTTGTCACTTGACTATAAACTTAAGGAATTTGTGGCATTAAAGGAACTTTAATAAACTTCAGACTTTAGATTTCATATGGAGGAACTTCTCATTTTCAAGTGTTTTTGACGCTATCTTGGAACCTATTTCAAGACAAAACTAGAACTATACCTATTAAACTGCCATAAGCTGAAAGCTATTCTTTCAAGAGATGTGATATTCACTATCACTTCATGCATAATATTTAGTTACAACAGTCGATATGGGCAATTCCACTGTATACGAGATTTCACACCTTCAGCGCTGATCAGGGAAGAACCAAAAAGATAACCGCTATCCTTGGAAAGTGCAAATACCACTTATAAATCATTGGTCACTTATAAAACTCAACCATCCTGAAAAATTCATTCTTCCAGGATTTATAGTATTTACTATATATTATTATTTTGCCTTGATTATAGCATAATGACTATTATATCTAAAATGCAAGTTAGTCTTCATAGTTAAATGATACGAAAGAATCCTTCACTATTTCAAACACTGAAAATTATTTTTTTAAAAAGGACTAAAGCAGTAAGATATACAGAAATATAGGGCTTACCTATTTCATCAACCAATACACCACCTTTTCATGACAAGTGACTTTACCCTAAGAAGTGATCTTTCAGGCGCAGTGTAAAAACTACATCAACTAATAAAAGCACATCTCGAATTGGGAAATGGGAAGAGTGTGATTACAGGGAAGGAAGGAGACAGATTTATTGGTTTAAAGTTAGAAAAACGGAAGCAGGAGGTAAAGGAGCAAACATGTAGCACCAGAAGTTTCCTGTGAAGACTGAGGACACAGGTCCTTCTGGCCCAGCATGCTTGATAGGAAGACCCACCCAACTGATTCATCCTGCTTTGGGTTCATTCTCACCTAGCAATACCAGCACAATCATCATGCAGGAAAATACTGTGCTGAAAAGTCCTTTGGCGCAATTACTAATCATCAATAAAGGAGTAAGTGGCAATCCAGTTATGAGGACTATCTCTTTGGAATCTGAAATTTAAAGAGCCACAGCCATTGCCTCTGGGTGTGTAATTAACTCTGGAAACAGTTTCAAAATGGAATTTCCAGATCTGCAGATGGCTCTAAGGCAATTCAATCTAACCGCAGCTATCACTTGTTCTCTAACTCTACTGCATATAGCGCCCTAACTCAATGACTATATTAATATAGTTTAAAAGACTGAAGTTTTTCACTATTATATATCTGTTCTATCCATTACTACTTTCTACTACTTTTAAGCAAGATTTTTCACTTCTCAGAATATATGGCAAGAATGATTCCTCACATTTCATTTTATTTATAATACAGAGAGAAAATGTGCTACGAATTCTAGCAGTCCTTTGAAGCCAGACTATTATCCCCCTTTGAGATGAATGGTTCTTTCAGTATCCATCTCCTACAAAAGACTAACCAGCAATTTGAAGGTCATATAAATATTTAATCCAACATGGAACTAAATGAGTGGCAGCAGATCTGACATCTGCGGCCACTGGAAATCTCTCTTATCTCTAAATGTCTTCTCAAATAACTGGTTAGCTATGGAATCTTAGGAAAACTCGCTCCAACTGGTTCAACAATGATTCTTCTATTTATCCACCTACCAAAAATTTGCTAAAAACCTATTACAAAACAGTCTTTAGCAGCTTAGAGTCCAATAAAAGCTGGTGAATATACTTTTAAAACTATACAAGAAAAGAAAAACTACACAGGAATACACAAAATAGGCCAGAAAGATTGAATACACACAATAATGTGCTATATAAGTTTTGTACTAACTTATACTATGTAAAAGAGCTAAGGATTTTTACTTACAATCAATACTAAAATTCAACCATTCTTACATCTTTAGTACCAAAATTATGCTTGTGACATAATTTTTGGTTATCAGTAGAAGATGGGCATTTAATGTGCCTCTTTGGCAGGGATCTTAAGGAATAACCAATTTATCAACATATGTGCCACAAACATGAATCACTGTGGCAAAAGATCACAAGTAGGCTATAAATACACAAATCACTGCCTTCACCAATCCCAGGATGCTTTGTGAGTCAAATTAAATATTCATGAGATACTGAAATCAATGGGGAAAATAACAAGTAAAGGGGAATTCATAACTGTTTAGTTTCTTTATTTTAAAAAAGAAATCTACTCAGCATTAAAGTGATTAGCAATGCCTTCAGAAAAATAAAACGCAGTATTTTACTAAAATATTATAGAAGCAGATTTATGCTTTTAATTACTTTTCATTTTATCAGAAATCCTTTTAAGTAGTTTACTACACAAGGCAAAGAGAAATGATGCTGTATAAAATAACACTTTTATATCAGAACATGTTTATGATAAAAAGAAATCCAATTCCACACATAATAGCTTTGATGTCAGCAGTAATCGTGATGATCATTTCTTTCTAAAAAGTTTTTATAGTCTACAAAATATACTCAGTACTTAAATTAAGGTCTTGTTGAGGGGGAACCTAGTAGCTGTCAGGTTCCTTATTATATCCTAAATCCAAAGAAATACTATATCCAATATTAATATTTGGTATTTTAAGGCATACAAGAAAAGGTAACATTTCATGACTTTTTTCCATACTGTTAGTAAGCTACTGGGAAGACACTTCACATGACAATTAGAAAGACACTTGGTTTGTTTGTATTAAACAAAAATGTAATTCAAAAAAGAAAATAAAAATGCTTCAAAGAACACCCTAAACAGAAATATAAGTGAGCTGTGTTCAGCATAATTAGTGATCATTTCCATATCTACAATGATTTGCTGAGCTGAGTAAATTGAATGTAATTTGTGTAGAGACTGCAATGAAGCCTGCTAATTCACCACAGTGACTCAGAGCATACTTGGAAAATTTAATTATAAGGATTAATAATCTCAGGTCCACATTTCTGGGTACATATTAAAAAGCAAATAAATCCACTAATTGATTAATGAAATGCTATTTAACATATAATCTCCTTTAAAAGATTTAATATTTCGAACATAAGATACTTTTCATTGCATAAGGTAATCAAGTTAAAATTAAGTCCCCTCAGATAATCCTTTACTTTGCAAATTTAACAGACAGAATGAGCCACTCTTTATGGGGAGAAATACATTTTCCTCTCTTTTCAATTAGCATCCAACAATAGTATTTATGAAACCAACTGCAAACATCATGACTTTTTTTAAAATTTAAAGCTTTTTATAAAAGTGCAACTAAATGCACCTTCCTCACTCCAACCTCTACTCAGAACAGAGAAAACCACTAAGCTCCAGGGACACCATCAGAAGCTTGTACATGAACTCCACAGTACATGAACTCCACAGTACCCAGAAAACAAAAATGCTTGTATCCAACATTTAGACAAACCGTCAGAGCAGTATCACACTACACAATAGCTTACTGTCAGACCTCTCCAGAATTCCCTGTGCCAGCTGTTACACCACTTCTTGATTAACACTCTCCAAGTGCAGTGAGTGAAATCATGACTAATATACTCACCACTGTAGTATTGGAACCCATCAAAATGGACATCATTCTTGCTGTGAGTGAATGAACTACTGCTCAATAATTCTGACATCTATTAAATTAATAATAACAGCACTATTTACTTTCACTCAAACAGACTAAATAAATAACCCAAGAAATAATTAGAATAGTTATGTCTGAAATAAAAAATAATGCCTCAAAGCAAACTGTTTAATTTTAACTTCAATATTAAGTTTAGCAAGTATACATAGTGACATCTATTTAAATCCTGTGTAAAATTAATTCTAAAAACAATCAAAGTAATCTTTAAGAACTGGGCTTCAGATTAATTTATTAAACAGAAACATATGGATATGCTGAGATCTTTTAAACTTCGAAATGAGATTAGAAATGCACTATTTTAAGTAATTTCTAATGATTTTATCTGGGTCACAGATAATCTACTCTTGCTAGGTCCAAAATGACATCAGATTATCATTGCTTTGATTATCCTGTTACCTTCTAGTATCAACAGAAAGAAGGGATTTTTCCCTCTTAAACATGATAGAGATTTTTAGTTATTCTTAGTAAAAGCGAATACAGGGAAAACTTCCAGGAAAATAATATTCTGCTTTCTTGAAACCTCATGCTAAATCTAAGAGACACAGCCTTTGGTTTTGTTTGCTTGTATCTAATGGGTTCCATATTCAAGTTATACAATTATACAGTTTACAAAATGCAAACCCTACCAATAATTTTTTTAGACACCTCTTATATCACTTGAGTGCACGACTTAGGGAAAGATCTCAGTGGAAGGATTTGGTTTTTTGATTCTTTCTCCTACTTCCTTCCTTTCTTGCACCACCAAATTCATTTTTTTCCTGTACTAAATGGATAGATCTATGGATTCAAAGTATGACAAAACACATCCAAATCTACAATTTCTTGTAGATAATCCTAGTCTTACCATAAAATGAACAGCAAGCATATTTTCACAAAGTATTTTTTAACTTAAAATAACAAATATAATTTTACTTAGATCTGCCATCAAAAAATTAAGTGTCAGAAGCATTAATAACTTTAAATAACTAAGCCTTAAAACCTTAAGTCAATGTGAAGAGGAGCATATTGCAGAAATTTTTTGTACTCCAAACAGAATAGATGCTTGAAGTTTAGTATGAAAGTAAGTTTTAAAATTTTATTTTACTGTACTGTAATTTTTGTCTGTAAGTTTGAGGGTACATCAAAAAGTTTATGAAGGAATAAAATTAAAAGATTCTACTTTGGTTTTTATAGTTCTGAAATTTATTAACAGTTTTTTCATAGTAGACACTTTCCATGTCCTTTTTTGAAGACTGCTAACATGTATGACTTCCAAAATTTGTTTGCATCAAATAGTCACCTTTTAATTCTATATTCCACAAAGTTCCTGAAATATTCTTCTGTCTGCATTCAAGAGCAGACACAGTGACTAGACTAATCCAGAGATTATATTCACCCTTCCTTGCTTGCTTACTTTCTTCTTGGATGTTTCACAGAAGTAGTTACCCACGCTGGCTTGTACACAGGACACTGAGAGGCTTATCTATCTATCTGCAATGTGCATATAGATATGCAGATAGATATATACATCAATATATATACATACATGTATATAGATATGTGCAATATATAAAGTATGTTCTCTCTATATATACACAGATACCATAGATATATACACACAAAGACATATATACAAAAATACAATGTATATATGCAAAAAGAGATTAAACTTTTGGGAGAAATCATTATTTGACATGTAATAGCCAGGACAGGAACCAGTGCCCAAATGGGATCCTGGCACTTGAAGCAAGAAGATTTGGCCATTGAGGCATTATGTCAGGTCTTTTTTTTCACTTTCTTAACTAAGTGTTTTAAAGTAGAGCAGTTTGCAATTTTAATTAAGCTTAATATTTCTATTCAGCATTGCTATTATGTTAATAAAAATACTCTCAAGTTTTCTTACAAGTTTTATTACATTAGCTCTGACATTTAGGACTATTATCCATTTGTAGTTGATATAATTTTTATGTAGTATGAAGTAAGAGCACAGCTTCATTCTTTCACATTTAACTATCCTACTGCCCGAACACCATCTGTTTCTAAAAATATTCTTTTCCCTAGTGAAGACCGTGCCACCCACATTCATACAGTGCATGCAGAATCAGCTGTCCACAACTGGGGTTCCACACTCGTGGATTCAAAACATCTAAGAAAAAGGAAAATTGCACCTGTTTTGGATAGCCTTTTCTTGTCATTATTCTCCAATTATTCTCTAAAGAATATGGCATAGCAATTATTTGCAAAGCACTTTCAGTGTATTAGGTAATGCAATATAGAGATGATTTAAAGAAAATGGGCACATGTGCCCAGGTTATAAGCAATTATCACACTATTTGATTTAAGCATCCAGAGTTATTTTTGTATCTGTAGAAGGTCCTAGAACCAACTCCCCACGAATACTCAAGGACAAAAGTGTATTTCTCAACTCTCAATCCTGTTTCTCTGACTCACAGGTCCATACCAGGTCAATACCGAACTTTCCTGAATAGCTATAGTAATACTGATATACTCATTCTTAACTACACTGTTCCACTGTACACTGCTCCCTCAACTCTTCATATACACACGTCAGATATAATTTATCTTTAGACACAGTCATTTAGTATTCATATTTGAATACACATGGATAAAAATATGAACTAAAAATGAAAAGGTTGGAAAGCTGTGTGTCTGAAATTTTGATGGACGCTGTCAATTTGTCCTCTGAAAAGGCTATACTAGTGTACATCCCCATTACATATGAAGGCCACTTACTTTACACTTTCTGCAATACAGTACATTATATTTTAAATTTGTATTTAATATAATTTTTCTCATTTTAAAATCTTTCCTGTTGTGATAAAGTGACCCAATTTGGCTAATAAGAAGAAAGGCTGGTTCTGCAACATATGTTTCAATCTTACCACTCATTACCTCTATGCCTACAACCTCAAACTGACCTATGATACTCATGAAACAGATATACCTAAGAGAATATTAGTACCTATTACGACACTACTGTATGTTTGATACAGTTCTTCCAAATTAGATGTTGTGAAAAAAAAATGGCTGGGTTCTATGCAGCCAGTAAGAAAAACAGGGCAGAAACAAGTAAATCCTATTCCTAAAAATATTATGTATGTAATAATAATGTAATAATTTTACATTATTGCAACACATTTCTAAAATCAGAGGCTGTCAGTCAACCTTTTAGACATTCTATATAAACAATGACAGTCACTTGTTAAGTTTGTTTGCACATCAATAAATACATGTCCAATGAAAGGAATTAATTACTAATAAAATGTTTCTGTCAGCAACTCCACTTTCAAGAATTTATCCTAAATAGAGGAAAGCAAGAAACTGAAAGCTGTGCTGTGTCAATACAAAAAACGGACTGCATGTTAGATGCTGAGTAACAGCCAACCTACTAAACAGTACATGTAACTATTATAGGCTTCAGACAACACGTTTACAGTCATATAACAATGCTTGTTAGTTTTAAAAGGTACATAATTGTACATAATTCTACACCTGATCATAACTACTTTAAGATTATCCATGTATAAGAAAATGGAATTATAAAGAATGAATTAACATCTCTTCACTTGTGAACTCATAACTGCTGGAAATTAAGTTCATAATTACATAATATGTTCATAAATACATCAATTTACATTAAAAATATACTTACTGTAATGATGCCAATCAGTTGTGTATAAAAGAGTCCAGTTATTCCAACTAACATAGTGATGCCCATAAAAGCAGCTAGTCTCATTATGGCCAATTCATGTCTAACAATAAAGAGGTCCTATTAAAACAAAGAAAGAGAAAGTCTTAAAAACTATTTGAAGAGTTGCTTTGAGTTCTAATAACCAAAACACATGTACAAGAAACAAACAATGCTGCTTATGGGTGGCATGATTTCTAACAGATCCAAATTTAAAACAATGTGTTAGCCAGGAGAATGGATAAACTGCTTTACATCAGATGAAAGACTAAGTATTTATAGCAACATTTACATTAATGACATTTACTTATATCTATTTTAAAAAATAAGTCAAATATTTCTAAAAGAAAAAAGAAGCATTGGGAAATTCACTGAAGTATCCAGTTTTCAATTTTTTCTATTCAAGAAGTTGAATTAGAGGCATCTGCTGGTTCACTCCCCAAACGTCTCTTCGAGCTGGAACTAGGCTGGGTCAAAGGCAGAGAATTCAATTCTGTTTCCCACAGGGGAGGCAGGGATCCAACCACTTGAGCCATCACCAATATGTTCCAGGGTCCATGTTGACAGAAGCCAGATTGGGAATCAAATGATATGGCATACAAGCACTTTAACCAGCACCCTAACTGCTAAGCCAAATGCATGCATCTTTTTACAATTTTTGTGCAATCTTCCATATGTGCATATTTCATGACAGAAAGAGTACTAAAAGGAAATAAAACAAAAATACAGAATACAAGGATACATTAACTATAGAATAAAAACAGAACTCTTCAAACGTCCATAGTAAAATGCAGTCTTGTTACACAGGGACTAAGAAAAGCAACACAAAAACATGTAAAAAAAAAAAAAAGATACAAAAGAGAATTAAAAAGAGGGAGGCAAGGATCAGAGCATTCTAACCTTATCTACACCTCCTTCCTGTTCACTCAGAGCCCATCACATTAACCTGGCTATTTCTCAAATGTGTCCAGCAAACTCTCTCATTAGGGTCACACTGCATTGGTTCTTTCCCGGAAAGTCTTCCCCAGTTATGCAGATGAGTATCTTTCACTTTTTCAGGCCCCTGCTCAAATATCTCTTTATCAGACTTTTTTCTTGACCAAAACTCAGTAAAGCTGTCTGTGATTTTATTTATTTATTTATTTATTTACTTGTTTGTTTGTTTATTTATTAGTGCAGTTTAGTTGGCAATGTGATTTTTATGAGTCTGGGAAGAAATAAGGTGAGTTTGTGACTGGTTGGTAGCCTGCCCCCTACTGCTGAGTTTTCAGCCTCATTTCTGCCAGCACTCAGGGCTGGAGGAGTCTCCTTTGTGGGGCTGTCCCATGCACTGGAGGGTACTGAGCAGCACCCCAGGCCTCAACACACCAGACACAGGCAGCACTGCTCAAGCTGAGACAACCAAACATGCCTCCAGATGCCACCTCCCCGTTGAGAAACATTGTGGCATTAGGAAGCCACTTACCTGTTCTCTGTTTTTCAAGAAGGAAAACAGTTTAGATTGTATCTGAGATGTGTATATGTGACTTTTCAAAATGACAAAGTAGCCAGTTCAGACGCTGAGCATGCGCTCATGTGGTAATATTACTCTTCCACTAAAATGAAAAATGTCTCTTTAATCATAAAATCCTATAACATCTCTTTGGTTACCCACACTTTTTCGAATGGACCTTAGCTTAAGTTTACTAGAGTCTAAAATGCCAAGAAGCTACAAAGCTATTCTGTACCACTCTCTCTACTCCTCCCAGTCCTTACGTAACAGGTGTTTTTCCAGCTTACTACATCCTAATGGAAATTTATATCTGAAGGGAAAAAACACAGTGCATACTGTTTCATGATTATTATCGAAGGTTTACAAGTTTTTGGTGCACTAACATATGCAACTGTGCCACACAGTAAATTTCATTGGCATCTGATTGCCTAGCTGAGGGTAAAATATTTCAGAAAAACTTTTTTATCTGCCTTACCATTTTGTAGCAGTAAAACCCTAAAAAGTTGGGAGCAATTCAGCAAGAAAACAGGCAACATATTCGCTTACTCAATTTACTACTTAATGCAGTGCCACAGTATTTGGTAGAAGCACAGGAATGAGACAAAGGGGCTGCCTGAATTTTAACCATTGAAACTCAAAAAGAAACAGTCTTATAGAGAAGTAAGAACTATTAATCCCACAAGTGAAATGCCTTGTAACTGTGACCAACATCTTATGTAAGTACATATAATGACGACATATCTTCAACCTGGTATTGCAGGGCAAAGACAAGAGTAACTTGTCTCTGGTTTTCACTTGTCACTGAATGCTTAGGACCATGTGACAAGCAGAATTGACAACTGCTAGAAAACTGCATCCCTAAATGGTTTTCTCTATTAACGTAAGCTGTGTACCTGACATCACTTCTTTCAAGGAAACATAAAAGTTGTCAAAGCACAAGATTTCTATCAGCATTTCAGGATACATGAACCAAAACCCAGATTAACTTCCTATGTATTTTAATATTTTTTTCTCACATTGGTTTTAATTATTCTGTTTGTTATCCATGACTACTAGACACACCTCCCGATCCCCACAACACTCTGATAAATATTTCAGCAATTTTATCCACTCTTCAGAGACTGCAATAAATAAATGACTTCGTAGATATTTAAAACAAAGGTTGAGAAAGCTGAAAATATTCATCTTAAATGCAAATAAGCAGCAGAAATACTCTATTTTAAAACTTATATAAAAAGGTAAATTATAAAGAGATTTACCAGTGTCCAAAGCTACCTGCAACCAAACCCTCTATTTCTACTCTTTTAGCCAAAAGGCTAGGCAACTAGTTGTGCAGCACACTTCCAGGAAGCCCTAGCAACACGAGGAGACCTCAGCCAGTTGGAATAATAACAACAATAATAATAATAATAATGTACCTTCCTAGGAGAAGAGTTGGCTGCACTGCTGAACATTATTTATTTTCCTGTTCTGAATATTGGCAGCATGTCCTTTATCAAAAGGCTCCTTCCTCTCTTCCCCTTCTGCCACCCTATTCTCATAGTTTTAAACGCAGTTACCAGGTTGGTTGTTGTTCTTCATCTAAGAAAAAATTCGATTCATTTAGAAACTATCCAAATTTATTTTGCTTGAAAGTAATGTAAAAGATGCAACTTTAAACCACAACTGTATGTCACAAGCGATTACTTGCATAATCTCTAACACTAATGATTTCAAATAATTCTTTTTTTTTTAAAGAACAAGATTTTCTCAAGTGGAAAAGCAGTAAACATTGTCTATAATGTGACTGCCAGCAGGTATGTATTTCAAAAACTCATTTAATGTCTTCACAAGATGTATACTGCAGTCTTCAAATGAGACAATCTATTAAGATGGGTTGCCCCAGTGAAAACTGAAACAGCAAAGTATGATTCTACCACTCAGGGGGTTCAATGAGGTTGGTATGATTGTTTTTTTAATCGATTAAAGGCACAGACAGAGGAGACAGACACAGTGCCTGACAGGGCACGGATTCACTGCTTCACACCCCACATGCCTGCCACCAGCCAGCACTGGCTCAGCTCGGAAACAGGGTCCGAGAACTCAACCCACTTCTCCCATATGAGGGGCGCAATCCAAAAACTTGAGCCAGCAGTTTGCTACTTCCCAGGATCGACACTGGCAGGAAGCTGGAGGCCAGAGCCAAAGCTGAGAACTGAACTTAGGCACTGACAACAGATGCATCTTAACCGGAAATTAACCATTAGGCCAAATGCCTCCCCTCTGTAATAGTATATTTAAATTTTGTTAATGCTAAAATAACATGAAGTGACTTCAGAAGACCATGGAAAATCTGAATTTAAAAATGTTTATTTAGGTGCAAAAAAAGAAAAAAACCCTGCTGAAATCTTTGTATTTTTTTCATAACATGCATTTACCATGAACATTTTGAGAACCCCTGAGCAGTATTTTTTTCAGGTGGTCCTCAGGGAATAGTTGAATACCAACCTGATAATACCACAGACAGAGAGAAATGGCCAAATGACATTTCTACCAGGTGGTTAGTGTGCGGTTGGACATGTTACTGTACCTATCTGAGCCTCACCATTTCATCTGTAAATGAAAAACCACACTACTTATCCTTTCAGCAACAGTTCTACTGAGTAGAGATTTCTTATTAGTTCAAATAATATACAAACATGAACAGAAATCAAAAACTACGAAATATATGACTAATCATTCATGGATCAACATGTAACTTAAAATATTATAATCTGCAAATATAATGACACCTTTGAATTTAATATTAAAACCATAATTTTCAACTACTGGTTTTGTTAAAAAAAAGAAAAAAGAACCACCAGGCAATATTTACTATAATCTGATAATATACAAAATGATTGGGCATTTGTTTATAATCATTTACAGTGAATATGTGAAGTTTCCAAAAGAAAAAGTTAATTTTCTGCTTTGCCCATCTATTCCATTCATTTAAAATGTCAAAATTTGCTCCAGTTAGAGGGTTTGAAAACTTTGCAATCATTTTAATCCCAGCAACTCATCAAAGTAAGTCATTAACTTCCAGAATTCAAATTATATTGCTATGATAAAGGCATACCATAGTTACATTAACTAACTTAAAGTCTAACATTTGAAAAAGTTTATCAATATCTCAAAGATTACAATCTTTATTTAGTGATTCTAAAAAGAAAGGTTTAATTCAGTCATTAATTTTGAATGAAAATTTTTGTTCAAATTTCAGTAATTTTTCTAAAAGAAGGAAGTAAATACTAATTATTATTTTTTCAATCTTGGGGCCTTTCCTTAGTATAGACACATAATTCAAATCCTAGGGGTTCATGTTCAGCCTAGGGGTTAAGATTTTTGTTAATGGACCTGGTGGCGTGGCCTAGCAGCTAAAGTCCTCGCCTTGAACACATCAGGATCTCATACGGGCGCCGATTCTAGTCCTGACAGCTCCACTTCCCATCTAGCTCCCTGCTTGTGGCCTGGGAAAGCAGTCGAGTACGGCCCAAAGCTTTGGGATCCTTCACCTGTGTGGGAGACCTGGGGGAGGTTCCTAGCTCCTGGCTTTGGATCGGTACAGTGCCGGCCGTTGCACTCACTTGGGGAGTGGATCATCAGATGGAAGATCTTCCTCCCTGTCTCTCCTCCTCTCTATATATCTGACTTTGTAATAATAATTAAAAAAAAGGATTTTTTGTTAAGATGCCCATGTAGAAAAACAGAACGCCTGTTGTGTGTGGCTCAGGCACTGGGCCAGTGCATGACTCCCTATCTCCTTGCCTCTCCAATGAATGAATAAACACTTCAGAAAACTTAAGGGAAAGACATCCAGCACATAGGTCAAGTGAGACTGCTTCTGATAAGGAACTATTGGGGTGTAGGTCATAACTACACTTCTGACTCCACCTTCCCACTGACGAGCGTCTGACAAGGCAGCGCATGATGGCTCCAGGTCTTGGATCCTTGCCGCCACCACAGTACATCCAGAGTGAGTTTTGGGGTCCTAGCTGTGGCCTGGCCCAACCCTGACTGACAAGAGCATTTGAAGAATGAGCTATCAGACAGAGGCTCTCTGTCTGCTTTTCAAAAAAAAAAAAAAAAAAAGCAATCCTAAATTTTTGCACTGAGTCATAATGAACTATAAAGTCATTAAGCTTCCTCTTACTCCTTCTTTTTCCTGAGCAAAGGATACATTCAAATATTTCTTCAAAACTCCACATACAAAAACTTTCGAAAGAAAAATGTATAAATCATTGCATATTCAATGACAGACAAATATTTTAAGAGTAAAGAATAAGAAGACATAGAAAAGTTTTAAGTTACTGTTTAAGCAGGCTTGCTAGGAACTTACAAGATTATGAGAACTATTTGTAAAAAAAAAAAAAAATTAAAGAGAATAGAAACATGAATAAAAACCTGATTCCCAAACTGTTCATGTCCTGGGACTTTTGAGTAGTCCACTCTCAACTGTCTTTCCCTTTACGGTAATCATAATGCACCCATGTTCTACTAAATACAAGTGCTATCACAGTATCAGAGGGAAATGGTCTTTTTCTTGCTCAGTCGATAAGCACCTTCACCAAAATAAAGCATAATAAACAGTTCAAGGTTGTTAACATTTCCTTTCCAAACCCAACTAAAAGCACTGAGCTTTGGGATTTAAGGGTAGGCTAAAGAAGAGGCCATGCTGCCATCTGTCTGACGGAAAGATACAGAGGATCTTCTCTTCAGCTGGCCTGACAGAGAACACAGGGTCAAAGGCCAACACTCCAACACAGAAGATGCAAAGCAATGATGTGTCTCCCAAGTTGGGGCAGAAACTTCTGGGCATCTTTATTCTATATCCCAAACAGCAGCAGAGAAATAGCAACAAGGACAACGAATGAGGTTTCTGCTGTTATCTGGTCATCTTTACACACATACTTAAAATCTGAATACAGCTTTTGTTTGTACAGAAAAATGAAAGGGACACAATCAAAGATCTATGAAAATCCAAAGTCACGCAAGATTACTTGCAGAGTATCACAATGTAAGTAACTATTAACTCACAATGTCAATGGTAATAATAGTGATTTTTTAAAAGTTTTGTTTGTTTGAATAGTAACAAAGGGGGAGAGAAAAAAAAAAAGGGAGGGAAGGACAGACCTTTAATCTGCTGGTTCACTCCTTGGTTACCTGCGATAGCCAGGACTGGGCCAGGCCAACAGCCAGGAACTCCATCTGTACCTCCCACATCTGTGGCAGAAACCCAAGTACTTGGGCCATGATCTGTTGCCCCCAGCCCAGGTGAGTTAACGGGAAGCTAGATCAGAAGGCAAAGGTGGGATCTGACCCCAGGAACTCCAGAAAGGATAACGATATCCCAGGTCTTAGCTTGACCCACCGCACCAAAACACTTCCCTTGTCGGTCTACTTTCACAATTTTCCACCTTTATTTTAAAAAACAAAAAAACAAAATAAAGGTGACCTTTGAAAAAGAACTGCTATGGTAACAATAATTTTTCATCACATAAGCCTTAGAAATACTTGCAAATCTGACCTTAAATGCAATTATTCCTTACTGCCTTAAGCCTTTTGTTCTTCTATCCAGCAATAACTGTTTCCATCTTCCCATTTGGTTAAGCTCTATTTCACCTAAAAAGTCCACAATGAGTTTCATTCCCTAAAGCCAAACAGCTCTTGAATCTAACAACCAAAGAAGTTTCATAATGTACAGCTTGACAATCATCACCCAGAGACAATGACATGAATGTTATCTTCTGGAGTTGTACAGTTTGGTAGCAATGATTAGAAACACCCAGGAAGAAATTTTTAAACAGAATGCTATTGCCACTGGTATCTATATAGAAATAGGCTATGTGAGACCAATCTTCCCTCCAAGAACATCATCAAAAGCCAGATAAAGTCTAATTAACTACTAAAGAGCTGTTTGAAGATACTGGACAGTAGCCAAACTAGCTAGAACTTCAAAGGCCAACATCCCCAGGTGGCACAGGTACACTAAGGTGACCCTTACATGGTCCCCTGCTTTTCAACCTAAACCACTTGTCCATTCACAAACAACACTGTATGAAATGCCAAGGAGAAATACAGGCTCCGGGCATCCTGCATCTTCACAGGATTAGGGAAACAACAACTGAAGGGCACAATGCACAGGAAACACCCGTTTCTCATCTGAAACCTCAAAAGAACGGCATGATATGCATAAAAGCAAACTGAAACCAGACCTACACAAAGACATAACCAGCAATCATAATCCTTACACAATATCGATAAATGTCATCTTTCAAAGAACTTCTGCATTAAGACCAACATTTTGTAATTCAACATTAGAAACACTGATTATGGGTAAAACACAATGGCTCAATTGGTTAAATTCTTCCCTTGCAAGTGTCGGGATCCCATATGGGCAGTACTTAATGTCCCGGCTGCTCCACTTCTGATCCAATGCTCTGCTTGTGGCCTGGGAAAGCAGTAAAGGAGGGCCCAAACTTTTGGAATCCTGCACCCATGTGGGAGACCAAGAGGAAGCTCTTGGCTCCTGGATTCAGATTGGCTCAGCTCCAGCCATTGCAGCCATGGGAAGTGAACCAGAGGACTGAAGATCTTTCTATCATTCTCTCTGGAAATCTGCCCTTGCATTTAAAATAAATAAATAAATAAATATTTTTAAAAACTGGCTATACAAACATGACTAGATTAAGATAAATCTTCTCATACATTATGTCCAAAAAAAGAGTAAATCATATCTGGAGAAAAGATGAATCATTGGGACTTTCTAAAATTTGTTAAACAGAGCTGACAAATATTAAAAGGGAAAAAATTAACATTCATATCAGACTAAGGAAATAAAGAGAAAGATGACAGAATTAGTACTAATTCCAGTAAATAAAAATTGACTATTCCAATTAAGAAAAATGTTCATTAGACTAGTTCTTTTTTTCTTTAAAGAACCATCTGCTATTTACAATACAATTATGATACACTGGAACTAAGAAAGACTGAAAGTTAAAAAAATTTTTTTCAAGATTTATCACAAAAAACATTAACAAAAAGAAAGCTGAAATATCTAAGCTAACAATGGGGGGGAACCATTTTAAGAGAACAATCATAACTACTCGTAAATAAGTGCATTTTATAGTAATAACAACATAAATCAATTTACCAAGAAACTACAATGTGTCAATAATGTATAGCTTCAAATTCTTAAAAATGTTCATGGAAAAACAGGATTAAAGATAATGTATCTTCCATAAACTTTGTGAAATTGTCCAGATATGAAAGCACATCATTCAGAGGCTAATCATGACAAAGTTAAAAAGCCCTAGATTCCTCAACAGGGGCAAATGATCTTGGAAATGATATAATAAACTTTGAGAGTTTATATTTCATTATCTCTAACATGATAATACCATATACTATATGATAACTATAAAAATATTCCACTTAAGATAATAAGGACACTACATAAACTTAGGCTGAGATTAGTTTTAATGCAGTACCATTGAACAATTAATTCTCTCCTATCTCTAGAATTATTCATAATTTATTCATTATGAATTGCTTATTCCTAAAACAAATTTGTTCTTTATCATCTGCAGGTGACTGCCTCCATGGCCACCCACGGGCACCAATCAGCTGGGGCAGTCCTTGATATAGAACCCTCTGAAAAGATAGCCAATTGCTGCCTTATTTCAATCAACTGTGATTCAATCAATTCTGATTTTTTTTTTAATCGACAATACTGCTAACACATCCAATGACTTATGTTGCTTACAGACATGGTTAGTGTAAGGAAAATCTGGTCTGAGTTTTCAAAACCCACTCTGTACTAACTTTCTATGTATTTCTTTAGTATTTCTGATTTCTCAGTAAACTTTTGTGCTACTGGTAGCTGTCAACACTCAGTGTGTGTGGTTAATATACACTCATACGTAAAATGTCTTAGTCTTCAAGTATTAACGTGTAAGTGAAGAGTGACTTACAATTCTTTCAGACCTTTTTAAAAGTTTATTTTTTCATGAACTTTTTGAAAATTCCCCATAAGTATGTATTTCAAATTTTGATATAAAAATAAACTTACTTTTATTTTCAATTTCCAATTTGAAGTACTCTCATATTTACACATCACCCATAATCAAATTTTCCATTTCTCCATTTTAAAAAAAGTGACTCTTCCCCTTAATTGGCATTAATTTTTAAGAGACAAACTGGTTCATAATTCCAAATTTCCTGACCTTCTGGTTAAGTATTAGTGTTAGTTTATGAGCATCACATCCTCATTTGATGATTTTACCTTTCTGTGTCATCAGTCTCCCAGCAATACTGCTAAACAGTCTGTAAAGATTTATAAAATGTAACAGCCCAAAGAGAAACTGTTCTTTACTAGAGTTTTCACTAACCTCAAATGAAATATAAATGGAATATCTATTATATGCCATGAACTTTTACAAATATTATCTCATTTAATCTCATTATTACTCACTTTAAAAAAAGAAATTATAACCCAGAGAGGTGAAACAACGTTTCAAAGGTTACAACTGTAATTAGCATTGGCAGGCTTTGAGCCTCCCTATTCTACAAGTGTCTGCTTACAGAAAGGCCAAGATTTTTCTACTTTCAGGAATGGCAAACTGAATGTGAGAAGCCAGACAGTTAATGCCTTGCGCTTTGCAGGCTGAACAGTCCGTCTCTGCTACTCTGCTATTGCAGCACAAAAGCAAAGAGAAAACAGAAGACGACAGCTGCTTTCCAGTAAAACCTCATCTGCAAAAACAGGCAGAGGGTTGAGTTTAATCCAAGATTCATCGTCTGCCAATCTCTGTGCTATAGCTCAGTGTGTGCCTTGCTATACAGCTTCTAGATCATTAACACCCCTAAAGTTTCCCTCTCACTTTTTAATAAAGGTATGACCATAGGGCCCGGTGCAATAGTCTAGCGGGTAAAGTCCTCACTTTGCACACACTGGGATCCCATACATGTGCTGGTTCCTATCCCAGCGGTCCACTTCCCTTCCAGCTCCCTGCTTGTGGCCTGGGAAAGCAGCTGAGGATGGCCCAAAGCCTTGGGACCCTGCACCTGTGTGGGAGACCCAGACGAAGCTCCAGGCTCCTGGCTTCACACTGGCGCAGCTCCAGCTATTGCTGCTGGAAGATCTTCCTTTCTGTCTCTCCTCTCTGTATATCTGCCTTTCCAATAAAAATTAATAAATTTTTTTAAAAGTATGACAATAATTCTACCCAGCCACTTTAGCACTGTTCTCATGAGAGCCAATCAGGGTAGGTTACTTATGGTTATGATTTCTAACTATAATAGCAATCATATCACAAATTAGTCTGTACATAAGATGAGACACTCCTAAAAATATGGTATTCCTACAATTTCACTGTGAAGTTTTGCTTACATACCTAGGTTTAAAATTCTCCCTTATGAACCTTTCCTGATATTAGTATATCATTTTAATTGCTCAAGTTATATTTAATAAGCAAAATCACCATAAAACCCCATAACCACAAAGTCCTTCTAACATATACAGTCAGGCAACAACTGCAAATACTTCCTTTCAATTATTCAAAATGATCACGAGCAGACATTTGCCTGGCAGCTGAGACATCCACTAAAAGGCATGTGTCACACTGGTAGTGCCTGGTTTGGGCTCCCACAGCTCCAGCTCTGATTTCAGCTCCCTGCCAACACACATCCCAGGTGGCAGGTGATGGCTCAAGTAGCTGAGTCCCTCAAGCAGCTCTTCTTCCAGTGGGAGATCTACATTGTGTTCCAGTCTCTCGACTTCAGACAAGCCCAGTCCTGGCTGGCATTTGGGGATTAAAATCAGTGGATGGCAGCCATGTGTCAATGTGTGTGTCCCTCATTCTCTGTATCTCTTGGGGGAAAATGTCATTTTATACTAAGGAGACATAAAATGCACACAGCTTAAATACTTGCTCTCACTCTTCCTCTCATTCCAAAATACATTACCATAATTGAACATGCTATTTTCTTCAAGTAAAAGATTTAAACGGTTTCACCTGGTATAAACAGTAAAGAACTATTCCCTTCACCAGTTCTGTACTTTTCTTCACTCTCTCCTTCCCTTGCATCCTCTCTTTCTTCCTTTCTCTCACTCTGTCTCTCAAAAATGCACGCAAGGCATCTAGAAAACATGTAATTCAAGTCCAAATAAAATGGGAAGACTAATAAGCAAGAAAGACACAGGTCAGGTTCAACACCAGCTCTCCAATTAAAACAAGCTGAATAATTATTTCCAACCTTTGTGCCTTCGGTTCATTATTTAACTACTCCTATACACTATTTCTTCATCTAGAAAAATGGGGGGAATATCTACCTCACATGACTGCGGCACACATCGAGGTGAAAATTAAAATGAGAGACTCAGCATTGTTTTAACAGCGTCAAGGAATATAAGAAGTTAATCTTCTGCTGTCATCACCCCCAGCACGACATGGCAGTGTGGGCAAGTGTTAACATTTACTGTAGCTCCTCTACCAAATGGGGAAAGCACTGCCTGAAACGTCACCTGTGCGTGAGCACATTCGGGTACCTGAAAAGTTTGTGGAAAAAGTAAAATGGAAGTTTTGGTGTTAAAATGGAAACTCATGCGCAATTTCTCCAAAGCATTAACTTTTTGGGTTCTTGTGCGTATGGATGTATGGATTTCAAAGACTGTTTCACAAAAACAAACATATTCAAAAAAAAATTTTTTTTGAGATGCAAGTGAGACAGATGCAAAATCTCCCATTTGCTGGTTTACTCCCCAAACGTTTGCCACGGCCAGTGGGCCAAAGCCAGGATGCGGGTCTCAATCCAGGTCATCCACACTAGCACGGCCTCCCTGGGGCTGCCTTAGCAAGAGGCTGAAAGCAGCAGCAACAGGCAGCTGTTGACCCTACCACCCTGAGCACTACGTGGCCAATGCAGACCTCGTATTAACTGCTGTGCCAAATGCCCTACTTCTTCACTCTTTTATCTTTTGAAACGTAGAAAGATGAATGTACCTTTCAATTCTATTTTCCACAAGCTTTATGAAGTATATATGTAATAAATCATACATGTAACAAATTTTTTTTCAAGAATCTTTTCCTTTGAGAACATCTAATTTAACAAGAAAACGAATTCCATGTTATTTTTGAAAAAAAGAAAAAGTTACTCTTTCCCACTGTTTCTCATCATTGCATTCTATATGTTATTACGGAATACAAATATATTGTTACTAAAACACAAATATTTCTGAAGAGTCCCACACAGCATCAATGATCATGAGTGGATCTGTCTACAAGGGTATGTCAGGATAGGATCCACTTGCTTAATTCCAATATATTCTAAAACTTACCAGTTGAAAGTTTATCCTAGCTCTTTGTTGTTTTAAATCTTCTGCACTTACAGGAGCCACATATTAATAACTACATACTATGGCTGCTCTAACATTAGTGGATATAAACAATCCTTACCAAATTACGCTTTTTAAGTGGAAGAAAATAGTAGTAGTGGCAGAAAGAAAACATCAGTGCGTAGCAAGTAAGAATCTCGGTGTAGAAACACAGCTGCAGAAAAAGCCAATGGTTATCTTCACCAACACAATTGTTAATCCTAAGAAAAAATGAAAAACAAACAATATTTTAAACTTGCCAAGATGTTCATTACAGGATTAGCAAGACTAAAAAAGAAACATTAACATCCTAACAAAGACAAGTAAGTTACATAGAAATACACTAAAGCTTCTCAACCAGGAAGCTGACTGTACAGAGAAAAGATAAATATGCCACCTTGTATTTGTAAGGCACTTTCTACTTTAAAAAGGATATACGTGGATGGGACCCCTGAGAGGGGAGAACAGATGGCAGCCTCCTTGTTTCACTGATAAGGAAGGAGGAACAAAAGAAGTTAACACACTTGCCTGAGAATCAACAGCTAGAAGAGCCAGGAGCCAAACAGAGTAGAGTAAGAACATTGTTCTGTAAGTTGTGCTTCTGTTCCAGCATTCTAGCTGTTTTCAGCAATTTGAATACTTTGAAATAAAATAGTTTAAGCTTGCTACTTGACATACCTACTAGGCACTCGTAATTTTTCTCATTTCAAAAATCTACCTTTGGTTTCTAAAATTAAAAATGTAATTAAAACTATTTTACAAATATCTAAAGCTATACTTTCTCCAATACAACAGTGAGTCCTAACTAGGTCAAACAATTATTACTACCCTAAAATTTTCAAGGCTAATTGAAGCTAAGTATTTTATGTTCCTTCTAAATTTTCAAAATACTCCCATAGTCCAGCAGAAAGTTCAAAACTAGAAATTGACTGGCATAAATGTTCAGTTCAATATAACATTATGCTGTCATTCAAAAATCCACAGTTTCAATTTTTATCTTAAATGTGGCTAATATGTGTCACTACCTATTTTTTTAGATCAAATATAGAACTAACCTGTAAAACCTTGCACATATAATTCTCAGACAGCATGCTTTGTAAAGAACACAATTCATTATTTTGTTATCTGTAAGCAGTGCTGCAAGAAGGGTGTTTACATGTGCATGCAAGATGCTCCTTAACAACTTTTGCTTAAAAAAGGATGCTTTCTCCTTCTCAGAATGGAGAAATCTGAGAAACAACTACTGTGATTACAGCATCCTTCCTAGCCAGAGAATGTCAAGAAGCACTAAGGTACTCAAAATATAGGCAAGTATAGTATTCTTCTGGTAACATTGAAACTGCTTTAAAAAAAAAAAAAAAGAACAGTCAGAAATACAGAAGAGACTGAAATTTAAAGCCGTTACATAATTAAAATATCACGGTATCTGAAGACATCAAAAATTCTCTTTGCCTCTGATCTTCACTGCACAT
This sequence comes from Ochotona curzoniae, assembly GCF_017591425.1. Classification (NCBI taxonomy): domain Eukaryota; kingdom Metazoa; phylum Chordata; class Mammalia; order Lagomorpha; family Ochotonidae; genus Ochotona; species Ochotona curzoniae. The sequence goes on along the minus strand of NW_024467106.1, from coordinate 46,474,924 downwards.
TTCCCTCACTCTGAACACCTCAGCAGCACTCCCCTAGGAAAACCAATCACCGAGAGGTCCCTGGTCTGCCATCCTTTCCATTTACCCCACCATCCAATCAATATTTGTAAATATTGTGAGGTTGGCCAAAATTGAAAAACAGGCCTGGAAATGGAGGTATCATTCCAAAATTACGAGTCAGGTTAAACTGCACTTTATGTGGCCACACACAAGCCAGTCTTAACCATTCACCAACGAATATCACTAATCTCTACAACATTTCATAGTTGGTAATTTTTCAACTATTGCATTCCCTGGAAGTGAAGCACTAATATCAAACTGTACTAGAAATACTATATTTTTAATCAGAAATACTAACATAAAAAGAATTTTAAAAATTGATCTTTTTAGTGTGACAGGCATTTATCTTGAAATATGTTTCACCTAGCTTTTCTTACTTTATTACTAATGTAATTGCAAATAATATTGAGATTTAGAAAATTACTTGGGGATTAATCTGCTTAAATTCAATGCACACTTTCTGAACACCAACTATATGCCATACATTAAACCTTGTTGATGAACTTAGAGCAATTTAATTCTTACACACAAAAACTACACCTTTAGCTATAATACTCTCATTTTCCCTAATCTTGGTAAATTGCATTCTAGTTGAATAAACCATGAAATCAAGTGAGTTATTATAAGTTGATTACCATTATTAGCTGAGACTTTACTCTTGAGTCTTCAGATAAATGTAATTCAAGAAGCTTGTTATGCAGTTAAACTTTTTATATATGCACACATGTGTGTACAAACATAAATATATATGTATACAGATATATTTATGGAGTGCTACACTATACCAGTTTAAATATTTATACAGAGATCCCATGCTTGGAAAACAAAATTAAATACAATGTCTTGTTCACAGATTTTTGTGACAGCTTTGAAATGAGATACAATACAGAATTCTCACAGCATTTGTTTTCAAAAATTTTTTCCAACTTAACATTTACTTTAAATATTACAAGAGAGCCCCCTATTGACCAAAAATGTTAGTAGTTCAGTAGATCAGTTAATTACCACTTACACACATCCAACATGAATACACCATTAATACCTATCTCCAATATATAACAGATAAAATGTCCTAACTGGTGTGTGAATGTGAGGAGAGGAGAATCATAAAAGTATTTGAAATGTGTTACACTTTATTATACAAACAGACGTAGAAATAAAACAGTGGGGAGTATATGGGTTATTACTTTATAAATAACAGCTTCTATTTCAATGCTTCCTACGTGTCATATACTAAAACAAACTGTTTCCATCCATTGCCTCACTGAGCACCAGTACTTTGGTCCTCCTGACTATCTGGATGCATGTTAATTCTTAGTTCTTTGCTCAAACACCTCCTTATATTATACGTTGTCAACATAGGATCTCTGTGGAAATGGACTCTAGGAACTGGCACAACCACATGATCAATTAACTACATCCTCATTAAAATACTTTTATGAACTGTGCAACTTCAATATCACTTGTTTAAGATGTTAAGGTCTAGGAGAATTTTTTTAAACTAGGTTTCTGTTCTTTCTTAGGTAAAAGCATGTTAGTCTTTTCTTACCATGGACAGTGATGATCCATTCTCCTTACACAGTGGCCACAGCGACTGCAGTGATGGGAACGCTTTGGTCTCATCAAATTACACTTGTTACACAATTCCCAGAACTCTCTTTCTAAAAAAGAAATTAAAATCCACTTACTGCAGGCAAATAAATACTGCCGAAAAATTTTAATAAGTGTTCAGATTTTATTAAAAGTCTTCAACATATATCTCTGAAAGATATTTTTCTTCTTCTACTCCTCCAGAATTGCTGTTCTTAGTTTTACTTTTTGTGTTTCTAATCATGATCACTATAAAAACAAGACACTATCATGATACTCCAATAAGAGACAGCAAACAATGCATTCAGCTGTAGACACTGCTGGAATCTAAATCCAGTGACAGAACCTTAAAGTTTAACCAATTTATTACAGTATAGCATGATTTTATGGAAACATATTAACTTCTACAAATCTTGTTTCCTAAAAGCTCTGTAGAAATAATGCTGAATCTTTGTTTCAATTAGTAAGTAGAAACCAATCCTATAAACACATTGGGAAAACAAAAGGCACTCCTCTTCTTCCTCTCCCCCAAACTTTTTCTTTTTCCTTTTAAATCTGTAATTTATTTCAGGATATGTATGGGAGTAGGTCTAACGAGAATCTCAGATCAGTACAAGAGATATTAGAATAGTTTCAATAGTGAAGATGCTTACAAGATTACTATTTAACAGATAGAAAGAAATTCTTGGGAAAGTGTTATTGCACAGCAGAATTAACCCAGTGCCTATAATGCTGGCATCCCATATGAGCACTGATTTGAGTCCCAGCTGCTCCACCTCTGATCTAGCTCCTTGCTAATGCCTCTGAGAAGAAAGGTGGCACACAGTTAGTCCCCTGCCAGCCACTTAGGAGACCCAGATGTAGTCCGCTTGGCTTAGGTTTAGCCCAACTCCTGCCAAAGCAGCCATGGGGAGTGAGCCAGCAGATGGCTAGTTCTCCATTTCTCCTCTCCTGCTCTCTCCTCTCCTCCCTCCCGCCCTCCCCCTCTCTGTAAGCCTCCATTTCAAATAAATAAATAACTCTTGAAAAAAATCAAACTGAATTCCATATAAAACTCCATTCTACCACCAAGGAACAATTTTCCTTTAGCTAGCTGATAGAATGAACACTTAAGTTATATGCTAAAATTATAAAATCAGCATAAGTGAAAAGGCTTTTTTTTCATTATAAATTGTTCTCATCAGGTTCAAAAAGGCTATGGGAGACAAATCTTCAAAGACAAGATGATTGTTTTTCTATCAAAATATATTTCTCAATAATTTGGTCTTGATGCCAGGAAGTAAAGTTCTGGAAAAAGCATGTATGTGGAGATGTAGTAAGCAAGATCTTACACAAATAAATTTATTTATTTTTTATTTTTTTGCTTCTGGCTCAACACATTATACTAATCCCACAGGAAATACAGTAACATTGTGGCATCATACAGGTTCCTCCTAAAATAGGTCCAGTGCCCTTCAGACCTAATGCCAGCAGGTTCTGGCAAGACCAGCACTGCCAAAAACCCAGTGATTTAGGACAGCTGGTTCTCCCTAATCCTGGGCACTGCTCAGACTGGGAGTGGGAGAAAGGCTGTGCAGGCAATGGTGCACCCACAGCACAGGATCACAGAGGGTTGAAAGTAGTGAGCCAGGAGCTGGGACTATGGAGACCTTGGTGAAAGCCTAGCACAAGAGCCCAGGAATGAAAAGTGCTAGAGGTAGTGGCACAAGCAACTGCAAACAAAGAACCAGTTGCTAAATGCAACCAGTAAAATCAACCCGTAGAATAGTGGGCAACACAGCTTAGAAGCCAGCCCTAAAAAGAAGAATCTGCCAGCCAGAATTGCAATTGGCAAGAGCAAAAGGAAAGACAGAGGCACAATAAATATTACTGATGCCCCCGCAACAAAGGAGCAAAAGCCTTTGTCAACCTCAGAGTTACCTCTGGAATACATCAAGGACATGGGGGACAAATAATTTTAAAAACATGTTACAGAGCTCCATAATATCAATAAGAAGCACATATAGGAGTTCAAGGAATTTAAGGAATTTGTCCTACAGGAAATCGCAACACAAACAAAATCAAGCCAAATTATTATGAAGGACAAGATGGAGCAAATTAAAAATTCAGTGGAAAGCCTCAATAACAATTGGCGAGGAAGGAGAATAGCAGAATTGGAAGATATTTCTTGCCACACTTATGACACAATCAAAAAGCTAAAAGTGGAACTGAGTCAAGCTAAAAAAAAATATTCAAGAATTAATACACTATTTAAGAATTGCGGGAATTCCAGAAGGCCCAGAAAGAGATGCTGGATTGAAAGATGTATTCAATGAAATAATAATAAACAAAATTCGCTAATATAGAGAAAGAATTGGGAAACAACATACAGGAGGGATACAGAACTCCTAATAGGGTTGACCAAGTGTGATCTTTACCACAAAACATGATAATCAAGCTCTCTCGTCAGTTGAACATAAAGAAAGGATCCTTATATATGCATATGAAAAAACAATTAACATACAGAGGAACTCCAATCAGGCTCTGACCACTCAGAGGAAACTCTACAGACCAGAAGAGAATGGAATCACACATTAGATTTTTCTAGTCAAAAAGACAAAAAAAAAAATTCTAGCTTCCAATCTGCTTAGCTCTGACCATTGCAGCCATTTGGGAAGTGAACCAGCAGATGGAGGATCTTTCTCTCCATCTCCCCTTCTCTCTGTAAAATGTCCTTCAATGAAAAAAGAAAAAAACAAAAGAACTGGGGCTAGCACTCTGGCATAGCTGCTAAAGCTACTTCCTGTGATGCTAACATCACACACTGAGTGCCAGTTTCCAACTCAGCTGCTCTACTTCTGACCCAGCTCCCTGGTGGGAGCCTGGGAAAGCAGCAGCAGATGGCCCAAGTATTTGGGTCCCTGTAACTCACGTGGGAGGGCCAGATGAAGTTCCTACATCATGATTTCAGCATGGCCCACCCTAGGACTGTGGCTATCTGTAAAGAGAACCAGGGGAAAGAAGAGCACTTTCTCCCTCTTTCTCCCTCCCCCTCTCTTTCCCTTTTGGTTTCTGCCTCTTTTTCTCCAGCTCCGTCTTTTAAATAAGTAAATATGCCTAAAAAAAGAACAGTGCTACAGTGAGAGAAAACCGAGAATTCTACGGTGGATATCACAGACCAGTGCGCAGGCAGATCCTGTCCACTATCTGCTTTTTTATGACCCAGGAGCAAAGAATGATTCCTAGTTTTAATTAATTAGATAAAATAAATAATAATTTGTGACAAACAAAAATCATATGAAATTCAAATTTCTGTGTCAACAAAATTTTACTTTCAAAGCCCGCGTATTTAAATATTGCATATGACTGCTTTTGTGCTAGAGTGGCAGAACCAAAAACTTGTGACAGGGATTATGATACAGGTCCATAGTACTGAAGCTTTTACTTCCAGCATTTTACAGTAGAGGAGTTTGTCAATATGTGGTTTGAATCCTAAACTTGTTTAAAGAAAGAGTTTCAACTATTCCTTTGGATATATCAAAAACTACAGAAGAATCTGAAATTGAAAAATACCTGTAAAAGCTCAGTTTCACACACATGCACAAGAATATACATTCTTTTGTGTTCAAAGACCAAGAAGATATCACTATAGTAAAATTCTAGAAAGTTTCATCTGGAATGGGTCTGCCAACCCTGCAAATCTGTGAATCCTCGGTCTTTTCCTCTTGTTCTCCGGCTTTACCCAGGTCCAGCAGGATCTTGGTGATGAATGTAATGTGACATGACTGCTTCTAAGACTTTCACATTACATGTCTAATAATACAAAGTAAAAGCATACAGGAGAGAAAATTCAACTGATAATTTAAGGTAGCTATAAAAAAATGAAAATCTACCACAAATCGGCTTTCTAACAGAAAAAAAAAATCAAAACATAAAACAAAGAAAAAAAGACAAACAGTACATGATTGAGGCTATGTGGGAAAAAAGCATCACACTGTTTAATCTGTGTCTTTACTAAAGTTATCAATGTCTGAATGAACATTAAAAAAAAAGGTTAGGGCCCAGCACCGTGGCGCAAGTGGTTAAGTCCTCGCCTTGAATGCCCGGGATCCCACATGGGCACCGGTTCTAATCCCGGCAGCCCCGCTTCCCTTCCAGCTCCCTGCCTGTGGCCCGGGAAAGCAGTCGAGGATGGCCCAAAGCTTTGGGACCCTGCACCCGCGTGGGAGACCCGGAAGAGGCTCCTGGCTTCAGATCGGCATAGTATCGGCCGTTGCGCTCACTTGGGGAGTGAATCATCGGATGGAAGATCTTCCTCTCTGTATCTCCTCTCTGTATATCCGCCTTTCCAATAAAAAAATAATAAAAATAAATCTTTAAAAAAAAAAAAGGTTAATTTGGTTCTGTTTATGACTCAGAAAAGGAGCAATCATATGGTGGACAACTGGCCAAGGAACTAAAGACACCAGCTGGGAAGCCAGCATCTTGTATCAAATTCCTGGCTATGTTCAATTCCTGGCTCTGCTCCTCATTCTAGTAGGCCCTGGGAGGCTGCAGTGATAACCAAACTCCTTAGGTCTCTGCCACCCATGTCGGAAATCTTGCGTGAGTTCCACGCTCTGAGTTTCGGCTTCTGGCATGGGGCCACTGCAGACATCTGAGGAGTCACCTGAGAAATGGGAGCCAACAGACACTTCCAAGTTGCTTATCATGTATTTTTCCTTCTCTCTCCTCCTCTTTACCATTCAAATAAAAAATGCAAACAAGTTATCGTGATTCTAGTCATCACCAAAGCATTGAAGCAAGAGTTTCATGATGAAAATATTCTGCAGCTGACAATGGCTATAGCTGTACAACTCCGTGAATATATGAAAAAGCTACGTGATTATATATTTTAAGTAAGTGAATTATATGGTATGTGAATTACATTTAATAATTTGACTTAGATAGTCAGAAGTTCATAAAGTCATTTCATAAAATACGAAAGTGACAAGGTGTTATTTCATATGTATTATTGCAGGCATATGTACAAATTATTCAAATGATATAAATAGACATGTAATAATTTCAGTTAGCTATTTAATCCAGATGCCAGAAAGTTTACAAAATTAAATTTTTAGGATCACTTACTGGAAAATTGAATATTTCCTTATATTCAAACTGCTTTAATTGTCCTACTAAAAAATATGTACAAAATATCTCAAAGTAATTTAATCAAAATGTGGTTAACATCATAAAAGTACCAGAGCTTTACATTTCGTATTCTGAAGATTCAATCCTCAACTTTCAAATGCTCATGGATTTATTGCATTTTTAACTTAATTAAAACTATATTTATAAACGAATTGGGTAAAAGTACATTAAGAAAAAACTTGATGACTTTAATTTTCCCCCAAAAGCGAATAAAGAGTTAAAACATTCACCTGTATATAGATCTATAGGAAAAAGAGAAAGGCACAAGACCCAGCTCCAGCACAGCAGTCCCACAGGAACAGAAGCCAAACCCACACTCCTGACTGTACCTACCCGTCTCATAAGTAACAAGATGAGTAGAAGCACATGTGTTTTTCAACTGCGTAAGAAAGAAGTTGCTTGAACTTAAAAATCATGAAATTCCTCATAAAAATTGGAACTTTCCATTATTTTCTTCAAAAACCTTTAAGATCCAACATTCAAATGACAGAACAATTCCTCTGTGGCTGAGCAGAGACTACTGTATTTAGGTTCACTGTGGGATTTCCAGTAGGAAAGAGCTCCTGTCGGCCCCTTTTGCCAACTGCCAGGTCCTGGCATTGGCATTTGCAGACAAATTTGAGTACGATGAACCAACTCAGAACTGGGCCCTAAGTCAGAAGAGCCTGCTGCTTTGACGTTTTGGGGCTACTAGATTTTACAGTTGAAACGGGTAATTCAATGAGGCAGTATTTTATTACTTTTTGGTCAAGCTAGCTGGGAAAAGGGATTCGAAACAGAAGGCAAAGTAACAATTTCCCAGTCCCCTCACCAATATACAAACATATACACATTGCTATGGTCTCCACAAGTTAATAAAACTATATGTCACAGGGTTCAGCAACTACTATACCTACATCAACAGTGTTATATTTCCACTTGATCTCTGAATTTTCCAGGGGAAAGTTAAGCTCCTAAATGATGAGTCTCAAAAAGCAGTCTTCAGGACCTATAGGAGGCTTTGGAAGCAACTTGCCAATTAACTTCGCTAGAAGTTACTGCATTGATTCCCAAAAGATGCCACACACTGGAATCACCTGGGTTCATTAGTAAGCTGGCTGGCTCCTACATTCTGATTTTAATATGGGGCATGATCTGGACTCTAAAATCGTTGTTTAAGGGCTCCTTAGGTGATTCTAATAGGCAGCAATTTTAGAAGCCACTATATTAAAATAAGAAGTTTTCTGGTTTTGTAATTCAACACAGGACATACTAATTTTATATTAGAAAAATTGTTCAACAAGTTCTTACAGCCCATATACATAGCAAGAAATCCTAAACTGAGACTCAAGGGCAGCCATTTTCTCAAGCAGTGAAGATATCCAAGACCCCAGATTCCTGTCAGTGTAGATCCTGCAGCAGCCACAGTACTGTTCCAAGTGACTGGATTCCTGCTCTCCATGTGGGATGAAAGAATTGAAATCCTGGCTCCAACTGCTGCATTTTGAGAGCAAACCAACAATAGGAGTTCTCTACATTCTCTCTTTCTCTCAAACAACTCTCTCTTTCTCTCTCTCTTTTGAGAATCAGATAGGAAAAAAAAAAAACAAAGAAGATTATACTGTATCTGGTACTATAATGAAACAAGGAATATATTACTGTGGTACAAGTACCAAATCCTAGCCACTAGATCACCAGGGAGACATGCCCTAATATATTACTGTGGTTTGAATGGTTATGCAACAGGATAACCAAAAGTCACTTTCAGTTAACACTAGAACAAAAAGTGTTCAAGCCTCTCATTGAATTATTTGAACTTGCAGAAATACAGGCAATAAGATCCATAACTACAAATGTTTACTGAACACTATATTATACTTAAAATATCATGAGATAAGCTGCATCACAAAGAATTTCATTATTAAACAGAATACAATTGCTCACTGAGAATTTAAATGACAGGAACTTTTCTGGACATCAAAATACAGCACTGAGCAAAACAAGGGGAAATTAATGAAAAGTCTGTATCCTTACAGAACTTAACACAAGTTTATAATGGAAGGAGACAAATAACCAGAAAGAAGGGCAGAGATGTAATAGGTTACAATTTTAAATAAAGTCTGAAAGGAAACCTGAGAGCAAAGACTTGGAAGTGACTGCTGAATGATATAGATGAATGTAACCAGGCTACATTAAAGGCAATAAAATGCATTAGTGAGTAGTTCTGGCATCATCAGGGCTGAGAAATCCAAAGAATACCATACCTCCATGGGGGATCTTAGGGTTCTCAGGCAGTCTTCCTGGATCAGTTATCGAGGCCCTCACTAAGGCAACCAGGCAAAATATGGCAATGCCATAGAATACTTAGAAATAAATAAAGAACTAAGTTAGTCACTCACTATTTGAAACATTTTATCAACAAGCATATTTAATTTTAAAATGTATTTGTAATAAATACTATCAGAATAAATAATATTCAAAACAGCAACAAATGAAATGGCTAATTCACTTCACTCATCAAACTGCCAAGAGGATTATTTTCAATGTATTATACTTTAGGCATTATTATGCATGATAACTGATCAATTTATGGAATCCACACTTTTTAACATAATTTTCTACCAATGATGATATAAATAAACAGACTACCTTTAGTCATTTTGTGTACTAAATTTGAAAGAATCAAAAACCATTAGAAAACTGTACAATTAGGGGGAAGCAGTGTGGTACCGGGAGGTGTACCAGTTCACGTCCCAGGTGTTCTGCTTCCAGGCTACCTTCCTGCTACTGCACATGGACAGGCAAGGAATGATGGTCAAACTACTCAACTTCCTCCTTCCCCCACAGGAGACTACAACAGAGTTCCTGGGTCTCAGTTTCGCTCCAGCCTAGCCTCACTGCGCTGGGCACCTGAAGAATCAATTAACAGAAAATCTCTTGCTTACTCACTCACTCACTGTGTGTCTCTGTTACTTTGCCTTTCAAATAAATACATTTCTGAAGTAAACATCTTCATTTATTATATCTTCTAAGTTACACTGAGTTAATGATGTTCAATCCTTTTACTTAAGATACTTAATTTCAGAATTAAGAATTAGAAACTTTTGAGTTTTCAAATTAACCACAACAACTAAGAGAAGGAGAGGCTGATTCACCACAATAAGACACAGGCATTTTGTTCATCGAACGAAAACACTGTCCTGCACACCTAAAGGAAAGCACGTGAGTGCTCACTTCAGGACCGAACAGTTTCAGCATCTGCCTAAAAGACTGTATTTCCCACAGGTCTGGAGAGGTCACAATAAGGCAATGCACATGAAAACCTTAAATGTTACGTAAAACTTATCATTTTGAACTTTAAATCATCAGAAGCCATTGTCAATGGACTTTAATTTAAAAATGATTACTCAGCAGTTCAAGATGCTATCATAATCAAGTTAGGACTCAATAATTTTAGTATCATGGTTCACACTTCACACATAGCATATTCTCCTCGGGTAACCTTCATCACTCCTAAGGCTTTCATGTGTGCAACTAAGTGCAAAACAGGAAGATTTAGAATACATGCAAATTGTCACTGTTAGGTTCTATTTTAAGCAAAATGATCTTTACATTTTTTCCAAATAAATACGGAAATAATACTTTTACCTAGCCTTGCAAATATTTAAAGACCACATTTCTTAAATGTCTATAATATAGTAAATATTAGCACCACTAAAACAGTAAATATACTAAAAGTAAGATTATCAAAGTAGCACTATCTTTCAAAAACATTTGCAAAGAGAAAAGTATTTAATTATACACAGTAACAAAGATTTATAAATTTACTTACTTATTATTAGTATGCCTGGAATATGTCCTTCTTCATAGTGAGGAAAGAGGACAATTTTGGGAATTATGACAATATTGTATAACCAGACAAAGACAATCAGACCCATGCAGCACCAACCATGTGGGTCAACAACAAAGTGAATCCGGAGACCCATCTTACAGTCCTATGACTGCCTGCCAACCCACAAGGCAAGATGATCCTAAGAAGGAAACAAGAAAAAAAATTACTAAAACAGAGTAAAAACAAAACCGCATTTGTAGAAACCATAAAATGACATGCACGCAACTTTCCTTGAATATATATTTAAAATAAACTGTATGGAAAACAGAAATTCCAAGTTAATCAAACTTTACCAAAGGTTCAAGTAATTTAACTTTTTCAGTGTAAATGAATTTAAATTTGCATTGTGTGCTAAAGACAAAGTTAGTCCTTAATGGATCTGTGATCATGATATAGTCTGTGTTTAAAATTGACAGTTAAGAGGATTTAACAGCATATGATAAATATTACATTTCTAGAAAAATTGTAAGTAGGAAAAAAGACAGGAACTATTTATACCAAAGTTTAGGTAATAGCTCCTGTAAAGGGTGAAACCTGATTTTGGTCTTCAAAGCAAGTGACACAGTGGCATAGCAAGTGGCACAGAGGCATAGCAAGTAAAGCTGCCACTTGCAATGCTTGCATCCCATATGGAGGCCAGTTTGTGCCTCAGCTAGATCACTTCTAACCCGTCTCCCTGCTAATAGCCTAGGGAAAGCAGCAAAAGATGGCCCCCAAGTGACAATTCCCCTGCCTCTCACATGAGAGAACCAGCTGAAGCTCCTGGCCCCCCGTTTCTGCCTGGCCCAGACCCAGCTGTGTGGCTATCTGGGGAGTAACCCAAGGGAGGAAAGATATCTCTCTTCCCCGCCACCCCAACTTTTTCAAATAAATAAATAAATCTTTAAAAACAAGAAGAGTGAAAGTAAGCCAAAAAAAAAAAAAAAAAAAAAGGAAAACTGACAATACTGCAAACAGAAGGAAGAGCAAGGCATATCACAAATTTCTGGGGGGTAATATAAACTACTAGCCCAAACCAAAAAGCTTGCTCTGCAGAGTAGGTGGTGAGAAACATAGGGCTCCATCACGAAGGACTAAAGATGCTGCATTAGAGCACTAAGGCTTCATTCTTTCAGTTTCAGAAAGGGAATGAAGCAGAGGTCAACATGATAAGATCTATACTCTATATAAACTATTGAAGCTGTGGCATAGGAGAGAAAACTAGAGAGAGATCAGCCAGGACAACAGAAGACAAAATCCAAAACTGCTCATGGAGAAGAGACTATAGACTTAATTGAGTATTACTGATGGATTAGATGCTAGGATTTAGAGAAGAGTTCCCAATTTTCATTTTACATCCCATATTCTTCATTCTAATATCAATTTATCATAAACTAAAGAGTAACAAGACACAATCGCTTAACAGCCACATTTATGTTCTTCAAAGCCATGAAGCTACCAATAATAAATAATATTAATTTTAAAATAATATACCGGTTGTCTCACCCCCAGACTCTCTGAATACTGAAGCACAGAGAAGATCTCAAATACAATGCCATCTGACAGCTAAGTCAGGGATGGTCCAAACCCGTACCTGTGTAAGGTTTCTCACATGGGGGTGATGAGCATTTGGCACAGTGATTAGGACAGCACCTGGATGCTCAAGTTCCCTACCAGCTGCTGTGGATTTAAGTGCTGGCTCCACTTGCAATTCCAGCTTCCTGCTAAAGCACTCCTTTGGGGCAGAAGAAGCTGGATCAAATTGTTAGATCCCTGTTACCTGAACAGGAATTGTGGAGTATAAATTCTGGCCTGGCTTCCGCCTTACCCACGCCTGGCTGTGGCAGCATGTGTGGAAATGAATCCATGGGCAGAATATCTTGTTTTTGTCTCTTTGTCTGCCTCTCTCTCTAACTTTCAAATAAACAATATTAAAAATAAAGCAGGTTAGTACTCAAGCGTTTTAAGAAAGTAAAAGTTGAATGTCACCATTTTTAATCAGAAATTGAAAAGACCAATTAGTATCATTACAGTGAGAAAAGTCAGGGGAAATAATATGCTGTTTAATTTTATACATATCATTATTCTTTTAACTAAAAGAGTTAAATTACAAATGGTAAGCCATCTGCCTTACTACAATACAAAAGATAAACACACGAGTTTTAACTTTCATAACCTGACAAGCCAATCAAGTGTTGAAAGAAATGACAGAAGGCTATCTCCCAACATGTTTCATTTTATTACCTTCATTTCCCTGTTAGTGTTTCAGTTTTATCTGAGACCAAGAAACAGAACATGGATCAAAATCAATATAAAAATGGGGCAATTTTTTAACTTATTTCTAGATAAAATTTAAAACAGAAAAGCACACAACTCAGTAGACCAAGAGGCAAAATGATCAAACACTTACCTGTTCTTCGAACTCTTTATTTTCCTTTACCAGAGAATGTGCATTTTTTAATCACAGAAATAAAATCTCACAAGAGAAAATATTACATCTAGAACAGAATTAAAATATATCCATTTGTCCCTAACATAAACATAAATTACACATCATAAAAACCAAGCCTCCCCAAGGAAACACTTAGAATAAACAGATAAAACAATGAATAAATAAGACATTAAATTTTTCTTTAAAAAAAATACCTGATTTGTACAAACTAGTGCCACATCGTTCTTATAATAGGATGGCAGAGGAGAAAAGAGCGATCTTCCAAGAGCTACAAATCAGATTTCAACCACAAATGTGTAACTGCAGAGCCACAGGATCACTTCACTCAGCTAACGTCTACCAGCCATGGCTGATGGCTGAACAGAAACTATTACACAGCCCAAACCACAACCAAACTGAACACAGTGCTGCTGCTTCGTCTTAAGGACAGCATCTGTAAAACACTTTCATTGGCTGGAAGTTTCAACATACTAATTTGCATATTAAATGGTGAGCCCATAACTCAAACTTTGATGTATAGTGGACATACCAGTACTCCAACATTTTTTTAAGATTGCTATCTGGTAACTCTACTTGAATGTACTGACTAACTTCATAATGCTGCAAATTACTATAGCACAAATCATTTTAAAACAATAATTAAATCATAAATACTTGTAATGTTCAAAATATTCCAGGGGGCCTCTGCAATGGCTGCACAGGATAATTCTCCATCTTCAAGCATGGCATCGCATATGGGTGCCAGTTTGTGTCCCAGCTGCTCCATTTCCCATCCAGCTCTCTGCTTGTGGCCTGGGAAAGCAGGAGAGGATAACCCAAAGCCTTGGGACCCTGCACTCGTGTAGGAAACCCAGAAGAAGCTCCTGGCTCCAGTCTTCAGATCAGGCTCAGCTTCAGCCATTGTAGGCTTTTAGGGAATGAACTGGCAGAAGATCTTTCTCTCCTCTCCTTCCAAAAGAATGCTCCCTTTCCTTTTATACTATTTCAATCAATTGCATTTTTCCATGTATTTTACTCAGGAATAGGGAAAAAGAAGAAAAAATGTACTATGCAACAGAAAACTACTACATCAGAACAGACTTTAGGAAATCATAAGAAACCAAGGCAAACGTGCCTCTCTGAACTTTACAACTTTATGATTCTCCATGTCAACTGAGGTGGCCTTATAACTATTCCATATGAAAGAGTGTAATTTCTTGTGTCTGAAATGTCCCTAACACTTGGCTTACTTAAATTCAACTCATACTTTAAGGTCAACTATAATCTCATGCCCTAAGTGTAATTTTTCCTGGAATAAGTCAATTCACAGTGATTTCCTTTTCTCATCCAATTTTTAATAGGTGACAAAACTACTAGAAGAAAATAGCAAGTACTTTTATACAGTTGGGATGACGCAGGCCTTCAACCAAAACCCATAAAAGCCATGCCCATCCACATAAAAATTAAAATAAATGAAGCCCCAAACACATAAAAAAAACAAAGTTAGATGAATCTAAGAAGCTTCTGCACTGCAAAGAAAACAACTCAACAAGGTAAAGAGGCATCGGAAAGAATGGGACAAAAAAACTTGCAGAATTGGCAAATGATAAATAATTAATATCCCAGATATAGAACTAGCTCACAAAACTCAACAACCAAACAACTGAGATCCAGTTAAGACATGGACAAAAGACATGTTCAGGCAATTTTCAAAGGGTGAAACACACAGAGCCAACAGACACACTAAAAGCTGGTCAGGATCACTAGCCACAAAGGAAATGCCAATTAAAACAGTGAGGCTTCACCTCATCCCAGTTAAAATCGCCATCATCCGAGTATCAAAAATTTACGAATGCTACAAAGGATACAGGGAAAAGGATACTCTAATGTTGGTGGGAATGTTAACTAGTACACCTCACTCCTGGAAATTCACTCAAAGGAAGTGAAATTAGCAACTGAAAAAGTTTTTTGTACATCCATGTTTACTGCAACAATTCACAATAACAGAAAAGGAAGCACTTTAGGTGTCCATCAAATGATGACCAGATAAGGAAAATGTGGCTTATATCCACTAAAGAAGACTACTCAGCCATAAAAGAATAAAACCTGTTTTCGACAACAAAATGGATGCAACTGAAAAATAATACGCTTAGTAAAACAAGCCAGTCCCAAGACAATAAATAATCATACTTTTTCCAATATGTAGTAATTAACATACAAGACAAAAAATGTATAAGGACGAAAGAGACATCTTGTGATTTCACTGTTGCTTCTGGCTCTTGTTTATTCTCCTGAACAACTGTGGTATTTCTACTTTCTACTTGTTGAATATAATAGCTAGTGATGCTTACTTATGCCTGTGATTATGGAGTGAACACTTCCGTAAAAGCTGAAGGAAATAAAGTGAAGAAGAAAGAGGATTGAGGGAGAGAGTGAAGGAAAGAGGGAGGTACAGCTATTTTAGGCACCTATGAAATACATGAAATCTCTTGTCTTTTTACTAATCAGAAAATCTAAACAGACAAAAGCACCCCTGGCAAAAAGCTTCACAGCATATGACTGACAAGATACATACAAACTAAATGTAAAAACCATTCAGAAATATGAAAAAAATCTAATTACTAATCATTGCTGAGCATAAAAATGTAAACTAGCAATATGAATTTTCTCCACTCTATTTGGTTTTTAATTTATTTACTTGAAAGTTAAGAGTTACCAAGAGAGAATGATTCCATGCCATTAGTAGGCAGCTGGGAGAGAAGTGGAGCAGCCAGGACACAAATTGGTACCCATATTAGATGCAGCACTGCAGACAGCAACTTTACTCTTTGTGCCACAATGCAGGGCACACTGCAGTGCATTTAAAAGCTTAGAGAGGGATAGCTGACAGCCAACACGGAGAGGGCACAGGAGAAAGGACATGCTCACGTCCCTGGTGTGTGTGAACTGACACCAGCCTGCTGGAAGAGCACTCTGCCAACGTGGAAAACCCTTCACCAAGCAGTTTTATTTTTAGGAATACCTACAGAAGGATTCAAGAGTCTACAAGCATTATACACAGACAAGGACATAGAGAAAACAGCACTTTCTTTGTAATCATGAAAATGTGTCACAGTCTAAATGTTCATATAGCAGTAAGAGAGAAGCTAACTAGTTACCACCGGCCTGAGAACGGAAAGAGTAGCGAGCAGGAAGACTTGTATTTTACGTCAGCATTTTGTCCCTCTAAATTCCTTTAAATCATCTATAAAACAGGGATGGCCTAAGGGACACTAACCACCTTTCAAACAAAAAGCTTCACTCTCTCTTATCACCATCAATTTGTCTTACATAACTTGCATTTTAGAACTACAAGTTTAAAAACAAATGTAGTGTGAAAGCATCATTGTGTACAGCCCATAAGATTTACAAGTTAGAAAGATGCTCTTGAAAATCAGCTTAGGAAATTTTTCCTTAAAATTTAGTACAGAAAAAAATTTTTAAGATTTATTTTTTTAATTGGAAAGGCAGATATACAGAAAGAATGAGACAGAAAGATCTTCCTTACGCTGGTTGACTTCCCAACTGGCCACAATGGCTGGGGCTGAGCTGATCCACAGCCAGGAGCCAGGAGATTCTTCTGAGGCTCCCACACTGGTGCAGGGTCCCAAGGCCTTGGGCCATCCTCCACTGCCCTCCCAGGCCACAAGCACGGAGCTGGCTGGGAAGTGGAGCAGCCACTCATGACCATATGAGATCCCAGTGCATGTAAGGCAAGGGCTTTAGCCATTAAGCTACCACATGAGGTCCTAATATGGAAAATTTTACATGAACATGAAATAACTACATTCACTAATGAAAAATTAAGCACGTCTAAACGTGAAACTCCATGTCACATAATTAAGAAACCTATCCCCACACAAAAGCAAATGCAAACTTACCACTTGCAAACTCACGAAGATGTGCTGTAATTCTTCCAGTGCTTGCATTTACAAGTTTTGTCTTCATTCATTCTTTTAAAAATTAGATCCACCCAAATCTCTCTTCAGCAATAGGTCTTCATGAGAACCTATTAATGGTTTACCAAACAATGATCTCTTAACAATACAAACATTATAAGCAGCTAAATACCATAACTGTGAAACACAGTCACAAATGTTTTAAATTCAAAAAGCAAAGATGACTCAACTTCACCTCATTTTGGGCTTTCATACCCTACCAGTCCTTCCGTATTTTGCATCTGATTACCATTATGCAAATTCTATCTCTCCCCCTCTCCCCATCTCATCCCTCTTCCCCTTGTCTTGTGTATGTGGTTGGTAGAAATCACTAAATTCCCATACAAGCACTATGTGGCCAGCATCTGCACTTCTTTAAACTTGCTTGCTAAAAGTAACAATACATAAGAAAGATCATGAGTGTGGCAGAATGAGAGCTGGAGGAGGCCCATCACAGCTAATAAACAGAGCAGAGTTTAAAGCAAAAATGTGATGTATCTCAAGAAAAAAAAATACTACTATAATGAAACAATTCAGAATTAATCATAAAAGCAGGTTCCAGAATTACATGTAGCATATATCGATTCACTATTTTATTAAGTCCATTAACAATGGGCAACTACATGCTACATTCTGGCCCAAGAAATAAATCCAGATAGACCCTATCCTCAAGCTAAGACACAGAGCACAGGGCTGGAAAGTATCTCTTAAAGGTGGATTTGGACCCAAGGAACTCATGTCAGATATTCAAATACTTATGTGTATACTGAGTAGCATAACAAAATGTGTTTCTTACAGTAATTTACTATCAAGAAAATGCTTCTGAAAACAGGACAATCTGAGAGTTAGCTAAAAAAACAGTGGAGGCTTTTCTGACCAAGAGGACAGAATCGATGAGGGTGTACAAGGCGGTGGGAAAACAATTAAAGTACACTGCAAATGACCAGGAAAGCCACTGCATGTGTGAGATTCAGATACGCCAAACTCTTGACCACAGTCAACCTTAAAGAGTATTTTAGTGCTACCAGTACACACAAAATGTGAGTAGCTGAAAATGTCTAGTATTTATCCTTCCCACACATAATGCACTGTGATATCACCATTTTATTCATTTGCTTTAATAAGTTAGAGAGTGATTTTCAGACTGAAGGACAAGCGACATCAATGAGTTTGTACTTCACCCTGAACACAGTGCAAATCCATGCAGGGAAAGCCAGTGAAACTCCATGATCTAGGTTGCATTTTGAGAAACGCAACAAATTAAAAAGCTGGATTTGGGAGATGAATAAAGCACTGGGACTGACTAAATGTGACAAGTGGGGCTGACTGTCCCCTAGGTGAGAAATGACAACAAATAGTAAATGTCCTCAAAATGCCAACTTACAAGGCCAACAGAGTGTGTACACAGGAGGACGTGATACTTAGCACAGGTGGCAAGCTAAAACAGGCAGATTCCAAATCTAATAAGCAAAGCGATCAATAAGAAACAAAGGGAGGATTCCAGAATGACTTCCAAGTCTCCACCTTAGGCACTAGGTGAAAGGTGCTATCATTCAAGTTATGCACTGGTTAGGCATAGGTCTTAAATGGGAAAACTGCTGCAGAATGACAAGGCAAAAACACTTCAACATCACTATCATTACATTTGCATCTCACTTACAAATGTGGGGGTGTGGTGAAACCACCTGTAGTTGTATGTTATCCCAGGGTCACTACTTCCCAAGATCCATGAAGCTGAAACATACCTTCTTAGGCTGCACCTTTGCTTCAGAGACAAAAAAGTGGTGCTGAAAATTTAAGATGGGCTGCTCAAACAGCAAATGAGCCAATTCTTCCAGAAAAACGTAAACCCAAATTACTTGTGGCCCAAACTGTTTTGACACATGGCCAAAGTCAGTAACGTTGCTATGGCTGTAGGTTGGCTTCCTACTGCTGCAGCAAAACAGCAGTTTCAGTAACCCCGCACAGGGTAATCATCATGAGTCAGACCCCAGTCACTCACTGGCTTCAAACGAATGGAAAACAATTCACTTTACACTCACAGTTACTGAAGATACACTGCAGACAGAGCATCGAAAACCGAGCACCAGATCAACATGATCACACTGCGGTAAAAAGCAACGCTAGACCCCAAATGCCAAAAATGTTGGGATAGCAAATACTACCTCAAAGTTTCAGAACTCTAAGATACAAGCAAATATTTTTAACATTGTTATGGCTGAAATAATATAATCAACTATTTACTGAGTCAGTTTTTAAATGAGCCACAGTAAAATTCTTCCCATACAGCAAAAAGAAAAATGGCTCTTAAGTATGTGAATATAAGAAATGTGGAGCATAGGGCCCGGCATGGTAGCCTAGTGGCTACATCCTGGCCTTGCAACTTCCAGCATCCCATATGGGCTCTAGTTCATGTCCCAGCTGTTCCACCTCCCGTCCAGCTCTCTGCTTGTGGCCTGGGAAAGCAGTAGAAGATGGCCCAAAGCCTTGAGACCCAAACCCATATGGGAGACCCGGAAGCAGCTCCTGGCTCCTGGCTTCAGATTGACTCAGCTCTGGCAATTGCAGCCACTTGGGGAGTGAACCAGTGGAAGGCAGATCTTTGTTTCTCCTTCTCTCTGTACGTCTGCCTTTCCAATAAGAATAAATAAATCTTTTTAAAAAAATGTGGACCTTACTATTTGTAGCCGAGAATAATTCAGTAAACAAGCCTTTTGCTCTACATATGTATCTTTAAACATACTCATAGCTAAATCACTTTACATCAGTTATATTATCCAACTATCTATAGAAAATGAGCCAATACAGTCATTCAAATCTTTAGGTATCCCCTACATACTCAGTTCATTATCAACAGTGTAGTAAATTAATCCTGTACAGATGTTAAAAACAGATTTTTTTCAAATCATTATACATTCACCTCTTATGTTCTTCAAACTTGATTTTCTTTGCAAGTTTCAGTTGTAAAATCTGTAACATGAGGAGGAAAGTATTCCTTAATGAGAAACTGGAAAGAAACAGCAACTAAAAGATGTTAACTCTAAAAGAACAGTGAAGCGAGGAAGAGGAAGGGAAACTTGAAAGTTAATCAGTTTTATTTCTAGTTTTCACGAAGTCCAGAATGAAATGAGGTTTCCGGTTTCCCATCACTCAAAGTTGCCACGCAATTGTCCTTTATCTCACACTAAAGTCAAAGAAAAGCTTTCCTGTGCTCAGCTTTTCTACCAGAATCCTATCGTAAGCATGCAGGCTCTTACTATAACATGTATTTCTACATGCTGCCCTTCTTACAGGAGAAACTCAAAATAGAGATATGACCTAAAATAAAGGGACTGAACTAAGACCCCTGAGCTAAGTCTCTTTCAATTCAAGACAGAGAATACTGAGCTACAGAATGAAGTGTGGAAGCGAACCAGCACTTGATTTCAGAAGTTAATGAAGAATGCGTAACCAAAGCAAGAAAGTCTGAATCCATTGAACTCTTGAGGAAGATTTTGTAAAACTATGGGTGGACAAAGCACCAGAACAGAGCAAGCTTCCACCGTCAATGTCTTCAAGAATCCACTCTGCAGAACCAATATTTAAATTATCACACTATGCAAAACCAGCAGAAGCTATCACTCTTCCCAGAAACTTGTTCTGTACAAAGTGAACGTGGAGGGAGAATAACTATCAATACTGCACCCTCAACTTCACTCTTGCTGACTTCATTAGTCAACCTAGCACAAAGCGGGAATGGCTTGGAAGGGCTAAACAATACTAAACAAAAACCACCAAGGCTTGTTTCAGTCAGAATGAAATGTCTATGTGGGAATTTTCATGTAAAGCAAGAGGAATATGCAGAAAGGGACAGAAAAGTCAACGTTAAATGCAGCCTTCAAACAGGCGGCAACAACCTTCAGTCCCAACGAAACAAGAGAAAAGGGAGAAGCCCGAAAGGCCGCAGTGACGCGGGATTTCCCGAGCATGAATCAGCACGCTCTTCCAAGGAAGGGACACTTCCAGTCCCCACCGTCCTGAGACAGGAGAAGGTAGAGGGCATGGCGACTGAACTGGATTGTTTTTAACACCAGGTAACAAAGCAGAAATGACGTTAGCATATTAACACTAGAAGAAGAGTCTGTGCTGGCTAGAGCTGAAAATCCTTTAGTCAGTTTTAGAAAGAGAAGTTACTCCTTCCATGATCACAGATAAAAGGCTTGAAATCAGGAGCTTGGATGACATTAACCTTGAGCATCTCAAGTCAAAGTGACCAGTGACTGGTAAAACATTAATTTTTACCTAAGCGGCTCTTTTATGAAATGAGTGGCATACAAGAGAACAGACACCTACATAACATTTGAGATGGGGAGGAACGCTCACGCACCCTGAGCCACACCGCACAGCAGGTAAGGAAGGCGCAAAGGGCAGAGACAAACTCAGACCAGCTCTAACAAGGAAAATGAGCAGCAGGCCGCCCATCCCCACGACCAAGGCCTCTGGACCGTCACTGTCACTTCGCTCAGAGCTGCTTCCCGTGACCAGCAAAGCTTACTTCTTCAACTACAGACTGATGAATTTACCCGGGGATTCTTAACAACAGACTCACTATTCTGACAAAAAAAAAAAATATCCATTTTCCCCCTCTACTCTTGTTTTACACCTGAATTTTTCAACTTAAGCTACTTCAAACATTTTCAAATTTAATAATGGGATTTTAGGGACTATCTACTGCATGCTAACCTGTCTTTCAATACCAAGTACTTTTGAAAAAAAGTGAAGTCTGATTCCTAAAGTTTTATTAAGTCAATATAAAATTGATATCCCTTAACGTGAAAGCAAAACTAGATTTTAGGGAACAATTTTCTAACAATAATAAATAGCTCGCGGCCTTCCCTGCTAATCCCAGGACTTCTGACTCTGCCTCCATGTAGCTGGCTATGCTGAAGAAGACCTCCCTGACACACACGGCTCCCACTCCAGGAAACAAAGCTGCACAGACACATCACCAGACTTCTCAACTGGCATCTTCACCGAGCCTTCATTTTATTCATGTGCTCTTCCATAAGCTCTGAATCAGACACCATGAATCAAATCGGGCAGCGGGCCAATAAACAAAAATTATATGCTTCACCAGTTACCCTTTGTCTTAAAACCTTCCTGTTGCACTAATAATGATGTACACATATTCTTTAAATGCTTACATTTATTTCTGTAAAAGCAGACCTCTGGCCTGGCACACCGTGTCCTTCCCAAGACAGCTTGGCTGGACCGCCTTCCGGCTTCCTGCTCTTGTAGACCCTGGGAAGCAGCAGGCTGTGCCACAGGGGCTTGAGACCTGAGTGCATTTCCCGGCCCGTTTGCAGCCCTGCCTGGACCAGCTCAGGCAGCTGAGCAGGGAACAGGAGTGTATGCGTGTTCTTCTACTTTTGTTTTTGATTGTTTTTTGTTAAAAGACCAGAGATAGGTACTGTAACACAGGCCTCACTATTTTCTTTAAAATGTGCACCATTTCATTCATTCTTAAAATGTGTGGAATTTCACAGAAAACTTCAATGATCTGAAAGCCCTACAACAAACAAATCTGTTGTCTTACATCCAAAATGATGAATTCTGGAACCCACGGGATCTCATGCTACATCCAAAACAACAGTTTTGAAATTCTGCACCTCTCAGTTCTACTTGGATATGGTAGCAAAACTTTGTAAGGTACATGTCTTAAATATATCCTCAAGGTATTAAAGGGGTTTCATTACTTGTAACCATGGCATGTGCCAGGGAAGCATGGTAAGGCCAAAGTAAGACTCTAAAAACAAAAGAAAATGCAGTCTGACACCCTTGCTGTGTAGCTGAAAAGCAACAGGGACGCCTCCCTCACCTGGCCCTGCCAGCAGTGGAGACTACCATCTGGTTTTTCCTTCAACACCAAATCTTACTCGGCTCTGTCTGATTTATTTCTCACCTTGCCTCCTCATCAAAAACCATTTTGCTATTAAGAGACAGCACCCTCAAGGTAAGACAGAGTAAACTCCCCAGATTTTATCTTCAAAATACCAGGAATCTAAACAGTTGGAAGAACCAAATGAGATGCTGTAGCAATAGCCTTTTAACCCGAGAATGACACATACTAAGCAGCCAACAAATGGTTAACTATTATAATTACCATGGTTTTTATCACAAGGAAGGTAGTGAATTTTTAAAATGCACATAACAGCATGAGCCCATCGAGGACCTATTTAAGGCATCTTCTTAACTTGCACTTAATTATTAGTCATCTTCACTTTAGACTGTAACTTTACACTATAATTTATAGACCCACCCACAATGACCTTGATTTTTTTTTTTCCTCTTGCACTTTTATAGACTGCTAAATCTTGCAATATTTCCAAGTAATAATTGGTCCGGTCCTCCTGGCCCTGGAGACACACACTCTTCCACACTGACTCAGAAGAGATCTAAAATATGACCCAAATACAGTTGAAGAAACCCCATCATTTAAATGACCTCTCCCAGCGTAGTGAACGGTAACAGGTGCAAACTGCTGCCCTCCATAAGCCATCCTCTGGAAACCCCTCTTCGATCTGGGGAGAGGAAGGGAGGGCGGTCAATCAGGAAACAAAACTACTCACGAGCTCCGAGTCCCCCCACCCCCTTGCAGCTTCACACCCGAGTCTGTGAATGAATGAAACGCTCCTTTAGGTCTCCGGGGAGCGAGGAGGAGTAGCAGCTTGCATAAGAGAATCTCAGGACACCAGCAGTTTTTGGGTTTGTTTGTGTTTCTACTGCCCCCAAATCACCTGGGCCGGAGCAGGAGCCCGTGCGCCCCCGGGGAGTGGGAGGGACACGAAGGCCCAGGCCTGGGGAGAAGAGGACCCCGCCGAGCCCAGGCCGGCGCAGGTGCGGGAGCCGGCCGTGCTGGGCTCCCGGAGACAGGTGAGGGGCTGCCGGGCGTCGAGGAGCCGCGGGCCGGCCTGCCGCTTCGCCCCACGCCCGCACACACTCACCGGCGCCGGCTGGCTCCTCTCGCGCCGCCGCTGCTCTCGCGCCGGCCAGCGGCTTCGCCCCCTCCTCCGCCGCCACCTCCTTCTTCTTTGGCGCCGCCGCCCAAGTCGGGCCGCGCTGCCCTTCCGCTTCCGGGAGCCCGAGCGCCTGGACCGGCCGAGTGGGTGTCTGCATGCCCGTGCGCCCGCGCGCCGAGGCTCCGGTTGCCGCCGTCGCCCTCTCCGCTCCGCGCCGGGGAGCGGCGATGGGAGCCGCCGAGGGCCGAAAGACCAGAAATCGCGCCGCGGCCCCCCACGCCGCCAACCCCTCGGATCCTCCATCTCCGGAAGGCTCACACCTGGCGCACCTTGGCGCCCCCGCCCCGCCCCGGCCTTGCTCGGGCGGCCTTCTCCTGGTCGCCACATTCCTGTCGGTGCCCTTCCCCGGAGAGGCGGGAGAAGGCCCCTGTGTCCAAAAGAGTCCACCAATAAATATAAGTAAAATGTATTCATTAAGAGAGTACAGGTGCAGCCCCGTGTTCTACCTTCAAGGGGTGTGCAGATCGTTCTGCCCCTCTATGCTTCAGAATTCCCCCCTTGATACCTTGCTTCCAAGAGCGATCTGCAGCCTCAACATCCTCTGCACCTTGTCAGAAACGTGCAATTCCGCGCCTCCTGAACGAGTACCTGCATCTTCGCAAGGTCTACGGGTAATTCCAAAGAGAAAAGCTCCTCAGGATGGTGTGCAGGCCTGTCCACTTTGGATTCCCTGTTGGGATGCCATTCCTTTTAGCAACCTAAATCTAAACTAGACAAGCTTTACTGGTATTTCAGGAACACTTCAGAAGCAGCCCGTTTTCCCATCCCTGTGACCTAGGAAAGGTAATTGACTCAGCAATGCAAATAATCCACCTCCCGTTCTAAATCGTTATATTCACTAAACACCGGAGATTTGCCACCTCACCCCAAGCTGTGCAGGACTCTGGGTAGGTAATGTGAGGCTAGATCCTTGTGCCAGGTGCCTAAGGAAAAAGAAGGGAAGACATGATACTGGTGTTGTAAAATGTACACATCTTTAAAATAGAATCAAAGCACTCCATGGCTGGGTTCCTATCAACCTCTCCAGTCTTAATACCTGCCAGTCTGGATCATCTGCTGATTCTAGAATGCCCACCAGTTTTTCCTCTGAGAATCTTAATGCTATCTGAATCTGAGACAGCTAAACTCTTAAAAGCCCAAAGTTCTCTCACACCGAACACTCCTTGCAATAGCTTTGGGTGCCCTGTGTTGCCTTGTTGGGCTAAGCACCTTTCCCTGTGTCTTGTCCTGCTTTCTGCGCTCATTGCAAAGACCTTAGGGCCAGCTGCATCAGCCTCCCTGGAAATTTGTAAGAACCCCAATTTCTCCAATCCCATCCTCAAAACTGTATTAGTATATTCTATGCAACAACCAGTACTCTTATATGTTTTCGTGGTGATTCTAACACACACTGAAGTTCTAGAAACTAATTCTAGATATAGCTAGACTTGACTATTTCAAGATTCATTTTCTTTCATGTTAAAACAAATAAGCCCCAGACCCCTGTCCACATTCTTGCATAGCTAAATCAGGGGACTGGTCACAATTGTTTTTGCTAGAATTTGATTTTTGATACATTTACTGTGGCAGGATTTTGGTAACTTGGTTAGTTAGAAAAGAAGAAAAACCTTCAGATGAGTCACTTTGAAGGAGAAGCACGTAGAACTCCTCCCAAATGCAACGACTCGGGTTGAATGCTGTTTTACACTTGCTTCAAAGGAGAATAACCTTTGTCAAATGATCTGAAGCACCAAAATGAGAATACTTCATTGGGGCATGAATGCATGTGCCATATAGAAGCTTGTAGTTTCTTTTCATTGCCTTTCTTCATCGGATAACCTGTCTCTTAGCCAAATCAGTTCCAGAGAGAATGATCTAGGAAAGGAATGGAAGGACAAGCAAACATTCTCAAAATCACGAGCCTTTTGAGAAGGAGTAGTTAAGACATCTGATCAAAGACCTGTCTGTTCTCTGCACTGAAGGTCAAGTAAGGTAGTTCTGTCATTCATGCTAAACATAGGTTGTACCTGTGTCACAAAGAGGGAGTGGGGGAGATATCATATCAGATCATCATTTTGAAGAATTTTTGTTTTTACTGGAAGGAAGTGAAGAAGGCACACGTCATGTGCGATTTTCTTCCCTCCAGAATTCCAGCCTACGCCATTGACCTGTGATGGGCTGACGCATGATTGTCAACTTGGTATTTATCTGGGATTCTTTTAAAGTAGAGAAGTAGCATTGCTACATCTGCCAACGTAGCTCCTGACAAAGGCAAGATAAAAGCATTTATGTGGGTAAACTCGGCCAACTACTGTGCTGCTCCGCTGTGACTACAGAGGACTGGATGTCACTGCGATTTCCAAGAGTCAGTGCAGTCCAGAGTTTAATCAGCACTGGCTAATAGCCCTTGGCAGCTCTGGATGGATGGCGTTCTCCACCTGCCCAGCTGGGTACCATGCCCTAAGCACCCGCATTGGATGCACATTCATGATTTCTTGCTTGCTATCGTCATCCCCCCATCTGTCTGAGTGGCATGGTGCCCATTCCACAATAGCTTATGATACTCTAGAAGTTGATCTTAACCTCTTTTGGCCAGCATAGTTCTTTAAGCTCCTGATGAAAACTATGGGTCTCCCCTTCACAAAGTGCATATGCACAAATATGTATAAGCATGTTTATATAAATATATATGTTCCTTAAACATTTTGCTGGCTATCCTACCTTCCCTCACCTCTAGGGGATCAGATTGATATTGTGAACTCCAGACTAAGAACTTTTCCCTAGAGAGTTAGTAAACTTATTTCCTGTTTTCCAAATACTGGGGAAAAATCTCAGTAGCCACTACATGCTTGAGATACAAAACAAAAGCAATGCTAAGCAACATTACAAGCTAAGTGCTTTGGGGCTACTAAAGCGGATAGTGTTTTCAGCAGGCCAGATCAGGGTGGCTTCATGGAGGAAGGTATTGAATTAGGCAGATAAGAATAAGACTTTGATTAGGTCAGAGGAAGAAGTTTTAGGATAGGGAAGAAATTATGGACAAGAGCCTTGAGACATGAAAGTGTCAAGACCCATCCGGTGTGGCTCATTTGTAATATTTATGGAGAGATGGAGAGGGAAATAAAAAGAAGCAAGCTATGAGGAGCCTCAATCAGCTTTTCTCACTCAAGCGCCCTTAGGTTTTATAAAAGGGTGATGACCTCTCATGTTCTAGAGTTGGCTCCGGCAGGGAGCCAGCTGCACCATCAACAGGCATGGTGGTAAGGCACGGTGGAAAGTTCTAAATATCCTTAACTGCAACCTGTTCGTGAGGCTATATGACTTCACGTCAACTTTTTAGGGTTGCTTATACTGTTTGCTCTAGAAGTTTCTATTAAACTAAGATGAACTTGGATATGCCAAGTAGGGAAATGTATCCTAATGAATATTCAGGTAAGTTTAGAATCCTGGACACCAAAAAATCAAAACCTGTGTGGGATTGAAAGAGTGAAGATCAACTAGGATTGTAAGGAGAAAAAGATGCCTACTACTGATCAGTCAGGGCAGACAAATGCAGATGAAGTCAGCTGCATAGCTAATAGAAAAGCCTGTTTCTGCCAAGGTTGTACAGCAATTATAAAATGCCATAATGACCCCTTCTTTGGCTTCTTACCAGTCACACGCAAGACAGCATGGGATTTTGTTTTTCAACAGGATACCTAATGGGTCAGTCATGTTTACCTCATGACAGCACACAATGCCTAGTTAATTCTACATTTTCCTAATCCCACCTCAAAACAGCAACCGGAGGTGGACCTATAGTACCCTTGGCACACTGCATGCAATATGGGAGGGTCTGGGCGTCAGTGTTAGCTCCACTCCAGGTTCCAGTTTTCTACTAACACGCATCCTGGGAGGCAGCAGCTGGTGGCTCAAGTAGTTAAGTGTCTGTCACCCACACGAAAGGCCAAGTTCCTGCCTTGCTGTTTCAGCCTGGCGAATCCCCAGCTTTTGCAAGGATTTGGGGAATGAAATGGTGATGGACAATCTCACACTCCTTCTCGCTCTCTACATATTCTGTGTGTGTGTACATATATATGTATATAAATGTATAATCTCAAAGAAATTTTTAAAAATAAACTCTCAAGAAGTGAAAGAAGAGCCACTCCAACATGGGTGCCTGCTTTCCTTTCACAGGAGATGCCTTCCTGCACCCTCTTGTCCGGGCGTGCCCGCCCCTGCTACAAGGCAGACAACAGGCTTATGTCTGGTAGTCTCTGAATGATTAAGTTTGACAGTCTATTATTTAATGATAGCCTTATTTACACAAGGCGAAAACATTTCATGCATTTCACGAATCAGTTGTAGGAACATAATGATATTCCTACCCTACCGTCTGCTGCCCACATTCTCCAGCCACCGTCCTTCCTTCTTTGTTTTTGTTTTACAATGGCATTCTACCAGTCTAGTTCACAGTCACAGGCTCAACATTCGATTAAGTAAAGAATTCAACAACTAGCAAGTAGAAGGAAGAGAAACACTGTTCCCCAACTGCATTGACAAAGGCTCTAAGCAATGATCAAATCTCAACATGCCACTTTTATTCATATAGATTGTATTTTTCATACTCTATGCATGAATTCACCGAAGATCAGAAAAAATATGTAAGATGTGTCTTTTTTACATGAAATCCTTCCATTTCAGGACTCAGAGTCATGGTGCCTGGGGAAAGGGGGCCCTTTCAGTATCAATGGCCAAGTACCCACAGTCCCATGAATGAACGCAGCAATTCATCTGTGGACTCTTAGCGTGAGAAGAAGTGATGCTTTGAGCAGGTCACCCTCATCTTTCAACCTTTGGAGAGATGTTCTTCAGGGGAGAAGACAGAAGAGGAAAATGCTTTTCTGAGAAAAAAATCTTCATGAATCTGCTTATCAGAGCTTTCCTAATTTAGGTGGAATTAAGAGTCCCAAGACAGTGGGGAAATAACATAGATCCAGAGAGATGGTTAAAAATTAACTTTGGTAAACTGCAAAGGAAGTATTTTTTAAAATATGGCAATTTTTTATGGTTCCAGCTTCTTTGCATAAAGAACAGAGGCTGGCTGAGATTTCCATTAAGAAATTTCATTGTTAAAAATAAGTAGCAGACACAGATGTTGTAGCAACATATGAAGTGAGACTCTAGAACTGAGGTAGGGAGGCAAGTTGAAGGTTGTGACATGGCTTCTTTGAGATCTCCACCAGCCAAGACAATTGATACTTTAAGAGTATATTAGGTGCCACCAAGAAGGAACACGATGAGAGAAGAAAGATGTGGGCAGAATCTTTTTTTTTTTTAAAGATTTATTTTTATTATTTTTTCATTGGAAAGGCGGATATACAGAGAGGAGAGACAGGAAGTTCTTCCGTCCGATGATTCACTCCCCAAGTGAGCGCAACGGGTCGATACTATGCCAATCCGAAGCCAGGAGCCTCTTCCGGGTCTCCCACGCGGGTGCAAGGTCCCAAAGCTTTGGGCCGTCCTCAACTGCTTTCCCGGGCCACAGGCAGGGAGCTGGAAGGGAAGCGGGGCTGCCGGGATTAGAACCGGCGCCCATATGGGATCCTGGGCGTGCAAGGCGAGGACCTTTAACCACTTGCGCCACCGCGCCGGGCCCAAGATGTGGGCAGAATCTTAAGAAACACAGATAGTACTTTCAAGGATCCAATGGAGAAATAAGTGCTTTGAAGTATCTTGAATGTTCCGATTAAGTCACATTCAATAAGTCCAGCCCTGTGCTCATTCGAGCTCCAGGAACAAAAATTCCAGGAGACCCCCATCTGGATGCTTTTTGAGAATTCTAATGGTCAACCAATGTTGACAAGGTAGGTCAGGGCTCTTGCCTGAGCTCTCATTTCCTCTAAAAGAATGCCTGGTATTTCATGTAGGTACAACCCAGAACAGCCTGCCAATTTCTTGACCAATACCCTGTCTATTAACCTTGGCTTGCCCTTTAAGTGTGTATGTCTCATTAATCCTTACAGAGAAACTTGTCACATTATACCTAGATAAGTAAAGTGAAGGAGGTTATAAATGGTTTCACTATTGACCTACAATTTCCACCACAGGAAGAATAGAGGATGAAAAAGATCATAAGACTCTGTTGTAACTGAAATGTTGGCAGGTTCCCATCTGCAGAGATTTGGTTGTAAAGTCAGAGTCCTTATCTCTGTCCTTGCCCACACCCACACATGAGAATACCGACTTGAGAGCAAGGATACTAGGGATCAAGGGTTGCACATTCTGTAAGAGATCCAATACGAATAGTTTTGGCTTTGTGCTTCTGAAGTTTTTGTTGCAGCTATTTAACCCTGCTGCTATTGTATGGCAAACACCCCTAAAATATGCAAATGAATGGGCAGAGTTATAAAGCATTAAAATTTAACTTATACAAGCAAGCAGCAAGCCCTATGTAGCCAATATGTCAGTTTGCAGATATGTGTCTGATTGGAAACTCAATCTGAGTAAAGAATACAGTAAAGAGGGCCCAGCGTCATGGCCTAGCAGCTAAAGTCCTCCCCTTGAATGTACCAGGATCTCATACGGGTGGTGGTTCTAATCCCGGCGGCCTTACTTCCCATCCAGCACCCTGCTTGTGGCATGGGAAAGCAGTTGAGGACAACCCAAAGCCTTGGGACCCTGCACCCATGTGGAAGACCTGAAGGAAGTTCCTGGCTCCTGGCTTTGGATCACACAGCACTGGCCGTTGTGCTCACTTGGGGAGTGAACCATTGGACAGAAGATCTTCCTCTCTGTCTCTTCTCCTCTCTGTATATCTGACTTTGCAATAAAAATAAATAAATCTTAAAAAAAAAAAAGAATACAGTAAAGAGAGACTACCTGTCCTCAAAGGAAAAAAAAAAAAAACAAATACTACAATGGTCCTTGTTATACACTGTGTGAGGATTTCATGAACCAACCAACATCAAATGCTAAGAACTAGATCTGACATCAGATATGACTCAGTATCCACCATTACTAATATCTGCAGGAAGAAGGCTAAAAACAGTGTTATCTAAATAGTATTGCTTTGGCTAGGAAATAAGAGAAAACAAAATTCTTTCATGGAATTTTTATGCCTTTCAGTCCTCCAAATTTCTATCTCATTGAAGTATTAGAAAATTTCCTAGCTTAGCTCAGTCTTGTCTTCCCACTGCTTGTTACAATGCCACATCCATCATAGGTGTTAAGAGTTGATTGAGTTAAGGAACGAGAAAACTACAAAGTACAAGGGAAGAATTAGAATACGTAGCAGGCCTTTGGGGAAGGATTTGGGTCTGGATTTTTCTACAACTGATACTTTTACCAATTTGCAGAAGTCAACAGAGAAAGGTCAGCATTGTGGCTTAACAGGCTAATCCTCCACCGTCAAGGATCAACATCCCAAAGAGGCACTGGTTCCACTTCCAGTCACTCTACCTCCAATCCAGCTTACACTCTGGAAAGTAACAGAAGATGGCCAAAGCCTCAGAGCCTGTACCCATGTAGGAGACCCAGAAGAAGCTCCTGGCTGTGGATCAGCTTTATTCTGACCGTTGCGTCCATTTGGAAAGTGAACCAGCATATGAAACATATTCATTCTCTCTCTCTCCCTTTCTCTGTAAATCTGTATTTCCAGTCAAAATAAACAAATCTTTTTTTTTTTAAGTAGACTGAGTGGAGTCTTAACGTGGAGAAATATGCAAGGAAAGAAAGATTCATCATGAGGTTGAAGGAAAGACCACTGGATTTTGGCTAGAGTATCTTAAGGAATTCGGAGTAGACTTTTAACAAGTCCTTTAGAGAAAGAGTCAATTATTTGGAAACAGAAGTAGGTAGGAATGGTTGTTGAAAAAAAAATTCTTAGTAAATGGAATTGTTTGCTTCCTGTTTATGTTAAAGAATAAGGAAGCCTGAGTTTGTCTTCAAACGAGATGACAAAAAGAGAAAGGAAAATTGGGAGCTTAAAGTATGAAGCAGAAATGTCAGTAGAATGAAAAGCACAAACTGTTTTTGCTAGAATACATAATTACTAAATTCTCAGCCAGGAGTACAGAAAAAGCCAGAGGGGAAGCAAGTTGGAGATTTTGAAGTAAAGAGGCAGAAGGCTGAGAGTTTTGATTTCATGGCGTCCCTCTCTGTGTGGAAACAGCAGCAGGAAGAGCTGAGCTCCAGGAAGGGGAAAGGAGAGAGGAGAGCACTGAGCATCAGGCAAGGGGACCAAGGGCCTGCATGGCATTGACCTGATTCTTGCAGCGATGATACGCTCTGGGAAAACAAATCCCTCAGTTTGTCCAGAAAATTCCAGGTACTAGATATCATAAAAATACGGCTTTCTGCAATATTTTATAGTTCCAAAACACAATGGAGAATTACACTTGTTGCTGTTATTGTTGTTGTTGAGACGTATGTATACATAATCCAGCAGACCTGTTTTGAGTTCACAGTATGCACATCCAGAAGGAATAGATGAAAACAGTTCAGGCCACCTGACATTTCAGCGTTTGATACCCAGTAACTCAAGTGGAAAGCCTCAACCTTGGATGCTAAAAATATGGTTGACGTGGATACAATAGCAGAGATGTCTCAGGAAGCTCCATAAGTCATATAGGCTAGCATGTCATGATAAAAAAACAACCTGAGGAAAGCCATGGCAACTGAGGACTTCAGTGGAATCCATACTGAAACAGTGACAGTTACATGGAAGGCATTGAGTACAATTTGCGTATGTTAAGACCTGTGCTTCTTTGAATATTACTTGCCAAGCTCACGACACACAGACACAGAGATGCACGCATGCACACACACACGCCTTTTCTGTTGGTTCCCTTATGCTTGGCTTTCTTCATCAAGGAGTAACCTTCATCGTTAATTGCAAAGGCCATTCCTAAGTGCCATCTGATTTCCCTGTTCAGGCCTCCTCTTGTGATGCCACTTTCTGCTGCATAGGAGGGTCCTGAAAACAGCAGGTATAGAACCACATAGACAAATGATAAAATGAGATCTTTAGGTTTAGAAACCGTTGCACTTGGGAATCATTGGCAGGCCTGATGGGTGAAAGCATCTTAGAGACTCTTTCCTCAAGTGATCTGACCATAGTTATGCTGCCATTAATGAATTACCATGGGAACCATCAGCTGTTATTATGAAGTCTTTTATTGGCATACTGCAAATATTAAGAGAGCATATTAAACTTGCATCATGCGCTGCGGCAGCTGATGCTGTTTTATGGAGTCGATATCAGAGCGCACACAGAAGTATCTCACTACAACTCCCATGATTCCTGTTGCTGACAGCTCCCCTGAAGCATGACGCTAAAGCACAATTTAACTCTTTAATCACAGCAGGGAGTCATCGACTGACGATGCAGCCTTAAGCAAACCTTATCCTGTAAGCCAGTTGATGATGGAGACATACTGTTTTATAGTCAACTTCCTGTTGCTAAAGTAAGGCTAGAAAAATTTTCTTTCAAGTTTCTCAGTTTAGGAAAGAGGATTTTACGTGTCTTAGAATCAAATCCAATGTGCAGGAATGCATTGGAGAGGCTGTGTGACCTGTCTGACTTGGCTTAAGGTGTGTGCTAACCGGAAGGGGCACTCAGGCAAGATGGAACATTTCTCCAAACTGCTTAGTGCAATATACCCAGCTTTAACTTGAAATTTATTAGGGCTTTGCCTCTCAGAAAGCACCACCATTTGCCCACCACAATGTTCAAAACTTTCACCACTGTGCTTGACAAAACTAAATCCAGGATGTATCTGCCAAAATGCCAATAATGGCATGCTTTGGAAACATTGTTCTTTTTAGGAATGATGATCATACTGTTATTGTAATGTATGAGAACTTACTTTTTTCTTAGGAGATGCATGCTGGAATATTCATGACAGAATGTCAGAATTGATAACATTTACTTTCACATAGTCCAGCAATATATGTATTGAATATGTATTTCCACATTCACAGGAGTTGAGAGCTAAAGCAGATATGACAAAATGACAATGATTGTTATAGGAAGATGGAAGGCATGAGGGTATCCTTAGCACTAATTTTTATGATTTTATTTATTTATTTATTCATGATTTTGTACAGAGAAAGAGTTCCCATCCATCAATTCTTTCCCTTCGATGTCTATAGTGGAGTCACAGGTTCAACCCAGGCCTCCCACATGAGCAGCAGGCTCCCAGCCACCTGCTGCCTCCCAGGCTCTTCAATACCAGAAAGCTGGAATTGGGAACAAAACTGGTACTTCAACCCAGGCACTTCCATATGGGCACCTTAACAGCTGTCCCATAAGCCCATGCCTTAGTACAATAACTGAAATACCTGAAAGTATTTAGAAAGAAAATGTGGAAAGATTCATACTTCTCAGTATATTCTAAACCCACAAAACCAGGCTCCCTGGGTGCAGAACGCCAAAGGAAACAATTCCAGTAAATATTTGGAATAAGCTGTAGACACAAAAGTTTACAGTTTGAATTATACAGTTAGGCTGTAGTGTTAAAGAAATGAACAAATATAATAAACATGTGACCAGAAAGCTACTTATTGGGGGAAGAAAATGCAACTCAAAGACTTGTATTTCTTCTGAACAACAACAACAAAAAATGCAGTTAAGTGGGCAGGTGTAATGGTACTCCCAGATTGCATAGAGATGAAAACTAAACAACTTGGAGGTATCTTGTACAAAAAAAGAACGAGAGTGTCACAGAGGGTTAGGAGAACAGTATCATATTTTTTTAGAGAAAAAAACCTGAGCAAGTATCAGAAATCCTATGATTAGACTTTTGCACTGACACTCCACCTCCTCATTATTTGCCGTTGCAGTAAAAGTACCAGGGAAGCTTGAAAAAAGATACTCACAAAATCTGATACCCAACTTTCCCTCTACTGATTGGAAGAGAACTTCTGTGTTGTAAAAGCTTGTAGGCAATTCTAATTTACAGACATGGTTAGGAAACAGGTGCCTAGAGATTGAAACGCTCACTTTTCAGCCAGGCAAATTCTCAAAGGCAGGAACCTGTCATCCCCATCTCAACATCTAAATGAGCCATTGCACTGTCTTACACTTTATAGACCCAACTAAATGTCAATTGACTGTAGACTTTAATTAGGAGCCCTGGGAAACTGTCAACAATTTTAATATCCTGCACTCAGGTAAGCAAATGGAAGGAAATCTAAGGATGATCAGAGGTAGAGAGATGGAAAAGTAGATGCCGGGAAAAAAACAAACAAAAAGCCCTTACCTGCTTCTCAACTTTCCTTATAGCTATGCTAAGACTTACACTTCTTTTTAAGGATCAAGACTTCCACTTCTTTTTAACGATCAGCAGGAAAATGAGGTGCAGAGACTCTTCTATGATTGTCTGCCTCCCGGAAGCCTCTTTACTTGCCATGTTTTCATGTTACTGCAAAGCTCCAAGGCATGCATTCTCTCAAACACACTGGTGGATCCAATGGCCCCATACCTCTCTCATAGGACATCCTTTCAGTGTCTTGCTTGAGCTAAACTACAAAGTAGGCTGGTCTGCACATTTAATTTGTCACTTAGTTTCCATCTGAAGTTCAGGCAGGATGCAAGTTTCCTTTCTGTGTTGTGATGGTGACTTACAAAGCACACTTACTGGAAAGTCTTGTTTGCAGATCGGGCGTGAAAGAGGAGTGCTTCCCTTACCTGGTAGACAAACAGAAACTGTGATAATTCCTTTGAGAATTATCAACCCTAGTCCCACCCCACAGGTGGGTCATTGGTGATTGCATCTTTTGGAGCAAAGGAAGAACAAAGCCTACATGGAGGAAGGAGAGTCATACATGAGAACCTGAACACTTCTCCGGAAATGCGGGTGGATTGGTGAAACCTGCCTTGGAAAAACTAGTCTTACAGGAAAGTCCACCCCTTTGCTCAGGGTATTGTTACTCATCTATTTCACCACTGCAGACTCCTGAGTATAAACACTAGATTTAACAAGATGAAGAGGATTCACTGAAGATATTGAACATTTCAAACTGTCCCAGTGTGGAAGCCTGATTTTCCCAAGTCCCAATTGGAGGAGGCTTCACAACTCACTTTATAATTTAAGAACTTCTAAGTTGAGTTTCCTAGTATTCAAAATTAAAGCTTCCTCACTAGTGTGGGCATTTGGTATCAAGCTTAGAACACTGATGGGGAGCCTATGTCTCTGGGTTTCAGTCCTTGTACCACCACTCCAATTTCGTAAAAATTCACAGCGTGGAAGGTGGCAAATGCTGGCTTAAAATGGTCTCTGTTACCCACATGATAAACCCAGTTTCAGTTCTGGCCTACTGGCTTTTTCTTGCCCCAGACCCAGCTATTGCAGGTGTTTGTGGAATGAATCAGCAAATGGACTTTTCTCTCCCTCTCCCTCCTCCCTACCTCCCTTACCCTCTTTCCTTTTCCGTCTCTCCATCTCCCTCCTTCTCCCTATTTTTCTCTCCCTCCTTCTCCTTATTCCTATCTCCCTCTGCCTCTCTCTCTCTCCCTTGTTCTGGTCAAATTGAATGATGAATAGGACAAGTCTTCTGTGTTACTCCCAAGAAAATCTTTAGAAACAGTTCACAATCTCTTCTGATCCTCTCCCCTGCCTCAGAAAACATCGGGATGGGGAAAAAGAGAGAAATGGTATATGAAGTTCCCTCCCTTTGTCTCTTACAGGAAGACCATCATTATTGCAGAAAGCACTGCTTCAGCCTAATGCATGTCCTGGAGTCTGTGGAGGAGTGACACAGCTGACAAATGATGTGTGTGGAACAGATGCAAAAATCGAACCTTTGGTGTTGAACATCCCAACCCCAAAAATGTATACATTGGGAAATAAATGATGAAACTAGATCAACTACTCTCCCTAAAGAATACTTAGTGCCAACAGTCTAGAATACAGAAAAAAAAATTTGAAGGAAAAAACTGTCTAAAATCTGTTGTAGCAACAAACCAGCATCTTTGGGGGAGAAACAGAGAAAAGCCTCTGTATAACATGTCACAGAGAACATCAGATCCATACTTGAAAGTGCACGGCTGTGGGTCAGGCCATGTAGCACAGTGGCTTAATCGCATTCCGTATCAGAGTGTCAGATTCAAGGCCTGGCTGCTCCAAACTTCCAGTCCAGCCTCTTGCTAATGCACCTGGAAGGCAGCAGAAAATCAGCAGGTCCTGGGTTCCTGCCACTAATGTGGGAGACCAGTATGGAGGTCCTGGCTTCTGGCATCATTCAGCTCTAGCTGTTGCAGGCACTTAGGTGAGTGAACTAGTTGAATGATGATACCCCTTACCCTGTGCATGGGTGTGCTTGTGTGTGTATGTGTGCATGGGTGGTGGCAGCGGGGGCGGGGAGGGAGACAGAGAAAGAGAGTGAGAGAGAACATTTAAGTCATTCTCCCTTTCAAATAAGTAATTTTTTTTTTTTTTCAGATAAAGTGCACAGCTGCATGGGTGGAAGTGTGATCAAGTGGTTGAGACATTGGAATGCCTGAATCCTGGATTGCAGTCTCAACTCCACTTCCAGTCCAGGCTTCCTGATAATTGCATTTTGGGAGGCTGCTCATGACAGCTCAGGTTCTTGGATTCCTGAAGAACTTGAGTGCAACCAAGTAGAGTACTCAGATCGAGTTCCCAGTTTTTGTCTTTGGCTTGCCCCGGTCACAGCCATTATAGGCATCTGGAGACCAAAGCTTTAGATGGGAGATAGGAGATTTCTCTATCTCCCTGTGTTTGACTCCCTGCCTTCCAAATAAATAAAAATAAATATTAAAAACTGTTTAAGAGAATAACTTTAATGTAAACCTCTTAGATTTAGTCTAAAATAACAAATCACCAGCACACTTCGCTATTTCAATTCTTTTGCATACCACTTACAGCCTTTGCCTTTTTAATTTATTGATTAATGAATGGACCGATTTGGAATTACATCTCTCCTAATTACAACACAGCTCTATAGGAATGGGAATCTTATCCTTCATGTTCCTTGGTATAGTCACAGCAATAAGACGGTATTTTTCACCAGGTAATAGACAACTAAATGCTTTCTGAATAAAGCACATAATACTATGTCAATTAATTCCATAATGTTGTATATTGATACTGAGGCCTTGTTGGGGCTTTTAACTGACCGGATCTTTACTCTGTTAGACCTATCTTCAGACCAGAGAAGGTCTCCCCAAGAGGCCACTGAACTTATCTGGACAAAAAGACGCTGAACTTTATGCTAGGCATGTGTTTGCAAGCAATGAATCTCAACTGAACTTGAACTATGGTTATGCAACAAGGTGGAGGAATCCACCATAGGGGGAGGGGTATGGGAGGGGTGGGGGGAATCCCCAGCGCCTATAAAACTGTACTACATAATACAATGTAAGCAACAATAAAAAAATAAAATAAAATAAAATAAAAAAAGAAAAGAACAATGTGTATTTTAGTGAATGTGTATATAAATTTGCAAAAAAAAAAAAGTAGAAGGAGATTGAAAGTATAAGTAGGAATATTGGGGTAGGGAAGTGAGGTGTTCAGTAAAAATTGTAATAGAGAAGAGTGAATTAACCCCACGCAGTTTTACAGTATTTAAAGTTCTCTGAAGTGCTGTACCTACACGTTAACATCATCCTAATTTTGTGATAATTATTATCATCTTAATTTTATAGGGGAGCAAATGAGAGCAAGATTTATGAAGGGACTTGATATGAGCCTCAAATAAATCAGAGCAAGTTTGGCAGGAAGCCTGTCAGTGTAGCATTGCTCTTTCCTGAAATTACACTGATACCCTTCAGATAGAACTAGTTAAAGTAAAAACAAAAAGAAAATCAGCTTGAGACCCACAGGCAAGAGGCTGGGAAAAGTTAAATCAAAATTGATGGAGAACAAATGAGCAAATGCTTTAGTACAAGACATAGTATGCTACAAATAATCTCAGGCCAGTTGCTGAAAGTCTTTGAGGCTCACTTCCCTTCTTTA
The DNA here is from genome assembly GCF_017591425.1 of Ochotona curzoniae. Classification (NCBI taxonomy): domain Eukaryota; kingdom Metazoa; phylum Chordata; class Mammalia; order Lagomorpha; family Ochotonidae; genus Ochotona; species Ochotona curzoniae. Next base: position 46,435,847 of record NW_024467106.1, on the reverse strand, counting down.
TGAAGTCGGGTGATTATCTGTCTTGCACAGGTGTTTCGATGAGCATCAGATCGTATAGCTTTTTGTAAAAGACACAGCACCATATGTAGCACTTGACAGAAGTTTGCTGTTGGTGTGTGTCTTCATTTCTTACACTCTCATTTTATTACATCAGACCATTAGAAATTATCGTTTCTGTAAGTAAAAATTGCTGTAGATGGACAATTTCATGAGGCTCATGTGATTATGATGTGAATATAAGCTCTGATACCACTATCTGCTTTCCCATCTGGAAATCACATGTGAGGGAAGGGCAGATCAAAGTTTGAATAAAATAGATAATTGTTTGGAGCATGGGTTTGAGAGTCTATTTGCAAGGCTAGATAAAAGGGATTTGCAAGGATGTAAAGAGGGGAAGGAGATTCCAATTGGCAGAGATAGGTTTACATAATCAGGGTTAGGTAATTGCGAACTAGACAGCTGCTCAATAGCTTTTGGCACCAAAATATATTGACCAGCTGGGGTATCATTAATGCTTAACAATTTTATTCTTATGACCACATCTTGGCCAATTAGGTTGTCTTTGACCACCAAAGGGTATAATACATTCTGATGTAATTGCCACATGTGTATCTGTGTAGCTTATCTTCTATTACATTGATGTGCTGCATAATATACACTAAATATAAATACATTTGCTTCTTTGGAACACCAGGTTTGATGGTGTGATTTAAGAGGAAGAGAATTAAAATATAAGCTAATTTTCCTTTAAAATAATTAGTTGCTGCTTGGGGAAATGTGTGTGTTTGTGTGTGTGTGTGTGTGTGTGTGTGTGTGCACATACATGCACATTTGTATGCTCAAAGTAGAAGTATCTAAATAATTTTTTAAAAAAATTAAATGAATTTAAAAACAATAATAGAAATAGCAAACTGGATGGAGAAAGCTGGTTCTGCAAAATATGCATACATTTAATACATCAGAATATCATTACAGAATATACAAAATATTAATTACAGAATTATACAGAATGCCAATATATCAGAATGCATCAGAACCTGTAATTATGGCATTTACTGCATTAAATATGTCCTAAAGCTTTACTTCATAACAAACACAGAAACCTTATTATGTAACCCAAAATACATGAGGATGCAGGATTTCACCTTCAAATTATTTAAGTTTAAATCATTGGCAGCCTATTTAATTTGACACTTATTTTGACCTGTGTTGGTTATATCCATAAGCCATCCCTGGATTGACCTTGAAACAAGGCACTGGTATATTCCATTCCACATAACCAAGGCACTGGTCTGGCTACCTATGACATTTTCCTCTTCCCTATGCAAACTACTAAACATAGCATAATATTCCCTCTTCAAAGCAGAGACCTGACATTAAGATTTTTATAAAGGCAGTATTTTAAAAGGGAGGCAACCTAGTTTCTCTTTACATCTGTAGAAAGACTATCATCTAAGCAAAGCAAAATAGTGCTTGAGTCACAGAAACAGCTGCATGGATGAGGAATTCTTTCTAAAAACACCGTAACCTGCCTGCCCGCCTGCTTTTCTTCCTTTCTTCCTTCCTCTTCCCTTCCCTCCTCTCCCTCTTTTCTGTCTTCTCTTTCTTCTTTCCCCCTTTCTCCTTCCTCCCTTCGTTCTTTCTTTGATTTCGTTTTGTTTTGCTCAGCTTCGTCTTCTTCTGGTGATCTCACCAGCTATCATGACTATAGCCTGATTTCTTTCTTTTCCTTCTTTAGATGGAGAATCTTTACCAACCCTTGAAAAAAATAGGCCACAGAATACTTATAGCAGAAAAGACTTTAGCAATCAGCTGAGTCCCCCAAATTAGAAAAACTTAAGATATAAAAGGTTTCTATAAACCATCTTGTCCTTAAAGCTTTTGTACCCACTTAACATTTCCAGACTGAATACTCAGCCCCCTTTACTGTTCAGTTTTTGCTTTTCCATGGTAATAGCGAGATAGCCTTTTTTTTTTTTAAGTTGAAACTCCCGGTATAAAGGAGTCCTGGGCATCAGCCTGTAGGTGGTGTCTATGTCCATGTTCTGTCTTCTCCTTGCACTGGCACTCCTCCACCAGCATCACTGCCTTGACCACAGAGGGAATGCCTGTACAGTTCAGCTGCAAGTGCATCGTGGTGGACTTGGCAGGTGAGCAGTGGGAACAGAAGGTATGGAGGTGTGGTGCAGCCTCAGGAAAGTGAACAGACCCACATTTCCCAAAGCAGAGGTTGTTCTGCACAACCACTTCTTCACAGCCTTCATGGGTGATAGTCTAAAAAAAAAAAAAAAAAACACATTTCTTCTGATCCCATTGAATCACACCTTAATACAAATGAATACAGTTCCCAAAGGTTTTCAATTTGAGATACATTTTGTAGTAAATTCTCTTTACTGAATAAATTCACAACTATCCTTGCAGAAATCTCAAAGTTGACTTTGAAATGTTTCACTCAATATTGCACATCCCAAACAGTAACAGGTAGTGTCTAATTGAATGTGAGTACTTGAAAAAATTCTGCTTGAAAGATTTTTGCAGAAGCAACATGCTTTAGTTTCTACTCCTCACAGTACATTGTACACTGTAGGTTCTACACACACACACACACACACACACACACACACACACACACACTTGTTCAACTCATCATATAGTGGGTTAGAACATCATAAATCTAATTCAATCCTGTTTTGTGGGACATACAGAGCATTCAGGTCTGTGAAATCACATGCAGCAGGATTGCAACTATATGCCTTCAAATGACCATGTGTTACAGCACTCTCGCTTCTCTCATAGGCCCATATCCTTACTTTAGTATGCCTGTCAAAACCTGTAACAAACACTTTGATATAAATTTAATTGACAGTAGAAATCAAAATAAAGATTTTAAAGGAAATCTACCTGATTCTTGGAAGCAATTTTCTAGCTGCATATGGACCAACAAAGCAGTCATTATTATTTGATAATTGTCCTATTGTTGCTCCATGTCTCTGTGTTTTCAGGTAGAATACTTAACTGCCACCAACAGTCAACTGCTACATAATGTTTCCTATTCAGTTGAGTAATATCATTGGATTATACAATTTTTCTCTGCCATTGCATTATTTTTGGTTCAGTGTTTCCAGGTTTAAAGACCTGGTGTATTTTATCGATTTTAATTTAATGTATCTGAGGATTTGCAAGACAGAAAAAAAAATAGAAAGTAGACTGATCTTTTGTCACAATGGTGTGGAATTGATCATAGCAGCCACAATTCAACCAATATAATATGAACCAGGAGACAAGTAGGAGAGGAGATTTGACTTCACATCAAGGATATATTTTGAAAGCTTAAGGGAAAATAAGTGAAATAAAATCATTGGGAGCAGGGGGACAGGGTAATGCTGGAAGTGATGTTAGAAATTATTTCCTGAAGATTGCAACATACTTGGAGGTTATGGGATAGGTTTTAGAAAGTTGGATAGCGTTGATGAACCGCTAAAAAAATTCCTTCCTAACTTAGGAAGTGGTAAATGTGAAACACAGAGATCAAGAGCATCATAGATATTTGCGAGGGTGTTTTGGGGGGAAGCCTAATGTATTTTACTTTATTTATAGATGGAAATGACCTAAATACTCACATCCTAACCATGTGAGAGATACAGCCACAGCAAAATTCTGGTGTGTGCTTTAAAGTCCCCATTATCCTAAGGAAGGGTACCAGATAGATTCTTATCAACCTAAGACAAATAAATCGAGCAAAGCTCTCTGTTATCAAAATTATTGATTGCTGATAGCACCACCATACAACATTCCAAGAATGCCAAGAAATAATAGAACACTAAGAAAAAAAATATATGGGATATGATCATGCCTTTATGAAGGCCCCAAACCAGACTTAGAATTTGAGGATGCTCAACAGTCTCTTTTTCCTGCCCTCCACCTGTCCCAGCTCTCCACCTGCTCAACCCCCCCCCCCCCCAGAACACGTACCTGGCTGAAGGGCACAGTCCTACAGGTCTCCCAATGTACTTCGTGACTTTTGATGGGCAAAATGATCCCCTGTGAAGCTGGACTCTTTCTGAACATGAAGTGGTGCCAGAATTTCTTGGCTTCTTCCTGAAGAGGAGATTTCTCCATTTTGATTGCATTCATAGGCTGAGTGTGGGCCTGGGTCCCAGGTGGTACCTGCTCATCATCCAATTCCCTGGCTAGATGTGGTTCTCTATCAGGTTTCTTCCAGAACCTGCCGAACCTAGACAGCATTTTCTCTCTTTGCCTCTGGCTTTCTCCTGAAGGGCTGGCACCCATCAGGTGGGGCAATGCCACAAACAAATCTGGCTTGTCGTCTGCTTCCCCATGGTTGCCCACAGGGAGCTCTCTGTGATGTCTTTCTAGGGGCCTCTGGGAGAGAACACTGTGATACTGGCTGCCCTGCAGATGCTCTCCAGCCTCTCCCAGGGGTAGGAATACCAGCAGCTGGAATAAGAGGAGACACATGCTGGCTGGAGCTGAGCCACTCTCAGATTCACAGATGGTGAAGGCCAAAGGAGGGGCTCCCTCTGTCGGAGTGCGAACAGGACATCTTATATATAGATAACCTGCTTGGTGGGATGGGAAGGCAGGTGGTCCGTAGCTGGGAGAGTAAACACATGGATTGTTTGCTTGAATTATGTAGTGCTAATGACGTCTTGCCTTCAGTTGGGTTTTGTGTATTTTAGAAGGCTATAGCAAACCTGGGGCCCAGGGGGTAATTAGCTGAGAGTTTAGCTATCAGCCTGAGACGTAAAGAGCAGGACTAACAAAAACAGCTTTTTTTCTCTTTTTGCCCAGATTTCCCAGCACTGTTATTGTAAGAAGAACCAGAATTAGCTAGCATTTGCTGCACATCTGCATTGTGCTGGGATTGGAGAGACATGTTTTTATGGGAGAAAAATCCCAGGTTAAAATGAAAGACAGCCATCCATTTAGCAAAAGCACACTTCTTCAGGAAAACTATTTACACTTTTACACACACACACACACACACACACAACGCGAGTGACCAAAAGAACGTTACATTAGAAAGAAGGGAAAGTAGTGAAACATTTGGCAATATCCTGACAGTACGATGCTGTCTGTGCCTACAATGTAGGGGAAACCTTCAATAGCAGAATGACAGATTTATGACTGTAATGAAGAACTACCCATCATAATACTAGAGGGGAAATTAGTAGGGGCAAGAGGGGACTTAGGGAGGGGAATGGGAAATCCCAGAGCCTATGGAACCGTATCATAAAACAATTATAAATAGTTTTTTTTTTTTTTCGAAAAAGAAGGGAAAGGAAGAATTGCTAACTTTGTTAAGCAGAGGGCTTATTGCTGCTTTCTCACAGGTGGATTGGGGTTGTTGACTTTTGCATGGTGACAGAAAGTGAAGGCATCCTTGTTTTCCACACCTGGAAATTTACAATTCCCAAGTCAATCCTTCCATATTAAGAATCTGATACTGGGTGCTAAATGTCCCAACTGGCCAGGCATCTGTAAATTCTTTCAATTGTTCACAAATTTCTTGACAAGTTCTTAAGTATCAGACTGACAGCTTGAGGCTAAGGGAAGCAGCCACCTCAGGCCATTCCTTTAAGCAAAGAGCTAGACAGGAGGAGGATTTGAAAAATCAGGTTTGAACGCTGAGCACATTAAGCTGCCTGCTTCCTTCTTTAGTTGCTGAATCCACATCATCTTCTGGAGTAATTGGTAATCTGATTAAATAATGATTGAGACAAGTCCATGTCTTCAGGGATAAGAGGAAATTTTGTTAAAGTACTGCCATTCAAAACTACCATAAGTCAGATAGGAGAGGGAAAAGAAATGTATTCATTAAACTGAAACCCCAGAATTGAGCTTAATCAACCATTGAAATATTACCATTGGGAATTAATGTACCACTTGACTATATGTCTTCTTTCCTAATTTAATCAACACATTTTTTTTAATTGACAAAGATAATTCTAGAATGTGCCTTGCTTTTTCAATACTGATTAGGCTTTCTTTTCAAGCATGACCCATTTGATTTCTTTATTCCTTTTTCATAGCATTTGTGTTGTTCTTGCTAATCATGCCTGGTATCTGTAAGATGAAGCTTCATGTAAGTCCCCTGACCTATAACCATGAACTGTTCTTAAGTGGATAATCATCATTTTACTAGAGTTCATTTATAGCAAGTATCCATGAAGCTTGTACCAGTATTATAACTAATACAGACTAATGGTAATAGTTGCCCTTTCTTTTGGGGGGGTTGTTTTTATTTTAGTAGTCACCTGCTCTGTTATTGCTCACTGCCTTTCAGCCATAGAAAACACTAGGCTTTCTGGGCCCATCACTAGGTCCCTCTGGTAAATAAATGGTGTGTAGATGCCAGCTATGTTACATTACCTGATTTTCTTTAAATTTTCATCTTCAGCAACCAAAATTCAGTTGCTATCAATCATAGTATTTAGCATGTTCCCAAGCTGGGAACTAATCTAGAGATCCTATCAGGGCTGTGTAATGATTGAACAGAGGGTATACTTATTATAATTTCTATTGGATTAAAACTCATAGAAGACCCACTCCATGGACCAAGGATCATGTTAGATATTGGAGGGTGGCTGAAATGGATTGTTGCTTGGTCTCTGAGCAGTAGTACTGTATGTTCCCTGAGTTCCTTGTATTATATGCAGGGATGTAGGTGGCCACTTACACACTTCAAACTTCCTATTAGTTCTAAATTCCCCTCACTCTGGCCCTAATTTTGGTCCTTATGGATGTCCTTTGAGAACCACTCTCGATAATCTTCCTTGGCAACTGTGTCATTGATATTGAGGAAATGTGCAAATGTCCTGAAGGGTGAACTAACAAAGAGCACAGTGGAGCATAAACCTTTCTCCAAGCCTCGTCTTCGATAGCTGAGCATCAACAACTTTGGCCTTTTCCGTTGTATCCTTCCTCCAATTCTAAAGTTAGGTATGTGATACACTAGAATGTACTCTGAAGACACTGATAAATATTTTGTGGCTTTCAACAAACCCATGCTACTTCTGTGAGTCTGCAGTTTTGACATAGGCATCTAGTTACCTCTCAATCTGGATGAACCAAATGGAGTAGATAAGGAGGAGGCCTCCAGACACAGCAGGGAGCTGATAGGAGGAAAGCACCTCACCAATTGTTGATTGTTGTGCACTTGGTGCCAAATGCCATGATGGAAGGCACATCTGAACATACACAAGTGAGATCAAGCCTGCAGTCTACTTGCCCATGCCAATATGAATTCACTGAGCCAGCTTCCAGCAATTTCAGAATTTATTTATCCAAATTTACAACCCCTGTTCAATTTGATCTCACTTTCTATTCTCAAGTTGGCTTCATTTTCTTAGGCATGCAGATATCTTCAGCAACCCCATAGGATTTCATGAAGATATCCATGTAGGCTGATTGCATTGGTTTAGTGAGTGGTGCCGTGGGACATGATACACAACAACAGGAGAGATGGGTTGAAGCTGTGAGTCTTGGTGTATTTTCAGTTCTTCTACTGAATCTGAGACAGTAATGGCTGGGCTGTGTTGGTCTTCCCTCTTACAGACCCTGAGAACAGAGCTAAAAAGAATCCCAGTGCCCTTGGAGGGGAAACAGAGAGGTTAATTTCTTTACTGAAAATCCTAGTCTAAAACCAACAAGAGGAGAGGCACTGTTGAGGGATGATGTGTGTCTTCCTTTGGACAATGGAGGGAAATGAAAAAGGAATTGAGATTGAAGGATTTGTGGGAGAAACCTGGGGGCATGCTGCATCTCTTTTCAAAATACACAGTAACAATAGCCACTGTTGAAAAATGCTCACCGGGATTTCCTTTCCATGTGCCCAGGACAGCCTCCAGTCCTCTCTGCAGCCTTGGAGCATCTAACAACCTCAACTTTCTACTCTGTTGCTGGCGCTACAGTTGTGCTTCAGGCAATCAGTTCTCTTGGCCCCATGAATCAGTAGCATATACTGGAGTGAGAGTTGAGAGGGAAAGTCAGGTCCCTGACCTTGCCTGTGGTGGGTGTAAGGGTTTTCTGGGCTCTTACTAATGCTCAGAAACTAATGTCATTGTCTGACTAGGGTAGGCAAGCTGGCATGCTTACCTGACTTGCTATGGGGAGGGTCATATTAACCAAATGATATTTCCCTAGGTCTTGGGATGGTGACTCAGTAACACAGCTTTAGACATTGATATTCTGATTTGCAAAGTTGCTGGAGATCTTGACCCAAGCCCACACAGGGAATTCATTCTTGCTTCAGTGGCTCTGTTCTAAAACCAGAAAGCCTGGGCCTGGCTCCAGAATGGTGGAAGAAGCAGGAGGTGGGGCTCAAACCTGGCTGCTCTCCCCCTGGAACTCCGTTGGTGCACTGAGTTTATCTTTAAATGGAGCTGAGTTGCAGCCAGAGTCGAGCAGTAAGCAAAGGTTAGGCTGAGGCTTGGTGAAGCCTTAAGCTTCTGTTCCAGTTCTACTGGAGGGCAGAGGATAGGGAGTGAGGTGGGGATGGGGGTGCAAGGGCACTGAGACTGCCAAGAGTCAGTCAGTGGATTGACAATTGGCTGGGATGCTTATCTGTGTAAATATCTAAATCTACTGGTAATAGCTCTTGCATGGGACTTCAGGGCAGTGGGTAAGCACCCGGGTTCAAATCCCTGTTCCACATTGCTACTAACACAGCACTCATTTCCCTTCCCTCACTGCCACCTCAAGGAATTGGCATGTGATGGCCTCTGCCACCTACCTGGGATTCCAAGATTTAGAGACGGAGTGTCTGCCTCCTGCTTTTGAGCCTCTGGCCCTTATGGATATTTAGAGGCTGAGTTAACAGGTGGGAGGTCTCCCACTGCTGAAAAAAAAAATTAAAACAAACAAGAAGAGTAGCAACAGTGTTATGTGCAGTTGGATTATTTTTAGAAATTTAGTAAGCAGAATCTTTTCCTCTCAAAGGGCAAGAAAATAGGTAAATCATGGTAAGTGGCTTCCCTCTCAAACTTTCAAAATAAATATTTCAGTTTAACAAATCATTCAAAATATAAAAGTCTCCCTTAATATCTTCCCCAGCCCTGGGCAGGGCATGAGAGCAAAAACATCATTCCCCAACATTGCCCTAATTATTGTACCAACGCTGACTTAGGTTCTGGGTGAAAATTATAAGGGTGCTCACACACACTCAGTAGACTTTACAGTCTATAGAGGCAGTCCCGTTTAGAAAATGACTAATTACAAATCAAGGACTTCTAGGTACATTCAAATCTACCATAGTCTATATACCATGTTTTCTGCTAAATTGACTCAATCATTATTTGCCGAGTAAAAATAGTGATTTTAAATTGTCAGTCGGTGATAAACACGCACAGCAACACAATTCAAATAATACCGAATAACATATGACAAAAGGTAATAGGGCTTCTTCTAGCTCTACCCAGGACATCTGCTGTGCAGGGAGGTCCAGGCTGCCCGTCCAGGCTGCAGAGGCAACCACTATCCACAATTTCCTTATTCAATCTTTTTAAACAAACACTCAAAAAAAAAAAAAAAGCCCAGAATGTATAACAGAACAAACGTCAATGGTGTAGCCCTCTACAAATGGTCCTCATTTTAACTTTAAGGCACTGACATCTACGTTACCTTGTAAAATTTGATTATTCTGTTGACAGTTTCAGGGAGCTCATTCCTCCCTCCCTCCAGAATTTTTTGAGAAGAATTTTGGATTTCCTGTAAGCTGGAGATATGTCAATATCACTGTGATTGTTATGTGTGTATAAGTACTGTCTACTGCATGGTAGCTGTATCTAATCAGCACCCCACCAGAAGTACTGTGCTCTTAGCACCGTCTGCACTCACCCATAAAGCCCCCACTCCCCACATCTCTGCTTACAGGCTTTACTGATGCAAAGCCTCCATCATAGTTCTTCATTCCTCAACTTGATTTGATTGCTTGGCATTCTGCAGAAAGCCACTCTCAGAGCAGAGTATTCTAAGTAGAAGTATTTCTGGCCTCTAAGCCAGAAAACAAACAAACAACAACAATAAAAACCTGCATCTGAATCCTGGAGCTGCCCTGTGGCTTGTAAACTGAATGGCCTCAGGCACTTATGTCTCTAAATGTCTCCTGAGGCAATCCTGCCGGCCCTATCCTCCTCATCTAGCTCATTGTCTTTCTTTTCACCCCAAACTTACTTTCACCTCGGGTAACTTCTGTGCCTGCAGGGACAGATCTGGTCAATAACACATTATCAGTATCAGATGGACATTCCATCCAACATCCTGGCTGGAATCTGATGAGCGCACCTCCTGCATCCATTACCTTCTGACTCTACTTATTATTAGGACTGCTCCACCTCTAAACAGTGAATTTATCGCTCCTTTCCCTTCTAACAATATTCTGTTGTTTCAGTTCTCATTCATTTGCTACTACAGAATGTATTCTCTTTTTCCCTATCTACCACAATCATAAACTGTGATCTTGATGTGTGTGTACATTTGCCTCACATCTGTTTCCACTCTAGATTTTAAAATCCATGAAACTATGTCTTCCTTTGTTACTATTTCATGCTATAACAAAGTTCCTTTTACATAGTAAATGTGCAAAAACATCATTTTAACAATGGGTGAATGATATAGTAAATGCATTGGTATTTATATTTCCTCTGATTTTCACTATCTTTCCTGTCCATCTTAGAGCCCATGGTCCATCACCTTAAACTTTTACAATATCCCAAACTGCCTGGTCTCTCTTTCCTTCTCTAGCACACATCTCATAAGATTCCAACCATAGAAACACACAGCTATTGCCTTCCTATGAAGTGATGTTAGATACAATTAAAAAAAAGTGGCAAAGATGAATTACATGTACATTGTCATACATCTCAACTGAACCCTTACCTCTGCTTACTCATCTTACTCTTGTCAACTTTTCTCATTTTCCATACAGATTATTTCAGACTTTTGACTGTCCTGCCTTTTCATCATTTTCAGCACATAAACCTCTTCTTATTTAAATAAGACAGGCATTTTCTTATGACCGTTGAGTCAAACTAGTCCAACTCTCCTTTCCACTTCTGCTCTGCAAATAGTACCCTTTCCAACCTGCTTTATTGAATAGTCTCCCTCTTGCTGTCAAATTCCTTCACTTTAATGTTCTCAAAGATTTAGACCATATTTGATTGTTTCAAATGTTAAAAGCCTCTTGATTCCATAAAAAGTGTTCACGTTCTACCTGTCCCTGTTGTCTTCTGTCTTCAAAAGCTGAATGTTGTCTAGCTTCATCCAAATCCAGCCTCTGCTTTCCCACATCCACTCATTGAATTCTGTCTTTTGCTCCAGCTCTCCTTGTATGGGCCCTAAGCAAAAGGAGGGAAGAAAGGAGGTCAGAATGGGCAAGAGTGATATGAGAATTCAAAAATTTTAATTTACGCAAGACCTGACTGGCTATGCAGCCAGCTCCCTAGGCAGTAAAGTATTTACGTTGTCAGTTGGTGCTTACTGGGGGCTCCAGAAACCAGAATCCTTCTTTATTCACCCTTAAATGCTTCCCTTGACTTGGTTTAATTTGAGTGAATGTATATTTTCCTAACAGAGAGGGTGGGACCACATTTGCTGGAGATTGCATTGTCAACAACTTTAAGAACAGAACTTGGTTTAATGTGCTTCTCCATTTTTTCCTATTCCTGGAACTTCATGTTCTGGTTAGTAGAGTACAGAATGCTTATCCTACTATCAGCAGTCACACACACACACACACACACACACACACACGTATATATGGACAAAAACTTCTTACATAGATTCTTGTTGTGTTTTACTTTCTAAAAGACAACTCGTTATTCAGGAAAATTTATCCTTAACTCTTTGTGTTTAGGATCTTTTAAAATCAAATTTCCACTGACTCTGAGAGGACTCAAGAATAAATCCTTCTTTATTTCCCAGCCTGGCCTACTGTATAGGTCTATGGCCTTGATCACATTGCCATAGTTCCCCAGTAAACCTCTCCTGAAAGATAATAACACTGCTAAAAATGGAAGAGTAGCTCATGCCAGGGACAGCATGTTTGTTAGGTAGCTTTGTGAAACTTGTAGATTGTTTTACTCCAGTTGGAAGATGAGAGTGCTGTATCACCAACAGAAGTGAGTGTAGGGGGCAGCTGTCTGAAAACTCTTCCCCCATTGGCCACCTTGCCAGTTTCTGATTATACAATGCAGGCAGCTTGGGGGAACCATATTGTCCCTATAAGCTCATAACACATGGACAAATGATTAAAAACACATGGAAAACAGTTCCACAGCTAAGCTGAAATTCAGATGGGAATGGAAAAATCAACTTGCAAAGCTTTCAACTGACGCAGGGCCAAACATAGGACAGAATGCAAGGAGAAGTTGCCAAGAGAGAGGGAAGCTGGGGGAAGAAAGCAAGTCGTGGATAGGAAACCTTAAACAATGACGCCTTGTATTGACAACCCCTCTCTAGAACTCTCCAAGAGTAGGCACCAAAATCAACTCTTTGAGTATACTAAGGCCTTCATTTCAGGAAAGATTTTAGACAGATTTATATTTTCTACCCTGTAAAGAAACAGTTGACTTGACTGTTTAAGCAACACTCTGGATCAGTAACATAAATATTAAAATATTAAACTTTTTTTCCCTTCAAGGTGTGGAAATTAAATTATAAGGTGGCATAAGACACACCGGGAAAAGCCATGACAATGAAATGTAAAAACAAAGTAAATCTCTCCCACCAAGGTTTGCCAGCTTCTGGTACCTGATGCCCGGCTCAGGACTGCCATCAAGCTCAGCACATCTGCTTTGGTCATATCTGTGAAAGGTCAAGTCTTGATCCAAATCGAAATCCCTAGCAAGCCTGTTGTCTCTGTTTAGTCGTAGACATGACCCTGAGGGGGCTGTGAGGCAGGCAATCTGAAGGCAAGGAAATTATTAGCCAGGAGTCAGTCCCTGTGGGCTTTCTGGGCTCATTAGCTTCTGCTCTGAGTGCATACTGACTCTTTTCTAGACAGAAACACCCTCCCCTCCATTCAGCTGCACCCAGCTATTAGGGTGAGCTGGGGCATATTTTCTAGGTACAATCTTCCTCAGTGAATAGGGCGAGTTTGCTTTTTAATTTCTTTTTTTTTTAAAGAAGATTTATTTATTTTTATTAGAAAGGCAGATTTACAGAGAAAAGGAGAGACACAGAAATATGTTCCATCTTCTGGTATACCCACCTAGTAGCCTCAACGGTCAGAGCTGAGCTGATCTGATGTCAGGAGCCAGGAGCCTCTTCCGGGTCTCCCATGCGGGGTACAGAGTCCCAAGGCTTTGGGCCGTCCTTAACTACTTTCCTAGACCACAAGCAGGGAGCTGGGCAGGAAGTGGAGCAGCTGGGACATGAACTGGTACATGCAAAGTGAGGATTTAGCCACTGAGCCATTGTGCCAAGCCTGAAAAGTTTGTTTATTATATGCTGAAGGCAAAAAGAAATTTGGACACTGTGGCTCTGTGAAGGAGCCATGCTTAGAATGGCATTTTCATCAATTAACACCACAGACAGCCCTTCTGCTCTGTGTACATCTGGCCATTAGTTTGTCTCTCCAGAACAATGCAAGGTTTTAAAAATGTTCTCTCACTCATCTGGATTTCTCCAAAAACAAGAAGCAGTTTCATATTTGACACAAAGGTCCAAACACATAGATAAGTTCTCCGTTGCAATATTGAATCATAAAACCCCAATCCTTCCACCCCAGCCCCTCCTTCCTGAGAGGTCTGTTACTGGTGAGAACAAACACTGTTTGCACTTAACATCCTCTCCCACGTGCAGAGACTGTTTACACACACACGTGCATACACATTTTACAGCCTTTAAAAACATACCTATTTTATCCCAGTTCAATACTTGATTTTCACAATTTTCCAAGGAATTATTGTTATTCAAGGGTACTTCAAAAATTTTCTGGAATATGAGAGATGAGTTTATTTTGATACAAAAATATTGAAATTCATGGATTTTTTTCATAACACTCATTTCCATAACATTTTTGAAGATACCTAATGTATAAGTAACCTGAGTTTTAGGGAATTCAAGAATCATGTTTAGTAACTGGTAGAAATTAGAAAGAACTCCATCTTGTGCTTCTTTTTTTTTTTAAGAATTATTTTTATTGGGAAGGTAGATCAGATTTATGGAAAGGAGAGACAGACAGAAAGATCTTTCACCTGCTGGTTCACTCCCCAAATGTCTACAATGTTTAGAGCTGAGATGAACCAAAGCCAGTAGCCAGGATCTTCTCCTGAGTCTCCCCTTTGAGTGTGAGGTCCCAAGACTTTGGGCTGTCCCCTACTGCTTTCCCAGGCCACAAGCAGGGCGCTGGAAGGGAAGTGGAGCAGCTGGAGTATGAACTGATGCCCATATGGACTCTTGGCACTTGCAAGGTGAGGATTTTAGCCATTGAGCGATCGTGCCAGACGCGCATGCTTTCCTTTAATTAGTTTGCATGTGGCAATACATTTAAAAAATATTTACTTTTTGAGAGGCGGGGTGATAGAGAGTGAGAGAGAGAGACACACAGAGAGAAAGGGGTCTTCTCTCTGATAGTTCTTGGGCCTTCTTTTGCTATTTTCCTAGGTACATTAGCAGGGAGTTGAATGAGAAGTGGAGCAGCTGGAACTCCATCAAGTATGGGTTGCTGATGCTGGAGATGGTGTCTACTACCAATCTCATAGTGAAGCTATTAAAATGGAAAGCATGTTATTTTAGATTTCAGAGCAACAGGATGTAATATAATTAGCACTTTAACAGGATAAAGTATATCTCATTAAAGTATTTTTCTCCCATTGGATATTTGAATCCAATAGTTTTTTCTTTCAAAAGATTTATTTATTTTTATTGGAATGTCGGATATACAGAGAAGGAGAGACAGAGAGGAAGATCTTTGTCCGTTGGTTCACTCCCCAAGTGGCCGCAATGGCCAGAGCTAAGCTGATCCAAAGCCAGGAGCCAGGAGCTTTTCCAGGTCTTCCTTGCAGTTGCAGGGTCCCACGGCTTTGGGCCATCTTCGACTGCTTTCCCAGACCACAAGCAGGTTGCTGGATGGGAAGCAGGGCTGCCGGGATTAGAACTGTTCCCCATGTGTGATTTTGGCATGTGCAAGGCAAGGACTTTAGCCACTAGGCTCTCATGCTGGGCCCTGAATCGAGTAGTTTTGTTGCAAATTGTTATTACCCTGAAGTAAAGATATCTTCATGCATAGAATTATAGCTTATATGTTCCTTTGAGAAAACTTTATCTTGTTTTGGAACTTAAAGCATTACTTTTTACTTTTCATTTCATATTTAAGATTTATTTATTCAAAGGCAGAACTACAGGGAAAGAGAACCTCTTCCATCTGTTGGTTTGCTTCCCAAATGCCCACAATGACCGGAGTCAGCTGGGTCTGAAGCCAGGAGCCATGAGCTTCTTTGAGTCATCCATATGAGTGCAAAGGCCCAAGCACTCGATCCATCTTTCATTACTTCTCCAGACCATGAACAGGAAGTGGGATCAGAAGTGGAACAGCCAGATGTTGCAGGTTTTACCTACTAGGTTACAGTGCCAATCCATTTCTTTTTAAAAACAAACTTTACTGAAATATAATCTGGTAACTAACAAACATCTAAATAAATATCTGAAGTGTTTAACCTGATAGATCCTGATGTATCTGTATTTGTACGGCCAGGAGCCTAATTAGTAGTGTGACAATGAATCTATCCATGACTTTCAAATGCAAATGTTTTCTCATTTCTTTGTAACCAACTCCTGTGTCCCGTCCAGCAAGAGTACACGGCTCCTGACACCTCTGCCCTTTTCTGCTCAGTTGGATCATTTCCAGTTTGGACTGCTGTCAACAGTCATATCTAAGTGTCCAGAAATGAGGTGATCTTTAGAGTAAATACCTGTGGGGGCAATGGTTGAATCAGATGGAAGATATAGGGTTAATTTTATTGTGTAAAAATTTATTTATTTGAAAGGCAGAGTGAAAGAGAAATCTATCCCCTGACTCATGCTCCAAATGACCACACCATCAAGGAAGGAGTATCTGAGGAGTATCTGCACAAAAGGAGATGCTTTAAGAATCAGCTTTTGGTTACACTAATTTCCTTTTGCTATTTTTTTTTATTCCATTTCCATACTTCTGCCTCTGTTTTCTATTTTTAAGGTGAAACTGAGATTATTAAGCGTTTTTTCCTAACATGAGAAGTCTTCAGAAAGTCAATGGAAAATACGTATTACGAAAGAATCTAGCCAGGGATTTGGCTGAGGAGTGGAGGTGCTGCTTGGGATGCCGGTGTTCTGTGTAAGAATGCCTGAACGGAGCATCGGTTCAGTTCTTGTTTCCTGCTTTTCCTGCTTCCAACTAAAGCACACCACAGGACACAGCAATGAGGGCTCTCCTTGTTGCATCCCCACCACTGTCTTAAGAGACTTCAACTGACAGTCCAACTTCCACTTTTGGTCTGCCCTCAGCTGGCTGTTGTTGGTATTTGGGGAGTGAACCAGCAGATGGAAGATCTCTCTCTCTCTCAGATAACTAAATAAAATTTTAATAAACATTATTCACAGATCTCAAAAATTTTTCACCGGGCCTGGCACCGTGGCCTAGCGGCTAAAGTCCTCGCCTTGAATGCACCAGGATCCCATATGGGCGCCAGTTCTAATCCCTGCAGCTCCACTTCCCATCCAGCTCCCTGCTTGTGGCATGGGAAAGCAGTCAAGGCTGGCCCAAACCTTTGGGACCCTGCACCCGCGTGGGAGACCTGGAAGAGGCTCCTGGATCCCGGCTTCAGATCAGCGCAGCACCGGCTATTGCTCTCACTTGGGGAGTGACTCATCGGATGGAAGATCTTCCTCTCTGTATATCTGACTTTGTAATGAAAATAAATAAATCTTTAAAAAAAATTTTTGTACCAAAATATTTCCCACAAATGTTTGAAGTACATATATGTAAACATTTAATATTATAAAATACTGGCACATACTTCTTTAACAGCCTCTTACAAACTTGAATGTATTTTCATTTTTATACAGCTCAAAATATGTATTTCTTCTTTGGTTTCCTTTTAATCTATGTGTCTCAAAACTATATACTCTGGAGCTTAAATAATTGGGAATCTTACAAAAACACTGGTTTTGATTTCTAATTGCAATGTAGTCAGAGCACATATTTCATATGACTTGAATCCTTTTTAAATGTATTGAGACTTGTTTTATGTCCTACAATATGGTCTTTTCTGGAAAACAGGCCATGTGTACTTGAAAAAACTGTATATTCTTTTATTGTATAAAATGTTATATAAGTGTAATTAGGTTAATTTCTTAATAGCGTCCATGTTTCTTTAGCAGTAGTGATTTCACTTGTTCTATCGACTATTGAAAACGTGATAGATTTACCCATTTCTGCTTATATCCCACCAACTTTTGTTCCATCCATCTTTAAACTTTGTTATTAAATGCATACATGTTTTGGATTATTATGTTCTCTTGACATTATGAAATAATCCCCTATATCCTTGACAATATCCTTTGCTCTGAAATCTACTATCTGGTATTAAGATAGCCACTTTAACTTATTTCTCACTAGATGAAGGATAATATGTCTTTTTCCATTCTTTTACTTACAACACATTTGTGCATTGAAAATAGGTTTCTTGTAGGCAGCATAAACTCCGTCTGAACGTTTTTCCCCCTGTAGAGTAAGTTAAGATTGATTGCCTTTGGAAAGCAACACCGCAGCTGGAGATAGAAGCAAAAGGTGAACTCATACGTCATTGCTTGGGATAAGTGTTGCAGGTTACCAGGAGGCCTTTCAGGGAAGTGTTAGTTGATTTTTGTTCCTTTCTGTCTTAAGATAAACTTAACTTTATTGCCTAACAGAATATAAGACCTATAAAACCTGCTCAAAATGAACAGTTATATGTGTAAGTTATGAGGATAGTCTATTCATTTCCTGCATGATGCTGTTCTAAAGGCTTGTAAAATTAGTTTTCAGAAAAGTCACAGTGTTCTGGACATTGCAGACATCCAGACACCCTCTGCCGTGAGTAACTTTTCTCCCATGATTGATGGGGAGGAAGAAGAAGGGGATCAATAAAGCAGGACTGTAAATTTAAACATACATCAAGTCAGCATTTCCTGCTGTTTAACCAACTGCATAAACAAATAAGCCAAAACCTATGTGAGACATGGGGCAAAGACTGGAAAACATATCTTGGATGAGTCAGATAAGCACAGCAAATACATCAATCCATTTATAGCATTCTAAAATAGATTTTAGTAACTTTTTAAATGAAATATACTTCCTATAAAATTCACCATCTTAAAATATAAATTTCAGTGGCTTTTAGCACACTCACTATTATGTGTAAGCACTACAATTTAACTGCAGAGTATTTCAGCCCTCATCAGGAACCCTGTACCTGTTAAGACTCGCAATTCCTCATTCCTCAGACTCTAACAAGCACTATCTACCTTGCATCTTCATAGTGACACTCTGGGTAACTAAATGTCTGTTTACTTTGCTTTTCAAAGTAGATGGTAGATTCTATTACACTCCTTATGCAAAGACATCCTACTTGAATATAATCCAACCATCTGCTCCGAGTGTAGCACATAGCAGAAGAGGTAGAAGAGGTTCTCTTACAGTTCGGAAGACCTTGGAGATGGTTTCTTGATAGTGAAACTTCTAGCTCCCTCTGTTGCAGAAGGCTATTAGATAGGATGATGAGGTTCCTCTAACTTCTCCACGAAGCTCTAAGGTCCATAGACAGAGACAGATTATCGGTTTTGGGAAAAGGTAATCATTACAAAGCCAATGCATGAGATTTCAAACCTCCAGTTTCCATTTTGATTCTGGAGACATGACATTTGGGAGAGCTACTGTAGACTCTGTGAACTCAGAAGGTGAGCACCACTTTCCTAGAAATATAACTCGAATCAGCCCTAACTGTTGGTATCTGTGTATGTTCCTCCCCAGTCCTGAAAAGGAGTAATGTAGTAACAGATTTCTGCTGTAACTTCCTCCCTGATTAAAAAAAAAAGTTTGAGGTTCAAAAAGTTACTATTAGAAAATTGCACATAAGCAATTCAGCTTTCATGCTTTGTTTTCCTATCCCATTCACTGTCATGTCTCCTGTATCTAGAACACTATGGGTATAGTTGGGACTTTCTTGTCCAAATTTGCTGATTGCATGGTAGCTGGATGCTACAGAACTGGATTAAGCAGTAAAGACAACACATGCTGTGAGGGCCGGTGTGGTAGTGCGGTGGGTGGGGTTGCCACTCTGTTTCCTATCCAGCTTCTTTTGCTAATGTGCCTGGGAAAGTAGCAGAAAATGGCCCAAGTACTTGCTCCTCTGTCACCTACAAGGGAGATCCTGATGGTCTTTGGCCTGGACCAACCTTGGCTGAATTCACAGCTGGAAACTCTCACTCTGTCCCTCTGCATTTCAAATAAATAGCATTCTTAAAAGAAAGACATATTTTCTTTCCTCTCTCTTTTTAATGATCCCTTAAGTAGGACCATTAAAACCTAATCACATAGGTCCCCCAGAAAAATATATAATATTAGAGACAAAAAAAAAATCAGTGACCCAGAACTAGGAAAGAATCTATTTTATTCATTTTGATACAACACAATTTACAGTACATTTCATATGCTGCTTTATTGCAGACATGAATTAGCACCAGTTTGCATTTTAAATGATACAGAATCATAGCATTAATGAAAAGATGTGCATATCTTTTTGGTTGTATTAAAAATAAACAAAAACTAATAAGCAAATAAATGTCACCTGGTTCATTTTACTATCCTTGGGAATACATGAAATGATTACCATGTGTGCTCAAAGTTTATTTTGAGCAACTACATGCTATGTGTTTGTTAAAGGCCCCAAACGAGAAGATTCTAAAAAGCTATACACTTGTTAAATGGACGAATGCTTTACATACGGGGGGACTTGTCCTGAGTTGGGATTCACATGTGAAAAGATCTGGAACACGTTCATTTTCCTCTTCCTGTTGCTCTCCCTCCTAGCAGCTTTAGTCTCCATCCCTTTCTACTCAACCCCTTCCCGTCTCACGTCTCTTCCCTCTGGTTGGCCTCCCACTCCTGTTCTACTCACCACTCCATTTCTTTCCTTTCCCATTCCTACCGATGCTTAAAGAGCAGCAGTGGGCACTCACAGCAGAGGAAGCTTTGATGATGACTTCTTTCCTTTGCCCCAATTCAAAGCAAATGACGAGAAAGCAAGCAAGCTCATGATGAATATTGCTTGGAATCAATCTTGCTTGAATTTCTATTCCTGATTTCTTTCAATAACTTTAGTTTTCCACTAGATTCACACTTCCATAACTAAAAATCATAATCATATCTAGATTTTCCAATTGTTATAAAAATCCAAACATTCCGTCTCTATGCTGACAGCTACAATTCCAGTTAAATATCATTTTCATTACAGAGATGGGTGGTAATCTTCCACATTGACCAGATTTTTAAAGTTGACACAGGTCCAGATTTCCAGTTTTGGGTACTATATGTAGTTTTAGAGTTCCAGTAGGACAGACTGGCTCTTGAATTCTTCACTCCCTGAAGTTTTACTTTCTCTCCTTGGCCTTAACCCTTTAGGTAAACAACTCTTGTTTTCATTATCCTGAATCACACCTTTCTCTACACTGTAGAATCCAGCACATCAGGTGGAAATTAAGTGGGGCTGACATGGAGGAGGTATTTGGCAGCTTTCAGGTGAGCACCAAAGATTGCTTCTGTCCCACACAAGACCTGCGCTTTATACTAACCCGTGGCACCTGACCCTGCAAATGTGTTTGACACAAGTAAGAGGCAGAACATCGAGTCTCTGCCCACCCTCTCTTCGCAATTTTTTCCCTATTAACCTTGGATAAATAGGAAGAATTGACATGAGTTCATCACATTTTTATAACCAGAGACTGGATCAACACTCTAGTAGTAATGTTAGTGTCTCTAACACTCAAGGCCTTATAGTAAGAGACCTTGTGCCCAAGTTCTGTTCTATTCGAAAGCCTCTTTTGGGACCGGTGTGGTAACTTTTCTGATTAATCCTCCACCTGCAAGTGCCAGCAACACACATGGGCACTGATTCGTGTCCTGGTTGCTCCACTTCCCATCAGCCATCTGCTTATGGCCTTGGAAAGCAGGGGAGGATGGCCCAAATTCCTGGGCTCCTGCACCTAGGTTGGAGACCTGAGAGAAGCTCCTGGCTCCTGAGTTCAGATCCACTGAGCTACAGCCACTGTGGTCATTTGGGGAGTGAACCAGCAGATGAAAGATCTTCTTCTCCCCATATCTCCTCCTCTTAGTAATCTGCCTTTCCAATAAGAATAAATCGTAAAAAAAGAAACACCTCATTCTAATTCTGAAGTTACACTGGTACTCATACAGCATGCTACATTGGGCACAGTTATAGTTTCAGTGATTATGAAAAGAGGAACATGCTGAAAAACATTTCAGAAAATAAAGCTATAAGTTCCTGTAATGCTACCTTGATTTCAGCAGGGAGTTCTGTGAAAGCTGCAATGTTCATCACTGCTAAAGACAAATGTTTCACTCAGCTGAGATTATAAATTAATAAGGCAGCCTTCCAACAGAGAACCTACTTAATATGGTGTTTTTGCAAATATTAAAGATTTCAAGGCTTAAAATGGCAGCAAACTCCTTTTTGACAATATAGGTTTCAAGGGCTCTGTTTTCAGTATTTGTATTTTTTCTATATTCATCAGCATAGTTCATGGGGATACTTCTGAGGAAACATTATTTTTCTTCCATGTGTTGGTTGTCATTAGCTACTCTTCATTCCAAACATCCTTGAGGAATGGGGATAATCAACACAGATAAAGAGATCCAGTTACTGCAAGTTTCTCTTGACTCTATGTTTGGAGAAACCCAATCTTGAGTTTCGGAATGGTTGGAAGTCACACCCATATTGGAAAAGGGGATCTCTTTCATGAGCAGTGATGCCTACATCCTTGAAGCACAGGGAGCCCCCTGAATTTTCACCTGCACTAGAGCTTGGCACATGAGTCTCCACCTGCAAATATGGCCCATCAAGATTTCCTTTCTACCACAGAGAATTCATCTTCGCATCCACACAAGCTCTAATCTCAGGTTTCACATTGAAAGGACAACAAAGAGACAAACCAACCTTAGCCGGTCAATGTTGGTTTAATGAACTAGTAAGGTCATACTCAAGAACCACAGAATTAGTGATTAGTGACACCTGAGATTTAGAGAGGGATGACAATGAGAATCTTCTAGGACAAGTAATTCTTACACTTCATAACACTGCAGACATTTCTTTTGAAAGATACCAAAATGCAAAAATTACATCTCATTTATCAACCTTCATGGAATAACTTGTGTCCCATTGTTATTGCATGAAATTGCAAGGATATACTCAGCCATTTATAACAATCTACTTCTTGTGAGCAATATTCACAAATCCTATAAATAAATAGGCAAGAAATCCTGGATGAGCACCTGTAGTCAGTTCTAGTTACAGTTTCCTGGAGCACACATAACTGTGGACTTTGCCCTTCCTACAGTCCTTTGGTTGCCATTTCCCTGGTCTGTGGACCAAAACACAATTCCTTCCAGGCTTAACACGCCGAGGGGGGCCTCTCCTCCAGGAGGTAAAGATGACAGGCTCACCACCAGCCCATTCCCAGTGGCCAGGATGCAGTTGGTCATTCAAACCTAAGGTGAACCCAAAGAATATTTCAAAAGATTTATTACACTACACATAAGCGCTATACCCAGTCTCCTAAGCTCAGTTATGACATTCAAATTACCAAGTACTAAAGCAAAGACTTTTTAACTGGGAATACTCTAAGACATATTTTAAAGAACATAGGCCTTTGGGGTCATACAGAGCTGAATTCATAATTCTAGCTCTATCACTTCCTGGGTGCACATCTCCGGGCAAGTTATTTCACCAGTCTTGAGGTTTAGCTTCTTTGTTTTGTGAAAGAATTAGAATACAATAGTGCATCTTGAAATGATCTGAGGATTTAAATAAGATAATGTCTGAAAAGCTCCTGGTATATTTAGGTCTCTAGTATTGGAAAGGCATTTGCGGTCTCTACTTAAGATCAATAAATAAAAATTGTAAAAAGAGAATGACAAGACTACTGAACTCCCTCCCCACTACTTGCCACTATCAAACCCAGTTACTTGATCTACTGAGCGAGACAGGGTAGAGGTGCCTACTCTTTCCTCCTCCTTGCCTCCCTCCTCCATGTGGATAAATACTTACCTATCCAGAAGGGCTTTCTTCCACTGAAGTCCCAGAGCCATCGCATGTGCTGCCTAGAGAATACAGTTACAAGGCTGCCCAAGTGCCTACATACAAACAAAAGAAAACAGGAATGTCAGCCATCAGGAGTTAACATTTCTGCTAATATGAAATGTGTAACACACACACACACACACTTTAAAGTATTTTTTAAAAGCCTGTGATAGAAAGAACATTCCAAGATTCTGTTCCTCTTTTTTACTTGAATGAGTGTCTGCAGAGTGAGGGGAGGCATGAAAGCAGGGAAATTGATCCTTTGTTGTACAGTAATGTCTAGGTTTTAGATGGTAGTTCCATAGGCTTTGAACATCCTTTTGGAAAATGAGTGGTAACTTCTTAATCAGTGTCAAAATGCTATTCCTCTCTTAAAAAGTTCTTTCTAATGACATAAACTTTGCAATTATTCCTTTAATTTGAGCAGTAAGATAATCCAGATTGATTATTCCCAATTACTTGAAGTCTTCATTTTGAATGTGATTCATTTACTCAAGCAACCTAAAAATTACATTTCATTATGCCAAATTAAATGAGCAAAACCCTATTGTCAAGTTTTCATATTTTCCATGGAAGTTAAGACACCTGTTCTTACAAACATATAAATTTCCTCACCAATTAATTTTTTTTTTTTGCAGCTGACAGAATGGTCTTCTAAGACTTACTTGATTGTGTCTAATTCCCTAACAGTGCTCATTAAAAGTTCTTAACAATGATTTAAGTTAAAAGCCAATAATTAAATTTTCTTTCTTAAAAAAAAACAACAGAAGTTTCAGAGACAAAACAGCTACATGGAGCTGATGCTGTGGAATGTCATCAGGTTAAGCTGCTGCTGGGATGGTAGCAACCCATTCTGTAGTGCCAATCTGAGTGCCAACTATTTCACTGCCCATCTAGCTTCTAGGAAATGTGCCTGGGAAGGCAACAGATATGGCTCCCATGATTGTGCCCCTGCCACCCGCATGAGAGACGCAAAGGGAGTTCCTGACTTTCAGCTTCAGCCTGGCCTAAACCTGGCTCTTCTAGACATTTGGGGAATGAATCAGAGGATAGATTTCTGTCTCTACCCATCTTGAAATTTTGCCTTACAAATAAGTAAAAAGAAACACATACTGCATGTATGTATCATAACATCACTTTGGAGCCCATAAATGCAACAGTATTATGTGTTAATTGAGTTAAAAAGAAAAAATTTTAAATATCAAAAAATGGGGCTTGTGGACATTGGCTCAACTGGCTAATTTTTTACCTGGAAGCATTGGCATGAATATAGGTGCCAGTTCATGCTTTGGCTGCTCCATTTCCAATCCAGCTCCCTGCTTGTGGAGTGGAAACACAGCAGAGGAAAGCCTAAAGGTTGAGGACCCCACACCCATGAGGGAGACGGAAAGGTGGCTCCTGGATTCAGATTGGCTCTACAGCAGCCATTGCGGCCATTTGGGGAGTAAATCAGCAGATTGGAGATCTTTCTCTCTGTCTCTCTCTGTACATCTGCTTTTCCAATAAAAATAATCTTTTAAAAAAATCAATAAAATTTTTTATTTTTGGGGAAAAATAAATTCTACTGTCTGCTGATACTCAATGAAGTATCACTTATTAACTGATTACTAATATCATCATCAATTATTGAATCGATCAGTGGAATTTATTTTGCCTGTATCTTTCCAAAATTCAGTTCCATTTCTTTGCTTTTCTGGGCTATCTAAGGTGAGAATAATGTGTTTTAATTCTTGTCCTGAACTTCCAATTCCTCTGCTGTACTATTTCCTCACTGAAGTTTTTCACCTTCACATCCTCAACTTCATTATGAGGAAGTTACAAGTTTTATTCAAAGATATTTAACAACATTCCAAGCCTGAAGATTTTTGAAATTACCTTTGAAGCTTTCTAAAACCCAGTTCATTTGCCCTAGTACAATTTGTTTTCATTTTGACTAAAGCAAAAAGTCCTATAGCACAAAATGGGAAAATAACTATGCCTCAGATAAAGTGTTAGAGCATAATTATTTACAAATGAAATATCAGAGCATTTGTATGTTGATTACTTTCTTACAATACTATTCATTTTCTTTTTGTTTGCATACATAAGAAATCTGGTGGATATTATCTGTGGAGATTTGTATATTAATAGAAATAAGAAATAAAGTACATAGGCCCATCATACAAACACAAATATCCTCATAGCTCTTAAATCTGAAGGCATTTGAGTATACAATTAAAGCAAAATGTAATATATATATTTATGTATGCATATATATGTTTTTTGGTCATAGAAATAAACAT
Source organism: Ochotona curzoniae (assembly GCF_017591425.1). Classification (NCBI taxonomy): domain Eukaryota; kingdom Metazoa; phylum Chordata; class Mammalia; order Lagomorpha; family Ochotonidae; genus Ochotona; species Ochotona curzoniae. The sequence continues at coordinate 46,410,208 of NW_024467106.1, read as the reverse complement.
CTACTTCTTTGAAACTTTTGGAATATGAGTAGCTACATTTCAGAGCAGCTCTTTAGGGACAGACCAGCAGGGGTTCCAGACACTCCTGTGGCAAGACAAAACAGGTTCACAGATAAAGATCTAAAATAATAGAATTACCCAACGTACAAGGACTGCCATGGGAAATGAGTAGATGAGATTACAACATGCAAATGCAAGAGATGCTCAAGCTAAAAGTCTGGCTCCTTAAGGGTACAAAAATAATAAACACCAATGGTCAGGAAAGGAGATTGGTGATAAAAATGGAGTTAGTAATCTCAATAGGGACAAGGTATAAAGTGAAAGTCTAATATTCTTACATAAACATGGATGTTATAAACAATCCACTGAGAAGAACCTTCTGGTACGTGAAACAGTGAGGGAACTCCAGGAAACATAATCCAGAATCAAATAATTGTTCCTAAAATCAAATTACAAAACATACTGCCATGTGCATTCTAACCACAGATTCTAAGCTAGCTCCTAAAATGCCTAATGACAAGGCAAGATTACATGTTATAAAATGTTAAGCAGTAAATTTCACACCTTGGATATGGAAAGGAACTGACAATTCTCAGAGGAATATCCATTTTCAAGTCAATGGGATTAGAGAAAAGGCCAAAATGAACCAGAAAACCAATGATGGAGGGAAATAGAGTCTTGAAGGATGGGGGGAAAGTTCAGAAAGGGTGGAAGAGGACTTGGGATTCAGAGAACAATTGTACAGGGAAGCTGACCTAGTCACCAGAAGGAAGGTTTCTCTGAGAAACAAAGAGCTCACCCACAGAGAGCTCTGGTCATGTTTATTTTTCTTTGAATTTGCTGCTAGATTTTTTTTAACATTTGTAACTAGCATGACTGTAACTATTTTGTCTTTCTGAGATAAAATGTGTATTAAAGTATCATATAAATGTGATCATTTGGAATATTTATATTCAAGTAAAATTTTAGAGACTTTTTATGATACATAAAAATAAAACACCACACATATAACCTGGCACACCATCTGAAATATTATATAATAAATGCCTTTATTTCTAGACCAAATGATGACTACATAAGAATAAACTTTATTGTTTTATGACAAATACTTAATCATTTTCTAAATCATGTCCTCTTCAAAACAACTTCAACAGAGTAGTTCTATGCCTACCAATATTATCATATTGATCTGTTAAATATGGCAATCCCTTTGAATTAAAAGAAAATAGAACATTTTTAGGTATCATTTCACTTCCAAAATAGTTTATTCCAAAACAAAATGTCCTTCCATTTGCAGTATTTATAAGTTCCATTTGATAACTTACGTTCACATATTCAGTTATAGTGAACTTTTAAAATATGATTTTATTTATTTGAAAGGCAGAGAGGAGAAAGAGATCTTCCACCTGCTGGTTCACTACTCAAATGGCTGCAATGGCCAGGGCTGAGCCACACTGAAGCCAGGAATTTCTTCCGGGTTTTCCACATGGATGCAAGGGTGCAAGGTATTAGGCCATCCTCTGCTGCTTTCCCGGGCACATAAGCAGGGAGCTGGATAGGAAATGGACTAGCTAGGACTTGGCATCAATATGGGATGCCAGCATCATGGGCAGCATCTTTATCCACAATGCCACAACATGGTTTTGAGTTTTAGAGAACTTAACTGGACCTACAGTAATGCTAACTCAGTGAACACTACATTTTATCATTTGAGTTCAGCAATTTTCATTTTCTCAATAGAACTTTGTGGGATGGGAATAACGAAAGAAATCGAGGACAGGAGGATAAACTTGCACATACAATTCAGCATTTAATCCATACAATTTCTTTCTAATTAAAAATTTAAAACATAACATTCAGGACTTGCCATGTAGGCCAGGTGAATCTGGAAGCTTACAGTGCCTATTTCTCTTAGATATCTTGAAGAATGGGCAATCATTTAGTTATTAGCTTTTGAGAATATTATTGAAGGATAATGTTTAAAATATGACCTGGCCTACACATTTCCACTAAATGCTTTTTGTCTGAGCTAATCTGTAAAATTAGCATTTGATTATATTTTAGCTTTGCCCTGAATGGTTAGTCTGATTCAAACCCAAAGGAAACCTAGAATCCAATATTTAATTAAAATCTTCATATGTCTGCACTGAGATTCTAGCAGAATTACTACTACATAATTATGAAAACATACTTTAATTCAATAGACTATTAAAACAGATAGGCTTACCAATACAGCTATGATGAGAAACCCCCTCTACTTCAGGTATGCTCTTAGAAAGTATAAAAACATAGCTAAGTCCTATCTCTTTCATTTATTGTGTAGATATATGACCACTGACAAGTGATTTTGCTTCCTCGAGCCCCTACTTTTAGACCTATAAACTGTATATGATAATACCTGATCTCTTCCCAAGACGCATGTTAAAGAATTTCATGACATGTAAAGTGAAATATAAAATTACAGTAACATTGGCAAAGAGTGTAGATCTAGGTCAGGTTAGTGCATAGGCCACAGTGCTTCAAACCAAGCTGCAGATGAACTTAGGTCAACGGCATAATGAAGTAGTTAAACTTTTAACTTAATTTGGGGGTTTAACATGATTATTAGGATGAATGGATTGCACAATAATAATAGATATGTGAAGAACCTCATTATGAGGTGTCTGGCTACATACCAGTAAACTCAGCTGCAGAGAAATGGATCAGGAAAGAACAAACTTACAAAAAGATGTTGAGAGAGTGATGCAGGGTCATCATCAGGAGGGAACCAACAGTGTTATTGTCAGCTGTCATTATTTCTTTAGACTATTTTTGATATGAAAAGCTAGAATCCCATTATGTCAGTATAAAGAGCAGTCATTTTAAGATACACATGATGAGCTTACACCAACACCTGTGACTGGATGGAAAAACACCTGTTGATGCTTGTCGTCTTTATTTCCCTTATAACACTCAAGTTCAATCCAAGCTTAATTATAGACCAACAGACTTAGTTATACCATTATTTGAGACCATTAAGGAAAATGAACAAGGCTGCTTCCATACTGGAAGTAAGGAGCTTCATTCTTTGCCTTTCATCAAGAAATCTCAGCCGCAATTTAGTCCTGAAAACCTTGACTTGAGTATAACAGCATTTACTTTTTATATCAGTAGAGAAACTTGATAGCATGCTTCTGCTGCATACTGCACACCTCTCCTTGCTAGTCCTGACAGATTTTGATGCAACATCAAAAATATTTCCTGAAGAGGAAAAAAGACCAAGTACCAGTATTCCCACTCAAGTTTTCAATTTATTAAGTCATAGTTTAAATACAAATAGGATAGCTAATTATTTTTCATGAAGAAAGTTATATGTTTGCAACTACATTGAAGCGTGTATATTTGAACAATTATTATTAAGATTAAAAATTTTACTCTGTATTACCAACTTAGCAATAAAATCTTCAAGGTCACTGATAAACCCCTGTGGTCATTCTACTTATAGTGAGGGCATGATACACATCACTAACAAACAAGGTGGTTAACTTGACAAGTTTCTATGATTTACATAGAAAAAAATGAAAAGCTTTTAAATATTCAATCTAATGGTTTTTTGCAATTGTATTATATACCAATGTAAAAATCACTCAAAATAAGACCTAGCACACTACAATCTTGAATGTTGTCTTACTTGTGCTATTTTCTGTGCATTCTACATGTTTTCTGATGTTTCCCACATGTTTTTTTTATTTTTTAAGATTATCAGCATTTTTATCTGACTTTGATTATGTTATTAAACACTTTTGAGATTAATATACAAAACTTTCACACTTCTTTGGAGGTATAATGCAATACCATTTTTTAATTTGTCCCTAAATGATAGAGCAGTTTTTCTTTTTCATGTAAGTTGTAATCATATAATAATGTACTCTTTCATGTACAGCAAATTTCTCCCAATATTCAGTTTTTGATTCATCAACAATTTTCTGCATTGTTGGAGGACTTAGGAGCTCATTTCTCTTTTTTGCTTTTTAAAACATTTTACAAGAGAAAATGCATTCTGAAATTGATGATGATACCAAGTACTCCTACAAATCAATCGCATAAAGACCAATGACTCAAATGACTGTTATCAAGATACAGCTACTACAAAATGCTTTAATGTTTTCTTTGAACATGCTTTTATTCTTTTTGTTCATATGCCTACAATAGAATTGCCAGACAATTCTAAAGAGCACGCCACTTATTTTAACCAACATTACACCAAGATTCTACTTACTCCACATCCCCAACATTTGGTATTTTTCTTATAAAAATTTTAGCCATTTAAATGGGTATGAAGTGGTGGCTTTAACTTTTATTGACCTGATACTTAATGATGTTCCATTTACTTACTGATAAATTGTGTATCTTCACCTGGGAAAACCCCCAATTCATTTTCAATTTCATGAGTTACCTTTTTGTTAACAGTTTATTAGATTTTTGAGGGGAGGGGCATTTTCTGGATTCAAGATCTTTATCAAACATATACGGCTCATGAATAGCTTTTCCAGAATGTAGCTTGTTCCTTCATTTTCTTAATGGTATCTTCAGATGAGCATAACTTACAAAATCTAATAATACAAGATCTGATCAATATGAGTGACTTCGCTAGTCTTAGTTTCTAGCCACAGAGCATATTAGTCTAATTGCATTTTTTTATAACAACCATGTGGGAAGAAAGAAGAGTCAGGAATAGACAGCTTTAAAGTCTTAGACAAAATAAATTTTGCTGTCATTACCTGAACATGTGTCATCCTTCATTGAATGTTCTGGCACCTTGATCCTCTGTCTAACTTGTCTAGCTTTATAATGCCTCTCACACTGCTGGAGGCCTAATGCTAGTAGGCATTTTATTGCTATATATTTTCAAATCCATGGGCAAGAATGCCTATCACATAACAGCAACACAAAAGCATCAGAATGCACAATGCCAATAACTCAGAACAGCTCCTGTGACTTTCTCCAAAAGACTGATAAGTGGGTGAAGAGAGAAATATGAAGTTGGCACAGCTTTCACAGAAAAGAGCTAAGTCAAAACACATTATGAAATCCCTCAGTGCTTCAAAAAAACAAAGCTAGATTAAGCACCCAGTACATGAACAAATGAAATAGCCTTACAGTTCTCTGAGAACACAAAAAAAGAGCTGAAAAGAATCCCCAGTGTGAAATCAGGTTCCTTACTGTTTCCTGCAAGCCTGGGTCGCTGCATTCCAGGTCTCTTTCTGCCCTGTGACCAGTGTGTGACAGTAGCCTGAGTGATGGTGCCATCCAGCAGGGCAGGACTTGTCTTCCATCACCTGCAAAACAGTTGCTGTGTTCACCTTCTAACAGTTTATTCCCAGGATAATGAGCTCAGGAACATGGTCATCTCAATTCTCCATTTTGAGAAATGCAATGGCTTCCTACAGACCAGAATGCTGAAGTCAGAGTTTTCCAACACTATAGTAATCTAATCATGAAACAAAGTAAGTAGACATCCTCTTCAATTGTATTGACTTAACTAATACTTTGTCATTAATACTCTGTCATACTAACTCATTGTCAGGGGATGTGGTGTATCATTTAAGCTGTCACTTGGGATGCCAATATCCAGGTCAGAGTGTCTGCATTCAAGGCCTGACTCCACTTCTAATTCCAGGTTTTTTGCTAATGTTCACCCTGAAAGGCAGCTGTGATGGCTCAAACATTCAGGTACTCGCCTCCATGTGGGAGATCCAAATTGAGTTCCTGGCTCCTGGCTTTAGCCCAGCCTAGTACTAACTGCTGTGGGCATTCAGAAATGAATGAATCAGCAGATGGGAGATTGCTTGCTTGCTTGCTTGCTTGTTTTCTGCTTCTCTAAATAAATAAACTTAAAAAAATAACATTGGGGCATTTTTCACTTGCAGCTTTCCAGGTATAACAAGGGCAGGTAGAGATACATGATTGACTGTCATATAGCAGATCATTCTGTCTTTATTAGCTTATCACAGGAATGTTGGGTATAGTGGCCTGTGTTCTACCTTGGTCTGGGGGTTCCAGGCTTTCCAGGCAATCCCATTGCACTGGTAGAGTTTTTGGATGCTTTCTTCAAAATGGAAGAGTCCCTTTAAATCCAGAGTGCAGTTCTTTGGAAACGAAGGCAACAGCTCCTGTGGGAAAATAGAGGCAATTTGGCACTGACTTAGCCTAAGTGGATAACACACTTGTCTCCTCTGGGTCTTCATTTGTTGGGTAGCATTTGTGTTGGGTAAACTATCCTCAAACTTAGAGGCTATTTTGTGAATTAAGTTGTGTTTACGGCCCAGCACACAGCTTGTTATAAGGTGAATAGGAAAGAAAAGACTTCCCTACCTGTCTGGGGAAGTGTGAATCCGTTGTGGATTCGATCTTATCTGCCTGAGGCAGTTCTGTCACTTTGATTGTCCTTTGTGGCTGATTAATGTTGGATTCTTTGGTCTTCCCTTGGTGAGCTGGGGAACTGTCATCCTCCAGTTTCAAGGAAACCATCCCATGATACTTGAAGAAATCAACAAATAACAACAGTAAAGAAAAAAACTAACACCGAGATAACAAATAAAACTTTGTTGTAAAAATGAGCAACTCAAAAATTGTATCAAAACAAGATGATGAAAGGTTTCTGTTTTTCCTGACCACTCAATTCTGTAACACAGATTTTAAAGCAAAAGAGAAATATATAGGATATAATGCTTCCACTATTTCATATATGTAAATTCAAGAAATTTGGTACTTAGGACTATGCTTACTTGATAGATGATGTCTGTTCCATTTCTATAAACAGAAGATGGACGAACCTAAAACCAACAGAAGGCAAGAAATGAGGAACACTGGATTGAACAATAATGAGCAGTGGAGTAAAATCTTCTAATACAATCTTGTTAAAATGGCTGAAAATTTTTAAAGCATGATTCTTGGAATTTCAAGTTACCAGGCATGATCACAAACAAAATCAGTGTTGTGTTGATTCATACAGTCATAATACCAGTTTAGGGAACAAAACATTTTTAGTATAGTTATGGTGCACAGAGTCCAAGAAAACACACATACACAACACGCATGCACACACTCATGGAGAATGTGGCTGTTTAAAATGCTATTCTAATGAAGTCAAAACCATGGCTTCAAGCTCCAAGTGGGTCACGTGACTCTCACTGGTCTAGGATAACTAGTTATTCCTCACATGTTTTAATCACAAAATAAACCAAATCAGAAATACCATGGGGCCTAGCTGATGGCTCAGTAGCTAAAATCCTTGCATGCAAGTGCCAGAATCCCATAGGGACACCTGTTCAAGTCCCAGCTACTCCACTTGCCATCCAGCTCCCTGCTTGTGGCCTGGGAATGTATTAAAGGATAGGATGGCCCAAAGACTTGAGACCCTGAGCCCACACAGGAGACCTCAAAAGCTCCTGGCTCTTGGCTTCGACTTGGTTCAGCTCCCACCATTGTGACCACTACAGATAGGGCTAGTGCCATGCTGTAGTAGGTTGAGCCTCTGCTTACAGCACTGGCAACCCATATGGATGCCAGTTCAAGTCCAGGCTGCTTCACTTCTCGTCCAGCTCCCTGCTTATTGTCTGGAAAAGCAGCAGAGGATGGCCCAAGTGTTCGTGTCCCTACAATCATGTGGGAGACCCAGAAGATAATCCTGGCTCTTGGCTTTGGATTAGATCAGCTCTGACTATTGTGGTCATTTGGGAAGGGAACAGGCGGATGGAATATTTCTCTCCCCTCTTCTCTGTACCTCTTTCAAATAAAAATAATATAATTTTTTTTAAAAGAAAGTATGGTCAAGTCAGCAAGTGTCTACCACCTCAATCAGGATAGTTAGCAAGTGGCTCAGCATTAGGCACGCCATGACTTGGAACTGCACGGCTAAAACAGTGTTTCAGATTAGTTTTTGACATCTGTTGTTTCTTTTCTTGGGTATCCCACTCCCCCACTCCCAGCAGGATCCCATGCTTACTGCTTTTCCATTCTTCTGGGCCCTCAGCCTCCTTGGAGGAAGATGAGTGGCATCAAAGCCTCGCAGGCTGCCTCCCTTGGTGATGGCTTGCTGCTTGGGAGATGGAAGGCGTCCTCTTTGCAGATGAAAGGGACTAGCAGTGGTGGGAGATGATGATCCTGGGGGCAGCGGGGACCAGAAGCGTTTCTCCCATGCCTTGTGCTTGCTTTGGTTGAAAGAATGTGAGGGATAGCACTGTCCTGGGGGTATGCAAGGTGTCAGGCCATCAGTTGACTTTACACAGACAAGTAACTACACTGACACAGCTCCTAAAGCAGCTTGTCATTACACCTAGATGAATGGTTTTCTCAGCAAATGTTGCACCGCCCCCCCCCCGCCCCGCTGCTTTTTTCCCATTTGCCAGAAACTCTTTTACTCTTCATTGGTGCCCATCCCCCAAAGCTGTGTCCTTCTGCCTACAGGTTGACTATCAAGCCATGACAGTGATTTCACAATCTGCAAATAAAAACTCATGTGGTATGTTTCATCGGGGCATCAGCCTCACTTCCTTCATGTTTTGTAACCCTCAATAACCAGCTTTTTTCTCTGACCAATAAACTGTACTTTAGGTGGTCCTCCTGTCCCTGGTCTCCTTGAGGCTTCAGCTGGGATTTTTTAAAGAGAGGTCATTGAGTCAAATAACAAATACAGAAATCTGCATTCAAGTGTTAACAGAACAAATACGTAGTGAATGCACATAGCAGTTATGCTTGGAAATTTGGCCAATCAAGATTTCTGAGAAGACAAGGAAAATCACCTAAGGTCAGAGCATCACTTGGGAATTTCACATTTCACATAGGAAGTGTGCATTTCATGTTATTTTTGTTAACTTAATGTGACCAGAACATTCTACTGGAAAAGAAATAAAATACAGTGTGGAAAGATGTCAGAGAGGTGCTGTGGAAATACAGATATTATACAGCAAAGAGGACAATGCCCCCATCTTTTTTTATGAGGTGACAAGGAAGGGATGATAGATTCCAGCTAAGAAAATAATCCTGGGTCATTCAGCATGACAGTGTGAAAAATGAGAGTATAGGAGTGAGTCTTAACACAGGACACTTGTCAAATGCTAACCAGATTGGGAGTGACATGGGACTTGGAAGTAGGGAAAAAAACAGAACCAAGGACTTTGGTTCATTTTCATTTTGTTTAGTTCACAGGTTGTTCTTCAGCATATCTCATCCAGGATCTGTTTGGCTCTGCAACCCGAAGTCATTCATTAACATTCTCCAGATGCTCCCAATCCCCAAGCTAGCTGCATCTTTCATATCTGTTTTCCCCAAATTCCTTCCTTTCTTAGAATTTTCTTAGTTACACTGCAGTAGGGGATCTGACTTTAGGCACTGAGAGCTTTCTTTAACAGAGGAAGATAATTACAGGCCTGCAGACTCTGGGGGAGTTGAGGGGAATAATTGTCTGTAGATTCTCACCAACATTGTCTCCCCCTCGGTGAGAACTGCAAATGGGTAGGCAGCAAACAACCCTACTGACCTGTTGCTTTTCTCAAGCGCTAGTTCTTAGCAGGAAAACCACATGAGGCAGAAAACAGAATAAAGGACCTACATCATGACTGAGGTGGCTTTTTTGACAAGAAATTAAGCATTTTGATTAGAAGGTGTTATCAAGCATGTTGGCTGTTGAAAGCAAGTAGCTACAGCGCCAGGACCGCTCCTGATTTCAAGACGAGGATCAAAAGAATACCTCCTTTTGAGTCCAAAATTTTCACTGCAGCTTTTGTCTTTGTGCCAAGAACTGCATTCACGGGGGAGTTCAGAATTACTTCAAAGATCTCATCATCTTCCTCTAATCCGTCATAGGTAATTGCTATATTCCACATCTTAGTTGACATTCCTACAAGAAATAAACATTTTAATTACTCTTTAATTGCTATTTCAATCACCTAGGTGTCAGAGAAATATATTAATTAACATGTCGACAGCTAGACTGCGGTAGCCTGAGTGAGCTATTGTACTGCCACCAACTCACAGAAGTCCTGCTGTTCTTCCCAATAATAAGGAAAGGCCACATTTGTTCCTGGACAATGATGATTCCCTTTAAATGCAAACACTGTAACAAAAAAGTAAGTGGCATTATATATGCAAGGGGTAAAAAAATGGTGAGTAGATGAGATCAAAGAGTTCAATATTTTTTTTCCTACCCATCCGTTCTCTGAAGAATAAACAAGTACCACAATCTTAAAATCGTAGTGGTTTCAAAAAAAATCTTAAGATGTTGATGCAGTCAGGGATGATGATTGGATGGCACTTCATGCTATTCACGGAATCCTTGGAATGATTGATTTCTAGAGATAGCTGCTTTACGCGCTCAGATCCTTGTAGCCCACAAACACTCCTTCTGATAATGCAATAGGCAGAAGTCTATATCCTCCCAGGGAGAGTTTATGAACTGGGGCGGAGGGGTTTGGAGGAGGTTAGTGGTGGTCTAGATAGATGGTGACAATTTTCCCCCTTCTTTCTGTCTGCCTCGAGTCACAGAGTAACAATCAAGCTAGGTTCACAGTGGCTTTGTGAACTTAATGCAAAACCGTTTTAATGTTACAGACACTTCTCAGCCATCCTGCTGCCACCAAAGCCTGAGGCAAAGCAACCTCACCCCACAACACAGACATACATGAAACACTGAAGCTGTCTAATCCTGACCAACGCCAGTTGTCAATGAGAGAATGTCTCTCTGAGTTGATTCAGAAGAAAAAGTAGTAGTAGGAAAAAAGAAAGCACTGTTTAGTGGAAAATGAAAGTTCAAGTTGAAGGAGGGAAAAGATAGTTAACTTATGCTTTAACCTTATAGGGCTAAGCTTCCAAACTGTATGCTGACATTTACTTTTGGCTTATGTCAATGGTTCTACTTCCATAAATCTCCTATAGAAAGCTCTCTCACATTTTTCTCGCCTTTAAAAAAAGACCGCTCGGCTTTTTACACATTCCCTTGTGCAGATTTAGGCCTCTCCGTTGTGCCTATCCTTCCTAAAGATAGGTCCCGTATAGTTTGTAAGATCTAATCAAAGTCTTATCAATTCCCAGCAGTTATAATTCAAAGTAAAGATGAACCTGCTCACTTCTGTTACTTTTGGTTGCACTTAGATGCAAGAATTAGCTGTATTTGAAATGGCTTTGATTTTTCAAAAGTAGGCTGAGAACACACTTATTAAGCATTCAATATCAATTGGGTTCCTTGATCAATCATTTTGCAGTCTTTGCAAAAACAGACATTGAAACTTCTACTGTAAAATCATCTTTAATTCTCATCTCATGGATGGATGAATCAACTCATGAAAATATATATTTTGTAACAATTATGTGCTAAGCTTCGCAATAGGTACTATGGAAAATATCAGAAATGAATACAAGCCAAACCCTGACCTGAAGAGTTTAAAGCTTGTTAAAGGAGAAAAGACAAGCACAGAGCTGCCTCTAAGTCTCTTTGGGGGATGGGCTCCAGGACAACTCAGGATGCCAAAGACTGCAGTAGATGTTTAAATACCACATGTGAAATGAAGTATTTTCATATAAACCATGCTGTCCTCCCATACACTTTAAGTCATCCTCAGGTTACTTACAATAACCAATAGAATGTCCACGTTTTGAAAAATAATTGTTACCTTATACCGATTAAGGAATAATGACAGGTATGAGTTCAATATCGACATGATTTTGTTTCCCAGCATTTTCGATCCCTGTTAAATTGAATCAGTGGACGTGGAACCATGGCTAGGGTTAAATAACTTTTCAAAGCCATGTATGATGAGCTGCCAAGAGGTATAGGCTGGGGAGCTGTGATAAATGTATGTAGGCTCCAGAACTGGAAAGATTTGGACAAAGGAAATGAGAAAACAACATAAGCCAAGGCAGGACAGTAGCAAGGCAGAGGCCCTCAGCGTGGGAGGGAAAGAGGACACATCAGGGACAGCAGGCCATGGGCTGAATAGGTAGTTGCCATCCAAACTGCAAACAACCCAGTATACCAGCAGCCAGATTCAGACTTTAAACTGTGGATAAATGAGATGATTCTAGAACAGAGAAAGGGTACTTTAAAAGTGCATGTTACAGCAAAATGTGAGTGTTGACTAAGAACAGGCAGAAGGTGTGGAAGTTGTGAGACCACACAGGTAGCTGCTGCATGTGAATGTGACAGTAACCAATGGCAGAAAGCATATAAATAATGAATCTTTTAATATTTGGGAAATATCTCGAACTTTAGACTAAAATGTTGTGCATTATTTAAACAAACATTAAATACCAAACCAATAGCTCTCTTTAAAGGAAATTATAATACCCCTTCCACTACAAAAAAAAAAAAAAAGAAAATACTTAACTTTTGTGTTGGGCCTTATAAAGTAGAACTAGATGCCTAACAAAAAAAACCTCACTTTAGTGGTTTCTTACTTGTTTGTCTGCATTTCAACTGAGTTTCTATGCCCACCAGGTGAGTACATAGGACCAACTTTCCTTTAGCTTAATGAAATTGGAAAACTTCATTGTTTTTGTCTTTTCCCTTCCTCTTGCACTTGCAAGGTGTAAAGCATTTGTTAAATCCCTGAGATACAGGGGCATTTTTGGAAGGCTTGAACTGGCTCCCTGTTTCCACAAAACAAAAGGTGCTAAAAAGGAGAGAGAAAGGTGTCCCTTTATATCTAGCACAACCCACTTGGCAGAATCAGTGGCTTCCCCGGTGTTTTCCTGTAAAGTAGATTTCTCTACTGAAAGACATTTTCTCAATATTTTTTAGAAAATGCCACAGACAAGTTCCTCTGGAAAACATGATTGTTATCAATGCTGAAGTTTCAATGAAGAGCACAGCAAACCTTTCAAGAACACATATGACAAAGAAAAACAAGCATTTTTTTCCGAAGAGCATTTACACATCAATTCGAGATTGCATTCGCAGAATGCAGCCATGCTAGGGCTCAGTCACTGCCCGCTCCCTCCTAAATGTTCTCCAAAATTCATATCTCTTGCTATATTTAATTGCTCACAATATCCCCTCACCTGATCATAGAAGCTCTTGTTTAAGTTAAAGACATGGGCAGATTGTTCTGGGCAGGAGGGGCAGGGGCTAAAGGTGGTGCATGGCGTGGGGTGGGGTGGGGTGAGGTGGGGTGCGGTTCACCAAATCCAAAAGAGGCTAGGATTGACAAAATGCAGGTAAACCTGGACCTGGGGAAATGAAAAATTCACTAAAAGCAAAGCTACAGTTTAGGAAGTTATAAAATAATGAACATCCAAGTGCTTTTCGTTTTTTTTTTTAACTCACAAGACATGTTTGTGTTCTTTTTTAAAACGTCTATATACTCTCTAGGGTCAGAAGATGATTTAAAATCCCCAGAAGGCATTAGGATTTAACTCAGACCAGCATGTGAACTCCTGTAACAGGTGAGTACCTCTCACACCTAGTGAATCTCCAACAGGTAAATCTCAACTCCTCTCAGGTGATACATTCTAGTTCCTTAACAATCCAAACAGAAATCCTGGTGGGCTGCTCAAAACCTGCTGGAAGCCAGTTACTCCCGATTCACAGGTGGATTTCAAACAACAACCATGACCTACCACAGAGACTCTTGGACTCTCCAAAAAGGTGGAACAGGAGTGGACATCTAGCCTGGCAAATTAAGGCAGCCACGTCCCATAGTGGAGTCCCCTGGGTTCCAGTCCCAGCTCCACTCTGGATTCCAGGTTCCTGTTAGTGAACACATGTGCAGTAGCAGGTGACACCTCAAGTGACCGACTCACTGCCCCTCACATGGCAGACCCAGATTGAATTCTAAACTGCTTATTTCAACCGAACCCAACTTTAGCTTTTGTGGGAATTTAGAGTAAAACAGTGGATGAGAACTCTATCTTTAAAAAAATATAGTGGCAAGATTAGAACTACTTTACTGCAATGTTCAAACAACACCACACAATCCAAACACCTCCCTTGGCTAACATAAAAGGATTGACATGAAAAGCATAATGGGAATACTTCTTCCTGTAAATTGTAGTTGCCTGGGGAATCAACTTATCCCTGAGAGAGGGTTTGCACTTGCTCTTGACCTTCTGGCCTCCAAAGCTGAACAACAATAAATGTGTGTTTTTCAAGCTTCTCCTTCTGTGGTATTGCAGTGGTCAAACACCATGTGGTCAAGCTGCAGCAAGCCATTACCTTTTTATGTTACTGTCATGATGGTCAGTGTTGCTGTGGTGATTAGAGTCAGGTCATTTTCTCTTGCCCCCACCTGAAACTCTGGATCAGTAGTGGAAGAGAATTGGTTGTTTTTAGAGCCCAGGCCATATCCTCTGCAGGAAAACACACAGGGCCACAAGTCCTAGCTACTTCTCTGAGCCTCTTCCACTTGACTTTGGATAGGCGATCAGATGCACCTATCTCAGACCATAGGGAAAGAGAGAGAAACACACAGAGAGGTGAGGTAGAACTACTTGTACTATCCACACAAACCTGGGAAGAGAAGAAACTATCGGCTCAGCTATACACATGGTTCCCGAGAAATGTATCCATACATCTGTGCTACACATTCAGCCTGGAATTTCTTTCCTCCTCTTTTGCCTAAATATTGCCACCTCTTAGAAAATCTTCTGGAACTTCCCTTAGCTAGAACAATGGCTCCCCATTTGGCTCCTGATGTATTATTAATGAGTGTTTTCATGTTGGTATGGCCCATTTGACACAAGGATGAAACATCCTTTGGAGCAGTCATCATATGTTTGCATTCACTCTTGCATCTAGCCAAATATTCCCATAAATTAAAATTTCCTTGATTTCTATTTATGTGAAAAACTGTAGTGTGTGTATGTGTGTGACAGAGAGAGAGAGAGAGAGAGAGAGAGAGAGAGAGAAAGAGAGAGAGAGAGAGAGACACTCTGATTGTGTCTAACCACTGGTTTTCTTCCCAAATGTCCTCAATAGCTAGGTCTGGTCAAGTGCAAAACTGGGAGCCAAGAACTCAGTCCAGTTCTCCCACACGGATGATGGCAAACCAACTGTTTGAGCCATCACTTACTCCTGCCCACGGTTGTGTATGTGCAAGAAGCCGGAATTATGAGCAGAGCTGCAAACAAACTCAGACACTCTGGTAAAGCAAACAGGTATTCCAGGAGGAATCTTAACTGCCATAACAAACAGATATCACGACAAATGTAAAAACAGTAAACATTATTTAGGTTAAGACTAATTTCCCTGTGTCCATTGATGTGCAACAGCTGATTAAGCCACTGTCTGTAATGCTGCCATCCCATCTGATCACTATTTTGAGACTCAGCTGTTCCACTTTCCATCCAGCTGCTAGGGCACCTGAGGAAGAGGCAGGAAATGGTCCAAATGTGTGAGCCTCCCTGGGAGATCTGGACAAAGCTCCTGGTTTCTGGCTCTGGCACTGTCCAACCCTAGCCAGTGCTGCCATTTCGGGAGTGAACCAGTGGATGGAACATCTATCTCTCTCTGTAATGCTAACTTTCAGATAGGTAATTTTTAAGAAATAATTTCTACTGCAATTTCCCCGGGTAATCTATTCCCACTGGCATTTTTTTTTAGAAATATCCCTCAAGGACCCTTGCAAAGGAAACACTGTGAGAACTTCCATCCAACTCCAAGGCAATTACAGGACTAGATTTGTGCCAGTCCTGTAAGTAATTTTTGAAAAAGTTTTAATTGTTCTGGATTGCTTTGGATGCTTGCTTTGATATTTTATATTTGTTATTTGCTATGATTTTTCTTCTCATTGTAAATGAATCTCACTGTAATAAAATAAAAGTGAGGATAAATTCAACTGTTTTGGAGTGGGGCAGCATGAGCTCCTGAGGAGTCCCTGATGGCTGAAATTGTAGAGCACTCCGTCTTCTCCAGACTTGGTTACAAACACGCAAGGCAAGCTGTAGACACACAAGGTACCTGGGTCAAACTGGATCAGTTTAGACGGAGTCACGGTGAAATCTTTCCCAACTGCTGCTGACACCTGGTTGACCTTAAAGGGAAACAAATGTCTTTTTATTAAACTAAAGATAAATGTTCTGTAATAAAGAAACATCTATTCTGCAGCATACTAGACTAAACTCATGCACTTAAATCTGTTTTTAATATTATGTAGGTTTTTTTTTTTATTGGAATAAGCCATCTTAGAGTTCAGCTACGTGGCTGTCTCTTAAAGCTTACTGTCTGCCAGACTGACACCAAAGGAAAGGAAAGCTTTTTGCTTCTTTTACTGCCTCTTCTTTATACATGCTTCAGTTATTGGAGAAAGTTGCACTGGCTTTAAACAGTATTTTTCCCTTTGCTACAAAAGCACCCCTTGATTTTACTGCCATCTCTTTACCCCAGTATGGGTTTAAAGCTGTGCATCAAAGGAAAGGGAGTGACAGAGGTAAACAGGGAAAGAGGGAGGGAGCCCTCTTGACCCTTGGGGGTTGATCTGTCAGCCAGCACTGAAGGGTCCTGCAGGCTTTGGGGCACGGAAAGCCTTCAGACCAGATGAACTCAAACGAGTCTGGTCCATTTTCCTGTCTGGAAGAAACCATCACTCTTCCCCAACATGAATGAGAGCATTGTGGGATTGACAGCCCTGGTGGACAGCCACACAAAGGCAATCTACAAACAGATTCCCTGGCTCTTGGGGGCCATCAAGGAAGCTAAAAACCACATCACCCCAGTGTACAAAGGCTGTTGACTCCTCCTTGGCTCTGAACGCTGTACTGAAAACCAAAGGTGTGATTTGGGGACTCTGAAATTACAGCTTTAAATTCCCACTCTGAAGTGCCTAATGATGTGTTAAGCAGAGCCCCTGGTTGGTTTGAAAAGGAGGCAATCTAATGAGATAACCTTCTACAGCCATCCCAGGAATTGCTACATGAATGTCTCAGCTGGCCAGGGAAGTTGATTAAACACTTCTCAAAAAGGAAGAAACAACTTTAAAATTGGTCTTCCAGTAGCACTCAGACCCATCTCCACTACAAATCGAAGGCAGTGGAAGCATTTTGCTGAAGAAGGGTACTACCTCCCAGGCTTCCATTTGCTCTTTGTCTTCAATGCCAAGGCTCCCCCCTGAGCCACCTTGCATTGTGAAAAGGCAGCCCATTGTACACCTGTAGCCACCATATGCTGGGAGCTATATTTCCCTGCATGGGTCTTGCCTGTGCAATTACCTAGTATTTACCTCCACTGAGTTTACAGAATCCTATGTGGGAAAAAGAATGGTCTGGAGCAATGTATTCAGAGTAATAATCAGGAGAAGGTTTATGATTCAAACTGGGACACAAGGCTTTCTCTTTCCCTGTCAAGTGGCCAGTGAGCTGGTAGGTGGTATTCTAGCTCTAGTAATCCTGAAAGACTCAGGGACTATATTGGAAGAAGGCCTGCACACTCAGCATACACCCTCACAATGGGCATTCAGCTTAAGGAGACACAAGGTGCCATGTGCATTGTGTCTATTCTTCCTGGCTGGAAAGGTATATGGCAGTGGGGACCAAAACTGCAGACTACAGCATATGCTGCCTTCTAGGGAGGGCCAGAGGATTATTAGCAAATCACCCATAAGCAGTCTTCTGGAAAATCACACACAGTGTATCCAGCTTGCTGCTACTTTAATAACAATAGAATCTGGAGGCAGTGTACTGAGGGGAGAAAAGCCTCCATCCCCTGGAAAGATGTAGAATCAATACAGATACGGCTAAACTTGGGCACATGAGGTGTTGAGGGTGATTTGAATTCACTGCCATAATTGAGATTGGCAGAGATGCCATTTTTTTCCCAGAGGTTTACTCTGTGCCTCCTCCCCACTCCCTTTTTTAGATCAGACCAAGGAACAGAGTCAGGCTCATTCTCGTCCATTGATAACCAACTGCACAAGCTTCTCATGCTGTCCAGCTCTTGTATCCTAGCTTATACTCTTTGTCCAGGACATTGAAAAGGTACAGCACCTGACAAATCTAAAGTATCACCTGAACTTTGTATTCCTGGCAACCTAGATGAATATAAGCTCTGGTAACTTTACATGATGTGGATGACTCTGAACATAGGGTGAAGTCTTCTAATGGACTTCCCACGCTGAGCCCATGCAAAATGACTTGGGGTGCATACCAACAGAATGCCATCTAGGGACTGAAAACACTTGTCCTCCTGCAGCATGTCTTGCATACAATTTCTTGGGATCAAGCTGATGAAGTTGGATAGATTGTTCCTGTGAAATTAAGCTACACAACTGAAAGAGTATAAAACAAATGCCCAAATTTCAAAACTAAAATCAGCTTTAAAAATCCTATCTGTGGCCTGGCATGATGGCTCAGTGACTAAATTCTTGCCTTGCAAGTGCCAGGGTCCCATAAGGCCACTCACTGGCTCTTGTCTCAGCAGCTCCACGTTCCCTTCCAGCTCTTTGTTTGTGGCCTGGGAAAGCCGCAGCGGATGACACAAAGCCTTGGGACCCTGCACCTGCATGAGAAACCTGGAAGAAAAGCTTCTGGCTCCTCAACTCCAGCTATTGTGGCTCTCTGGGGAGTGAATCAGCAGATGGAAGATCTTTCTCTCTTCTCTCCACAAATCCAATCAGTCTTTCTAATAAAAATAAATATACATGTAAAAGAATTCCTATCTGGAAGTTAATGAGGCCAAATGAATGCCGAGGGAGATTAGGGACATTTTGTGCTTAGGACCCTCAGCTTCTAGTGATAACCTTACACTTGGAGATGTCCGTTTGGCACACTGAATATTTCTAAGAAAATAAAGGCACCAATGAACAATGAAAGTTTGAGCTTAGCAATGTGCAGTTTAGAGCTATTACCTTTACACTCACAAAGGCTGAGTCGATGGAATATCCTCTTCTGGTAATTTCCAAGGGCAACACACCCACATTCTCACAGACCTCGTATTCAGTCTGTGACCATTCAATATGAGACCACTTCAACTCCAATCTGTGAATAAAGGAAAAAAGAAAGGGAAACCCTAAGAAATGCATCGAGAGGCTCCGTGGGGCCAGGTGGGAGACGAAGCCCCAGGTGCACACCCTGGTAGCGAGTGTTGCTGATCAAGCTGCACTCGATAAAACTTCTTTACTCTTGTTTGATATCTTTCAGCTCACAAGGAGAATCTCTTAACATTAGCCTATTTGAGTCTTACAACAATGCTGTGAGGTAGACAGCCCATGTATTAGAAATTCATTTTACAAATGAATACACCAAGATTGTTGAAAGGTTCACAGTTATTAATGGGCTGACTCTAATATCTGATAGAAATTGTCTTTCATATACCTCATTTAGAGAAAAAATATTTTTGTTTTCAGTAAAGGAAACCTAACTTTGGGGGAGGTAAGCCACTAGTTTGAAGGCAAAAGGCTATGGTAAAGTTAGCAGGCAGCAGATAGGAGATTCAAGTTGCCCAACTGCCTCTGCCATAGCTCTCCTGGGTAGAATTCCTTCGTGACTGTTTGAGCTCCAGTGGAGGAACTCGCTTTTCCTTTCATCCTGAGAGGTTCCCATTTTCAGGGGAGAGGTCTGGAAGTGTCTCACCTAAGCACTTCTCTTGCATCATGTTCTGTTTTCTGACGCTGGGGCCTGACAAGATAGTGCCAGGTAAGACACAGTTCTACATGACTGTGGAAAACACCTCCAGGGCTTTGGTTTTCTTCCTCTCCTTTTATCCCAGAGTCCTGAAACTTGCCATTGCTACCTTTCTGTATATCTTTCTGTATTTCCAAAACTTCTAATCAGATTGAGACTTTTTCCTCTCAGCTTTTAAATACACTTCTTAAACATGCATTAAAAAATCTCTGAGTTTGTGAGTGTGTGTAACTTGAATTTGCAAATACTACAGGCTCTCTGAGTCTTCTTTCAAACCATTCAAACTGAGAGCAAGTGTGTTCCCAGCTGCTTGATGACCTGGCTCTGGGTCACAGTGCACACACATACACCCTGCAGAGGAAGTCCATGAGCAACATGACCTCAATTGCTCTGGATGAACCTCGAGGCTTCACTGCATGGGGCAGAGAGAGGGGAGACATATGAAAGTACCGGAGGGTCACATCTCCATATAAATAAATATATTTATTCAGTCTCTAGATTTAAAGTTTGTTGTTACTGCTTGTCATTGTTACTTGCTTGTTCGACTTTACAATGTCTTGGGCTTTAAACCCAACTCTTTAAAGAACATGGGGGCTTTTGAATCTTTGATGCATCTGAATGCAAATCTTGCATGAAGCAAAATCAAAAAATACAGAAATAAAGACTTAAGGTAGTCTTAAAGAATTCATACAAGATAGCCAGCAAGAATATCATAAAATCCCACATAAAGTATATATTGTAAAAATTTCCCAATGGGAAATGAGAAAAGAAAAAGAAATCAGTGAGATGAACTAGGGGAAAGACAGAAAGATGCGAAGGCAAGGAAAGAGAAGGAAAGTGAAACAGATCAACTTGGGTGGATTTAAATTAGGTTTTAGGCTCAAGTGAATACCTACGTGCAGTTCTAAGCATCCATCTACCACTGGTGACATGCAAGCATCCATCATTGTCACTTGCGAGATCCTTGTGACCTCAACGGCTAAAACTAAAAGCAATTTGATTGCTCACCTATATCCATAAGGGGCCAATTCTGAGCACTATCCAACCTCAAAGCAGAAAGGCCTTATGATTGGGGAAATCCCCTCACACAGTATTCACAGGTTAAGATTGTCCAAATGTAACATTTTATTGTGCTTTGATACGTCTGCTCACTGCAAGTAATGAAGATCAGCTAAATGCACATGAAATGTAGGCTGGTTATTTATTTTCCAGGAAAAAATATTTAAAGTCCCTGAATACCTTCAGGATATGGGCAACATATGTTTAAGTGTATTTTTTTTTGCAGGACTGTATTTAGGAAATCTTGTCTATGTGGACACTGTGATTATTGAAACTCTACATAAACACACATGAGAAAAATAAAAGTTATAGACAATCACATGTGAATTTTCTTTGCAAGAAGCCATGCTTAGCATGCTTAGCTTGATGTTAATATCAAAACACAGGAGCCAATGGGAGAAATCTGGAAAGTTCTGGATGTGTAAGGTGTTATGCAGATAAGAGTTGCTTCATGTCTTTACATTCCAATGATCCCTATTCTCCTATCACTAATGAATAAAGTTCATTCTGTGCTCTAAAATAAAGTTTACAGACACATTGCATGTGAAATCCATATGGCAATCATTTGTGCTCATTTCAAAAGAGGTGGAAACTCCTTAGGCCACGTCAGAGGCCCTCATTTTCAGCATTGTGGACATTTTGGAGCCAGTGAACCTTTGGGGGTTCGTCTGCCTCATGTGTAAGAAGCTTCCTGGCACCAGTCCTGATCTATGCCCATTAGACATAGCAGCATCTCTGCCCTCCGGTCTGAACAACCCAGACACTACCAAATGTCCCTTGGGAGGAAGGTCACCCTGCCCCAATTTAGGACCATGTCTGTAGGTGGTTTGGCAGGTGTTTTATTGCCATAGGAAAGCTGATTGTACATCTTAGTCTTCAACAACCACTACTGTAAATGGAAGACAAAAGCACGGACTAGTGCAAATGCTACTGGATAAGCAATCTTGAAGTTTGTGGTTCCTCTGCAACTCACCAGTTCAAAGCCATCGGGCTAAAGGAAAGCTGTTGAAACACCCAACTTTAAGTGTCTCCTCCCCAAATCCTGGCACTTGTGAGCCCCTTTGTGATGATCAAATTTTTCATTCTCCAAAGTGGGTATTATCTGTGAAAAGCTATCCGACGTACTTTGCAGAAGAAACACAACTCTTTGGTTCACTGGCAGATCCTGAGTCTCTGGCAGAATGTCTAGGACACGGTAAGTGATCAGTGAGTATTTGCTAATTGAACAAAGGAATTTTGTGTGGCACACCTTCCCCAAGGTAAGTTGGCCACTGGCAATGTTTTTCCTCCCAACTCAACTACTATCATCTCTCACAGACTTAAAAATGCTGGGCTAGATGATCCCCACATGTTCTCTCCAGTCTGGACTTACTCTGGATTCTTTGTTATTAGACTTTATTAAAGTAGAGAGAAAGGACAGCATTGATAAAAAAAACAGAATTCTATCATAAATCATAACTTAACACATATGTGTGCTATTTTCAAAGGCATATGCGTTGTTCTCAACATTTGAGAATGTCTAGAGATCTAACATCACAGCTGGGAAGGGGGTGGTACCAGCATTCTATGGACAGAATGTGGTCTGTAGACAGCTGACCTCCAATGCACAGAACACACTTCTGTGACAAATTGTCCGCCCCAAAATACCAGCAGTACCGCAGTTGAGAGACTGTTTTGGAGTTCCACATATGTGTGGCTGGTACTGTACTTGGGGGCTACTTGCTTCATTGATGTGAAGGCAAAATGAAATGAAAGCAACACTTGATGTCACAACACACCTTTGGGACTTGGGATGTTAACTTAGATGAATCAGAGCTGCGAAAAGGATACTTAAGCCTCCTTCTGCCTTGGTTTCCTCACTTTTCTTTTTTTTTTTTTTTTTTTTTAATTTTTTTTTTTAAAGATTTATTTTTATTATTTCTTTCATTGGAAAGGCGGATATACAGAGAGGAGAGACAGAGAGGAAGATCTTCCATCCGATGATTCACTCCCCAAGTGAGCGCAACGGGTCGATACTATGCCGATCCGAAGCCAGGAGCCTCTTCCGGGTCTCCCACGCGGGTGCAGGTTCCCAAAGCTTTGGGCCGTCCTCGACTGCTTTCCCAGGCCACAGGCAGGGAGCTGGAAGGGAAGCGGGGCTGCCGGGATTAGAACCGGCGCCCATATGGGATCCCGGGCGTGCAAGGTGAGGACCTTTAACCACTTGCGCCACTGCGCCGGGCCCGGTTTCCTCACTTTTCATCACATAATAATGACACATCTGTAGTTCAAAGAGGCTAAATTAACCTTCATAAATGCTCATTAAGTATTTTGAGCTTGTCAGTAAAAGTTTTATGGAAGCCAAAATTGTGATTAAATTATTAGTCTTGTAATTAGATTTTCATTTATAAATCAAGCAGCATATGACTTCAAGAATACTGAAATGTTAAAAATATATTTCCCAAGTATTCAAATGAAGACATCCATTCAAAGGTGTTGCTATTAGTCTTGATAACTGAACTCTATGAACACCTGTGTTTTTTCTTCTTTTTCTCTTGATAATGGGGGAAGATTGTTAAGCCAAGATGTAGCATAGTAGCATAGTGAGTACCCAAAGCAAGTGCTTTGGAGTCAAACACACCTTGCACTCACTTGTTATTGCATGATTACAGTCCAATAAGTCTCTCCAGGTTTCAATACTCATTATTTTTAGAATGAGAGCTATATTCACACAAAATAATTAAAATTAAAATCAGTCAATACGTATAAAGCACCTGTCCACAGTAAGTGCTTCGTAAGTGCCTTTTCCTTCCACTCCTCTGTGCTTTCCTAAGACTCAGGGAGGGGACAATCACTTTAACTCCGGACTGGCAGCTGATGCACAGGCCTCAGCTAGCCAGGAGTTTCAACCTCTTCCCCTACAAGGTGTTTCATAAAAGCTTCTGAAACATTGTAAAGCTTGTCTGATAGAAATTCCTTTTCTATTTATATTTCTCTGTCCCTGTGCTTTGAAGGCCCACAATGGATAATAGAACACCTAAGAGCAAAATTCAGGTCGCCAGAGTAAGAAAGAGTGTGCGGTTCCTGTAGCACCTGGAGAAGAACTTCAACGTGGGCCAACTTTTCTTTTGAAGTTCACTTTTTTTCCAGTGGGCCCAAAGAGAGGTCTACATGGAAAATACATTAGGAAAGCATGGTTGGTCAGAAAATGGCTGCATTCTGTGGTTCTCAAAGCAGTTTATGATTAAAGAAGTGGGCCCTGTGCAGTTTAGTTCGGGAGCTGAGCCGATCATCTGGAAGATTCAACTTGAACTCAAAAACAGAGCTGAGTCTGTGAGTGTGCATGCTGAGTTCTGAGACAGTCAAGCCAGCACTGGTAGAAGTCTGGGGTCAAGGTTCACTACCAGCTCTGCCTCTCATCCAGGGACTCTGAGGTGTTTCCATAAATGCCTTGAGCCCTGAGTTCCTTACTGCCTCCAGAGGGTTGTTTTGCAGATTAAACAATCCACGTGAAAGCAACTAGTACAGCGCCTGCAATTCAGGCACTTAGTTAAAGCTAAACAGGCCAGCCTGACACAATAGCCTAGTAGCTAATGTCTTTGCCTTGCACGTGCTGGGATTCCATATGGGAAGTCCTGCTTCCCACCCAGTTCCCTGTTTGTGACCTGGGAAAGCAGTCAAGGATACCTGAAAGCCTTGGGACTCTGCACCTGCATGGGAGACCCAGAAGAAGTTCAGGGCTCCTGGCTTTGGATCAGCGCAGCTCCAGCCATTTCAGCCACTTAGGGAGTGACTCAATGGACAGAAGAACTTCCTCTTTGTCTCTCCTCCTCTCTGTATATTTGCCTTTCTAATAAAAATAAATCTTAAATAGATAACTAAACAGGCAAATTTCATCGATTTGAGTGATATAATGTATATTTATTATAGTATCTCTCAAAAGTGTTCCATGAAGAACCTGAGCTATTCTGTAGCTGGGTGGGATGCAAGAGGTTTTACACTCACTGCCCACATTGTGTCTGAGAGACTCCCAATCCCATGTAAGCATCTTGAAAGCTCTGGCGTGAGATGCAGTTAAACAAGCATGGAAGAGGCCAGAGTTGTGCCACAGCATGTTAAGTCACTGCAATGTTACTATCCCATATCAGAGTGCCAGATCAAGTTGTGGCTACTCAACTTCTAATCCAGTTCCCAGCTAATGTGCCTGGGAATGCAGCAGAAGATGGCACAAGTATTTGGGAACCTGTCACCCATGTGCAACATCTGGATGAAATTCCAGGTTCTTGGGTTCAGTCTAGACCAGCTTCAGCCATTGTGATCATTTGGGGAGTTAACAGAGAGAACTCGTTCTCTCTCTCTCTCTCTCTCTCTCTCTCTCTGTTTCTCTCTCACTCACTCACTTTTCCTTTCAAATAAACCTTTCCCCTCAATATACCCCAAGAATGTTATCTTGTATTAATTTGATCAATTTCACCTAATGAAAAAACATTTCTAATGTTTTTAAGAATGGAACATTTGAAATCTGGCATGGTAACCTGGTGGCATATGCTTGCATGTGCCAGAATCCCATATGGGTACCCGTTAATATCCTGGCTGCTCCACTTCCTATCTAGCTCCCTGTTTTTGGCCTAGAAAAGCAATAGAGGATGGACCAAAGCCATGGGACCCTGCACCCACATGGGAGTCCTGGAAGAAGCGCCTGGCTCCTGATTCTTGGCTTTCAATTGGCTCAGCTCCAGACATTGTGATCACTAGGGGAGTGAACCAACAGACAGAAGATCTTTTCTCTCTCCCTTCTCTCTGTAAATCTGCATTTCCAATAAAAACAAATACTTTTTTTTTTACAGAAAGAAAAGTAAGTATTCCCTCTTCCTGGCTGCTTGGCTGGCCCATGCCTAGAGAAACACAGTAGGCAAGTCTGTCGTTCCTCCCAGCCCTCCTGGCCAGCCAGGCTAACACAGTGGTTAGGAAGGGGTGGTCACATGTGCTCTGGTGCAGTGAGGAAAGCCAGGGACTCTGAGCCACCCTTTCTGGACCCGAACCCCAGGAGCTCGTGTGTGCCGAAACTTGGAAGTAAAGCTACTTAGCAGGCCTATGCCTCAGTTTCCTCCTCTACCCAATCTGAAGTATTATTGAGCTAATTCCCACCTGGTTGTGATAATTAAATGAATAGCAACAAAACAGGATAAAAGGAATTACTGCATTGCAAATGCTCATGTTTCCTTTGGATTTGTAACTAGGTGTTGGCTGGCTGTCTTGGAAAACAATCCAGTATTCACGGCATGAGTTTCTCACCGGAAAAATGCACACACAGTTCTGCAAGACATCTAACTTACAAATAAGGTTGAGGGCAACTGTATCACCCAACAGTTGGGAAGATAAATGCTCATTTCTAACTTTTCCCAGCCTGTTCTAAAGAAAATAACCTAACTTCTGCTAGACACAAGGCAAAGTTATTTTAGTGCTAACCTCCCCTCGGTGGCTATGATACTATAGCATTTTGTTCCACTGATCCCATTAAGTCCCTGTCGAAGTAGAAATATGTGAAAACTGAGAATCCAATACATGTGGGAGCCTGTTTGATAGCCAGTTTTAATTACAGTAAATACATTCTGCTATGATTCTCATAGGACTGTCAGGAATATTTTTCAAAAATGTTCAGAAAACTGTGGAAGGTGTACATAAGTAAACCCCTCCAGCCATTGGTGTGTGGGGTCAGGAGGCCTGCTTGGTCACCTACGCTGTATTCACCTGTGCACAGCCAGAGGTCAGTCGTAGGTCAGCAGAAATCTGATCAACATTCTCATATTTTGAGTTGAAATATTAAGAAGTTTATTTAAAAACCCAAGTAGAGTGAATTTATTTGGAGCAGATTTTAAAAAACAAAGCATTTTCTTGAGAACTGGAAGATTTGTTTGATATTAGAAGTATTTGACACATTGATTGGAATGATGGTGGTCCTAACGGATCCCTGATCTTAGGCAAAGGCAGTTTACTATGTGGGATCATTGGTTTAGTTTTATAACCTCTAGATTCTATTTTAATGCCAGGGACCAGGCCTTTCTATGGGGGCAGGAACCTGGGAATGGTTTTTAGAAGACAAGGTATTTTCTGGTAAAAATGACAATAGAGACATCTGCTGGTAAGAGCTGGAATTACAATTCAGGATCAGAAAGAAAAGGTTTCTCTGCTTGCTTTTCTTTGCTGGCACCACATCTTGAAAGAACGGTAACAGGGTTGTACTTATTTGTGCTGGTTAGAATACTAGGATATAATAAATATTAAAAAGATGAACAAATGGGCAACTTTACTTTGAAATCCCTGGGAAAAGCATTTAAAAAGAGGGAAAGAAAAAAGTGCAACTCAAGAACATAGTGGTCATCCCAAGATTGCTAGCTGGAAGATTTCTCAAGTCAGCAGTCAAGAAAGCCTAGAAAGGGGCCCCAGTCCATGAAACCAGCATGGTCTGCCAGCCTTACTAGTTCTGAAGATTACAGAGCTGTAACTTTCTATGCCTGCATGTGTCACAAAGTCTGTTTCTCTCTTCACCTTTCCTGTGACAGGGTTTGTTAACCTGTAAGTTACAGGCCTCAAACACCTTGTTGTTGTTCTAGTATGGGAAAGAGAAATGTTCGGCTAATCTTCCCCACTGTCTCATTCATCCCAATCCCAGGCAACCCTGGCAGATCCCATGATGCGGAGTGACCTTGGGTTGCGTGGTTTACAGTCACGCACGCCAGCCCAGTCCTGGCTGCCAGCAAGGTGTCAGCGCAGCTTCTCCAGCGGCCAAAGCATGCAAGGTGTGATGAACTTTCTAACATCCCACACTCTGGGAAGCTATGGGCTTTCTACCCTTAAGCAGTAATAGCAAGTCTCCCTCTAAAATAAATTCTACAGTCTTAAGAAATGGTCTATCAATTTATCTTCTAGGTTCTTCTTAAAAAAAGAACATTTCATTTTCCTTAATGATATGCATTCTGCACAACCATACATACAGAACTACTGAATAAGCAAAACCCAAATTAAAAAAAAAAAACCTTACATTTGAGGAGTGGCAGAATTCCCACTGGGGTCCATGATTTGAAATTCCACAAGGTCTGAATTTACTTCCATCAAAGAAGGGCTTATGATGTAAAGAATGGTCTTACTGTTTAAGTCCCTTTGACTAAATCTTTCATGGATAAGTTCACCTGTAAAAGAAATGAGTGAATCACACAGATAATCAAACAAAATATTAAATAAGACCTGATAAAATAGTATAGCTATTTTATTTCAAACACTGTTTTAAAGAACAACCAAAGTATATCTTAAAGCAATATTGTGGCTATATTAAAATTCAATGCAACAAACTTAAACTAAGTTTTAGATTTACTTAGCCTCTGAAACAGCTGCTTTCCGGAAGATACAAAGAAAAGGGCAACAGAAAGTTATAGTAAAAAAAAATTATAATCTGGTACCATCTTGTTTAGTGATATATTCTGACCACTGTTTCTATAAAGCAGAAATAGTTTATAACCCAGAAAAAAATAAGAAAAACTAAAATTGTAAGGTAAACTGACTTCAGGAAGAACTCATGATAGAAAAAGAGGTCAGAGATAGGAATTGTGCGCTCTCACTACCTTATGAAAAGCGCAGTGAAAAACAGCACTAAACAGTCAGAATCTGGTTCTTCCAGTCATGACAAATTTAGGAAAACTCAGCTTCACACCCTCGTAAGCACCAATACTGATTTATAAACGCCATGTAGTAGAATCCCTGGGGAGTGTTTACCAAACGGCTGGGCACTTCATTAAATTACCCTCCAGCCCTGCTTGTTCCTGGGCACTTCACAACGAGCAGTGACAAGGACCACAGTGGCCAGCACCTGTTGTCGTGTCCTCCAGGTGTCCATGCTGTGGGCCTCGTAAGATCTTGAAGACGATCTGATCATCCTCGGTGTCGGCGTCTGATGCCTTCAGGACGCGGGAAGTGATGTAAATGCCGTAACAGCCGTTCTTCAGGAGCCCCACTTGTGAAGGGGAGTGCAGGCGTGTGAGCCGGGGGGCTGCTTTGTCCACCAGCTCCACCTGAAGCATCAGTGACATCCTCAGTCACCCACAGGCTTCTCACTCTCAGCCAGTGCTGTCTCTACTGGCTCAACAGTGGCAAACTCTCAATTTTCAGATCCCTTATATTGTTTGTTAACTTCTGCCAAAGTCTCACACTGCCTGGAATTTTGACCCAGTTTAATTGATTTGTCTATTGCGTGATGCCCCCCTACCGCCAGAACACAAACTCCAGAAGGGCAAATGCTACACTCTGTCTCCCCTCATCCTCCCTTCTATTTCCTTACACCTACCACAATGTCTAAACTCAAAAAAAAAAAACCCAGGAAGTACTTGAGGAATGAATACATATTCAAATCCACCTGAAAACAGAATTGCAGATTCAATGTTAGCTCTACAAAAAGATCTCCTCATTTTTTCAGTGTTTAGTAATTTACAGAAACACAATTGAAGTGGTTTGCAAATACATGCAATTTTGGGGTCAGGTCTTTGTTCAAATGGCAAAAACGCTTACTAAAGAGAAATGCCTCAGTTAGAAGAAAAATGAAAGGTGATCATTTTCTGACTCTTGCATATTTATCCAATTGAGGCCGAAAACCAGATAATTAAGTAGGCTAGGCTTGCAAGGAAGGGGACGGACCATGGCAGGTGTGAGGACAGGAACAAAGGTTCAAGCACTGTGAAACATTTGGTTCAGGTCTGGCTGACTGTGTGGAACTCAGGGTATCAATGTCTGCTTTAGGCTGGCAGGAAATGGAAAGAATGGATAGATACACATTGACAACACACTAGAAAGCAAACACAAGAAAGTCACTTCCATTGCCCTCACTTCTGATCACTCTGTTCTTACCTTCATTTACCTCAAAATTATATAAAGTTACAATTTTGTTCATCCTAGCCAAGTACAGAATTCATAACCAGGATAAAAACATACAATTTTATATTATAAACTATTGCAATGCTATAAACTATTGTGCAGCCATTAAAAATAAGGAATGAGAGGAACTGATAATGAAAATTTGCAAAATTTTGTGTCAATTGAAAAAAAGGAAGTTGCAGAATAGCTCATTATAAATACTGTTTTCTTAAAAATAAATACATAAATGTTTGTGTAGACCTAGAAAAGATTCTGCAAGCATTTGCACAAAACTGTCCACTGGTCTCAGAGTAGGGGAAATGACAGCTTCTCCTGTAGTTCCACATGGAATTTTGTCAGAAGTAAACATTTAAGCATTCTTAAATCGTCAAGGTTCTGTTTTTTAAGGGTTGCTTTTATTTGTCTGTTATTTATCTTCATTTAATTTGAAAGATCAGGAGGGAGGGAGAAAGGGGCAGATGTAAGAGAGAGAGAGAGAGGAGGAAAGAGAATGCTGATTTTCTATCTGCTGTTTCACTACCCAGATGTTCCCACACAACTGAGGCTGGGACAGGATCACCAGGAAGCTGGATTGAAAGTGAAGCTAGAGTTCAAATCCAGGCACACAAATATGAGATAGATGTTGGTGGTTTAACCACTGCACCAAATGGTTGCCCTCATTTTAGGAGGTCTTCAAAAACAGATCTTCTGTGTTAGTATACCAGAAACATTTTAAAATACTGGAGTATAAGACTTAGCAAAAAGACTCCAGCCACAGGGAAAATCACAAGATATGTAGCCAATTTTGTAGTGCATGTATCGAAACAGGGCCTCTTTAATCGCTGATGTCTATGTAGTGGAGAGCATTCCTGGATGCACACAGGGAACACAGCAGCCAGCTCATCTAGGTCAGCAGAGGATGTTGAGCACCTCATCGCAGGATGGATAGCAGAACAGGTTAGACAAGTCTCCTGGCCAAGCTTTGTAGCAAGTGCCTGGGTCTGTGGATGCACTAACATGGAGCTGCCCAACCAACACACCTTGGAACGATTTTTCTCATCCCTAGTGCAATGAAGCCAACAGTGTCTCAGGACTATCAAAGCCACTCAGGTAATACCCTTGGAACATTCTTCTCCACATTGGGGCTTCTAAGATATCATCAAATAACTATCTCCCATCCCCAAGTGTTGTTACAATTTGACAGCAAGGCAAGGCCTCCTCCCTCAATCCTCCAGTAGACACAGGAGAGAGAGGGAAAAAAGAGAATTGACCCATTGTCCCACTCACCTTCCTCCATCCCTTGACCTTCCCCATCCTAATTGAAGGCCCACATGGGTATGCATCCCTCTCAACTATGTAAACAATATTTAAAATAAAATTAAGAAGACTTAGCAAAAAGGCAAGAACAACACAACTTGTGTTAATTCATGTTCTGTGAGAAGTCTCTTGACCTCCAAGTCAGAGAAACCATGGGACTCAGAAGAGTATGTGAGAAAACTGCACCTTGTCAGGTTTTTATACAACATGAATGTTTCTCAGGGAAAACCTTGTTCTTTTTATGAAAAAGAACATGAGTTGACATTTCTTAGTAGCAGACATGCTCTTGAAGATGTGTTATTGCGGAGGAAGACCTGGCATATCCTAAAAGTCTCTCTAAATGCTACCCCTTGCTCTACAGCAGGTAGGGACTCTCACATCTGCACTCAGAATTTCTAAGTGGTCTGGGCATCTGATAAAATGATGAAGTGGTTGCTTGAAATACCCGAATCCCATGTTAGAGTCCCATGTCAGAGCTGGCTCAAGGCCGGGCTACTCTGCTTCGGATGCAGCTTGCTGTGAATGAACAGCTTGGGAGCAGAGATGACCATTTCATTACTTAGGTCCCTGCTACCCCTGTGAGAACTCCAGAGTGATTTCCTGATTCTGGCTCCTAGCTTTGATCTTTCCCCCAGCCCCGGTGTTGTGGGGATCTGCAGAATGAATCAATGGATGCAAGATCTCCGTCTCTCTCTCTGCTTTTCAAATAAAGCGTAAATTAAAATGCCTTTACAACTTAAAAACAATTTATAACTTTGATAAATTTTCTGCTAAACCAATATAGAAAATTATTCTTCTTGGATAGTACAGAGACGTTTTCCAATCCAGGCAGAAATCAAGGTAAGGGTCAGCATTGTGGTATTGCACATTAAGTCTCTGCCTGTGAAGCCAGCATCCAATATGGGCACAAGTTCAACACCTGGTTGCTCCACTTCCAATCCAGCTCCCTGCTAATGTGCTTGTGTGGCAGAAGACAACCCATGTATGTGGATCCCTGAACCCAGATGGAAGACCTAGAAGAAGCACCTGGCTCCTGGCTTCAGCCTGGCTCAGTACCAGCCATTGCAGCCATCTGGGGAGTGGTCCAGGAGATGCAAGCTCATTCTCTCTCAATCTCTCCCCCAATCACTTGTGCTCTCTCTTCCCTCCTCCTCTTTGTAGCTTTGCAATAAATACAAAATAAAAATTTTAAAAAGAAAACCAAATCTAAAAAAGGTATGAGTAGAGTACAGAATGGGATGAGACTAACTAAAGCAAAGAACAACAACGGTTGCCTGAGCATGTGTGAAGTACTTCCTGTGTGATGTGTCACCAAGATTAGGCCCGTCTCTCTTGTCCCTGTGCATGATTCTTTCATGGCATTTTCTGGACCTCCTGGTCCAGCAGACTTCTAACAAAGCAGATCGCCTTCTATTTGTAGCAGGCTTCATTCATTCTTAGACCTTAAGAGAGGAGACTGAGTCACCCAAAGATGAAAGACTGAAGCCTATTTTCTGCTTTTGGACTCCAAGCTGCAGGATCATCTCCTACTGGATTTCTATTCTGTTAGGGTTGGGGATTCTGTAATCACATAAGCTAATAATCCCTTAAATTCTATCTAATGTACTATATTACATACACAAAACATTTATGTATCTTTTAAATATGCATCTCATAGAAAGATATTAGTCTATACACAAGAGGTTCTGTTTTCCTGGAGAATTCTGGCTAATACAGAGACTACACAGTAAGGGGGAGCATCAGAAAGCATCCTGGCATAAAATACAAATTTATGTCTTCTTTGCTGTTAGTGGAAATGTGTAGAACATGAGTGAACTACATCCAAGAAGAGTGGGTTCAGGAGACAGAGCCAGAATATATTTCATGTGTTTTGACTTAAAGTAAACCACACTATGGGTGCTCCCTCATCTAAGAGTCAGCACGTATGGCAGTTGGGTACCACAGGAAGGACACAGAGGGATCAGAAAGCCTTGAGTTCCTTGCATGTGGTTGAGCACACGAATTCATTTTTTGAGATGTAGTTTCCTCTTCTATGACATATAGACAATAAAACTTAACCTCATAGAAATTTTATGAGAACCAGATATGCTCTATATAAAGTGGATCCAATCTACAAATATTAAAATAATTTTAACAGCTGCTGTTACTACCTTCACTGTGTCTACATGTGTAGTATTGGTGCTGTTTCATGTTTTCATATGTTCATTACATGCCAGTAGATGACATGGCCCAGTGAAGATTTACAGTGTAGCAATCAGTTAGCACTGTCTTATAACCGTGGTTACAGGACACTGAATAGCAAAAAGTTTCAGACAGCATGCAGAGTGCTTTATATATCACACCTTACTTCCAGCTGCAATGCCCCAGACATGTTTACCAAACAAGGAAAAGTAGATTCAGAAGATCAAGAATGCAAAACCTCTTCTAAGGTTACACAGCCAATGAATGGCCAAGACAAAATTCAAAGCCAGATGTAGTTGATTCCAAAGCCTGTATGTTTTTCTTTTTTCTCTACTGCCATCAATTGGCATTAGCCCATCCATGGGGACCACATCTGGTTTACTGCTAATCTTATGCATGGCATGCTGCAGGTGCACAACTGTACTTGAAAGAAATAAGGAAACTGTTCTTATAATTGCTCCCATAACATCTCTGGGGCCATGAGCCGTGCTGGCCATACTTGCCTGAATGGTGAATGGAACAGGTTCTTCGCACAGTCTCCCATCCACAACAAAGCCATGGTTTTTCCCATCTGTGGCCACAAAGGTAAAGCCATCCAGCGGGGAATTCCCTCCAGAGTGCTGATAGGTCACGCCCCCACCATCCACATCCTGCTGAGTGAAATTGCGGTGCAGTAGCGCTGTACCCCACAGGTAGAGTTGGCCGTGCTGCGGAAGCTGGGCTAGGAGGAAGGTGAGGTTCTCCACCGGCGTGTCCGGGTCGCTCAGCTGCAGGCGGTCAGGGGAAAGCAGGCCCAGCATGCCTTGGACCAGTCTCAAGCCCTTGTTCCTGGTCACTACAGGCAAGGCTCTGTCCACTGGCTCCAGTGTGATCTCAAACACCCCGTGCTTGGTGTGCAGTCCATTGCTGACGAAGAATCTGGCAAAGAGAGGCAAGGTAGCCTTCAGCATGGATTCTTGTGTCACCATCCACTGGAATGAAATGATAACAAGACACACCTTTACTAAAGGGTATGTCGTGCTGTGACTTCAAGGAAGGACCAGGGCCAGATCATTCAGAATGTCTTTCCATCAGGAAACCAGTCATGGCGAACACTTCAATTAACCATCCCAGCCCGAGGGTATTTTCTCAACCTTGATGGTAGACTCCTGTGATGGAGTGGGCAAATTCTGACAGCGACGTTTCTCAGGCTCAGCAGCACTGAGTATAGTTCCTTGTCCCAAATAGGATTTCACATCCAATTGAATAGGTCACATGAATTTGAAAAGTGTGTTCACCTTAGGTTTTTATCATTCTGCAGTTGGAAATGTAATAAGCTGAATATATATGATGAATGCTGAGGGGCGCCAGATAATACAATGCTGAACAGAATGAATTTAGCTAATTCCCTCAATCCATATGTTTTTACGGTAAATGTCTTAAAGGCTAGTCAACACCACTCAGCCATGTAATCTTACCTAAATCATCTCCTCATTATGGGCCTTATTTTCACTCTTCTTTTAAAGAAGATGGGTGGATTTACAATTGCTAAGTGCTATCCAACTTCAAAATATCAAGGGATTTCAAAGAGTTTGTAAGATAATAGACTCAAAGTCTGTCTTGGCACACACACAAGAAGAGTTTTACCAGACCAAGATCCTTTCCCAGAAAAAAGAAAAAGAATGATGAAGAAACTTGGTGAGAGACATTTAGACAGGCAGGAGATGGACTGGACCCAGATATTCTGAGGACAGAGTGGAAACGGAAGACATTCAAGATAAATAAAATCTCTTATGATCTTAGGCATATGACAAATACTATAATGTGTCTTTGGTGAACCAATCAATCCCACATTCTATCCAACAGTCAATCTCACAATTACACTGATTTTAAATAATCTTTATAATATTGCAACATGTATTTTTTTTAAATTTTAAGAATTGGGAATATCATGTAATTATGCAAACAAAATACCACATCAAAACTGGAAAAAGAGGGAATAGCTACTAAAAATGAAATTAATAAATTGCAGACAAAAGAAACATACTGAGAAATAGTCACAAGCTTGTGTCTTACTGGTTTTTTCCCAGCTATCAAAAGTGTCAGATATATTTATGAAAAATGTACTATTATATCCCAGTGATGCAAAAATCTCTTCAAATTTTTCAGTAGATGTAATAGATAATCATATAGTTTTTCTGCGTGAATTTTTTTACATTTCTTCTTTTTAAAAGATTTATTTATTTTTATTGGAAAGTCAGATATAAAGAGATAAGGAGAGAGAGAGAGAGGAAGATCTTCCATCCACTGATTCACTCCCCAAGTGGTTGCAACTACCGGAGCTAAGCAAGGCAAGGACTTTAGCCACTAGATTATTGTGCTGGGCCCAAATTTTTTACATTTCTTTTACCATTCTGGCAAATTTGACTAAGAAGTCCACTTTATGCTTTGTACTTGAGGATTTTGGTGTTTCGATGAAGGAATTTGAAACCAGATCCTGTGAGTGCAATCAGTCCGCCAGCCTGTCTGAGGTCAAAGCACAGGGAGAGGAACAGTTGGACAAAGGGAGAGTGGGTGAGCCTGGCGAGTGGCAGATTTTGCTGGGAAGGTGAGGTTAGAGCATTTGAGCTTTCTGCTTATCTAGTTCATAGGACTTCAAAGAAGGAAAACAGGAGGTGATACACGCAAAAGAGAATCTGAAAGAGGTGAAATTGCTAAATGAAGTACATTAAGGTCAAGTTTGACATCCAAAACACTTAGACTTGTAAAGAATATAACTTGTTTTTATAGCATCACTTTAGATATATATATATATTTTTTTTTGAGGTGTTTTACTGTTTGGATAGAGTATAGAACTACCTTCAGACTTACAGATTAAGGAAACTGCATGTGACACGGCTTAAAATGAATCAGTTTTCCTTTTGTAAAGCCAAGCCATGGCAAATGTATTCTAAGCCAAACAGGCAATTTTTGTTGCTGAATCATGGTGTACAGTGAGATTTTTTTAACTTCTAAAAACATAAAGCATACCTACAAAATATCTCTTTCAACAATTTTAGTTGAGTCTCCCAAACAATTTCAAAGGACAGATGATATGCATGTTTTAGTTTAAAATTATATTTTTCTTGTCAGACAAAGCCTTTATGATTTTGCTATTAATTTTTCCTGTGTCCATCCCAGATCCTACGCCTCCCCCTAGGTGATATGAGGAAGCCACGTGTTCCCTCTGAACCTCCAAATTCTCCTTATTCCACTTGTCTCCTCCAGAAACACCTTTCCCACCTGCCATGCACGGTGTTTTAGAAACGCAGGTTTCTCTGATTCCCGACAGATTCTGGGATTTCCACTGTGCCCCCGTGGAGAGTTTTAGGTGAGCCGTGGCCAGTATGCACAGATGGAAGCAAAAAATGACATATATTAGCTCTTCGTATCATCTGTGATGCTAAAGCCGGTCAAATGTCAGCAGAGAAAGGAGAATGAAGGGGAAAGATGAAGGCATAAAGAACATTCAACATGAGCCATCAGGGAGGCTCTTTAAACATCTGATGATGATTTTCTATTCTGGTGATGGAATTTCAGAATTGCTTCACAGGTCCTTCCGGCTCAGCCTCAGGACAACCACACTCAACATTAGTGAATGACCTCTGTGAGAGGACTCATGATGCCCTGCGACCCAAGCTGCCCCTCCTTTCAATTCCCTCCTGCCTGGGGACCAGCTCAGCCTGGAAAAAGTAGAGAAGGCCAGGCTGCCGACAGACAGATGGCATGGGGGCAGCAGGCTGGGCATCCCAGAAGATGCCAGAAATATGTTTAGCTGAGGCCAGTGTGCCCAGCTGGGACACTGGCAGCTGTCTGTGCTGACCTCAAGCTAATAAGTCAGGGGTGAAAAGGATGCTGTTTCTAAAAGGAACTGGATCCAGTGCAGCAGGGCCCCTCAGGTTTAATTGTGCTGACTCCTCTCAGGCAGGGAACCTCCTTCAGACACAGAGGGAAAGATGCACATTGGGTGGAAATAAAGGAGAATAAAGGAGACCAGGTCAGGGTCATTCATATCCTCCCCAGAATC
Organism: Ochotona curzoniae; assembly: GCF_017591425.1. Lineage (NCBI taxonomy): Eukaryota > Metazoa > Chordata > Mammalia > Lagomorpha > Ochotonidae > Ochotona > Ochotona curzoniae. The sequence goes on along the minus strand of NW_024467106.1, from coordinate 46,373,139 downwards.
AATCAGGCGGCCTACCAAATGTTCCCCACCCGCCCAAATAACAGCCCTCCAAATGCATGCTCAGGATTGAGACCAACCGAGCTGGGGCTGGTGAAGCAGCTGGCAAGGCCAAGGTCCGTTTTATTGCATTTCCCTTGTGGCCTCCCCCCTCCTCGTCTGTCCTGAGCAACGATGCAGTGGGATGCCCACTATTCTCAGGAAATTTAGGGAATGATTCTCCGATTTGTCTGGGGTGCCTGCCTGGTCTGATCTTACCATTACCATGGTGCTTTCAAGCTTTCTGCATTTCCTGGCAATCAAGTTGGCTGAAGACTCTGCCATCTGTCATGGCATTTAAAAGATAAAAATGGAATCATAAATAGCGCCAGCTCCTCCTCGGGAAAAAAAAAAAAAGTCCAGCCGGCATGTCAAAATGGAGGACATTAGCATGTTCTTTTAGTACTCGGCTGCCTGCAGCTGAAGTCAGCACGCTAATCACTTGGTCTCATCTGTCCTAGAGTGGGCTGCCAAATCTCTCTTCCAGGCCAGCAGCACCAAACAATGAAGGAGAAATTTATGATTCACAAAATATTTTTGCAGAAGGCAAAATCTGATCATGAAACTTCCTCATTTAATTAATGCTGCCATATCTTCCATGAAAAAGGGAAGGGGGAAAAATCCTGTACCATAGAATTTATCTCTTCTCCCAGCCGAATTCCTTGCCAAATTTAACAGCAAGCAACATAAATTTAGGTGATTAGATTGGTTGCATATATTTAATTTTTAAAAAGCACCATGATCACACTTGCATTAAAATGGGCTTTTGGTTTTGGTTTAGTGCCACTTGACAAACAACATAGCAGTCCATGATTGGGTTTGTGAAACGACAAGATTAAAATTCAAATCTTGGGCAGATGCGAGGCTCTTCCATTATAAATATGTAAAACTGCTGGCCAAATATCAGAATGACACATTGAGGAGGTTCCTTTGTATAAATGCATATTCACCATAATTTTTTTTTGGTATGACAATATATTATGGAAATGAACTCTTGGTCCCAAATTCCGCCCTGATACTCACTGAAGTCAATTTAGGTTACTTCTGCCTCTTAAGAACCCTAGATGCCTTGTGAATAAAATGGAAATAAGTACCTCTCCCTGAAGATGTTGTTCTACAGCTTAAAGAGAATAACATGCAAAAGAGGTTCTGATACATTGCCTGATACATCAAGGTTACTTAAGGAACAGGAGTGTACCACAAAAAGCTCATGGAAAACTGGAAGGAAAAGTTTATTTTGGTGCAAAAAAAAATATCTGAAATCTATGCATAATTTTATTATCATTCACATTTTCCATAAACTTTCTGAATCTCCTCATAATAACCACTCTGTATGGAAACGAAAAGCCTGGATCAAAACATTGCTTCCTAATCTTTGTTTTCTTGCTGCTGTCCTGTTTCCTAATCTCTTGATTTTTAAATTAAATTAAATATGAAAGGCAGAGAGAGAGAAAGATACAGATCTTCATCCATTGCTTCACTCCTCAAATGCTGGGGATGGCCAGGGCTCAGCCAGGACAAAGTCAGGAGCCAAGAACTCAGTCTGGGTCTGCAACATGGGTGGTGGGAACCCAAGTACTTGAGCCAAGGACCACTGCCTTCCAAGATGTGCACTAGGAGGAAGCTGCAATTAGAAACAGAGCTGGGGTTTGAACCCAGGTACTCTGGCATGGGACGGAGGCAGCCCAAGCAGCATCTGCCTGTTTCTTCATCTGGAGCCCATTCAAATTCCACCAATGTAGTTTTGACATAGGCTTGCTGTATTCTATTCTATTATAGTCAAGAATAGCTTATTTTTACCTACACAAATGCACTTACAAGTCAACCCTTGTAAATACCAAAAAAGGACAATTCTCAAGATTAAAGCCATAATTTCTACAAACACTACCAAAAAATAAACATAAGCAAACACCGTTGCTCAGTGGCTTGGAGCCTAGGCCTGTACTCTTCATTAAAAAGGGAAACAAAAAGATACAGAGCTGTTTTAAGACATTTGCAACAGCCTCAGACTTTGTTCTCAACCCCAAGCAGAAGGATGGAGGGCTCTGAACGGGAGTAATTTGCTGTTCTTGATTCTCTGTTGTTTGCACCATATGCCTTTCCTAATTCACAGTATTTTGCATCTGTGGTTCAGAGGCGGTACAAATCAATTCCTTTCAGAAACAAGCAGAGCAACAGTCTTTCTGCTACAAGAAAACCTCACCAGAAGACCAGTTATCTCCAAACAATAGGAAACAAAGGCAAGTTAGAACATCAAATCAAGATGAAGGATGCAGGGGCTGGTGTGGTGACACTGCCTGCTAATCCTTTACTTGCTTATCCTTTACGGGTGTGAGTTTATATCTCAACTGTTCCACTTTCAATCCAGCTCTCTGCTTGTGGCCTGGAAATGCAGCAGGGAACAGTGTAAATTCTTGGGCCCCTGCATACATGTGGGTGACTCAGAGGAAGCTCCTGGCTTCAGATTGGTTCAATTCCAGCCATTGAGGCCATTTAGGGAGTGAACCAGCAGATGAAGATTTCTCCCTCTCCATTTCTCTCTGTATAAATCTGCCTTTCCAATAAAATTCATCCTCTTCATTTTCTGCCTCTGGGAAGTCCTGGGGATTCTCAGGGCTCCTCGAATTCATTCACAACAGTCAAGACTAGATCAGTGATGGCTGTTTCTGACTGCATTACAACTGTCAGGACAGCTTCCAAATCACAGATTCTTAGGGCTTGGGTTGCCGCTACAACGATGCCTTTCTGAGATCAGACCTCAAAATGCGTATTTTCTAATTCCCCTGGTGTTTCATCTGAGGACTGAAAAATGTATGAATCTCTAAAATAAATGATTTCTAAGATGCTATCTAATATGACAGTCTAAGGATGCAAATTTTATAGCATAACCTGTCCTTACATATGGATATTGTATTCCTTATTCATATCTAGCTTTTATTTATCAACATCTTTACACATTCATATATTGGTTTCTCCAAGTAGGATGACTGTTTTCTTGAATATAGTCATTAATATCTTCAGCAAAGTCTCCTTTGGGCATTGAATGGGAAAAGCTAGACTGTAGAAAAGCAAGAAGTTCCAGAAACAAGTGTAACATTAAAAGCCCTGGATCTGATACATATGAATTAAGCCAAGAAGCACCCAGCTTGCATGAGCAAGCATGAAATAAAGAACAATCACTGCTCTCTGTAATTAATTTTTTATACTCAGTGTTGTAAAGATCAGAGGTCAAAAGAGGGCCAAGGGAAGAACATAGTAAATAATGACAACAACAATAAAACCAACTAATAATTCTGTAGTTTTCCTTGTGTGCCAGGTGTTGTTTACAGTATTTTGCATGCACACACTCCTTTAATTCTCTCAACAACTTAGTGAGGCAGGTGCTGTGAGCATGATTTCATTTCACAGGAGAGAAGATGCAGGAGCTGTATAACCTGACAAGGCCAAGGCGTGAGTCAAAGAGACAGTATTAATGTCCTCCAAGCTTGTACCTTAATATCTCAATCAATAAAACCATCCTGAGAAGGATCCCCTACATCCGATGCTCCAGTTAGTCTAGCAACATGCTAGCATTGATTTGGTTGAGGTTGATGAATTGGATGATTATCTGCTAGGTGTAGGACATTTATCATGGTTATAAAAAAAAAAGAAAATTTTCATTTAAACTTCCTTAGATAATTTTTTTTTAAATTTTAGGGCTATGTAAATTATCTTTCAGAACTCACTGTAAGAGCTCAAAAGGATTACGAACAACTGACAATATTCATCACAGTAGACGGTGTAAATTTAGATAGGCAAATACTATGATAGGAGAGAATCTTATTTTTAAAATGTATATCGATTTACTTATTTATTAAGGTACTTATTTGAGAGACAGAGAAAGCACCCATCCATAGGGCAACTCCCCAAAATGTTCACAATGACCAGAGCTTGGCCAGGTTGAAGCCAGGAAGCAGAAATTCAATTCAGGTTTCCCAAATAAATGACAGAGACATAATTACTTGAACTACATCCAGGTATGAAACCCAGGTACTCCAGTGTGGCATACAGTGATTTTATTTGCTAGGTCAAACACCAACTCCAGTAATGTTATTTGAATATGAGTCTCTCAGTGATATTGACAGTTTATGAAGTTCCACTGAATAACACAGGGGTATGCCACTCTTAGAGAGTTCCTAAAAGAGTGTATTTGTGACATGGTGAAAAATTACATTGTGTTTTGGCAAACAAACCAATACTTTCAAGCCTCCTTCTCAAATCTGTACAACCTGGAGTTAGGCTATGTCCTATGATTGTTCAAAAACGAGTCCCAGTGGCCTTCGTAGCAACCTCAGAATCTATGTCTATACCATGTGCTTCAAGCTAGCCAGCTTTAAGAATGACTAGCTGGTAGATTTGCCAGTTTCCTTCACTTTATTCAACTTGAAATACATTTCCATACTGTTAAATGAATGTAGACTTTCATTAATGTTCTATCTTCCCTTTCACCAGATTGCTGCTCATTCTAGTGATTTATTTGAAGCAGAATCCTTGAGCAGGTGCACAGTCCCCAATTATAACATTATTTCTATGGGGAAATGCGATCCACTTTATGACAACATGATTTATGATTTAGTTACAGGAACACATTGTGTCAAAAGGCAGTATCTGCTTATGCCAAATGTTTACTAATAGATGTCTTTCCCTTAAATAGAAAAACATACCCACAAAGGAAGGAAATTACTTCCCTGTGTCTGTCTACCTTTGCTGGTACCCTCAGCTCTTCACATTTCTCCTCCTAGAAGAGCTTGCATTTAGATCTGCTCACTGCACTTATTCTTCCATAATAGTACCTAATTCCTCGCCTTGCTGCTGTCACTTTAAGATATGCTGTCAGGTTCCACAGGGTGAAGCAGAAGAAAAACAGAGCTGTACAGAGCTAGAAAAGAATTTATTCTTTTCTCCTTTAGATTTTATTTAATAAGACTTAAGATATATAATTATGAAACATACATAGTGTAGATAACTATATATTGGTGGTATAGTGGAAAACATATATCTCCCTTTATCTTTCTAAGTATTCATCCAAGGAAAGGTTCAGGAACTTTCCCAAAGGGCTCACCTGAATGTGTCATTGAGGACAGAGGCCGTGCTTCTGTGGATGTAGCAGACCGTCCTTCCAGCTATGTCCATTTGGCTAAAGCTTGTAATGGGGATGCCAGGATAACGGACATATTCTACCTGGCCATACTGTGGTGGGGAGGTGATGACATAGAGCAATTCCTCAGGCTTGTGTGTCCCATCTACAGCCAGGAGAGTGGTGGGCGTCAAAAAACCTCGATCACCTTTGGCCAACACAAGCGGCTTTGCAAGAATGACAATTTCACCTGTGGGACACAAGGAACTGTGGTCAAGAATTGTATTAAAAACATGATGTCCAAGGGAAATGTTGAAAGTTAAAGGCCAAACTAGCAGACATGGACCAACAAATAGAAGCATTAACCTAAAGAGATGAGAAGTTTTGTCACTGCAGAGGAAATACAGGAGGCTATGCTAATAAATACATGAAAAGAGACTCATTCATGATTGTGCAAATGTAAACATGATCACAATCTGATATCTTCTTATAACCCTTCACTTGGCAAATATGCATGGGTTTGTGACAAACAATTGATGAGTCTGTACATAAAGAGAATCTTGCATATAATTCTTTGGGGGGGTGTTAATTGGTATACAATTTGTTATTATTTTGTAAAGAGTTGAATATTCGCACATGCTTTGCCACATCATTTTCACCCCTTACCCTCGTGTCCCAGGAGATATAGACCAAAATGGTCACTGCAATGCTATGCACTGAAAATGGTGCAGACAAGCCAAACGTCTGTCCACAACATGAATGTATGAACAAACTGTACTCTATTCATGGGATTACTCACAGAGACAACATGAATAAACTACATCTGCTCACAGTGACTAATGTGTCATTTTTAGGAAGGATATTTACATTAATGTTTAACAGGTGCACATCCCATCTTGGGGTACCCAGATTCCAGTCTCACCTCCACCTCCTGACTCCAGCTTCCTGCTGATGCACACTCAGAGGTAGCAATGATGACACAACCATGTGGGAGTCTGCACTTTGATTCCTGGCTGTCTGCCTTAGCTTCAGCCCAGCCCTGGCTAGTGCAGGCATTTGGGGAGTAAATCAGTGGCTGAGGGCTCTGTTTGTTAATCTCTCTGTCTCTCTACCTCTCAAGCAAAAGCATTTTTAAAAGGAGTGGTCTTTCAACTTTAATCTGTTCTGTGAACAACTTGAGAAAAAAAGATAAATCGTGCACAATTCAAGGTGGTTATATTTAGGAAGCAGAGTTGGAACCATGGCATGGTGAAACCGTGCTGGCATTCCATTTAGGGGTTGGTTTGAATGCTGTCTGTTCCACTTCTGATCCAGTGCCTTACTAATGTGCTTGAGAAAGCAGCAGAGGGTGGCTCAAGGCCCTGGGCCCCTGCACCCATGTGCAGAACCTAGAAGAAGCTCCTGGTTTCTGACTTTGAACTGGCCCAGTTTCAATTATTGTGACCACTTGGGGAGTGAACCACAGGATGGAAGATCTCTTTCTGTCTCACCCCCTTTCTCTCTTTCAAATAAACATAAATAAAGCTCTTTTTCTTAAACAAATGCTGCTTTTTAAAATAAAAATAAAGGGTGGAACAGCACATGAGGAGATGTCCCTTCTTGTTCCTTCTCCCATGTATAAACTTCACAAAGGTGCTCACGAAGTATTTTTTTAAAGGGAAGTACTCTCACATGCTCATGTTCATGATAATTCACAATAGCCAGCAGACAGAAGAAACCCATGTGTCTTTTGACAGGTGAAGGGATAAAATGTGTTATTTACAGAGTTCTTGAAGGCTTATAAAGTAATGAAATTAAAAGTTCATTTTGATGCAGAAAGATCTTGAAACCTGGCACTGTTTTTTCATATTATGCATGTTCTCTGCACTTTTTGTGGCTCCCTTGTACATACAGAGCATCTTCAGCCTGAAAAATGAAAGAGATAATGGCACAAGCTACGTGAACAAAACTTAAAGGCCTCATACTAAGTGGAATTAGCCCTCCATGAAAAGATAAGATGTATGGTTCTTCTTACATGAATTACCTAAGGTAGTCAAACTCATAGAAACAGAAACACTTGCTAGGAGCTAGGGAGTATGAGAAAGAAGAGATTGCTAGCTGATGGCACATAGTTTTAGCTTTGCTAGATGAAAAAGTTTCAGAAATTGAGTTAACAGTAATATCAATAGAATGACATCACTTAAATGTTTAAGATTATTTATCTTGCTACATGTGTTATGCCACCGTGAAAGACATGTGTGAGTGAGTCAGAGAGGTAGAAGAGGACAACATATTGAGCAGTGGTGTAGTTTCGAGAACTAAGGACCATAATTCATTATCATTTACCAGTGGTTCAATAAAATGATTGCATCTGAAATATAGAGCTTCTACTTTCTATCAGACACAGCACTAAGCACTGTTACTTCTTCACAAGAATTCTTCAAGGTAGGGAACTTTAATATTCTCCACTTAACAGGAAGGAATATAAGGCACAGAAATACTAATTCGCTCACTAATGATTACATGATTAATAAGGATGGAGGTAGAATTTAGAGTGAAGTCATCTGAAGCCAAAGCACATACTCTTACCTCCATCCTTATTCCGCTCCCTCCCTTCTAACACATAGAGAATTCTTGTAAATCAATGCTAAAGGGGTTAATCCATAAAAATATGTGAAGCAAAAGACAATTTGTAGAGTTAAAAATAAGATGGTCAATAACTTTTGAAGAGATATTCAGTCTGATAGGACTGAAAAATAAGACATCAAATTGATATGATTTTATATCAGTGGTTCCCAACAAGGGGCAGTTTTGTTCTTTGCAAACATGTGTGTCTGTCATGTCAGGGGATGGCTACTGGCTTCTGGCAAGCAGAGGTTAGGGATGCTACACAACATCCCACAGTGCACCAGGAACCCCTACAATTAGGTGCTCTTAAACATCTGTTTTAGATGAACCAGTTGGTCTTTTGGGTGCAGTATACTTTTATCTCAAAGTGCTCAAGAGTTCAAAACTTATCCTAAACATAAATCAAAATTGAGCCACAGATGCTTCAGGGGGAAGCAAAGTTAATACATCAAGGAGGTAAGAAGAATGAAGAAGACCAAAATACAAAGTATCCACAGGAGGGAAGGAGTCCCAGGAGAAGAACAACCAGCTAGACCTCAAGACAACTTTTAAAAAAAAAACTGTACTACATAATACAATGTAAGGAACAATAAAAAAAAAAAAAAAAATGCCTTTGAAACTCTCAAGTGATGATTCACTTCCTGAAAATAAAATTAGTCACCATGCCAATCTGTTAAAAATTTACTTAAAGCCAGACTGTGGGCACTGCTGGATTTCTAATAGGAAACAGGCTTGGCTATCCTCATGAACCCTATAGATCCCAGGCAAAGCAAATGAGCAGTCACAGGCTAGATGGTGGTATTTCAAGGATGAAGGATAGAAGCACAAAAAGAAGAAAGAAACATTTACTAAGTCCTTACACAGGTTCATTTCTGAGTATAAAACTTGACCCCACAAATGTTGGTAGGCATACTTTTACCTTTTTCCATGTCCTTGATGCTGATGTGACAGTCAAATGCAGGGGACTTATTGTCGCCATCCCAGAGGTAGAAGGTGAAGCTGTCTTGATTCTGGGAATCCATTGCTCCAGTGTGTGTGTATCTCAGCAGGTTCAGATCCACTTCTTCCTGAGAGCATCTCATGCCACGGTAGAGAGGCACCCAGTCCCTCCCTGTCTGAAAAGTACCAGAATTAGTCAGTTGCTCATGGCTCCCTCTTTGCAAATTTTCCTCCCTGAAAACCTCCAGGAGAAATATATTTCAGGGGCAGGCATCTGAAACAACAATCAGGATCCCGTTTGGGATGCCTATATCCCATATTGGAAAGCCTGGCTTTGTTTTTAATATAGCTTCCTGCTAATGTCATCCAGGCAAGCAGCAGATGATGGCTCAGGTAAGTGGGTCTCTAACACCTACTTAAAAGACTTAGACTGAGTTCCAAGCTTCTGGCTTGTCTGGGAACTCGGGTCCCTTGTGCCCTTCTAGTTGTTGCAGGCACTGGGGGTTGAGGAGCATGGAACAGGGTGAACCTGTGGAAGACATATCTCTAGCTATCTCTGCCTCTGCCTTTTAAGTGTAGTAAAAAAAATATATAAATATACAGGTTTAAAAAAAAAACATTTCTTGGACATCCTAGGCTACCTTTGTAATTTAATTGCATTTGGTTTTCTTTTCAAGGAAATATATTTCAGTAAGTTAGAACCTAGGAGAAAAAACTCTTTTCAAATGATATTTGATGAATTCATGTGGCAATTTGACAACATTGCTACTTCCAAGGTATTCATAAGAAACAATCATAGCTGATGAAACATCCCAATTAATGAAAGCAGGTGGATAATTGAGCTGGTGGAACAAGTTCTTTAGAAAGACAAAGTGCTTATTTGGGGGTCCCTTTTTTTAAGAGTACATTGTTGTACAAGTTATTTTTTTTTTCAAAATTCTTTGTTACTGAGCTTATCTGATGGACAGAAAACAAAAATAAAGTCTATGTATTTACTCTCCAGTCTGTTTTCCAGGTTTACCAAACCCTAAGGAAAACAATCCTAATTATGTCAAAATATATATTTTATCAGAGTCTTCTAAAAACATGCCAACATTAGTTAAGTATACAATCTACTCAGGGCTTTGGCATAAATTGTTGCATTTTCAGTGAAAAGAAGTTCTTAGGCTGTGTGGCAGGGATTGGTTAACAATTGAGAGTATGGGAAATGAAATAATAAATCTGAACATTATTAATAATCCTATGGCTATTTTCTCAAGACACCTACATAGCTTTCCCTATGAATAGTTCATACAGCCATTTGATCCAATTCAAGGAAAATATGATCTTAAATTTGTCTAGATGCTATTCATTTTCCCTGTCTGCTTTAAAAAACTAAAGCAGAAATTAAAACACCTTTATTTCATTAATAACCATTCCAGAGACTCTCCATTCCTGATAAAAGACTTTGTTATCCTCTCTCTCTACTGTGTGACCAATTTCTTCTATGTCATAAAGTTTCTTCTTCTCCAATATTTTTGCCCAATTGATATTTGGAGATGTATGTTTGGCCCCAGTATTTGCTGGATTAAGGTTCATTATATCGTTGTCATGAAGTACAGGGCTTATTCTTCTCATAAGTTCTATCTGCAAATACTAGGTTTAAAATAGATTTTTTTCAAGTTCTCAACTAAGCAGCCTCCAATTCTATTTAAAAATTTCCCTTGGTGTTCTCATCTAAGAAAGTAAATATAATAGACTTCTGCCATCTTTGATCCAAATCTAATTCCTCACTTGCACCCCTACATTTAAATTTGACTTGGAAGAATTATTTAAAGGCCCAGAAAAAAAAAAAAAGAAAATGAGATTCAGTCTCAAGGTGAGAAAAACTAAGAAAGGTTAACAAGAAAATAGCACTTGAGAGTCGAGGAAGTCTGGAATCTTGGTCTCTCTTTTGGAAAATCTTGGGGTATCCCTAGAGAGCTGGGAGAGAACTGTATGGAACTATCTTGGGAACCTGGACCCATCTGGATGCTAATATTTCCAAGACAGTTCAGCTCTCAAGCCACCCAGATGTGTGAGCTATCACCATATTTCTGCTTCATTACTCTCTGAAATGAAATAAGGACACAGCTGTACCTCAATTTAAATCAATGACTGCTCTTCACTCTGATTCTCTGTGGTGCCTACAGTCTAAGACAAGCAAGCTGTTCCACACAGAATGAGTCCTTGCCACTCTTCCAGGCCTGAGTCTACATTAGATGAAAAGTCAAGGATACAGGCGAATAATACACTGAAAATGGTAGGCAACTGTTGCCAGCCTTGGTCCCCCACCCACACCAATATTTGGACTGATTACCCAACTGATCCTCTCAAGTAACTGGTCTATAATTCATGTTGGGTTAATCCCAGGTTATTATGCACAGGCAGAATCAGATTGAAATTTTGCCATTCCTAAACTAGACTGAAAGAAGAGGATGTCACAGCACAGCAGAGCAAGTCATTAGAAGAGTTAATGAGGGACTCGCATTGTGGTGCTGGGATCAGGCTGCCACACATGATGCCAGCATCACATATGATTGCTAGTTTGAATCTAGGATGTTCCACTTCCAAATTGCTCCCTACTAATGTGTCCCAAATGCAGCAGAAGATGGACTAAGGGCTTGGGGTGCTGCCACTCTAGTGGAAAATCTGAATGGAGTTCCAGGTTCCAGGCTTTGGTCTGGCTAGCCCTGGCCACTAGGTCACTTACAAAGTGAACTACCAGATAGAAAATGTCTCTCTCCCTCTATATATCCCTGTAACTTTCAAATGAATAAATCTTCTTTTAAAAGATTTAATACTAGAAATCAGGAAGCATGACCCCAATAGTATCCTTTTCTGTACTTATTTGCTTTGCATTAAAGCAAGAAACATTCAGAATATATACAAATCCAGGAATGTTAATTTATAATTCCATGGAGTTCACTGGTTTAAAATATGGCTGTTGTTAAAATCCGTAAGCTATTAGGGGGTGGATGACTGTCATAGAAAGTCCCTCTTCTCCAATTCTCAATTATTGATTCAGATTTGAACATGAGGGCTCTGGTGCTATATGGCAGATGCAACTATAGAATAAAGGAATCAATATATGAGTTTTTAGATTCATCTGAAACACAGCACAAAACAATTTCATCTAATTCTTGTTGAGAGAGTGTGTCCCTGGAGAAGATATGAGCATTGTCCCTGCTCCAAGGGGAAGAGGAAACTTGGGAGAGAGAAAAGAAAGCTGTCCACTGCTGAAAACAAAGACTCAGTAATGTTTGGAGTCTAGAGCAGAGGGACCCATGCCCTATGCCACTGACCTCAGGTCCCTAATATACTATGTTAAGGGGCAGGGATGGTTGTTAGCGCAGGGATGAGGACAGGAGGGGTGGATGGCAGCTCCTCCAAGTGTCCCTGGTCCTGATTACTAAAAACTGCTTTAAGTTTTTATGTACCTGGGAATGGTCTTAAATTAATCTGATAAGTAGGTTGGGGGGGTAGAGTAGGAAGAAGAAAAAAGAGAGGGGGAAGAGACAGAGAGAGAGAGAGAGCGAGAGCGATTGAGACATTAACCAATTGTTGTTGGGCCTTAAGAAGTGCTATGTTTGAAATGATGGATGATAAAGAAGAATGCTACATGACTGAATTTTGGTATACAGGATAATGCTGCCAATTGATTTTGATGCTGGTTTGATTCCAGGCTGCTCCACTTCTGAACCTTATTCTTTCTTGGAAAAGCAGTGGAAAATGGCTCAAGTGTTAGGGATTCTGCCATGCAACGGATGACCTGGAAGAAGTTTGACTCTCAGCTTCAGCCTGGCCCAGCCTTGCCTTGTCATTTGGAAGATGATGAACTAGTAAATCTCAACCTCACTTTCTCTTTCTCCTTCCTTCCTTTCATCCATCACTTGCTCTCTCTCTAACTTTGACTTTTAAATAAAGTAATAAATATTGACCCAGCAATAGCCTAGTGGCTAAATCATTGCAGGGATACCTTATGGGTACTGTATCCTGTCCTGGCTATTCTACTTCCAGCTCCCTGTTTGTGGCCTAGGAAGGTGGTGGAGGACGGACCAAGCCTTGGGACCCTACATCCATGTGGGAGACCCAGAAGAAGCTCCTGGCTCCTGGTTTCAGATTAGCTCAACTCCAGATATGGTGGTCACTTGGAGAATGAACTAGAAGATGGAAGATCTTTCTCTCAGTTTCTCCTCTGTGTAACTCAGCCATTTCAATAAAAATAAATCTATTCTTTTTAAAAAAAATAGTAATAAATTAAGAGAGAGAGAGAGAAAGCTACATGGATGCCAAGTCAAAAATTTGGTGAAAACAAAGATATTTCCAAAGATGCCGAATCCTTGGAAACCAGACAGGTTTCTAAAAATTTGGGAGAAATCCATCTCTCTTAGAATTTGAGGATGATCCTGGAGCAGAGGAGAATCAATGGAGAACCTTGATTTGATACTACCCTAAGTAAGAAAACTGATAATTTAATTTCATCCTAGGCTCAGAAAATTCTACTTCTGGAAAAAACATGGTTATTAAAGAATAAATTCAATTAAAAAATATGTGTATGGAGATAATGCTTACCTGTTACATTCATTCTGTAAAAAGGGTCACTAACCTTAAGCTGAAGTTGCCCATTCTGGGGTAGTTTTTCAAATAAATAGTAAATGTTCTCCCTGGGTGAGTCTTCATCTATAGCTGAAAGAATAGCACTAGAAATAATACGGGTTTCACCCATATTCACTGCAATTTCAGCTCTCCTGTAAAAAACAAAAACAAACAAACAAAAAGCAAATGCCTGGGTTGATATGAAAACCAATGTTATTACCAAACATCATATTACTTCTACGAATCCCTATCCTTCAGCTATGAAGAAATTATATTCAAGAGTCAGGGAACTGCAAACCGTTACTCAGACACATGTGCTCTCATTTCACCTTTCGCCTTCAGATCTGAAAGGACAAGTCACTAACAACAGGCACGAAATGTGGTGACTCGATAGTTCTTGTATCTACAGAGCTTGTATCTACAGAGCTTACGATCTTATACATGACAATCTGCTCTAAGTTTGTCTCTTATATTTCACTGACACAACTCTATGAAGGAGAGTGCTCAGGAACTGGCAATCTTCAATTACTAACAAGAACTAAAGACAGTAAGTGACTGATCAACAGGTGCTCAGTCCCCTTCATGATTGCCACTCTCCAACTGGTGAACTTTAGGTCACCAATGGCCCTCTAAATTATTCTTCTCTCTGGTGATGTTCTGAGTAGTTCATGTTCCCTAAATAATTATTATTATTATTATTATTATTATTATTATTATTATTATTATTTGCATTATTATTATTGACTCAGAGGAATGAGGGTGGATGAGATAGAGTCAATTCCCATCAAGTTTACTTCCCAAATGTTTCCAAAGGCCATGATATGAGGAGCCCAGAACTCATTCTGGTCTCTCACATGGGTCTGAGTCATTACTGCTATCTTCCAGAGTTTGCCTTAGTAGGAAGCTGGAATTGAGAATCAGAGCTGGGACAAGAACACATGCACTCTGATACAGGCTGTGGGCAGCCTAATCACAGGCCAAACATCTGTCTTGTTCGTAGTCTCATTCCAGAGATTTATTTTTTCCCAGATCCACGACTGCCAAATGAGCTCCTGGGCTCTTGAAACATGGGTGGGTGCAGCCACTGCTTCTTCCATGGACACTCCTCTGCAGTGTCTGTGCGTCCCCTGTCCCCTCATGCTGTCATACCATGATGGTCATTCCCTTTGGTCTCACCAAAGTTGAGAAGGGGCATCTTTCCACCAGCGTTTCTGGCTCTAGGCTCTAGCCATCACACATGGCCTAAGCCTGTCCAATCTGCCAGTTTGGTTTCTGAGATGACTCAGGTGGCTGAACATGCTGTGGTTCAGAAGAAGAACATGTGAGCACTCACAGCCTCCCACACCTCTGATGTGAGGCCAAAGCCTCCAGGGTGTGTTTCCTGCATTGCAGGATGAGGTGAACAACTTCACTGCAACAGGAGGTGATATCTGGCTGCTCTTGACAGGAGACATTAACCTCATTATTTTAGGTGGAAAAATCAGTCAGTTGGGTGTTATGGAGATTAGCGGTGTTACTCTCACACACAGATGCATCAAAATAGGAAACCAATATGATGAATTATTTAGAAAGAAGAAAGTGTGGGAATTAGATAGTAAGAGCCAAGAGTAGATAAAGCATCTTATTATCAGGGTTACCCTAAAAGAGATCCCAAGAGAAGGGTTGTGGCTCAGGTAATTAGTTTGGGAAGAGATCCCAGGAAGCAGGGTGAGTGAGTGGGTGAGAAAAGAAGGAAGAAAAGGCAAAAAGCATCTGTACAAAAAGCATCAACTCTGCTGGGGCTCTTTTAAGGAACACTGTAGAGCATGATGCAAATTTCACTTCTGAAAAATGGAAGCTGAGTGTTTTCCCCATGCCCTACTTATCAAGGTTTATAGGCTGTTCCTTTCAGTGTTCTCTGTTGTGCCTGGTCACTGACTGAAGGAGTCACTTCCCTTCAGAGACAGCACAAAGGCAAAAAAGTGGAACAATGCACTGCGGGCACTTGAGACAGGACACTGACCCCGGGGGTGGTAATCCCCCGGGAACCAATAGCTTCTGCTACAACATCCAAAAGGATTTTAAGGAAATGACGTCAGATGCTTCAACAGGGTCCAGTGAGATGCAAAGAGTCATTGCTTCGTGGGGAAAACCAAGGGTCTCTTTTAATTTAGCAACTTCAGTAATATAGCCGAGATTGGAAACAGTGGACAGAAATGGAAGACAGGCACATAAGCTATTCTTCCGATTTGGCAGTGAAACGAATGGGGATTGGGTTGTCTTTGTGTTTTTAGAACGAGGATATCTGCTTGCAACAATGACAATGATTACTCATGAGCAGTTGCTATGTATAGCCAGTTTTTTAAGTGCTTCCACACTTAAATTTACATAATCCTAGCAGGAAACCTCATGAAGAGGATCCTGTTATTATTTACAAAGATGGTAACAAAGACAAAGAGCGACATTATGTAATATGTTCAAGGTCACACTCTGGCAAAGTGGCTACAGTGCAATCTGGTTCCAGCATTTGCCCCCTTAACCATGAACGATATGTCTCATTAGCAAAAGATCATGAGAAGTAAAAGAGAGAGAGAGTGACCATGTGGGAGGGAAGTAATAACGGAGCAAATCTCCAGGGGGGTGGGGGCAGAGGTGAAATACCAAGGACCAATAGGGAAACAGAGGCAATATCAATCCCTCCTTGCTGGGAGAAATCGGGAAAAGAAGTGGAAAGAAAAAATGGTGGTGCGGTGGGTGGTTAAAAGCAAGGTTGAAAGAGATTTGTTCATTCTGTAGATAGAACTTTACCAGGAAAATTAGTAGCAAGAGCACTGTCTTTGAAGTCAGTCAAGATTGAGAATGTGCTTGGTGCAAACTACATAACCTCTCCAGCCTCAGCTTCTGTGAACAGTGACAATAATACATATGTCCCACAATTCTGGTGAGGAAAGAATAGACTAAGATGCACAAAATCTAACAAACTGTCATGTATTAGCTGCTTAATAGACGTCAGCTTTTACTGAACACCCTCTTTCTTAGGAAAGTAAAATAATCAGAAACAAAGCTTTACAATACTGTAAATACTTCAGAGAATCAAGGTCCTGCCAGTGTGGGATTTCAGTCAGGAAATAAGGAAATGGGAATTTCTGGTGAATATTGTGGGCCAAACTGATGCCTGAGATATCACCCTCCAACAAAACTATCACCAGTCTCAAAAAACAGTGGTTTCTGAGGGCCTAAGAGCAAACAGCAGGAGAGCTGGCAGGGCAGGGAAGAACTTGTTCAAAGCCCCTGTTCTGCAGGGTGAAGCCGACTGTGGGAGTTAACACACTTTCAGAAAGTGATTCACATACTGTCGATATACTGCTGCTCACAGCTGCACCATGGAACAAAGGGGTAAAGTTCCAGGAGAAGAATCAGACACTTTTCTACACTCTGCACTCAGGAAGGATTACTGATCCTGAGAAAGCTTGCAATAAATTATACCAACTTGGAGTTCGTTAGATTGATCATTTTGTCATGAGGTAGCAGGCGGGATTGATCCACATGGGACATTTTAGAGGACCAGGGGACAAAGCAATGCCAGAATGATGTCAAGTGGAGTTGATACATTCCCTCATTACAAGTTTGATCACGTTCATGATGAGAACTGCCCACAGCTCATGTAAAACTTCACGGTAATCCACATTAATCACACTTCAGTGTGTGCAGGCATATTCATGTAAATGTGCCTGTGTTTAAATATTTAATAACCTGTCCATTCCATTCTTTGAGCCCAGTCAGTCTTACTTTTTACACCTAACTAAAACTTTTAGAAGAAAATCAAATCATTAAAGGAGTAAGCTTCAGGAGTTCTATTTAATGTCATACACTTCAGATGCCTCAGTGGGAGGGACTAGTTGTGACAGGAGCTACCTAGAATCTGGTTCTTTAGGGAGTACAGACCACCCTGGAGCTATTTCAGACTCTTTGGAATTTGGGAATTCTGAAAAGGACTCCTTTCAGTTGGCTTACTTGCTCAGTGTTGGTTTCTCATCATTCACTGGGATGACCTCTATTGAAATCGTTTGGAGTCTCTTATGTTTCCCATCTGACAATTGGATGGTAAAGTCATCAGCAAGGCTCTCTGAGTCATCATGCACATATACCAAGCTCATTCCTGGAAGAAGGAAAAAAAAGGAAGAAAGCCAATCTTCCTTTCATTGAACCATCCCAACACATATTCTAGGTAACCCACTTTAATTTCCAAGACACTGGTATTGGTGCGTTTATTAATCAATGGTGTGTAATGAGATGAAATTTGTTTTGGGATGTAAAAGAATACCTGCTCAACCCATTACAAATTAATTACCCATTAATTTGGTAATAATATTTGATAGAGATCTTACTTAAAATTTGTGAGAAAAAAAAAGGTATATCATTTCAAAAACCATGCAGGAACAAAAGTATTGGTGTTGAAATTAAGCTGAGAAAATTAATGACTTGGGAAAAGTCATATGGTTAGATCCCTACCTCAAGCCATTCAACAAAATAAATCAAAATGAATCAAAACATAAATATAAAAACATCTAATTTGTTAAACCACTTGACAGTTATATGGAAACGCAAAACACCCAGATGAGATAAATCAGTTTTTAAAAAGAAGTGAGGTGGAAGCCCTACATTTACCACTCTCAAAATTTATTTCAAAATTACAGAAATATGAAGGAATGCATCCCAATATTTAGGAAAAGTATGCATCATGACATATCAGTTTTTTTAAAATAAAAGAACATTCATTTATTTAAAGGTAGAGTTATAGAAAGAGAAAAAAAGAGAGGAAGGAAGAGAAAATGGAAGAAAGAAAAGGAGAGAAGAAGGGAAGGAAGGAGGAAAAGAGAGAGGTCAATTTTCTACCCACTGGTTCACTCCTTAAATGACTACAATGGAAGCCAAGAAACTGGAACTCCTTAGAGTTTCCCAGATGAATTCATGGACCCAAGCACTTGGACCATATTCCCCTGCTTTCCCAGGCATATTAATGGGAGCTGACTCAGAAGTGGAGCAGATGGGACTTACACTAGCCAACATATGGGATGCTGTATCACAGACATTGCCTTAACTTAAATGATACTGATCCTAATATACAACGTTTAATATCAAGAAATGGAATTCTTTCTGCATGTTTAAAAATTGGAGACAGTTAAAAAAATTAAAAGTTTGCTTATACAATGAAGCACTGTAATTAACAAAACTGTATTTTCAGCATTTAAACAGTAAGAAGATGCTTATAATAATCCCTGGGAAAAGATTTTATAAAATACCAGCCATTTCAAAAGTTCTATGTGTGTGTGTGTATCATGAAATGGAGGGTGGGATAGTGACGTTTGTAATAATTCACTGACATTTAAAGAATACAATTAGCAGTAGGTTTTCGGTCTAGCAGTTATAAGACACCAGTGAGTCACCTGTGTCCCATGTAGGAATGCCTGGGTTTGATACCCAGCTCTGGCTCTTAACCCCAGCCTCCTGCTAACAAAGACCCCAGAAGGTACTGGTGATGATGCAAGTGATTGGGTTCCTTTTGCGATCAGTTCCTCTCTCTCAGCTACATCTTGGTCCAACCTCAGCTGTCACGGGGCTTTGCAATGGATGAGAGCATGGTTTCTTATGTGAACACATTTTTAAAAACAAATTGAGTGTAGTCTTAGATGAACCAAAACTTAAACAAAAGTAAAGATCCAATCTCTGAGAATGTCCCCAAAATATTTACTAAGAAGCTAAATTTATGGGGCTAGTCTTGTGGTGTAGCACGTAAAACTAGTGCCTGTGATGCGGGCATCCACTGTTGGCACTGATTCACATCTTGCTTGTTCTAGTTCCAATCCAGCTCTCTGCTGATGGCCTGGGAAACACGGCAGAAGATAGCACAAGTCCTTGGCCCCTGTCACCCATGTGGGAGACCCAGATGACACTCTTGTCTTCATTGTAGCCGTTTAGGGAGTGAACTAGCAGATGAAAGATCTCTCTCTCTCTCTCTCTGTAAGTCTACCTTTCAAATGAATCTTTGCAAAAAAAGGGGGGTGGGGAGAGAATGAGAATAGGTAAAATATTCTAGAACTGCACACTTCTTTCAAAATTTTTAAAGCATTTTTATTTTCCTTCAAAATGTATCTTATTTGAAAGGCAGAGGGAGGGAAGGAGGCATTCAGGGACAGAGAAAGAGGCATGGAGAGGAAGAGAGGCAGGCAGAACAGAGTGAGGGGAAGAGGGTAGCTGGAGAGAGAGGAAGAGAAGTGGGGATGGGCAGAGATGTGGAGAAAGAGAACAAGAGAACAAATGATAGAGAACTTTCATCTGCTGATTCACTCCCTCAAATGGCTGTGAGGTCCGGGACTGGGCCAAGAACTCCATCGGAGTCTCCTCTGTGTTTGGCGCAGGCACATCAGCAGAGAGTGGATCAGAAGCAGGGATTCAAACCAGTGTTCTGACATGGCATGCAGGTGTTGTCAAGAAGAGGTTTAGCCTGTGTGTCACAACATCAGGCTCGTAAGATACTTTCACTCTATGAAAAAGTAGGTTAAACCAATCTTTAAAAAGAGTGATTAAAAATAATTCAGGCTATCGTTCTAATATGCCATTTCTCTCAAAAGCAAAGTACTTCCTCAGAAAATAATGAGTTCTGTGTGTAGTTCTATATTTGCTTCAACTGGAAATTCTGGCAGATAAATTTCTGGAAATCAAGTCCTCTAATTTAGATAGTTTTAGAAAGAGATTTTAAAAATTATGACATTACAAGCATGATGTGGGAGTATCAGGAATCACAATACCACTTTTAATAGCACTATAAATGAGGGGAAAATGTGTTACTGCCTTTTCAATTACCTGCCATCTGTAGGTGAGGCCTTGTCCCTACCTAAATTCAAAGCCAGTGGACAACTCTGGAGGGATAATTCAAATGCAATGGTTAAATCAAGCTAATCAATTCATGCATGTATTACCTCACACAGTTATATTTTGGTCAGTGTGAGAACCCTAAAATTTACTCTCTGATATGGTATATGATGTGGTGGTTAATACACTACTTGGGATGTCAACATCTCATATCGGAGTACTTGGGTTCCAGTCCCAGTTCTCCCAATCCTTGCTTCCTACTAAAGTACATCTTAGGAGATGGCAGGCAATAGCCCAGTGCTTAGGTTCCTGTTACCCATGAGGGAGATCTGCACTGAGTTCTGGGTTCCTTGCTTTGGCTTCCTCCAGCTTTGGCTAGCTATTGTTGATATTTTGACAGTGAACCAGGATATAGAAGATCTCTTTCTTTGTTTCTCTTCCATGTACAGACTCTTGTATATACAAACATATATAGTAATATTTATACATCTTATTCTACACAATTTTCAAGTAAATACAGTGATCATGAAGCCAATGTCTTGAATTTATCCCTCCTAATTCAAATTTTGCATTCTTTCACTGACATCTCTCAGCCCCCCTGCCTACCAACTTGTTATTCACTATTCCACACCTGTCTTCTATGAATTCGAGTTTTTCCAATCCCACCCTCTTTTGAAACACACAGAGATAAATAGAGGCAGAACAATATTTCCCATTCATTGGTCCACTATATGTCCTTAACATCAGGGATGGGCCAGGCTGGAGCCAGGAGCCAGGAACTCGATCCAGATCCCCCATATGGATAATATAAACTCAACTACATAAACTACTGCCTGCTGCCTCCCAGGGTACGCTTAGCAAGAAGTTGAAATCAGGAATGGAAGTGGGACCTGAACCCAAGTGCTTCAAGACGTGACGTAGGTATCCTAATCAGTGCCTTTTCTGCTATGCCAAAAGCCCACCCTCCAAGTTATTAAATCAACCATAAAGAATGAATAAAGATGGAATAGGATTTACCAGTTCTTAGAAGCTCCAGGGAAAAGTTGTGAACAAGTTCATGCTTCTGGTGAGGGCTGGCTGGCTGCTTATTCAGAGGGAAATCTTTGCTGAACATCCCACTGATGAGGAGGCCGTGACGTGGCTTGTGTATGACACTGAGCAGTAAGGGGTCCTTAGGAATGTCTAGGTCAGCAGCATGGATGATGGAAGAGTCCAGCTCTTTTCCCTGACCTTCACACACCTGAATCAGAGCAAGTCAGAAAAGTCAGCTGTGACAGAAAGAGAACCTGTCTTCCTAATGGCAAAGCACTTCTAAAACTAATGTGAAGATGTACTATTTCAAATTATCCAAGAGATTTATAAATAGTGGGCCATGAAAAGAAGTCAGTGGCTTAACACATAGGTTATATAACTATAAAGTACTTTCTTTCCACAAATGAGATTTTAAAGATATGTGCTGTTGTTTGGCACTCAAAGGTCAATGAAAAAGACACCTGAAAGTGACAAAATTTCCAGTTAGGAAACCAAATCTGGAGCGTTCATCTTCAATAACCACTCCATTCACTGAACCTACCTGACCTCATCACTTCCACATTTTTAATTGCATTAGAAATGCACAAATCTGCTACACACACTGAGTATAGTAAGCATATTTTTATCCTGTTATTACAGAAAGGACTCCTCGTATCTTTTACGTTCAAAGAGAATGGAATATTTATTCCTCCATGTAGGGTTTAGTCATGTAGAACCTGACACTATGACACTTGTGTTTGTGTTTTCACACTCTCATTGGGAAGATAAAATCAAGAAATATGTTTTCCTACTTTCAAATACAGCAGGTTATACATAATAGAGTATATAAATCTTATGTGTAGTGTTTTTTTTTTTTAAGAAAAGGATTTATTTATTTTTATTGGTAAGGCAGATTCACAGAAACTAGGAGAGACAGAAAGATCTTCCACCCACTGGTCCACTCCCCAAGTGGCCACCTAGACCAGAATGAAGCCAATCTGAAGCCTGGAGCCAGGAGCTTCCTCTGGGTCTCCCACATGGGTACAGAGTCCCAAGGCATTGGCACATCCTCTACTGCTTTACCAGGCCACAAACATGGAGCTGGATGGAAGTGGAGCAGCCGAGATACTAACTGGTACTCATATGGAAACCCAGTGCATGCAAGGTGAGGACTTTAGCCACTAGACCACCATCCTGTGTGCTTTTAAAATAATCCACAATGTTATTGTTCTCTACATTGTGGGAAATACAGATATTCTCAACAATCAGTCAGGTGACAATGAATATCTGTGCACTGACAACTAAAATGTGAAGAAGAAAATTCCAGTGCTGGGCAAGAGGCATAAAAGAGTAGACAAGATCAGGACAAATTCATGGGGAGAGGACCCTCCAGCCCTGCTGGATACACATGGTACAGACTTGGGAAAACAATCTCTCTTTTTGGCCTTTCTAACTGATTTAGCAGGGAGCCCTCCTGCATATATCTTTTAAACACCATATATGAAGCCTGGGTTAGAATAGCACTAACTTGCTTTTATCTGATTTTTTTCTAAGACCTAACATGGCATCATAGTTGAACTCACAATGACATATTTATGAAATCAGGTTTAATAATCACTTGGCTTTTTCTTGAGAACTTGAACTTTAAAATGTTGCAATGTTCCTTATTTACGAAGTCTGATTATGAAGTCTTTCTCACCTCTACATCACTATATAGCAATTCTAATTCAGAATAAATTTATTCTCAAGATTACTGGGAAATTCTTTAAATTTTGTTTACAACTACTTAAAATTTAGAACTTTATTAAATTTAGGAAAATTTATTTCAGAGGTAGACACAAATAGTGACAGCTTTCCTCTACTGGTTCCCCACTCAAACACCCAAAATAGCCATGGCTGAGATGGATCAGACTGAAGCTGGGAGTTTGGAACTCAATCCAGATTTCCCATGAGCATGGCAGCAACCCAGTCACTTGAACATTGCTACTGCCTGCTATGGTCTGCTGGACACAGGAGGCAGAGATGGACATTGAACTAGACACTATGATACGGTATTGCCAGCACATTAATGAGTATCTTAATCATGAGGCTAAGGGCTACCTTAATTATTGGGAAATTTTATTAAACAAAAGGTGGGATTCTTTCATGCAACTTGAATTTTTTTTTCTAAGAATTATTTTAAGGCAGATATACAGAGAGGAGAGACAGAGAGCAAGATCTTCTTCCAATGATTCACTACCCAAGTGACTGCAACAACCAGTGCTGCGCCGATCCAAAGCCAGGAGCCAGGAACCTCTTCCGGGTCTCCCACGTGGGTGCAGGGTCCCAAAGGCTTTGGGCCATCCTTGGCTGCTTTCCCATGCCACAAGCAGAGAGGTGGATGGAAACTGGAGCTGCCAGGATTAGAACCATTGCCCATATGGGATCCTGGCACGTTCACGGAGAGGACTTTAGCCACTAGGCCATCTCTCCAGGCCCGCAACTTGAATTATTAATTGAGATTGTAATGATACAACATTTATGTCAATCTACAGAAAATACAAAAACTTTGTAGTACACAAATCTCAACTGGTTTCTAATAGCCTAAAATAAAAATCTTAAATCTTTTTGCAGGATAAATGGATAGAAGCCTAACCATCTTCAAAAGTCAGTCTCTGTTCATACAAAAACACAAAACATAGTTATTGAAAGAAATCACAAAAAGGTTAAAATGTATCCTACTGAGAGCACATAGGACTCCAGCAACTGTTACCCTCCAGCAGCTTCCACTGGGGAATACCTACATCCAAATTGTGATGACTTCAAGAGAAAAGCAAGAGACAACTTCCCAGTGGCCCAATTATTTCAGGATCCCCAACCCTAGGCAAATCCCAAACGATAGAGGTAGCTACAGAAAGAATCATAAATGAACTTTTATCTTTTTCTCATAATTACTGAATGGCTCTCCAGAGGAACCCATGTGCCAACAGAAGAGAAAAGGCAAGGGCTGGCTCATAAGTTTCATTCTTATTCTCACATTCCAGTAATATTCAGTAGATAATTAATTCAAGACTTAGGCATTTAGAATTTGATTTTTAGCAAAGGATAAAAAAGTAATGATTTTTTAATTGCTAATATTTGTTCTGGTCCATATCATTAAAAAGATAACTAATACACCAGTGCAAACAGTAAAATGCATGACATCTATTTTTTTTTCAAGTTTGAGATGCAAAGAGAGAGAGAGAGACATGAATCGGCTGAGAGAGTGAGAGATCATCTATGCACTGATTCACTCCCTAAAAGCCAGCAATGGTTGAGGTTGGGAGTCAGGAATTAATCAAGATCCCATGTAAGTGGCAGCAACACTACTACTTGATCCATCAATCCATCACCTGCTGCCTTCCAGGGTGCACGTTAGCGGAAACCTAGATTTGGAAGTAGAGCTGTGACTCGAATCCAGATGCTCCAATGTGAGATGTGGGCTTCCTCATTGGCAGCTTAACCACTTGTCCACATGCCCACCCCATGCATGAAGGGCCTCTCCTGTGCAGACCATCTTTTTACCCCCAAAAGAAGATTTGATAAGCATGTTTCAGATGAGGAAATAGAAGCATGGAGAGAAGTAACTTGTCCAATACCCTACATATTCATTAAAAACTACACCTAATTACCTCTGATTGCAAAGCCTGGGCTCATTCTACTGAATCAAATTCTGCTATCCATAAGTAGAACTAAATAAGAATTAAAGAATTTTAATAAGAGATAAATTTTTACAAAAAGATAAAAATTTATTTCAAACTGAATGTTTAAATTCAATTATATATTAAGCATTATTCAATGATTTGGCAAAAGTGACATAAAACATGATTATTAGGAGTGAAAAACTATTTTATAAAGCTGGATCTTCTCAAAATAGAAATACTGAGACTATAAGAAATAATCTAAATAATAAGAATTTTAAAAGAATTAAATTCTTTTTAAAAAGAATTCTATAAAAACATATACATATGTATGTATATATAAAGAGTAGTACATGTTATCTGATCCCTTATTTGTAAATAAAAAACACAGAGGAAAATCACAGCACACAAACATTGCTGCCATGTGCACAGATCCCTCATGTGGAATGAATTATATCACATACTGTCAGTGGGAAGTAGCAAGTGGTTGTTGGAGAGAGGGATTTTCCTAGTATTCTTTATATGATTATCAACATTAGAATTTACTTAGCTATTTGATTTCATTTTTTACTTTTGAAAAACAATAGACTATATCTCAGGAATATTATTAAGTGTCATTGAGCTATCTATCTATTTAAATAGAAATACCTATTTAATGACCAAATTATAGAAAAACATTTTAAACTACATAAAAACAATGTTCAAATTGTATTTTTTCAGCTCGTATCTCTTCTATAAAGTTACATTTTAAAAGACGCTTATAATCTGTGAATTAAGAGTTCTTGCACATTGTAGCATTGGTTAAGAGGGATGGTATGAAATAAGACTGCATAATCCAAATTCCCTATATATCAACTAACTTCCAGTATTTGTAATCTTTCCTAATTTGAAGTGGTAATAGTGATATTGCTTATTGCAAACATTAAATACATATGTATATACATATATGTGTACATATTATTATATATTGTATAGTCTTTGAACCTATAATCTAGTGAATATTCCATCCTCTAGATACACAACCTAGCATTTGCAACCATACAATTGCTATATGTTAGCAATTATTATTATCTTTACCGACATTATTATTCTTAGGTTAACAGTTTCCAAGTGGTTGCATTGCATTGCCTAGATTACTGCCTTTTTCACCCCTAACCAATGTAACATGAAAAGTGCATCTGGATCAATATAAATGGACAAGATAAAATAAAAATTAGAAAATAATGAGACACTAAGAACATTTTGATATGTTTCTTACAGTGATATTCTTGACCACAAAGTTGGGAGCTTCATCATTTGTGGGATTGATTGTAATGGAAAATGGTATCTCCAAGGAGCGTTGCTTTCCATCTGTCACGTACACCACAAACTGGTCGGCAGTGGGTTCTATCCTCAAATGTTTGGACTGCACATAGTTAATGTGGAAAGCCTTCAAGTGTTTCCACTGAAATGAAGCTAGAATAAGGGTGGAAATGCAAAATAGAAAAACATTACTTCCAAGGTACTGATTATCAATCCTCAACCAACCAATAGCACATATCCCAATAAATCAAGTACATGATGTTAGAAGTAGATCTACATGACCACTTTCAAAGGCTACATCCACACAAAAGCAGGTTCCCAAGGATCACAAGGAAGGATTGAAATTGCATGTAAAACACATGAGTGACAAATGATAACCACAATGTTTAAAGGGCTTCATGGCCACTATTAACATCCTTAAAATGAATGTCAACCCCTCCCTGTTAAATCATTATTCCTGCACAAGCAGTCCCTGTTATGTTTCCAGACAAAAGGAAGAAGCAATCATGACAAAGACAAGCCCATATAATGTGCACATTTTGCAGCTGGCTGCACTGAGTAGAGTCAATTGAATCATTGTCATGACTAAACGCAAAAGAAAAATTTCTCCAAGTTGTATGCAAAAACACAAGAGAAACTGGATAATTTTAATGTAATTAATCTTGAATCCAACTTCCCTCCTATATAAAATGGCTATGCCTCAAAGAGTCTTGGAGAACCTCTTACTTTTAAAGTGGTTTCCTTGAAGGATTTTGTTACTGTTTTCTGGTTTTGTTTCTGTTGTTTTGCTTTTGCTTGACATACTCAGCTGTAAATAACTGGAATCTATTTAGGTTTCAAATTTAACAAATCAGTATCATGAGTTCTCTTTCTGATACACTCAGTATATTTCCAAATCTTTCTCAGCAAATTTATATTAAAGATGTCAAAAATTTAGAGAATTAGAACTTTGGAGTTCCTATTACATTCTTTAAAAAAAACAGATTTATTTGTTTATTTGAAAGGTAGAGTTACAGAGACAGACAGAAAATTTACATCTGTTGGGTCATTCTCTAGATGGTCCCAATGGCTGGACCTAGGTCAGACTGAAGTCAGAAACCTGGAACATTATCAGGATCTCCTACAGTAGTAGAGAGGCCTAAAGATTTGGGCAATTGTCTGCTGCTTTTCCAGGCACATGAGCAAGGAGCTGGACTGAAAATGGAGTGGAAGCTGGCATAGTGGCATAATGGGCTAACCATCCATCTGCTAAGGTCGGCATCCCATGTAGATTGTTGGTTTGTGTACCAGCTGTCCCACTTCCTGATCTAGATCCCTGATTATGGCCTGGGAAGGCAGTGGAGGATGTCACAAGTCCTTGTACCCAGGAGGGAAACATGGAAGAAGGTCCTGGCTGTCAGCTACAGACCAGCACAGCTCTGGTCACTGTAGCCATTTGTGGAGTGATCTGGTAGATGAAAGATCTCTTTTTTCTATTTCTCCTTCTGTTTCCCTCTCTGTCTGTTTCTGTAACTCTGACTTTCAAAGTAAAGTAAGAAAAAAAATGAAAGAAAGAAAATCAAGCACCTAGGACTTGAACCCCATTCATATGGATGCTGGTGCCATAGTATTAGCTCCATCACCAGATCTATTCTATTATAATTTTCTGAATGTGTTGCAAAGACCTTTTAAAAATAGTATCCCTTCAATGTGTAGTATTTTCTTTTTTATAAGAGAACGCTGCATTATGTTTAATGTAAACTCACCTGCATTGCCAAGAATAAAAATTAAGAAGAAACATAGTAAAAGTTGAAAGTATCTGCTAGTCTAATGAAAATTTCTTGAATGAATTCAGTGCTGTGAACATTTTTTGAAGACCAAACCCAGTTACTACCAAGATCTGCTCAATTACACCTACAAAGACAGGTTATCATTGATCATAAAAACCTTGACTTACCTATGCTTATGCCCACATTGCTTTTTTCAAAACCCACAGAAGGGAGCGTGTTTTCAAGATAGCCAAATAGGGGTGAAGAAACCAAAACAAATTCTAAATCATCTTCTGCAGTATCCGGGTCAGTGGCAGACAAATGGTTAACGGTAAGGACTGCTGACAAGCCCTCATCTACAAAGAACGTGGCACCTGCATACAAACAATAACTCAGTTACAACTTAGCGTGAACTCTTCTCACCAGAATGGAGGGGCTGAGGGGGAGACGCCCCTATTCAGAGAGACTTCCTCTATTCAAATAGACTTCCACGGGAGATGTTCATTTCCTTTGGCAGAACTCTGTTTAGAGCAAAAATAATCAGGAGTACTGGGCGGGATTTCACTTGACTTGCAGAATTATATCTATTTTTTGGTACCAGCAAGCCAGACAATAATGGAAAGGCAGCCGAAATGTGAAGGGCTCCAACAGAGCTCTTCAGTCTCGAGGAACTCTCATTTCCCTGGTGTCTCTATCAGAGTGACAAATGAAAAGAAGAATTGCCAAACTGTTTTAATGATAAGCCACTAAATGTAGTTGATGTGCTCTTCAAGATTGGTTGTTCCCACTGTTTGTCAGAGCGTTAATTACCTGAGAGTGATTATGAATTGTGCATAAAGAACATTTTTTTTCATGCCTTGGTGCTTAATTATTCTGCTGGGATAATGCTTCCTTTCCAGAACATTGCTTGGCAAATAGTTTGCAAATTACAATAACATTCATACATATGCTTGTATTTTTTTCTGAGAGACAGAACATATACATAACGCCTATGAAGAGATGACTTTCTGAAAAGCAAATAAGGTTAGATATATATAAATGGTCTCTCTGGTAAACTCATTCTGTTCTAATGGAAATTATAACAGATAAATTTCTCTCTCTCTAGCAGGCAAATGATATTTTCCCCTGTGAAATAATTCAATTCTGTCCTTGTCCCAAAACACATACTCACTCACTCTCTTCTCTCTCTCCCTTACTCTAACACACACACACACACATAAACACATGCATGTTCTCTCACACATACACATATATATGTGTGTTTGCTATGCTGAAATATCAAATTTTAAATAACTACATTCTTGTACTTCATAATCTTTCGCAAATTTGGGTGGTTTATTTTTTATAAATTTGTGTTGAGGCAATTATTGTGGAGTAATTCATGGTGCTTTTCCATTTGACTCTAAGTATTATTTTACAGAACCACAGGTATGACATGAAGGAAGAGAACAACACTTTAACAGAAAAAAAAAAATAGTATCACCGATTGCAAGCAAGGGTGGCTGGTTGTCCACTGGATGCACTGTGACATTGAGATCATATACTGGAAAGGACTCATGAAGAGGAACAAATGGATTAGGTCCATTGTAGCAACAGCCATTCACAAAAGGGCCAGCATCTCCATCGGAAACCACCAATGTGATGGTATCAAAACAAGGCAGGAGGCCAATCTCTCCACCTGGAAGACACAACTATATGTAACACTTGACTTCTTTAAAACATAGAATCCCAAGATGAAATCTACTCCCAAATCTTCTACATGAAGCAACCAAGAAGGAATGTAAGCAGATAATATAAAACCTCATTCTATGTGGATAAAATGTAAAACCTACAGCATTGACCATAGTTAGGAAAATAATTCAAAACGCTTGTCCATCTGTTGCCTCTAGTGAAATCTCTGCCAGCCATCTAACACCATATGGAGGGCAAAGCAGTGCTAACAAGGGCCTGACAGTTCACAAATGAACAAGAAAGAGATGTGATGCTAAAGTGGTGATGTTTCATTCTTCCATCCTAATCGTCCAGTGTGTGGAGAGGCAGAAGGCATCTCCATCCCATTATCAATCATTGTCACTTCTTTTGCATTAACCACCATCAATGGGCCACCATCAAGCACATGGCGCATGAGAGACACAGGGACCCCGAAGAGGTCGAAGACAAAGGTGATCTACATTGATGCTATTTTTTCCAGTTTCTTATTATGTATTAGCCAAGAAGATGGTGTTTGGAAAGAAAGTGATATTTAACTTTCTTCTTTATTCTCTTTGCTGACCCTTTGAGATTCGAAATACCCCCAACTTAGAGAGAAAAAAGAAGAAAGGCAGCCTGCTCTCGAGTGCCCGACAGCCTGGAGTGGGGCTGCTGGCCCTCTAGAGGCCAGCAAACCTCTGCCAGTAAACTCTAGGTGATTCTCACTCATCCCCTTCAAAAGGTCAAGAGGAAGACAACAGGGTTTCAAAGAGATTAAAACATTAAAGCTCAGGCATGCTGTCTCTTTTCACCAAGCACTCTGGTCAAATCTGCAGAGTACTGTGTTTGGCTTGATATTCCATGTTTCAAAAAATGACAAGGAATAGTCTTACACGATGGCTCAGTGGCTAGATCCAGGCCTTGTATGCACCAGGATCTCATGTGGGCATTGGTTTGTATCCTGGCAGCTTCACTTTCCATTCAGCTCCCTGTTTGTGGCCTGGGAAAGCAGGGGGGGATGACCCAAAAACTTGGGATCCTGCATCCATGTCCCTGGATCCTGAATCCTGGCTTTGGATTAGCTCATCTCTGGCCATTGCAGACATTGGCATAGTGAACCAGTGGATGGAGGATCCTTCTTTCAATATCTCCTTCTCTGTGTAAAAATGCCTTTTTAATTAAAAAAAAAAGACAAGGAAACCCTAGAGATGATATTATTGAGCAGTGGCGTGATTAAAGGATGAGAATACAGGAAAAAACAAAGTTGAAGTTGACAAAGAAACAATCAGCCTGGTTGGGCTTTGCTGTAGCATCAGCTGGGAAATGCTGGGACTAGCAGCAAGTTCTGCGGAGCTAGACTACAGAACCACCTGCAGAGTGCAAGATCCAGGGTAGGGAATGGGAGATTGTGGACACCTCTTTGATTGGCTGCAGCTCCCACTGGTGAACACAAGAACTAGTTCTGGCGGCAAGCCTGGCTAGATAGGCAGTGACACCTGCTGGAATGAGTGAGAGCCGGAGGGTAGAGTTGGTTGAGTTAAGAACAATGATGTGTACAACAGCCGAATGGGATGTGAAATAGGGCAGGCTAGTCCACTGCACATGCTGGCAGGCACAAAATCAGGGCTGGGGGCTGCCCAGTGGGGGTTACTGGGGGTTGCTCTGACTGGACTGTAGCTCCTACTGGTATATGTGAGAGACAAGTGTGGTGGGCAGAGCTGGGCTGGGCTGTAGTGCCCGTTGGTTTGTATAACAGATGGGACTGGAAATACAGATCTGACCTAGCAATTGCAAGTATCAGTGCTTGTGTAGGCTGATGTGGGTGACAGAACGAGCCAGATCTCATACTGGCAGGGGCACACAAGACTCAGATCTGGGATCAGCTCAGACAAGATTTCTTTGAGGGTCCCCTGAACTGAACCACTGGACTCAGAACTCCAACCATGGGAAGAGTGGCATGACCTGTAATCTGACAATGGAATATAGTGTGATGGCTGATTCAGACTACAAAATGTTAATCACAGCACAATTCAAAAGGAAGTTTCTCAATGATTTCTTGTTAAACGTTGGAAGAAAAACAATGTATTTTTAAGAAAGCAATTATTAATGTACTTTTAAAAGTAAAATATTTTGTTGTTAAAGCTTATCATTTCACTTATGAGAGAGATGATCTGTTATGATTTATAGATCCGTAGGCTGTGATGGTCAAATAAATCTTTCTCAAAAGACTTATTAAAAGAGAGATCAGGATAAATAGAATTTGTGTATAAAGGCAGCTAGTATTGACTTTCCTTCTTTGCACTTTTTGAACGAGAAATACCTATGTATTTGGTGACGATATTTGCAAAAATGGGATAAAGGCTGCAATTTTATCTTTCAAAAAATATTTACTTATTTGAAAGTCAGAGAGACAGAGATCTTCATCTGTAACTTTTACTCCCCAAACAGCTACTCCCCAAATAGCCAACCCCAAGAGACCTTCCCACGAGCTGAGCGGAATCCAAGCACTTGCGCCATCACTTGCTGCTTCCCAGAGTACATTCTGGCAGGAAACGGAAATTAGGACCAGAACTTGTACTCAAAGCTGGGCATTATAATACAGCCCGAGTGGCATCTTTACCACTGTCCCAACCCTCACCCACGCATCACTGCTTTAAAGGAAGCAAATATTAAGACCCCGAGATTATGTGAGTTTGTAGCGCAGGGGGCAGTTGAAACTCTCACATTTGCTTTGCAATTCCCCTTGCTCTTTTGCTTACCTGTGTGTTTGTATGTCACAGTCCCTGAGATAACGTCGCCTTGAGAGAACTGAGACACAGGGACTCCAGAATTGCTCACCACCCCGTGCTCAGGTGCTCGAGCAACCACAAACGTTAGTTTCAAGTCATCACTGTCTGCGTCAGTCGCAAAAACATGTTCTGAGGTAATGACCACCTCTCCACCCTCAGAGCAGTGCATCATGGGGATAAGGTTGGCCTTCAGGACTGGTAGCTCATCATTTATAGGGAATACCTACACAGGAGGAAAATACACATTTTTACGAAAAAAAAAAAGAGAAAGAAATGAGAATTTGCTCAACGGATAACTCACAACTCCTAGACAAATTGACAGGCATTTCCATCTTCCAGACCTGGGAAATAATAGCCATGGAATTCGGCCAAGCATCCTGTGACTCATAACTTTCTCCGTACAAACCATCTTGCAAGAAATGCCCCACATGAGAAATATTTGAGGTAGAAATGGGAGAATGTGGCTATGATTTGGGACTTTAAGCTCTCATTTGTCTTCAGACAGACAAAATATAAAAGTAATATAAAGTGTTTGCCAAATCATTGTCCTCTGTGGTTAAATTCACATATATTCCAGTGGAATAATGATCCTTGCAGTCTAATGCATTTACATTTACTGCATCAATGTTATTTTTATTTCCAACGACTTGGTGATTACAAAGCTTTCCTCCTCCCTCAATACCCTGCCAACCAGGAACTTGCTTTGGGCTTACAAAAAGCAGCAGCTGCATTTCAAATCGTGGGAGTTAGAGTGGAAACTCTGAAAGCATTCTACCCATGCCAGGTTTCAATTGAACAAAATGTTTTTCTCTCACTTGCAGGAAAATAATATCCCAAACAGAAGGAAAGGAAAGCAACATGGGACCATGCTGGCTCCCTGAACTTAAAGTGATCATGGAGAAAAATGCAAAAAAAAAAAAAAAAAAGAAACACGTCTTTCAAATAAGCAAGAAGGCCATTTTGCACCTGAGTTCACATCACAGTTAGCTGTAATCAGGGCAAGACTAGCTGTTGAGTCCTTTCAATCCTCCATTTCTTTTTTTGTTCTTCAGTGAAAGCGATCTTACAAAAATGTTGATTTCAAGGAACCAGCATAGTGCCACAACATGGTATATCGACCTGGGACACTAGCATACTACATCGAAGTGAAAGTTCAAGCCTGGCCATTCTGCTGACGGTCTAATTGCCTAAAAATGCACCTGGGTAGCTAGTGGAAGCTATTCCAAGTGCTTGAGGTCCTTGCCACCATGTGGGAGATCCATGTAGAGTTTCTGCCTCCTATGTTCGAACGGACCCTGCATTAGCCGTTGCAGTCATTGTATGGTTGAGTAGCTAATGGAAGGTCTCTGCCTCTGTCTCATCCTCTCTTCTTTCTGCCTTTCAAATAAATGAATCAATTAACTTTAACTCACTGCCCCATGAGAACCTTCCCTAGCTTCTCCTGAGTACCTCTCGCCTTACCCACACTTTGCCTAGCCACCTAACTCAATTTTCACCCCAACACAGCATGACCCTTCCCCAGCCATTGCAGTCATTTGGGGCAGAGAAACAGCAAATGAAAAATCTCTCTCCCTCCTTTCTTCCCTCTTCCTCTCTCTAACTCCAACTTTCAGTTAAATACATGTATCATCTTCATCTTGGTCATCACAGTCCAAACATCTTGCCTAGAACTTGGCAGATAGAGGCACTTATTAAATATTTTCTAAATAAATTAATGACTAGAAATAGCTATATATATGCCCTGGTTAACCTAGCATTCTTTTTTTTTTCATTTTAAGGATTTATTTTATTTATTTGAAAGACAACACTTACAGAGAGGGAGAGATATATAGGAAAAGAGGTTTTTCATCTGTGTTTCACTCCCCAAATGGCCACAACAGCCAGGGCTGGAACAGGCCAAAGGCAGAAGCCAGGAGCCTGGAGTAAAGAGCTTCTTCTGCATTTTCCACATGGCAGCAGGGACCCATGCACTTGGACTATCCTCCACGGCTTTTTCAAGTTCATTTGCATGAAGCTTGCTTGGGAATGCAGCATCCAGGACAGGGGATGTCAGCATCGCAAGTGGGAAATTAACCTCAGGACACACAACACCAATCCCCATCCTACAATTTAAACAGGCTAACAACTCTGCAACAAACACATATGAAGTTATTCCAGTCCATTGCTTTAATGGACAAAAGGATGGAGAGCTGGAAACCTGAGGCATAATTACTTAATCAAAAGGCCAAAAATAATATACAATATTCTCTTTCTGTTGACTTGTTAAGAAACAGATACATAGGTAAGTACGTATTTATGTATATTTATTTAGAAGATCTATATAATGAAGGCAAATACATGATGAAGTGGAAATACACTGCAGTATGCATCTCTATTTCTGAATAAAAGATGGACTCCCAATGAAACTATTAAATATATCTTGACAGAATGCTGGACTTTATACAATTCTTCATATTTATAATGTCAGGATACACTCAAAGAGCAGAATGATGGATTTGTGACTGTTGTTGCAGGACTAAACCATTGCTTAAAAAATATAGGG
Source organism: Ochotona curzoniae (assembly GCF_017591425.1). Classification (NCBI taxonomy): domain Eukaryota; kingdom Metazoa; phylum Chordata; class Mammalia; order Lagomorpha; family Ochotonidae; genus Ochotona; species Ochotona curzoniae. The sequence goes on along the minus strand of NW_024467106.1, from coordinate 46,338,232 downwards.
CAAAACAGTGATGAGGGGAAGAGGGGAAATCCCTGAGCCTATGGAACTTGAAAAAAACTTAAAAGATTATCTTTGTTCATGGTTTCCAAATGAATCCGTTAAAGATGCTCTTTCTCATTGTTCTCGACTCTAGGGAATCTTACCAACAAATTCAATAATGATCACACAGTTGTTCATAAAAGAACCTCAGTTTTCAAATGGATAACAATGCCCAGAGCCAATAGAATTATGGAATTTCTTCTGGGTAAGCAAACATTATAAACACTGATCCAAAAGCTTGCTCTGCCTCTATTTAGCTTTCAAAGATCATTCCCTTTTGTCTAAAAAATAACAATAAACAGATGACTTCCCTTAAACACATTTTTAATTGTAATAAGATGGTCACAGCCAGACAATAGAATTTAGGCTTTGTCTCCTAAAAATCTGTTGGTTATTATTTTTTTTTTTAGCATATGAGAAAGGAAGAGAAGAAACGTTGTGGGCATTACTGCCTGTAACTCCAGCATGCTATATGGGGCAGCCATTTGTGTCCTGGTCATTCTACTTCCAATTCAGCTCCCTGCTAATGGTCTGGGAAAGTAGTCCAATGCTTGAGCCCAAGGGAGAACAAGAAGAACCTCTTCTTGTTCCCCTGGCTTCAGCCTGGCCTAACTCTTGGCCATTGAGGTCATTTGAAGAGTATACCAGCAGATGGAAGCTTCATCTCTCTCTCTCACCTCTCTGTTTCTTAGTGAGCCTATATTTCAAATAAGTTAATAAAGTTTGTGTGTGTGTGTGTGTGTGTGTGTGTGTGTGTGTGTGTGAATGAGAGAGATAGAGAATCTTAACCCAATGATTTACTTCTTAAAATGCCTGCCAGCATCTTGGGCTAGGCCAGGTTTGTGTCAGGAGGCCAGAACTCTATCTAGCTGTCCTACATAAGGCCTTAGGGACCCAACTACTTAAGCCATCATCTTTTTCCTCCCAGGACATACATGATCAGAAAGCTGGACTGCAAAGTGGAGCCTGGATTCCATCTTAGGCACTCCAACAGGGGATGTGGGTACATCCAGCAGTCAGTGTTCTAAAAGTTGTGACAAAGAAAAAGAATTGACCCAGAAAAATATCTTCTATGTAAAATATATATATACCAGTAAAGAATACATCAATTCCTGTTGGGAGCTGACACAGCACAATGTTCTTCATCCCAACCTCAGACGTCACTATGAGGACCAAGTGGGAAAGCATGCCAAGCACAGAAAGAAGCACTCAAGAACTAGTGACAAGCAGTGTTTACAAATACCAGCAATGCCAATGCACGGCAAAGGCCAGGAGGAAAAACACTGATGGGGCTCCAAAGAGCGGTGATGCTAGACTTAAGGCACGTTGTTGAGCCTGAGTGTCCTTAGCTAAGACATGAGGATAACATCTTTCTTATCTGCTTCTGAAAACAAAAAATTGTGGGAATACTCTCTGGTAATTAATAACTGTAAGATGTCTTACAAAAATGTTATTACCATCAGTAATTATCTCATGTCACAAATATCTGATGGAATCCTAACACAAAATTTGGTGTCAATTCTTTGTACATAGTGGCTGTGCAGAAAATATGTAAGTCCTTCAGAAGATCTCTCTCTGCTAATGGTGGCACAAACATGCAAAGTATAAGCCGTGCTCAGGGACATGGCAGGTACTCAACAGAAAACTTAAGGAGCTCCCATAAGGCCATTGGGCATACACTGAATCTACATGGGCTTATTCTTCACCATTTGTTTAAAGGAGAGGAAATAGACATCATGCCAAAGCTACACGGCACAGAAATTCACAAAGAAGCACCATACACAGGCATGCGTGGCTTCTCTCATAAACAGAAAAACCCCAGGGATGCTAGCCTAACATACTGAGTTGCTACATAAGAATTTCTAAGTGTCATAGTACAAAATAGAAATAATTTGTACATATATCTGGTTATTTTACAAATTATCTAGATTTGAGGCCAACCTACTTCTATCTTTAAATACATTGGGAACAGAAAACAGTATCCCCATCTCACCAACATAACTGTGGTCTCCAAAGCCTGAGATACACAAAGGTGTCAGCATGCATCTCTTAGCTTTGGAGCCCTGTGTTTCAAGCTTTACTAGAGATACTGAGAGGTTTCCAAAGCAGAGGTTTTATTTCTTTGATCCAGGAGGAAACTTTACCCACCTCAATGTATAGAACAAATTCTACTGAATTTGTGCCATCTGTGACCTCCAAGAGTATGTCATCCCGAAGCACCTCAGATCCATCATGTTGATACCTATGGGGATAATATCCATCACTAATCTTAATGTTGTGACGGTAAGCAGAGATGCAGGACACAGGAACACTCACAAGGCTGTGGCCATGTGTTCACGAAATAAAAAAAAAATACTTTAGAAGGAAATGCAGAATTAAGTATTCGGCCTCCTACAAGACTGTGAAAACAGCCAAATTTGTATTTGTAAATTGAATTTAGAAAGATTTAGATGTATGTTTGTTTATTTTGAAAGGGGGTCAGAGAGAGAAGGAGAGACAGAAAATAAAGGAAAAGAGAGATTGTATGTACTGTTTCACTCCCAAAACGGCTTCAAGAACCAGGGTTAGGCCAGGTCAAGGCCAGGAGGCAGAAATTCCATCCAGGTCTCCCTTTACAGTCATTATTTGCTGCCTTCCTAGGTACATTAGCAGAAAACAGGATTGAAAACAAAGCAGGTGGGGCTCATACCTGTACTCCAACATGGGATGCCAGCACTGTAAGAAGTGTCTTATAGCTGTTACAACACTGGTCTCTGAAGTTTGAATTTATAACTGAGAAATAAGTCAGTTTATCTGTCTACCTGACCATTGCTTTTGATAGTTTGCAATGTTACCCACAGAAGTGTTTTAATAGATTTTGTAGGAAAGTCTCTTCAACAACAGTAGTTGGAGGAGATAAAAGACATTAAGGTGTGCAGAACATAGGACCATAAAGCAGGGATTATTCTACATCTTTTTTGTAGACCCAAGTAATAATTCATGCCCTACTCACATAGTATATCCAATTTGCACAACTGCAAACCTTACTGGCATAGAAAAGAATAAAACGTTATACTCAAGACCTTAATTAACACAGTTCCATTCCAGAATTTTCAGGATTATGAAGTGGGTTTTTGTTAGAGCCAAGTTCAATTATGTAGATTGGCCTCACTGATTATTTTAGTCACTATTAGTCTAGTACGACTGTTACCTTTTATGATATATGCATGGGCAATAAAAATATTCATGGTAATTAGTTTTTGTTATTCAAATGTCCATCAAGCTTTCCCCACTGGTACAGCAAGCCAGAGGGAAAGAAAGGGAAACGAATATTAGGTCACTTTCAATTTCCCATTGATTCTTCTAAGTGTTAAATGACACAATTGGGTTGCTCTGAAGGAATCAGCCAAACTTTTTTATCCTAATTCTACCTCAAAAAGGGTCCAGGCGGGGAACCAAAGTATGCAAAGAAAAAGACCATGGAATGTTCTAACCTAATTCTCAAGGAACAGAGGTCTCCCCACGAAAAAGTGTCCCCTGGAGTTAGAGGAAAGCCATCGAGCTGCACTGCTCCATGTGGAGGAAGTCTCTGCAGGGAGAAGTGGACACTGTCCAGCACGGTGTCCATGTCCGAGACCAGGATGTGCTCTGTGCTGATGATGCGCTGACCTCCTTCAGTCACTCTCAGCAGGTTGGTGAATACCTACAAAGAAGAGAAACATTCAAAGACTCATTTCATGAGGCACCCCTAAAGATGGAACTCATTGAATTACCATAAAACTGCTAGTACGCTATTCATGAGTCAACTAATTTCTTAGGAATGGTGCAAGGGGACACATTCATGGTTGGATGTTTTTGGGTGAAAATATATTTTGTGAACCTAATGTCTCCAATTGTAAGCATTGATGTACACAAAGAAGCAAGGCAGATCTATAAACCTGCAACTATCTCCATCTTCTTAATCTCAGAGCCTATACAGCAGATTCAGCAAGCTGGTGACTGTAGTTCTAAATTAAGGAAATAATAAATTTCACCATCATGTGCCTTTCCACTAGTATAGCCAAGACTCTAAGATTACAGTAACAAAACCTGCTACCTTTGTTTTTTCTCAAGGTATATTTTTTACAGCTACTTTAAAGAGTGTCAGAGATTAATATGAATTAATCTTCTATCAGCAGGTTCACTCCTGGGATGGTCACAATAGCTGGGGATGCACTAGGCCAAGGTCAAGACCCAAAATTCTACTGCAGGCTTTCCACATAGGTGATAGGGCCCAAGTCTTTGGGCCATCACCTTCTGTTTCTCAGGCATACTAGCAGGAAGTGGGATTAGAAATGGAGAAACCAAGGCTCAAGCCAGCACTTGTGCTATAGCATGCAGGCATTACAAGTGGTGTCCCAAGCCACTGCAACCCTATAGTCATCTCTGCTAATCTTGTTCATCAATTTTCCAAATTGGTAATCCTACATAGACGTGAGAGTACAGATACCCCACTCTAGGTGCTGATGGTTTGGGCTGAGTCCCTGCCCTTGTAGTAAAGATCAATATTCTCTTGGGAACTGACTGCCCTGCTCAAAGCAGCTGTCATGCCCTGGAAGAAGAATATTCCCTAAGGGGAAAAAAAAAATTCGGTAAAGTAGAAACAAGACCAAACCACCAGAGGAAAAGGAATAGAGCTAGGAGGCACAGAATTCCTCAATACAGCTCCTGCCCGCTAGGGTGCAGTACAGTCAAGGCTTCCTGGAAGCCAAAGTCAATGTAAATTAGGCGTCCTCAGCTCAGACAGCTTCCTTCCATTCCTTAATCAATTACCTTACTCAAAGAAAACAGACACAGTAGGCTTTGCTTTCTGCAGCCACCCTACCCTCACTGGTTCTTCTTCTAATTTTGCTAAACCTACATTTTCACAAAAGGAAGGAAGGAAGGAAGGAAGGAAGGAAGGAAGGAAGGAAGGAAGGAAGGAAGGAAGGAAGGAAGGAAGGAAGGATGGATGGATCTCTTGTTCTTTTTTAAAGGCATATAGTTTTTTTTAAGGTTTATTTCTTTTTATTGGAGAGGGAGGAGGAACAGAGAGAAAGGCTTTCTATATGCTGGTTCACTCCTCCAGGTGGCTACAATGGCTAGAGCTGAGCCAATCTGAAGCTAGGAGCCAGAAGCCTGGTCTCCCATATGGAAGCAGTGACCCAAGGCCATCCTCTACTGCTTTCCTAAGCAACAAGCAGGGAACTAGATAGGAAGTGGAGTAGCCAGGACATGAACGGGCACCCATATGGCATCCCAGCACATGCAAGCAAGGATTTAGTCATTGAGCCATTGTGCCAGGTCCAAATCTCTCTCTTTTCTTTCTTTCATCTTCTTCTTCTTTTTAAAATATATTTATTTATTCAAGACCCAGAGAGAAAGTGTTCCCATCTGTGAATGACTCAACAAATACCCACAAATGAGAGGCCTGGACCCAGCCAGAAGCCAAAGCTGGAAACCCAATCTAAGTCTTTCATGTGAGTGGCAAGAGCTCAATCACTTGAGCCATCAGCATTGTTTTCCAGGGTCTGCTTTAGCAGGAAGTTAGAATCAGGAGCCAGGGCCATGCATGGAATCCTGATATTCTGATATAAGACACCAATATATCCTTTTTAAAGAGTTAGTTAATTTATTTTAAAAGGCAGAATTAGAGAAAAAAAAAAGACAGAGGGATCTTCTATCTACTGATTCACTCCCCAAATGACTGTGCCAGGTCAAAGCCAGTGGCCAGAAGCCTCTTCTGGTCTCCCATGTAGGTGCAGAGGCTTAAGCACATGGGCCCCTTCCTGCTGCTTTCCCAGGTGTATCAATAGGGAGACAGATCTGAAGTGGAGCCACCAAGATGAGAACCAGGACCACTAGGACCAGCAGAATCATAGGTAGCAGGGCTCTGCTCACTGCCTCATAGTGCCAGCCCCACAGACATCAATATTGCAAGCACTTAGCCAAAAATCTGTCCTACGGCTCTTTAGAGAGGAGAATGAATATTTATTTATTTATTTATTTATTTATTTATTTATTTATTTATATTTCATTTTATGACAGTTTCATAGGCTCTGGGATTTCCCCCAACCCCCTTCCCATATTGAATTCCTCCATATTGTTACAGTATTACAGTTCAGAACCAGTCATGATTCTTTCATTGCAGGCACGGACCATATGGACAGTCCAGCATCCTATTGTCCAGATAAACTCAGCAGTTTCATTGGGAGGCCATCCTTGGTCTGAGAGTAGAGCTGGAAGAATACCATCCCCTCCAATGAGATGCCACTACACAACTTCAACAACAGGAAGAAACATGGAAATTAACAACATCATGAGGTTAATTAACATGGTATTCAGTGACCAATATGTTAGAAAATGCAAGTTCTTAACCATATCCTGTTACTATTTCCCTGACATCTCAATTTTAGTATATAGACAACCAGCTGCTATAAACCTTAAAATGGTTATAGGGTACTATTCAGCTGTATCATGTCTATTTTCATTTTTATATTTAGGAGTTTATAGTATTCAAGCATGATTTTTACTGAACTTGGAGGATTTTAGGATAGTCCAAACAGGCTTAAAATTCTAAATAGCCGTATGTTAATGATTGGGGAGCAGAACAATTTTAGGAGGGATGTGCAGAGAAATCTTCAGTACCTTAGTGAGGAGTAACTGATGTTTGTTTCCTACCTAGTAAGGTATAAGTAAGCTTTCTTTATTGCTCTCTGTCTATCTGATCTAATTTTGGGGGCTCCAGAGTGACCCTAATGGTCATTGCAAGAGAGGGTGGGGAGCCAAAACTGGAACTAAGTAAGGACCAGAGAAAGCTCCTCTCCTGAGTCCTGAAGGAAGTTTACTGTTTTTATGTTTCTGAGGACTGCTCAGGGTTCCTGGCTGCAACTTGAACTGGCACTCACAGTGAATGCCAGTATCACACATGGAGTGCAGCTTAGCCCTCTATACAACAACACCAATCCCCACTTCTTTCTTAGGGGTGAGACCTACATAGGCTCTGTTCCTCTCTCATTTGTAATAAACAGGAAATGTTCCTCTGTCTTTCTGTTTTTAAGGGGGGGTGGGTAAAATGAGCCCAGTAATGGCCTCAGACGTGAAGGAGAACAAGAAGCAGCAGAGCAGCCTCTGTATGAATGCCAGGCTCACAGAGAAGATGCAGGTGGCTTTGCCTTTGTAGTTTGCTTGTAATGAAAGATGCAGGTCCTTTAAAACTGACATAAATATTGGGCAGTGGACAGGGTAGGATGAGAGGTTCCATCTGAATTCATTTCAGAAAATTAAAGAGCTTCTTTAGATTGCAAAGTGGCACAGTTACCCTGTGGTGAGAGCAAATAAGCCCTTCTGGTTGCTAAGAGACCCAGGACTTAATCCCCTTCCCCTCATCAACACGTGAAACTCAGCAGAAGGAAAAGCAAATGAATGACATTCTGATAAAACATTGAAAATAATGTCAAACTCAGCAACCAGAAAAATCTCACCTTGTGGGTGAATAATCCCATGGGAGATAAAGAACCCCTCTCTGCTTGCTTTCCCTGCTAGAGTACAGCTGGAAACATTTTTAAAAATGATCCTTCCTATCTTTTCCTCACAGCAAACATGGTGCATACCTCAGGAACTTGATTGTCCACCGGGAGAACAGTAATGTTAAAGCAGATCCCATGCAGAGTGCTGCCATGTTGGTTACTGACGGAAAATGTGAACTGGACGTGTCTTACATGAGGGCCTATATCCTGCAGAGGAGGCATGTAGGCCACTTTCAGATGGTTCACAGCATGCTGCAAAGTAAATTGAGATGGGTTTGTGGGTACAGATCAACAAACTCAGACACCTTCAGGGACCTATGGGCAAGGAAATCATGCTGACATCATACATCACAAGCATCACCTTCCTCACCTTCCTTCCCCACATGCATATTTCATAAATCATAAGTTATGCACATCAGAAATGAAAAAGACAAAGACATTAAGTAAACGTGTCAAGTGTATAAAGCTGCCAACTCTGTAAAGGCAGACTGACATTGTGCTACAGCCAATTCAGGCATCTCATATTGAAATCCTGGATCAAGCACCAACTGCTCCACTTTCAATACAGCTTCTTGCTAATACACGCCCCAAGAAGGTAGCAGTTGATGGCCCAAGTGCATGGGCCTCTGGCACTCACAGGGAAGACCTGTGTGGAGTTCTTTGCTCATGGCTTTGTCCTGGACTTAACCTGGGTATTTCAGCTATTTTGAAAGTGAACCAGGATTTGGAGGACCTCCCTGACTCTGGCACAATGCTTTTCATTTAACTAAATAATCTTAAAAGAAAAAATAATAGTACTTTATTATATGGGATTGACATGCTCAACTAAAATCTGTAACTGCAGTGAAATTAGACATAATCAGACCGAACTATACAGCTGTCTGTTAAGCTCTCATCATCATTATTGTGGCCTCCCTTGGGGACTTCATAATGGAGTCCCCATAAGTAGACAGAGGATTGGGGCAGAATTTTTGAAGGTAATAAATGTTACGAATTGAACTGTGTTCCCACAAAAGATATGCCAAAGGTCTAAACTTCAGCACTTCAGAATATGACTTTATTTAGACATAGGGTCATTACTGATGTAATTAGTTAAACATGCGACCACACAGCCATTTCCAATATAGCCAGTCCTCATAACAGGGGGACAGAGACATGTAGGGAGAAGCTGTCAAGTAATGACAAAGGCAGAGATGGGAGTGAGATATCTACAGTGAAGACCTGTCAAAGATTGCTGGCCAGCCATAAGAAGCTAGATCAACAAAGAATTCCAGGACAGGATTTCAGAAGACACAAGACCCTACCAGCACCTTGAATTCAGAACTTCAACTTCCTCTTTCGGGAGACAACACATCTGTTATTTTAAGCAATCAGGTTGTGATACTTTGTTATGGCAACTCTAGAAAACTAACGCAGAAGGCTATTGAGGGAACTAAATTTGGCTGAATAAAAACATATGCACCTGATCCCCAAATAAGAGTCTCATCACTGGGAAAACCATGAAAAAGGCTATATTGAATTCTAACAAGATTTTGTTATCCTATCTAATTTAATCAAGCATTTAAAAATAGATGTCATATGCTTCATAGAAATGCCAAACAGAGAGAATAAAGACATTAATCACTTATGGCAGACATCAAAGGCCACTGTTCTCAGTTGCAGCACCAGTCTTCTCGGAGGACACACTTACAGCTCCAGGTATATCAACATTTTTGTGTATCTTCATACCTGAGTGAATGACTTCAGTCCAAGGGCACTTGGATTTTTGGTTAGTTTTGGTATGCTGTCCACCATGAATAATTTCCCAGCATCTAAATATCTATGAAAAAGTACAGGGCAATGCATTAGCTAATGCTCTATGTCAAAAGAGTCAAATACCCCATATCAAAAACATAGAACTCTCTGTGGAAAGAAATCACATGTTTCATCTTAACAGTCTTGTGTTACGTTGGGCAGGAAGTATGTTCTAACCTCTTTAAAGAAAAAAAATTGAAGATCTGAAAAACGATTTCCAAAAGATAACTTTTTCAGAAGACTGAATTGCCCAGTGCCTTATAGCCACTGTGTTAAAACATGCATTAGACACTAACACAAAATCCATGAAATAAGTCACCATTCTTCAACAATTTGAACAAAAACTAATTTGTTTAGGCAACAGCATGACCAGTATCACTAATGTCACTATCAAGACTACAAAAAGTATATGCATAACCAGGCCCAGCGGTGTGGCCTAGCGGCTAAAGTCCTCGCCTTGAATGCACCAGGATCCCATATGGGCACCGGTTCTAATCCCGCCAGCTCCACTTCCCATCCAGCTCCCTGCTTATGGCCTGGGGGGGCAGTCAAGGACAGCCCAAAGCTTTCGGACTCTGCACCCATGTGGGAGACCTGGAGGAAGTTCCTGGATCCTGGCTTCGGATTGGCATAACATCGGCCGTTGTACTCACTTGGGGAGTAAATCTTCGGACGGAAGATCTTCCTCTCTGTCTCTCCTCCTCTCTGTATATCTGACTTTCCAATAAATAAATAAATCTTTAAAAAGAAAAAGTATATGCAAAACCTTTTGAGTTAGCCTCACATAAAGGAAACTGTTATTTTCATTCCAAGAATGTTGAATTATCCTACACATGACTAAGACCGTCCACTTTTCTTGACTGTGATCATAGATTATGATAACTTCATAAAGTCATCTAACAATAGTGTTACAAAGAGCTCAAATAAAATTTACTAAAAACAAAATAAGTACTATTTTTAGGAAAGGGAGATTAAAACTTGAAGCCTCACTGTGCTGAAGATACCCCATAGGTTGCAGGCACTTATTAGTTAACCCATATTTTGAAGGGAGGTTTAAGATACTAGTTAATGTTGAACTGAACATAAGTTTATATTTGACCAACAAAGTAGCTGACATAGAATTACATGATAACAGTTTTTATTCTCTAATCCTAGAACTGAGAGCCCCAAGGGCAACTTTCCAAAGATACCTGTGGCTTAAGGAGTAAAACGGAGGCACGGTAACTGTGTAGAATAACTCCCCATCATGAGATTCTGGATCTATGAAGTGTAGATGCTTCTTAGTTACATAGGCAACCTCTGTCTCCTTGACAATCAAATGCCGGGACACACCAGGAACCTCTTCTGGAAGCTGGTCGTCCACTGGAGTGATGTGGATTGTCACCACCTGGAATGAGAATATCGATGCCATTAATGTGACATAGCAAGAAAGTGCCACAAACAAAGGCCCTAGTCTCCTAGACACAGATAATGTAATGTTCTAAAACTATCATAATATATTTTTGTTAAAATGATTCAGGAACTATGAAGCCAGAACTGGAATACTTCTTACTCATTTACTATTCCATTTAAAGAACTTAGTTAACACAATTATAGTTTACCAGTTGTGAATGCCACAGAATGGCTACGTAGAACACTAAATATGTTTGATTTTTTTAAAATCCCCTTGCCATCAACAAACTATGCTTTCCTTAATACTTCCCTATAGTCAGTCATTTTTTAAAAAAAAATGCTAGAAGGGCACTCCTACACGATTATCAGAGTGCCTCGAATTTACTCCCAAGTCCTCCTTTTATACTAATGCAGAGCCTGGAAAGCAGACACAGTGGAACAAGTGCTCCGGATCCTGCCAGTTTCAGCTCCCCAACCATTGCAGGCATTTGGGGAGTCAACCAGAAGAGAAAATGCTCTCTCATTATCTATATTTGTATCCCTTTCTGATATTCCAACAACTAAATTTTGTATTTAAAAAAAATGAGCCTTAAAAAAAGAAATTTGCCACCAAAAAGTTGAGTAATTTATTTAAAGCCAAACAGCTGCTGGTATGTAAACAGTATGCTCAGTACTCTATGTCCTGTCAAATTCCATGTGATTTTTACACTGCCATAGTCCTGCTGTCATGGAATTTTCAGTCTAGCAGAGACTAATATTGACAGATGTCTTTGTCCATTCATGCTGGTATAGCAAAATAACTGAGATTAGGTAACCTCTAAACAAATGAAATAAAACCATTCCTAATAGTTCTGAAGGCTGGAAGCCCAAGGTCAAGTTCCCAACAAGTGGTATGAGAGTTTCTCTCTGCTCCCAAGATGGTGACTTGTTGCTGCATCTAGGGGAGGGTACAGATGCTATGTCCTCACACTAGAGAAGGTCAAAGGGTAAACTGACCACTCACACCCTTTTATAAGGCACTCATTTGTTCCTGAAGGACAACACTCCTAGCCTGACAATTTCCTAAAAGCCCTATACCCAATATTGTTGTATTGGGGATTAAGGTTAATATAGAGCCTTACTCAATTTTAAAGTCAGAGTTACAGAGAGAGAAAGTGGGATGGAGTGGGATGGAAAGAGAGAAGTAAAGATGGAGGGGAAAAGAGAGAGGGAGAAAGGGAAGCAGATAGGGAGACATCTTTTAAATGCTGGTTTACTCCCAAGATAGCTACTTTAGCTAGCACTGGACCAGGCCAATGACAAAAACTTCATGCAGGTCTCCCACGGGCATGGCAGGGCCCAAACACTTGGACCAACTTCTGAAGTTTTGCCAGGCCATTAAAAAAAGAATTGGATGGAAAGAGAAACACCAAGGATATGAACTGGGACCCATATGAGATACCTGTCGCAGGTGATGGCTTTAACTCCCTAAACTACGACATGGCTCCTCCATCTGTATCTTAGGTGCCAGGCCAAATGCCTACCCTGTGTCAACTTTGTCATTTTAATTTTAACATGACACTAACAACCTCATTACAATCCCAGTCTAAATACCTACAACGTTCTCTCATATCTAGGAAAAAAATGATGCTAAAAATTTAAATGGAAACACAAGAAACCCAAAATAGCTGAAGCCATCTTAAACAATAAAAACAAAGCTGGAAGCATCACAATTCCATATTTCACAGCATACTGCCAGGCAATTATCATCAAAACAGCCTGGTACTGGCACAAAAATAGACACGACGATCAATGGAACAGAATAGAAGTCCAGAAATTAACCCACAAATCTACAACCAATTAATTTTTGACAAGCAAACAAATCAATCTAGAGAGAAAGGACAGTCTCTTCAACAAATGGTGCTGGGAAAATTGGATCTACATGTGCAGAAGTATGAAATAAGACCTCTACCTTACAGCCTATGCAAAAATCAACTGAAAGTGAATCAACGATCAACATCTATGGTCTTGTACCATCAGATTGCTATAGGAAAACATCAGGGAAACCTTGTTAGAAACAGGTGCAGGAAAACACTTCTGAGAAAAGATCCTAGAAACAGAAAATTAAACCAAAAATAAACAAATCGGATTACATCAAGATTAGAAGTTTCTTTACTGCTATACTGTGTAAGAAAAAACAAAGTCTATCATTTGCAACAAAATAGACCTAGCTGGAAACTATTATGGTCAATGCAATACACCAGTATCAAAAAGAAATATATTGTTCTCACCAGTCTGTGACAACTAACAGACACAGCACAATAGACATAATCTCTATGAGTAATAGTAGCCTACTAGGAATTAACTACTATATACAACAAGAGTCTATACTCATGAATAGTACTAGGATTTCCATATTCATTTTAGTTTAATTTTATTATGTGTAATGTTATTTTTTCTTTTTTCTCCTCTATTATCTATGTCATGATACCTTTAAATATCAGAACATTGTTAGTTACTATGAATTAAATAAATATACTATTGTAATAATTTTGGGGAAAAATAATTAGGGGGAACAGTAGCAACAGAGGAGAGCATGAGGAAGGCAGAAACTATGTTTCTAAATCTATGTTATGGAAAAATGTGAAATATAATACTTTTATTAAATCAAAAATAAGAATTAAAAAAGAAGCCTCTATACTGTAAAGAAAATCATGAACAAAGTGACTAGGCGACCAACAGAATAGGAGAAAGCATTTGTAAACTATGCAACTGTTAGAGGACTAATATCCAGGATCTATAAGGAACTCAAGAAAATATACAACAGCAAAACAAATAGTCCAGTTAAGCAACAGGGAAAGGAGCAAAGGACACAAATAGGTACTTTTCAAAGGCTGAAATGCAGATGACCAACAGACACATGAGAAAATGCTCAGAATCACCTGCAAATAAATTTTCACCAGGAAAAAGCAAGTAAAAATCACCATGAGGTTTCACTTCAACCCAGTTAGAATGGCCATCATTTGAAAACCAAAAAACAATAAACAGTGAGGAAGATGTGGGGCAAGAGGAACTCCCTTCCACTGCTGATGGGAGTATAAACTATTACAACCATTGTGGAGCATGCTCTGGAGTTTCCTTGGAGATCTGAAAATACATCTACCATATGACCTAGTCACTCCAACTCCTAGAAGTTTACCCAAACAAGATGAAACCAGCATATTAGCTGGACATCTGTGTTCATTGCTTCTCAATTCACAATAGCTAAAATATGGAATAAACCCAGATGTTCAAGATGGTTGATTCAGTAAAGAAAATGTGGAATACTACTCAGTCATAAAAAGTAAAATCTTGTCTCTGCAACAAAATGGAAGCAATTGGAAACTGTTACGCTTAGTGAAATTAAAATATCACGTTTTCTCTGACTTTTGGTAACTAATACATGGAGTCAAAAAAAATGTGGTCTGTATGAGTAAGACTGACATTTTGAGGTTTGCTTTTGTTGAGAACCTTTGTCTATACTCTGGAGAAACTGTGGAGATTTTTTCTACTCTCTAGTTATTGCATTCTTTATCTAATGGAATGTTAACCCTGTGACTGCAAAGTGAACTGAAAGTAAACCATTGTAAAAACTAAATAAATACCTAGATAAGAAAGGAGAGGGGTGGGAAAGGAAGATGGACCAGAAGGAAGGTAAGGTGGTAGTATCACTGTTTCTAAATCTATATTTTATGAAACAGGTAAAATTGTTCACTCCCTATAAATAAAATAACTTAAAATATTTCACTATGTAGGTAAAATGTCTGACACATACCAGGTACTTAATAAATAATACATTTAAAACTCTGTATCTCCATGACATGTGGCACAGTATCTTGTAGAAAGGAAGCAATTCATCCATGTTTGCTTATTGAATAGCTCAACATGCCTGGTTTGCAATTTTTTAGGATTTATTTATTTTTATTTGACAGTCAAACATACAGAGAGGAGGAGGTACAGAAAGGAATATTTCCGTCTGCTTGTTCACTACCCAAGCGGCTGCAATGGTCAGAGCTGAGCTGATCTGAAGCCAGGGGCCAGGAGCTTCTTCTAGTTCTCCCACATGGGTGCAAGGACCCAGAATTTTAGACTGTCCTTGATCACTTTCCAAGGCCACAGCAGGAAACTGAATGGGAAATGGGGCCACCGGTATTAGAACTGGCACCCATATGGGATCACAGTGCATGCAAGGCAAGGACTTTAGCCACTAGGCTACCTTGCTTGCAATGTTAAGAAGTCTTAAAACTGCACTTACAGTTTTGAATCATGCTAGACGCTAAGGAGAATTAATTAAACAGTTTTTTGTCATCACATTTATTTCCTTAGAATATTTTGGAATTGGTTTCAGACCAATAGCCAGGACATCTATTATCTTCTTTTCCTGGACATGGCACTTCGTTTGGTATCAGAGGTCTTTGCATAATCTGATATATGATTGTATTCTTACCCTGATTTATTTAGTAACAGCACCAAAACACAGATCGACAGTGACAATTTTGCCAAAAGCAACAGGATTTGCAGTATCTGATTCAAAAGTGAAGATAACTCCATTTTAAATTGGCATACAGAGCAGGAACTATAATGTGATCAAGCTTTTGCTATTATGTAGAATAAGATGACATCCCATCAGCTCATCACCTACAAGCTGTGCTCCCCAGAGCAAAACATTTAACCCCTTAGGCACTCAGGTTTTCTTCTCTGCACATTAGGAATAATAACGATGACTATTATAATGAAGGATTGTCATGATCAAACAAGCTAGTGGCACAATGAGCAACTTAGTAGGTTCTCAGGACGTTAATTCCCTGTCTCTATCCTTTCATTACTCTCACAAAAGCTTACAGCATGTTTACTATCCACTATGAAGCATTTCAATAATTAAAAACTGAAGCCAGTTATCAAAGTAAAGGAACACAATGATAGTCATTGCTCTAGTCTCCTGGAGCCTGTGTCATGATTTTTTTTCCCAGTTAACGGTATTTTGCTAATCTACAAAGTTCAGAAATTCTCCATGGGATCTCCGCACCATGGTATCGATCAGTGAGGCTCTACTTAATTGAAAAACTGAATTTAATAAGAAGACAATAGTTACTGTGCCTTCAAAGAGACCATTTTCCATGCTAATTTATTCTCCAATGTGTTCTTTGTGTAAAAAAGAATGTACACACAAGCTTTTTAATACCCCTGTAGTAATTCTTGGTGGGCACATTTTTCAACACGTTTTATGATAGCCTAAGTTGATGTGTCTTTACATATTTATGCGTGTTTAAACAATTATTGTGTGTGTGGATCTATGGGTGAGAAAAATCCTATTTTCACAAAACTCCACGGAGAAATAAAGCATTTTCATTGTACTGAAATTTGGTTGTAACAAAGATATTATTAGACATTCATTCCTAGGAAAACTAGGGCTCAAATCAGTTGTTGGTCTCTTGCTCTCTGTTAAGTCCCTCCAGTCTACCTATGGTCACAGGCACCCACAGATATAGAAAGAATCAGAATACAACATGACAAATCAGTCTGACCTTGACTCTGAGCCTCTGGCTCACAGAATTCTCCATCATGGGAGATCTGACTTCCTTGTAACCCTGAGTTCCTGAACTTTCTCCTCTGCCCTGAGCTCGATGCCTAACAGCTCCTTGTTCACATCTTCCTTCTGGCTATCTAGTGCCATTTCCCACTCTCAGAAACTACTTTCCATTTCAGTTTCGGAGACATGACTTTTTCAACTGAATTGTGGAAAATACAGCTGCCTGTTCTCCCATTTGACCACATCTCATTCACTTCCATTTCATACGCAGGCTTCTATGACACCTTCCTTCCTCACTTTTTCCACATCCTTGTCCTCTATCTTTACTTTTCACTTTCCAGCTTCTAATATGACCCTATCCCTGCTATGATTTGGATATGGTTTAATCACATGCGTTACAAAGTGTCCTGTGCTGGAAGCTTGGTACCCTTACTAAGAGGCTGTGGGACATCTGGTGGAAGAATGTGAGAATGTTTGAATGTCCCCTACAAAAGATTTAACACAGATGCTTGCTTGAGAGCAAGCTGGGCCAGATCCAAGTTGGGAACCAGGAACCCATAGCCCACATCAGACTTTCTGGACTAGAATCTCAACTCTGCTCTCAACTCCAACTTCCTGCTAATCTGTGCCTTGGAAAGGAGCAGGAGATGGTTCAAATACTTGGATTCCTTCCATCCACATGGGGGACAGACTGAATCCTAGGCTCCCAGCTTCAGCCTGGCTCAGGCTGTTGCAGGCATAAGGAAATAAAACAGCATATGGGACAATGCTCTCTGTTTGTCTGCCTTTCTCTTTATCTCTTTCCCCATTTTTCTCTCTCTCTTTCTCTATCTCTATCTCCCTCTTTCAAACCAAATAAACAAAAAGGATAAGTTGTTCTATTGCAGGGTCAGCACTGTGTCATAGTAGGTAAAGCTGCCACCTGTGGGACCAGCATCTCACGTGGGCACTGGTTTGAGTCCCAGCTGCTCCGCTTCCAACAAGTTCCCTGCTAAAAGATCTGGGAAAGCAGCAGAGGTTGGCCCAGTGCTTTGGTCCCTACATCAACGTGGAAGACCAGGAAGATGCTCCTGACTCCTGACTTCAGATTGGCCCAACTCTGGACATTGTAGCTATTTGGGGGGTGAGCCAGAGGATAGAAGACCTTGCTCTCTCAGTCTCTCCATTTCTCTCTCTGTAACTATGCCTTTCAAATAATAATTCTTTAAAAAGACAAAAAAAGGACTTCTAAAGAGAGGGAAAAAAAGAGTCCCATTGTTAAATAATCTTAAAGATTTATCTTTATTGAAAAGGCAGATACACCAAGAGAAGGAGATACAGAGAGAACAATCTTCCATCTGCTGATTCACTCCCTAAGTAGCGGCAATGGCTAGAGCTAAGCTAACGTGAAGCCAGAAACTTCCTCTGGGTCTCACACGTGGGTACAGTTCCAAAGTTTGTGGCCATCCAGGCCACAAGCAGAGAGCTGGATAGGAAGTGGAACAGTTGGAACACGAGCTGGTACCCATATCAGATCCTAGTGTCTGCAAGGTAAGGATTTAGCCACTAGGTTGTCACACTAGGCCCCTAACTTAAGAACATTAAATAGATATAGAACTCTTTAGGAAAAATGTTTGAGTAGTTACATTGTAAATAAATTTCTTTAATTTTGCTTAATCAATTACTTCCCAACCCTTGAACCTGGATGTCCATTGACTTATAATTTGTGACCAGCTCCAAGAACTGATATCTTACACAAGATGTTGCAAATGTTCAGAAATTATCTTTTACCTGTGGCACAGAGAGATTTGGAGGTTCATGACTGTCCGACAGGACAAACTCAAAATAATCTTCAAAGATTTCTTCACCAAAGTGACGATAGTAAATAATCCCATTGAAGAGATCCCTCTGAAGGAAGCCAGGGACAGGATAGCCTATTAGGTTCATAAAACAGAACATATTTGAATACAACCTTACCACGTATTTGGTGCAAAAGCTTCTCTGCCTACTATGTTGTATGTGCCAAGGACATTACATTTAAATGTGTTTTAAAATCAAATTTTCTATCAAAGTTTATACAATAAGCCAGAAAAAGTAAAATTGCTATACTGGTCTTTACATACAGAAAAATTAGCATTAGAGAAAATCTTTTTCAAGAAGAATTACTTCAACAACAGAACATTAACTAGTCACTTGATTCCTATTTTTCTCAGATTCCCAATCCACCTACTTGAAGAAGCAGTAAGGAGGGGCTGATGTTATGGTGCAGTGGGTTAAACTATCAATGTGATGCCAACATCTCACATGGACATTGGTTCTTGTCCCAGCTGCTCCACTTCCAATCCATCTCCCTGCAAGTGTCCTGAGAAAAGCAGCAGAATATGGCCCAGATGTTTTTGGACCCTCACATATGAGAGATCCAAGTAAAGCTCCTACTTTGGGCTTGGTGCAGCCCTAGACATTCAGGCCATCTGGGAGCATGGACCTGTCAATCTCTCCCTCTCTTTCTATAACTCTGACTTTCACATAAATACCTAAATCTTTTAAAAGAAGCACTTATGAGATGATTAGAACAAAATGTCAATGATTACTATGCATGAGATCACATTATAATTCTTTCAAATAGGTCAATATCTATCTTCAGATTTGTTCCATCACCTTGGTCAATCCATGTGACTTCTCTTGGTGTAACGGTTACCTTGAGGTTCAACTCTACAAATTCCTAGAAGCACAATTTTAGATAGAGCAGCTTAATTTCTCTGAATCTCAGGCTTCCCATCTATGAAATGGCAATAATAATAGCATCTTACTCCGTAAAGGTGATGTCCACCTTAGAACACATGCTGATGTTACTTCAACAAAGCCACAGGAGTACATAGAAATTGCTCTACGAAATAGTCAGTTTCTTAATATAAGAGAGAGCATTCGGTATTTGTTCTTTTGTGATTGACTCATTTCACTGAGCATAATGGTTTCTAGTTGGGACCACCTGGTTGTAACTAGTATAATTTCATTCTTCTTAATAGCTGAATACTATTCCATGGAGTAGATGCACCACAGTTTCTTTAAGCACTCTTCTTTGGACACACATCTAAATTGTTTCCATGTCTTTGCTATTGTAAATTGTGCTGCTGTAAATATAGGATTACAGATCCCCTTCTCACATGCAGATTTCATTTCTATTGAGTATATTCCTAGGAGCAGGATAGCTGGATCATATGGCAGATTTATTTGCAATTCTCCAAGCATTCTCGATACTGATTTCTGCAGTGGTTGTACTAGCCTACACTCCCATCAGCAGTGAAGGCGAGTACCTTTCTTCCCACAGCCATACCAGCAGGTTTTGTTAGTCGAGTTCTGAATGTAGGCCAGCCAGTCTCACTGAAGTTAGGTGGTACCTCAACGTGGCTTTCATTTGTATCTCTCTGATGTGTAGGGAACCTGAGCATCTTTTCATATGTCTGTTAGCCATTTGAATCTGTTCTTTGGAAAAATGTCTGTTCATATGTTCTCTCTTATATAAGGAAATCAGCATGGAAAGCATCATGTCAATAATCCGATCCATACTGGGTATTTTGGTGGGGGGGGGGGCTGCATCCCATGTGATTTGATGTTTTTTATTTCAGCTTTATTTATTCCAAATACTTTCTTTTCTCTCTCATCACTGGCTCACAGGTTACATGGTGCTATCATTTTTCCCAAGAGACTTATGTGTTTCCTTTTTGTCACCCATGTGTTGATTACTCAGTGGCATGTTTTTCCATGGTGCTATAATTTGTTGTTGTGGCTGTTGTTCTAACTCATACCAGTTGTTGACTTTGTTTCATGGCTTCTCATTTATGGAAATGTATAGTGATGGAATACTGTGGTCTACCATATCCATATGTGGAGGTATAATGCAACATGCATCCTGGCTTCTAGACAAAAGATGAATTCTCAATGAAACTGTTGGAAATGTGTAGATAATGGCATACTGGACTGTCTGACACGGTCTGAACCAGCAATGTCAGAGTACACGTAAATAAGAGACTGATGGAATTATGATTCCTTACAAAGGACTATACCATTGCAGCAAAATGGGGATGATCTGTGTGGGGGATGGGAGTTTTGGGGGGAATCCCAGTCTATATGAAATTGTATCACATAATTCAAAAATTCTAAATAAAAATATAAAAAATAAATAAATAATAAAAATAAATCTTAAAAATTAAAAAAAAGAGTCAGTTTCGTCTTGAATGAATCTCTTCTGGCCAGAGCTTACCTATCAGTCCTGGTCCTGGCTTCTTCATGATCTCACCAGCCTTGGGGGGTGTTGTGATGTTAAAGAAGATGTAGTCATCACTGGAGTCCATATCTGAAGCTCTCAGTAGGGAACCCTGGAGCAGGATGGCCTGCCCCTCTTCCAGTTCAATCACCACATTGGTTATGAGGAATGGTGGACTATCATCTTTGGGTAAGATGTTGATGGGAAACTTGTGACGGATGCTGTGAGAGCCATCGAATATCCTAAAGACCACGAAGTCTTTGGTGGAGTCACTGTCATCATGATGATAGCGAACAACTCCAGCCTGCAGGTCAGCCACAGTAAAGAGAAACGCTTTTCCCCCTGAGGAAGAGAGCAGAGAGGGAGTAGAATTGAATGTGGGCACACTGATGGAGCAATTATAGGGTAGCCATTAACACAGAAGATGTTCCCAGCAAATTCAAATATCCTACACCTTCCCTACAGAATAACAGTAGATAGCTCATCAGGCCCTGGGATATCACCTGTTTGGCTTTGACTACAGACTTTTATTAGCAGTGAGGACCTAGTAGGCCATTTAATTCACTTGAGATTTGGCTCTAAAAGAAAATAAACACCACACTGACGGTTGCCTCTATGTGTCAACACAACTGGCTTCAGGGACATATAGGCTACCGGGAAAGCATTATTTCTGAATGGTTCCGTGAGGAGGGCATTTCTAGACTCAGTACACTGAAAAAAAAAAACCCCATCCTCACCAGTGTGGAACAGAACAGAATAAAACTGTCAGGGATAGGCAAATTCTCTCTCCATCAGGTGGGATGTTCATCTTCACTGAAACTTAGGAGATTCCTGGGCCTCTGAATTCAAGATCTCACACCAGCATTTTCTGCTCCTAAGTCTTCGCCTTTGGCTTCAGATGGAGAGTTATAGCCTCAGCTCTCTGACAGAACTACTTCTTGGGCTTCCTGGTTCTCCAAAAGCATGGGACTTCTCAGCTTCCAAGCTAGTTTAAGCCAATCCTCACAATGAATCTCACACATATCTTAGTGTTATATGGAAGCAGTTATTAAAGCAGTAACTTCTTTTTAAAAGTTTTAAAATTTATTTGAAAGAAAAAGAGAGAGGTGGCACAAGCAGAGAGAGAGAGAGAGAGAGAGATACAGAGACCCTTCCATGTGCTTACTTACTCCCCCAAATACCTGGTTAAAGGCTGCACCCAGCCAAAACCAGCATTCTATAATTCAATCCAGCTCTCCCACACGGGTAAGAACCACCTTAAGTACTTGAACTATCACCTGTTACTCCCTCAGTGCTCATTAGCAGGAAACCAGATTTGGAAATGTAGCCACAGCCAGACATAAATTGAGGCACTCTCATTGGCTATAAGGATCTCCCAAGTTAGGTCTTAACTACTGCAGCAAGCACTTGTCCCAATTTCCTTTTTCAACAAATGATTGATTGATTGATTTAGCTTACTTGTTAGGCAGAGAGAAGGGCAAGAGAGAAAGGCTGGGAGACAGGGAAAGAAAGAGCTGAGAGTCTGCTGGTTCACTCCCCAAATATCTAAAGCATCTGGGACTGGGCAAGGCTGAAGCCTGGAACTGGGAATTTAATGCAGGTCTCCACTGTGCTTGGCAGTAGCACATTTAAGCCATCAGCTGCTGTCTCCTCGAGTGTATATTATAGGAAACTTGAACCAGGAACCATGATGGGACTTGAGCACAGGCACTCCAAATGGGAATGCAGGATCCTGACCCTCAAGGCCAAACTTTTGTACCAAAGGGTGGGTTTTGAAGTAGCAGTGACACCATCTGGGAAACTGTTAGAAGACCAGGTTCTCAGGTATACTCTAGACCCACTATATCAGAAATTCTGAAGATAGAATACAGTATCAATTGTTGATCAGGTACTCTGGGTCAGTCTAATGCATAGGAAAATTTGAGAATCATTGGATTAATATATAAGCACTAGAGTTCTATCAAACAGACTGGGCTCAAATACCAATTTGCTGTTGTTTAGGTTTATAACATTAGGTGAATCAACTTATCTAAGTTTCAATTTTCTCATTTTAAAAATGATATTGATAATAGCAACTCACTTCATAAAGCTGGCAGGAAACAGATAAATTACACTGAATGGCTTGCACAGTATTTGATTCAAAGTACATGTTTCACGGATGTGGCTTTTCCTACCTCCCCTGAGCCCAAAAGAGCACAGCATGATGAGCTCCCTGCCGCCTCTACGTCATTGCACTTTCACAGTTTTATTCAACACTGCTTCATTTTATGCAGAATCACAAAGCCTCAAAGTTCTTCAAAGCAGGTAGTCCCCTCATAGTTCTCACAACCTACAACTGAGTGAAAAACCTCAGAAGAACAAATGATTAAATACTAGTGGGGCCAGCATGGTGATGCAGCAAGCTTAACCTCTGCTTTGTAGCACTAGCATCCCATTCAGACATTTGTTCATGTCCTGTCTGCACCATTTCTGATCCAGCGCCCTGCTTTATGGCCTGGGAGGGCAGTGGAGGATGTCCCAAAGCCTTCGGACCCTGCACCCACAGGGGAGACCTAGAAGAAGCTCCTGGTTCCCTGCTTCAGATCAGCTCAGCTCTAGCCATTGCAGCATTTAGGGAGTGAACCAGCAGATGGAAGGCCTCTATCTCTTCTCTCTACATAAAATCTGCCTTAAAAACAAAATCTTTTTTAAAAAAATCCAAGAGTAATAAACTCTACCAGTGACTTGCCCAAAAGCCTACTCTTAGTTTTACTTAGCAAGGCAATCAGATCATTTAAAAACAGTTAGGTTCCCAGAATCTATGGCAACAAGAGAGTATGCCTGGCAATTTGTGGAGGATACTCACACAGAAAAGCTTGGTGAGAGCAAGCTTTCTTTGCCCTTTCTCTTTGAGCTTTGAAGATGTGGAGAAAGCAGCACTAACTGTTAAGCTGCTATCTTAGGTTGGATATCTCCTACAAGAAGCTGAACACCTGCTCTAACCAATAAACTCAGGTTCAAGTGAACACCCCACAGTCCTTGGATTAGGCAGAATTTATCATTTCCTGCTTGATTCCAGAATTCTCTCATCACAAAATATCATATGTGGAAAGTCCCTTTTTGATTTGCAAACCAAAAGGTTTGAATTAAATCCTCTAAGCTCCTTATAAAAAACAGAGTAGTTCATCATAAAGTATGAATATTATTATGAGGGCCATTTACCTTGTTAACTATCACCTTTGTAATTATGAATGTTTTTCTTTTAAATGATGGTAACTATCTCTAATAACATAATATCCTTCTTACAAAAGGATAAAAAACAAAAGTTTTTGCTTTTAAGTTTGTTTGAAACAGAGAAATAAGAGGGAGCTATTTCATCCTCTAACTGGGAAAGGAACATTAGGAAGAGCCCTAAATGGCATCCAAAAAGTAGAATGGGGATTTAATGAGCCAATCACATTGAGTGAAGCTCCCAACACAAAAATGAATGCCTTCAAGACTTCCAATTCTTCGGATATGGGACTCAAATTTACAAATGAGATCAAAAGAAGTCATGTATATACTGGTAAATACAGTGTGTTTTCAACAAGATACTTTGGGGGACTGGCATGTGCATAGCTCATCGGTCTACCTCTCATGGTGCTTCTCACGTTGCCTCTGCTCCCCGCCTGCCTTCCTGCTAGGAAGCAATAGATGATAGCTCCTGTCACCTAAGCAGGAGAGTGGGATGGAGTTTCTGGCTCCCAGCTTTGGCCCTGTCCAGCTCCGACTGTATTGGCCGTTTGCAAACCTGTGGATAGGAGATCTCATTCTCCTTCTGTCTCTGTCATCCTGCCTTTCAAATACATACATGCATCTTTAAAGTAATACTACTTTCTGGGTTCTTAGGTTACAAAGGTTGATCATTCACCTCTTAATGTAAGCCGTCCATGCTGCAGACCATCGACAGTGACTAAGCAGACAGCATTAATGTCATCATTGTCAACAATCTGAAACTGTTCCCAAGTGATGGCTCGAGACTGACCCTCCAGCAGATTCAGTCCTGAAAGGGAAAGCAGAGAAGAGTTTTAGAGCTTTTTACCTATATGCCAATATGTCTACTTATAGAAAAGATGAGTGAATGACTGAAATCTGAAAGTTTTCTCTTCAAAAGCTTTTCAAGGGGCAAATGTTTGGCATAGCAGTGAAGCCAGAACTCAGGACATCAGTACCCCATATTTGAGGACTGGGTTTTAGTCCCTACTCTAACCAATTTCAGCTTCCTGCTAATATGTTCACTAGCAGGTAGTAGGTAACAGCTCAAGTACTTGGACCCTGCTTCCCACATAGGAGATCCAGACAGAATTCCAGTCTTCTAGTTTCAGCCTGCCCTAGGCTCAGACATTGCAGGCATTTGCAGAATGAACCAGTAGATGGGAAATCTCTCACTTACTCACACACGCAGATTAAATACGCGAAAAAACGTTTTTCCAAGAAATTTGGATATAGCTTGTATTTTAAACATATATTTAAAAAAAATTGTGGTAGCATTGGGCACAGTGGTTATGAAGTTAAGTGGGATGCCCACATCTGTTATCAGAGTGATGTGGCTCACACCTCAGCTCCAGTCCCGATTCATCCTTCCTGCTAATATGCACCTTGAGAGGAAACAGATGATGGTTTGAGTGCTTGGATCCCTACCATCCAAGTGGGAGACCTGGATGGAGCCTGAACTCCTAGCTTTGAACTGGTCCATGGACCAACCCTAGCTGTTACAGGTATTAGAAAGTGAAGCAATGGATATATTACCTCTCTTTGTCTCTTTCAAATAAATAAAACGTTAATAATCAAATAAAACATTTAACACTTATGATAAGATTAGTTTATTTCCAGTGTTTGGATTAAGTCCAAGCAGACACTTGGTTCCTTAGTATAAACCCTTTAGAAGTCTGACAGGCATGAAAGAAGAAGATATTATGCTTTCAGTCATCTCTAGTGCATACACATCCACAAAGAATTTTTTAAAGGCTACAGACAGATATTTTAAATGGGAAAAAAGTCACGCACACACCGTGAGACCACACATAGCCCAGAGGATAGGGAATGTCAACTACTTAAGTATACAACTAACACAGCCTCTGCTCCAGGAGCCTGTCTGATGGTGTTAGTTACTACCTGCCACTTGGGAAAGGACTTGCATAATGGAATTAAAATAAAACCTTCTCCTTAGTATTGAGCATACTAAAGAAAATTTATGGGAAGAAATTTGCTTCCTTGTCAGAAAAGAAATCATACTCTGAACTAAATGCTTTAAAAGCTGGAGCAGATTATCCATTCCTATCACTCAGAGGAGCTAGGTGCCAAAAGAGCTCCTAATTTAAAGAATCAAGCTCTTAAACCTAAAGTCAAGTCCAGCAGGGGCCCTACCAGCTCAACCTGCCTCTCTGGGCTTGACCATTTGTCCGTGTTCCAATCGGAGCAGCCCCATGAAGCTTGCCACAAGTACCACCCTCCTGCCACTGGCACCTCTTCTTCTGAGGCAGCTGGGTGACCTCAGTTGACTCTGGTGGCATGATCCCCCTTAGATGAGTGGTCAGGTCTTGCATTGTAAGACCCTGAGTTTGTGCAAAGGCTGCTAAGAGGGGTCAGTTAGCACAATCTGGGCAGAGGAAAGTTAACTTCCAGAGAGGCAAACCAATCATTTTAAGATAGATAGTAAGTGGAAAGGAACAGACAAATTGTTCGGCTTTTCCCAACCACACCTTTAACTCTTCCCAGACACAGGGACTCCAGGTCCTGTGTATCAAGCTGCTTTATGTTACTGTAAAGCTAAGATGTCACCTTGTCATCTGCTTGTCCCTCCAGTCCTATTCTCAGTGTTGGGTTGGAGCAAATGGATTACCTTGGGGTCTGTTTCTAGAGAAGCTGGGCTAAGATGTAAAATATAGAAATGAAGAGGAGAGAGAGAGAAGAGAAAGAACATTAAAAGGAGAGAATCAAGGAAGATCAAGCACATATTTTTTAAAATCTCTATGATGGATAGGAAGAGTTTTGAAATAATAAATGTATACAACAATGCAGGTCAGATCCTACAACAGAGGAAGTTGCAAGGTATTCGCAGGCATTATATCTTCATGGTAGAAAAATTAATGCTTTAAGTTCTATTTAATATAGGCTCCAAATTCTCACTATAAAAGGATTCTGACATCCAAAGTACTCAAAATCAGATCCAGAGCTCCGTTAAGCGTGGCTGGTACAGATCTCACACACACACACACACAAACATAACACACACACACACAGGCTTACCCAGTTCTGTGCTGAAGCAGTAATCTACGTGATAGTTTTTGATTACTGATCCCTAGATTACCAAGCCTTCTTGTTCCCCATTAGCCATCCTACAGAGGTAAAGTGGGATGTGGTGCTAACATTGTATATCAAGGCTGTGCAATTGATATGTTCTATTCTCTGCTGAAATATAGGGACATACATGTGTACACACACACAGACAATGTATACATGAGGTAACTCCAAGGAAGCCACCAACTGAGGATTTTAATCAGACACAAATACTTCTCCTTTACAACCACTGCTTACGAGCATGTTTTGCATGCTTTTGAAGGGACTGGTGAGAAAGAAAAAAAATCCTTCATTTATACCCCACATGTACAACTGGTTTAAATGTGTCCATCATGTTGTGAGTCCATTTGGAATTGTGATGCAGTGAAAAGCCTTTTGCTTTTCAGAGCAGTTTAAGCTCTACTTATATATTTTGGTTTCCATGTACCCAATGTAAGAACAGGAGAGTGGATTCCGAGTCCTCTGAAGGGCCTGACTTGGAGTCATTTTCTCTCTTGAAAGGCAGCCTCCTCCTCTCTCCTTTAGTACACAGAACTCGAGACCAGGACACAGAGATCACAGATTCAGATTTCTTACTCTGTCAATAGGAAAAAGTAAAACAAGACAAGAACAACTTCCTGATGGCCTAAATCTCAGATTCAACAGACTCAGGCATCAAATGGTCATAAGATGATATTTCTTTCCTGATTCATCTGTCTTTTGGGGGGGCAAGGGGAACTCTTCCAGGACCAGGGTGTTCAATACCTGCTACTGCACTTTACCTGTGTTCCAGGATACTCGGGGGCCATTTGTGTCTGCGGTTCTGATGGAGATGTGGACTGTGATAGGTGTGCTCCTTTCAAAGAAGAAGTCGTAGACTTCCAGTTCCACCTGCAATATAAGCACCTGACAAGTCAGGCTATAAGGTCCCACGCCCCCAGAAGAAGCAAAAACAAGTTCAGGTTCCTGCTGCTCTCAGCTCTCCTCACTTTTGAAGAACTGATTTTATTTTATAGGCTTATATAAAGTTTTATATCCTTAGTCAAGGACTATTTTAAATATTCCTCTCTACAAATAAATTTATTCATCTGAAATTGGCACCTGTGCTACATAACTGCCTCTGTGTGTGTCTGAGGACCCTCTAAGGTCACACAAAGCTCTCCCAATGGTAGGGACTCCAATATAGCACTTCTCAGTTGTGATGACTATGCCCTTAAGGAGCATTGGAAAATGTCTAAAGATTTTTTTCTTTATTAAAATTTAATCATATTCATTTGGGAGGCAGATTTTAAAGGGAAGGAGAAATTGAGAGAGGTCTTCTATTCATTGCTTCATTCCCCAGATGGCTACAATATCTGGAGCTGAGCCAATCTGAAGCCAGGAGCCAGAAGCTTCTTCTGGGTTTCCCATTTGGGTAAACCCAAATCAAGAGGCATTCATTCCATCACACATGTTTTTAAAGATCTAGATTTTATTTGCTCTTATGAATCCCATAATTCCTAAGCAGGGGATATGTGGTAAGTTTCAGCTTTGCTAACTACTTTGAACATTTTGTACCAGATTCCAATATGAGATGGAATAATAACAAATACCAGGCTCACTGCCTTCTTAAAATGTTTCTGGGTTCAGTGCTGTGGAACATCAGATAAAGCTACCACATACAATGCCAGCATCCCTTATGGACACTGGTTTTTGTCTTCCAGCTGTTCCTCTTCTGATGCAGTTCTCTGCTAGTGTGCCTGGTAAAGCAGTAGTAGACAACCTAAGTCCTTAGACTCCTGGCTTTGGGCTCCTGAGTCCAGACTCTAGGCTCCAGATGTCTGGCTCTAGGCTCCCAGTTCCTGCCTTTGGTGTGGCTCCTGGCTCCAGGTTCCTGATGCCTGGCTCCAGGCTCCAGGCTCCTGGCTCCTGGCTCCTGGCTCCTGGCTCCTGGCTCCTGGCTCCAGGCTCCAGGCTCCAGGCTCCAGGCTCCTAACTTTTGGTGCAGCTTCTAACTATTGTGGGCATTTGGGGAAGTGAACCAGCAAACAAAGGCTCTTCATTTCTGTGTCTCCCTCTCTCTAATTTTACCTTTCAAATAAGTAGGTTCAAAAATGTGTGATCCTGTTAAGAAAATAAGAGAAGTATAACAGCAAATACTGAGTAGCAAATAGTTATAAGCAACAGACTAAAATTGAGCATAGACTAGGGCAGAAGGTACTTGGGGAAGTAGATTATTAACATTCCGCAGCCTGGGCTCTCCCCCAGGGCTTCCAGCCCACATTTTCTGAGCAGCGGGTGATCTCCATTAACATTGAGACAGCTTCCAACAACCAAAAAAAAAAAAAAAAACCCATACAGATGAGTTCTGCTTTAAGATCACTTTATAAAATGCTGAGAGCAGCCAGAAGAACAGGGTATTATGAGCTCCAGGTAAAGGTGGAGATGTAAGGAGAAATTCCTAACTGGGAAGCCCTGTGAGTCAAGGGAAGGAAAGAACAAGCCAACTGCCACAACTACAAAGGGAAGGAAATAAAGGCCAAGGGCACAACCCTGCATGAAAAGTCAAAGGTCTTTGGTCTGCCCTGGAGGCTAAATGCTGAAAATGCCCAAATTATAGGGCTAACCCAGTGATACCCATTTTCTTCAATAAAGCTGAACTTGAATCTGTATCAATCTGCTGTTTTAAATTTCCCCTCCTCTTTGAATTAACTTTCTGGCAGGTCATAAGTATGTGAGGCATCATTGTGGGCAAGGCTATAATCTGCTGTTCTCCACTCCTCATGAATACAAAACAGGAGCAGAGCAATTGAACGTGCAATAAAGGGACCTCAGATTAGATGAAAGCAGAATTTCTCTAATGGAAAGTGTTCAGTGATTAAGTTACTTTATACTTGTTATTGTATTCTATCATGGGCTTTCCAACCCTGAATCAGTATTATTAGCTAAGTTATGAACCGCCAGTAAAAATTATGACTGAAAGAAAACAACAAAAAACTTACTAGAAAATACTTCTTTCTTATTTCAGTGATTCATACAATATAAAAAATTTGGGGGACCAGTACAGTGGCTTAGTGGGTAAAGTCACAGCCTATGGTACCAGCCTTCCACAGGTTTGAGACCTGGTTGCTCTACTTTTGATCCAGGCACCTGCTAATGTACCTGTGAAAGCAGCAGAAGATGACCCAAGTCCTTGGGCCCCTACAACCATGTAGGAGACTTGGAAGAAGCTCCTAGCTCCTGGCTTCAAACTGACAACTCTAGCCATTGGCAGCCATTTGCAGGATGGTGAATCAGCGCTTAGAAGAGCTCTGTCTCTCTCTGTCTCTGCCCCCATCTCTGCCTTTAAAATAAAAAAATCTCAAATAATAATAATAATAAATTTGTGGAGGGACACCATAACTTGCAAATTAGTGATCCCTGGACCGAATGTGGACCTCAGAAGTATTTTATAGTTATCCTAAATATTTTTAATTATTTTTATATGTTTAAAGATGATTTTTTTTAATTAGGGGTGGGCATTGTAGCATAGCACATTAAGCTGCCACATATAACACTCAAATATTGCAGTGCCTGGGACAAGTCCCCAGCTACTCTGTGCTGTTGCTTCTGCTTTTGCTTCTTCTGCTGCTTCTTCTTCCTCTTCCTTTTCTTCTTTTTTAAAAGATCCATTAATTTTTATTAGAAAGGCAGATTTACAGAGAGAAGGACAGACAAAATGAAACATATCCCATCCATTGGTTCACTCCCCAAGTGGCTGCAATGGCTGGAGCTGTGCCAATCCGAACCCAGGAGCCAGGA
Organism: Ochotona curzoniae; assembly: GCF_017591425.1. Taxonomy (NCBI): domain Eukaryota; kingdom Metazoa; phylum Chordata; class Mammalia; order Lagomorpha; family Ochotonidae; genus Ochotona; species Ochotona curzoniae. The sequence goes on along the minus strand of NW_024467106.1, from coordinate 46,307,613 downwards.
GTTTTTTCTGGGTCTCTCACATGGGTGGAGGGTCCCAAGGCTTTGAGCCATCCTCTACTGCTTTCCCAGGCCAATGCAGGGAACTGTATGGGAAGTGGAACAGCCGGGACACAAACTGGTGCCTTATGGGATCCTGACACATGCAAGAGGAGGACTCTAGCCACTAGGCTATTGCACTGAGCCCCTACTTTTTGCTTCTAATCTAGCTTCCTGCTAGTGCTCCTGGGAGGCAGCACATGATGGTGCAAGTGTGTGGGCCCCTGCCACACATGAGAGACCAGATGGAATTCCTGACTTCTGGCTTTAGCCTGACTAATCCTGGCTGTTGTGGGCTTTTGAGGAGTGAAGCAGCAGACCTCTCTCTTGTTCTCTCCCTTTCCCTCTCTCCCTCCTACTTACCTTCTCCCCTACCTTGTGAATAAATAAATGTTCTCTTTCTAAAAAAATGATCTCTCACTTCTCTTGACAAGAACACCAAGGCCACCCAGGGTACACATTTGCTGGCATGGCAGCAAGCAGTGGGGATGCTGAGCGGCAGCTGCTTCCTGCCTCTTCCCTTCAGTTGCCATGCCAGGCTGCACGCTTGCATCACCTGCCTGGTTCCTCTGGGCATCCCGTTTGCATCCTGATTTACAGTGATTGATTGTATTCTGTGGCAATGAACACGCAGACAGACCTGCAGGCTGATGGCAGGTTTGCCACAATCACTGTAAACACCAGTGGAGTCAGAAGCTCTGCCCGTCTCCCTTCTTACCTCATACTGTCTCCTCTCAGGGTGGCTGCTGTTGGGTGGCTGGTAGGCAATCTGCATATCACTGAGGTCTTGCCAGGTGAATGAGGAGATAGGTTTGGTGTGGTCCAACAGGTGAGTCACATAGCCCTGGAGTGGGGCTTTAGTAATGTTGAACACGAGCAAGGGTTTAGGGGTTTCGTCCTCTTCACAGTCCAGAACCGACGTAGTCAAAGAGGTCAGGATGAATTGATCCACTTCCAGAATAAATGTGGCCATGAATGCAGCCCTCGGAATCTGATTTGGGAAGCCAGCTCTGATATAAACAGGTAACCACGCACTCTCTGACTTTTGAAGGAGAAAGAAAATACAAATAGGGAAATAACAAGAATGAAACATAAGTTACAGAGTTCATAGCATGCTGCCTCATGCGGCCACAGCCTGGAGGATGTTCCCTGCAGACATGTGAAGTCTGCACATTAGAATCACCTGGGGAACTTCAACGCTGTCCACCAGGATCCACCTGCAGTTTCCCACACCATTGTTCTGTGGAGGAGGCAAAAAATGTCATTATTTGTACATGTTTCAGGAGACTGTAATGTAAGAAGAGCATCTGGCATCAGAAACAAGGGTGTTTATGAGTCTGTCTTTTATATAACGTGTGGCTTCAGACAAGTCACCAGACTCCAAAGACTTGTTTTCCTGCTGTGTGTAAATGGAAATGGGTATCAAGTGAACACTAAATGAAATCAACAGAAAGCACTCAGCAGTGTTTGACACACACCACCAGCCTCCTCTGGCCACCTTACCCAGTATTCATGTGGCTGAGGGAAGGCCATTCAGTTGTCTGGCGATTTAGGACCCTGGGGTCCAAGCAAAGGGGTAGTTATTGGGATTGCAAGCAACCACTTAAGAGACAAAAGCATCCATCCAAAATAAGAAACTTAAGGGTAAGAATCCTTTCAAAGAATCCAAGATCACTGCATCATGCACTGGAGGTGTTAGTAAGTGCTGTGTGGGAGAGGAAGCCTCATACCAGCAGATTCTAGCTGTCACAACATTTGATGTACTCTGTTGTGAAGAGCACTGGCTCTTCACAATCGTGTAATCGTGTAATACTACAGAATCCTGGATGTTGAATTAGAAAGTTATCAGATGAGTCTAACAATCTCAACAGAAGTCCCAATAAAAGAGATATTAGATTTTAATATGAATATGAAACAGAAACTATGTGCAAAATTTACATGCAAATTACCTAGACCCCAAACACCCTCTATAGCAATATAAAAATGTTGGGATAGATAAGAAAAAGTGAAAGAAATTTGAAAACACTGGTGCTGTGCTGAGTCATTTCCTAGACCCCGACACCAAACAGCCTAAAAGGTAGGAAGAGTGGGTCAGTGCCTACTCCCTTCTCAATATTAGGAAGAAACTTCCCTGATCTCAGCCTTACACTGCGTTTCCTCCACAGAGGGCTGGTCCTGGGCTCATGTCTGACAAAGTGGGGTGGCCAGAAGTAGAAGGGTAGCCGTGGTTTTGTGGATCCAACCGTCCTTGTTTGCAGCATGGGAGAGCATGTGTGCTTCCAGTCATGATATGGGAAGAGGGCTTTCCTGGGAATTTCTTCAACCCTGACCCTGAACGGAGTCACTTTGGAAGGCCAAAAGATAAAAATTTAAAATAAATACATTTCAGTGCTAAAGATATGACAGATGGAAAGCATATCCTTGGCCTGCAGAAGAGACTACAGGGCCCGCTCAGGGAATGCATCCACTCAAGACAAAGAGCTAGGAGAGAAAGGCCCCATGATGATGCTCTCTAGAGAAACCATGAAATTGCCCCTGAGACCAAGAAGCAGCTTGAAATGTTTGCCAAACCAAGAAAGCATGAATTCATATTCTATCAATGCCTGACCAAGTAAGGCCTCTCTCTCCCAACATTCTCTCCCATCTACCCCTGCACCAGCTTGAAAGTTCAGAAGTGAGATAGGAAACTTTGGATGAAGAGAGAAGCACAGAGATGAAGATAATCTACACCTCCTCTTCCAAACACATGGCTGAAGAAGGTCACTGAATATTACGCTGCAGCACTGCAACACTTATGGTGTGCATGAACGACAATTATTTGAGGACACATAGTTTGAAAACTCAAGAAATGTCAAGTTATGATTTATAATGACAGATGTTGAGCACTGATACAAATAAATGTGTTATTCAAAGCATGTTTGTAAAATGGCTACAAATGTCCAAAGCACTTACATAAAAGATAATAAGGTACAAAAACCACATACTAGGACCCTAGAGGGGAGAATGATCAACTGCATCCATCTTTAGCGCGCACAGGAAAGAGCCTGGAGACCTCATTGGAGTTTTTGCACTGAATAATAGTTTTTCAAAATTTGGAATTAAAACCAAATAAAAATAGGAGCCAACATAGTGGCACAGCTGCTTTTGACACTAGCAACCTGTATCAGACTGCCAGTTTGATTTACTGGTGCTCCACTTTCCCCATACGTGTGTATGCCACACAATTATCAAATAGTATTTTTTTAAAAGAAAGAACAAGCTTTAAAAAAAAATCCAGTAAGATTATATTATATCCAATACAATTAAATTCAATAAGATAAAATTCTTTCAAATAATACAAAAGCAAAGAAAACAACTTGTTTTGCAAGAAAAATAATTTTCACTAGCAAGAAAACAAAAATATGATCACCGATAAACCCCACGTGTATCAGCAAATAGTTTATATTTCTTTGGGCAAGGCAAATGTTCTGAAATTTGATGAAAATGTCCAATTGCTGCATCTTACAGAAAAGATACTTAAAGTTATATAAAAAGAATAAGAAAGGATGATTCTCATTCACATGTGAGGAAAAAGAGTGATCATGTTAATTTCAAACAAAGATGAACTCAAGGCAAGATGAATTACAAAGGACAACATGGGAAGCTGATATTGACCAAACAAACATGCCAGGTCCTCTTTGTAGCAGCATAACCCAATGAGAAACAGTCAAAACAATAAGAATTATCAAAAAGGACAAGACACAATTATCATCATTAGTAAATGGATACAATTATGGCCTTTAAAGTCCAAAGAATTGAAAATTTCTTAAAATAACTGAATTCAGGAAAGAAGCCAGAAAAAAATCAAATTGAACCCCAAAAAGTAGCTTTCATATTTATTCTTAATAACTGGCAAGAAGCTCTAATGCGCGAAGAAGATTCTATTTACCATAATTTGGAAAAAAAATATGTAAATTGGCTTAACTTACATGAAGAAAATTCTAAACTTTCGAGAAAACATGAAAAAATGAAGGTTTCTCATTTCTAATGTTCTAATGCTTCAACTCTTCACCAAATAGTGCGTAGCTTTAATCTAACATTGTTACATCTTTTTTAAAATTAACATAATTTTTTCAAATATGTAAATGAAACTAAATAATGAAATATTTATCTAGAATCTACAGTACAAAAAATAGTGAAGAAAAGTTTGAGAGAAAAAATTTTTAAAAAGAATTGATGAAGTATAACTTTTCTGAAAACTATGAAAGTAAATTATAGATTTATATTTAGGACAATATGATTTGAAAATGACATAAGCATATGAAGTAAGTATTGAAACATATAAGTAGATATTATACTTTAGACTTGCCATACAACAGAAGAGTCATCTAAAATTACGAGCAACAAAGTTAACTGTTCAGAGAATAGTGTGAAAAATTTGGGCTACTTGCAAAACAATTGTTCCGTGTATTTCACTGCATACCAAAGTTGTTTTTCGGTGAATTAAAAAAGGTGCACGTATAGGAAAAGATCTTTAAAAATCTGGGAGAAATCATGGATGAATGTTGTGTAGTCACGTGATGAGGATAGACTTATAATTATAAAAATTAATAAAGGAATAAGTACAAAGCTTTCCCTACAGTACAAATACAATTCCACAGAATAAAATCAACTCTTCTATATGTCCTCCCACTGTCTTAGTATATATATATATATGTGTGTGTGTATAAATCTAGTATAAAAACAGAGCATTTTACTTCTTATTTGCTTTCTGTATTTTTTGTGATACTGATTTAAAATTTTTATTTTAGTTTTAATTATTTTTACAGATTCAATGTGATTTATAGATAAAATTCTAAAAACATAATAATGTCCTATTTCTTCCTCCCTTTCTCCCTGCAGTAAATACATTACTTCTATGCCAACAAAGGAGGGTATTTTAAGACATACCAAATTGACTATGAAATAGATAAATGAGAAATAGAGCAACAAAGTCATTTGAATGGGTAAACTCCCAGTACAACAGATCAAAAATATAAACAAAATCATAGCTGGATGTAGTTAGGGAAAAAAAAGGAAATCTGAAAAGAAAAAAGGCTCAAAAAATTTCAGTGGAGATAAAATATCCTTAAAAAATGATACAGAAGGTTCATGTCAAAACCAACAGGACAGTCCCTGGCACGGGAGCCAGCTCACGCATTCTGGTGGGGTTGCTTCTCTCACTGTGAATCAGCTGGGAACACCAGCCTGTGATCTAAGCCCTACCTTATACACGATTTTACTCCTGCTGTCTGTGAGGTCCAGCTGGATGGAGATGTAGTCAACGTTGGGTGAAGGGGGAGCCAGATGGTGATAACGAAGCCCCATCAGCAGGAACTCCTCGCAGCTCACTCTGAGACTTCCTATCTTCTTCAACTCCAGGGCACAGCGGCCACCCGGACACTTCAGTTCTGTCCCCAGACCTGGGATGTACAACACTGGATGCAGATGGTCATGCAAATAAAATAGCTATAAAATTTAAAACCAGCCCATTCTCCCACAGACACTGATTCCTGCTCACTGCCCCACGGATGGTCTTGTATTCCCTCCAGTTACTTCCCGAATGTGACAAAAGCATTCCCAAAGCTGCTGATTTCTTTTGCTGCAAGGCTGCTCACCTAGCCCTTACACGGAGAGAATAAATACCAAGAGTGTGTTTTCTACTGTGTGAGCCTTCCCGACAACAGGCCAGGCTTTCATGTCCCATCAGTCTTCCGTTCACAGCCTCATCTTTCACAGTTCCATCCTATAATCTCTACCAAGTGTTATTCAAATCCTGCACCTCCCTCTAGATCCTTCTAGTTTAGCAGCACATCCCTTACATATTCTTTAGCCAACCTGCCCTGTCTTACTGCTTCTTGATTGTTTCTCCAGTGGTCTTCATGTCTGTCCGATTGCATTTTTCATTCTTATCAGGGGTACAGGATATTCAGAGAAGTAAGTACTTTTTGAATCTCACTTTCATGATGCAAATTAGATACTCTTTCACTCACAGAATTGTCAAGATAAAATGAAGTAGTCTGTTTTTATTTGTAAACTTCTGTCCAAATTCATCTGCCTCTTATATTTCTTTCCATAATTCTTCAAATAACATTGTATATATAGATGCTGCTTACATATACTGATTGAAGAGCAAAAGGGACATTACTAGGTCTCCCTGATTTGAATCATGCCTGCCACTTAGCTTACTTCAAACCTCCTCATAATCTAACCACAATAAATAAACCAGCTGCTGTTATTATTACTGTCATTCCTATAATTAATACTAGTGGACAATTAATGAGTACATCCTTATGTGCCAAGGTGCAGTATTAAGTATTTTGTGTGCCTGGAATCTAGTTTCCTGTTATCCCAGAGAATTATCTAATCATATCCTACAGACACTTAAATTGGTTGATGACTAAATTACACAAAAAAATGAATGGCAGAGGTACTTTTCAAGCCCCAGTCTTCCTGATGCCAAAGTCCATATTCCTAACCACTCTGCTAGATTTTTCAAGCAGCTAAAATATATTGGTCTCAAACATCCCACCAAGATATACCCCCAGGAGGCAATGGTGATGGCTCATGTTATTTGGCCCATGCCACATAGATGGGAAACATGGATCATGGTGCTGGCTCCCAGCTATTGCCTCAGTTATTGCAGGTATGTGATAAGCAATCCAGTAAATGGGGGAGCATTCATTCTCTCCTTCTCTGCTTCCCAAATAACAACAATAAATAAAAAGATGTCATACTGGACTCAGGGAAAAAACTGTGTGGCTGATCTCCCCGGGGTTCTTTTGGTCGAGACTCCACCAGAACCATCTGGCCCCAGGCTGGTAGCTGAGTCCTCACAGGGTCCAGACTGATGGTGCATTCCAGGTTAGCCGTCCTGTCATATTCAAACCTGAGCAGGTTCTTATCAATCGCTTGGGACAAGCTGTAGAATTCCGACACTTGCAGCACATTGTCACTCCTACGGATGATGTTACAATCTGGTTCCAAGAGATAGATTCGCAGGATAAAGGTTTCCGTGAACGTGTCTGTTTGAGTGAATCTGTGGAGAAAGCAGAGCCAAGTTGTGTTCATCAGCGCTTCCCCATGGAAGCTGCCCTTCACATGACCTGCATGATGGGTGGAGTTAGCATTCGGTTTCATGCTCTGCATCAAACATCCCTGTTCTCTTTTCCACCTTGGTGTCAGTCTTTTTTTTTTTTTTTGTCATTTCTTTCTTTGATTATCATTCTTTGAACACCTGCTCTCAAACTCATCATCCATTCTGGTATTTAAAAACAGCCGAGGGCCTGGCACAACTGCCTAGTGGCTAAATCCTTGTCTTGCATGTGCTACAATCCCATTTTGGCACCAGTTCACATTCTGGCTGCTCCACTTCCCTTCTGGCTCCTTGCTTCTGGCCTAGAAAAGCAGCAGAAGATAGCCCAAAGCCTTGGGATCCTGTGCCTGCTTAGGAGACCCAGAGGAAGCTCCTGGCTCCTGGCTTCAGATTGGCTTAGCTCCAGCCATTGTGGCCACTTGGGGAGTGACCCACCAGACAGAGGATCTTTCACTCTGTGTCTTCTCTCTGTATATTTGTCTTTCCAATTAAAGTAAATAAATCTTTCTTAAAAATGAGGCAGTTGAGAGCTCAGAATCCCATTTCAAGCATACATATAAAGAGCATGTCAAGCCTAAAGGAATCTCTAATGGACTTTCTTTTTTTTTTTTTGCTTTTAAACATTTGTTTATTTGAAATGCAGAATTATAATACCCACTACCACCCCTGGACTGAGCTTTAGTATAGGAGTACTGGGTAAGGCCTTCGGGAAACACCACAAGAGGGGTGGTCATCACAGAATTCTGAGTGCCCAGCTCAGTGCTGCACACATATAGGGTATTCATTCAGTCCTTGTTACTACCATGGCTAGGAGTCCCCAGAGACATTGTTACCAGGGTATCTGCAAGTGCCAGAGAATCAAGATTGGGGAATAGGGTAAGGACATGTTTAAATGGACAGAAATATTTAATCAGGAAGAAGCAGAAAGAGCACATTCCAGGAAATAGGAGAGGACAAAACAACAGCAGAGGGGTACGTGGAGATTGACAGACACAGGAAAGCAGCGGACACAATGGTGTGTGTGGTGTTGCAGTGACTGATACTCCAGCGGCAGCTGGAACTCCACCAGCAACCAGGTGGGAATAGACTTTGGGAGCTTGGGAGGTGAACCCAGACAAAGAACTGCTCGTCTTGCTGGGCTGTTTAATTTGACCAGGAGTAGAGACAGAGCAGCAGATCCCAGATGAGCAGTGCAAGAACGGGGTAGATTTCACAGCCCAGACAGCCCCCTTAGAGCCAAATTGGGCGCCATTTTGCTTAACGAGGCAAAGACAAGGGAAAAAACTCAGCATACTCTGGGTTTAGGGTGAACCAGTGAACTGCATCAACGTAGCATTCTACAGGTTCCACCCAAGACAGGTCTGGGTAGCCCTAAGACCTGATGGCCAGCAGATCAAGAACTCTAGTAGTGGTACATCAGGCGCCATTTTGTACACTGTGGCAAAAGCTTTAGGACTCCAGGGGACAACAGTGAACTGCGCATGTGCTGAGCTCACGAGAACTCACTGAGTTCAGTGGATTGCACTAGTCCCACAGGAAAATAGTACCAACTGTTGCATCGTACGGGTCAAAATAGGTCTATGAGGCACCCAGACCTAATGTCCAACAGGTTCTGGCAAGATCAGTGCCACCCACAACCTAGCTATATAGGACATCTAGTGTCTCCCTAATCCTGGGACCTGCTCCAACCAGAAGTGGGAGAAAGGATGTACAGACAACAGTGCAGCCTCAGAATGGTATCACAGGAGGTGGAGATTGATGAGCAAGGAGTTGGTGCTACGGAGTTCTTTGTGGAAATCTAGCATAAGAACCCAGACCTGGAACTCACTGGAGGGAGTGGCACAATTGGCTGTAAGCAAAGAGTTGTGTACCAACTCACCTTTGAAGCATTAAGATCCCAAATCGGTGCCAGTTTGTGTCCTCACTCCTACACTTACCACTCAGCTCCCTGCTTTTGCCTGGGAATGAAGTAAAGATAGCCCAAAACCTTGGGACCCTGAATTTGCATGGAAGACCTAGAAGAAGATCCTGACTCCTGGCTTCAGATCAGCTCATCTCTGGCCATTCACTCTAGGAGTGAACCAGTGGATGAAGACCTTTCTCTTTGTCTCTCCTTCTCTCTGTAAACCTGATTTTTCAATAAAAACAAATCATATATATAATATTATATGTATATGGTATATTTCATATATTATATATGGTATATTTCATATATCATACATGGCATATTTCATATATCATACATGGCATATTTCATATATCATACATGGCATATTTCATATATAATATCTGGCTTATTTCATATCTCATATGGTATATTTCACATGTTATATACAGCATATTTCATATGTTATATGTGGTATATTTTATGTATTATATGGATATATTTCATGTATTAAATATGATATATTTCATATATTATATGTGATATATCTTATTATATATTATACACTATATATTATGTCATATATTACATATAATACATATGATATATGATATGTGATATGATATATACTATGTGATATAGTGTATATAATATATGTGATATATAATATATGATATATGTAATATATGTAATCTATAATATACAATGTATATAAATACATATATTAATATGTTATACATGTTATGTTATATATTATAATACAACTAGTATACATTATATATGAATCTATTGCATATAATATATATTAATATATCGCATTATATATTATATATTAATATATATATTAAGCAACGGGCCTTTGGCCTAGTAGTTTAAGATGCCCATATTTTATATCTGAGTACCTGGGTTTCAGACCTCCCTCCAGCTCCTGACTCCTCTTAACTTTGCTCTTTATGTATCTTCGTCCAACCTCTGATTCCGTTTACATTTTAAAGAAAAAGTGGGAGCACCTAGAATCATCAGCTTTTCCAGCCCTTGGAAGTCAGGGTTTTTTTTTTGTTCAGATTTATTCATTTTTATTTGAGAGGCAGATTTACATAGGGAGAAAATATAGATCATCTGTTCACTGGTTCACTTCCTAAATGGCTACAATGATGCGTGAGCTAAACCAGGAGCTTCTTCTGTATATGTCACATGGATCTCAGCCATCCTTTGCTACTTTCCCAGGCTATATATACAGGGAGCTGGATCAGGAGCAACCAGGACTTGAACTGGGGCCCATACGAGATGCAATGCAACAGTCAAAGGCTCAGCCTCCTAAGCCACCATTTCAGCCCTAGATGCCAGCTTGTTTTTAAGTGTAAAGTCTTGGAGAGATGTGACAGCTCTGTGTGCTGATTTTATAGCCACCTAAGGACCGGGGGTGCTAATTCTTCACAACTTCATTTCTGACACAACATTCAGCTCATTCCTCTTCCAGCACTTGTCCTGTGGTATCAGAGTCCATGCTTCCTTATGCTTACGCTGAGTACCAGGCGACTGCTCATCTACCTGCTGTTTTATGGATCTGATATTCTAAATATTTCATATTAATAGAAGCCTACAGTGACTACACTTTGGATGTGGCTTCTTGCTTTTAATGTTTTCAAGGTTCAACCAAGTGTTAGCAGAAATGAATATTTCATGGCTTTCATGGCTGAGTAATAGTCCATTGTATGATACAACACATTCTGTTTATTCTTTCAGCAACTGATTTTTCAAACTCATAGATTGTATGGATAATAGTGCGCATCTAGATACAAAAATTGTTTACAGTTATTTCTCTTTGGGTATAAAGAAGGGGAAATTGTTGGGTTATATGATCACCCTACATTTAGGTTTACAATCAATTTTTTTATGATTTAGCATACTGAAAAACGGAAAAATGGTAGTGCTTGGTCTAGTAGTTAAGATGCGAGTTAGGATGCCTGAGTTTGATGCCAACTCTACACTTTGCTTCCACTTTCCTGCCAATGCTGATCCTGAGAAGTAGTTCAAGTCCTTGGATTTCTGCAACCTTCAAGGAAGACCTGGATTGAATTTCTGAATTCTAACTTGAGCCCAGCCAGGACATTGTGGGTTTTGGGGGATATGAATCAAACCCCTTTCCCCCATCAAATAAAGTTTTATCTTAAGAAGAGGATACAGCATTTCTTATAACTAAGCAAGTGATAATAAAAGCAAGAAATTACTTCAATTTTTTAAAGATTCTTTTTTTATTTGGAAAGGCCAATTACTGGAAAGGAGGCAAGGCAGAGAGAGATAGATCTCCCATCCCCAAATGGCCTCAACAGCCAGAACTAAGCCATTCCAAAGCCAGGAGCCTGGGTCTTGTCCTGGGTCTTCCACCTAGGTACAGGAGGTCCCAAGGCTTTGGGCCATCTTCCACTGCTTTTCTAGGCCATAAGCAGGGTGCTGTTTGGGAAGTGGAGTAGCTGGAATGAACTGGAGCTATATGGCTTGTTGGTGCTGGTAGGTAAAGGATTAGTCAATTGAACCATTGCACCAGACCACTCCTTCCATTTTGAAGTTTATTTTCTTCTCAAGAAGTATATTTTCTTGTCAATTTTCATTTAGAATGTGTAGCAGGAGATTTTTCCACATAAGCAGTGGATAAGCACAGAGACATCTGTGGAAGAACTCTAAAGGGAAACAACAGAACTAATATTTCATCAGAAATGCTGTCAAGGAGGATGATACACATGCAGATATATAAAACTGATTACAATTCTTCTTTTACCTGCTTGACTCCCCAGTTACCAGTGTTTCCTTCCCTGTTTGGAATCTATTAACAGCTCTCCTTGATAACAAATAACCAGAGAGGAAGCCCTAAGAAGTGGCAGAATGATTATCTGGCAAGAAATGAGCAGGCCACATACCTGTACAGTCTAAGCTTCACCGTGTCCTCATCAAGCAGTGGGCAGCCGTTGTGAGTGTACTTCACTTCGTTGGGAAGGAAGTGACAGTCAAAGATCTAGTGCATATGAAGAAAGGGAAACATCCATGAGACACAGCTACATGCTTTCCTCTTCCCGTTTCCAGCATTATCAGACTTCCTGGAGAAAGCCAGTCGGCTAGTAATGGCCAAGTGTCTGAGTATGTGTGTGTATGTGTATCACCAAATTCACCCTACTTTCATGTTCACTCACCATCTTGCTTCTATAGCTGTCTTGCTTGGAGCGCTATCTAAACTACGAAAATCCAAGCAGATCAAGCAAATCAATCAATGGATGTTATCTCTCTAAAATAATTGTTTTCACAGTGGCTATTTTATATTTAAAATATGGCTCCATTTATCAAAATTTTATTTACCGTCTTCAGTTATTCATGGCAAGTGCAATAGAGAGACCTGCCAGTATGCTGTGTGGAAAGGTTACGTCTTACACCACCCACAAATATACTAAACCACTTCTATATATTTTTGTTCTTCTGGTTTTTTTTTAAATTTCCAAACAATGTTTTTATGGTCTTGGGACCATGGACACTTTGGGATAGATCAAGGCAAACATGATCAACAGTTGTGTCTCCTACACTTACAATGACTTAATAGTTATAGCATACATGACCAGCAAAACCAATAGAACTTTCAAGGCAGGTTCCTCCCTTCAAATGAAGCTATAATTATCTCTGTCATTTCATTTAGAATTATCATTAACTATTACAGTTTGGGAACCCAGGTTTTTAAAGAAGAATCTTCTCTGCCACCCTGATCGTGACCTTGTTCTGCCCAGCATGACTTAGTAGAGCTTTGGAAAACACCCTTGAGGTATTCAAACCATTACTGTCGAGGTCATATGTTCTAGCGGTATCTTTACTGCCAATTCAAACATTTTCAGACATAATCCATCTTGGGAAACCTTCATCACTAATACAAATGATTTTCTTTTCCCACAGATACCATTGGTTCCTCCTTTTAATTGACAGCTAGGAATGATATAAAGAAAAGACCTTCCCCATCATCAACAAATAGTTGTGGTAATAAAGAGACAATCTGCTTTGTTAAAAGAAACATCTGTTTTATGTTTCGTAATATGTTTTCCTTTTATAAAAGGCGACAACCATAATTGTCCATAAATTTACTAACTAAAACAAAAGAGAGCTAAATCCTTTTCTAATTACTGTCTCACTTTGTTTTTTTCCACTTCAACTGCTTTTCAATTACAATTTATAATTAAATTGTCACACATTCTTAATTCATTACTCACTTTAATGACAGTAAACTGGTTCAAACTAGAGATACTTTCTCACTGCTGTAGTTCCTACTCAAAAAAGCAAGCTCAGCATTAAACTGGGTGATTTTCTTCTCAGGAAATTTCTTGTTGTCGGCCAGGTGTAAGAAATGCTGTGTACAAGTAAGTCCTGTCCTAGAACATGAGAAAAACATGCTGCCATTGACCTCATCTAATGGGCTCTATCAAGAGGTTTATCTAAACAGAAGGTACTAATGTGCACCAATCAAAATTCCTTTCCCAATATGCAATAGGAAAATGAACCTGTTGGTGATAAGAGAAACTTGAGTAATGAAATGAAAACACTAATTGAACAGATGTTAAGCAAAATGTTTTCTGTGCAAATCAAATGAAATTGTTCATTACACAGCAGGATGTTGTTAATACAATCATCTTGCTAGAAATGGGTTCACATTGGTCTGGTTTTCAGCTTACTACTAAGCTCTTATGTTTAGGTTCTGTGTGTATATGTAAGTGTATGTGCATGTGTGCATGCTCACTTGGGTATAAAATTTCCATAAGAAATAAATCCCCAGGGAGAACTGAATCAGTATGCATAAAAACCAAGAACAAATTAAAAACAAAACAAAATGGGGTAGGATTTTAGCCTTGTAGTAAAGGCGCCAGTTAACATGCCTATGCTGGATTATCTGGGTTCAAAAGTTGGCTTTGGCTCCTGAAACTGCTTTCCTGCTGGGGCAGACTCTAAGGGACAATGGTGATGGCCCAAGCACTCATGGTTCTGCCACCCATGGGAGCAACCTGGATTGTGTTCCAGGCTTCCAGCTTCAGTGAGGCTTGGTCCCAGCATTGTAAGCATTTGGAAAGAAACCAGAAAATGGTGAAGAGGTAGGCAGGAAGCGGGTGGTGGAAGGTGGGGTTGCTGTGTCTGTATGTCTGTCAAGTAAATAGGTAAATAACTGACTTTAGTGGAGAATCTTACTTTTGGTCAAATTTTCAGAATTAAAAAATTGAAAATAATCACACATTACTTTGAGAAACACATATTTCTCAATTGACAAAAGAGTGATAAAATTCTACATCTTGGGCCTGGTGCAGTGGCCCACTGGCTAAAATGCTCACCATGCACATACTGGGATCCCACATGGGCACTGGTTCTAATCCTGGCTCCTCCAGTTCCCAACCAGCTCCCTTCTGGGGGCCTGGGAAAACAGAGGATGGCTCAAAGCCTTGGGACCCTGCACCCACATGGGAGACTCAGAGGAAGCTTCTGGCTCCTGGTCTCAATTCAATTCAGCTCCAGCAGTTGCAAACACTTGGGAAGTAAACCAGCAGATGGAAGATTTTTCTTTATGCCTCTCTTTTTCTCCATAAATCTGCATTTCCAATAAAATTAAGTAACTCTCAAAAAAAAAAAAAAAACTCCACATCCCAATGGACTCCTTTACCACAGTATAAATATACTTCCAAAGGTATAGATCACTCATCTACTTTTAATGACATAAATCCATTGGAGGTGTCAAATTTGCCTATGGAAATATATATGCTGAGCATTCAAAATGTGATCCTACTTTGTTGGAATGAACAGCAGCAGTTAGGCGGCCAGTATAACATTGGAGGGGTGTCTTCTAGCAATGCAATTTGGCTTCAACTGGATTTCTGTCTTAAGACAGTTTGAGACAGAGATGATTTAGTTTTACTCTCCAAACTTTACGTGCAAATATGTGTTCTTTCTAGTTCTAGTTAATTGTTTCCCTTTGTGCTCCCCAGAACCTCCAAGTAGGCCAAACCAGAACATACTAAAAATTATGTACTGGAGCCAATTTCACTAGAAACAGTGCCATATATATTAAGGATATGCAGGCTATTTGCAACCAGGAAAGGAAAAACATAAGAGGACAGTTTTGGTCACAACAGATTGTCCCCAAATTACCTTCTAATGGGGAAGAATCTGGTAAAAGGAAGAATTCTGTTTTGCCCAATCAGGT
The DNA here is from genome assembly GCF_017591425.1 of Ochotona curzoniae. Lineage (NCBI taxonomy): Eukaryota > Metazoa > Chordata > Mammalia > Lagomorpha > Ochotonidae > Ochotona > Ochotona curzoniae. The sequence continues at coordinate 46,292,361 of NW_024467106.1, read as the reverse complement.
AGGTATGTGTATTTGGGTCTAAGTTGAATACCACTGGTAGTTAGCTTAGATAGCTTTTGCATATTATCTTCTGCGCATATAAATATTCACTTCTTAATAACTGTCAGCAATCTCTCCAAACACATTGATTGGAATGTGGAACTTAATAACCAAATCACACAAGTGACTACCCACACCACCTCTTGGGAAACTGCCCATTTTGTTATCTATATCTTGTAAACTAACACTGGACTTTAAATGAGAATTGTATATGCCTTTTATAACTTTCCCTAGATGACCAGCTACTCTGTAAGCTCTATCAGTCATTAAAATATATAGGAGTTCCAGGGATTTGACACTCAAATTCCACGTGGGAGTGTCAGGGTGGAATTCCCAGCTCCAGCCCCTGACTCCAGTTTTCCATCAATGCCAACCCTGGAAAGCAGTGGAGATGGTTCAAGCAACAGTTTCTGCTACCCACCTGGGAGTCCTAGATTGTGTTCCCAGGTTGAGGCATAGCTCCAACCACTGCCGGTATTTGGGAAATACACTAGCTGATGTCTTTGTCTCTCTTTCTGTACGTGAGTCTTTCTTATTACTACTAGTAATACTAATAATAGTTTTAAAAGATATGAGTTCTTTTCAATAAGAGGAGACATTGAAAAGACTTGCAAATATAATGCATTATTTTAAAAAATACATATGCAGCTCTATATTAGCTTGAATCTGACTTCTTCCTCAAATGTTAGCATATTTAGGAGCAAAACCTGTTTGTAGCAAGCTTGTAGTGCGAAATTCACCAAGAATGTTCAAAATTAGGTTTAAGCTCACATAGCAGCACAGCAGGCTATTTCTCCAGCTAATCATAACCTGTCAAATGGGAATATTTTACAATACTCACTTCTGACTGGCTGAAAGGAGGTTGCTTGGTATTCATTTTCTCTCTCTCCCTGCCACCCTGCTGCAGACTGACATTACGTACACTTTTGAAGAGAACAATTTGGCTCTGACCTACCTGTGGAGTGAGCTTCCCCACCCGCTGCGTTATTGGCTCATTCATCACCACTTCCACTTTGCAGGCGTCCTTCTCCTTGGGGACAGCAAACTTCAGGTCATCCACTGACAGGAAGGCGGAGCTGCCCTTCATCACTCTCAGGCCATGATTGACACTGACGAAGGTGGGGCTGGCCCAGCCCAGGAACAGCGAGAGCAGCAGGATAGGCAGCCCATCCTGGCACAGAGGCTTCATGCTGACAAGCCACAACTTGCTTCCATCCACCAGTGAAATCCTGTCTACCAAGGAGAGCCTCCCACCTGCTCCTGGATTGTCAGCTCATAGCCCAAGGGGCAGGGCCAGGGGTCCTCACAATGTTTCCTGAGGTCTTACCACACCGCTTTCATTTCAGACTCAGACAAGGAGGCCTTTGAGGCAATCCCAGGGCTTTTAATAAAGCTCGCTGATCACTCCTGACAACGCTGGCAGATTAGTGTGCCTCTTGAGAGTTTTGCTAATCCTGCACATGGGAGAAGGGGTCAGAGGAAAAAGAGGGAGAGAGAAAAACCAAAGGTTTATGTGACTACTCAAAAGACCGCTACTGACAAATGGATCTTTCCACCAGACTACAATTTCAGCCAAATTAAAAATAAATAAACTAAGATGATCTCTGGGCCCACCTGTAAGAAAAAACAGTCATTTAATGACTCTGCTTGACAACCCCTGACAGAGCAAGATGGCATTTCTGTGGCCTCATGGCCCAGGGATAGCCATGGCTAGAGTGTGTCTAGGTTCTCCGAGTTCAGAGGAAGAGGTCAATTCTTTGCTGCAATACATGCAGCTCATGATGAAGTATACACTTCCACTATCCACAATGCTAAGTGCATTTAAACATATTCAGTCTGTGTAGAGCAATCTTTTTTTCTACTTGTCTACATAGAGCCTCATGATTATCCTCTGTGTTTTGGAAGAACTGAGACTTTAACCAAGGTGAGATGTATTGCAATGCATCCTTAAATGCATGGCATGCTTGGTGGTGTTTTCTTTTTTAACACCCATAGCAAAGCCTCACATTTCAATGATTTCAGGAAGTTTCTCTACATCAGCAGATATCATAATCAATGTTTGTCCAATGACTGTACAAAAATGCCTCAGATGTCCCTTCATTCCCCATGCCAGGATCTGCTGTGCCCCACTCTGCACATCTTCCTGCAAGTGTCATGTTGCTGGGAAGACTGCTTGATGGATGGCAAAGACTGATGAGCGCATGAAGGAAGCAGCAGTGCCAGTACCTCTACAGAAACTAACCACAACAGCCAAACCAGAACAACAGCAGCTCTCGTGACAGCAATGACCTTACCACAACAACTGTCCCAGCTGCTCCATTTCTCATCCAGCTTCCTGCTATGGCACCTGGAAAAGCAGTGGATGATGGTTCAAATACTTGGCCCATCATCTACCTGAGACCCAGGCGGAGTTGCTAGCTCTTGGTTTTGACCTAGTCCAGCCCTGGCTGTTGTAGTCATTGAGAAAGTGAACCAGCAAATGGAAGATCTCTCTTCCACTCTCTTTTTTACACTGCTTTTCAAATAAATGAATAATCAATACACAGATCTTTTAAAGCAAAATCCCTGAGAGCATTTTGAAAATTATATGGCTTCCTGTAACCAAGCAGAGTAGTGAAATTCTCAGCTCCAGTTTTCAGTCTGGCCCTTCCCTGGCTGTTTTGGGCATTTTAGGAGAGAACAAGAGGCTGGAAAATCACTCTTGTTCTCTCCTAGCTCAAAAATAAATAACTACATATGTGTGTGTTTTTATATCTATTTCTATCTCTGTATGCATATTTGTGTGCTTTATACATAACATAAAGGAGAGAAAGAGAGGGTTCATCCATTCTCTGGTTCACATTTCTTCACTCCCTAAATGCCTGCAACAGCTGGGACTGGGTCAGACCCCATCTGGGTTTACACAGGCCATGAGAGCAGAATCTTCATGTTAGGTTGCTTGTAAGGAGGAAAGACCAGACCTCTCTCTGTGCCATGTGGGTGAGTGTCCCTCTGCCAGCTAGAAGGAGTGCCACCTACAACAACCACATTGATAGCACCTTGATCGACTTCCCAGACTTCACGGTTGTAAGAAGTATGTTTCTGTGAGGAATAAAATTAAGCCATTCAGTCTATACTATTTCTGTTTTAACTGAATTAAATTTGGGTAAAATTATACACTGATATAAAGTTAAAACAAACTTTATGTGCTACAGGGCTTTTCTAAAGTATGTTTGCAGAGAACTTCAAAATAAGCATTAAAAAAGACAAACTTTTATGAATAAAGAATTACATTAAGGCATAAACTCAACAAAGTCAGTATACAGCAAGCCTATTCTCCATCCTTTAGTTATTCTACTGCTTAACTAAAAATAGTTTTAAGAAAACCATCATTAAAATTAATTCCTGGGTTGGTGCTATGGTGTAGTGGCTTAAACTGCCATGTACAATGCCAGCATCCCATGTAGGAGCACTAATTCAAGTCCCTGATATCCACAATTTTCATCCAGCTCTTTGCTAATGGATCTGGGTATGCAGCACTAGATGACCCAACTAAGTTTGGCCCCTGCCACCCATGTGGGAGATCCGGATGGAATTGCTGGTTTCTGACTTCAGTCTGATCCAGCCCTGATTGTTGCAGTCATTTGGGGAGTGAACCAGTCGTTGAAACACCTATGTCACTTCTGTCTTTCCTGTATTTCAAATATAATTATAATACATCAAAAGTTTCTGTAGATATTAGCTCCCTAGTACAAGTGCACTGAAAACAAACATATCTTGTGGCTTGAATGTGACCACTCATTCAGTGGGAAAACGGTACATCCACATGTTTTCCCTGTGGGAAAACACCAAACAGCCAGCAGATAATTGGTTAGCAGGGCCTGACAGGCTCTGCAAGGATGGTCCCGGGCAGAACCGAATGCATGTGTATTGCTCTGGAGTTCTGCTCTCCTACCACCCACTCAGCCAGCAGTTGAAACAAATCCCCCTTTGAATCCCCAGGAAAACTTGTGGTATATGAAGGCACATAAAATAAGGGCTTTGATCTGGAATCAAGTTCCAGACTTTTGTCCATATTGTAAATTCCTGATCAGCCTTGCAGTGGACCAACCTGGTCTTCTTTCAGTTCATAACAGATTCCAGCAATTTCCACAGTTCAGAGCCAAACTCGGCTATAAAGTGTGAATAAATCAATTTCAAGGGGAGGAAATCTTCCTCTGAAATTTAGTCATATTTCACTAAATTCTGTTTAATAACTTTATAATTTGGCTTAGCATTTCCTTAATTAAAAAGACAATATAGACTAAAATGAAAAAGAATAATCAAAATTTCTGTTCCATGTTAGCAATTTAGAGTATCAAATACGCTTTTGTATTTTTAAAAGATTTATTTATTTGTATTTATTTGAAAGGAGAGTAACAGTGGGGGATGGAGGAGTCGGAGAATGGGCAGATCTCCCACTTGCTCTTTTTCTCTCTAAATGCCTGCAGAAACCAGGACTGGACCAAGCCAAAGCCAGGAGCCAGGAACTTCATCCTTCAGTCTTTCACGTCAAGTAGAAGGACCCCAAGTACTCGGGACATCGTTGGATGCCTCTAGGAGGCATACAGCATCACAAGGGATGCTGTATGGCAAATGTGGCCTGATGAGAACAGTATTTGCTATTCTTCCTCTCTGGAATTTTTACCATGGTATCTGTACAATTCAAGTGCTCAGTACAGCTATTTAGGTACTTTAGTTTGCTTTCTACGGAATTCTTGTGTTTTCTTTCTTGCCCCAGATCCTTACTGCCATCCCGGTGAACATGATACCAGAAATGGCATCTTTTTGTCTTCCCTGGATTTAATGCAAATGCCTCCCAATTTTCTGGTTTAGATCTTAAAAGTACTCTTAGGACCTTTAAGAAGGAGAATCAACTAGTAAAGAAATAGACATTGCAAGTAAAAACTGCTCCACTCAGGATCAGGCCTTTTCTAGATACCCATACAATGAGGAAAGCTTTTTACATTTTTAACTATAATAGTGAATAACACCATGTAAGATTTTCTACTTTTACTCTACTTTAAAATCCTCAAAATGTCAGTAATAAGTTAACATGGAATTGTTATAAGTATTTTATTTTTATTCTTTTTCATTTTCATTTATTTGAAGCGCAGAGTAACACAAAGAGAAGAGAAGAGAAGAGAGAGAAGAAGGGAGGGAGAGAAAAAGAGATAGTTGGTCCACTAGGTCCTTCCCCAAATGCATTCAACAACCAGGTTGAGACCAGGCCATAGCCAGGAGTCAATGCCTCCACCTGGTTCTCCCACACGGATGGCATCATCATCCATTGCCTCTTATGGCATGATTCAGTAGGAAGTTGGATGGGAAGCAAAGAGGCAAGGACTCAAACCTCTGTTCCAACTTAAGATGCAGGCATCACAAGCAGTAGTTTAATCTACTGTGCCACAACACCCACTCTATGATGTATTTTCTAATTCATCACTAAGTGAGTATTTGGCACAGCAGTTAAGATGTTCATTGGGTTGCCACTATCCTGTGTCAGGGCAGGTGGGTTCAAGTCCTGGCTTGTTCCCAACTTTAGTTTCTTGATAATGTACATAGCAGTTCCTGTAATCCACACGGGGGACCTGGATTGAGTTCCCAGCTCTGAGCTTGCACAGCTCAGTGCTATCCTCAGCCATTGAGGGCATCTGAAGAGTGAACTATGGAAGAGAGCTAAATTTCCCTCTCTCAACTTCTTTTTCTTCCTCCCTCCCTCCTTGCTTCTTTTTCCTCCCTTTCCCCATTCTTTTTTTCTCTGCCTTTCTAACAGATAATATAACCAAATAAAAAGAACAAACAGGAGACTGAAAAGGAGTGGTTGGTGAAGTATCAGGAAAACAAATGTTCCTCAATAGAATATTTAAACATACAAAATCATAATTTTCATACAAATGAATCTTCAAAGTAATTTCTAAAAATCAGATTTTAGTGTTTCAAGCATAAACCCATAGCCAAATATAATTATGCATAGGACAATGGACTTGAATACAAATCACAAGATGATTGACTTGAATACAAATAAATTAATGCACTGAGAGGCAGGAAATTGGAAAGCATAAGACTGTGTCCCTGGAGACAGGTCGCTACCTGATCCTAATCTTCTTTGTGTTTCTGTGTTTCCATGGGGGAAAGTAAAACTTAGGTAAACTTTACTGAGGACTCCAGACCCACTGTCTCCTCTGAACTTAAACTTCTTGAGCTACATAACTAAAGCTGTTCCTTGACATGGCCAACCAGAAGTAAGCATTCTAATAATGACAGAGGTCACAGCAGAAGCTATGATTGTCACAGTGGGGACACAGAGCTGGGGAGAAACATCCCAGCCAAGAGCATGTTCTTCCTGTCTCCTAATAATCTTCTTCTGTCCCCTGCAATACACACTGACTAAACTGCTCTACGAAAGTTTCCTCTACCCCAAGCTCTCTCTCCACTTCTAAAGTAAATGAATGCACCTTTCAACCGCTAACACATCAAGTGCCTACTACGTGTTGCATATTATTCAATGTGTTCTACCTATGATGTTTAATTTCTATAATTAGTTTAAGAGATAGCTAGTGAGTACATGGATTTGGAAAATGAAAGGCAAAGAAGTTAAGGAACTTACCCAAGATCATTATCTTGACCGTGTCCTTGTAATCAAATCTCAATTTGCCCAAATCCAGGAACCTTGCATCTCACCACTAGATTATACTGTTTCACTGAACACCAAAACCTTATACTCTACAATTGCTTCCCTAGCCTCAAGGCCTTGGTCCTAGATCATGCAAACTTTTAACAACTTCCGTCATCATTCCAGACAGCAAATGATGAAAAAGAGAAATCAACATTTCCTATTAGGCAATGTACTCTAAAGGAAGTAGGTGCTATTTAAGAGCATGTAGTTAACACAGATCCGGCCCCTGCCCCTATAAGTATCATAGCTTCAAATGCTTACACTGAAAAACAGTTCAAAGGCTTGATGGCAAACAGGCCACTTGGTAAGCACAATCTGTTCAATCAGTGGTTCTTGTCTACAACAATTGCTTCCTCCTCTCTTCCATTTTTTTTGCTAAACTGTAATGTTTGCTTCACAAGAGACTTTATCAAGTATTCCATATCTTTCACTTGATTTTGCAATGTATTTGCCTTGTCTGAAAATAATTTCCTTGTATGTGTAATTAGAATGCAGAAGGCTATGAAAAAAGGAAAAAAACATTTCCCAATGTCCAAAGAAAACAATTTTAGGTATGTACATGTGTGACTTAACTGCAACCACACTTTAAAAAAAAATAGCATTCTTTTCTGCTAACAGCATTTTATTTTTCTATATTATTAAGCATTCTTTGTCATATTACTTTTCCTCTTTGCACTATATCCACTACAGGGGTGACCTATATTTTTTACATCATTCCACTGTTACACTGAAGGAGTTACTAGATCAGTTGATTTTGAAGAAAATCTCTAATGATAAGCCATTTTATGTCTCCACTTGGTAAATATCTGAAGGTAAAAAGGTCAAAGGCTATAAGCTTATCTTGAAGTTATTTGGAGTATTCTGAAAAAAAGTCTCAATTTTCAATTTTACAGCCTTCCTATGGATGATATTCAACATTACCTCCTTTAATCTTTTTTTTTTAATGGAGAGGCAAGCAGAAGGCAAACACTGGAATGGCATTCCCTAAATGCTCAAAAATCTCTGGGCTTGGACCATACCAAGGCTGGAAGCTAGGAGCCAGCTACTCAGTCCAGGTCTCCCAAATGAGGTTGACTTAGCCATCACTACTGCCTCTCAGGGTCTTCATTAGCATGAACCTGGAGTCAGGAGCAGCAGCCCGATATGGAATTCAAGCACTTCTGATTTAAGATGCATGCATCTCAACAGCTAGGCCAAAAGAGACACACTGCACCTTCCACTACCACCTCATCATTGTTCTAACACACAGTTCCTTTATTTCTTTGACAGGTACAGTGTCCTTTGTTTTACTTAAATGTCTGTTACTCATGCACTTATTATCTCCCTTAGAATACCCCTCATTTCACAGAATAAAGGAAATCCCATGGCAGATACAGTACTACCAAGATCACATAACAACCAGGAAACCTGAACAAGAATCTCAGTCTGACCGTTCACACCATGCTACACCCATTCTCCCACGTGGCTTCCCTAAACCACAGATGTCCAGTCCATGGCTCTCTCTCAGAGCCCTGGAGAGGCCACCTTCCCTCAGACTAAGTCACCCCGAATGTGAGGGAGGAAAGCATCCTCTCTTTGCACCCATCATAGTTTCATGAGCTGAGGGTCAGTCAGTTCAACTGGGGGGGGGGGGGGGGTGAACAAGAGAAAAACATAGTGGAATGAATGTAAAAAGTAATAAATACTTATTAATAGTATTTAGAGGCACAAGAGCCTTCACAAGGGAATGAAGAGCAAAAGAAAACTTAAACTAATAATTTTATGCAAGTGTGATGTAGAATAGAAATTCATTATAAGGAAATAGGACACAGGGACAGGAGCGACAGGTCCGTGAGTGTGGCACAGTGGGCTAAGCTACTTCTGTCACCAGCATTCCATATTGGAGTGTCTGGTTTGAGTCCTGGCTGTGGCACTGCCTGCAGCTGCTTACTAATGCACCTGGAAAAACGACAAATGATGGTCCAAGCGATTGAGCCTCTTTCACCAATATAAGAGACTCAGACAGGGTTCCAGGCAACTTCTGCTTGTCCTAGCCCTTCCCCCACAGCCATCTGGCAAGTGAAGCAATGTATGCAAGATCTTTCTCTCTCCCTCTCCCCCCACTTTCTCCCATGCTTCATTTCAAATAATCAAATATTTGTTTAAAAGGGTTGGTGGGGAGGAATGAACTAAAAGTACTCACCTGTGGAAAACTGAGCAGGGATTGCTTCTTCCAGTTCTTCTCAGGATCCCCGTGTTGGCAATTGTCGCCTCTCTGGGTACAGGGAGAAAAGACTTCCCCCTGAGGTCAGTCTTTCAGTCTGCTGTTCAGGAGAAAATGTCAAAAAGCACTTTCAGCATCTGTCATTGTCAAGATTCTTCAATTTACTATAGCCAACACGAGAAAGGGCTACCTATTTGGGTGGCAGTATTTTCTGAACCCCATCAAGATCAAGTTTCCAAGGACAAATGGACCTTTCATCAATATGTAAATTCATTAAGTTCCCTTCCTTAGCCTTTCTACAGGGCAGTGTCCACCATACTAAAAAAGGCCATGTTTGCAAGCTATGCTTCTGAAAATATGCATCTTGAAGATTTTACAAAGTTGTCCACAAAATATCTTCTATATCCAAATATGTTTGAAGAACAGAGGCTACAATCTCCTTTTGAAGATCCTTTGAGCATATCGAAGATTCTAAAGAAGTCCTGCAGAAAGGAAACTTTTAAGCTCAGAGTTTGTAATCCTGTAAAAATTCATAAAAACCTAGGTATGTTCACCAAACATTCAAGAGACACTGGAGTAGGTTATTAAAACAAACTGACACATACATAGCATGGCTGCATGGCATATACAAAATTTCTACTCATGCCTGAAAAAATCCATACTTCAGGAATTCATTTCAGTAATCTAAATTTCAGGATACTCTTCGGAAACCAAATACCAGGCCTTGTCTCTGTCAAGCCCTTCTGCTCAAAATAATTTCAAAGTAGAGAAAACCAGTTAGAGAGAAAGAATTGTGTGGCCATGACATCTGTTTTTAATAACTACTAAAGTTTCCTAAACCATCAAAAGCATTTCCTTAAACATCAGAAAATAACCATCATTTTAACTCATTTTAGACTTTCAGCCTAAGGATTGTATTGTACAAATTTTCAGAGCAGTTTGCTTTAAATGATTAACTTAAACAAAATGAAAAATGCCCACACTCATAGTGGTCGACTGCTGCTTCACTCCTAACCTATGACTAACCATGGATATGTACCTACTCCCACACCCTAAGCCCTCCCCAAGACAGTCAACTGAAATTGCTGTTCTTCCATCTAATGAATTTTGCCTTTCTTAATTCATGATAAAACATCAAATTACCCAGAAGTGAGATTCTGTTTCAATTCACAATAAATCACAATACATCTTCATTTTTAGAATACATTCTGGTTTTTTATTTGGATAGAATACACTCATTCATTCATTGGTCAAATAACAGCTGGGTAACCTACATTTTGACAAGTGTTACACTAAGTGCTGGGACATGAAAACAAAAAAGCAAAATACTCTTGCCTTTAAAGAACTTAAAGATGTTCTCAACAGAGAAAAGGAATAGCACCCACCAAAACCAAACACAAATGTGAAGAACATCACAGTAAAATAACAACAGAAGCCTAAATCAGACAACGAACAACTCATTGCTAAAATGACAGGACGAAATTACTACTTATTCATATTAACCCTGAATGTAAATGGCTTAAACCCATCAATCAAACATCATAGATTAGTAGACCGGATTAAAGAAACAAAACCCATTATCTATTGCCCACAGGAAACACATTTCATCAACAAAAGTGAGTAGAAACTATATCTAAAGGATTTTGAAGTTTCTATTCTTATTTTCATTTCTTCAAAACAGTTTTTTTTAATAATATTAAATTTTTTCACTGAGTCACAGGTCATACTATAGCATGATTTTTTTTTCAAGAAGGTTCCTGATTTTCTTTTCTTCAACAACACATTCACTAGTCATTCAGTAGCATGTTATTTAACTTCATGACTTTATAAATTTCTATTTTTCTTCCTGTTGTTGATTTCACTTTGAGGCTTTTCATTTAACAGCAGGCGCAGTAACTGTAATGGAGACTATCATATTCAGATGTGAGGATACAAGGCAGTATGCATCTACTATCAGATCAAAGATAAACTCCCAATGAAATTGTTAAAAATAACTTGACAATAGGATGCTGGACTCTACCATTGTTCATGCCCACAATGATGGATTTATAACTGTTATAAAGAACTATACTGGGCCTGGTGGCGTGGCCTAGCAGCTAAAGTCCTTGCCTTGAACGAGCTGGGATCTCATGGGTGCCAGTTCTAATCCCAGCAGCTGCACTTCCCATCCAGCTCCCTGCTTGTGGCCTGGGAAAGCAATTGAAGATGGCCCAAAGCTTTGGGATCCTGCACCCATGTGGGAGACCTGGAGGAAGTTCCTGGATCCTGGCTTCGGATCGGCATAGCATCGGCCATTGTGGTCACTTGGGAGTGAATCATCGGATGGAAGATCGTTCTAACTGTCTCTCCTCCTCTCTGTATATCTGCCTTTCCAATAAAAATAAATGAATCTTTTTTTAAAAAAAAAGAACTATATTATTGGGGCTTTTTGGATTTATTTTTTATTGTAAAGTCAGATATATATATATAGAGGAGGAGAGACAGAGAGGAAGATCTCCCATCTGATGATTCACTCCCCAAGTGACCACAGCAGCTGGAGCCATGCCGATCCGGAGCTAGGAGCCAGGAGCTCTTTTGGGTCTTCCAAGTGGGTGCAGAGTCCCAAGGCTTTGGACTGTCCTCTACTGCTTTTCCAGGCCACAAGCAGGGAGCTGGGTGGGAAGAAGGTTTGCTGGGATTAGAACTGGTGCCCACATGGGATCCCAGCACGATCAAGTCAAGAACTTTAGCTTCTAAGCCACCACACCAGGCCCAAGAACTATATTATTGTAATAGCATAGGGGAAATCAGTGTGCAGCGGGAGGAGATTTTGGGAGGAGGATATGGGAACTCCCAGAGCCTATGGAACTGTACCATAAAATAATAATAACGATGTAAAAAAATAAAAAGTTAAAGAGCTCATAATATAATTCACAAATAGATATATGAATTTATGACTCAAAAAAGAGGTTGTGTAGTATATGTATAAGAGTAATAAATAGGGCAGCGTTTCACTCAAGCTAGACTAGGAGGCGAAAGATTGAAAGAAAAAAATAGGTGTTAAAAAGGCAAAGTGGAGAGCAAAGACCGTATCAGAAGGAATGAATCGAACAAAGTCAAACAATCAACAAGCAGCTGTAATGTAGGGCAGAGAGGCAACGTGCAATAAAACGTTTAAGCAAGGTAATCCCTGTCTTGGAGAGACTGAGGTCTAACTGGAAAGAGATTTATAATCAAATATTTTATAATTCAAAATTACATACATTATAACAGCACATGAATTAAATGCTCTAATGGTTCCAAACTCACAGCAGACAGAGAAATGTCTAATATCCAGATTGAAAGATTTCCTTTCCAAGGACGAATTGCTCAGGTGCTCAGAAAACCACCTGGTCTTGCTCCTTGAGAGTGTTGTGTATCCTCTGAAGTCTTATTTGCAGGCTAAGCCAACGGCAAAACTCAAACTCATATATGTCTGTAGTAGGCATGAGATCAGCCACCACACACAGGTTTGTTAAGATAGCTACTGTAATGAAATGCCTTTAAAGACTTAAATACTGTGATTATGACAAAAAGGGTGGTGTTGTCAGGGCCTAAGTCATAGCATATTTAAAATTTAAATACATTTCAATATTTTCAAATTTAAAATTTAAAGTAGTAAAATTTAAAAATCACTCACAGATTTTACAAAATTATCAACCTAAAAGTAATCTGCTGCTGATTTATTGAATTTGGAGTTTCACCTGTGGTAACCTTGGCAGGGCCAAATCAATTTATTTCATAGGCTGGTCATTCCTTGCTCCTGAAACAGCTTCTCTAAATGTTACTTGTAAAAATAGTAAGCAGCAGCATTGTTATACATCTGCTTTGTTCCTGGCATTGCTCTAATTCACTTAATTTTCAAACTAATCCATGGGTTAGATTCTAACTGACATCTTGCAGCCGAGAAACCAGACCAGTAACTTGTCAGAGGTGAGGCTGATGAACAGTGTCACAGCAAAGTTAATCACAGCAAGCCAGCTGGAGAGTCCTGGTGCCTGGATTCCCTAGCTCCAAGCTCTAACACACACACATAGTGAATACAGTAAAGAAAAGGTGAGAAGAGGAAGGTGGGGTGAGCAGGGAGGACAATTCAGTAGCCTAGTGGCTAAAATCTTCACACACACTGGGATCCCATATGGGCACCAGTTCATGACTTGGCTGTTGCACTTCCCACCCAGCTCCCTGCTTAGGGCCTGGGAAAGCAGTCAAGTATGACTCAAAGCCTTGGGACCCTGCACCCATGTGGGAAATCCAGAAGCAGCTCCTGGCTCCTGTCTCCCGGCTTCAGATCAGCTCAGCTCTGGCCATTGCAGCCAGATCTTTCTGTATCTCCCTCTCACTGTATACCTGCCTTTCCAGTGGAAATAAAAGAAAGAAGGAAAGAGATAGATAAAGAACAAAAGAACAAAAGAAAAAAAAAGAGAGAAAGAAAGAAAAAGAGGGGCCAAGGAGCCCAACTGATGTCCTCAGTGCTAATGAATTGATGGACCTATCATTTTATCACAATGCGGACAGAGAATGAGAAATAAAGCCCATTCTCATTATACTGAGATGCATTTTATTAAGAAAACTGCAGAACTTCAAACCAACCAATACATTTAACAAAACTCTAATGAGAGCCCAGATGATTTCCCTTGCCGAGGAGTTGGTACAACTTTGACACTTGTAACTGGCAACCTACACATCACTTAAGTTGGCCTCTATAAATAACATTGTAAATAATTTTATGATCTAAGAGGGACTGAAGAAAGGAGCAAGAGGGCTTAATTCCCTGATGGAGGATTAAAGCTGAAAGTGGAAGAAAATGCAAAGATGAGACAGTCACTGAGATCTACCAGGACCTGTGCACCAACCTTGGTTGCACTGTTCCTTTGGGCAAAATCTTTATCCTCACAATACTCATTTGTAGATGGACTAGATGTGGGAATATGTTTACTCTAGGCATGATGGATGGCCTTGCTAGCTGACAATTCAGTTTGAACTGTGATGTCTCTGGGTGCTGCATGGCGGAATACATTTCTGTGGAAATACTCACTAATATATCTGCTCTTTAATTTGTTGGTCAGATGCATTGAGATTCTTCCACTCACTTTCACTCTGTCCAGCACTGAAAATTACAGAAGCCATTCTTGTTTCAAGTATGTTCTAAGGGTAGTAAGCATGCTCTTTGCAAAGACTACAATGTAATGAAGGCCCCGGACTCACACAATGTGGTGATAAACTCCCATGATCTGGGTATATTACTGGCTGAAGAATAAACTTCACCTTCCTGGCTTCTGTCCTACTTCTCCGTCCCAGAAGGAAACAAATTGTCTTGTGACAGAAAATGAAGGTTTGTACCACTAATGGCAATGAAGAACACGCAGGTGAAGGAGTTACCTCTGACAGGACCCCTAATCTAGTGGATCCCACCTGTAGTTCATATTACTATCTCCCAAGCACCACTTTTGGAGTTTTAATTTTGTGTGGGTGGGGTCCAGGCATCTGAATTCAGAAGTCTTTCAAGTGACTCTAATGAGTACCCAAGATAGAGAAGCATTGGGATAACTACAACTTATTTGCATTTACCCTCCCAGTATAAGAATTTAAAAGACCAGTACCCAAGACTGAATCAGATTTTTTCGCCTCTCTGAAAAAGCCTCATGGTTAGAGCGAAGTGATGTGGTATGGGTAGGGTTAGTGTGATTACCTTCAAGTTCTGTCTCCAAAAAAATTCCAAAACAAGATTCAGAGTAGAAGTGATAGGGCAGGGTTGGAGGAGAGAAGAGGGACAGAGGATGGCCCTAGGCAGATGGAATCCGACGTTTAGCACAAAGAAATGGATGAGGCTTTGCAAGTGTTAAACTCTTGGCACACTATTTAGTACAAATAGTCATTCATTGTATAGTCTCCTCCTACTGACAAATCACTCTCAAGTGACCTTTCTTTGAGAGATTTATTTTTATTACAAAGGCAGACACACAGAGGCAAGGAGAGACAGAAAGGGATTCAATCTGCTAATTCACTCCCTGAGCAGCTGCAACAGCTGGAGCACAGCTGATTCAAAGCCGGGAGTTTCTTCCTGGTCTACTACACAGGCGAAGGGTCCCAAGGCTTTGGACCATCCTCTACTACTTTCCCAGGCCCTAAACAGGGAGCAGGAAGGGAAACAGAGCAGCCAGGACATCAACTGGTGCCCGTATGGGATCCCAGTGTGTGCAAGGCAAGGACTTTAGCCACTAGGCAATCATGCTGGGTCTTTCAAGTGACCTTTTAATCATCAATCAAGCAACATGTCCAATAGAAGTTATCATCTTTTATAGTTCTCGAGACACTGAATATTTCACACTATTTAGAATAAAAATGGTAGGGTTATTATTATTACTATTTTAGAAAAAGCCTTATTTCATTCAGACCAACTGGGAAGATGCAAGTAGGTATCAGCTGCAAGGGCCAGATTCAGGAGATCGAAGTTGTTGTGCTAGGACATGTGATGAGTAGGGGTTAGGTTTTCTCAAGATGAAGAAGATATTGAAACAGCAGAAAGAAAGGAAGTATGGAATCAATCAATGTATCTATCATTGGTTGGAGAGATGAAAAATGTGAGATATTATATGTAAATATACATATATGTAATTCAGAATAGTATTTAGCCATGAAAAAGAATTAAAATGCTGCCATTTGCAGCAAAATCGATATCGTGTTAAGTGAAATAAGCCAGACATAGACAAATATTTAATTTATGTCCACACACCAAACTGGAGTGCTGATACTGCACACTTCAGATCCAGCTTCCTACTCGTCCTGGGGGCAGCAAGTGAAGGTCAAGAGCATCAATTCTTGTCACTTCCATGGGCAACTCAGGCAGAATCCCAATTTCCATTTCCTAATTCCTGGGTTAAAGTCTGGCCCATCCCTGACTGATGCATTTGAGAAGTAAGGAGGAAATCTCTATTTCTCCCTCCATACACACACTTTCTGTCATTCTTTCAAATATTTTTTTTATTTATTTAGGAGTTATTCTATTTATTTGAAGGTGTTTTTTCCCCTTTTTTTATTGTTATTAACATTGTATTATGTGATACAGTTTTATAGGCACTGGGGATTCCCCCCACCCCTCCCATACCCCTCCCCCCATAGTGGATTCCTCCACCTTGTTGCATAACCACAGTTCAAGTTCAGTTGAGATTCCTTCATTGCAAGCATATACCTAGCATAAAGTCCAGCGTCTTATTGTCCAGATAAGTTTAGTGGCCTCTTGGGGAGACCTTCTCTGGTCTGAAGGTAGAGCTAACAGAGTAAAGTTCCGGTCAGTTAAAAGCCCCAACAAAACCTCAGTATCAATATACAACATTATGGAATTAATTGACATAGTATTAAGTAAACAATATGTTAAAAATAATGCAAGTTCAGGTGTGATTGGTTAATTGTAACAAATACAGTGAGATGGAAAGATTAGGGATATCATCTCTCTTGAGAGAACCATCTAGAGTTGTATCTCATAGTTCTGTTTCAGGGTCTTTCTGGTTAAACATTTTTCCTATAAAATCCCTAAACAGAGTTATTGAAGACAAGTTTATCTAATCCACAAACAGCACAAATCCAAAGGGGTTAAATGTTACCACTGAGGACAATACCAAGATTTACAGCCTTGATAATGAAGATTGGAATGATGGACGGAAGCCAGTACATTAGCTTTCAACAAGGGAAAAAGGCATAGCTCTGTATTTCCAAAAATTAATTGCATATGTGCAATCTATGCAAAAAAGAGTCTGTCTTCAGGTATTTGAAGGAGAAGTGACTTTTATACTGGGGCTGCAGAATGCAGAACCAGAGAAAATAGATGGGAGTCTCAGGTTCAAAAAGAACATTCCCTCAGTGTTATCACAATGCTGATGTTTGGACATAGGACAAGGTGCTTTGATACAAGGATGGAGTGCAGATTAGGTCCCTAGGAGATAGGATGACCCTGATTGTGCTCTGCCCCCTTTGCCACACTCTTCTTACATGACAATCCTCCCTGACACAGACAAGCCAGGGAACCTGGATTCCTTCCCTTTCTTTCACTCACCTTACTACCCACTGGCTCACAGGTCTCTGTGGGTTTGGTCCATGCTGATCCATGTATCATGAATTCACCTTTGCCATTCTTGCTCCCTTTCTGCCTGACTGAATTATATACATCCTTCAGATCTTAATCTCCCAGAATAGTTTTATCTGCTCACACAAAAGCCTACGAGACACCTTGCCATACATTGCACACCTATAGGTAGTTTGCTTTTTATTTGCAGTTATGTTTTAAAGTCTCCCTTTTCCCCCTGGTCTGGCAGTTTCTTGAACATCAAAAAAAAAATCCATGACTCTCCCACCTTCCCAAATGTCTCCTGGTCAGTCCTTGGGATTTGCGCAAAAAAGCTTAATAATAATGATGATGATGATGATAGCAGGTATTGGGGCACAGAAAATGAAACTGCTTCTTAGCACATCACATTCCACATTAGTGTGTCTGGTCAAGTGATGGCTGTTCTGCTTCTGACTCGGTCTCCTGCTAACGCTTCCAGGGAAGCAAAGATGATGACACAAGTGTCTGGGTCTCTGCCACCCCCAGAGGAGATCAGGAAGGAGTTCCTGGCTCCTGGTTTCAGCCTGGTTTAGTCCTGCTGGTTGATGACATTGGCATCTGGTAAGTGAATCAATAGCTAAAAAGTATTCTCTTTTCTTCTTCTTCTTCTTCTTCTTCTTCTTCTTCTCTCTCTCTCTCTCTCTCCTTCTGCCTTTCAAATAACTAAAAATACTAAGCAAATAAACATTTAAATGAAGCTTTGCATTCAAATGTAGGCCTACCCTTGCTGATGACCGAAGATTTAAGAAGCTTTAAATACTAAAGACAAAGAAAGAAAAAAAGAAAAAACATGGCAGAAGAGGGTATATGCACACTCCACATGCTTGAAAAGCCCTGTCCTTCAATTGGTAAAAGCACCCAGACTGAGAAAGAGGCAACTTCAGATGTCTGAGTTCTCAAACCTTTTCCATTGTTGTTGCACCTCTTGCTGCACTGAAACACATTCTTGAGAAGGGAAAGGATTCCTCTCCATCTAAATGTGTCTGAACTGTTTCTAGCCGTCCTTGATTCTGAAGGGCAGTAAAAAGGAGCAGAGAAGGATGCCCACTGTGCCCCTGCCCTTTCCATGCTAATCACTCCAGTCATCCATGAGCTCATCAATCTGTTTCAGGCCTCCACCCTATTTTTACAAAGCATTCAAGGGAGACCTGAGCTACTGATCCGCATCAAAGGCCAGAAGCACTGAGACTGGAGATCCTCTCTGCTCAGTCAGTGCAAACGATAAGAAAACTGCATTGCCTATTTTTCTGTCCTTCACCAATAAATTCAGTAGCTTGCCACAGATTTGCTTCCTTCCAGTTTCACATCTGTATTAGCCTTTGATCAAAGAAGGAATGTTTATCCAACAGTTATAAGTTGAACACCAGGAACAAGCATCCAGTGAGATGAAGATCGATGCTTCATGTTACTCAAGAGAATTAACTTGGCCCATATGACAAAAAACAGAATAATGTATCCCAGGATTAGAGCCGTGGTGAAACGTCTTCAGTGGCCAATCTTTTTGTTTCTACTACCATATCTTCTGATTTAACTTCACGTTATACTATTAGTACTACCTTTGTTTTCATATTAACTACCACCAATGCTTACTGCATGCGATATAAACAACCTACCAAAATTTTGATTTAAAAAAAAATAATCAAATTTTGTGCTGTGTTTTCTTTCTAAGGCATAGGATCATGTTTATAGAAAAATAAACCTAGGTTCTGAAAGGGCTTTGATAGGAAATCCCCAACAATTTGAAAACATTTGGACTATTTATCTGCTCACACAAAAGCCTACAAGAAACCTTGCCATACATTGCATACCTATAGGCAGTTTGCTTTTTATTTGCAGTTATGTTTTAAAAGTCTCCCCTTTCCCCCTGGTCTGGCAGTTCCTTGAACATTAAAAAAAAATTCATGACTCTCCCACCTTCCCAAATGTCTCCTGGCCAGTCCCTGGGTCTTTATTTTTTTCTCAGTTTTCTCTGACTTTGCAAAGATTTTGGGTCCTCACAGAGTAAGGAATTTTTGTGCTAACAGGAAATAGAGGGTCCTGGGATGAAGACATCATAGATAAAGTTGGGACTTACTTATTTTAAGACCAAAACATAGAGAGCATTTGTATACATTGAGCAGCTGATAAAACTTGACAGAGTGCAGATCCTGGTTCCAGGGAGACAGAACACCCAACAGAAGGACTAGATAAAGTCAGTCCTGGAGTGTTTGTCTGCTTGGTCTCTAGTAAGCCAGATAAGGAAGTTTCAAGAATAGAGAGTGAAATGTGACAGGTTATGTTAGGAACATTTGGACGATCCACTAAAGGATCATTTGTGTCATTAACCTCTAATATGTATTTCCTTCCAAATATCAACTTAATAAATAAGCAGAGGTAAGAGTGAAACCAAAAACTATTTTCACCCCCTCGTATAAAAAGTTACCAATGAGAAGCAAAGAACACGGATTTAAAATATCCTAACTTGGGCACATTCCCATCCTTTGATTATTTCACACCCAAGCATAGAATCTGCAGACAGCTGTAGGCTTCATTTGTTTAAAAAAAAAAAAGTCACACAGAGATTAATGGCCAAGTTTTAGAGTCCTATGACATGGTGCCCATCCACTGTCAGAGAAGTTACTTTTAGACAAAGAACAGTACAAAGATTCCGTTAGGGTGGAGATACATGTGTGCATGGTTTGTTTGCTCTCAGTCTCCTAAACTAATGGATGGCACAAAAATTGTCCAATCATTTGACTGCAAGAGTCAGGTTGCAAGCTCTGTGTGAGTGTGTGCGTGCGTGTGTATGTGTGTGTAAGCTGTTGAGCCTTGCTCAGACCACCCAGCTCTCCAAAGTGGGAGCAGCATCAGATTGAGACAAGATAAGAGGCTCTTCTGTGAACTGGCCCAGGGAAACAGCATGTCCAGAGAGGGACAGGATCCCATTGTGTGAGGAATGGCTGTGTGCTCTGAAAGGGAGCATAAACTCATAAACTCATTAAACTCATGATCTTTCTTTGTGAGAAGAAAATTTGTAAGATGTAATTGCACAAGATGAAGTCCTGTCTTTTAAGGCAGCATGTTTGGAAATGGAGGAAATCACACTAATGAAATTAACAAGGTCCAGAAAAACAAATAATGGATATTCTCACTGTGGAAATTTACATCTCACTACAGAAAATGAAAAAAAAGTGAATCACATAGGAGAAGAGAATAGGGAAAGTGGAATAGAAGTCATTATGGGATGAACAGGGGAGGTAGGATGGGGAATAATGGGTACCAAGAGAACTAGAGCAGAGGAAACAGTTTTAATGTTATATACTAAAATAAACAACTATAACCTACAGCAATTATTTCATTATAATTAGAGATGAAGAGAATAAAGGCTATAAATGCATAGCAATGAAAATATTTGAGAAGAAAATGGTAATTACTGACTTGGTCATTGCTAACTGCCTACATGCACTAAATTACAGTCAGGCACTCCAATAATAAATAAAACCATGTCAGCTAAAATCATAATTTTTGAAAAGACACAATTTAAGTTTTTTAAATAAAAATAGTAAAAAGATTCTTAAGGCCTGTTCTCAAAACAGACACTACCATGTTGTCAGATCCCCTTATCTGAATTTACAAGACTGAGTCATATCAAGCGTAAGGATGGTAGACCCCACAAGAAAGTAATACTCATTTAATGCACCTCATTTTGCTCTAGGTTCTAATGAGGTACCTCTAATGAGGCACTCAACCAAGGTTGGGCAGCAATGATCAAAACTAGAAATTGCATGAGGACAAAGATCCTGTTCACAATACTCCCACTCATCCTTCTGGAATCCTTAGAAACCAGCCCTGAGCCTGGCTGACAATAGCCACCTCCAAATACTCAGAAGAAAGAGGGAGAACAAAGGAGTGAGCTCTGACCACATCCTGTTTTCTTCTTACAGTAAATACAAAGTACAGTCAAATGTGGGGAAGGGGATGGAGACTGAGTTTTCACTGTCATCTGTTGTCAAATGAGGACTCCTGCAGTACAATGGAGGAATCACTTCCTCTTTTTCCAATCCCTGTGGGTGGGTGCAATTTGAACTCATCCCTTGAAAAAAGATTCCTCCTCAATCCTTCCAAGAAATTCTAAGTTTCAAACATTGCTTAGCCACATAATCCAAATCAGGCTGCGTAGTGAACATGTGAAAGTTAGGTAACCTGGCACCAGGTACCTTTGCCAAACTGCTTTCCTCTCCCAAAATGCAAAGGAAAAGGAGTAAGAGAAAATACATATATGAAGTTAATGGGAAAACTAGTTTCATAGCCCTGGGTTGGCAGCCAAGCATACCAAACCATGGGACACATCAGTTAGGTTCAACATCAGCTCCAACTCAGGTTTATCATCTAGGCAAGAGGTTTAATATTAACCAAGCTCATGACAGACATTTAATCACCAAAGACAATGTGGAGCAATGGTCACCCAAGTGTGCTCTCAATTGTATCACAGTCACCTGAGCAGATTCCTGCCTTCATCCCAGGTCTAAAATCCTTAGGGGTGAGGAGTGGGACTAGCACCCTATCTTTTCATCAGCACCCTGGTAGCTCCACACAGGCAAGTTTGAGAATTCCCAATGGGGAGAAAAAGCAAAACTACTTAGCATTTCACTGGAGTGGTCCCTAAGGTGCTTTTTATCAAGTGTAGGCAGGCAGCTAAGAAGCAACACATGCTTAGAGCCCAGGATGGCACTTCAGTTTTCCACAGCAGACTCTCTCGGATCCCTGCATGGCTAGGTCTGGCCTGGGTCACTGTCCTGAAAAGGTTACCTTTCCCAGCCACATTCCCAGGCTGCAAATGCCCAGCAGCCCCCAGGTCCCTTTGTAATTCACACCATGCAACAAAACTGAACCCAACAGTTTTTTAAGGCAACAAAATAAAAATATTTGCCTTGAAAATAATTTCTGTGATCCAGATGAGCACTAAAATATTTAAAACCACACCAGAGTCTCTGGACCAAACCTCAGCAATATGTGAAAAAAGCCCAAAACTCAGTTCAAAACTCTGGATTTCTTTGCCTCCCCACGACTGGATAATCCCCACACAAACAAATTATACTTTCAAAATCAGCTATCCAAATGTAGCTAAACCAAAATGAAGGTCTGTAAAAATCATCACATCCACATTTCTCTATCTTTAATACCATGATAAGATCTGGTTTCACTCATATACTTTTTTCCCCTAGCCCTTTTGCTTAGATGAGAAGAAGCAATCTAACGTCAGGGAAGAAGTCACTAAATTAAAAATAGTTACAGCATTGCTGACTGCTGTTAAGATAGATTTAGGAAAGCATGAGAAATACGCATCCAGGAGTAAAGAGAATCCCATTTTTTGGCATCTGGTTTTTAAACATTGCATGTTGCCCCCTCCTGAGCTAAACATGAAAGTTAAACTTCAGCCAACCAACTTTGTAAACTGCTTGCATTGTTGCTTAGCGATAAGGGTGCCACATAGATAATCTCTCTGAGGCTGGGTGATAACAGAACATCCACAGTCAAGATGAGAGAAAGCACAAAAACAGATACTTACAGGTAGGTGGTGGTTGTCCTTTCTGAGCCAATAAGCCAGAAACCCCCGGACCTGGTGGGCGGAGGGGCGGGCGGACCGGCAGGCAGAGCGGAGTCACTGACCCGGTAATTGGGTTTAAAGGGCTTTGAGAGGAAGAGGGAGGAAAAATAACCCAGGGGAAAAAAGAGAGCTGAAATTCCAGTCTTTCAGGTCAGCTGAGTTGAGTCTTCTTTGTACTAAAAAAAAATCCATTAATGCACCCAACACAAAAAATGGAACTGAAGTTCACACACACACACACACTGTAATCTTTTCTAGTCTTCTCTAAGGCTGCTGCTGCAGCTTTGAAAACTTCCCAGGCGTCCAAGCTCAGAACTTGCCCCAGAAGCGCACCGTAAAGATGCCTTCAGCTGCTATTAGCAGGCAGTCAGACCTCCCTGGCCGACAGCCACAGCTCGCACCATCCCTCTGCTGTTTAGATCCGCAGGGACAAAACAGAGCTTTTGTTCATAGGTCGCTGGCTTCTCTTCCTTGTCTCTTCCCAGCTTCGCTTTTCACTACTAGTTGGTGTACTCACTGCTCTGCCTGCAGTGGCTGAGCCAAGCAGCCTCTCCCGCCTGCAGCACAGACGCGCGCACGTGTGAACACACACACACACACACACACTCATTCACAAGGAACACACCAGCAAATGTATTCACAAGAATGCAAGCACATCTACACAATGTTTCTGTAGGCTCATACATGCTACACTCACACCTACCTCCACACACACTCAAATTCTGCAAACTTTTTTCTGGCAGTTTTTTTCTTCCAACAAATTTCCATTCTCAAAGGTTTGCATTCAAATTCAGATGGGATACCCTGAGTTTGCCAGGGGGAAAGGGACTGGGGTCTGGGCCCGGTGAACTTTTGTCCTGATGTTTTAAACACCAGATGTCCTGGTGTTGTGTTTAAGTGCCACTTTGGTTCTTCAGTTTATGTAGTTTCTTATGTGTCTGGTTCTGTTTGAAAATCTGATTCTAAACGGATACAGTTCATGACCCCACTGACTCAGATACATCGCCAGAATTGTCCTCTCCACCAGCATTCATACAGTCAAAATTGACAGGATTCAGTGAGTGAAAGCCTTACTCCTTAACAACTGTTTCATAATCTGTTTCCCTGCATTTCATCTCCCCCCAAAAAAGCAATAGCACTGCATCCTAACTTTTAAATTAGCCATAAACAAAAAATTTAGAGTATTATCTTATTTTTGGAGAACTATATCATGACACATCTGATAGTATTAAACTTAAGCCAAAACATAGGACCCAATAAATCCAATTCAACACAGACTATGTTTTCTGTAGGAAGCTCTTCACACCAAACTCCCTTACTTAGAAGCAATGAGGAAAATGGAGAAGACGGGAAGAAATGTGAGGGAGGAAGAGAGAGAAGGATGGCTCAAGTCCTTGGAACCCTATGGGAGATCCAGATACAGCTCCTGACTCCTGGCTTGGCTTGGTCCAGTCCTGGCCATTTTGGCCACTCTGGGGAGTATAACAACAAATGAAAAGACCTCTTTTTTTGCCTGCCTATCTGCCTTTCAAATAAACAAACACATCTTTAAAAAAAAATTCTCAGTAACACTTTTGCAAATCAAACCCAGCTTTGCATTTCTCAAGATACTATGATTAATAAGGGTTTTTTTCCGAATTGCAAGGATAATTCAAAATTAGAATATGTAACAGTTTAATATATTACATAAGAAAAATACAAAATTATCTTAATAAATGCAAAAAAGAAGCGCATATTAAAAGTCAACACTCATTCATTTTAAAAAATGCTGTCTTTTTAGGAGTGCAAACAAAGGTTTTTAAGCTTACCAAACACATCCTGCTACAATTACTAAAGCTCTGCTTGGGTTGGTAACTCCTACTAAACATTTCAAGAAAACAGATGCAGTATAAGGATTGGAAAGGAAGCAAATATAAAACTGATGTTATGTGCAAAATGAGTCTCTGTATAACTTGTCCAAAAGATTTGAACTATTAAAATTGTTCGTGAAATTTTTTTGCATGGAAGAGCAACATACATGGGTAGATATTAAGGCAAAACAAGTTAAGCGGTCTCTCAGAATGACCACATCCCATATGTGGAATGTTTGATTCAAGTCCCAGCTCTGCTTACAATCCATTGTTATTCCCATGTGCACTCTAGGAGGTACTAGATGATGGTTCAAGTACTTAGATCCCAGCTTCCCATGTTGGAGACCTCAATGGATCTCCTAGCTTCACCCTCCCCCACCCCTGACAGTTGAGGGTATTTGGGAACTAAATCAATAAATAAAAGATCGTTTCTGTCCTTCTTTCATTCTGTTGTTTTGCCTTCAAATAAATAAAAATTAATTAACTTTTTAAAGAAATAACACACCAAAAGCAATGGCATCCATGTAGCCCAGAAAAACATAATTAACAAATGTTTATTAGGACACAATACTTCACAATAGAAAAACTTTAATGAACCTGGGAATTAAACTAAATCAATTAAGCTTAGCTTAATGCTTTAAGAAGAAGCTAAATGATTAAAGAGCATAAAAGAAGAACTAAATAAATGAAAACTTATGTCTAACACTCCATGTTGTAAAAATCTCAACTCTATCCAAGAGAAAATTCCAGTGCAATGCCAGCTGGGGTGCCAGCGAGGATGTATCTCATCAGGCTGATCCTAACTTCTGTCTGAAAGAATGAAGGTCCAAAATGGCTAGGAACAACAGAAGGTGACAAATGTAAGCTGGAGCTTGTTCCACTAGATATTGGTATCTTAAACTACAAAGTTTCAATAATTAAGAAACCTGAGGAACTAACATGATTACAAAGGGAATTAAAAAACAAAGAGAGAGACTAAAGGAAGTTATGAGAAACTTACCTGTAGCAACTTATAAATGACCAAATTCAGAATAGAAGTCAGTAAAGAAATAAAGAAATCAAGAAATCATATGAAAAGTATAATGTGAGATATTTACCTCATTCCATCATGTCAAAATTAATTTCAGGTTAAGCTTTCATTTGAAAAACAGAAACTTTTAACTTGATAGGAAAACAATGAATGAATCTCTCCTTGATATTACACTATGAATGGATTTTTAAGGTAAATAAGTAAAAACCATAAAAGAAAAACATCATATATTTTACAGTACAATTAGAAGTTTTCATAGACCAAAATATTTTGGAAAAAAATCAATAAATTGATGAAGACACAATCTAAACAGATTATAAAAACTTTATATAGAGAATCTATAAAACCAAAAAAGCACTAGAAAAATAACATCAAAAAAATATTCTTTCATGAAAGGAAAGGACACAAATTGCTAAAATACTTGAAAGCATTCACAGTCTCACAAGCAATCAGGGCAATGCAAACAAACTAAAAATGAGATTCGTTAGATGGGTAAAAAGTTTGAAATTCTACAACATCACATTTGGTCAAAAATGAGAGGAGAAAACATTCTTATCCGTTACTAGAAATTCTCAGTAGTTACAAATACTTGGGGAGAAGCAAGATGGCGAAATAGGGTAAGGCCACATTTAAATGAACAGAGAAACATTAACATGTATGTAGCAGAGAGGGCACATTCCAGGAAATAGGAGAGGACAAAACAACAGCAGAGTGGTACCTGGAGAATGACATACACAGGAAAGCAGTAAAAAAAAAAAAATGGTATGTTGATGCAGTAACTGCTACCCCAGTGGCATTTAGTGAACTGAACTCAACTGGCAGCCAGAACTCCATCAGTAACCAGGCAGGAAGGGACCTTCACCAGGAGCTGGGGAGGTAAAACCAAAGAACTGCCCATCCTGCTGGTCTGTTTGATTTGACAAGGAGCAGAGACAGAGCAGCAGATCCCAGATGGGCAGTGAGGGACAAGGGTGGATTTCACAGCCCAGTCAGCCCCCCTAGAGCCAAATTGGGTGCCAATTTGCTTAAGGAGGCAAAGACAAGGGAAAGAACTGAGCATACACTGGGCTGGGGGTGAACTCATTTCTGACTTAGCAAACTACAACAGTGTGGCATATTACAGGTTCGATCCAAGATCAAGATAAGTCCTGGTAGCCCTCAGACCTGACGAGCAGCAGATCAAGCACTCTTGTAGTGGCACCTCAGGTGCCATTTTGTACAATGTGGCAAATGTTTTAGGACTGCAGGGACAACAGCGAGCTGCACATGTGCTGAACTCATGAGAATTCACTGAGCTCAATGCATTGTGCTGGTTCCAAAAGAAAATAATATCAACTATGGCCTAACAGCCAACAGGTCCCAGCAAGATTACCACCACCAACTAGCTAAGTAGGACCCCTGATGTTTCCCTAATCCTGGGACATGCTCCAACTGGAAAGGGGAGAAAGGTTGTATAGACAACGGTGCAGCTTCAGCAGTGTCACAGGAGGTGGAGACTGATGAGCCAGGACCTGGGGCTGTGGAGACAACGGTGCAAATCTAACATAAGAACCCGGACCTGGAACTTGCTGGAGGTTGTGGCACAAGTAGCTGCAAGCAAAAAGCTATTACCAACTGCAATAAGTAAAAACGCATAGTAGATCTGTGGATGACAGAGCTTAGAAACCTGCCCCAAGGAGAAGATTCTGCTATCCAGAAGTACAATGACCAAAAGCAAAAGAAGAAACAAAGGCAAAAATGAGTATTACTGAAGACTCCATGCAAAGGAGCAAAAGCAAGATTTTTCCAACCTTAGAGTTAACTGAGGAAGACATCGAGAAAATGGGGGACATAGAATTCACAAGCCCCATTTAAAAGCTTCTGATCAAAAATGAGAGGCACGTAATACAGGAGTTCAAGAAATTTAAGGAACATGTTACACAGGAAATAAATCAAATGAAAGCTGATATATTAGAAATGAAGAATACAGTAGAGCAAATTAAAAGTATAGTGGAGAGTCTCCAAAATAGAATGAAGCAAGCAGGACAAAGAATCTCAGAATTAGAAGATATTTCCTGTCATCAGGGGGAAGCAAACAAAAAGCTGGAAGCAGAGCTGGATCAGGCCAAAACAAGTATTTAAGAATTGAAAGACACTATTAAGAGACCAAACAAAAGAGTTATGGGAGTCCCAAAAGGTGCAGAAAGAGATACTAGGATTAAAGATGTATTCAATGAAATAGCAAGGGAAATTTTCCCTAACCTGGAGAAAAATTGGGAAACAAGATCCAGGAGGGACACAGAACTCCCAACAGGCCTGATCAAAAGCGATCTTCACCAAGACACATGATCATCAAGCTCTCTTCAGTTGAACATAAGGAAAAGATCCTTAAATGTGCACATTAAAAAAAAATCAATTGACGTATAAAAGAATGCCAATTAAACTCACAGCTGACCTCTCACAGCAAACTCTATAGGCAAGAAGAGAATGGAGTGACATATTCCATATTCTAAAAGCAAGAAATTGTCAGCCCAGGATAACGTATCCAGCAAAGCTATCCTTTGTCTTTGTAAAGAAAAGTTAAAAGAATTTGCCTCTTTCAAACGTGCCCTACAAATGAAAGCTAAAGATGTTCTCTTGGCAGAGAAGAGGAATAGCACCAACCAAAACCAAAGGCAAATATGAAGAACATCCCAGTAACATGACAACAGAAGACTAAACCAATGAACAACCCATTCCTAAAATGACAGGACCAAGTTACCACCCATGTATATTAACCCTGAATGTAAATGGCTTAAGCAGAATCAAACGTCATAGTTTAGTAGACTGGATTAAAAACAAAACCCATCTGTTCCCCACAGAAGACACATTTCACCAGCAAAAATCAGCGGAAACTATATCTCATGGATTTTGATTGTTTTGTTGTTGTTAGTTTCATCTCTTCAAAACACTTTCTTCTGATTGAATTCTTCAATAACTCAAAGAAAGAGAGAGAATGAGAGAGGGAAAGAGAGAGAGGGAGAGAGGGGGAGAGAGAGAGAGAGAGAGGTGGAGAGACAGAGTTCTTGCATCTGCTGATCTACTCCCTACAGCCACAATGGCCTGGGTTTAGCCAGAAAAACAAAGGTTTCTTCTGGGTTTTCTGCATGAGTCCAGGGGTGTAAGGACTTGGGCCATCTGTAAGGAGCTGGATCTGAAGTGGAACAGTTAGGAACCAAACTGATGCCTATATGGGATGCCAGCATGGTAGGTGATGGCTTTACCCACTACACCATATCACTGGCCCCTGAAACTGTTAATTTTGTGTTTGGATAGCATATTCTTAACATATAAAACAAATTAATTATTGTATGTTGATTTTGTGCACCGTATATTTACTGTGTTGGTTTATTCCAACAGCATTTTGGTAGAGACTTTGGAATTTTCTTCATATAAAATCATGTCATATACAAAAAGAAATAATTCTACATCTCCCTTTCTGATTTGGATGGCCTGTATTTCCTCTGTCTCTTACTCACTCTCTCTCTTTCCACTATTTTCTCTGGCTAGTACTTTCAAGTATCCCATTGAATAGAAATGCTGAAACTCTATTCTTTCTTTGTTCTGGAATCCTTGTAAATTGTGTGGTACTGAAAATAGTGCAGCAACCATGGAAAGAGTGTAACGGTCCCCCCAAAACTTAAAAATAGAATTACTGAGGTGGATCTTTGGCCTGGTGGTTTAGACACCAGATGTGATTGCCTGGGTTTTATCTCAACTACAGCCTCTAACTATAGTTTGCTGCTGTTACGAACCCTGGGAGGCAATGACGATGGCTCAGTTGACTGGTTTCCTTCCATCTGGTGGGAATCCTGGATTGAATTGCTGACTTCAGCATCTCTTAGTTCCAACAACTACGTGCATCTGGGGAGACAGGCTGTGAAATGGAAAATTGACACACTCCATTACAAAAAGAAATCTAAAAATAAAATAAAGGCCTATTCTATCATACAGCAGATCCCACTTTGGGGTACATATCTAAAAGAATTGATAAAGATTTCAGGAAGACACCTGCACTCCCTCATTTATGGCACCATTTTTCGTAACAGTCAAGATATAGAAACAACCCAAACATCCACTGATGCTTAAAAACATAAAGGAAATGTGATTCATGCATACATTGAGAATATTATTCAGAGAGAAGGAAATCTTTCCATAGGCAAAAAGAAGGATGAATTGCAAGACATTGTATCAAGCCCCGCCTCCCCGAAATCACTGGTACATTTTACTTAGGTGAAGTATCTAACCAAAGCAAAAGAAACAAGGAGTACAATGGCAGTTTCCAAGGGCTGGGAAAAGATGAAACAGAGCTGTTTGTGGTTCAATGGGTTAAACTTCACATTATGCAAAATGGGTAAGTTCTAGAGATTTGCTGTACAATACTGTGTTGAGAGGTAACACGGCTTGTGAACTTCAAACTGTTCTAAGAGGATAAATCTCATGTATTCTTACATAAAACAGAAACTCAGAAACACAGAAAAAAAATTTTTTTGAAGATCGCTGATATACCTTTTGCTTTGACTATAGTACATATGTGTATGCAAATTCATCAAATCACATACAACCACATATGTGGTTTTGTACTATATAACTTATACCTCAATGAAGTTGTTTAAAATACACAGGTAGAATAATAGTTTTATTTTTACATTATTTTAAAAATAAGTAATATTTATTTGAGGCATAGATACACACCCACACGCATATGCATGCACACACTCATAAAGACAGAAAGATTTCAGGCCCAGCACGATAGCCTACTGGCTAAAGTCCTCACCTTGCATGCCCAGGATCCAATATGGGTGCCAGTTCTAAAGCTGCTGGTCCCACTTCCCATCTAGCTCCCTGCTTGTAGTGTGGGAAAACAATCAAGGATGGCCAAAAAGCCTTGGGATCCTACAACTACACAGGAGACCTGGAAGTGACTCCACAAGGAGTCAATTCTGAAGAAGCAAAAGAAGGAATGTTAAATTTGAACTTAGAAAATGCCAGATTAATCTAGAAGTGATGTTCCATGAAACTATTTATATGTTGCAAATGTTTATAGCTTAAACATACTAACACAAAACAATGCTTTGTGAAATATTAATATAGTATAGGGTTGGGGAGACCACAGAAATTTGTTTTCATTTTATCTGAGGGAGAAGTAGCAATTTCTTGCATCTGTAGGTTCAGTCCCTCAAATGCCATGAATGACCAGGGCTATGCCAGGGGAAAGCTAGGAGCCAGAAATACCATCCAGTCCTCTCACATGGATGGTGGAGACTCAACCACTTGGCCCATCACCTGCTGCTTCCCCAAACATGCGTTTTCAGGAAGACTAGATTGAAGTCTGAGCTGAGACATGAAGCCAGACACCCTGATAGCGATGCAAGCATCTCAGGCAGCTCTTAATGCTGCACCAAATGCTGGCCCCAGGAACCAGAAATTCTTACAGAGAATCTGTGATCAAGCCCCAGGAATTTATTCACTATGTGACATTAACTTAGACACTTAATTTCCCTCAGCCTCAGTCATGTTACCTGTAAAATATGATCAACAGGGGCTGGGATTGTGATGTAGAGGATAAACTCTCCTCCTGTGATGGCCGAATCCCATATTGGCACTGGTCTGTGTCACAGCTGCTCCGCTTCTGATCTAGTTCCCTGCTAATAAGACACTTGGGAAAAGCAGTGGAAGATGATCTACGTGTTTGGATCCCTGTTACTCACAAGGGAGAGCCAGGTGAAGTTTCTGGCTCTCAGACTAGGCCTGGCCTACGCCTGACCATCATGGCCATCTGGGAAGTGAATCAGTGGTTCTCATGTGTTAATGAATATAAAAATCACTGACTTAAATTAAGGAGGCAGTGAGAAATTACTGGAGTCACACCGCAGTAATAATCAGGCATGGGTCTAAATTACCAGAATATTCTTGCAGAAAAGGAAAAAACAAATCGGGAAGAGAAAAAAATTAGGGCGAGACCCTTCCTTTCTCTCATCCTCCTAGCCCCTAGGCTGCAGACTATTTCTTCATTCCAGCCCACAAGAGTTCAAGAAATTATCTAAATAAAAGCTTCAAAAGAAGATGCTTCTAGCAGGAAATATTGAAGGCACAGATTTTTCCAAACATGCATGAGCACACCATGTAAGCAGCAGCTATTAATCACAAAAGAATCCAACACCCAGCACTTTGTTGTATGCTTGAAGCTAAGGGTCCTGCTGGAGATTTGAAAAGATGAGAAATTGGAGTCCTCTGACATTTTGAGAGTTGATACTCAAATTGTGTATTTAGTGAACCCATTGAGTAAACATTTCCCATCCTCCCTACTCAAGGCTATGGTTGCAGTCATGGAGACTTCAAGCCAAAAATTCAGCTCATCATGTTATGACATAGGCCCACTAAATTCAAGCAACAAATCAGAATAAATGAACTAATTCCATTCCAAACAGGCACAAACAGGCTATGTATTCTTCTCATTAATAAAAGAACTAAACACAGCTTTAAATAGAAGCATTAGCAGACATCAGGATTTTACACATTGAAAACTTGAAAAAAATCAGAAATCCTTTTTATCTTCATCTCTTTTTGCAAAAAAAGAGGAAAACGCACCAAAGGCAACAGAAAGAAATTAATTTAAAATATTTTCTAATTTAACTATCTTTGTGGGACTTGGGATGGGTTGGATCTTAAAGTTTAGCACCTTAACAATTTTACCTTCCCAAACATAACTCAAGCTTTTGACAATCTCTGTATTTTCTTCAGTCTCTCTTTTATTTCTAAAATGTAATTATAGAAAAATCTCCTACCCCAGCTCTCTTAGAAGACAGTGTGTTTTGCATGATAAGAAGGAAAATATCATGGATTGCCTGGCGCCATGGCCCTAGCGGCTAAAGTCCTCACCCTGAAAGCACCAGGATCCCATATGGGTGCCGGTTCTAATCCCGCCAGCTCCACTTCCCATACAGCTCCCTGCATGTGGCCTGGGAAATCAGTCGAGGACGGCCCAACACTTTTAGATCCTATACCCATGTGGGAGACCTGGAGGAAGTTCCTGGATCCTGGCTCCTGATCAGCACAGCACCGGCAGTTGCGGTCACTTGGAGAGTGAATCGTCAGACGGAAGATCTTCCTCAGTCTCTCTTCCTCTCTGTATATCTGAATTTGTCATAAAAATAAATCAATCTTTAAAAAAAGAAAAAAATATATCATGGTAGCTTAACCCAAGCTGTAACGCTGTGCCATGAAAGAAAGAAAATCACAGGCAAATGGGGCTTTTCATACCTGAGAGGGAAAAGGCAGGACTCTACTAACAAGGTACTAATCTACTAGCTGGGTGAGGCTGAAGCCACAGGATGGGTCTCACAGGAACTGGAATGTTCTAGTTCCTTCAGGCAAGGGTGATTGGAATTTAGCATAAGCCAGCTGCTGTGCTAATTGCTGGAGGGTCGGAGACGAATGAGATCTGATGCCCACTATCGAACACCTTACACCTAGTTGGAAAAGTAAAAGAATACGTAGAAATATATATGCTGAAATGGGGCTAAGGATCATTAATAGTTATTGAGTATGGACACTCTTCCATAAATTTGTTTCTCCAAATGTATTAACTCATTTAATCCTGATGACAGTTCCAATGCCTTGAACCATTCCAGAGGCTCACATAGTAACATCGCTTGTTCTCCTTCATTTACTAAGTTTTTTTACTTTGCATGTTAAGCTTATTTTCTCTTGCTACATACAAGCCTTTTAAAGCGGAAGAAAAGTAGCAAGCCAGACCTACATTTCTATGACTTGTAATACAAAAGGAAGCAAGTCATTATCCAAATCAATTTTAGCAGAAAAACTCCAGGGCAACCAGAGGAGTGGCAAGGGTCATAGAAGGAGTAGGCTCCTATGGATTGGGGAAAGGTTTTCCAATGGTAGCAGAGGAAGGAGGATAGGAAAGCAGCCAGGCAGAGCCATCAGGCACTGCAAGAAACATCTAACTATCTTTAAGGCACCAGAGAGCCACTGAAGGGTTTTAATTGGGGAAGGGACTTGGCCTGCATCAGCCAGACAGTAAGTGAACCTTGCCATGGCTCTGCTTTTCTCATTTAATAGCTGATCTCTATTAATCTTCAAACCAAAGCCTTGGAGATAGTACTCTTTCCTTCATCTAAAAAGGCAGAGAAATTAAATATATCTTTGGAGACTTGCAAATGTCAAGTATTTATAATACCTATTGCAGGTGCTCTCTAGAGATCCTGAATGAATGAACTGAGCACTATTACACTTCTGACTCTATGGTTGATATAAATTAGGATTAGGAGAGTGATATGCATTATATGGCCCTTGTTTCTGTGGAAGACCTATGGTGTTATTGGCACGATGGGCTTTATGCAGGAACACTTGCCCCACAACATGGAAAGTAGTATCAGTCAATACATGCTAATTATAAGAGACATGGTGACCAGGATTATCTCTGAGGAGGGAATGTTTAAGCAAAAGTCTGGATGAAGTAAAGAGGACCAAGAGCCCCTACCTCTCGGATTTCTGCATTTTGAATTCAGAGGCTCCTTTTAGAAACCCCAGAACCTTGGATAACACTGGAGTTAAGGGGAAAAAATATTTGAATATGGTATCTCCATTTTATAGGTGGGTATACTAAGCTGAGAGAGCAAGTGAATGGCCTAAGAAAGCACAGTTATTTCATGGTGGTTCTAAGCAAAGAGCTCCTACCTATTTCCTCTGTAAATAAGACTCCCAATCTAACTTCATTCACTCTCATGACAAATATCCATCACACTTGTGTAGCATCCTTGGCATCAGCTTTGTCGTTAAAGAAACTACAATGTAGGCAGGGGAGGGGGATGATGAAATCATGTTCTTCGTCTCACACAATTTGTGCTATGGTCAGTGCATTTCCTACGTTAAAAAGAGAATTACCACAAGGGTAGGTGTTTGATCCTGCAGTTAAGATGCCACTTAGGACATGGGCATCTCCTATTGCAGTGGCTGGGTTTGAACACTGGTTCTATTCCTAGCTACAGCTTCATTCTATTGTGCACCCTGAGAGACAGCAGTTGATGGTTTAAGTAGTTGGATTCCTACCACCCACATGGGAGGCCTGGATTGAGTTCTAGCTTCTGGGCATTCGGCAGTGGAACAGTGGATACAATCTCCTTATTTTCCTCCTTCTCTCTACCTCTCTTAAATAAAATACACAAAATAATAAAATCTTAAAATTCACAAAAATTAATAACTACAAATTGAGGTGTCACAAGTAAATATGCTATAGGGTATTGTAGCACTTCTTCATAAAACCAGGACCAGAAAAAGCACATAATGCAGGTGATATAGAAAGCTTTCACTTAAATATTTATATTCTTGGTTATGACTCTCATGTCACATATGCTGATTAATAGTATTTCATTCAAGACTTTTCCCAGTTGGATTCATGCTCCCACATCTTCTGTGTTCAGCAGAGATCTTAACAGACCTAATCACCAAGTGATGTGCACTGATTTGATCAGACGATATCTACTTGAAACATCTAGCTTCTTTTCCAATATTACGTTATTGGCAATTTTTCCTCCATGCTCATATATGTAGATAACTCTCATATTTTCTTAGGAAGCACACATTTCATGGTTAGAAGCAAAACTAGATCCTTCAGTCACATTAAAATTCACTGATGTCTCTGATCACAATCCTTTCAAGGGAGAAAAAAGGTCTTAATTCCAGGAAGGCTGATATGATAGTTTCTCTTGCCAATCCTCCACCTTCAAGTGCTGGGATCCCATATGGGCACTGGTTGGTTTCGGTTGCTCCACTTCCCATCCAGCTCCCTGCTTGTGGCCTGGGAAATCAGCCAAGCATGGCTCAAAACTTTGGGACTCTATTCCCATGTGGGAGACCAGGAAGAAGCTCCAGGCTCTGGATCAGCTCAGTCCCGGTCATTGTAGCCACTTGGGCAGTGAACCACTAGATGGAAGAACTTCCTATCTGTCCTTCTCTGTGTAAATCTGCCTTTCCAAAGGAAAAGGAAAAAAAAAGAAAGAGAGAGAGAAAGAGAGAAAGAAAGAGAGAGAGAAAGAGAGAAAGAGAGAGAGAGAGAAAGAAAGAAAGAGAAAGAAAGAGGAAGGAAGGAAGGGAGGAAGGAAGGAAGGAAGGAAGGAAGGAAGGAAGGAAGGAAGGAAGGAAGGAAGGAAGGAAGGAAGGAAGGAAGGAAGGAAGGAGAGGGAGAGAAGAAGAGAAGAGAAAGAAAGAAAGAAAGAAAGAAAGAAAGAAAGAAAGAAAGAAAGAAAGAAAGAAAGAAAGAAAGAAAGAAAGAAAGAAAGAAAGAAAGAAAGAAAGAAAAAAAGAAAGAAAGAAAGACGCCAAATCCTTGTATTTTGCTGCTGCAATTGCAAAGTGGTGTCACCGGGGTGGCAAATCGATAAATGTACACATTCAAAAGAATGAAATGTGGTGTCTTGAAGACATATATTAATATTTATGATCATCACAGCATTAATCACAACAGCTAAAATATTAAAGCAGTGTAAATGTCCACAGATGGACAAATGGATAAGAAAAATGTGCTGTTCAGACATTCGTATCTACAGCGAAATATTGCTCAAATGTAAAATGGAAGGGAATTCTGCTACATTATACAACCCCAGTCTTCACAGTAGCTTATCTTGCTGCCTAGGCTTCTAACAGTCTATGATACAGGTATCTAACTCAGCATTTTCCTATCATCTAATTTCTTCCCATGACAATGCTGCTGCTCAAAATGGAAAGAGAATTCCTGACACCTTCTGTTGGCCTTACTGGCGACCCCTCCAGAACACTCAGCTTGGGCTGTTAATGGGAGCCCCAGGTGTCTGGGAAGTGTGCTGACAGCACAGTACTTAGTAATGGATGGAAAAAAGAGTCCTTTGTAAGCACTGCTCTCTGGA
The DNA here is from genome assembly GCF_017591425.1 of Ochotona curzoniae. NCBI lineage: Eukaryota > Metazoa > Chordata > Mammalia > Lagomorpha > Ochotonidae > Ochotona > Ochotona curzoniae. The sequence continues at coordinate 46,255,911 of NW_024467106.1, read as the reverse complement.
GTATTTTTAGCATTCTTAAACTTGGACACAGAATATTTAATGACACACCAGTTGTTGTTTGCACTTAAAATATATTCTAAATACTTCACCATCCCTAAGAGCTACAGAACAGCATCAGATCTGGCACCCGCTCTGATGATCTGGAACTGAAAAGCACTTCTCTGACTGGATCTCAGGGCCTCTTCCACATAATTAAGACCAATTACACAGACCAGAGAGTGGAGATAGAAGTCAAGCCAGGAGATATGCAGGGGCCTTAAGACCACTTCAGGGGATATAAGCAGTCAAAATCATTTTATAATAATACCAGTGTGTTTGTTTCTTGTTCACTCACATTTTCACTAGTACTAAGTGTTGTTACCTGAGGCCACATGATGTGTGATACAGGCGAGAGAGTGAATGCAGAAGCAGCTGTGAAATTAGCTCTTTGCCAAGAAGTCTGTTAACAAGGGTCCCCCAAAACGCAGAGCACCTCCACTTTTCCACATTTTTGCCACTTTTCCACTTTTTGTTTTCAAAACTGTAGTTTTTCCTAAAGAGTTACTGTGCTCATGTGTAATACAGACATAATTCCTTCTAAATATATCAATAAATATTTTATTCTTCAGCTTTAATTTCTAAAATAGCAAATACGGACATGAGTAGATTTCAAAAGGTTCATGAAAATGGAAGTAAAAGATAAACACTTTTGAAATCCACACATTGTATTTTTATCATGCATATTTTCCAGGAAACTTTTAAAGACCCCTCTTAGTTGTAACTCAAAATATCTTCCATAATATCTTAAAAGTGAAAAAGCAATCCTAAGAATAAACTGCTTGTGACTTGCAGGTAGAAACAAGTGTCTTGCAAACTTTCTCAGTCTCCATACATAGCAAGCTCCTGGACTGATAATCTGGTTTTAGCCATGGTTATATCAGCCAAGACTAAATAAAGTAAACAGGGTTATGGAAATCAGAAACAAGGGATTGCAAATGCTTTCTCCTGCAAGAATATTGGGCATATAGTTATTCTGTTTCCACAAATTATCTATGATTCACTGTTTCATACTTACAGTCTTGATTTTATTTATTCTCAGACCTCTGAAACAGATGAAAAGGACATTTATTCTTCTGATTTTACAGATTAGAAAGCTGACCTAGAAAAGTGATAGGATTCATCTACAGTCGAATGTTTGCAATTCCTTTTCTAGTATAGCAGAAGGCAACAATTTTGCCTAAATTTTTTCAAAGTTAACTTTGGATCTGAATACTCTATAAATTACTAAATTATAAAAACACTTTTTAAAATTATTTTATGATACAATTCCATATGCTCAGGGAGTTACCTTAGCCTCTATCCAAATCCCTTTCTCCCCCCACTAAGTTGTCCTGTATTATTAAAATAGTATAATTCTTCATAAACAGTAATACATCCATCATGGGCATGAACAATGGTAGAGAGTCTTGTATCCTATCATCAGGATACAGTTAACAGTTTCATTGGGAGTCCATCTTTGATCTAGAAATAGAGATGCATAGTGCATTGTATCCTCACATCTGAATATGATAGTCTCCATTACACCGTTAGTATGCATCCTGTTAAATGAAAAGCCTCAAAACAAAATCAACAGCAAAAATAGGAATTTATAAAGCCATGAAGTTAAGTAACATGCTACTGAATGACTAATATTTCACTGAAGAAATGAAAATCAAGAACCTTCTTGAAAAAAAAATGTTACAGTATGACCTATGAGTCAGTGAAAAATTTAATGAGAAAAAACAGTTGAAGAAATGATAATAAAAACAAAAATGTCAGAATCCATGAGATACAGTTACTGGTGATCTAGGCAGGTGAGATGTATATCCTGCAGGTAACAGGTAGATGAGTTTTGTATTTTTAATCCTTAATCTATGATGTTTGATTATGGGTTAAAGCTATATGAACAAGGTAGTAATTTTATCCGGTCATTTTGGCAACAGGTTGTTCAATGTTTGATTTAGTCTTCCATTGCTATTTTACTGGGAGGTTTCTCATTTACTTTTGGTTTTGGTGTGTGCTATTCCTTTTTACTGTCAAGAGAACATCTATCATTTGTAGGGTAGGTGTGGAAGAGGCATATTCTTTGAGCTTTACTGTATTGTGGTAGAATTTTATTTAATATTAAAGATAAAGGAAAGCTTTGCGGATATGTTATCTTGGGCTGACTTTTTTTTTCTTTTAGAATCTGGAATATGTCACTCTGTTCTCTTTTGACCTGTACAGCTTCCTGTGAGAGGTCAACTGTGAGTCTGATTGCCATTCCTCTATATATCAACTGATTTTTTTTTTCATGAGCACAATTAAGGATCTTTTCCTTATGTTCAATTGAAGAGAACTTAATTATCATCTATCATGGTGAGGATCACTTTTTTTAAAAAAAGATTTATTTATTTATTGGAAAGTCAGATATACAGAGAGGAGGAGAGACAGGAAGATCTTCCAGCCGATGATTCACTCCCCAAGTGACCGCAACAGCTGATGCTATGCCTATCCGAAGCCAGGATCCAGAAACTTCTTCCATGTCTTCCCACACCAGTGCAGGGCCCCAAGACTTTGGGCCATTAGGTCTGAGGGCTACCGGATCTATCTGAACCCATAGGATGCCAAAGCTGGTATTATTTTCCCCGTGGAAAATGAGTCTTATTTTCCCTGTGGAAATGAGTTAAATCCCAGCTCAGCGCATGAACAGCTCACTGTTGTTCCTAGAGTCTCAACCTTTGCCACATTGTACAATACGGCACCTAATGTGCCACTTGTGAAGTTCTTGATCTGCTGGCCATTAGATCTGTAGGCTACCCACATCTATTTTGGGTGGAACCTACAGGATGTCATGTCAGTGCAATGCACTGAGCCAAAATGAGTTCACTCTGAGCTAAGTGCTTGCACAATCCTGCCTCAAAGTCTTTGTCTCTCTACCCAAAATGGTGCCAATGTGGCTCTTGTGGGTAGTTGAGCTGTGAAATTCATCCTGTTCCTGCATAGCCTGTTTGGAATCTGCTGCTCTCTCTGCTCATTGTAGAATCAAAACACATCATCAAGACCAGCAATTCTTTGCCTTGGTTCACCTCCTGAGCAGGATGAACTCTCCTTCCCACCTGGCTGCTGGTGGATCTCCAGCTGCAGGTGGAGCTCATTCTGCTGCCTGCTGACTGCCACTGGAGTATCTGGTCATGCAACCCCACACCGTTATGTTTGCTGCTTTCCCAAGTCTGTCAGTCTCCAGGTACCCCTCTGCTGTTGTTCTGTCCTGTCCTATTTCCTGGAATGTGCCCTCTCTGCTTCACCCTGGGTAATGATTCTCTGTCTGTCTAAACATGTCCATACCCTATTTCACCATCCTGATTCGCTTTGTCTGAATGTCAGTGTTATCTTGACATTTTCCCTCCACAACTGCCAATATCATCTATAAAAAAAAAAAAACTATATCCACTAAAGCTGAAAGAATTTTAAGAGAAACTAATATTCTGTAACTGACATTATAGTTCAAGTGGAAAAACTCAATTATCCATATTGTCTTCCATTCACTAAAAGTAAACACAGTCTAATTTAACTGAAAGTAAATATAGTTCCTGATCAGAGGAAAAGGATTGACAAGGGGATACCTCAAAAATTTCGTAGAGGGGTAAGCTTTTGGCTCAGTTATCAAGACACTGCTGCGTAACAGTGCCTGGGTGCCCGCATCAAAGTTCGTGGTTTCAAGGCTAAACTATGCCTCTAATATAGCTTCTTGTTAATGGACATCCAAAGATGTACATTAAAGCAAGTGATGGCTGTAGTACTTGAATCCCTGCCACCCATATGGAAGGCTTGGTTGGAAGCTAGGATTCCTGGTTTTGACCTGACCCAGCCCTGCTTATTGCATGCACTTGGGGAATGAAATAGAGCATGGAGAAATCTCAGTTCCAAAATAACAATTATTTAAATGTAGTTGGGAAATGAAATTAAGATGTTTACTTTGGTGCAAAAATTTATGAAATCCATGCATAGTCTTTTATATTTCCATCAACTTTTTGAAGACCCATATTATTACATATTCTCTAAGGACTGGAAACCATTTTTAACACAGCAGGCTGATGGCAGTTAAATGCTTTGGGAAAAAAAAAAAACTAACCAAGTTTCTAAATTAAAGACACTGATTGTGCAATCCTTTCCAAAGACCAGATGTTGTTTTGGGATTTGCTGATAATTTTCTTTTTTCTCTGAAGCTCTGTACAATTTGATAGAATTTCCCTTCCCAATTTATTTGCTTGAGATTAATGACATTTCAATTTCTAATTTAAGACATTAACTAAAAATGGCATATAAAATGCAAAACATTGTTTACTTAGAAATGTCTGGTTTTAATAAGTAAACAAAGAAATCTTAGTTTCAAATTGGGGGTGGCTACAATGAGATTCAAATCATGAAGTTCTAGTATTATCGTATTCACAGGAATACCAATCATTTGAAGAGACTGAGGTAATCAGAGCCAACAGCATTGGAAAACAGCATGGTGGTTGGGAAGGCTCAAAATAAGCCTACAGATGAAAGCTTCCTAGTGCGTATACGTGAATCATTAATCACTTTATAAATACACCAGTATTTTTAAAATACTGGCTAAATATTCCCTGGGCTGACAGGGAGAGAATTTTTTTTTTTACTTTTTCAAATAAATGCTAAATATTTGAGGTTCAAATTTCCAACCTTTGAAAACTTCATTGAACAATGGTCTTTTAAAAATTTACTTATTTATTTTTTAATTAGTTGAAAGTTGGAGGAGATACAGGGACAGACAGAGAGCGCTCTTCCCTCAGAGAAATCTTCACTCCCCAAATACCTTCAACAGCCAAAGTGGACAAGGTCAAAGCTTGGAGCCAGAAATTCCACCCAATTACATGGATATCATGGACCTAAGAACTTGAACCGTTATCTGCTGCCTCCCATTCCTGCACATTAGCAAGGTGGAATCAATAGCTGAGTCAGCCTTGAACCTCAGCACTCAGATATGGGTTACACGCATCCCAAGCAGCATCTATATTGCCGTACCAAATGGTCATCTTGTTATGCCGAATCAGAGAGAAGGAGCAATGTTTGAGGGTTTTATTTTTGCAAAATACAGTTTCAAAATGAATTGCAGTGGTTTGCATGATGGCATAACATGCTAATTCTCTGCCTACATACAGTGCCAGGATCCCACATGGGCAGCAGTTCATATCCATGCTGCTCCATTTCTAGTCCAGCTCCCTGCTTATGGACTGGGAAGGCAGCAGAGGATGACTCAGTCCTTGGTCCCTGTGTCCACGTGGGAGACCCAGAAGTTTCTGGCTCCTGGCCTATCATCAGTTCAGATCTGGCCATTTCAGCCCTTTGGGGAGTGACCCAGCAAATGAAAAATCTATCTCTTTGCCTCTCTGTCTCTCTCTCCTCCCCCTCTCTTTTTTTTTTCTCTGTATCAATCTTCCTTTCAAGCAAAAATAAATTTAAAAAATCAATTAAAATATTCTAAACCATTTCCATCATTATTAAAATGCAAGCTCACAACTTTTCCAAATGTTAAAGATTTGGAACTATTTTTCAAACAGAATGATAGAATCCACACTTTCAAAGAACAAAACAAGTAGAAGAGAATCTCTAAACCAGACTCCTTTAAAGTAGCATGCCGAGACAGATCAACACCAAGTTGTAGTTTTCTAAATCTATCACAGCACTTTAGTAGCAATTTAGCTTCAGTAAAAATAATAATGAAGACTGTTTTTAAAGAGGCCAACCACCACAGTCACAGTTTAGGCTATATGCTCACCCAAGAATGGGAAGATAAAGCGAACTTTGAAAAATGTGTCCCACATAATGCTTTTTGCAAACTCCCCAAATTACTGCCAAAATGTCATGCTCCTGGATGGTTACAGATGTAAGGAAGCAATTAAACCAGAACAGTTGAAGATTCCTGACTCTTTTCATAAACTCCAAGTCCCTCTGTCTGGAGATTTTCAGATAGTACTGAAGATGTCTCTCTTCATTATAAAGAAATTATCAACACTGTGTACAAATGGCTCCTTATTTCAAAGATTTAAAGTAGGAATTTAGCAAAGAGATACCTTTCAAAGAGGATCAGAATTTTTCTTTAAACCCAACTCACCTTCTGTCTTTCTCTTTGTGTTTGTATGCCTGCGTTAGATTATGCTACAATGTAATAGCACCTTCATTTTCTTATTGCTCAAAATTAGAAAGATAACATATTTTCAAGTTATTTCTTAGTAGTCATAAGTATTAAAAGAATAGTTTAAAATTAGACTTAATTTCACTGTAACATATACCATGGCCACAGAAATATCTTTGACCATTTATGGCAGATTCTGCCCCAGAGCTGGGGCTTCTTAAGCTCTGGTTTGTGGGAGCATAGTATCTGCTTACTATCAAGCAGCAAGGGAGTACATTTTATGGTGACTGTTTCCTGGAACGATAAGAAGAAAAAAACACTTTTCTCAACATCTATTCCTTCAGATCTTAAATTAGCACTGCTTTTACAACTGATCATCTGGTTTTACAATGAGAACTTCAAGCTAAAGAAAATTATTTCCTTTATAGTCACTAAAAGTAGGCAATTGCTCTGTTCTAAGGCCTTTTGATGTTTGGGATAGATGTGTATTACCTATTTTTTTTTTTTTACTCAAGGCAAAACTAGCAAAAAATTTTGAAATAGCCACATCTTTTCCAACATGACTGATTCATGGGGAATCTAAGCACGGCTTTACAACATCTTTAATTTTTAAAAATTGTTGATTTTTTGCTCTCAAGATCAAACTGAATGAAGCTCCTACTGGCTGAGGAAGTTTCAATTAAGATGCAGCTAGCAACCTCATGGATGTCCAAAGAAACATTCAAATATGTAGGATGTGGTCATTATGGCCTTTTTTTGGTTAGTTACCTTCATTTATTCACCCATTTGCCCATCAAGTTTTTGCTAGCATCCCTGTTTCAACATATGAGGTCACAGGCTCAAAGAAGAAGAAAACCCCAAAACCGTTCATTTAAGAATTGCTGGAACTGGGGCTTGGCACAGTAGTGTAGTGGTTAAAGTCCTCGCCTTGCATGCACCGGGATTCCATATGGGCGCCGGTTTTAATCCTGGCGGTCCCACTTCCCATCCAGCTCCTTGCTTGTGGCCTGGGAAAGCAGGCAAGGACGGCCCAAAGCCTCGGGACCCTGCACCCGTGTGGGAGACCTGGAAAGAAGTTCCTGGTTCCTGGCTTTGGATCAGCTCAGCACCAGCTGTTGTAGCCTCTTGGGGAGTGAATCTTCAGATGGAAGATGTTCCTCTCTCTCTCTCCTCCTCTGTATATCCACCTTTTCAATAAAAATAATAATTTTAAAAACTTGCTGGAACTGAGACTACAAATAGATTAAATGTAGAGAGAATTTTACAAGCTTGTTTTGTTGTTTTGGATCTTTACACTCCACTCTACAACCTGCCTGCTATGATATGCATCTCCAAATGACTTCAAAAATTTCACAGAAGTATATAATCAAAAGTTAAGTTTTAGTGCAAAAAGGTTGAAATCATGCGCTTTTTCACAATATGCATTTTCATTTAGTACGAATTTCAAAAAAAAATTTGCACCAAATGCTTATCCTTAAAATTTTATTTTCAATAAACTTTCCGAAGTACATTTAACTATATTAATCATCAAGAAGGAAAATAGGTGAAATTACCAAAAAAAAAGAGAGAGAAATAGCTGCTTCTTAGGTCACAGAACCTTTCAAAAATCTACCAGCATAATACGCGTAGTGAAGGTAGCTTGGCTATGCATGCTGCCAGCTGTACTCCTGTTTAAGTGAAAAAGTCAAAATATACAAAGAAATAAGAAAATTTTGATAATGGTGACACAAGGAAATACAAAGCATACTGAAATGAAGCAGCAGCTGGGAAATACAGAAACACATCCTTCAAAGTCAATGACCTGAGATTCTTCAGAGAAATGTGAGAGAAAGCAAGGACAACACTCACCAATAAGACATATATCTCAGGCTGGTTCAGGCACGACAGAGGTGAGGTTTCCATCACAGAGAGGAATGTAGCAGTGATGCAACAATTCTGCTACCTCACGTATTAAAAAGGGGCGAGTTCCAGGAAGAGGAGTTATAACTGAACCCATCTGCTAAGCAGTGGTTCTCAGGACTGTCAGTGATTAACATTGCCAGCTGAATGTTTAAGAAGCCAGTGGACACCTGGGCCCCATCCTCTCAAAGCAAAATTATCATCTCAGGCATGGGATGCTGAGAGCCTTTTGAAAGCCACAAATCTAACCAGCTTACAAGATGGCCAGTCCTGGAGCTTTCAGACTTTCATCCAAGGGTAAGATGAGGAAGTAAGCTTGACGAGAGTATGCCATCAAAGAATATGAAAGAATTATATCACCAGATGTTTGGTGCAGCAGTGAAGGCACCACTCAGTGTCTGCATCCCATATATTAGAGTACCTGATATGGTTTGAGTCTTTGCTCTGCTTCTGATGCCATCATTCTACTCATGTGCACCCTAGGAGGTGGCAGGGGATGACTAATGGATTGGGTCCCTTCTACCAATATGAAAGTTCCCAGTCAATTCCCAGCTGCTGGCTTTGGTCTGGCCCAGGCCCATTTGGGGAGTAAACCAGCAGAAAAAAAGTTTTTATGTCTCTACTTTCAAATAAAATGAAAACAGATTTTTAACACAGAAATTAAACCACTATCATCAATATAGCTCTGACTTAGTGTCTCAGTAACCAAAGACCCTATGCTAGGTAATTTATATATACCTGTATAGATTTTAATCATCACAGCAATGATGGTTATCATAGAATTACTAAGATGCAGAATATGACACTGTTCTCTTTTGACCTGTACAGCTTCCTGTGAGAGGTCAGCTGTGAGTCTGATTGCCACTCCTCTATAGATCAACTGATTTTTTTTTTCATGAGCACAATTAAGGATCTTTTCCTTATGTTCAATTGAAGAGAACTTGATTATCATCTATCATGGTGAGGATCACTTTTTATCAACGTTGTTGGGAGTTCTGTGTCCTTCCTGGATGTTGTTTCCCAATTCTTTCTCCAGATTAGGGAAAATTTCCTTTATTATCTCATTAAATACATTTTTAAACCTAGCTTCTCTTTCTGCACATTCTGGAACTCCCATAATTCTTACATTTGGCCTTTTCATAGTGTCTTTCAATTCGTGAATACTTTTTTTTTTTAGCTTGACCCAGTTCTGCTTCCAGCTTTTTGTTTGTTTCTTCCTGGTGACAGGAACTATCTTCCAATTCTGATATTCTTTCTTCTGCCTCCTTCATTCTATTATTGAGACTTTCCACTGAATTTTTAGTGTGCTGTATTGAATGCTTCATTTTCAATAATTCTGCTTCATTTTGTTTCAGTTTTGCTATTGCCTGTGTGACATATTTCTTAAATCCCTGCATGTACTTCTCATTGTTGATAAGTTTTATAACAAGTGTTTTGAATTCTGTATCCCCATTTCATTGATGCACCCCTCAGTTAGCTCTGAGGTTGGCAAAGGCTTTCATTCCTTTGCAGGGGAGTCTTCAGTAATACTCATTGTGTCTGTCTCTTTTGCTCTTGGTCATTATACTTCAGGCAAGCAGATTTTTCTGCTTAGTGCAGGTTTCTAAGCTGTGTCACCCACAGGTCTACAATTCAATTTTACTTATTGTGGTTGACAAACAGTTCTTTGTTTGTAGTCACCTGTGCCATTCCCTCCAGCAAGATTCAGATCTGGGCTTTTGTGTTAGACTTCCACCATAATCTCTGTATCCCCAACTCCTGATGCAACACTCTACCTCCTGTGATCCCCTGGTGTTGTTGCACCATTGTCTGTACAACGTTTTCTCACTTCCAGTTCATGCAGTTCCCAGAATTAAGGAGACACCAGCTGTCCTAAATAGCTAGGTTGTTGGTAGTGCTGATCTTGTTGAAAACTGCTTGCCATTAAGTCTGAGGGCCCAGACCTATTTTGTATCGTAAGATACCAAAGCTGGTATTATTTTCGATGGGGAACTAGTGCAAAGCATTGAGCTCAGCGAGTTTGCTTCCAGATTAGCACAAGGGCAGCTCACTGCTGTCACTGAAGTCTCAAAGTCTTTGCCACACTGTACAAATTGATGCCTGATGTACCACTGCTGGGGTTCTGGATCTGCTTGCCATTATCTGGGGGCTACCCACATCTGTTTTGGGTGGAACCTACGGGATACCATGTTATTGCAATTCACTGAATCTGAAATGTGTTAGTTCCCAGCTTAGTGCATACACAGTCCTGTCCCATAGCCTTTGTCTCACTACACAAGATGGTGCCCAATTTGGTTCTACTAGGGGTCTGAGCTATGGAATCCACCCCATTCCCATACCACCTTTTGGGGATCTGCTGCTCTGTTTCTGATCCTGATCAAATGAAACAAACCAGCAGGACAGGAAGTTCTATGTCTGGGTTAACCAGCCGAGCTCCTGGTGAATATCCATGCCCACCTTGGTGGTGGGGTTTCAGCCACCAGTGCAGTTCAGATCACTGCTCACTGACTTACACTGGAGTATCTGATCTCTGCAACACCCCTCCATTGTGTCTGCTGCTTTCCTGTGTCCCTCAGTCTCCAAATGACCCTCTACCTTTAGTCTCTCCTCTCCTACTTCTTGGAATGTACCCTCTCTACTTTACACTGGCTAATGTTTCTCCATCTGTTTAACTGTGTCTTCACCCTATTCTGCCATCTTGATTATCTCAGATTTACATAAAGTTTTTCAACACCATGAGCCATTTCTCCAATTTGCTAGTTATCTCCTGGTTTTGTATTTTGGAGGAGCCTCCAAATTATCCAATAAATTAAGAGGTCTTGGTTTAATGGCAATCATAGCAATTATTTTCTTCTTATTGGTGAGCCCTAGTGAAAATTATGTTTCCACTTTAATAATTTTGTTCTGAAAAGTATGCTGCAAAATTACATAACAGTGATTTTTTATGCAATGCTAATAAAAGGATTCAGTTCTTTTTCAGTTCACTTCCTAACAATGATCTATTGCCACAAAGAAAGAGGAGCAAAAATAACCTGCTTCATCAGATGAGGCTTCTTCTTGCACACAAGAAAGTTCAAGGTTTCATTTGTGGGATTTATGACATACATGGTACTCATGTCACAATTTCCTTTTGATGGACATAGCAACAAAAAACCCTATTAAGCTCCTGGCCAAAGAAGTTATTCAATATCCATGTATCATCAGCTCAATTCATGTTGATAATTGCGTAAAAGAGAATTATACAGGCAAGATCAAAAGCCTTCACCCCTGAGGACACAGGTGATCTTGACTCACAATCCTCTTCATGATATGTGGCCTTTTGTTGCTTCTAAAGCCTCACACTCTGCTAATAGTTTGTCCTTTGGTGGTAAAAGATGCCATCAAAAAAAAATAAATAAACTCTCAAGTACATCAATCAAAATGTTCATGACAGGCGTCCAGCGTTATTATATCCCACACAGTTTCCCACAACAGTTGCAGTGTTGGAATCCTCAACACTGCCAGTTTCTGTGCAAGTATTGGTGGAATCTTTTCATCACAAAAGAATTAATGAGCTGTGTATTTAAGAAAATACATGGAAAATACATGGAAAACAAAGTATGGACTTGCCAGAAATCCCTGCTTCTTCACTCAGTATACATGTATATATGTGCATATGCATGTCCACCCTCTTCCAGAAACAATGTCCTGCATGCATGACACTTCCCCATCTGTACCAAGCAATTATTTCTCAGCTTTTTCTACAACTTGCAAATATTTACTTCCATCTCCAACCCAGAGCGCTATAATATTAACACCTAAATCATCAGGAAATACACAACCTTAGAATAGAATGGCTTATCTTTTTAAATAAATATAGACACTGGAGAGGCCTGGAGAGGTGGAGAGGATTAGAAACATTTGCTATGACAGGGAGAAGAAAAACTTTGAAGAAATTAGAAAATTTGTATCAGACAAACACAAGACTTTTATAAACTTTTCTAAAAAAAAAAATGTTTGAAAGGCAAAGTGAAAGGGAGAGGGCATGCTTCCATCTGCTGATTTACTCCCCAAAGTATCTGGAACAGCTATGGCCGAGCCAGGCTGAAACTAGGAGCACAAAACTCCATCTCTGTCTCTCACATGAGTAGCAGAAATCCAGGTGCATGGGCCATCTTCCTCTGCCTTCCGAGGCACATTAACAGAGAACTGCATCAGAAGTGGAGTAGCCAGTGCTCAAACTAGCACCTTGGTATGCAAAGCAGTTATCACTAGCAGCAAGTGAACCCACTGAATCATAATCCCTACCCAAAGACTGTTATAAACTTGATGTATGGTATTTATTTCTAAATAAGATAGATGATAGATTCCACACAACTATATAATAATGGTATATTATGTTTCCCCATAAAGGCTTTTAAAAACATGTCTTTGGGGACTAGTAAACGTGTGGGAAATCTTCCTACATCCAGATGCTTAGAAAGTGGTGGGGACCAGGATTAATGTAAATATTAAGAGCAGAAAATGCAATTTCTGGATTACAAAGGTGGGATAAAGAGAAAATATCTCTGTCTCTGTCTCTCACGCGTGCACACACATACACATACACACACACACACACACACACACACACACACACACACACACACACACAGAGCAGTGTACATCAGCAGGTAGAGGATCTTGGATGGTTTCATCTGCATTTGACCGAGTCCTGGGGAATCTGACTCCACCTTTTATTTGTGTGTGTGTGGCGGGGGGCTGGGGACTGGAGGAAGTGGGATCTTCTGCCTTGTTACTGCATTCAATACAATCTAATACTTGAAAACACTGAGATGTCAATCAAGCACAAGAACCCTAGATCTAACCCAGAAAGGAGATGAATCCTATTTTTGTTTTCCATTCCTTCCTGTTTTCCTAAGTCATTTAACTTAACATATTTTATTTATTGGAAAACCAAAGAGACAGATTGAGGTATTCCATCTCTGATTCACTTCCCAACTGCCCACAACAGCTGAGGCTGGGTCAGGCCAAAAACAAAGGCTGAGAACTCAATTGAGTCCTACCACGTAGAATTCTGGGACTTAAACACCTAAGTCACCATGTGCTTCCTCCCAAATTATTCATCACCAGGAAACTGGAGTCAGAAATGGACCAAGGACTCAAACTCTGGCATTCCAACATGCAATACAAGTATCCCAAATGGCATCTTAATAGCTGTGCCAATCACCCACCCATCAATTATTAAAATAGAGAGACATCAGGAAAAGAAACTTCAAGATAGCCTAGAAGAACAACTTGTCATGGCAAGGGAAAGGAATGAGGAAACAGAGCTTCTATCCAAAACTCACAGAACCCTTACTTGGGTGTAATGGAGGGTTCCAGGGTGAAATTTCAAGCACCCTGATTCAGGGGCTGTGGAATAGCTAATTAGGAGGCTTTAAAATCCTGAGCAGGACAGGTTTCCAACATTGCTCATCTGGAGCTCTTTCCATTTTTGGTGTTTCTGGGTCAAGCCTACCCCTTGTGTTAAGATTGGTCAGAAGAGCAAGGCTGAAGCCCCACTGCCTGGAATACTACTGAAAGAGTCCATGCAAAAGCCCTTCTTTGATTTTTCCAGAAGGATCAATAGAAAATATTTTACCTACTTAACCATAAATAACAAAGAAAGAATATGGATTGCAATTAAAGCAGTAGAGACAGTCTCATAATTCATTCATAAATGCCACATGGTCCATTCAATGCTGAGTGATTTCAACTTGCTTGGGACACTGACAGATGTGTCTCAGTCTATCTCTTCTCTCTTCTCTCTTCTCTCTCTCTCTCTCTCTCTCTCTCTCTCTCTCTCTCTCTCTCTCTCTCTCTCTCTCTCTCTCATCATTCAGCATCCTTGCAGAGACAAGAAGAACAAAGAACAAAGCAAGAGTTTTAAAAGGTACGATTCTGCTATTCAAGCCCAGGCTGTAGCAGGATTAAACTTAACGCTTTCCTTGAGGCCCTATGTTGGCAGTGCCTGAGGATGCTGGATCTTTAAAAAATTCTCAAGGGACAAGTACATGAGAAAGGGAAAATAAACTGGAGCATTTCTAATCCTGCCCCTGCTCCATCACATGGGAATAACTTAATGATAGATCCGGGCCTTAGATCTCGCCCCCTCATTGGTGGTGCCTGTAATGCAGTGGAAGGACTGAGTATGGAGAGGAAATTTTCAGCTCTGAACTCTGGACAAGTTGGTAACCTCCCTCACTGATCAGACTACCAGTATGAAACCCCAGAGGGCTTTGTAATGATCACTTGAGTCCCTGAGCAGAAAATAAAATGTAAAAATGGCACAGGACTAGGCTACCAAATGTATTAGGAAATAAACAGAAACTTCATGGCACAAAATACAGAGGTGTTTTCCGCATAAAAAGACGGAATGGGCAGCAATATCCACATTCAAAAGCCTTGTTATGTCTATCTCTAACATTAGAGTTGAGTCTCTGTGCAGAGGATATTGAAACTCACAGAATAAAGCATCCCTGGCCAGGTCCTAAGAAAGAATCTGGGGCTTGTGATAATGAGTGCAAGACTGTTCATTTCAGGAGTGACCTGAGGACCCAGCACAGCTCAAATGTGCAATAGGCTTCCTGCTGGGTGACAGAACAGCCTGTTAGTCAACCCTGCAGCCTTAAAGAAGTGATCAAAGTCTGATGTGCTGAGCATTAGCATATATTTCATAGTAAACACAAACAGCCAGGTTTCCAGAATGAGCAACCGCAGATTTTTAAATTTTTGTTACTTAACTTATTTGAAAGGTAAATAAATGGAAAGAGAGGAGAAGGAGTGATCACTCCCAAAATGACCAGGTCAGCCAGGGCTGGAAAAAGCTGCAGCCAAGAGCCATGAAGCAAGATCCAAGAACTCAACCAGGGCCTTCTACATGGGTGGTTAAAACCCAATCACTTTGTGCCTTCATCTGCTCTCTTCCAGGCTGTGCATCTGCAAAAAGTGAAATCAGAAGTAGAGCCTATGCTAAAACTCAAGACCAGGCATCCCAAAAACCTGCCACATCCCCAGGCCCAATCCCCAACCCAAACAATTGTGTTAATCAAACTTATTCCATGCCTCCAGCATCCTGTCTCTAGCGAGGCCTGAACAGCTTGAAGGACCATCCATTAGATCATTTTCACCATAACCACAGGCTCTGCCTCTGAGAGTATACTTTTTTAGCTAAGCCAGAATGTTCTCTTCCATCCCCTACTTCCAGCAAAATCTTTCCATGAGATGCAGTTGGAGGAAAATAATTAGTTCCTACATTCCACCTCCTCTAAAAGGGATAATCTTTGTTTCTCCTAGCTAAGGGTACTTATTCCTAATGTCTTCTGTTTCTGGTGAGTTTTGGGGAAAGTTCAAGGGTATTTCAGGAACTGGGACTTAGAGCAAACAAGGAATTGGTGTCAGCTCTTTCTGATAGATGTGGCTTCCTGAAGGTGACCAAGTTTAAGGAGGGAGTTTGATAGTGATGTGGCACTCCTGTCCCTATCCTGAGTTCCTTCACTGTATCTGTAAAGATAAGTTCTATGCCTGTCAAAGGGTCACACAAAATGCATTGGCCTGATTAACTTCTAAGAGGAGTCCATAATTGTTTTAATTCAAAAACAATACTGATAACATCTCACTAATCAAAGCCCAGTGTTTCTTTCTAATAAAGGAAATGTTCAGTTAATGGCTAAAGAGAACAGATATACCCCTCAGAGAAATGTTTTCTTAGTGGGAGCAGGTATTCGAAGCAAATATGGACCTCTTGGAACAAATTAAAAGGAAGAAAAAGAAGGGAGCCAGCACTGTGGCAAAGTGGATAAAGCTGCTGCCTCCTACACCAACATCCCACATAGGTGCTGGTTCAAGTCCCGGCTGATCCAATTGTGATCCTGCTCCAACTCTTTCCTGATGGCTTGGGAAAAGCAACAAAGTCTTTGAGCCCCTGCGACCCAGGTGGGAGACTTGGATGTAGCTAATAGATTTTGGCTTCAGTCTGGCTCAGATCTGTACCTCAAGAACTTACAAAACAAACTAATAGAAGATTCTTTCTCCCTTCCTCTTCCCTCCTCTCCTTTTCTCCTCTCTTCCCTCCTTTTCGCCTTCCTCTCTCCTCTCCTCCCATTCCCTTGTGTCCCTGTAAGTCTGCTTTTATTTGAAAATAAATAATTTTCAAAAAGAAGGCAAAGTAATGCCACTGAAAGAAAGAGTAACAAACTCAGATACAAAAAAAGAAAGCAAATCATAAGGGAAAAATGTCAACAAAAAGTAGGAAATCCAGAAATATCAGAAAGAGGAACAAAAAAGTAGGAAGATGAAGAAGAGGAGAATTAGAATTTTACCTGTTGCAAAATAAGTAAAAAAATTAAAATTAAAAAAAAAAATCAAATAATTTGTTTTCTGTTTACATTTAAACAAGACATATCTTCTGGAAAGGGGCATAGAAGTTAATGGTAAATGTGTAACAGATCAACATGGAAAAATGGCCCAGTTCCCCAGTATGATGGAGCACTGAGACATCTTCCTACCATCCATGGACAACTGCTAATAGAAGCAAAAACAACATCTCAGAGAGGCTGGCTAGTCAAAGGGGAATGAAAAAAGCAAATTCAATACAATTACCTAGGCTTCTCCACTTCTTTGTTTCATGTTTTCCTCTAGTCCACAGAGGGAAATAAGAACCGATACTTTAATAAAAGTTGCCTGAACTGCATGACTATTAAAGCCTGTGACCTTTGCCAGAACCCAAAATACCCTCCAAAACATATGGCTTTTATAAGGGCTTCAGATGGATTGTAAAGTAAACCATGTGTGCTGGTTCACATCCAATCACAACTCACGGTCCCTTAACGGGTACTAAATCAGGGTGTCTTGGGAACTTCCAATTGGAAACAGAGATTTGGAATGCTGTCTGGGGCTGGGGTAGGGTTCACACACCCCATATAGTGTGTCTGGGAGATAGATAGCTCAAACTCAAGATGCCCAAAACAGAATCCTTGGATCACAAATGAACTGTCTAGTCATCCTGGTGGCAGATACGCTAGAAGCTATTAGATATGAAAGGCTATGTACTAACAGGAAACTGAATTCTGCTTCAGCTTAAAGTAACCCAAAAATGAGTTGAAAAATTAATCAGATTCTCTTTTTAATATTAAGTTATACATTTACAGCACTCTACAGTTTGCCAAGCCACTTTATAAGAGATTTGTTGATTCACAGAGACAGAGACAAAGAGAGACTTCCTTCTTTCATCCATTGATTCATTCCCAAATGCCCACAATAGCCACATACAGATAAAATCAGGGGTCAGAAACTCCAACTGGGCTACCACATGAATGTCACAAAGCAAGTACTTGGATCATCACCAGGTGCTTTTCAGACACATTAACAAGCAAGTGGATTGAAAGTGGAGCTGAGGACCTGGCGCGATGGCGCAAGTGGTTAAGTCTTCTCCCTGTACGCCCGGGATCCCATATGGGCGCCGGTTCTAGCCCTGGCAGCCCCGCTTCCCTTCCAGCTCCCTGCCTGTGGCCCGGGAAAGCAGTCGAGGACAGCCCAAAGTGTTGGGACCCTGCACCCGCGTGGGAGACCCGGAAGAGGCTCCTGGCTTCGGATCAGCATAGTATCGGCCGTTGCACTCACTTGGGGAGTGAATCATCGGACGGAAGATCTTCCTCTCTGTCTCTCCTCTGTGTATGTCCGCCTTTCCAATAAAAAAATAATAATAAAATCTAAAAAAAAAAGTGGAGCTGAGACTCAAACCAAATCCCAAATGGCATCTCAACCCACTGCACCACGCATCCATTTCTAAATTACAGAATAGGACTTGGAACTCCAAAGTACCTGCAACATGACCACCATCACAGACACATGAAGCAGCACCTTTCATCAAAGTTCTAAGCGTGTGGCCGTGGGTAAACAACTTAACATCCCTGAGATGGTTTCCTCACCTGTGAAAACAAGGTAATAGCAATGGTGCTGTTGGGAACATTTAAGATGTCTGTATATGTAATATCTGAGATGCATGCATGCTGAGAGTAAGCAGCAGATAACTCAGGTGTTAAGTCACTCAGTTTTACTTAGCAAGATGCTAAGCCAGATTTCCCCATGGAACCCTTGGATTCTAAATCATTGGCTCTTCACACACACAAATTATTCAAAGCCTCGGTGAGAACTCCAGCCTTCACTTTATTAATGAAAGTAGGATTTAATTCTCACTCACCAGGTATACACGTGCAAGCCTAGCTGTCATGTCTTCTTGCTTCATCTCAGATGGTCACTCTGATTTCAGGGACCCAGAGCTTCCCCTTTCAGGTTGCTTTGATAGGTTTAATTATAAAAAAGCTATGGACAGGAAGTCCAAGGATCTTCCAGAAACCCACCCTATTTCAGGAAGAACTTTTAGGGGACATGATCCCAATCAGCCAAAGGTTCTGACACCCACACTCAGAACATTTTTAAGCCTTATACCAAAAGAAATTAAAAGACAAAACAGTCTATGCCCTGTTTCCAGGAGGAAATCAACTCTGGTGAGTAGGCAGTTAGGCAGAGTGCCACAAACAACAGTCAGGGTTTTTGCTGTCATTCTGGCTGACCCCATCACAGGCAAGCCAACAAACACAACAGATGGCAATAATTAGGAGACCAGGCGACAAGGGGTGAATCCTGAGGTTCCTATTGTCAGCACTCTCTAGGTTCTATCTACTCTAGACGCAATGTGAATGTAGCAGATGCTTTTCAAGGCTGCTGAGTGTTTGCAACTCCTTCCCCGAGGGCTATGACTTTAGGATCTCAAACATCCATATTAATAAGGAGTCCTGGTTTTAGTCCTAGAAAACTGACCACAAAACTTCCTGTTTGGGACTCAGCAGCCAGTCTCATGTTTGACAGTCCTCTCATTGGGTACCCTGGCCGTTGTGTCTTGGCGCTGGCAAGAGAAAACTTGCTCCTCCCCAGAGAAAAGCTGCTCCATTATGGTGGAGATGGTAGGCGCCTGGGTATCTTAATCCTCACTGTAGGTTCTTGCTCCTACTGAGGTAAGAGCTCCAAGCAGAGCAATAAATGCAGTGTACCAATGAGAGAAGGATTTCTTTAATGAGAGTGAATATAGAGTCATGCATGAGTGTGGACAATACCACATGGGGACATAACTATTGTAAGTGGTCCAGAGAGATGCTGATAGAAGAGCAATAAAACACCAAAAGAATACCCAAAGACATTGTCCATAGGCCCATAGGCACCATAGGTACCATAAGAGGTGCCCTAGTTGAATATACAAATAGGGTGGGGTTTAGCATGCATGAGGCTTTCTTTGGGGGTTTCACGAAGCCTAACTTCCATGCAGCAGCCATGCTATCTGCTCCATCCTTGTCCTGGATGAGACAGAGGGATAGCATCGGAAAGTGTTTGTACTGTATTTACCAGTAAGGGCATAGAGTTATACTGAAGGACTGGCAGAAGTTATGACTCCAGCTAATGTGTTCCAACCTAACCTTCCTGCCTTGTTCCCCAATATCAAAGGCAGTGAGTGTGTAGCCAAACTGTTGAGTTATAAAAAATCAGGCTTTGCTATGGCTTTAAAGCCCACCTCTGAAGTACTATTTCACAATTTCATATTTTAATTACAGAATTGCCAGCTGGTATGCTGAAAAGACAGCTAGCATGTCTTGAAATATGACTAGCTATAATTTCTGCTTGGAAAATTAATTCTGTCTGCTATCACAGCCAGAGGAGGTACATACTAGCTACACCACAAATGTCAAAACAGAGGGTCAAATGATTTTTCTGAACTCACACATCTAGTAAGCCTCAAAAACAAATACTCAAATTCCGGTCAAGCTGACCTCAAAGCCACCTTTTCCTTTTCATATCTCTATGCAAGGTCTTTCCTTTTCCTAGGCCATCTTTCACTGAAACCACAGATCTCAAAAACAATGAATAATGACATCCTTCATTTCATAATTACAATCCTCAAATACTGTGAACTAAAAAAGGAAATGTTTAGTAGTTCCAGTTCTTTTTCATGCAGAGGAAACCACATATATTCCATACATCAAGAATTATCCATTAGGACCTGGAGCAAGGGCTCACTGGCTAAATCCTCACTTTGTAAGCACCAAGATCCTATATGGATACTGGTTCATGCCCCAGCTGCTCCACTTCCCACCCAGCTCCCTGCTTGAGTCCTGGGAAAGAAGTAGAGGATGGCCTGCAAACTTGAGACTCTGCACCCACATAGCGATCCAGAAGCAGCTTCTGGTTCCTGGTGTCAGATTGATGCAGCTCCAAGTGTGGAGGCCACATGATGAGTGAGGCAGTGGATGGAAGATCTTGTCTCTGCTAAGTCTGTCATTCCAATAAAACTAAACAAATCATTAAAAAATTATCCATTAAGTAAAACTCAGCTGTTACTCTGCACTAATCCTCTTCCAATAACTTCTAATGAGATATTGTGTTGATATCAGAACCAGAAATTTAGCTCAGCCAAAGCTCCCCATCATTCCAAATGCTCTCGGGATCAAGAAGGTTCAAGGCAATAAACTTTGCAGCAAGTGCACTTCTCAAGCTAAGGGTCACACAGTCAACAGCTAGCACCTATCTGTTGACTGAATTAGTGACCTACTGGGTGGAGATGACTCTGGTCTGCTAGAAACGAGCCTGACCCTTTATGGCTTTGAGCTCTGTCAAAACCCACAATCTCTTCCTATACCCCTTTATAATTTTTCCTTCTTGAATAAACTACAGTAATTTGAAATGACCACTTGCTCACTCTTGCAGATTGAATCAGATGCTTTAGAATTAAATGTCAATAATTAAAATGTCAAAATACATGCTGACTTATTTTTAAAAAAAAGACAAAAGCAAAAACAGGCTTAGGGGTAAAACTGGACGGGGAGAGTCAATATGGCAGAATAGGGTAAGGACACATTTAAACATTTGGAGAAACATTAGCCAGTGTGAAGCAGAGAGGGCACATTCCAGGAAATAGAACAGAACACAGCAACAACATCGAGGCACCTGGAGACTGACAGACACAGGAAAGCAGCAGACACAATGGTGTGGTGTTGCAGTGACTGATACTCCAGTGGCATTCAGCGAACAGTGATCTGAACCACACCGGCAGCTGGAACTCCACCAGCCACAAGGTAGGAATGCACGTTCCCTGGGAGCTCAGGAGGTGGACCCAGACAAAGAACTGCTCATCCTGCTGGTCTATTTGATTTGACCAGGAGAAGAGAGCAGCAGGTCCGAGATGGGCAGTGTGGGAACAAGGTAGATGTCACAACCAAGTCCACTCTCTAGAATCAAATTGGGCACCATTTTGTATAGGGAGGCAAAGGCTATGGACAGTACTGCACATGCACTGAGCTGGGAGTGAACTCATTTCTGGCTCAGTGAACTGCAACAATGTGGCATCCTACAGGTTTGACCCAAGATAGATCCATGTAACCCTCACACAAGACAGTCAGGAGATCAAGAACACTAGCAGTGGCATACCAGGTGCCATTTTATACACTGTGAAAAAACTAAGACTACAGGGACATCAGTGAGCTGCGCATGCACTGAGCTGGAAGCAAACTCACTGAACTCAGTGTATTGCAATGGTTCACAGGGATAATAATACCGACTCTGGCATCATACGAGTCAAAAATAGGTCCATATGGCCCTCATACATAACAGCCAAGAGGTTCCAGCAAGATCAGCACCAACAACAATCTCATTATATAGGATACCTGCTGTCTCCCTAATCCTGGGACCTGCTCCAACTGGAAGTGGAAGAAAGGTTGTATAGACAACAGTGCTGCCTCAGCACAGTGTCACAGGAGGTGGAGTCTGATGAGCCAGGAACTACGGATACGGAGACCATGGTCAAAGTCTAACATAAGAACCCAGACCTGGAACTCACTGGAGGGAGTGACACAAGTGACTACAAACAAAGAACCAGGTACCAACCACAAGTAAAATCGAACTGCACACCTGTGGGTGACAGAGCTTAAAAACTTGCCCCAAGGAGAAGAATCTGATAACTAGAAGTACAATGACCAAAAGCAAAAGAGGAGACAGAGACACAAAAAAATATTACTGAAGACCCCCCATGCAAGAAAGATTTTGCCAACCTTAGAGTTAACTGAGTAATACATAAAGAAAATGGGGATACAGAATTCAAAACACTTGGTATAAAGCTTCTTATCAACAATGAGAAGCATGTGATACAGGAGTTCAAGAAATTTAAGGAATATGTCACACAAAAATTAATCAAATGAAAGATAATATTTCAGAAGTGAGGAATACCATAGGGCCAATAAAAAATACAGTGCAGAGTCTCCAAAATAAATAAAGGAAGTAAAAGAAACAATTTCAGAATTGAAAGATATTTCTTGTCACTGGGGGAAACAAACAAAAATATGAAAGCAGAACTGGATGTGGCCAAAAAAGGCATTCAAAAATTGAAAAGGCCAAACATAAGAGTCATGGGAGTCCCAGAAGGTACAGAAACAGATACTAGAATGTAGAATTAAAGGTGTATTCAATGAAATAATAAGGGAAAACTTCCCTAATCTGAATAAAGAATCAGGAAACAACATCCAGGAAGGACACAGAACTCCCAACAGGCTTAATCAAAAGCAATCTTCACCAAGACACATGATTATCAAGCTCTCTTCAACCCAATCTGAGGAAAAGATCCTTAAATGTGCACATAAAAAAAAAATCAATTGACATATAGAGGAATGGCAATCACTCACAGCTGATCTCCCTTAGGAAATTCTACAGGCCAGAAGAGAATGGAATGACATATTCCAGATTCTAAAAGCAAGAAATTGTCGGCCCAGAATAACATATCCAGCAAAGATTTCCTTTGTCTTTGAAATGAAATGAAATTCTACTACTGCAAAAAAAAAAAATTAAAAGAATCTGCCTCTTTCAAACCTACCCTACAAATGATACTTAAAAATGTTCAGAGAAAAGGAATAGCACCCACCAAAACCAAACACAAATGTGAAAAACATCCCAGCAAAGTAACAGAATATTTAATCAGACAATGAATAATCCATTGCTAAAATGGCAGAACCAAATTACTCCCTATTCATATTAATCCTGAATGTAAATGGTTTAAGCTAATCAAACATCATAGATTATAATTTTAAAGTTTTATTTATTTATTGCAAAGTCAGATACACAGAGGAGAGACAGAGGAAGATCTTCCATGTGATGATTCACTCCCCAAGTGACTGCAACGACCAGAGCTGCACCAATCCAAAGCCAGGAGCCTGGAGCTTCTTCTGGGTCTCCCAAGTGGGTTCAGGGTCCCAAGGCTTTAGACCATACTGAACTGTTTTCCCAGGCCACAAGCAGGGAACTGGATAGGAAGTGGGGCTGCCTAGATTAGAACTGGTACCCATATGGGATCCTGGCATATTCAAGGTGAAGACTTCATCCACTAGGCCACAGTGCCAGGCCCAAACATCATAGATTAGTAGATTGGATTAAAAACAAAACCCATCTATTTGTTTCCTTCAGAAGACTTATTTCACCAACAAAGATAAGCGGAAACTATCTCACGGAATTTGATTTTTTTAATGTAGTTGCATCTCTTCAAAAACACTTTCTTCCTCATTAAATTCTTCACTGACTCATAGATCTCACATTAACATTTTTTTCATGAAGGTTCTTCATTTTCTCTTTCATTTCTTTAGTTTCACATTAGCCATTCAGTAGCACATTATTTAACTTCATGGTATTTTTAATTTCTTCTTTTCTTCCTGTTGGTGATTTTGTTTTGTGGCTTTTCTTTTAAGGGGATGTATAGTAACTGTGTAGTGGGGGCTATCATATCCAGTATCATGTTATTAACTTCATGGCATTGTAAATTTCTGTTTTTCTTCCTGTTGATTTTGTATTGCGGCCCTTAATTTAAGGAGATGCATAGTAACTGTGTAATGCAGACTATCATATCCAGATGTGAAGATACAATGCAGTATGCATCTACTTCCAGACTAAGAATGACTCCCAATGAAACTCTTAACTATCTATTGACAATGGGATGCTGGACTCTGCTATTGTCCATGCCTGCAATGCTGGACATATGACTGTTTATGAAGAACTACACTATAATAATGGTATAGAGGTACTCAGTGAGCGGGGAGGTAATTGGGGAGAGTTTAAGGGAAATCCCATGATCTATGGTACTATATCATAAAATGATAATAAAAAAGAAAAACAGGCTTAACTCCAAGACTGATCAAAGCAAAGTGTCTGAGTGACTGCTTTTGGTGAGGCACTGGGGGACTTTGGCTTATCAGACATCTGCAGTTTTTTTGTGAAAGATCTTACAAACTAAATCCTGCCCTCTGACTTCAGATAGGGGCAAGGCCACATGAACACTTTCCAGATTGCTCCAGTAAAATCCCTACATATAGGGATTGCTGCAGTTCAGGCTAATCCTCCACATACAGTGTTGGCACACCATGTGCACTGGTTTGAGTCTCATAGGCCAGCATTGGGACTTAATGGGTTATTCCACTGCCTTCAACACTGGCATCCCATATTGGCACCCATTGGACTCCAAGATACTCCACTTTGAATCTAGTTTCCAGCTAATTTACTGCTCCTAGGGTGTGCATTCGCAGGAAACTTAAATCAGGAGCAGAGCAGGGACTCATTCTAAGGCAGTTCAGTATAGGATTTAAGCATTCCAAGCAGCATCTTAATTGTTGCAACAAATGCCAGACCCAAAACTGTATTTTTACACCTCTGAATTACAAGGCCAAGTTTTCTGCATGTAAAGAGTGTTAAGTAAGAATGCTGTGATGACAACAAAGAGAGTTTTAGGAGCTACAGTTTTTTTCAACACTAATTTCTCTTTTTAATTGTTTTATGATACAGCTTCATTGGAGCTGGGATCTCCCTTCCCCCTCCTCCAAGTTCCCTCTCCTCTGTTCTCTCTACTCTCACAATGGGTGTCTTGTGTGAATTTTCCCCAAGTCCATCATGCTGGCGCTGAAGTGTCTCCCAACCACGTAGGAGATTGTCAGTCATTTTGTTTTGAGTTCATTCTTGCATCCCAGGGCCCTAATGAAGTTACACTTTTCATGACTACTGTGACTATGTAATTACTCCCTAGATTGACCCTGCAAGTGGCTTCATGGCCTCTGAACAGCTAAAGGTACTGGGAAATGGGCACAAATCCACACAAGAAAACAGAGATGGCTTGCAAAAGGCTCACAGTAATGCAGACAGCATTAGAACTCTAACTCAAATATGTATGCAGATACTTCCAGACTTCATGGCAAATGCCTTGCATGCTTCTGGAATTTCCTTTTCCGCTGTAAAGAAGTTTCTATGTAGATACTAGTATGAAAGAAAGCAGGGCACATGTTTTTCAAGATTCAAGCCAGTACACTTTGGCAGGTCACAGCATCAGTTGAATGACTTAACAACAAAACTTTACAACAAAATGAAAGGGTATAGAGTAGAAAATAATCCATAATACCTCCGTAGTCCTAAGAGTATTATTTAACAGAACTTTGGCTTTAATTTATATATAATTACATATGTACAATATATAATTTTGCATAACTATACAAAATTACAGAATATGTAATTATACAATATATAACACAATTACAATGTATTTCTTGCTAAAGACCACAGGTAGAAGTTCAAAGTGCACCATGTTTGTATTTAACAGACAAAGAAGATATGTATAGGAAAGTACCCAGTATGTTGTAGGATGCTGTTATTCATGGCTTCCTTTTCAAGAACTTACCATATTTAAATGTGTACATTGAGAATTCTCACCTTTTAGCACAGGAAGAAACTTTTCAATATTTAGCTCAAACTGGCTTCTTTGAGTGATAAATATTAGCTACATAAAGAAATCATTTTAAGATTAATTAGGAATACAGTTCATTGAATCAATAAGCTCTTTTGAGAAAACAATACAATGCCATTTATTATGAGCAAATACACTCCTGTGGGTCTGTCTTTACTAATTTTCTGAATGTTAGTTCGATTTCTTTGCAAAGAAATATGACATGTATACTAGAAAGAGGCAAGAGCAAAAGGGAAATCCGTATTCACTAAGCACCTTCAGGAGACCAGGGTATGTGACGAGCCTCTCCTACTCTGAAACTGAGCTGATGTGAACAACTGGCTCAAGTTATTCATTCAGCTAACATGCAAGGCAGACTGAACTGGAACTCAGCTCTGACCCCAAAGATTATACATTTCTCATCCAATGTGTAATGAAGCAATTCATCATTCCTTCTCACTCCAAAAGAAAGATGACTTTTAGCCATTGAAGTGAAGCAGGCATTCTATGGAAGGCCAGATTTGTAGCCACACTCCTATTTGCACCAGTGGTGGGATCAGCTTGTTCTCTGTCAGGGAAAGGAATTCAGGGATAATTCTATCGTTCCATACAGAGCTGTTGGGACTTTGTTTATTCCTGAGCATGTGAAGATCCATTTCCTCCCCAACCTTCTCATCCTTCCTGATTCTGAATTAGGAAATTCCCTTGTATATTTCACAATGAAGGTATCATACTGAGTTTTAAAGAAACAAAGAAACCTGAGGACTGGTTGCACGGTACAATAAACAAGCTTCCGCCTGTGGTGCCAGCATCCCCTGTGGGTGCCTGTTCATGTTCCAGAAGGTCCATGTAGACCATCAGGGTGGTTGTTGCCTTTACCTAGGCATTGTTTCAGGAGGATCAGAGATGGACTTGGCCTTAAGTTGTGCATAATACTCAGAGCAGGAAAGAAGAAGAACCAGGCTGGGATATCAGTAGATTTACACATCCAGGCATAAAATGATGCATAGATTATCATGTCAGATGCAATTTCTATTGAGTTAACCATGAAAAGTACCTATGTCAATTCTTTTTGGTCTACAAGACTACAGTTTTGCATGGTTCAATTTCAAAGAATGGAGTGGGATTTATTAGGAAGATGTAGTTGCTTAAACTGTATCACAGTTCTTTATTTGCTACCTAATAGAAAAGGAAAGCGAACAGAGTGATTCCACCACCACCCATGGAAGCCAATCTGACATGCCCATCTCAGGATTGCGTTGTGGAAATCTGACCTTGCTGCAGTGTACAAACCCTAAGCTGCAATGTCACAAGCATGTGTGGAGCATGTGCAGAGAGCTTCCACCTTGTCTCTTCCTGTCCCCTTAGCCCAAGCCCTTTTCCCTAACTCCATGGTAGGTATAAAAGTCCAATGTTATATACCCTGGGCAGCTATTTTCCTCATGTAATTGACCCACCATGTGGAAGTGGTTCTTGGCCATCTCCCACCAGGGAGCCGTCCATTAGACGCTGTCACCTGATTAATAAAATGCTTTGCCTAGACTAAAAGTCTGTCTCCCTCAAGCTAGTCCAAGCATCTCCAAACTTATCAACCTCATTCAATTCACTTTTCCTTCTGTCCATGCTTCATGGTTGGAAGAGCTGGTCTGTGTAGCCTATGGCAAAGATCCATGGTTTTAAGTCCTGGCTCCGTTTCCAATTCCAGCTTTCTACCCATGAACACCCTGGGAGACAGCAGGTGATGGCTCAAGCATTTGGGTCCCTGCAAGCCACGTAAGAAATTCAGGAGGAGCTCTGGCTGCTGCTTGTCCAGGAGCATTTTCAGGCATTTGGGGAGTGAAACAGCTGATGCAAGACCCCTCTCTGTTTCTTTGGCTTTCAAATAAAACTTGAATTAAAGGATGTTTTTAAAAAACAGAAGGGAGACAGAGTGCAGTGAGGGGGTACTTTGTAGAAGTCAGACCTGAATATGCAGAGACTACCAAGCAATTATAGGCAGAAAGAGACTCCAGAGTTTGTCAGTAGAAAAAAATCTGCACCCAAGCAGAAGTTCAAATAGCCTCTCACAGGGACCCTCAGCAAAACACAGAAACAGAGGATGAGCGTTGCTTTCAGTCTTTGAGATGTAGAAATAGTTCTCACATGATTTCTTTCCTAAGTTTATTAAAAGGTTGAAAGAACTGAAGGAGTCTAAATGTGATTTTAATTGCACAGACACATGAACAAAAAGCGTCTACGAAGTGTGCTTTTCTTTGTCATTAAACCATTTGACAGGAAAAAAAAAATCAGTGGGGAACTACGAGGAGAAAATGTTAGTGCCTTGATTTTAGGGACTCTCCTTGGAACCTAGAAAGATGTGGAAAATGTGGGATCCTTTGCCTCTCCCTCTTTTAGTCACTTGTGTTAGATGTGCAGTTAGTGGAACAGAACCACAATCAAATCAAAACAAACAGCAGCATGCCCTCAAGAGTGCCAGAAAGGCATTTGTTCAAGCTTGTTTCCTGCTATAATGAGTATTAGATCCATGTGGTTTGCGACCTAAGCCAAGAGTAGAAATAGTGGTTTCTGTTCTTTGTGAAAACAAATATTTTCATTTTTATGGAGGTCAAGGTAGAGAATGTTTGCCTAATGTGCCCTGTGACTAAGAACTTAAGCAGTGTGAAAATATTTTCTGACCTGAACAATTTATCATTGCTAAAATTATATGAGAGGTAGAAGCAAATTTTTAGATGATAGGCTTTCCTTATTTATAGCGCTTATTAACATTTTTTTTTCTGTCCCTCTCGCTTTCTTGAATTTAAGAGGCACAAAGACCTTGCTGGCTTGCTTCTGGTTCATTTTTGAATGCCAACAAAAGCCAGGCTGGGTTGAGCTGGACTAAAGCCAGCTGCCAGAAATTCAATACAAGTCTCCCACGTGGGTGGCAGAAACACAAGCACTTGAGTCATCATTTGTGCTTCCCAGGGTCTGCAGAAGTGGAAAAATTGGGTTAGAACCTGGGGCCTGGTATGGAATCCCGGCCTTCCAATGCTAGGCTTAACCAATTTCTCAGCCTTTAAGTTGAATGCCCACCACCGAATTAATTAACATTTATAAGAAATTCTCATTTCATCTGTTGACCTAACAACTAAAGACTTTATTAGTTTTTAGAATTGTTCACTGTATTTAGTTGAATGTGATAATAAGAACTATAAGAACATCTTTGGATGGAAATGGAAATGTCATGTATTCCACATTCTTTATTGCAGGTACTTGCATGCATTTGAGCTGCTTATTTTCTATCTAGTTCTATTGTGTAGACTTGAGTGGATAAGCCATTTAATGTTCAAGAATTGCATTTTCACATCTTTATCATGAAATAAAATACTTTTTTCACTGGACACTGCATCATAACACTGAATAATATGCTGGAAAGCCTAGGAGGTGAGTGGGAACCAATAAGTACTACTTGAATTTAAACAGTAAATACCATCAAAAGTATTATTACCTAGAATACAGCCCCTGTATGCAATATCTCACAATTAATACTTAGTACCAACCTGATCAATGTATCATTGTTAAAAATCATATCAGAGGTAGAGGAAAATTTTTAGATGATAGACTTTCCTTAGTTATAACCCTTATTAACATTTTGTCTGTTCCTCTTGCTTTCTTAAGTTTGAAAGGCACAGAGACATCGTCAGTGTGCTCCCGTCTTCTGGTTTATTTCAAGTAACACTGAGTAATAAACTTAGAAAATTTCAATAATAAGCGCTTAGCACAATGGATAGCCAACTTGGATGTGTTTAGGAATCTTGTTACCATAGGGTACAGAGAACAGAGGCAAATCGAAACTGGCAGAAAGAGTTTCACCAAATCCTCCTCTCACACAAATTCTCCCTCTCTCTCCACAAGTCTTTGAAATAAATAAATATCTTTATAGACAAAAAAAGAATTCAAAATTCTGATTGCATGATTATTCCAGAATGAGATTATCTGCACCTAGGGCTCGGAGCGGTAGCCTAATGGATAAAGTCCTTTCCTTGAACGTGCCAGGATCCCTTATGGGTGCCGGTTCTAATCCAGGCAGTCCCACTTCCCATCCAGCTCCCTGCTTGTGGCCTGGGAAAACAGTTCAGGATGGCCCAAAGCCTCGAGACTCTGCACCCGAATGGGAGACCTGGAAGAAGCTCCTGGATCCCAGTTTTGGGGTTTTGGATCGGTGCAGCACTGACTGTTGCAGACAGAAGATCTTCTCGGTCTCTCCCCTCTTATCTGCCTTTGCAATAAACATAAAGTAAATCTTTTAAAAAAAAATTCCTAATGACTTCGATGTTAGAAGAAACTGAATTATATTTTCTCCTTCACCCAGTGCTATCACAAACACAGACAAACTTTAAAGCAGTGTTTATTTCAAAACCAAATTTAAGCCATATGTTTGCCTTATTGAGACTTGAGTCAAAGATGTCTTTAGCATTAATCGATAATCAAGGGAAAATCTTTTCCATGAAAATGGCAAAGAGGATTTTCTCTACCCTTGGTAAATATATTTAACCAACAAACATTCAGGACTGAAGAATGGTAGTTTAACAGGGGTTGAGAGGAGGGGAAAGGAAGGCAGGAATGCAAAAGCAATTATGGAAGATTTTTCTAGTGAGGGTTCATGTGTACTTAAGTTCAAGCTCAACATTCCAACTGCTTTGAACTTTTAATTTACTGCTCTTGTATATCCATTCTTTCACTGTGGGCATATAAAGGAGGCACAGTTTAACCAAGAATAAATCAGTTTTGATACCTCATCATGATGGCTGAATTGCTTTAAGCTATTTTCTTAAATAAACTTTTCATGCTAGAAAGTATCTTTTAATCACTGACAAGTTACAGTGCTATTTATGTTTACTTCTTGAGAACAAGCCAAGTGTACTAGAGAAATAGGACATCTGTACTGTCCTGCACTACGAATTCTCTCTGCTTTTTTCTTATTCTCTTCACCATGAAAACTTACAATGTAAGAGAGCCCAGACAACCCAAGTATTTTTGTCACCAGGGACAGAAGTGGCCCCACCTATAATCCTGAGTATATGCTACTTTCGATTTCTGAAGCTGAAAAGAGAAATGATCTGATAAATCCTCCAATAAAATAAAAATTGGCATAGGAACCCTACATATTGTAGGCTTTCTTAGGGAAGATAGTATAGGGAAGAGATTAGCAGACCTGAGTTTCTGGGTTTCTGGGTTCGAATCTTAACTCTTTTCTTGTCTTGCTGTGTTCTTAAATGAGGTTCTGAATCTCTTATAGGCTGGTCTACATTTGGTTGTCAACACCCCACAAGACTATTCTGATAACAAAACAGGGTCATCCATGTAAGCTTTAGAGCAATGGCATATCAAAGTGGCATTGAAAGCAACCATGTGCATCAGTTTCAGGCAAAAACAAAATAATAATTTAAAAATGGAGGAAATATCAGTGGAGAAGTTAAAAACAAGAAAAGACATTAAAATAGAAGGCACAAAAAGATGGAGAAACTTACCATGTTCCTGGAACAACACGATCAACATCATGAAAATGTATTACCAAAAATATACAGATTCAATGTGATCCCAATTAAAATTCCAACAACATTCTTTGCAGAAATAGAAAAGATACAAAAGTTTGTCTGTAAGTACAAGAGACCACGAATAGCCAAAGCTATGCTGAAGAATAAAAATCAAGCTGGAGGAAACCCAATTCTAAACCTGAAAACACACTACAGGACTTTAGTCATTAAAACAGTCTGGTACTGGTACAGAAACAGAAGAAGCTTAATGAAACACAATAAAAACCCAGAAGGGATCCCGCACATGCACATCCAACTATTCAACAAGAAAACTGAAAATAATCCAGGGAGAAAGCCTGGTTTCTTAAATAAATTCTGTTAGGACAATTGTATAGCAACATGCAGAGGTAAGAAGTAAGACCCCACCTGTCATACAAAAATCATGTCTAAATGGATCAAGGACCTAAATATGCACCCAGAAGCCATCAATCTATTAGAGGAAAACATAAGAAGCATTTCCAAGATGCAGGAACTGGTAAAGATGTCTTAGAAAAGTCACCTATCAGCCCTGTGCATGGCCTACTGGCTAAAGTCCTCGCCTTGAATGCACCAGGATCCCATATGGGCACTGGTTCTAATCCCGCCAGCTCCACTTCCCATACAGCTCCCTGCTTGTGGCCTGGGAAAGCAGTTGAGGACAGTCCAAAGCCTTGGGACCCTGCACTGGTGTGGTAGACGCAAAAGAAGTTCCTGGCTTCTGGCTTTGGATTGGTGCAGCACGTGCTGTTGCAGCTACTTGGGGAGTGACTAGGATGGAAGATCTTCCTTTCTGTCTCTCCTCCTCTCTGTATATCTGACTTTCCATGCAGTAATAACTCTTTTATTCCAACATGAATGCCAAGTGAGCCCTTGCAAGTATGTCAAGATGCAATCTCAGAATTACTAGGGCAGAGAATCAAAGGCATGGGGCACAGATTCAGGATAAAATACTGATAGACTACACGTGCCTGAAGGTGGTCAGCACCTATATACCTGTGTACACTATTCTGTAATACCATGATGCCGTTCTCACACATAATAGCATTAACACCTCCTTAATATCATCTGATCCTTAGTTCATATTAAGGCTTCTTAAATTGATTTTTTACAATATGTATCTTTTTAAAGTTGGCATATCATATAATACTAGATTATAACATGTGGAAATATACTAGACTATTCAATGGGACTTCAACAAGTTAATGGAAACAGAATTAAAAGATTTTTTGTCCAAAAAAAATTGAAATCAATGCATAAACATTCTATGCATTTTTCGTGGACTTCCTGAAGACTCTGTATTAATGCATTACGCAGACTTCCAGGTTTGCTCAGAGATGTAGAGATCTGAAAAGATCATCACTCATTGTCTTAGAACTAGGAAAAACTGAATAAGCTAGAACTCAATGACCCTCTTGAACTCATCCAACAACTGCGATCGAAGGAGAAACTGGGAGAAAGACTGATGAGAATGGAAGCTGTAAGATCAGCAGCAAACACTAACGCCAATATACATAAAAGGCCCTGCTGAAACAAATATGTAAATGAAAGAGAAGTGACAGTTGCTCCTTACAAAATTCTAATTTACAAACATAAAAGGAAATGAGAACATAGAAAATGACCCTAATCATTAACCATTAATACGTATGGTAAGATTCATAAGTGAATGCTAAAATCTGAATGCCACAGAGCAGGTTTTCATAAAGACAGATTTAGCCCTGGGTTCTGGGCTTCATTCCAAGAGCATGGCCTAGGGCTCTGGTGAGGGGCTTGTGCTGGGTCAAAACATGGCAAAAGGTCACAGGGTGAGACAGACCAAATGGGACCTCATCAAATCCAAAATACTTCTCAAATGTCCAGCTTCCAAATACCATTAACAAATGACTTTGGTGATTAAGTTTTCAACATTTTAATTCCAAGGACTAGGACACACAGAAGCCATAACAACTAGATGCTTTCAATGGAACTCACTTGAAACATTTGTTAATTAGCAAATGTTCCCAAGTTCTTTGAAAACTCTGCACTCCCAAGGGTAAAGCTTAATTCCTTTCCCCTTGCAAATGGTCTAGTTCTGATGAGTATTACATCTCATCATGGACATGATTACACAACACATTCAAATGAAGGGAAATGGGTGAAAAGAATGTAAGAACTCTCTATCATCTTCAGAACCCCTACATAGCTCAAGTTATTTCATTCTAAAAGTATAAATAACACACAAGGGCAGACATCTGGCAAAGAAGCTAAGATGTTGTTTGGGAAGCCCACATCCCATAGAGAATCCTGACTCTACTTCTCCATTCCAACTTCTGCTTACACTCATCTTAAGAGGCAGCAGATGATGGTTCACAGTCGAGCCCCTGTCGATCATTTGGAAGACCTAGACTGAGTTCCATGCTCCTGGCTTCAGCCTGGCCCAGCGCTGACTATTTGAAGTGTGTAGAGGGGGCAGGAATCAGTGGATGCAAGCTGTGTGTGTGTGTGTGTGTGTGTGTGTGTGTGTGTGTGTGTGTGAGAGAGAGAGAGAGAAAGAGAGAGAGAGAGAGAGAGAGAGAGATTGTGTGTCATTATCTCTCTACCTTTCAACTTTAAAAAAAAGTCTTTGGGCCCGGCGCGGTGGCACAGTGGTTAAGGTCCTCGCCTTGTACGCCCGGGATCCTATATGGGCGCCGGTTCTATCCCGGCAGCCCCGCTTCCCTTCCAGCTCCCTGGCTTTGGGACCCTGCACCCGTGTGGGAGACCCGGAAGAGGCTCCTGGCTTCAGATCGGCATAGTATCGGCTGTTGCGCTCACTTGGGGAGTGAATCATCGGATGGAGGATCTTCCTCTCTGTCTCTCCTCTCTGTATATCCACCTTTCCAATAAAAAAATAATAAAAATAAATCTTTAAAAAAAAAGTCTTCTGACCAGGCTAGGTGGAATATTATACAAACAGCAATTATGTCTGGAAGTTTGATGGTATCATTCAAATTATCTAAGTCCCATTTATTTAATTTGTATATCAATTGCTGAGCTAGGGATATTAATATTTTTAAGTTGATTGTAGATTTGGTTATTTGTCCATTTCAATTTTTACTTCCTGTTATTACGTATCTATATACTTATGCTTATTTTATCTTTCTGATACGTTAATCCTTTTATTAATTATTGTGAAAGTTTTCTATATCTGGTGACTTTTTATCCTTAGGTCTATTTTTTTATAACAAAAATACTGGCTTTCCCATGCCTATTGTTTATACTAAATATCTTTTCATACATTCAATAACAATATATGTATCATTATACTTAAAGTGTATCCCTTTGGAGGGTAAGTAATTGGACTTTTTCTATGTAACCTAAAAATTACTGCTTTGCAAGTGGAATACACAACCTAGTTACAATGATACCGTATGATTAAGTTCAAGTCCGAAATCTTGCCACACATACTTTCACTTTTCTCATGTGTAATACAAAGGATTCTGTGATTGTACAATAGTATATGAGGCT
The DNA here is from genome assembly GCF_017591425.1 of Ochotona curzoniae. Lineage (NCBI taxonomy): Eukaryota > Metazoa > Chordata > Mammalia > Lagomorpha > Ochotonidae > Ochotona > Ochotona curzoniae. The sequence goes on along the minus strand of NW_024467106.1, from coordinate 46,221,005 downwards.
GGAGCTTAGCATAAGAAGACCAAGCAAGGCTCTGGGGGCTGTACTAATATATTCTATCCTGTATGACTCAGTCTTAGAAAAATTGAAGGTGGGGCCCGGCGGTGTGGCCTACCAGCTAAAGTCCTGGCCTTGAACGCACCAGGATCCCATATGGGCACCGGTTCTAATCCTGCCAGCTCCACTTCCCATACAGCTCCCTGCTTGTGGCCTGGGAAAGCAGTCGAGGACAGTCCAAAGCTTTGGGACCCTGCACCGGTGTGGGAAACCCGAAGGAAGTTCCTGGATCCTGGCTTTGGACTGGCATAGCATCAGCCGTTACGGTTACTTGGGGAGTGAATAATCAGATGGAAGATCTTTGTTTCTGTCTCTCCTCCTCTCTGTATATCTGACTTTAATGAATAAATGAATCTTTAAAAAAGAAAAATTGAAGGAAAGAAATTGTGGCACATGTTAAAACACAGATGAACCTTGACAACACCATGATAAAGGCAATAATCCAGTCATGACAACACAAATACTGTGGGATTCTATTTGTAGGAGGAATCTAGATATTCAAATTTGTAGAAACAGAAAGGCCCACAAAAGTCACAAAAAAAATAGATATTTTAAAAGAATAATCTGCTATTAAAGAAAAACCATTCTATTTAGATTACAAAGTCATTTTCTAGAAGGGACAGGCTAGCTGTCCCAGTGAGCTCCTGAGAAAAGGTGGTTAAACTCATTCTTTGAAGATGCATGAAACATAGGCTGATTTAAATGCAGCCTGAAGGCAAGAATGGCTGGGTGACCTCTTCCAGACCCTAGTAATCTGGTAACAAATACACAGCACCAGTGTCCTCATGGTGTCTTTCATTTGACTAAGGAGGAATTCAGGAAGTGCAGTGACTTTACAGATCAAAGTTAAGGAGTCCAAGAATTCAACAGAATTTGCCAAGAACCTCAGAGATTAGAGACAAGTGAGCACCTCTATGAAGGATAAAGAAAAAGACTGTTTTGGTAAAGACTAGGTAGGGTTCTCTTAAAACATTTCTGTTAAGTGTTTTCATGCCTTTCTTGTTAAGTGTGGGTTTTGATTTTCACATATGTATGAGTTTGAAAATTAATTGTTACTAGTTTTTGGACTCTGACTTAGCAGCAAAGAACTTTACTCCTCATGTTAGAGCAAGCAGCCTGGACATCAGGAATTACAGTCTAACAGCACAGCTGGATGCCCACATGCAATGCCTGGCACTAAAAAAGGAAAACACTGGACCTATCAGACTAATACACAGGTTGACACTCTGTCCCAGCAGAAGACACTGCTTGATTCTCAAGATCACCCACTACAAACACAACCTTGACGAATGGCCTGCGTGCGAAGTGAACTTGGCCTTATGTTTTCAAAATACTCAGCAATATGTGTATGAGGGCAAGATTGTCCCTCCTCTTGTTTTCTCTCACCTGTGTTGTTCTCTTACTTAACCTTTCATCCTTTCCTGCAATTGTGAGGAGCAGAAAAATCTAGGGAAAGAGCCGAGACTTCCCCATGCTGAGCTCATTACAGCTTTTGAAAGGAGAACCCTCTACCTTCAGAAATCCTTCTAGCATTTCAGGTGCTGAGTTCACAATCTCTTCTATTAGCTCCTAGAGGAAAGCTGTTTTCTCTTTCCTTTCTTAGTTTCCCTTATGGACCAGCTGTCCACAGTTTTAAACTACTCCCCCTTGGAGTCTAACTTTCATCTCTACTTGTGGTTCAACAACAGGAGATATCTTACAACAGAACAAGAGACCAGTTTTCTTAGTTTTGTCACTCATTCCAGCCATTGGTGCCCACAAGTTTCTTCAAAAGAATGTCTCAGTAGATAAGACATTAGAGAAAATGTGTAATTAGAGAAAAAGAATTGACATTTATTGATAGTATTTGTAGCATGTAATAAACTATTTCAAGAAATTTCTCCTGTGGAACCTCAGTATTTACCACCTATAAAACAGGAATGACTTCCACTTTCATCATGTATGCAAATAGATACAGATAACTGTGTGCCCTTCCACTAACTCAAAGCTGTGTGGAAAAGTCAGCAAGATGTAAACACAAGAGACCCACTACACCATCCATATTTGATGAATTATACATACCATAGTGCTGCTACAAGTCACACATTGACAGGCTAACATCCCTACAGCTCTGAGCTATAGGACTGCATGCTCAATGCTTTGGAGATATAAATGCCAGGTCCAAGGAAGGCTGACTCATCCAAAGGAATGTATTTTGTATTCATGTCATACATAGAAGCACACACTAACCTACTCGTTGGCTGTCTCTTCCCCTGAAGCAGAGATTTGCATGTAAAACGAATTACACATTTCTGTTAAGCATTTGTTCCTTTCGTACTCACCTGTACTATGAACATTTCCATATGTGCCAGTGACAGGCAGCAGTGGACATAGCTAGAGGGGTCACTAAGGAAGGGAGACAGCATGGATTCCAAAGCCTCAGACAAGAAGCTTATCAATAAAAACACAGCGCAAGGACAAGGTCAGGCATCTGGGTGGATCACCATAAAGCTACATTCTGTCCAGAAACACAGCCAAGTTCTCCTGGAGCTTAACAACAGTTTCATCGCCAGGAGTAATGATGGAGAAAGCAGTCTGAAGGTCATCTGGGAACTTTGGCTGAAGCAACAGAAGCTCTTAGCTTTCACTAGACCCAAGTGTGCAGAACAGCCCTTTCTGCCTGGCTTCTGACTTCATGTCGTCATTGTCAGTATCTTCTGAGGATAAAATAAAATGTACACATTTCAAAATACACTCAGATTTTGAAGCCTGTACCTACTGGACGACCTTGGGAAAGTCATATATCTCTCCTACATGTAACCTCACGGGAACATAAACTACACCCTTCCCCACATGTGTGCCAAGCATATGTCAGATATATAATCAACATGTATTGGAGCATTTCTCCAAGACTCAGTTTCCCAAATGACACCTACCCGCAACATGATTGCAAGGATATAAGGAGAAAAGGTTCTGAATCTTCTCACAGAGTGTTCACTGTACTGGAGATTAATAGTGGCTAGCCTCGTCTCACTTCTCGCTAGACAGATAAATGGTATCTGAGGGTCCAACATAGTCATCTTCTTCCAGATTTGTCTTCATTAGTTATTTAATTTTATATATTTGGAAAGCAGAGAGAGAGAATGAGACAGAACCATTCCACACACTGGTTCACTCCCCAATTGCCTACACAAGCCAGAGCTGTGTCTGACCAATGCCGGGAATCTAGAACTCAAAGCAGGTTTTCCATTCACATGGCAGAGATCCAAACACGTGAACCATCAGCTGCTTCTTCCTGGGGTGTGTATCAGCAGGAAGTTAGACCTGAAAGCAGAGTCAGGGCTTGTACCTAAGAACTTTGTTGTAGGATGCAGATATCACAAGTGGTGTCTATTATTCCATCCAAGGTCTATTCCCGGATGAACTTTACAGACAGCTGTTAATAGCTTTAGTCAATAACATTCACATCTTGGTACAAGTAAAATTCCTGTCAACCATTATTTCCTTTAAATATATATATAATTTTTTTTTCTTTTTTGGATCTGGCTTCATAGCCTAGTGGCTAAAGTCCTCACCTTGCACACACCGGGATCCCATATGGGTGCTGGTTCTAATCCCAGAGGCCCTGCTCCCCATGCAGCTCCCTGCTTGTGGCCTGGGAAAGCAGTCGAGGACGGTCCAAAGCCTTGGGACCCTGCACTGGTGTGGTAGACGCAAAAGAAGTTCCTGGCTTCTGGCTTCAGATTGGCTCAGCTTTGGCCACTGTGGCCACTTAGAGAGTCAGTCAAGAGTCAGAAGACTTTCCTCTGTTTATCTTCTCTGTATATCTGACTTTCTAATAAAATAAAGTAAATCTTTAAAATATTTTTTATTTGAAAGGCAGAGTTACACAGAGAGAAGGAAAGGCAGAGAAAGGGAGAAAATGAGAATGAATCTTCCATCCTCTGGTCACTTTCCAAATGGCCACAAGAGGCAAGAGCTGAGCTGATCTGAAGCCAAGAACCAGAAGATTCCTCTGGGTGTCCCACATGAGTGCCAGGGGTCTAAAGGATTGGGCAAGTCTCTGCTGTTTTTCTAGGACATAAGCAGGAAGCCAGATCTGAAGTGGAGCAGCTGGCACATGAACTGGTACCCATATGGGAAGCCAGCACCATACCACAGAGGCTTAGCCTGCTAAGCTATGACACCAGCCCAAACTATATAATTTCTTTTGCTTTACCAAAAAAAAAAATGCAGCGGGTAAAAGTGATGTGATCATGCAGAAAGTTTTCAGTTCATCATTTGGTTAGAAACTCAATCACTTGCAAACCTAACTACTATAACTACTATGGGTGTTACTATCAAACTGTCAGCAACCCAGCTCAGCAGCTCTCAGCACAGCCATGAAGAATGATGCAAAATTAAGAACTATGGAAGCCTTCCAAGCGGAGTCCCTAAAATCTCCTATGAAAAATGCTTACTGACTGGATCCATTTTGGTCTCTGCATTTTTAGGTTAATTCAGAGAAAGCTCCAAGAAACTGCAGAAAGTTTTAAAAGTTGTGGGAGCATTTTGAGTAATAATAGGTTTAATTCTTTTTTAGATTTATAAATGTATTCTTATTTAGTAAGTGAATAGCTTCCCAATGCTGATAATTAGAAACATAGTAACACTCCCCACCTTCCCCTCCTGGCAGCATCACCCACCCACCCTCCTCCCCTTTTTTTCTTAATTTTACTTTTATTATTTTATGATACAGTTCCATAGATCATGAGATTTTCCTTATCCCTTCCCCAGCTCCCTCCCTCCTCACCGAGTTCTCCTATATCATTACTATAGTATAGTTCCTATATACAATCATATGTCCATCATTGTGGACATGGACAATGGCAGAGTCCAGCATCCTATTGTCAAGATATAGTGAACAGTTTCACTGGGAGTCCATCTTTGTATCAGCCTATGACACACAGACACATGACACTGTCTTCTGCATCACTGACACTAGAGAGGGTTACTCACTTTGCTTGCCTTCCCTCCAATCAGACACTTGTGTAGGGGATGAGACGGGCAATTTGAAGACCAGGCCTTTTTTCAGTGTTTAAAAAAATTAATGCACCAAATGATAGAAACAAATTCTCCTAACTCTATATTGGTAAACTCCCAAATTTAGTCACCAAGTTACCACAAAACTGATGTTTTCTGTCAGATCACTTCCTCTCTCACTAGCTAATGTACTTTGATCTGATTTTTTAAAAATTTTCTTTATGTGAGAAGCAGAATGGCAGAGCTCCCATCTGCCACAAAGTCCCCAATTAGATCTAAAGTTAAGAGGTGGGAGCTTAAGCCAGATCTTCCACACGGGTGGTAGGAATTCAACCGCCCATGCCATCACCTCTGCCTCCCAGGGTCTACACCTAATCAATCAGCCACATGACCATGAGAAAAACGTCCTATAGCAGGAGAAAAAGTGGTTAATGCTACTTTTAAATCAGATCTCATGATATGTGGACCTTAATGCTAACTTCTCTGGCTTAACTACATAACAGTCGTCTCGGTGTTCTCTGATGCTCAGAGATGAGAAAACTAAGGAGAGAAGAATACAAAATGATTTCCCCAGGGGCCAGCACAGAGATATAGCAACCCAAGCCTCCCCCTTATGTGCCAGCATCCATTACGGGTGCCAGTTCAAGTCCTGGCTGCTACTCTTCAGTTTCAACTCCTGCTTATGGCCTGGGAAAGCATCAGAGATTGGTTCAAGGCCTTGGGCCTCTGTAGCCACGTGGGAGACTCAGAAGAAGCTCCTGGCTTCAGATAAGCCAAGTTCTAGCTTTTGATGCATTTGGGGGATAGATGAGTGGATGGAAGCATTTGTTCTTTCTTTCTCTGTAACTCTGCTTTTCAGATAAAATCAAATCTTTTTCTAAATGACTTGTCCAGAGACTAAAATGTCAGCCTGCAGAATCTAAGACGACGGTGACAGAAGTGGCATCTGTTAGAACGGGAAAGAGTTCTGCAAGTAAGACATAGTTCACTTTCTTTTTCTGCTCAGGCTCCAACAAAAGAATATGACCAGAAATTACATGTCAAGAGCAGTTGGCAGACGAGTTACTAATAATGAGGAGCCAGGGCAAGCTCTGTCCCCAAAGGTTCCTATTAGGGCAATTATGTCTGGTAGTTCAAGGAATCAAATATTTTTCTATTCAAGGTTGAGTGACTCAAAAAGAAAACTTAATTGAAGCAACTCCAAAGGCTAAAACTTTAATGTAGCACTTTTTCTGTGTTAGACTCTTTTCAAGTACTTCACACTTAGTAATGAACTAAGATCAGAAAAAGGAAAACATACTTCTTCCTTGGGAAAATAAAGACCCTGAAACTATTGTTTGCATTGTCAACCAGAAGGCTGAATTTTACATCTAATATAAAAATAACACTTTAGTTCTGTGATTAGAGGAGGATTTGGAAGGAAAAAAATTGTAAAGAGAGGTGAGTGGGAAGCAGTGGCAAGGAGGGAACATAGAGAAAACAAGAGTGAAAAAAAATTTTTGAGGCAGGGACCTGAGAACACAGAGAAATCATCAAAAGGGGAAAAAAAATGAGAGGCAGACAAACGAAAAGAGGACAAGATAAAGCAGAGAAAAGCTTCATAAAATCATTCTTGCACCACTTCCTGCCATTAGGGTGTCAGTCTGCTTTAGACTAAATTATTAATGGGTCCAGTGTCCCCAGGTCTCCTTCAAGGTCTGATCAAGTTTTCATAGCCCTGGTAGCAACTGAGGTAAGGAGAGCAGACATTGGTAAACCACTGGCTAATCTACTCTACCAGTAGCCAGGAATGCTGCTATCACATAAAAATGAAATAAAAATGATAGCAACATCAAAGGAACTTTAATGCTATCTGAGGAGGTGGATTAGACCACGCTGTTCACATTTCAGTCCAATGCCAAAATATCAAACAACAGAGTATCAAGAAGCATACTGTTTCCTGTGTCCTCAATGGAAAAACTCAAACCTTGGCTAGACTCTAGGTTTCCTGGCTGTGTAGAACAATCCATCGCCAGAGCTGTTGCTCAAGCTAGTCAGCTCTTCCAGCACATTAGTAAATTCTGCTGCCCAGTCTCATCAACCCCTTCAAAAAGTTCTCTGTGGAGCTCTCTATTTCACACAATAGGTAAAACAGTTCTCCAAATCTTACTCATCTTGGCTTCCTACGCTGTACAATTTCCCACCTGAACACAAGCAATAAAATAATAATGTGGACTTGATAGTTGGATTTTTCTGAGTCTCCTAGTCTCCAGGAGTAACTTGATTTGTGTAACACAGAAAGGAATGCTGAAAGCAGAGCAAAGCTGTTTTAGAATCATCCAAAAGCCACCAGATGTTGCTGTTATTGAGTATGTAAAACGCCTTTTTCTAAATGTGTGTGTGATTAGATCTTGGGGAACTACTCTATCATTATAGCAATGGGGCTTATTTTTCCTTACAAAGTCACATTTTTCCTACACAAAGTCTCTTTTGACTAAATGGATTTCACATGTGTAATCAAAACATTATGCATGTCATTGTAATTGGAGTTAATTTGAACAGTTTTTGTTAAAATTTACCCACATGATAAAATACTCTTTGAAAATAATTTCATGAAAGAGATTTTTTAAGTTATTATTTTAAACACACCCATGTAGCTGCATTTTTCCCCTTCCAGATCAACAGGTGTACTTAGATGTGACATGTTTTCACATCAGTGAAGGAATACCACTCTGGTTCCTTAAGATTCACTTTATTTTATTCTATTTTTTAAATTTTATCTTTAATATCGTTTTCATAGTTGAGAGGGATACATGCCCATGTGGATCTCTGGTTAGGGTGGGGAGATGACAGAGGTATGGAGGAAGGTGAATGGGACAAATTTTCATTTCTTTTTCTCTAAGTCCACAGTGGAGGAGGGAAACTGCAGGTGCCACTCCTTGCTATCAAACAATTTCAGCACCTGAAGTTGGAAGACAGCCATTTGATGACAGCTTAGAGACCCCAATTTTGGTAAGAATGCTATGAGGGTGTTACTTCTGTGGCTCTGATAGTTCTGCAATATCATCAGCTTCATTGCACAAGGGTTGAGAAAATATATCCCAGGTCTGTTGGCTGACCAGCTCCACCTTAGTGCATCCCCAGGCCCAGGAACATATTGCAAAGTTTTACCAGGAGAATTGTCCAACCTGTTCCACTTTTCATCCTCTGACAAGGCAGTTGACAGCCTTTGCTGGCCTAGATGAGCTGGGCATCAAGTCCCCAGTGTGAATCTGGGCATGCTGTCCACCCTACAAGCATCAGCAACTGAGAAGGTCCAGTCCTGATGCATGCATTCCAATGTCAAATCACATATATTGTGACTTTTCCCTGTGGCTGTGGTTTGAGTCCAGCTGCCTGGTTGGGGAGGCCCCTTGAAACCTCATCTGGAGCAACCTCAGACTTGACTCCTATGTGCACCAGCCACTTGGGTCAGGTGCTGTCTGTCACCTGCATCAGCCAACACACACATCAGTGGATGCAGCCGCTTGGCCAGTTTGGCCACCAGCCCCATCTCCCACATAAACTGACAGGTGATGCTGTCTAGCCTAGCCCTGCCCAGCCCACCACAGGTCCAGACTTTACATATACCAGTAGGTGCCATAGCCTAGTCAGGGCACCCTCCCAACCGCCCCCAACCTGGCCCACCCCCAGCCCTGGCCTTTGCATATATACAGCTTAGTCTGGTCTATCTTGCACCCCATCTGGCTCTCATGCATACCCATGGGTAAGGCAACCTAGACCATCCTGGCCTTTCTCCAGCAACAGCCCACACAAATGCTGACAAGTGCTGCAGCCTTGCCTGGCCTAACTTCCTCCCAGTACTAGCCATTGTGCTCTCCAGCAGGTTTCCACCAGCTGAAACACCCAGTATCAGTTCCTTTGCCTGGCTTTGAGTGAAGTAATCAGGTCTGTGGAGGGCCCCAGAAGTTATTTCTCCCCTGTTAAACATGTCCTCAGCTACTCCCACTCCAACATGTCCCCAAACCTCTTACTGGGCAATCTGTAACTCTGCCTGCCAGTGTTCCCCACCTTCCATATATATGGAAGCTATGTATGTGTATATATATACACACACAAAAAGAATGGTCAGTTATGCTGGAACACTGGCATGGTTAATAAAAATTTGGCCTTAATCAGGCCCAGAATGCCCACCAACTATTGGCTGATTTTCTCCCAGCAGTTAACAATTGCCTAGGTACAAAGCAATATTGGAAAGGCAGATTTACAGACAGAAAAAGACAAAGATCTTCCATGTTCTGGTTTATGCCACCAATGGCTGCTAGGAGCTTCTTCCAGGTCTTCCATAAGGATATAGAGTTCCAAGGCTTTAGGTCATTCTCTTCTGCTTCTAGGCCATAAGCAGGGAGCTGGATGGGGAGTAAAGCAGTCAAGACACAAACCAACACCTATATATAGGATTCTGGCACTTGCGGGCAGAGGATTAGCCAACTGAGCCATTGTGCCAGCCCCAACACCTTGATTTTTAAGCAATGACTAGGAATTATACATTGCCATACAGTGATGTTTTACAACATCAAGCCTCCTTGAAGTAAAAGGAATTGTTTCTAGAAACATGGCTAAGGGTAAAAAATGGGGGCACTGCATTTTTTTTTCCTTTTTTTGTATTTTATTGTTACTATTTTCCATGATGCATTTTTGTAGGTATAAGGATTCTCCCATTCATTTTCTTTCCTCCCTGTTCTCTGTATCCAACCATTTTTCCCCATATTATTATAATAGTATAGTCCGGCAACAGTTATGAGTCCAACATTCTGCTATTTAAGTGTATTATGGCATTGTAGGTATAGACAATAGTAGAAAATCTAGTATCCTATTGTCAAGGCATATTGAATAGTTTCATTGGGAGTCCTCTGTATTCAGGAGTAAATATGCACACTTCTATAATTGTTATTCATCACTCATCAGTACACATGTACAGAGTATATATCTTGTGCTAGCCTTGTCCCAGGGACAGACAAATCTCAGTAGATACTACTGCCCTCCATCTCAGTGTTCGTATTGCAGAGAAACAGAAAAAACTTTTGTATTCAAACAGTGAGTATTGTAGAACCTCCAGAAAATGACACAAAAATGATGCTCGCCATATTTTAGGTAAAGACAGATTACAGGAAAATTACTATGTGGTAATTTCTATATAAAATTTTATATTGTAATGCAAGAGCTAGCGATCAGTGAAGGTTTAGCATAGTGATTGCTACCACAGGTGCAGGACAGGGCTGGGCTTACTCCAGACCTGACAAATCACTCAGACCTCAGCCCAGAACTGGAAAGGACTGCAGGAACCAGACATGTCACTGGGCCAGCAAAACTCCAGCTGACCAATGATAAATCTAGGCAGACATTCCCTACCTAATTCGGACCTAAGCAGAGCCTATACCAGCTTACATTTTGGGAGGGGCATAAAAACCTTTCGAACAGGGCCCGGAACGAAAGCCTAGCTAAAGTCCTTGCCTTGAACACGACAGGATCCCATACAGACAGCAGTTCTATTCCCAGCAACCCCACTTCCCATCCAGCTCCCTGCTTGTACCCTGGGAAAGCAGTCAAGGACGGCCCAAAATTTGGGGACCTCGTACCTGTTTGGGAGACCCAGAAAAGGCCCTGGGCTCTTTGGCTTCAGATTGGCTCAGCTCCAGCTGTTGCAACAGCTTGGGGAGTGATTCAGCAGAGGGAAGATTCTGTTGTCTCTCCTTTGTATATCTGACTGTCCAATAAAAATAAATCTTTAAAAAAAAAAAACCTTTTGTATGCTCCCCAGATCACCTTTTTCTCTCAACTCTTAGAGGCTTAGACAGAACAGAAGAGAGTATATCCAACTGCACATGGAGGAAATGGAGGTCCATCGGAGCCTGCAGAGGACAACTGGTACCACAACAGAGGACAGAAGACAGAACAAATGGATTATCTGCCCCAGCCACGTGTTGGCAGCGAAGATCAGGGCAAATAGAGACCCTAAGGTGGATTGTGTCAGCCAATGGATTCTGGAGAGATTTCATTATGCTTGAAATGGTGAGATTGGCAGCAATTCAGAACTGTTGAACTATCAACACCACTTGAGCAGGACCCTCAGAGCATGCCCCATATTGGGAATCCTGGGATGGGGTGGGAGGTTGGGTGGGGCTTCTCCCTTTATCTCCCTCCTTACCCCAGATACACACACACAAAAAAAATGTGGAAATAATGGTCTTACCCACTTTCCTGTAACCCTTGACCCTTTGTGCCCTAAACAACTATGTAAAGATTATCAAAATAAAAGAAAAAAATAAATACATGCGTGGTTAACACAATGATTGCTATACAGTGAAATTTGTATGTCTCGGTTTTTGCATGCTATAAGAGAGAAAACTAGCAAAGCTATGCTAATTCTGAGCATGTTCTGCATAGCAGACACCATTTGGGGGAAGAAATTATCAAAAATGAGCAAGACATGAAGCAATTTATGAGGAAATTTGCAGTATGGAAAATAAAAAGGCATATAAAGAGAGAAGGTATTATCTTCAGAGAGACATGTACACAGTATTATGAGCCTAGAAGACACTGGAAAGCTTCCCAGGAAACCAATGAAGGTCTCACACCGAAAATGTTGGGAGTGTGAGCCCCTACAGTGTCAACAGACATGTCCTCCCACCTCTCAGGGAAAAAGTAAATCATTAAATTCAACACCCTAAAGACGTCAGAAGTAACCTAATCAGCTGCACACACTGTGAGCTAGAAACCACACTGGAATTTACAGTTCCATATCTAGAGGATTCTGAATGCTTCCCCAAAATCAGCTTACCTCTCAACATGCTTTCACGTGAACTTCTAAACCAAGTCCTGAGAATAAGTAGGAATTAAAATAAAGTGGCTAAGTTGGAAAGGAAGCAGAGGGGACTTTTTGTGCCAGCTCACTGAAGGGGATCCCATGCCACAGGAGGTGTCCATGCACAAGCAGGGCTGGAGGAAGGTGAAGGGATCGGATTGATACAAAGTCCCAGAAAACCACAAGTGAGGCGGGGGAAGGTTGTGGCAAGACAACGGAGCCTCTCGCTGCACAACGATGACTGAGTCAAAGCAAAAACCCATATCCTCCATTTCCTACCCTTACCACTTCCCAGAAACCAGCATTGGCCAGAAACTCTCCCTGTGTCCTGGCAGCATTTTAGTACTTGAGCTAAGTCTGGAGAGAATACTCGATCACTGTTGAAGAAATAAAGGTACAGTGGTATGGGGATGCTGCCCTTCACACATTGCTAACCTGCCAACTCCTCAACAAAAGGTGTTTATCTATAAAAACACAATTTTCAATGAACACAAAACCTAAAATTGTCAACTGAGAGCTACTTTCAACATAGAAGAATTGGAATTACATTAATTACATTAATACTTGAAACAAATTACTGTGACAAATAGGAACCTTCCAACCACCACCAAAAATAACATGTCTAAAATTCGTGAATAGGACATTAAAACACATACAGGAAAAAGTATAAATAGCCAGAAAAGAAAAATATCCTCCCTCATAATAGAAGAAATGCAAATTAGAACCACAATAAAATACCATGGTTCTTTATCAGATCGAAAGCATTCTTAAAATAATAATATTTATGGAAACTTCGTAGGACAGCTTGGTATTAGGCATCAAAACTTTTCATATACCTTGACACAGTATCCGCACAGCTAGGAATATATTCTAAAGAAATAGTTGGGAACAAACACACAAAAAAATCTTATAATAAAAATAAATGCTACATAGCTACTCAAAAAAGTAAAAATTTAGAAATAGATGTCCAAGAATCAGAACTAAATCAAATAAATCACATGGTTTTAAACTTTTTAATTTGAAATACGTTGAGGCCTATAGAAAAGTTGTTCCCAATAACAGTACAGAGAACTCTTATTATATATCCCTTTATTTGTTTTCTTCTGTTGCTCTAACAATTTACCAAAAATAAATGTAGTGGTTTTTAAAAAACGTAAAATCAGTCACTTCCAACATTGTGGTCTAAAGTCCATCAAGGATCTCAGGGGGCTAAAACCAAGGGCTGAGTACCTTGTTGAAAGCTCTGGGGGAGAATCAATTTCCTTGGCACAATTCAGCTCCTTGTGGGTGTGGGTCTGAAGTTCCCATTCCTCACTGGTTCTCAGTGGTTGGCTGTTCTGTTTCTAAAAGTCACCCACATTCTCTGGCTCATGGATACTTTTCTCTTTCCAAAGCCAGCAACAGAAGGTTGGATTTCTCATTCTGAGAATTCTTCCTGAGTATTTTACCTTCCCCTATTGCATTAAAGGGCCCAGGTAATAATATTGGAAAATTCTGATAAGCTCACCTTTATTTAAGGTCTGAGACTTTAATTTCATCTGCAATATATCTTGTCATGAAAATGTCAGGGATTCAGACACAGATATCCCTGGAGACAAACGAAGTATCAGGCCACTGACAAGGAAGCTTTACCCAGCTTCTGACAGCATTCACAAGGCTCTTAGGATGATAAGGACTAGTAAGTTAGCATTGCTATGCTATAACTATAAATTCATTCAGTTCATCAGCTTGACTACGAATTGACCTTTTTCTGTTCTAAAATTCAGTTCAGGATCCCAAGATGCATTAATTTCTTACAACTTGTAATGATTTGTTTTTAAAGAATTATTTACTTATTTGAAAGGCAGTAACACAGAAATGGGGAGACACAGAGATCTTGCATTCCCCAAACAGCCACAACAGCCAGCACCAGGACCAGGCCACAGCAAGGAGCCAGAAGCTTCATCTAGGTCTCCCATGTGGCCTCAAGGACACAAACACTTGGGTCATCCTCTACTAGCTTCTTGAGCACATTGGCAGGGATCAGGATTGGAAATGGAGAAGCTAGGACTTGAACCAGTGCCCTTATAGGATGCTGGCATCGCAGGCAGTAATGTAACCTGTTATAATATCATAACACCAGCCCCATGATTTCTTGCTGTTAGTAACTCTGACATTTAAAAAGTTACTTACTTTTAGAATACTCCCTTCATTTGGGACTGTCTGATGTTTTGTCACAATTAGGCCAACATCATTATGCATTTGAGGCAACAGAATTGCAGAAATGGTACACTCTTTTCAGAATACAGGTGGAATATGAAATCTAGGATTTGTCTTATCACTAGTGATACTGTCTTGCATTGTCAGGGTACAGTGGTGTCTAGTGAGTTTTCACACTGCAAAGTTACTATTTTCCCTTTCTATCCTCTAATAAATATCTTACAGGAAATAATTCAAAAGTAAATAGCATTCTTTCTTTGCATATTTTCACCAGTTTTGAAATTCATTGGTAGCTCTTGCTTGAGCCAATTGTCACTACAGTGTTGTAATGATGATTTTCTATGGCCTCATTCCCTTTATATTTGTTTACTCATTGAGATTGTTCTTAGAGATCTATCATTTTTCTCTATTCATATTCATTCAGTGATGTGTTTATACAGATATGGACTACCGTATGTACCTTACTCTATGGGTTATAGTTTGATATGATTTACTTTGTTACTTGAACGATTCTTCCTTTGGCCATTGGGCGTTTTCTCAAGTAAACTTCTTATGTCCTTTGGACATGTTCCATCTTTTCCTCCCTTATTTTCTTTAAAGTGCTTCTTCCCATTCTGGCACAATGAGATAATCCAAGCTCATATTTTCCATCTACCAGCCATAGAATTAGTCACACTCCAAGAATTCCTGACTCTTGTCAGTTAAAATGTTTTTTAGACATCAAGATCTAGATGTTGTGTGAGCTCCTTGCTACTATGATAACACTGCTTTTGTGCCTTCAACAATTTGGAAATATGATTCTATGTATAGTAACCTGTAGTTACACAGTGTTATCTGCTTATCTTCCTCTGTATGTGTATGAAATAAAAATGGCAATTTGAATTCTAATCCTACACATTGTGGTTTATTCTAGCCTTATCATTAAATTTTTTAAAATTCAAATTAGTGATAACCATACATATTTAGGGTCTACAGCATAATATTTTAATATACGTATATAAGATATAAATAAGCAAAATATTCTATAGCTTCCCCTTATTGGCTATCACTTTATAATTGGAGAGTTACAGCTTTTTTCTTCTATTTGTTCATGGAATATTTACTAGAGTATTGCAAACTATAGTCTCCCCATTACACTGTAGTACTAGGAATGTATCCTTTCTAACTCTGATTTGGGACCTGCTATCCAAACTCTAGCTCTCCCACCTAACCCTTTCAGTTCTCTAGTAATCACTTTGTGTCCACATTGTTTCCCTAAATTGCTAGTAACATAAATAATGAGACTTTATTTATTATTTATATTATTTATACATAATATTTATACTATATTTATTATTTATATTAGCAAAACTTTGCTATTGCACAGATTATTTCCAGTTTTTGCTAATAGAAATATGATTAACAGTTCTGTATATAGAGCCCGGCACCATGGCCTAGCAGCTAAAGTCCTCACCTTGAACGCAGCAAGACCCCATATGGGCGCCAGTTCTAATCCTGGCAGCCCTGCTTCCCATTCAGCTCCCTGCTTGTGGCCTGGGAAAGCAGTCAAGGATGGTCCAAAGGCATGGGAGACGGAGAAGAGCTCCTGTCTCCTTGTTTCGGATCGATCAGCGCAGCACCAGCCGTTGCAGTCACTTGGGGAGTGACTCATCTGACAGAAGATATTTCTCTTTCTCGCCTCCTCTCTATATATATCTGCCTTTGTTATAAATAAATAAATCTTAACAGTACTGTTTATAAAATCTTTATATCCATTTATGATTATTTTCATGTTATCTTGCAAATTCAGTTATGGAGTAAAAGCAAAAGCATTATTAACATTCTTTTTAAATTTACTATTTAATTATTTTATGATACAGTTGTATAGGCTCTGGGATTTCCTTTCCCCATCCAAAAAATCTCCCCCTCCCCCACTCACTGACTTCCCTATATTATTACAATAGTATAGTCCTTCATAACAGTCATCATTCTGCTATTTAAGTGTATCCTGACATTGTAGGTATGGACAGTAGCAGAGAGTCCAGCATCCTATTATCAAGATATATTTATTAACATTCTTAAGACACACTGACAATTTCTCCCCTAGAGTCCTTCCACCAAAGCACTGCATGATGCAAACATTGCGATGACCTGTTAGCTTAATTTCTGGCCAGTCATGCATATTGCAAAAATATTTGTAATACCCTAAAAATTCATGCTGAAACCTACCTAATCACTTGTGTGGTAGTTTTAAAGAGATGGAGCCTTTGAAGTGTATTTAGGTCATGAGTAGAGAGCGGTTACAAATGGAGTTGGCGCCCATGTAAATGAAACCTCCAAGCAGTCTCATGTCCTGGCCAACATTGAAGAAGCAAGAATTCACAGGGGAACAACACCCACGAAGAAGCAAAAGGGCCCTGACTCACTCAAGTTGTTGACTCCCTGACAGTGGTCTTCTTAGCTTCCAGCGAAATACAGAATGTCTGTCTAGAAGATGCCCACGTTCTGTTACATAGTTATAGCAGTGTCAGATCAAGACAGTGCTGCACCCCTCTCCCTGGTGGATCCTACAAAGCTTCCCGTTAGTGGGAGATTGCCCCTGGATCTCTACCTGCTACCTGGTGGGCATGACCCACAGCCTGCATGGCCTGTAACATGATTGGAAGGTCCAGCGAGATAGACATGCCTTCTAGCCAGTTACAATATCATTGTTGTGTGGGAGGACTGTTGGGGGACTCCCTTCTGCCTTCCCCTTTCCTGGTCTATGTAAGTTGTGCTCACTTCATAATAAACGGACATGGTCCATCAGACTGTGGTTCTTACAGCTGAAGAATACTGTTGCCTCACTCCCTCAGTGTCTCGGGGGGCTGCCAGCAGGAAAAACGAGGGAACTGGCCTTCAAAGTGCATCCAACCAGCCAGGAACCAACCCTCCCACCCCGCCACCCCCGATTCCAAGCAGTTCCACATTCTAGAGTGCAGTTCTGTTTACATTACTAGTTGGGCATGGTTTTCTGTAGCTAGTTCACATTTATCAACCTTCAACATACTGCTCTATTATCCCATCTAGTTTTGAACAACTGGCTCTCTAATTTTAAAATATATGAGATAGAAACTGACTGTATCTTGCGGTCTTTATCTTGATCTTTTTGTCTGAATTTGGATGTTTTAGTGCACAGGGAACATGCCTTATTTTGGTTTAAGCTGATGATTTTCACATGTAACTGCAACAGAAAGCTATTAAACAGTAACAGTAACACCTAAAACCGCCCCTGGGATCACCAATGAACCCTCTCAGGCACCCTCGCATGATCAGCATTACTTCTACTCACACACTGTATGATCATGAGATTGGACGGACTTCTGTTTACATCATTTGAACTTCAAGAACAAAAGAGAAACAAAGCTTTGCCTCAGATTTCTGCAGATATACACCCATTTGCCAAGAAAAAAAAATTTTAACAAAGCAAGAACAGCCCAGAGCACAGAAGGAGGAAAACATGAGCCCTCCTAGGGAGACCTGACAAAGTTCAGATAAAGCCACACTTCATTATAGAAGGGAAACACAGTCAAATCAATCTAACCCCTCCTCCAGCTCTGGAATTTAGCTATGGTGACACTCATAATACCACCACTTCCAACTTGGAGAAAACTATTTTCCGTGGAAGTAGGAAAATATATTTGGGAATTAATGTTCTCAGAAGAGGGTTAGGGCAAAAGTTCTCTTCCTACAGTCAAATTACAGAAATTAGAAGGGTATTGGTGGAAACTTTAGAAGTGACAAGTGGGAAGTTATATATCAAACCTGGAACTCCTATGGGGCAAGATCCATAGCTTGCCTTTCTGTGCAAGCTCAGACTCCAGTAGGCCTATGAGCCCCCATGTTGCTGATTCGTTGCTTTTCACACAGTGGTGGTGCTGCCCAGAGTGGAATATTAGAGAAGTATACATCAACATAAACATTGACATAGAGGTTTTGAATA
Source organism: Ochotona curzoniae (assembly GCF_017591425.1). NCBI lineage: Eukaryota > Metazoa > Chordata > Mammalia > Lagomorpha > Ochotonidae > Ochotona > Ochotona curzoniae. The sequence continues at coordinate 46,202,946 of NW_024467106.1, read as the reverse complement.
ATGCAAGCCCATTAAATTGACACTAATGTACAGCAAAATTTAAAAAGTAAAATAGTATCGCTATGTGACAGAGTTCACCAAAATGTAGCAGAACAAATTAACCTCTTTAATTTTGTGAGTACTGTAATGTCTAAAATTCAAGCCCAGGATAAAAAAAAAAAATCCACACAAAATGTAAGTTCGGCTCCAAGTGAGCTTTACTGGGAGCACTCCCGGTGCAGGTCACTGGTCCAGCAGACAAAACCAGGGAAGTCGCACCCAGGGGTCATGAACTAGGGCTTTTATACTCAGGTCCAAACAGGAAGTGGGGTGGGGACTAACAAGCAAAAGAAAATTTTCTTATAAAGTAATGTGAGTGCTGATAGCTTCCCTCATGCCTGATCGATCCCGTACATCCCTTCTGGGCACGTCAGGGGCTTTTGGGAATTTTGTAGTCCCTTGGCCTGATTGCCTCAGCCAATCACCTCTCCCATCTGTCCTCCTGGGGGCCACCCCTCCTCTACTCCAGCCAGGCCTTACAAGTACCAAGCTTCACTGTATAAAAGAATGTCCTGGGGTGCCACAAGTATTTTATAAAATAATAATTACAGCATGATTTGATAAAGAAGAGCAGGATAGACTATGTCTGGAATCTTAAGTTCACAGATTGTTGGTGCCAGAGACGGAGTTCAAACTCTGCAAGCAATAGCCCGAGTGGGCAGAAAGTCCAAGACCAAAGCCAAGGACTGTGGACAAGGGTCTGAAGTTGGGCAATGGTCCACGACCACAGGATTGCGTGCTTTAAGATCCTTGGGACACGCATGTATCAACTTTAGTAGTTGGATCACGTTACTTCCTAATCAATAAGCATTGGCTGATTACCATCAATCTGCGAGATAGCTATCAACATTTGTGCCACATCAAATCCTGTAATTGGGCTCCCCAAGAATTGCAATCACAGATTGAGGCAGTTCTAGGTCAACCTTTCTCAGAGAAGAGGGCTTTCCTCTGGCAGTCCAATCTTTAGTTTTTATCTTATGTCTGTCTCATTTCCCATTTTCTTAATTGTTCATTGTTCTTTCTCCAACCCTGGTTATGCCACTGCATGACCATGGCAAGGGGTTAGTTTTGGGCACAGCAGTTAAAATGTATCCCACTTGAAGGATCCAGCGTGGTAGCCTAGTAGTTACAGTCCTCACCTTGCATGCACCAGGATCCCATAACGGCATCAGTTCATGTCCCGGCAGCCCCACTTCCCATCCAGCTCCTTGCATGTGGCCTGGGAAAGCAGTCAAAGATGGCCCAAAAGCCTTGGGACTCTGCACCTATTTGGGAGACCCAGAAGAAGCTCCCGGCTCCTGGGTTAGAATCAGCTCAGCTCTGGCTATTGTGGCCGCTTGGGAAGTAAACCAGCAGATGTAAGTTCTTTCTCTGTCTCTCCTCCTCTCAGTATATCTGCCTTCCCATGAAAAATAAATCTTTTTTAAAAAAAGATCCCTCAGATGCAGAAGGAAAAAAAGAGAATGTGGAAATAATGGTCTCACACATCTTCCTATAGCTCTCGACTCTTTGCGCCCTAATAAACCATGTAAAAATCAAAAGTAAAGATAATTATCAAAAAGTTACCAAAAAAAGTCCTACTTGGGATATCCATGTCCCGTAACAGAATTCCTTTGCTAAAAGCCTTGCTCCATTTCCGATACCAGCTTCCTCCTAACATACAGCTTAGAAAACAGTCAGTGGGAACCCAGATGTTCTGAGTTTCTGGCTTTGGTCAAGCCCAGCCCCAATCGTTCCTTGTTTCGGAATAGGAGCAGAAGGACTATCTTGCAAATAAAATGAAAATTAGTAATTTTTAAAAGGCATACACCAACTAAATCTAGATTTCACAGTATTTCATGTTGGTATTGATATCTGTGACCAATAACAATCTGTCCATTATTCTATTAAAGCATTTACTTGTTATTTAATGCATCTGCACAGTGTTCACTATTCTGTCTCCCTTCCACAATGGCAGCAAACGCGGATAACCAAAAAATGTCTTTTTGAACTGAGAGGGTGCTATGCTTTAATTTTCTCAGGTCATTCTAATACTTTCCAATAAAGATTTATTTTTCAATAAAAATGGTTTTTTTCAAATATTTAGTTATTTTACTGCAAAGTCAGGTATATGCAGAGAGGAGCAGAGACAGAGAGGAAGATCGTCCATCCAGTGATTCACTCCAGGTGACCACAACAGCTGGTGCTGCGCCGATCCAAAGCCAGCAGCCAGGAACTTCTTCCTGGTCTCCCATGTGAGTGCAAGGTTCCAAAGCTTTGAGTTGTCCTCGACTGCTTTCCCAGGCCACAAGCAGGGAGCTGGATGGGAAGCGTGGCTGCCAGGATTAGAACCGGCGCCCCTATGGGATCCCTGCAAGTTCAAGGCGAGGAATTTAGCCGCTAGGCCATGGCACCAGGCCCTAAGAAATGTTTTAAAATATGTGAACAAATCAACAAATCAACTAATCCTATTTAGTGATAAGATACGTTGTATTTTTAACAAAAATATTGTTTGTAGTGTCCTTACAGAACAATGAGAAAAATCTATTCATGCTTGTACATAATTCCTATCTTAAATCCAAAGTCTCTTACCCCAACCTAAATGCCCTTAACTCAACTCTCACTTGGGAAGTCAATTTTTTGTGACAATAAAATTAACGCAATCTCAACTATAGTAAAACAGTAAGGGAGGCGAATAAGCAAGTGAGAAGGCATCCACACCGGTGTCAGAAACCTAGGAAAAGGCCCTGCCTTCATTTCAGTGACCAGCTTAATTAATAGTTCGTTTGCTTATGTTTTTATATTGGAATCTAGTACACATTTCCATTCTAAACTACTGCCCTTTCAGTCCTTCCAAGCATGTTCCAAAGAACGAGAGGTCTGAAATTGATCGTGTTGGAAAGGAAAGTATTAGGCCCAGTGCAGTAGCCTAGCAGATAAAGTCCTCGCCTTGTACGCAACAGGATCAGATATGGGTGCCAGTTCATGTCCTGGCAGCCCCAGTTCCCATCCAGATCCCTGCTTGTGGCCTGGGAAAGCAGTTGAGAATGGCCCAAAGCCTTGGGACCCTGTACCCATGTGGGAGACCTAAAAGGAGCTCCTGGCTCCTAGCTTTGGATCAGTTCAGCACTGGTCATTGCAGTCACTTGGAGAATGAATCATACCTGACTTTCCAACAAAAAATAAATAAAGCTTTAAGAAAAAAAAAAGGAAAGTATCATTTTATCTACTTTACCCCATGCATCCCCTTATTCAGAAAGCCATTGCCAGCCACTTCCCTGCACGTGAACTGAAGGACTCCTGTCACGTCCTTAATGTTAAAAAAACGAGGAGTTGAACTTGAAAAAAATAAAAAGGAGAAAAAAATGAAAGAAAGAATTCAGGCCTTTAAATAAGAGGAAATAGCTCATGTTCCTAAATGTTTCAGTTTGGGTATAAATTACAGGTAACTCCCACCATAAACACAGCTGCGCTATCTCCTCTCTTGACAGGCGAGGCAAACACTTCCATCAGGATCTCAGCAAAAGCAACAGAAGAGTCTGCCTTTGTGGGGATCAAATTAAAACAGTCCTGTTGGCATCCCCCAAAAGCAGTGTGTTTGAAGATGTGGGCAAACAGACTCCTCCCTCCCATCCACTCTCTGGCTCTGAGATAAGTAGGAGCATTTCCTTTAAACTGCTTCTAGATGAAAGGCAAGGCTTTCCAGCTGGATTGGGAGGCTGTGTGTCAATGACAAACACATGCACCCAATGTCAACAACATAACACTGAAGCATTGCAGGGAGTGCTGCGAATGCCTCCGTGTAGGCCCCACTGGTTGTGTTGCTGGGACACCATTAGGAAGGGCCCCCTGGTGCAGCCGCAGAGCTGGGCCCCTTCCAAGGACACCCTGGGCCATTCCTGAAGGAGGCAGGGGTCAAAGCAACCCATTGTTTAGTAATTCAGATAATCTTAGTATCACCAGATAGTTTCAAAGCATCTAAGGACAGTTCAAATCACAAAGAGAAAATACTATGTGTCTACTTTAATAGCCAAACTACATTGCATTTCCAGCAGTTATTACTGTAAGGCTTGAGTTTAGGTCCAGAACCAGGTAATGGCACAAAGCATGGTTCAGCTCAAAGCTAGCTTCCTTGGGAGTGTTGCCGAGCGAGTTCACTGGTCTGGGACACACAGGTCAAAACAGGAAATGGGTAGGGTCTAGCAAGTGAAGGAATTTTACCTTTAGATGGTGTTGTGGAATGCCAATATGTTCCTTCTGGACTTGTTGAACCCATAAGTCATGCAGGGCCAAGCAGGGGCTTCCTGGGTGTTGTAATCTGTTAGTCTGGTTGCATCAGCCACTCGTCCCCCACCTAGCTCCCTTCTTCCAGGCTGCCCCTCAGCCACCCCAGCTGGGCCTTACAATTACACCTCTCATTTAAAAAATGTAAAAAATGGAAAGACTATTTCATCCTCAGTAAGTTTACTGAAAAGAAAGTTAGTCAACATGAATGTGAAAAATTCTGTCTCTCCATATCTGTTCATAGAACTCTGCTTTTGGGTAAATAAAAAGCAATGTTAAAGTAGTACTAGAAATTTGTAAAAATCTAGACTCCATCTTGATACATTTTTAAAATTTTGATACTCAAAACATTCAGTAACACAGGAAAATTATATGATAGACATGCCATTCAGCCTAAGAGATGTTAAGTCCACACACAAAGGAGATCACATTAGCAGTACAGCCCCCAAACCAAACCTGCAGTTTGAAACAAGTTCTTATACACTGGACAAGCTACATGTCAGTAAAGATAAGTGAAGTGATCACCCTGAGACTGACAGCCATCATGAAAGCCTTGAGGGTGGTACATATTGGCAGGAAATGGCTTGCTCAACATATGCTAAGGCACCTTTGGTCATACTGCTTGATGATGGGCAGAGAGGCTTGAATTTGATTTGTGTGGAAAAAGAAAATACTTGTACTCTATTTTGCCCCATGCATCCTCTTATTCAGAGGAGCTCTTGAGAACCAGGGCATATGTAGGACTGGTTAGGCTAGATTTTTGCCCCTGCTGTGCCAGGTGTGAGCTGTTTCTGTGTGTGGACCAGGGTAGGCTGGGCTGTAACACCCACCAATGATAACCAGAACAGGTTGAAGGCCGGTCAGGAAAGGCCATTGTCCCTAAGACAGGAGGTAGGCTGAGTAGGGTTGGACCATGGACCCATTGGTGTTCACGAGATCTGGTACTGGAAGAGGTCCTGATGGAGAAGCTTGGGAAACTTCTGTCAGGAAACAGTCCCTGCAGGTGAGCACAAGAACCACGATAAGGAACAGCCCAGACCAGGCCAGGAAACTGGCACAGCCAGTTCACATCACCAGCTGATGAATCCAAGCATGAGAATGGAGTGTGGGTTGGGCCAGGTTCACTCACAACACATGCCATTACACATGAGGGCTGGGATTGGGTGCCAGCTGGGCTGGCTAGGCTGTAGCCCCCACCAACACGAGTTGGAGGTAGGCTGGGCCAAGCCAGGATACAATACCCACTGACAAAAGCCGAGTTGAGGGGAGCCATGCCAGACCAGGCCACAGTCCCCAACCAGCACATGCCAGATTCAGCAGAGCAGGGTGAGGGGACAAAGTCATTAGTGGGTTCCATGGGCCTCCCCTGATGGATCACCATTCCCACTGGAACACAGGAGTTAAGATCGGGGCGGACCAGGCCAGGCAGGGCTACAACACCTGTTGGCCTCAAGTGAGCTGGACCAGGGAAAAGCCAGGCTGGGTTAACTGACTTAAGCTTGCACCAATAGGAACAGAGTGGGTGTGGGTTGATTGGGCTCTGCTGCAGCATCAGCTGGCAGATGCTGGCACAGGGGCTGATTCTGTCAAGCCAATCTGCTGAACCACCTGGAGAGTGCGTGATCCGGGAGTGGGAGTGGGCCCAGTAAGGAAGCAGTGGCCACCTCCATCTTGGATTGCCACTCCATCTGGTGAGCTTGAGAACCAGGACTGGGGCAGGAATGGCTAGACAGAGTGGCAACCACTGGCACGTGTGTGGTCTGGATAGTGGGGCTGGTTGGGTTGAACTAGGTAGGCTTCAATGCCCATTGACATGTATGAGAGCCAAATATGATGTGGGACAGACTGGACAAGTCTGCTGTAAATACTGGCAAGCATGAAAGCCAGGGTGGGGGTGGGCCTGGTAGCAGTTTTGCGGGTTGTTCCAAATATGCTGCAGCTCCCACTGGTATGCATGAAGCCAAGTGTGTGGTAGGCAGGGTCAGGTTGGGCGCCAACACCCATTGGTTTATATAGAATATGGGGCTGGAGGCTGAACTGACCCAGCAATTGCATATGCATAAGCTGATGGGGTGACGGTCTGTACCAGACCCTGTACTGGCAAGCACACACAAGAATCTGGTCTGGGATCAGTTCAGATGAAGTTTCTTTCCCCAATTGAACTGCTGGACTCAGAACCCCAACCATAAAGAGAATTGCAGGTTCCATGGTCTGACCATGGAGTGCATGTGTCAAAGCCAAGCTTCCTCATTGGCTCAGATAGAGCAGTGAACAGCATATCCAGGTGCACATGGTGGATACAGTAATCCATTGGAGCATGCATAGGACACCTGGTACCATAACAGAGGACAGAACAAATTGATCAACTACCCTAGCTAGGTGTTGACCATGAAAATCTGGGCAAGTGGAGACGCTCAGGTGGGCTATGTCAGCCAATGGATTCTGAGATTTCATCGTGGTTGGAATGGTGAGATTGGCAGTAATTGAGAACAGTTGAACTATCAAAACCACTTGAGCAGGACCCTCAGAGCATGCCCCACATTAGGGAATCTGGGATGGTTGGGAGGGTGGATGAGGCTTCTCCCTTTGTCTTTCCCCCCTCGCCAGATACAGGAAGGAAAAAAGAATGTGGAAACAATAGCCTTACCCACTTTCCTGTAACCCTTGACCCTTTGAGCCATAATCAACTATGTAAAGATCAAACTAAAAATTAGTTAATTTAAAAAGAAGAAAAGAAACAAATTCTCCACATTTTATTTGAATCCATCAGGACTGTGTCAGGCAGACAGGCACTTTCACTTGGGAAATCTACTCTTCCTTTATATGCTTCATTACCATTCTTCCAGTATTTTGTAGCCCTTCCATTGACTTGACTCTCCACACAAAATGATCATGAGAATCCTTAAAATCTCGGCGGACACTATAGCGTAACCTAGTCCAAACTCCCTTCTAGGGACTCCTCCCCTTCCCCGTTAACTGGCCACGCTGCCACTTAAACACTTCCAGAATTGGGAGCATCTCCAACCTATACTATATTCTGATGCTTATTTAAGAAATTCTGCCTTTTGCAGAACAAACTCTATCCCCTTAGATACTTATTTTTGAGAGTCAGTCCCTGCAGTAAGTTTCTCAGTAAACAATTATTCTTCAAATATGACCTAGCTCAGATGTAGGGTTGTTCTTTTCGCAAGTGTAATCTGTGCTCACTTGGAAAGAGAGAGAAAGAAAGAGACCGAGACAGAAACAGACACACAGAGACAGAAACAGACACACAGAGACAGAAACAGACACACAGAGACAGAAACAGACACACAGAGACAGAAACAGACACACAGACACAGAAACAGACACACAGACACAGAAACAGACACACAGACACAGAAACAGACACACAGACACAGAGACAGACACAGAGACAGACACAGAGACAGACACAGAGACAGACACAGAGACAGACACAGAGACAGACAGAGACAGACAGAGACAGACAGAGACAGACAGAGACAGACAGAGACACAGACAGAGACACAGACAGAGACACAGACAGAGAGACAGACAGAGAGACAGACAGAGAGACAGACAGAGAGACAGACAGAGAGACAGACAGAGAGACAGAAAGAGAGACAGAAAGAGAGACAGAAAGAGAGACAGAAAGAGAGACAGAAAGAGAGACAGAAACAGAGTGTAAGGAGTGCAGGTGGGGTGGAGGACAGAGGGAAGGGGGAGAGGAGAAAAGAGAAACAGAACATCAGATATCCTTACATAACTGAAGCCAGGTCTTTCCTGGTTTCCATCTCCCAGATATAAAATGAAGCAGTTATTGTTTTGAACTGCTTGAAAAAAAGTACTTATTTCTGTAGTTGTTCTTACTTCCCATGGACTGACATTTCCCTTCTACATCCATAGCCCTGCTCTCTAGGAGCCAAAGTTTTTTACTGACTTTTTACTACAGACTTTATGCAGAAACATTAATTTTTATTCATTTTCCTCTTAATCCACATAACACTGAGAACACTCAGATACAGAGGTTTCATCAGAATCAAAACGACTTCATGATCACCTAGTTCTTTAAGTCATAAATTTCTATGGAAAAAAAAACGAGGTATGGTTGTGGTAACAGCAAAACATCAGACCTTCGCTCTGTTAACAGCAGCACCAAGTCAGCAGTATGTGAGCCAGAATATTTCTGGGAAAAGTCTAGAGAACAGTTGAGAAGTCATAGAAGCTAGTCTTTAGTAAAAGAAAGGATTTTAGCAAAAAATATGGAAAATTTTCAGTATTTGGTGTACTCACTCATAGTCCTACAGATAGGCAGTATATATCCTGAAGCACCTGGGCAGGGGAGGTGGCAGGGAAGGAAAGGAAGCCACATCCCGGAGCACCTTCCTCTGGGAGGAGACAACAGGATAGATTTTGTATCCAAGTTTCTGGCTTGTGTGGGTGTGCTTGGTGGACTGCTTTTTGTCTCACTTAAAGCACTAGCAGGATCAGTGCCAGAGTTTGGAGTCACCAAAATCAAAAGTCAGTGTCACATGAGAGTGTCTATAAGTGAGTGTCTACAGAGTGTGCTTCCTCTGGCCTCTCTAACAGAAAAGATGTCAGAGAGATGAGAGTCTTTGGCCGAGTTGATTGCATGTCAAATTTGAGTGGGAGTTGATCTTGCCAAACATTCAGATGGCACTTTTTTCACATGCTCAAATCCCAACCTTCCTCACCCCTTAGACTGCAAGGCACGCAAAGAAACAGACACAAGACCTAATCAAACAACTAAACCAAAATTTTATAAACCTACCCTAAAGAAACGCAAAACTTTGATCTGGCTAATAAATTTGCAATGCCTTAAATATGCTCAATAAGTTTAAAGAGAACACAGAAGACAACCAAATGAAAACAGGAGAATATACAACCAAAACAAGATTATCAAATATGAAACGTAAGTTTCAAGATGTCAAGTTCATTCACAATAGATTTTTTTGCTACTCCACAAACCAAAGTTAAATCATGGAATTACATTATAGAAGAATTAGCTATCATAAATCAGTTAAGACATATGATATTTATCTTTTGGGGTCTGGTTTATTTCACTAAGCATAATTATTTCCAGTTGCAGGATTTTGTTGCAGAAGACAGGATTTCAATCTTTTTTTATTGGATGAGTTGTACTCTATAGTATATATATTTCCTTTATCTAGTATATTTTATTTATACTTTATCCAGTATATTTTCTTTAAGATTTATTTTTCTTGGAAAGGCAGATACACAGAGAGGAGTAAAGAGAAAGAGGAAGGTCTTCCATCCAATGATTCACTCCCCAAGCAGCTGGAGCTGAGCCAATCCAAACACAGGAGCCCGGAGCCTCCTCCAAGCCTCTGAATTGGATGCAGCATCCCAAGGCCTTGGGCCTTCAACTGCTTTCTCGGGCCACATGCAGGGAGCTGGATGGGACATGGGACTGCCAGGATTAGAACCAGCGCCCATATGGGATCCTGACACATGCAACATAAGGACTTTAACTGCTACACTATCACACCAGGCCCCAGTATATTTTCTTTAGTGATTACTTGATGAATATCTACCCTTGTCCATATTTCTGTGGAATAGTGGTCCTCCTACTTCCCATTTGCTGAATGTTTTATTCAGTAAAGAATTAAGCCTACAATTAAAGTAAATTGAAAATACGCTATCACAGAAACTAAAAAAAAAAAAGAGGAAGAGAGACAAAAAGTGAGAAGTAGTATGAGCTTAAAATTTATATAAAATACATGAACTATTTTCTCTGAATATATGTGGAGAGAAAAAATACACGCACAAAAATTGATCTGTGTATCTACATACAAATATAAAATACTAAAAATTGGTGAACATTGGTGAAGAGAAAAATGAAACAAATTAAAAAGAACTAAGCAGAAATTCTGAAATTGCATACGAATAAATTGGATAAGTTAAAGAATTTCTAGGAACAAATAATCCACCAATATTGAATAATAAAGCCCTAGAAAATCTGAACAGAATGACTAGTAAGTTATTCGATTGGTATTCAAAAAACTCTGCACAATGAAAAGCTGAGGATCACATAGCTTTGCTGACCTACTGAACATTTAAAGAAGAATGAAAATCAATTTCAGGAGTACTAACATCAATTCTGAAATACTTGCAAAACATTAAAGAATTTCCAAGCCTACTCTATCAGGCCAGCATATCCCTGATGCTGCAGCCAAATAATGACATTACAAGAACAATATTGATGGGAAAATAGCCAATAGAACACTAGCAAACTAGGAATGGGCATTGAGGAACTGCAATCATGCTGCCTCTTAGGATGTGTATATCCTGTACCACAGGGCAGGGCTTGAGTCTTACCTCTGCTTCTGATCTAGCTTCTTATGAATGCATACACTGGAAAGACAGCAACCTGTCACCCATGTAGAAGACCTGGCTGCAGTTCCTGACCCCTAGCTTCAGCCTAGCTCAGTTTCAGCTGTTGTGGGCATCTGCGAAATAAACCAGCAGGTGAAAAATCGATATTTCTGACAGTCTGCCTTTCAAAAACAAACATTTTTTAAAAAATACTAGCAAACTGTATTAAACAGAAAATGAAAAGAATGATACAGGTACATCATGACTGAGTAGAAATCATTCATGAAAAACAAGAATGACTCAACATATAAGAGTCACTATAACATGTCACATTAACATGAAGGACAGAGGTGACAGAATCATCTCAATAATGCAGAAAAATTTGACAAGATTCAACACCCATTTAAGATAAAATAACTCAATAAGCTAGAACTAGAAAGAAACCACCTCAACATAAGGACCATTTTTGAAAAGCCCACAAAGGACAAGCATTTGGCCTGGAAGAGAAGAAAGTTGAAACAAACCATATTCCATATTACCAAGTCTGAGCTTGAGTCATAGATCTATTTCCAATCCCAGCTTTCTGCTAATATACACCCAGCAGGGTAACAAGTACCTATCACTAATATTGAAGATCTAGATGAAGTTTCCAGCTCTTGATTCAGCCTAACTCAAGCCACTACAGATATTTGGGTCATGAACTTTCTTTCTCTTTCTCTCCAATCCCACTCTCAAGTCTTCTAGAAAAATGTATGTATGTATGTATTTTCTCTTTACTGGGAAGTCAGATATACAGGGAGGAGGAGAGACAGGGGAAGATCTTTTGTCCATTGATTCACTCCACAAATGGCTTTGACACCTGGAGCTGTGCCAATCCGAAGTCAGAAACAAGAAGCCTCTTCCAGATCTCCCATGCAGTGATGCAGGGTCCTAAAGCTTCGAGCCATCTTTGATTGCTTTCCCAGGGCACAAGCAGGGAGTTGGCTGGAAGTGGGGCCACGGGAATTAGAACTGGCACCCATGGACAGCAGCTGGGGTGGCTAGACAGATGCCCAACAACATCCATGAGGGCTGGATAGTTGAGCTGGTTAGATGGAACTAAGCTTCAATACCCGTTGACATGTACGAGAGCCGAAGGGGATGTGCGACAGACTGGACTAGTCTGCTGCACATACTAGCAAATCAGGGAAGGGGGGTGAGCCTGGTGAGGGTTATTGTGGGTCACTCCGAATAGGCTGCAGCCCACACTGGTTTGTGTGAGGGCCAATTATGTGCTGGGCAGAACCAGGCTGGACTGCAAACACCTATTGGTTCCAGTGGAAACAGAACTAACCCAGCAATTGCAACCACCAGCTGATTGGGGCGATGGACTGTACTGGGCCCTGTACTTGCTAGTACATACAAGAATCAGGTCTGGGAACACCTCAGACAAAGTTTCTTTGGAGAGCTCCCCAATCAAACTGCTGGACTCAGAACCCTAACCATCAAAAAAGATAGAGGACAGAACAAGTCAGTCAACCACCTCAGCTATATGTTGGCACTGAAGAACTGGGCAAATGGAGACTCTATGATAGATTGAAGAATCCACTGATTGACACAACAACCTCATCGTGTTTGGAGTGGCAAGATCAGCACCAATACAGAACTGTTGAACTATTGAAACTACTTGAGCAAGACCCTCAGAGCATGCCCCACATCAGGAACCTGGGGCAGGTGGAGACTGAGTGGGACTTCTCCCTTAAAATCCCCTTTTACCACAGATATATGAAGGAAACAATAAACTAATAGTCTTACCCATTTTCCTGTAGTACTTCAAGGAGTCAAAAAACATAGGTAAGAGTAGTTGATTTGGATTATGTTTCACACTTAAAAACAGAGAAGAAATACAAGTTTTTTGTTCAAGACCTCAGAGCATATTAGTGATAAAGCTTGCATTAGACTCTATGTCCCCTGATTGCTGATCTGGTACCCTTTTTACCACTTCATGGGATTACTTCCTGTGTTGGAAGCTAAGAGATCACTAAAGCTGGATAAAAAGCAGAGATTGCAACGGAGACTTCAGGTGACTCAATGAGTTCTCTTAGTTATCCCTAGAGGGCAGGAGAAGGATGAGACAGCAAACTGGAACCCCATTCTCCTCCATTGACTGGTCAACAGATTAACCTGCTGAGAAAGCCTGTGACCTTGGGCCAGGAAGAACTCTTCAGGGCCTCACCTGACTCCATGACTGTTCCCAGTAGGATTGTAGGATGCATAACTTAGCTCTAAAGAGGTAATCTAGGTAGGACACACTGCTTGCACCACATGGCATGAAGAATACTTGCAACCAGGATCCTATGCCCTCTCCAAATACCCTCAACATTTTAAAGTAATATTTTGTTCCCTCACAACTCTACATCCTCAATGAATGAACACCAGCCCCTGGCTCATCACTGGCAGACAGAATGTAGCTATGATGCCCCAAGCATTTCCAAACAAGACTAAGGAATCCACTGAACATTTAATGGCATTTGACCTTGACAAAATCAGGGAGTCCACTTCTGAAAATAGTCCCTGGGGCATCCCAAGAGTAACGGGATGAAATTGATCGAGCAATGCATTGTTTCGCTTTATGGCCTGTCCATTTGTTATACAAATTATAATGAATACTTATTTCTTGATTTACATTGCAGCCTTCACACAATTTGCAGCTCCTGCCATGTTTACATGCACCATCTGGAAGAACTAATGAGCCAAGGAACAGCAGAATTATAACTTGCTTGGACTAAACCTAGAAGAGTTCTACTGGCAATTAAATGATTTTGCTTTTTTTTCCTTTCTGGAATTGCAAGAAGATTAAAAAACATGGGATTCACTGACTATGAGGTAGAATTATGCACAGCTAATTTTAATAGAATGAACCTGGAGGCATCTGGCATTCCTAATCAATTCAGAATAATTTAATCATTATACCAATAGTCTCATAACAGAAAATCTCCTCTGACATTGGAATTCTGAAAACTGATTTCCTGGCCTTCATGTGAATGTCACAGTGGTCCCAGTGGGCCTAAGAGGGAGCAAACAAGAATGCTGAACAGCATACTGTTTAAGAACCCGGATTCTGGTCCCCCTTGGTTTGGGCACACCTCTGCCACTGACTTTGAAATGACTCAGGACAAATTACCTAACTTCTTTTGCTACCAATTCCTATATTTTTATATAAAATTGAGATAGTAGAAGCTACATAATACAGCTATTGAGACAATTAAATGAGATTACACAGTAAATTATACTGAAGTATTAGGATATGACATGAAATATGCAATCTATATATGCAAGCAAGTATTTATTGACATGAGGATTTTCAAAAAAGAAATTATTTCAAAAGGCATTTTTGTCTCGAGTTAAATTTTCTCTGGGAAGAGATTAACTCAAAATAACATGGATAAATTAAATGCAGCCTTAGTTAAGTCTTAGTGCCAATTTTTGTACCACAATAGAGTATGAAAATCTTCATGTTAGTCTGGGCCTAGCTAGCTAACCCAATGGACTCGAGAAGTATAAATAGGTTTGCAGGCGGGATCAGCTACCTGGAAAATACTGCATATTCTCAATCCTTCTTGAAAGTGAACTTTCAAGTCTAGCTCTTCGTGCCAACAGACACAGCTTTAGGTGGACACAGTAAAATGATGGCTTTCTTTCTGTGATTAAAAAAAAAAAATGGCTTGCAGGATAAAGCTTTTAAATAACATGCATGTTAAACAACTGCATAATAAAAACTGCCTAACAGGCCAGCACTGTCCTGTGGCAAATTAAGCTGTCACAGGCAACATCAGCACAGAAATTGGGCTGCTAATGGCAGCTACACTTCCAATTCTGCTCCCTGCAAATATGCCTGGGAAGAAATGGAAAAACGGTCCAAATGTTTGGGCTGCTACACCACATTAGAGAGCCAGATGGGAGAGTCAGATGAAGTTCCTGGCTATGAGCTAGCCCCAACTGTTGCAGCTACTTGGAGTGTGAACCAGCAGATAGTCTGTCTGTCTGTCTGTCTGTCTCTCTCTCTCTCTCTCTCTCTCTCAGTAACTCTGTACTTCAAATAAATACAATGACTGTTAAACTACCTGACAAAGACAAGGATCCAACTTATCGCTCATGTTCTCTTTTATTCAGTTAATTGCATAGTTATCATGCCCCAGGCACCAAGTTAAAATCCTTAGAAGCACTATTTCTTTTAATCTTGTAACTTAATGAGATCTATTTTTTTCCAGGTGAGGAAAATATGACACAGAAAATGCTAAAAAAAAAACTATCTGTAAAAAAGAACAGTTGATTTGTGAAGTCTAACATCCATTATCTTTTTGTTTTAGCAATAAATCTGAGCTTTAGCTGGGCAGGCACCCACCTGACTAAAGACAGTCACTGCACCATTGTCTTAATCTGCTCAGGCTGTTAGGACAAAACACCATAGACTCGAAGTTTCCAGCAATAGAAACCTTCTCACAGTTTTGGACACCAAGAAGTCCAATATCTAGTCACCAGACAACTGAGCTCTTGGTATTTGGTAGGAGGCCTCTTCCTACTTTGCCAATAGCTGCCTTCTTACTATGTCCTTGCTTGGCAGAAGAGAACTCCGTTTTCTTCCTTTCCTTCCTTCCCTTCCTTCCCTTTCTTTGCTTCCTTCCCTTCCCTTCCTATACTTCTTTCTTCATGTACTTCTTGATGTACTTCTTTCTCCCTCTATGTGTAACTTCTTCGAAAGAAAAAAAGACAGCTCTTCCATGTGATTATTCACTCCCCAGTTGGCCACAAGAGCCAGACCTGGGCCAGGCTGAGGCCAGAAGCTTTATCCTGAACTCCCAAATGGGAAGCATGAGTCCAAACAACTGGGCAACCCTCCACTCCTTTGCCAGGCCATTACCAGGAGCTGAATCAGAATTAGAACAGCCAGGATTCAAACTGGCACCCATGTGAAATGCCAGCATCACAGACAGCACCTTCATTTTCTATGCCACAATGCTGGCTACTCTAGACCATTCTTACAGGGCATTAACATAGCAGGAATATCCTACTTTTACATGGCATGGAAATTTAATTATCAGGCTGGTTCTGTGGGTAGCATGTAAAGCTGTTGCCTGCAGTTCTAAGATTCTATACAGGTGCTGGTTCAAGCCCTGACTGCTCCATTTCCCATTCAGTTTCCTACTATTACGTCCAGAAAAGCAAGAGAAGATGGCTTAAGTACTTGGGTCCCTGCACCCATGGGGAAATTAAAATGAAGTTCATGATTCCAGCCTGGCTCAGCCCTGACTTTTGTGACCATTTGGGGAATGAACCACCACAAATAAATATTTAATTTTTTTGAATTTGCACAAAGTTTCATGTTTTTTTTTATTTTTATTTTTCATAATACAGATACATAGGCTCAGAGTTTTCTCCTTTCACTCACCCACTGTTTTCCCCCATATTATAACAATAACACAGTCCTGCAGCAATAGCCACAAGTCCATTATTCTGTTAGTTAAGTGTATCATGACATTGTAGGTATAAACGATAGAAAATCTGACATCATATTGTCATTTTGAAATGATATATCATTTTTTAAACACTCAATTCTCTCCAAAAAACTTATCTCCTAATATCATCACATTGGAGGTTAGCACTTTGACATATGAATTTGGAGCTAACAAACACTCAATCTGTAACAATCACGCACTTAGATCCTGGGAAATGGGTTGTAAAAGTGACATGTGTGACTTCCTAAAGGAACATGGCCACCTCCTTTAACCCCGGGTTGAAATGCAGATTTGGCAGAAGATGGAGCAGTCTTGTCTCAGACCATGAAATTGAAGCTATAGGTTCAAGGTCAGAGAACAACACAAATACATCAGCCCTGGATCAGATTACGCGCAATTAGAGATGGACATTTCCAACTTGTTGAAGTCTCTTGACTTCGGCCTTTACTTCAAGAACTGAACCTGTACCATAGCTACTTCATTATCCAGACTGCACTCCAAGCTGGGTGCATTTAAAGCCCAATACTGTCCACAGACACTAAGAGAAGGATTTACATCCAAAGGAGACTATCTTGCTACATGCAAAAGAATTTTAGCTCTTATAGCCTGTGCCACCTCCCATGAGAAGCTCGAGTTTCCCAGTCAATGAAAGCACTGATAAACTTCCAGAAAGACAAATACACACGTCAAATCTGGGCAATGCACACATAACTGACAACTGCAGATGAGGGCTCTTTTCCAGATTTTCCTTAGGAAGTCACGATGGCAAATATCTTGCAGTGAAAACACTGTCAGTGAAATTTCCAAGCTCAAGTCTGGTGTGGCATCACCAAGGAGATTTGGTTGGGGTCAACTCTCACCCCGCTTAAAGGAATTTCCAAAGTCACCTCCCAATATGACCCTGGAGCTTCAAATCTACACTATGAAATGACATGGGCTGGAGGGTTGGAGGTCAGGCTCTGGTCCTATCACCTGGCCCACTACAAGGACTTAAGGAAGCAGAAGTACTTCTCTGAAGGAAAGCCTCACCTTCTGTCACAAAGCTGCTTTGGAGACATTCATTTGATGTAGTCAATATAAAATAATCATCTACCTTTAGATGGAAAAGATTTTCAAATGTTGCAATAGGCACCTGGAGGTGTTTTTCTAGCTGTACTTCTCCCATACACTGTCTACCTCTCTCTACCCTCTGATGACACCAAAGGAAGTAACTTCATATAAATGTGAAGATGTTGAAGGAACTATATGGATTTCTTGTATTTCTATGGATCTGAGTCACTGAAATCCATTCTGACCTGACAGACAGCTGGAAGCCACAGCCCAGCAGCAAGGTTTCCAAGCCAAGCCAGCTTGTGTTTTGTCCCAGTGAAAGAACATAGACTAGGAATGGTTTCCAGGCTGCCTCAGGGCAGAAACAGAAATCCAACACCCCAGAGAAAGCCCCAATTCCCTGTAAACAAAAAAGGGAAGAACTGTTTATTCAGTCACTGAAATCTTTTAATATAAGGCTCCAAGTATGTCAAGCACACCAAACAAATTTAGCTTCACCACCTGTTCCGGAAAAAGAAACACCCATGCCAAAATCCCCCCCAGAAGTGCATAAATATTCTCAGTGTAGATTAACGGGGAGTCTTCTCAAACATGTTCTATATTAGAATTTGTAAACTGGGCAATTGATGTACTGCATGTGGCCACCATTTGAGATGTAGAAAGTTTGTCTTCTGTGCCCCCCTCAAAAAAATAAATAAATAAATAAAAACTGCACTCTTTACTCCAAAAGACAAAATTTGACAGAATGGCAAAAAGGCTTAACATTTCAAAATAAATAGACTGATAGGTAGAAAGGTAGAACCTGTGCTCTTAGTGGAAGCAAAAAAACAGTATCTTGAAAACTTTCATTATTCAAAAGCTATGCCAAGTGTGGCCCAAAGGGAAATGGGTAAGACACAGAAGTGGAAAAATGTTGATACCGAGTGACATAAAATGCCTTGTTATAGGTAGGTGACAGCAAATGTAATGCCTCATAGACACCATTATCACAAGATCCAAGGACTAACTGGAAACAGAGGCAAGAATTTCATTTCACTCAACATTGACTTGTGAAGTATCTTCCAGACTAGGAATTCTGGTAGATTAAGTAACTGTCAAGCGCTGAGCCCAACACTAGGTACCACTCAGCTCCCAACTAATGATGCTTGCTATGTGGCTGCTGAGGAGATGAAATGTCCCAGGCAGGTCATGCTGGACCATCTGTGAACCCTGTAAGACCCAACTCAAAACTCCTCTAGGAAGCTTTCCTGGGCACTACTTGCTTTCCCTGGCAATGCAAGGTCCCTTATCAGTGCCCTAATGCAGTCTTGCCTACAAGAGCCCTGTGCAAATCCACATGTATCTAAGAACAATGTAAAAACCACTACTCATCCAAGAAGCTAACATTCAGTTTGAAGCATACTTGTTGAATGAAGGAGCCCTACATATTGGAAGGAAGAGGGCAGGAAAGTTCCGGTGTGCCCCAGTGTCACACACTCATGGGCACATTAGAGGTGTCACTAACATTAATTTCACAGTACAGGAGGAACAGCCCTTCCACACTGCCCTTACAGAAGTTCAATCCCTGGCAAGGTACCCCCAAATCATTTTTGTTGTGCCCTAGAGGACGTCTCTCCCAGGCTCACAAGTCAGTTCTGACCTCCACAGCTCTTCCACCTTGAGGACTCCAAGCCCACCCCTTCCCCAGAATAGCTTCATTTCTGAAGCTTTTCCACAGCTTTGGGAACAGTATCTGCATATCTCAGGCCCTGGGTCTGGATTCTGACTACATCACAATAGTTGAGCGCTCACTTCTTAAAGTGAGACTTCAGAGGCAGGTTCCTCTCCTCCATGCAAATGCGGGGAGGGAGCTGAGTGTGAGAGATTTAAGGGTCAGATGGGCAAAGTGAGCTTCTCCCTGGGGTGCCTATGGGTTCCCAGAGTAGCAGAGGTGGAATGGGTGCCAATGGCATCCAGTACTCCTCCACCCACACATACTGAATAGGAACTGGAGTAGGACCCTCCTTGTCTCATGCAGTTATTTTATGCACTAAGAACTTGCAGCTTTCCAGACACTCAGTCAATATCCTGTGGGAATTCATTCATGCTCTCTCTCATGCATTCACATGCACACAAAAACACATGTTTTTAAAAGTCTTAACATTTGAGGTGAGTACATACTCTCAACTAAAACACTTACCAAATGTAACAGTACACCAACTCACATAAATGTCCTTAATATGGGAAGATTATCTATAATAAATGATATACTAGGTTTGCCAAAGCTAAGTCCCCTGGCTCCTCAGGGTTAGAGGGTGACACAAGCCAGTTCCCCTGCAGCTTGATTCTCACCAATTCTGGCATTCTCCACCTACCTGAGAACACTCAGGACACAGCAATTCAATTATATGTACACGTCAACCTTTTAAAAAGGTTTCTATAAATAAGTTTTAAAGATTAACTTTATCTGAGAGGCAGATTTATACAGAGAAGGAGAAAGAGGGAGAAAAAAATCTTCCATCCACTAACTCACTCTGCAAATGTCTACAATGGCCAATTCAGAGCCAGGATCCAGGAAGTTCTCCCAGGTCTCTCACATGAGGCAGGAGCTCAAGCACTTGAGCCATCCTTTGCTGCTTTCCCAGACCACAGTCAGGGAAATGGAGTAGTTGGGACTCAAACCGTGCCCAGATGGGATTTTGACACTACAGGTGGAGGATTGGCTTGTGAAATCTCTGTGCCACTCCCTATTTATAGAAACGTTTTAACAAAAACATTTCAGTAAGGGTAAGTATTGGTATACCAGGTAAGATGCTGCCTAGCGGCCCCCACTGTGGCATAGCATCATATTCCTCTTCCTACAGCACCAGCATCACAAATAGGCTCTGCCTCATTTCCCATCTGCTCTACTTCCACTCCAGCTCCCCTCCTAAGGCCTAGGAAATGAATAAAAGATGACCCAAGACTTTGGGCCCTGCATCCATGTGAGAGACAAAGAAGCTCCCAGCTCCCAGCTTTGAATCAGCTAAACTCTGGCCACTGTAGCGATTTGGGTAGTGAACTAGTGGACAAAAGATCTCTCTGCCTCACCCTCTCTATAACTCTGATCTTCAAATAAAATAATTAAATCTTTAAAAAAAAAAAAACCAACAGATGCTGCGTGGGATGCCCTCATTCCTTATCCACGTACCTGGACCCGAGTCCTAGCTCTAAGCTCCACTGCAGCTTCTCGCTTATGTACGCCCTGGGAAGCAGAATTGGTGGCTCAGCAAGTTGGGTCCCTGCTACCCACATGCAAGGCTAGGATAGAGCTCTAAGCACCCAGATGTGGCTCAGCCCAATTCTGATTACTGTTGGCCTTTGGAGAGGACCCAGTAGTGAGACTATCTTTCTCTCTCTCCCTATCTCTCTGCCATCCTTTTGAAATAAATACTTTTTAAAAAAATGTGTGAATATACACAAGAGAACTACTGTATAATCCACATGCAGGATCCATTACCCAACAATAGCACCTGTCAACCCATGGACTATTCACATTTTTTTTTGCCTCCCAAGAAATTACAGACAACATTGTTTCATCCATAATATCTAAAACTTATGTACAATAGCATTGTTACAGGTAAAAACAATTCAACATCAAATATCCAATCAGGATATAATCTAAATGTATCTACTTCCTTAGCCCTCAATTAAGTCAATAGAGGTAGTCTCTTTCCTCATCATTGCTGGAGGTAGTGGGTGATGCTGTGAGGATGCAATTGCTCTCCTTTACTCATCATCTAAATCAAGTTCTGTTTTTAACTTAGGATAGATAAGACTGAAGGACAGAAGAGGAAGGTATCTTTAACCCTAGATCAACCAGGCTCCAACTGGGATGCAGTTGTACCGGTGTGTATGTGAGGGTCAAGTATGTGGTATGTAGGGTTAAGCTGGGTCATAGCATTCATTGATTTGCATTAAAAATGGGGGTGGAGACAGAACTGACCCAAAAACTTCAACCACAGGTATGTGTAGGCTGATGTGGGTGATGTACTGAGCTGGACCCTGTACTGGCTGGCACACACAAGAATCAGGTCTGGTATCACCTCTGTTGAGGTTTCTTTGGCAAAGCCCCTACTGGATCCATGGACTCATAACTCTAGCCAGGAGGAAAAAAAAATCGCAAGATCTGTGGTTTGACCATGGAGTGTGTGTGTCAGACTGGAGGATATGGCAGTCCATTGGGACCTGCAAAGGACATCTATTATCAGAGCAGAGGATGGAAGGCAGAACAAATTGGGCAGCCTCTCTCATTCAGGCTTGATAAGCAAGTATCTTGGTGAATGGAGACTTTAAGGTGGACTATATCAGCCAATGAACTTTGGAAGGGTTTCTTCAACCTTGGAGCAATGAAATCAACAGCATTTCATAGCTATGAAAACCACTTGAGCAGTATCCTAAGAGCTTGCGCCACATTAGTGACCCTGCAATGATATCAGGTGGCTATACCACATCCCTGGGAACTGATGCAATTAGGATGCTGGGTACAGCTTCACCCCTTCTCTCCTCCCTTCCCCCAAATAGAGGCAGAATAAAATGAAAATTGGGAACAATAATCTCATTCACTTTCCTGTATTCTTCAACCCTACCATCCTAATCAGTGATCCACATTGGCATGTACAGTCCTCAATCATGTAATCAGAAACAAAATTTAAAAACATACTTAATGGCTCAAGGATTTAAATACTTAATCTGATACCATAAAATTACTAGATGAAAACATTGAGGGGAAATCCATAAGGCATTGGCATACGGCAAAGACCATTTGGAAAACACCTCAGACAATAAAAGCAAAAATAGACAAATGAGATTATATCAAGCTAAGATTTTCCCATAGCAATAGAAACATTCAACCAAGTAAAGAGGCAACCAACAGAACGGGAGAAAATATTTGTAATCTTAGCCACTGACAAAGCATTAATATCCAGGATCCATAAAGAGTTTAGGAAATACAACCACAACAAAAACAACCCAGTTAACAATGGTTAAAGAGAATCAACAGGTATTTTTAAAAATTCAAATGGTCAACAGACACATTAAAAAATGTTCAGGACCACTGGCCATCAGGGAAATGCAAATAAAAACCACAAAGTGGGTGCAAGGCTAAGGTGTAATGGATTAAGTTGCTACCTGCAATACTGGCATGACATACAGGCACAAGTGTGAATTCCAGCTGCTCTACTTCCGATCCAGCTCCTTGCGAGTGTGCCTGGGAAAGCAGTGGAGGATGGCCCAAGACCTCAGGAGACCAAGGGAAGTTCCTAGCTCTGGCTTTGCACAGTTCTAGCCGTTACAGCCATTTGAGGAACAAATCAGTTAGATAATCTCCCTCTCTAAATCTGCCTTTCAGATAAAATAAAACTTTAAAAATTAAACAATGAGATTTCATTACATTATGTTTAAAATGACTAGCCTCTAAAATCAAAATCTAGCAAATGCTGGTGAGGATATGGAGAAAAAGTATCCTAACACACTGAATTTTAACCAGCCTAACCACTTTAGAAAAATGTATGGAGATCCCTCAGAAATACTAAAGTAGATCTAACATATGACCCAGCCATTTCATTTGAGAATTTACCCAAATGAAATGAATTCAATATGAAAGTATTATCAGTTCCCTCATGTTTACAGCAGCACCATTCACAATAGCTAATACATGGAATAAAGTGAATGTCCATCAAATGACTAACAATATACTTCTGTCTTTTGCAATGGCAACAAAAAAGCACATGTAACTGGAGACAAATATAACGTTATGCTTTTTTAAAAAACTATAAGAATGAAGCAGTTAATTTAATTATTGCTTGTTGCTTTTGTGGAACAGTGGTCTTTCTACTTCTTACATGTTGAACATTAGGATTAGTGGTACATTAAGCCTGTGATTATAAAGTAAGTTGAAAGTATATTACTGCAAAAAATAAAGGTAATGAAGGAAGGACAGAAAGAAAGGGCATTGAGAGACAGAAGAGAGAATTATGGTTATCTATATGAAATATGAAATCTGTTTTCTTTATATCACTAAAAATTAAATTATTATTTTCACCTTGATTGCTTCATTGAGTGGAAACACAGAGGACCTATCAATGTAAGGGCTGCAAAGGACATGTTCCTAGACCCTCAGAACACCTGAAACTGCAGGTAATACCAACCCTACAGATACCATGTGATTTTCCTATACAGACAATGTACTACAATGTAACAGGTATGCTAAACCAAGGACAAACCAGGGCAGTGGCAATTTTGTCATGCTAATCACAACAGCACAATGTTTAACACTTATGACTTTATGGACTTTTAGTATTTTTTAGGATGTGATTGATCACATATGACAAACTGTGGGAACAGAAACCATGGTACTTTGCATCTGTCTGCCCATGTGCAGGGCCAGTGCCACGTGGAGGTAGAGGGATATACAAGCACAGAAAGCACAAAGACTTCCTAACAGACACGATCAGAAAAGATCTTCATGACACATTATAGCCAAACTTTCAAAACAAAATATATATATATTCTAAAATGTGTATAAGGGAAATGCCAGGTTATCTTCAGAGGATAACCAATTGGACTAACACTTGACTTTCACCAAGAATCCTATAGACTAGAGGAGACAGCGGAGAGACATAACCCAAGTCTGAAAAGGAAAACACCTGTCAATCTAGAAAACTTACTCAGAGTTCTCATTTTATAAAGGTGACACAAAGACTTTCCAAAAACAAAATTGAAACAATTTGTCATCACTCATCCAGCTTTACAAGTGATACTTAAGGATGTGCTACATACAGAATTAGAAAGCAATAGTTATTATTATGAAAGAATGAAGGCAGGAAGTCTATTAGAAGTACAAAAGAAATCCAAAGGAAAAAAAATAAGGAGCATTTATGGAAAGATGACAAGGGCAAGTTATTATTTATCAAAATATTCCTGAATATAAAAGCCCTAAATTTCCCATTAAAAGAAACAGAACAGGGCCCGGCGCGGTGGCGCAAGTGGTTAAGTCCTCGCCTTGCACGCCCGGGATCCCATATGGGCGCCGGTTCTAATCCCGGCAGCCCCGCTTCCCTTCCAGCTCCCTGCCTGTGGCCTGGGAAAGCAGTCGAGGACAGCCCAAAGCTTTGGGAACCTGCACCCGCGTGGGAGACCCGGAAGAGGCTCCTGGCTTCGGATCGGCATAGTATCGGCCCGTTGCGCTCACTTGGGGAGTGAATCATCGGATGGAAGATCTTCCTCTCTGTCTCTCCTCTCTGTATATCTACCTTTCCAATAAAAATAAATCTTTAAAAAATAAATAAATAAAAGAAACAGAACAGCTGAACACAAACAATGATGCATTCATTTGCTTCCAGAAGAAAACCAAACCTTACCAACAAAGGTACACACAGACTGAAGGAATGGGAAAAGATAATCCACAATAAGGGGAAATAAAAACAAGTAAAGGTAGCCATTCTAATATCAGCCAAAATACAGTTTAGCACAAACAATGCTAAGAGATCAAGAGCCTTACGTTACGATTAAGGGATTCATTCAACAGATAGATGTGTGACTACATGCACCAATCCAGGGCACCTGACTATTTAAAACAAATGTTAATAGATCTAAAGGATGACATATGCTCCAATACAATAATGGGGGACTGTAACACTCCACTTTCATGAGTAGTTAGATCAAGTAGACAAAAGGAAAAGAAAAAACATACAACCAATCTCTCCTGTGGGTCAAATGAACCTAAATGATATCCACAAAACGTTTCATCACACAGCTATAGAATCTACATTCTTTTCATAAGAGTATGGAATTTCCTCTGGGATATACCATATACTAGATCATAAAATGCTTTGCAAATTCAAAAAAAAATTTGAAAGAATACCATATATCCATTATAACCACAACACAATGAAGGAATTTAATAACTTAAATTCTAGAAAATATGTAGATACATAGAAATGGAAATATGCTCCTGAAAAGTGTGACAGAGAAATCAAGAAAAATCAAAACATTCCTAGAAATGAATAAAGATGACACACCATATCAGAGCTTACAAGACACAGCAAAACAGTATTAAGCAGTAAACTTATGGCAATTAGTGCATATATCAAGAAATTGGAAAAGTATCAAATAAATGATCTAACAATGCATACCAAGTATCTTGAAGAAAAAGAAGCCGCCAAACCAATACTTGGTAGGAGGAAATAATTACAGAAATAAAAGTAAAACCAAAAAACAGATGAAAGAAAAATCTATTTTTTAGAAAAAGTTGGAGTGATATATCTTTGGCCAACTAGTCAAAAAAGGGTGTAGGAGAGAAGAGCCAAATTAATAAATTTAGAAAAAAAAGGAAAAGCTAAACTAGATACCTTGGACATAAACAGGATCATTAGGAATTAAGACAAAAAGCTATATACTCACAGTTGGAAAATCCAGAAGAAATGGATCAATTTCTGGACACATCCAATAGCAAGTCATGATGATTATGAAAGTCTAAAAGGGCAACAAAGAGAGGTTTATTCAGTAATAGACAAAAAATCCAGGACCAGATGGTTTCACTGCTGAGTTCAAACAGTTTAACAGAAATAATTCTCATTCTTCTAAAACTTTCCAAAACAATTGAAACAAAGGGACTCCCCCAAACTCCTTTAATAAGGCTAATATCTTAATTTCAAGCTAGAAAAAGGCACATTGACAAGAAACAAATTATCCCTGATGAACACAGAAGCAAAAATGCCTAACAAAATACTAATTGAACACAACCACCCATTAGAAAGATCGTTAACCCAGACCAAGTGATTTTATCCCAGGAATGCAGGGATGGTTCCACACATGTAAATCAATGAACTTGATACAGCACACTAACAAGCTGAAGAATAAAAAACCATATGATTATTTCAATAGTTGCAGAGAAACCTTGATAAAATAGTTTTCTTTCATGATAATAACTTCCAGCAAATCAGGTATAGTAGGAACATTTCTCAACATAAGACAACATGACACAAGCGCAGTCAACATTGTAACGAGTTGGAAAGGTTGGAAGCACTTCCACTAAAACCAAGAACCAGACAAGGATGTCCACTTTCACCAATGACTTTCAATATAATTCTGGAAGTTTTAACCAAAGCCATTAGGCAACAAAAGGAAATAAAAATAACACAAATTGGAAAGAAAGAAGTAAAATTATTCTTGCTTTCAGAAGACATGATCCTAAATATAGGGGAACCAAAAAGACTCCACTAAGAGACTATTAGAACTCATAGGAGAGCTCGGAAAAGTTGCAGGGTATCACCAACACACACAAATCAATAGCCTTTACGTACACAGATATCATGGCTGAAAAGGGAATACCAGCATCACGTGCAATACCTACCACAAACTTAAATACGTTGGAATAAACTTAACCAAAAGATGTAAAAGATCTAAAAAATTAGGAGAAATAAATAAAAAAAATAAGAAATAGAAACTTCCATTGTCCTGAACTGGTAGAATTAATACTATCAAAATGTCCATACTGCCCAAAATAAATACAGATTCAATGTAATCCAAAACAAAATACCAAGGAAATTCTTCTCAGGTTTAGAAAGACAACCTTTAAATTCATGTAGAAGCACAAAATACCCTTAATAGTTAAAACCATCTTAAAAATAAATCCAGAGGTATCACAATAGCAGATTTCAAAATCAAATAGAATGCAGTTATAATCAAAGCAGCCTGGTATTGGCACAAAAATAGATATGTGGACCAATGGAACAAAACAGTTGCCTAAAATTAATCCATGAATCTACAGTCAAATATTTGACACACTACGATCCATTCCTAGAGAAATGACAGTCTCTTCAACAAATGTTGGAAAATTGGACCTCTGTATGCAGAAATATGAAACAAGATCCCTACCATACACCCTATATGAAAATCGGTTCACAATGGATCAAGGATCTAAATTTGAGATCTAAAACCATCAGATTGCTGGAGCAAAGTTTGCAGAAAACATTGCAAGATACTGTTGTAGGCACAGACTTCTTGGAGAACACCCCAGAAGCACAGACTTAAAATACAAGTAAAAAATGGACAAATGGGATTACATCAAGCTCAGCATCTTATGCACTGCCAAGGAAACATTCACTGAAGTAAGGAGGCAACCAACAGAATGAGGAAAATATTTGTAAGTTATACATCTGGTAAAGGATTAATTCTCAAAACACATAAGGAGCTCAAAGAGCTCCAAAGAGCTCCTTATGTTAACAAGAAAACAATTCATTTAAGCAACGAGCTAAAGCATGAACAGGTTACTTTCAGGATCACTGGCTATCAGGGAAATGTAAATTAAAACCCTAATAAGGTTTTACCTTATCCTAGTTAGGATGGCTAACTTCTAAAATCAAAATATAGCAAATGCTGATGAGGATATGGAGAAAAAAAAAGTGTCCTAATACACTGTTGACTTTAATGTAAATCAGCATGACCATTCTGGAATACAGCATGG
This sequence comes from Ochotona curzoniae, assembly GCF_017591425.1. Taxonomy (NCBI): domain Eukaryota; kingdom Metazoa; phylum Chordata; class Mammalia; order Lagomorpha; family Ochotonidae; genus Ochotona; species Ochotona curzoniae. The sequence goes on along the minus strand of NW_024467106.1, from coordinate 46,175,256 downwards.
AAATATCTTAGAAATCTGAAAATGGATCTACCATGTAACCCAGCCATCCCACTCCTGTGAATTTACCAGATGAAATTAAGTCAATATATCATGTGAAAGAGTTACCTTTTCCCCTCCCCAGTCCCCACCTGCAACTGCTCAACTGATAATGTTAAGATATAAAGTCAACCAAAATATCCATCAACTAAAGGCCAGATAAATACGGGATGCTTACAATAGGATACTATTAAGCAATTTTAAAAATTATATTATTTCATAGCAAGATGTATATACTCAGATACTAGTGTGCTTACTGAAATAAGTTAGTCCCCAAAAGACAAATGCCATCTTTCTGGTTTATGGTATCTAATGTATAGAGCACAAAAAAAATACCGAAATTGACATTTTAAGATTTGTCTGTTGTTTTAAGCTTTTTATTTCTGAGGAGCAGGTGGGTTACCTACTTACTACTGGTTGAATTCTTACACTTGATCTTAGTCAAAAGGCCAAGAAGCAATGTTAAATTTTCTACTACTTGAAGGCTAATCCAGTGATTATGAAGTAAATTGAAAGTATGCCCTCACAACAATGAAAGGGAAAGTAAGAAAGGAAGGAGAGGTATATTCTTAAAACTGTATAGATGAATAATGTTTCCTTAGTATAAACAAGTAAAATTTTGAAAACATTTAATGTGGAAATTGACAAAAATAATACTGTATGATAAATGATGTGTTAGTCAAATTGCACTCCAGTAAAGGTTCTGATAAAAGCACATAATCATTGTTTGGTACACTGGTATTTCATATGGGCACCAGTTTGTGCTCCAGCTGTCCCACTTCTGATCCAGTGCCTTTTAATGCACCTGGAAGAGCAGCAGAACATGGCCCAAGGGCTTGAGTGCCTGCACTCACATGGGAGACCTGGAGGAAGACCCTGGTTCCTGGATTCAGTGATAGGGGCCACTTGGGGAATGAAACAGTAGGTGGAGTATCTCTGTCCTTCTATGTATCTTTGCCTTTCAAATAAATAAATTTTTTAAAAATAATATAAAAAGTAAACAGGCAAAATTTAAGAATGAGCAATGACTATAAGAATGAAAAGATTGTGTTTTTACATAGATTAGAAAATGTAGGTCTGTTCCAAAAAGCTGATCTTTGAGGTTGGTGCTGTGATACAGCATGTTAAGTGACCACCTGTGACAACAGCATCCCATTAAAGTGTTGGATCCAGAACTGGCTGCTTTACTTCTGATCCAGCTCCTCGCTAATGCAATTGGTTAAGCAGCAGAGGATGGCCCAACTGCTTCGATCATGTCTTACACGTGGGTGTAGTTTCAGGCTCCTGACTTTGACCTGACCCAGGTCCTGCTGTTTATTTAGGGGAGAGAACCTGGGGGTTGAAGTTTGATCTCTTCTAGTCTGCCTTTCAAATAAATGAATACATCTTTCTTAGAAAATCTGACCTTGGAGATGAATCAGTCCAACACAAACTTCAAAACCACTACGCTGCCCATCTCTGGGATAGAAACCACTGCCAACTATTCATTTCCAAATCAGAAATCAACATTTTAGGGAATAAACTTTAAACCAGAGGTGCAAGTCAGAGAATAGTATAAACCTGGGAGAGGTTAGAGAAAGACATTAGTGCATTTGTTACTCTCAGGTTGCTACAACTATCTTAGGCTAGAACAGCACAAGAATGCAAAAGCAGACAAAGAACTCAGGAGTCCCATAGAACAGGCCAGGCTTGGCATCACTTTGCAACAGACTGAACAAATTAAAACCAAGTACAGTTTTGAGGCACCAAAGCTTCAGCAACATGAAATGCCTGGTTTCCAAGTATGCGGAGTCTAGTGCGTACTGAACCGTACGCGTTTCCACTTGCTTGCTGCAGTTCCATTCCACTTCCTTTCACTGCACTTGCTTTTACACTTAAGTGAACGTTGGGTTGAGGGGTTGGGGGGTTCAAGGAAAATCCGCCACAAGAAGAGACTTAGCACAAGTTCCCCCAAAGTTCTGGAGGAATACAAGCGAGTGCACTCCTATTTTTTTTTTTTTAAGCTCTACTTATTTTATTGGAAAGTCAAACTTACAGAGAGGAGAAACAGAGAGGAAGATCTTCCATCCCACGATTCACTCCCAAGCGGCCACACCAGCTGGAACTGAGCCAATCCGAAGCCAGAAGCCAGGAACTTCCTCCAGGTCTCCCACGCGGGTGCAGGGTCCCACGGCTTTGGGCCGTCCTCGTCCTCGACTGCTTTCTCAGGCCACAAGCAGGAAGCTAGATGGGAAACAGGGCTGCCAGGATTAGAACTGGCTCTTATATGGGATCCAGGCGCGTTCAAGGTGAGTCCTATTAGCTGCTAGGCTATCGCACCTGGCACACAGAGTGATTAGCCTTAAGTTACAACGCCTGTATCAGCCTTCCGAAAAGCTCCCAGTAGCATTGCACCAGGGGTAAGCAGAGAATTCTCCAAAGCAGCCAATGCTCAAGCAGAAAGAGAAACTGAACTCAGAACACGTTGTTTTTCCACGTCTTTGTTTTTAATTAGCAATCTAGTCTTGTATTTTTAAAAGCATCCTCTCCTTCCCTTTTGTTTTAATAAGATTTTTGTACAACAACAACAAAAACCTTAACATTATCATCATGTTGTGAAAAGAAAAATTTCATAACAAAGTTGAAAAATAATTCTAAGTTCTCCCCATTCTTTGCAGGAAAGAATAACAACAACAAAAAAAGTGTCTTTAGTATCTTCTGATCTTCCCAGCATGGGAGGACTGGAAAGCGGAATCGCTGTGGTAACAGCTCAGATTGTTTTTCCTCACAAAACAGAATAATAGTGGGAACGTTTCTGGGACTTGGAGCAAGCAAATGTTTCTAATTAGTGAACAATTCCAGCAGAGGTAGTTGCCCTGGGTGTAGAAAATCTGCTGAATAGCCTAGATTCTGTTTGGGAAGGTTGCCACCTACTGAGGAACGTCCAGTACTACAGCTGGCTTTTTTTTTTTTTTTTTTAAGATGTTAAAATTTGAAAGGCAAAGTTACACAGAGGAAAAGAGGAAGGAGGAGACAGAAAGACTGGGAGAGATCTTTAATCCTCAAGTGATCCTAACAGCTTGGGTTGGACAAGGCTGAAGCCAAGAGCCTAGCGTTCCATCTGGGTCTCCAGTGTGGGTGACAGAGGCCCCCCCAGCTCTTGGGCCATCCTCTGCTGCTTTCCAAGATACATCAGTAGGGAGCTGGATTAAAGTTCAGGTGCTGGGACCAGAACTGGCTCTCATATGAGCTGCCAGTGTCACCGGTGGCAGCTTAGCTGTACCATAATGCCTTGCCTCCTATTGCTCGCTTTAACAGGGAAAAAAATTATATGGTGATTAAAAAAAAAAAGAAAGCAATGGTAAAATCCTATTTTCAAAGCAAGACATTTCAAAAGCAGGCAAGAAGCAGATATCCACTGTCTTGACAGGCTGCTGCTACAGCAGGGGTCTGGCCGAAAGGTGTTGTGAAGAGCTGGTCTGTCTGGGCCTCAAGCAATCATTCAGAGTTAGCAAAAGAATGAGAAGTCCAAGCCTCTTGGACAGGGACACAGTCGATAACGCCTGCTGTATTTATGAGCTTTTCATTACTGCAACAAAAAACTGAAGACAAGTTACTTAACAAGGAAGTTTTGCTTTCAGTGCCAGGTTTGGAAGCTCATAGAGCAGGATGGGGGTGTCTCATAGGCTCCACATCAAGTGAGGGTCCCAGGGTAGGAAAGTGCAAGCTCATGCCCTTTTAAAGGCACCATGATTCAGAAATGGGATGCGCCTTCACAAACTACAACAAGCTCAGCACTTCCTAAAGTCCGCACCTTTTAAAACACTAGCATTGGAGTAAGTTTCCACTGTCTTAGCACCATTCATGTAAAGATTTAAGATCTAAGTCTTTAACATGTAGGGATTTAAAGAACAACCAAACTGATATCACAACCACAGTGGCCACTACTATAAAGACAGCATCCAGAGAGCAAGTGACCATGGCCTTGGAGGGTTCCAGTGACTGGAACTTGCAGGAAACCTGGGGTTTATGAGTTATGACTTCTCAAAGGATGAAGGGAAAATCACTCAAGATTCATCACAGTAAATGGAGTTCAGTTAAGAACCATAGGAATAGGGAAATGGAGAAATGAGAAATCACTGGCAAGCATGTAGGTCTTTGGAAATCACCAGAAGGAAGCTATTGAGATGAGATGCTGACCCAGGGGAAAGCATTTGGCGTAGCAGTTAAGACATGCCCACCAGGAACACCTGCATCCCACACTGCAGTGTCTGGGTTTCAGTTCCAGCTCTGCTCAACTTTTGCTAATGTGCCTCTTTACAGGTAGCAAGTGAATGTCCGTCAAAGATGGAAACCCTTGATTACCCTCCAGAATATCAGCTTCAGCCTGGCCCCAGCCCTGACATTTTTGGGCACATGGGAAATGATCGAGTAGTTGCAAGATTTGTTTCTGATTCTCTCTTTTTATTTCTCTAATAGCTAAAACTAAACAATTCAAAAAAAAAAAAGCACTGACAAAGATTTGGCAAGCAAATCGTGATTTTAACATGCCTCTATGCCATAGTCTTCTGCTGGAATGAGTAGCCCCCATGACTGTGGCTGCCTGCAAGATCTCTCAGTGTTGGAGCTGACTGCCGCATGACATCAAAGGCCCTGCATGCCCTCATATTCACCTCTTTCTCAGCTCCCACAGAACCAGCACTCTCATATTTCTACCACATTCGTTTGTGTTAAATCTTTTATCTGAGTACAACTGATGTCCCTTCGTGTTAGCATCATGAGAAAGGTATAAAGACACATATGGCTCCAGGTACTCGTGGTCTAGCAGAGCTGACAGTTATTGAACAAACACACGGGCTTGTTGTTGGGAGAAGCACATTTGGTACAGTGAATCCAGCTTGAAAGGCCACGTCTCATAATGGGATCCCTGGGTTTGAGCTCCAGTTCTACTCCAGATTCCAGCTTCCTGCCTACACACATCCTGGGAGACAACTCAAGTACTGGTGGTGGCTCAAACACTGGATCCTTGCCATCCACATGAGACTCCTGGCTTTGGCCTGACCCATTTCTGGCTGTTGCAGACATTTAGAGAGTAAACCAGTAAATACAAATGTCACTGGTGGAGGCCAACTTGCTTCAGTTCCTGCTAAAAGTTAGTAATATGAAAGTTGTTGAAATGCATTCCAAGGGAGTAATGGGTAAGTCCAAAGAGTATATGATCCCTTGTAGGGATAAAGTTAAGTATGTTCCAAGGGTCAATTGAGAGAAAATGTGCCACCCTTTCTTCCCAGTTTAGAACTTCTACATCTACAATAGAGCAGCTATTAAACACTGGTGCTCATGACTGGCGTTTGTGACTGACATCTGGGAGTTTCTAGGTAGGCTTGGAGGTGAATGCCACAGAGAGACATGCAGAGTCCACCCTGCAGCATAGGCCCAGGAGCATTCTGGGACCTGTAACACTTACTTGGTGGGTGAAACTGGCAGGGGAATAGGTTCAGGGTTGGCAAGCCCACATACTCTGAAGACTTCGGGAAGGTGGTAGGCCCCAGCAGCACTGCAAGAAGCAGCACCAGGACTCAGCTCACACACTTTCACAAGTTGAGGCAAGAGTGGGTGAATCCTAGCCAGGTCCCAGGCCAGAGCGGGGTCCTTGGGGTCACCCCCGGAGGAGGGTCTCGTGGCCTTTTCCCAGTTGCTCCTGTCTAACTATGCGCCTCACAGAAGATCCCTGCTTATCTGTTTCAAATAAACACAGTAAATGATTGGATTACTGAGTCGGTGAAAAATGTGAACAATGTAATTTAAAAATGTAAAAAAATGTTAACAAGCACACAAATGTTAGTTCAGAAATTACCAGGGCTCTGCATTCAGAGTTGTGAACGGCCTGAGAGTGAAGGAAGGCAGGAAACAGTTATGGGGTCAGGACGCACACATTAACAGCCACAGTGCAGGAGCGCATGGCTGGGTGACTTCAGAAGTGGTCTCATCCCCACACACTGTCATCTTTCTGGGCATGTGACTTTAATTCATCACCTTCATCTGCCAGTATATAAAATGGGGAGAGCAATGGGAATTAGATGATAAAATCCACACCAACTGCCTAGCACAAGGACCAGAACAGAGAATACCTCCGGTAAATGTTAGCTGAATTATGTTTTGGACTGTTATTCCTCTCTGCCTTTATGTGGGATGTGGACATAAGTAACACGGAGAAAATAAATTTGTCTCTAGAGCCTGGAATTGTTTTATGCTGTTTATTGGCAATGCTATTGAACTTTTAGATTCTAGATAGTTCACAGGCTCCACTAAGATAAAGATGCAAAAAATAAATAAATAAATAAATAAACAAAAAACAAAAAGCCTAAAATACTTACTAGGACTGTCTTAGCCAACTTGCTGGAAATGGAACCATTATTTTTAGCAACATCTAAACTGGAAAACACGTTCTAACCCAAGCTGAATCAACCAAAAATTCCTTTTGAGTAAAACGCATTTATAAATTGAAAACTGCTCACTCTTTCACATAGAACCACATAGGCTAAAATCAGTGCTTGACACATGACAGACAGTGATTGAAACACGGGGTCTAGCCTGGCGGTGACTCCGGCTGGAGAGAACTGTAGACTGCCAGGGCTCAAGCCCTCTGCATCATGGGAAGAACTGTCATCCAAATTATAAGACTAACCCACAGGAGGCAGATGTATGTTCCTGGGCGCTAGACCCCATCCATCTCCACTTCCTCCTTTAAATCCCATTGAAGTACTGCCAAGCTAGGAGTGAGTTTTCCCCTCTGTCCCCTTTGTTAAGTTCACAGAACCAAAACAAAGCAAGCCCTGACAGAGTTACAGTTTGAGTTCCCTGTTTGAGTCGTTGGATAATTCCTGCGGACACCTGCTTGAAAATAAAGTGCGCTGTCTACCTAAAACTTATAAGCAAATGAGAAAACCCAGTACCTCTAAAAAAATGTAAAAATAGATGACTTTCCTCCTTTTTTTCATTTTACTGATTTTTCAGATTTTCTTGGGCGCTTAAGTTCTACCAAGAGAAAAAAAACATTTCCTGCAAAGGCTTTTAAAATCCACACAACAGAGTGAAAGCATGAAACCTCTCATGAGCTTGAGAAAGAGCGCTTGCTTCCCACCGCCCTCAGCAATTCCCGCTTTACAATCCAGCAACATGGAAATAGCAATGAGTGTAAATATTTTTGCTTTTCTCTTGCATAGCCTATAAACAACCCAATCCACTGAAAATCAATTCCCCAGAAAACCATTCCTGTCAGTTGCCTCACTGCTGCCCTAGGGGAAATTTGTTCCCAGATAAAGAAGGACCTCAAACTGTAGGTGTCCACTGCTTGATAAAATATATAAATCATTTGCTATAAGCAGTAGTGCTGGCCCTCAGTAGATGGAAGTTCCATCTCATTAACGGAAGAGCTTAGGAGTCACACCTGGAAGAGCTCGGTGATTGCTGATACTGCTTCGGCAGAGGGTAGCTCTGTCTCCTACTTCCACACTGAAACAGTCAGAGGGGTTGGGTTTCCAAGTGCAGCTCATCTGCTACCCTGATGCCCCAACAGACTTGGAATGAGCTCTCACACAGCTTGCTAGTCCTTCCTTGTTTCCAAAGGCAATATTCAACACACTCCTTTACCTTTGAAAAAAAAAAAAAAACAGCACTTGTACAAAGCATCTTCTTTCCTATAACAGCATGGTTTACGTAACTTTTTCCAGGGAGTCATGCCAGATAAATCCATTGACTTCCGGTCTGTTTCACATCATCAGACAGAGCAAATCCAGTCTGTCATGCTAAACCCATCCCAGTTAAGGATTCTCCCACCAGTGAATGCCCCTAGTGTGTTGGCCAAAAGGTCTGTCATGAACATGTTTGTGAAGAAACATGACCAAGTCATCTTTCTTTCTAGAAAAGTGTGGACAACAGATTTCTCTTCCTCTCCTAGCCTTCAGAAGAAAAGTTGTTTCTTTCATGAAAACGTGTCCTTTTTTTCTACTATCAAAAACCAAAGTTTGGAGCTAGTGTTAGAGCTATGATTTAAGGGACCATCTGTGACAAGAGCATCCAATATGGGAGCACCAATTAGCCCTGGCCACCCTTCTGGACCAAGTTCTTGTTAACGTGCCTAGGAAGGCAGAATAACTGGTTTCTCTTGCAGTGTAAATAAATCTAAGTCTGGACACTCTGATTGTTTTGGTGAATTCTTTTTTTATTTTTTGATTACTTCTAATCTTTTTAAAATATTTTTATTTTGAATTTTGAATTACGTGGTACATTTTTGTATAGCTGGGATTCCTCCCCAAACTCCCACCCCCCATCAGATTTTTCCCATTTTGTTACAATACTATAGTCTTTCATAAGGAATCATAATTCAATCAGTCTCTTATTTAAGTGTACCCGACGTTGTTGGTACAGACAATGTCAAACAGTTCAGCATCCCATTGTCTACACATGTCCAACAGTTTCATTGGGAATCCATCTTTCATCTGGATGCAGGGATGCATATTCCTTTGTACCACCATATCTGTATATGATAGACCCCACTATACAGTATCATAAGTGAGAAGCCTTGAAACAAGGTCAACAACTAGTATGAGTTAGAACAGCCACATCAACAACAACAACAACATGTTCTGGTGAATTCTTTCTCCATCTTTGACACTGTCCTCAAATCGTGGCTCCCCATGACAACAAAAATGACAGTTGGTTGGAACACTGCACCTGGACTGGGAGAAAACTATATAAATGAACTCTCACACTTGATCAGACAACATACATACTTGTGGTTTCCCTCCATGTAGGGACTGCCCCTTGAGGTCTCGGAAGTTTATTGACTTGCTCAAAGAAACGTTGAATCCCTGAGACATAGAAAGCTCCTAAGCCAGGCACCTTATGCCCTATCCCTGCACCTCGCCTCCTACTTCTGTAAGGATCACGCCCTGAAAGCAATGTCTGATTCCCCCTTTAGGAGGGCTGTGGTTCCTGTCTGACATCTTCCACAGCAGTCTGGTCCTGGTGTACCCTGAAACAGCCTGGAGTCTCAAAGACTAATTTATGCTAACAAGACTCCTCAGCGGGCACTGCAGGTACACATAATTATTATCACTTTACAACAAGCTGATCTTCCATGAAGACTGCTGGAAGGGTGGGAGCATGCACCCTAGCGATCTGGGTAGGGAAAAACAAGCTAGGTTAGGTTAAAACCAGGCAAACACCTAAGGATGAGGAGGGGTGTGCTAGGGGGCAGGGAGGAGTCTCTGGTTACAGAGCTGCACCAGGGCATGCATTCAGAAGATAGGCTTTGCTAAAACTAAATAGGGAACTTAGAAAGCAAAAGCCTGGAGACTATAAATGAACAAGAGACAAAACTCTATGATCTAAAGAGTCCAAGGCCATGAACAACAAGAGCTAGGCGGTATGGGGGAGACTGACCAAACCCTAAGCTAATACACCAAGGACCAGACACTGATCAAATGGAGGTAATGGGACATAAGAAGGCAGGATGAGCCATAACATAATGAGCACTTTCCTTAAAGAACCTTGTGCAACTTTTCAGATCCCTTCCTTTCAACAAGGAATCCCCTCTGGAATGCTTTCCCAGGCTTCTTCTTTGTGCCTTTGTCGGTAAGGCCTTTCCATTTCACAAGGTCCCTATCACTGAACCACCTGACTGCAAGAGCCCTCTCTGTTCACTTCCATAAAACTGCTAAACCACCCACTTGTTTGCTCCTTACCCTGAAACTGCCAGAGAACTTCCCTGGTGTTAACACCTGTAATTTGGATGCCTACAGTATCTCACAGCAGAATGCCTGAGTTCAAGTTCCAGCTTCAGTACCCGATTCCTACTTTCCACGGATGCAGAAGCAAATAGGGATGGGAAGGCAACACAGATGGCGCGAGCAGTCAGGTTCTTCTCACCCATCTGGGAGACCTGTGTTGTGTTCCTGCCTCTCATGTTAGCTCTGGTCTAGTTCCAGCCATTGTGGGCACTGAAGGAGTGAACCAACAGATTGGAATTTGATCTTTTGTCTCTCTCAAATAATAGAAAATACACACACGCACGCACACACACACACACACACACACACACACACACATCTGAGGACTTTATTATGGCACAATGGCTTAAGGCTTGCGACTCTGCTGTCTCATATCAGAGCACAGATTCAAGCTAGTTCTCATGTAACCAGCTTCTTGTCTAGATTTGTGCTATTACACTTGGGAAATCAGCCAGTGACGATCCCAGTACTTGGGCCTCTGCCACCCATGTGGAAGACCAGAATGGAATTCCAGGTGCTTGGCTTCATTCAGCCTGGCCTAGATATTGCAGTTGAGAGGATGTTTGCAGAAGGAACCAGCAGATGAAAAACCTCCCTGTGTCTCTATCTTTCTCTTTGTAACTCTGGCCCTAAAATAAATAGGTGCTTTTAAAAATGTAAAAGACTGAAGCTGGTGTCATTTCAGAGCAGACTAAGCTTCCATATGTGGCTCCAGCATTCCTTGTGTGAATCAATTTGTGTCCTAGCTGCTCCACTTTCAATGCAGCATCCCACCCCCTGCCTGGGAAAGACAGCAGAGGATGGCTTGAAGTCCTTGGACCCCTGCATCCATGTAGGAGACCCAAAAAAAGTTTGTGGCTCCTGCCTCATACCAGTCCAGCTCTGGCCATCTCAGTCATTTTTGGGGTGAGCCAGCAGATGGTAGATCTGTGTGTTTCTCCTTTCTGTGTAACTCTGCCTTTAAAACAAACAAGCAAGCAAAAAAAGTAAAGACTCTTTTGAAACCTGTGTGTGTTTTTTTTTTCATTTAAAGCAGTATGGCCATCAATTGCATCACCTCTACTAAATAAACATGGCACAGTCTATGAAACCTGGTATTGGAATGAAAAGCTTTTTTTTCTTTTTGCTATTTCAAGCCACATTTTAAGAAATATGTGTGATGTCAAATAGCTTAATATGCCTATGATTATTCCAAGGACATGTTCACAGAAATGAAAAAATCCTGTTCCTCAGAGTCAGGCTGATCTTGAAATTCCCACAAAAGCCCTCTGTGACTATTTTCTTGAGATGTGTGCTTTTTTCATCATGTTAATTCACTAGGTGAAGACTTCATCCATGTCTATTTTAATGACCCAGTGCTACATTTGTAATCTAAGCTGGTAATAAATATTGTTTTGCCAGAAATTTTCCATAAAATAAATCCACCTGATCAAGGTAAATATGCTGTTTAATAGCTTTATAAATCTAACAGTCATGGCTTTGGGTTAAAGAATAAAATGAGTTTATAGCCCACACATTTCTTTTTTCTTGCTGGTAGATTTGGAACAAGGAAAAGTTTCTTTGGTTCTCAAAGCATGTTTATAAACCTCTTCTAAAATTATAAGTAATTTATATCCCAAAGCTATGTCCAGTACAGCTAAGGATCCACCTGTCCCTGGTGCTTGATTACCTACGCTGACTTGGAGGGTACTTTTTAAACATTTCTTTTCATCCACAGGGCTTATTTAACTTCCCTCTGTGCCTGGCCTCAGTAATTCCCAAACTCTATTTCATTCTCACAGCAAACACATTAAATAAATCCCATCGTCCTACATGCTCTCTGTCTCAGGGCATATTTATAAGGCCCATAAATCAACCTGAAGCTCAGAAAATGATGTAAAATAAGAAAAGCTCTACTTAGAATTTGTTCATCTGATCTATGAGCTAAACTCTTGCCGATTTTGAAAGTTACAGGCCTTTTCAGCACTATAGATCTGTTTACAACGAAGGGGCCAGGATCCTACAGAATTCCTTCTCAGAGTGCAGCTCGTCATATCTCAGGGCAATGTGGATGCATCAATTCAATAAGCATGTGCAAATCCTCTCTGACTTCAGAGCTCACTGTAGAGGGGAAAATCATGAGCACCCCCGTTGAATTCTTACAATGCAAACACGGAGCGCAGTGTCCTGGACGGACCAGCAAGTCAGAGCCCCCGGTGCCAGGTGTGTGCTGCAGTTCATTGTGAGTGGTTCCGTGTGAGAACCTTTGGCGCAAGGCAGGCCCCTTGGACACTATTTAAAGACCCTTAGTGACACAATCCCCATTTGACTCAGGGGCACAGTCATGAGAAAGGCAGAGGGATAAAATGATTTGGAACAGCTGGTGTTTTATCCAAATGAAGGGAACCTCATGCAAATAGGAAAAGAAAGTGAAATGGCCTAACCTGAGCAAATAGCACTAATTACCTGGGAGAAGTGGCAGGCTCCAGTAGGAAGATGAGAAAAGGTTTGCTTTGTTTGGATCATTCAGATCACTCCATTCATATACATCCCCAGCAATAGAGGCAAGTTACCAGGTTGTCTTGATGCCTGGGAAATGAAACTATTGATCCAGCCCAAAAAGGAGATGACATATTTGACCTTAGGCAGATGGGAGAGGGAGGGGTATTGTCCAGGCCTGTAGGGTATGATGCTGTCCACCCAAGGTGAACTCCCACCACCAACTCTTCGGCATCTACTTCATATTTGGTTTTAGTATTAAGTGAAAGGGAAAAGCACTTTGAAAGGCCTAACAATTCTCTAAAAATGTTCTCTTTAATCCAAAGTGTTTCACAGAATAGCAATGCTCACCCAGGTGGAGACAATGCTAAACACATCCAAAGTAGCATTTTATTTACTAAATATCAGGATTAAGACTATAAAAGTGAAGAAATTGAGGCTATAATATTAGCTTCTAGGCTTCTTTTTTTAAAAACAAAAGCTGTCTTATTTGTCTTTGCATTTTCAGGACTGCATGGTCACACACAGCACTCATTAGATAATTGTTAAGCTCAATTGTCTAAATTTAAAACTATTTCAAGCCACCCCAACAGGAGAAAGTCTTCCAAATTTGTCAGTAATTCAGTACCTCTTTATGGTCATCTAAAAGATGTCACAGAAGCACACTCCCTATGGACCTGCTGGTCCACACCGTTCTAGCAGTGTGTGTCAAAGTCAAATTTACTTCCACGGAATGGATAGATTTTCAAAATTCCTTTAGAATGAGTCCCAAAGTGTCTTCCATGGGACCCAGAGGCTGCAAGTCACTAGGAGACACAGGCTCAGGCACAATGAGAGCAGCTATGCTAGACAGAAGTGACGCTCGCCCCTTCTGGAGCACACGCTGCACCTTGTAACCCTCCCTAAGGAGCATCTAGGAGTGGCCTTTCCCACACACGCTTTTGCACAGAACCACTCTTTCATGCTACATCTGGAGGAGCAGCGTTTTTCTGAACCCGCCTTGGGGCGCCCTGGCCCACGTGAGGCAGGCCTGCCCACCTCTGTGTCAAGCAGTACTTTTCAGGCTCTATTTTTTCTCATTAGCCATGCTGGGGTGGTTACTAGAAGAACTCTTCCACTTGGGACCTGGGTTAGCGGGTGAGAGGGAGAAGAGACCAGAAAATGAGGTCCACAACCCTAGCTAACGCCAGAGAGAACGCCTTCTGGGCTACTGGGAACCATGGCCAAGGCCGAGTGGGACACAGAGGCCAGGGGAAGACACGAGATGAGAAGACAAGAAGAAACACCCTGAACTGCCAGGACAGTGCAGCGCGGCCAGAGCTGCTTCTGAGTCCCACATAGACGCAGCGCCCCAGCCCTTGAGCCGTCCTCCACTGCTTTCCCAGGCCGTCGGTCAGGGAGCTGGTTCAGAAGTAGAGCAACAGATACATGAATTTGTGCCCATTTGCGATTGTGTACCCTAGTCCCTAAGTAAATATGTGTTAAAAACACGTAGATTTGCGCCTGGGTTCCGCCTAGCGGGAAAAGGCCCGCGGTGCCGGCATCCCAAAGGGTGCTGGTAGCCGGTGAAAATGTACCCTTAAGCTTTGCTACCTCTACCTGAGAATCATGAAGACCACAAAACGCAACTCACCGGCCCGCTGTGGCTTGTTACTGTGGGGAACAGTCCAGGTGGCTTTGAGGGGCCTGTCAGCTCGTCACCCCGGTTTGGGCGCTGACAGGATTTCTTCAAGCGCGAGAATCCAGAATCTATCTGCAATAGTGCCATCTGGTGGATGGTGCGTAGTATTACAACTCCTTTAGGCAGGAACTGAAGCCTGCATTTTAAACAATACATTTTTGGTGGAAACATGAATATATCACGTGAGTTCTGGAAAATCACCTCAGAAATGCTATGATTTAATCACCTCTGCTCAAACGTTTAAGTTGCTCTTTATGTTATAACTTATGGCAAAGATCTACCGGAATCTACTTGGGAAAAACAACTAGGGAAATGCACGGGTATTGGATTACAAGAGTTACTGTGTGACTGCAAGTGGATGTTTGAGTCAGATGTGCTTCCCATAATGTGGTACTCCTCATCTAAATACCTCATACAGGAGGCAAGCCAGGTGCCCTTGCACCACAACTTCATTTTCCCTGAGCCATCTGGAGGTAGAATAATCAAAACGAATGGTATCTATCTCCATGGTTGATGGTGAGCATCTCTGTGACGTCAAGGGTGACCACACAGTTTAAAGAGAAGCTAGGAAGATCACTTGGGAGTGGATGGGTGTTTGGTGTGGCAGTTACACGCTTCAGCTGCCTGCATCCCCTATCCGAGTATTTGGGGTGGAGTCCCAGCTCTGCTTGTGACTCCAGCTACCTGCTATTATGAATCTTGGGAAAAGTGAAGGTCCTGTCACCCATGGAAGACCTGCCTGGGTTGTTTCCCAGCTCCTGTCTCTGGCCTGCCTCCAGTCCCAGCTCCAGTCCCCGGGAGTAAAGCAGGGGATGAAAGTTTTTTGGGTTTTTTGTTTGTTTGTTTGTTTAAGACTGTGTTGATTATGAAGTAAACCTAATATATTTCTAAGAGGAATCTGTCAGGAAGAAGGCAGGGAACTTGATCCTGAGATAGCCTTGGTTCCTGTCTTTCCATGGGCTTAATGGTTCTTCAACTAAAAAATAAAGCAGTTTCAGAGGCAACTTCCTTGACACAAAAAGGGCCTCCATTTTCCTTATTAAAACACCACACCTTTTCCACAAATCTGAATCTTAGTTGTCCAGCTGTGTTGATTTCTGAGGGTTGGTGTTTGCTGCTTGCTTGCCTCCAACACCCACCAGCCTGGACAGAGAAGGCTTCTGGCGTAAGCTATAAGGCACTGGGCACTTTGCTCTCACACGGTTCATTAAGAAAAACGTGACCTACCAAGAGACCCAACTCAGTCCTACACTGGTGGAGCTCAGTGTCAATTTAGCACATAGGAGTCATCCCCCTCCACCACCACCCTACCACACCTGCTCACCCCCAGTCTTGGCAACTTCCCTCAAGGACCCAGACTAGGAATTACCCATATTTCTACAGCAGCTGCCCACCCTCGTGTCCCAGAACCCAACTGACACCGCTCAGTGTATTTAATTCAAAATTGCAGGAGCACAAACCTTAACCATCATGTTGCTTTGTATAGTTTCCTTGTTTACAAAAAAAAAAAAGTCAAGAATTAACACATCGAATCTAATGAGTTTTATTACCGTGATGGACATCCCAAGACCAACAGACATTATTTTTTCCTATTTTAAACTGATTTAGCCATACATCAAAACTGCCTTGGGCTTGGTCATTATTTACTTGTTCAACAAATATTTTGGCTAAGTAAAAGGTCAGGTAGTCTACTGGGCATGAAGGAAGAAAGGCAATTCACAAAACTCTTTACAGTGAACTCCATTTAAATAGTTAACATGATACAATAAATGGATGAAATATGTCAAATTTCAGAGAAAGTCACAATGAATCCCACCTGAGGAATAGAGACAAGCTAAGCAGATCTTCCATCAAGCCTGTACCACTGAGTATCTGTAAAAATTAAAATCAGTGTCTGCTGTTATAAGGAAAAATTCATTCTGATACATGAATTATGTGCAAATATGTAACTGTATTAAATTAAACATTATATCTATGTTTCCTAGTACTACTTCACCACAACAGTAGTGAGATATGGAAAAGATAAAAGCTGGCTTTCCCAAGGTGACTAACACCAGCAATTCTCAAAGTTCTGTGGTAAAGATCAGGAAGCAGGTGGATGAATTCTGTGCGTGGTTGTTTGCAGGTGCCACATCTCACCAGCCTGTGCCTCACCCACACGCCAGAACGTCCCGGAAGCTCAAATGCCTATTGCAATGGGTAGGGAATACAGAAACCTTACTCAGGAATGGAGAAAAACCTTGCCTGATGACCCAGGTAGAAAAAAATCAGGTGAGGGCTTTTTCATGAATCGTAGGTGTAGAGGACAAACAATCCTGGCCAGGTTGTTATTTTCCTTGTTGGGCAGGTATGCGTGGGAAAGGTTGTGAAAGTCAAACGACAGCAAGCCTTGGCCTTCTGCATCAAGAAGGAGCTCAGGGAGACACTGAGCACACATCTACCCCCACTGCCAAGGTCAAGGCCATCACCGGAAGAGGCAAGCCACTATCCCTGAACCATCCCTCCACCACCCGATCTCCTGGCAACGTGCTTTTCTACTTTCTCAAAGAGCACAAATGATTTAAAATTTGTTTTCTAAAAGAAAAACCCAGGAGATTAGAAAGCAGGACATGCAATCCTTCCAAAGCCACCTTTATTTGCGGTACTAAATTGCACTGGAGGCTAACCAAATTACTCGCCCTTCAACCTTTCCCTTGGAGAGGTTATGTCCCCCATTGGGGGTTGGAGGAGCCACCTACTCTCCTGGGGCAGGCATGTGACAATTAACAGTGATACGGAACTTGAAAACAAATTGTGCTGAATCTCACATATGGTGTCCTAAAAATGTCCAAAATGATGTCATGCAGAGGGAGGGGAAGCAGGCCCTCCAATTAGATGGATGAGGAAGAGGCAGTGGAGAAAACAGATTAATGATGCCTTCAACACAATCAGCCTGAGAGAGATACTGGTTTCTATGACAACTAAACCACTTAACCTAAATTAACAAAGCTGTTAAAGAAGAGAGAGAGAAAAGAAAAAACTTAAAAGATGGGGAGGAGGAAAGCCAGAGGATCCTCTTTGGGAAAATTATGGTGCCTGTCCCATGAGAACCCATGAGAGATGTGTACATTAACTACATATCCAAAGGGTGTGTGTTCTGAAACATTCTCTGGTCCCAGTAATTAGTTTTCAGAAGCAGTGCAAAGAGGTTGAGAAACTGCGACTAATTAGCATGGTTTTCTGACAGAGCAGCCTTACCATTCTTGCTTCAGCAGCCTGAACTGGGCAGCCAGGACAGGGAACAGACAAAGGCACACTGCTTGCTCTTCCCAAACGCAGAGTTGCAGCTCTCACATGCCACAAGCTGCTAGGGCACGACAGGAAGAGCCGCTTTTGTGATGAAACACAGGCCGTTCACGGTAAGACAATGCTAACATCAAATAGCTCCTATTTGCGCTTAATTTGGTGCTCCCTGATGGAATGGAAGAAATGCAATTCCTGAGCCAGTTTCCAGACAGTTCACTACTGCCTTCAGATTTTCCAGAGACTCAAGGGAGTTCGCGTTTCAGTGGCTGTGAATGGAAGTGGCTCTAGCAGACAAAAGGTATGAGATATTCTATTAACAATACAGATGAAGGTTTTAAAAAGAAACTTTAACAATGTTGAACACATTGTCAGCTTTAGCAGCTGTTTAAATATTTGTTTTCATTGCATATGAAAGGCAGGCTGATGGTGACAGAGACAGCTCTTCCACTGCCAGTTCTCTCCATAAAAGCCTGCAGGAGCCTGGGCTGGGCCCCAGGAGTTTCCCCGGGGTGACAAGGACCTAAGTATTTGAGCCATCACTAAAACTAGGAGAAACGCACGTTGGAGTTTACAAAGATTAAATGGGCTTACATAACTACACAGATACATGTTGTGTTTTATAATCCACCTTTACATTTTTGACTCATTTTGCTGACAATGCTGGCCATGAAAAAAAAAATTGCCTCACCTATGAAACATATTTCCCTGGTAGAAGAGTACCTCGTGGCTTAAATTTTCCTTTCACTTTTCACGTTATTGGGGATTTATATTTCTTTGTTCATGAATTACCTGCCCTTATATTTTTACTGCCAGTCAGGCCGTTATGAAAATTTTGAAACATTCAATCTGATCATCTTGTTCTTGCCATTTGTGTAAAAAAAAAAAAAAATACACCCCAGACAATTACTATTTAATGTAACTTACAGAAGTTTTTGTTACCAGAAATGCCCGATGGGTTCTTTCCTCGGCTTAGTATAGAAATAAAAAGCCGGGAATCTGTTGCAGACAGAAAAGTTTATTTGCGAAGGGACCAGGTGAGTAGAGAAGGGAGAGAAAGCCGGGAGGTGGGGTGCCTCTCGAAAGAGGAGGGAGAGACACCAAAGTTTTGAGGAAGGGTCTTGGGATTTTAAGCATTCCCTGACTCCTCCTTGTTGGGCGGGGAACTACAGGTCGGACGTTCCCCATTGGTGGTCTCTTAATTAGTTAGAAAATGGGTGGGCAAAGAGGCCGCCCACCTGAAGGTGTGGTCAAGACCTCAGCAGGCCTGGATGGTCTCAGTTTTTAATGTTTATACTAAGAAATCAGCTCATGTTTTCCCTTGAGCTTCCACCTTCCCTGTGTAGAAACTGGACATTCTTTAGACACGTTCGATAGTCGTGCATGTTGAGTGCAATGACTTAGTCATGTTGTGGTATGAATCTTGATATGACCTACAATACCTTTTTTGAGAGTGTTTTGATTCGCCGACCAAATCAGCCGAAATATGGGGGAAAAAAAATACAGATGGCCTTTCGTCAAAGAAACTCTGTTAAAGACCCTTTCTCCCTTGCAGCAGAGACACAGAGAAGGGAGCTGCCAAGGAACAGAAAGAAAGGCGAGGAAAAACGTGCAGGGGTTTTTTAACGCGGATGTCGCTTCAGCTCTTGCTAGGTGGGGAAGTGTTGGCCCGTGTCCATCATCGGTCCAGCAGTGTCTCTGCTGCCTCAGCGTCGTGCGGGATTCCCTTGTCCTTTCCGAGTTCCAGTCTGAGCTCAGAGTTCGAAGCGAGCACCACCCTCTTTACATAACCACCAGGGAGGTAATTCACATGACAATAAACCTCACCATTTTTATGGGGCCAGCAGTGCTATGTAAATGGGTTCATTGCTGCCATATGAGTCAGTTTGGGTCCTGACTGTACCCACATGGGAGACCTGGATGAAGCTCCTAGCTTCAATGGAAGAACTTTCTCTCCCTCCCTCTCTCTCTCTCTCTCTCTCTTTATGTTTGTTTGTGTGCACGCACCCACAAATTTATCCTTAACTCTACCTTTCAAATAAACCTTTTTAAAGATATTGTTTAGTAGATTTGCATCCATTCACAAAGTCGTGCAGCCATCACCACTAAGTCCAAAATATTTCCGTCAACCCCAAAGGAAACCTTTTCTCTATTACTAGTCACTCACCCCGCCCCACCCCGCACCCTAAATGCCTGCAGGAGCCTGGGCTGGGCTATCTTGCCACTAGGCTGCCTTGTCCATTCTGAACACTCCATCTCCATGGAACCACATGACTTGCGGCCTTCTGTGTCTGCTGCCCTCACCTAGGCTGTGTTTGCTAGATTGATCCCTTGTGCGGAATGAATTAGCACTTCATTCTTGGGACTGATAGGTTCTCCAGTGGCTCTTTTCACTACCTTTTATCCTTGTCCCGGCTGTTGGACATTCCAGCTGTTTCCTGTCTCTGACTTATAAAACAATACTGTTATAAACATTCATGGGCAAGTGTGTGGGTGTGGGATGTGTGTTTTTATCCCTTCTAGGTATATACCTAATAATGAAACTTCAGTATCTTTTTTTTTTATTTGTTTGTTTGTTTTTAAGATTTATTATTTTTTTCGAAAAGTCAGATTTACAGAGAGAAGGAGAGACAGAAAGATCTTCCATCTGCTGGTTCATTGCTCCAGCGGCAACAATGGCCAAAGCTGAGCTGATCCGAAACCAAGAGCCAGGAGCTTCCTCCAGGTCTCCCATACAAGCACAGGGTCCCAAGGTTTTGGGCCGTCCTCCACTGCTTTCCCAGGCTACAAACAGGGAGCTGGATGGGAAGTGGAGCCACCACGATTAGGGATTAGAACCAACACCCATATGAGATTAAGCAAGCACAGACTAAAGGAAGAAAATTCCAGGTACAGCAAATAATCAGGGCCAAGGCTGGGATGTGAGTGCAAGCTTGTGTGTCATGGGTAAGGGAGAAGGTGAGCATGATGCAGCATGGTGAACGAGGGAGAAGAGAACAGCCAACACTGACTGAGACAGGGTCCACATCAATTAGAGCTTGTGGTGGGCATTTAGGGAGCTAGGCCTTTGCTTCACACAAATTGGTAAGCCATGGTAGATTTTAAAGCAGGCTTTGGCGTGATCTTGCATGAAGGAAGCCATCCATGGTGCAATTACAAAGTCAGTTCCTTTGATGTGATCTTGTGACCCATCACAGATGGTTCCATAGCTAGAGGCAAGATCAGGAGAAGCTGTTAACTCATTGGGACCATGAACGACCTATGCAGCCCTAGATGACACATTCATTGTGTTAGAGGTTCGCCCTGAGGGAAGCAGCACCACAGAAAGAAACTACAGGCCCTATAACCCTCAGTCATCCATTCCCTATGAGCTCACACAGTGACTGTGGCCATTGGTCCTCATGGGCAAACTACTCAGCAAGCATCCTCTTCCTGTTTCTAGCTTCCTGCTCATGTGCACTTTGCACACAGCTGATGATGGCTCAAGTAGTTATTCATATGGGAAATAGGGATCGAATTCCCAGCTTCTGGCTTTGGAGTGACCTGTCCCAGCTATTGCAGGCATTTTTCTTTCTCAGATAAAATAGAAGTAAATAGAAGTGAATAAATAAATATTTTACAAAAGAAAAATTAAGGACAAGTGTCAAAGCAATAGGACAAACCATACAGTTTTAAAACAATCAAAACATTCCTTCTGTACAAGATGTAGTGTTGTCCTTCATGTGTTAAGTATGTGCATGCACAAAATGGCCACATTTTGTGTTGACATTTTGACATTGATGTCAAGAAGTGTTTCTTGTGGACCCTTGAATATCATGCAAATGCTACCTGAAGAAAAGGGTTTTTGCCTTTGGCCACACTGTCTTCTAAGTTGGTTAAAATATATATTTTTATCCCACTGAAGTATGTGGAATTTTGTTGAATTATAAGTGAACCTGGTAGAGTATTGGTGCCCCTGGGGTCTGCTCCAAGGAAGCCTGTTCTGTCTAGATAAGTGTCCTGACCACCGTAGGCATTTGAATGCCTTGGCCTTGAAGGGTGAATGCTGGAATCTTTATTTACTTCTCTCCCCTGTGCCCACTGAATCAAGGCATGGGGGTGAATGTTGATAAACACTACATTTCTAAGCTTAAATCTGAGGTGGTTCTCTGAGTAAGATCCAGAAAATAACTCTGAAACTCAGAAACAAACACCTATGCCCACTGACATCTGACAAGAAATGTTAGAAATGGGCTCTTTTCCCAAACTCTCCAAATGTTAAAGAATGCAATGGCCTAATAGTAGACTTCCTACCATGGAGACTTCTTTTTCCATATTTATGTTTTGTTTTGTACATAGCCACCATTGCCCCAGATGCCTACAACAGCTTTGGTAGGGCCAGGAAAAATCCCGGAGCCAGGAACCCCATGCAGATTTCCCATGTGGTGGCAGAGGCCCAAATACATGAGCTATCTTCTGCTGCCTTTCCAGGTCTATTAGCAGGGAGCTGTATCATAGACAGATTGGCCAGGACTCAAACTAGAACTCAGATGTGGTACACTGGCATCTCAGCGTCACCTCCCTCTTTTTAATAACTATTCTAAAATCTTACTACTTTATGCCTCATCACTCATACTCAGTATGATTTGAACAATTTGTTAAAACAAAAGAAATAAAATACAGATGCACTACAAAAAGCCTATAGAAAATAGAATTAAGAGACATTTATTTTTATGCAAAAAAACCTTTGAAATACATTCACTTGTTGTTTTTGTTCATGATATGCATTTTCTGAAGACCACTTGTACATTAAAGAGACTAGGGGGAAAAAGCGCAAATTTACTTGGAACAACATGACAAAAATAATACCTAGCAATATCATCAACAATCCACATTATACGTGAATTGAGGTCTAAGGCCAGCGAATTAAGAATGAGCTGAAATGCCTGGGAAGTTCCCAGCTTTCCTCCTATCCATCACTCTGGGCCTGTAAAAAACTGGAAGCAAGAGTGCCAGGACAAGCTATAATAGAAATGTTTTTCATCCTGTTTGATGGTTCTTACTAAACAAACGCCTGAGCCACATAACCCAGTACTAAGGAAGCCTCAACAACAGCTGTGCAAGACAGCATGGAAGCCCAATCACCAGCTTCAACGTGAGAGCTACCCATCATTCTTAGCAACATGTCCAACAAAGACAGGAAAGCAAGCAGCCTTAATTTCATCTCTAGGTCTTCTCTAAGGAAGGAGCTTCTGCCAGGAGAGCTACAAGAGCTGCAGAGTCAGAAATGGTTAGCAATGTTCATGAGAGAGCCAACAAAATTCATTAATGAGGGGACAGTTGGTAGCTGGCTGGCTGCTAGAGGCCATCTGGAGAAAGAAATGTGCTTTACTTGGAGTAGAAGACTTTTTTTCCTTTCGCCTAAGCTTTAACAGCACTGTGGATGGTGGGAGATTGTTCAAATAAATCAAGAAACCAACTACATGATGAAATAGGTGAGAAAAAAAAACAAGGCAAAATCCAATCGTTTATGTTTCCCAATATTTTGAAAGACCTCCAAGGACCAATTTTAGGGGAAATGAAAATAGAACATAAAATGTGAATGGAAAAATCACACTGGAGGATATGGAAAAGCAAAATTAACCGGGAAGGGAAAATAGAGAAGTTATCAAGTTGGTGCTTCCCTGTGGCTCAAGCATTTATGAAGAGCTAGGGCAATGGCATGTGAGTATAGGAGATTCTGTTGACCTGCTATTGGTTTGTTGCTCCATCATCGAATGGGAAACAGAGTTTGTGTTCCCCTGCTCTCCATACTCTACCCTACAGTGATTATCCAAGCTTAAAGCTTTGTTCATCCAGATCCTGGACACCTGACTACATAGTTTATGTGTGTGTCTGGGGACACAGAGCTCCTTTAGAGCAAGATACAGAAATGTATCCGTCTGAATGCTTTCCCTCTCCGAACCCCAAGACCACCATGCCACCTCACTTTCTGTTTAGACAGTAACAGAATTTAGTGTTGTTGCCCCTGACCTTCCCTCACCCTCCAAACATGTTGTATAATTAAATTAAGAAAAAAAAAAGTCGAGAGCCACTGCACTAAATCACATCGTAAGCCAGCACTGTATCCACAGATTGAAAAATGGCTGGGGGATCCCAACTGGTCCTGAAAGCAGGTGAAGCTAGATGGCTGAATGGGCATACCACCGTAATGCCATCATTGCCCTACAAATGAGCTAAACAAACTCAGATGTTTTCTAAACGGAAGGCCTTTGAAGTTGCTTCCCGGTGTAATTAACAGAGAACAGCATGCCAGTTTTTATTAAGAAAGGTCCATCTTTCAGACAATAAGTCAGTAGGTTAATTTTGGGATCAAAGCTTGTCTGACATGACCCTGGGAAGATCACCTAGATGAGAAAGGGTTGAGGAGGAATGCATTCTTGTTCTTCATCAGTACAAGTGAGACATAAATCTCAGGCATGCATTGGCAAAAAAGAGTCCCCTAAAGCATTCAATTGTAAGATCACACATTGCTGCTGGATTAATGAGCACTGAGGATATTTCCATGGTCTGACAATGGGGAGAACAGACAAATATTAAGCATAGAGAGATGTGCTAAATAATTATGATTCAATCATTTTCAAAACTTATTTCCTTGGAATAAGGGATCCATCTCTTTCCAGAGAAGACATTTTATATATAAATAGAGAAAAGTTGACGGTCTCTGCTACATTGGTTTATTGTCACTACTTGAATCTACATGTTCATGCAGAGTTTGGCAAACAGATTTTTTTGCCAGATTAAAATGTATTGAGAAATAGTTGGTGTCCCAGCACTTTGAAAGAATCTGTATTTTTATTCTAGGCTTTAAGAACTTTTATTTAGTGTCCTAAGTAACTTCAGACAAAGAAATTCAAAATAAAAAGAGAAGACACTTTCTTTTCTTTATATTATCTCCAAATTATTATCAAAATTATTTTGCTATTAATTCCAGCATAGAAATGCTCTATTTAAAACTATTAACAGTTGATGAATATAAAGATCCAGAGAGTGACTAAAAGGACCAAAAATAAGAGGGAAAACATCCAGACCTGGAGTGAGCTTCTCTGATTTTCCATTTACACTTGGGTAGGAACGATTCTTGGAAATGATCACAAACGCAATAATTACTGGCTTAATTCTAAACAGATTTGCAGTCACTCCTTTTCATGTTATTTTTGGCATGCTGGCTGTGGCCGTGGCATGCTGTAATGTTGACATAATTGGTTTCTCAGAAAACAAGATCTGTGACAATTTGCTCCATTTTGCTCCAAAGACAATCCAAGCCTTACAAAGCGGGTCTTAAAAATGCACACAATCTTCCCCTTTGCAGCTGCTTCTTGTTTAAAATTGTCAAATTTTCTTAATTAAAATGGAATATTTTTGCTTGGCTTCCTCACATCGCTTTTAAAGCTCAAATGACATACTGCCTCTTTTAGACAAAATGGACATCTTCAAAGAGCCAGACAAAAGCCCTAATTGCCTTATCAGCAGAGCTCATTTTTAAGTTTGTACTTAGTATTATTCGTCTAGATTAGATTTTATCCAATCAGAACCCTAAGAGGCCTCCTTTCAGCCGTAAGGTTGCAAAGACTACATAATTCAGCCCGAGCTCTGATTTCTGATGAAACAGTCCATGTACTTCCTGAGTTCTCCTCATGGGTTTGCCATGACATGGTTATCAAACCGAGGATTCCTAACTTTTCATTTCAACTCAGACTGTCTCTCAAATTGCAAGGTCATTCATACAACTCTTTTCATAACACCAGCATATCTAATACAGACCTTAAACAAACTATGTCCAAAAACGTGAGAATAAGCAGATGAAAAAATAAAACAAGAAGATAATGTGGGTTTTGCATGAATTTTTAAAAAGAATTACCTACATAGTGGATAAGTGGGAGTCTTATGGATACAGATATTCCATCTGCTGGTCCACTCTCCACATGCCCTCAACAGCTAACAGTAAGTCAGGTCAAAGCCAAGGACCTGGATCAGTAACCAAGTCTCCCATGTGGAGACTAAGTCCTAAGTTCCTCTCTACTCCCTGCCATCCCCGGCACAGAGATCCAGCAGGATGGTGGATTGGAAGCACAGAAATAATGCAGAAAAAAAGAAGAGCAAGTATATAATCTTGTTTGCCAACATTTTCTAAGTACATGTTTGGAGATAAGGGGTTGAAATTGGGAATCGATAGTAAAAGCACAAAAGGGGACCTTGTAAGGCTGAGGGTTCTAAACCTGGATTATAGTGACGACTGCACAAAATATGCACTCATGGAATTTAAATTGTAGCTCAATTAAAGAGTTGTCTCAACTAAAGAGTTGTTTTTTTTTTAAGCCAGTACATGACTTGCTAAAATCCCTTCTCTTTGTCACAGCAAGAAGTTATTTTACATAGCGGAGTTTTCCATGGCCTGCACTGTGAGGAAAAATGCTATTGCTTTAAAACAAAAAGATAAGCATGAAAAGAAGCAAATGATTCTAATTTCAAGCTACTGAGACTTTGGGGTTATTTATCAGTACAAAATACACTGAACCATTCTGATTAACACAGAAATCAGAACCTTTGCAAAGAATACGAACAACTCAAGAGAGAAAAAAACCCAAGCAATGCAATTTAAAAATGAGCAATAAATTTGGGCCCGGCGCGGTGGCGCAAGTGGTTAAGGTCCTTGCCTAGCCGGGTGCCGGTTCTAATCCCAGCAGCCCCGCTTCCCTTCCAGCTCCCTGCCTGTGGCCTGGGAAAGCAGTCGAGGACGGCCCAAAGCTTTGGGACCCTGCACCCGAGTGGGAGACCCAGAAGAGGCTCCTGGCTTCAGATCGGCATAGTATCGGCCCGTTGCGCTCACTTGGGGAGTGAATCATCGGATGGAAGATCTTCCTCTCTGTCTCTCCTCCTCTCTGTATATCCGCCTTTCCAATAAAAACATAATAAAAATAAATCTTTAAAAAAAATGAGCAATAAATAGTAAGGCATTTCTTCTTATAATTGTTATTTTTTTATTGTAAAGTCATATTTACAGAGAGAAGGAGAGGCAGAAAGATCTTCAATCTGCTGATTTACTCCCCAAGTGGCCACAGCAGCTGAATCTAAGCTGATCTGAAGCTAGGAGTCAGGAGCCTCTTCCACGCCTCCCATGCAGGTGCAGCGTCCCAAGGCTTTGGGCTGTCCTGACTGCTTTCCCAGGTCACAAGCAGGGAGCTGGGTGGGAAGTGGAGCCGGGATTGGAACCAGCTCCCATATGGGATCCTGGCAGATGCAAAGCAAGGATTTAGTTACTGGGCTGTTGCACTGGGCTCCAGTCATTTCTTAAAGGATGGCTTACAAACAGCCAACAGATACATGAAAAATGCTCAAAATCTCCAATCATAAGGGAAATGAAAAATTGTAGCCATAATGATATCACCTTATTCCAAATGTTTAGCTATTAGCAAAAGACAAATTTTTCAAGTATTGGCAAGGATGTGGAGAAAAAGGAACCCTTGCACACGGTGGTGGGGATGTAAATTAGCACAGCCACTGTGAGAAACAGCTTGGAGATCTTCACACAAATAGAACTACCACAGGTCCAGCAAACCCACTTCTGTGAATATGTACATCCAATGCAAATAAACTCCGCAGCACCATTCACAACAGCCAGCAAAGACAATCAGCTGATGAATAAAGAAAAGGTGGCACGCACACATGAGAGTATGTTATTCGGTCATTAAAACGGACGGAGTTTTATCATTTGCAACGGCATCGATGGAACTGAAAGAAATCATGTTAAGTGAAGCACAAAAAACCAAAAATCACATGAGCTCATTCAGATGTGTGGGGAAAAACAGCTGATTTCATAAATGTTCCAAATACAGTCATGGTTAGCAGCGTCTGGGGAAGAGAAAAAGCAGATATTGGAGAGTATAGATTGGCAGTACTAGGTTATATACTTAGATAAAAAAGGAGAAGCTCTAAACTTTTATCACTCTGTGTAAACATAATGTAACAGAACTGTATATTTCTGTATTTTAAGATAACTACAAGTAGCAATTTTAGAAGTTTTCACTAAAAACAAGTGCTAAATATTTGAAAGTATAAATATATTTACCCTGCTTGGACATTACACAATCCATACACAATTATAATATAATAAAACATCACAGAGTATCCCAGAAATACTAAGTTTTATATGTCTGTTACATTTTTTGATTCCAGAAATGGTCTAGACTCTAATCAATGTGAAGCCAGTGGGACTGGCAGTAGGATGTACAGCATTCTCTGCTGCAGTTACTTGTCATGCTGCAGATTCAGATGGTCAAGCAGCAGATGGAGTTTTTGAGAGCATTGTGTTGCTAGACTTTAACTGACCTTTGGCTTCCGGGAGAAGCTGTGACTATTGCTCAGCTCCCAAGGGACAACCATCGCCCTGGCAAGTACTTCAGACATGGCCAAAATCACTGTAGACAATGGCAGTGTCTCTGAAAGTGGAGCTAGATGGCACAGAGGAAAAAGGATTAAAACCAAAGAACAGGGACCGACCAGTACTGTTGGATTTCCTGTGCTTCACTGTTCCCTGTCTGAGGGAAACTGTGCCTGGTTGTTCTGCAACTTCTATGCAGTCAGTATACCAATTCTATGTGGAGGACAAACAGCATTTGCTTGACAGGAGTGGATGAAACTGATGCATGCTGGGTTAACAGGACATGTTGTAGAGGCCATGCCTAGCCAGGATTTGTGTGTTATCACTCTGGGAGCAAAGCAAGCATATTTTACTTGTAGGGAGAGAATCAGTTATCTAGTGACCAGAAAGGCCATGAGTAGTGCTCTTCAGAAGCTCCACCTGTTACTTCTCCTTCCAGACACACACTACGGTCATGTGCTTGTGTCCACATGAAATTAAAACAAGCTATGCAATATGCTTTGAACGTGAACTTCCAAGTGAATGATTTAAGACCAATTCATATACATCACACTCTCTCATCATTTCATTCCAAGTGGTTCAGACTCCAGCGGTTGGGGATAATGTGGAGCTGGCCCCGGGAATAAAGATGAAGCACACCAGGAAGAAAGCCCTTGCTCTGTGGATATCTTCTTGCTTCTGGAGGCTGTGAACCTCTCCTACCTTCCTGTGAAACATTCATGACAAAGAACCAAAGACAGACAAGCAGTGAGGGACAGGACACATTGAGAAAATCATGGTGGATTAGCCCAAATGGAGATGTGGCAAACAGGCAAACCACTTGCCACATTAAAGTCCTTAGCTTCCTGTACCCATGGTTTAGACTACATTTCCCAGCCTCCACTATCAGTAAGTTAAGCTGAGTGACTGTGTTCTAGCCAAAGCAGCTTGAACTCAAGATACACATTGCAGCACCTCCTACATCCAACCCTCCACCTTTGGCCACTTGCTACAAGGTACAGCAGTAAAATCACTGGGAATACCTTGAACTCCTGCTCAAAGTGCAATAGTTTTGCTATGTGATAGGGCAGATAGCTTGATTAGGGCCATGAGCTGGAAGCCAGACTCCCCTGTCCTATATAATCCACTTCTCTGTCAAAAATTCCCCCTCGCCAGGATACATCTCCCCTCATCTGGAATCTAGGCATTTATTCATTGCTATTCTGACCTTGCAAGAGATGTGCAACCAGGAGGGACTCTCTTTTGTCAGAGACTAGGATGAGGAGGCATTGAAGCTACCTCCCTATACCATTCCCTCCCCTACAATTCTTCCCTTCCTGGCCTGCTCCAACCTTTAAGTATGCCCGTGTGTGTATGTGTGTGCGTGCGTGTGTGTGTGTGTGTGTAGGTGCACTTTCTCACCTTTTAAAGTAAACTTTACCACTTTGTGCACTGTATATGTGCCTGTGCTTGTGCTTGGAATGCTTTTCCACACAGGAGGCTACGACATGGATTAAAAGCAAGCCCCACCTTTCCCAGCTGATATCAGAGTAGCTGTGTGGAAGCGGAATTCAGTCCATCTCCGTCTCAGCAGTACGCGGGTGCTGAATCCTGAAGCTCTACTCCTTGGGCTCTCTCAGAGTTTGGCTCAGGAAGGTCAGCTGAAATGCACAGGTTGATGCCTTCCGTGTTTCTAATTCTGGTAATTTCAGGAGAGGAAAGGCCAATTCAAACTGCTGGTGTTAATGGGATTTGGGCAGAGGAAGGGGAAGAGTGAGCCAGTTGGTGAATGTCTGCTGATTTCTAAGTATTTCCAATGTTTTTGTAATTAATTCTCCCAGTAAGCTACTATTGGTGGAAAAACTCCCTAGTGAGGCATTTTGGGGTTTGTTTTCAAAATATAACAATAGAATATCTTGGGTATGTTGTAAGAAGCTAATTCTAAAAATCTGTCCATTGCTTTGGGCAACCTACCCTACACTTCAGGCCAACTTTTATAACAAGTACTCAAGACAGTAGATGCTCTAAAGTAGTCATGGGTTAATGAGCAAACTTGGAATGGAGGGAGGAGGAGCATGTGCAGTCATTAATGGAACCTGCCCTATGTACTCTAGCAGTGGCAAAGATGTTAAAGATGTTAGAATCTTCATGCTTTAAAATATGCACAGACAATCTATCAGCACCCAGTAATGAGGAAACAGTAAGATTTATTCTTCCTTCTTAAAGGGCACTACACATGTGATTTGTTTTTTCCAAGTATGCTCGTACTGATTAATGAAGTTGGCTGTTTTGGAATCCAGCAGCTTCTCAAAATAATGATGATCCTGCAGAGGCCACAGCGATTGGCAGTGACAGGCGACTATTCTCCAGCTTGTGCGACAGATCCATTAGAGTAGAAATGGGTTTCTAAATCTAAGACAGGCAGGAAACAGAAGGTGGATCATTACTTGTTAGTACCCTCTTAACTTTAAGGATCAGAAATCTTGGGCGGGGGCGGGGGGGGTGGAAATGAGATGGGACAAGGCAGGTAACTTGATAAGAGTGTGCTGGAAACCACACCACACCCCTACCCCTTAACTCTCAGCTCCATTCCATGTTTGCCTAGCCACTTACGCATCAAATAGCTCCCTTCCTAGGATCGATCTCCTTTCACCTAGAAATATTGCATGGTGCCATGTAGCCTCCACCCTTGAAGCCTTATAAAAGAAGTTGGCAGTTAGCAGGGGCTTCTTCTTTCACCAGGCATGAGGCATGGAAGGTGCCCTTCCTGGCCCACTGTACTCCTTAACTACACCCACATGTGTTTGCCTTCTGACCTCTTAATCTTGTATATGTGCCTGTACTGAGAATGCCACTCATAAACAGAAAGATGCCTCCCACCATAGCTTAAATACCAGTTAGTCTGCTTTCAAAGCAGCTGCCTGGTAATGCGCATCCTTCTGTTAGGGAGGAAGGTAGACAGACACTAGCTTACTGTGTAATAGCAGTCATAGAGAAAAGGCAAGAAACTCATGGAACATAGCAGCAGTAGAAGTCTTCAGAAGCAGTCTGGTATTTATATATGAAAGTTGTGTGTCCCCTAACCATGGAGAGGGGTTCCAGTCAACCATCCTGGGGACATCCCAGGGTAACCTTCCCAGCCAGTGTCAAGGGAGCTTCTGGGGATCCAGTAGCCTCAGAAGGGTATTTCATGAATTCCACACCCACCAAGTCTTTCACCCAGCAATATCTCTATAAAGAGGGAGGGAAAAAAAATGAAGGGAAGAATTGACCCAATATCCATAGAAACCCATCTAAATGCAGACTGGGCACTGTGTTCGTTGCCGACTTGCCCATCTGGCCTGCCAAGTGTGCTGTTTTTTCATTAAACTTTGCTAATTTGCTTACCACCAATCTGACTCCCACGTAAGATTCCTTTCTTAGGGTAGACAAGAACCTCTATTCAGCCTTCTCTGATAATACTCAGAGACAGTGGATGATGGCTCAAGTACTTGGTTCCCTGTCCCTGCCTCCCACTTAGGAGACCTGCATTGCGTTTCAGGCTCTTAGTTTTGGTCTGTCCCAGCCCTGACTGTTGCAGGCATGGTGTGTTTGTGTGTGTGTGTACAGATGGAAAATCTATGTCAAATAAACAAAAATTATTTATCTTTTTAAAACGGCAGACTTCATCAATCATTTGAGTTGAAGACTGCAGAGGCACAAAACTCAAAGAACTGAGTTACTGAATTACATAAGAGAAAGCTAGCCAGTGAATTAAATATTTGGCTTTTGACAGACATGAGCCTAACTCACACAGGGAAAGGAGGGAAATATTCCATTTTGGATTAGCCTACTGTGGGTTCCGCATGCCTCCCCCTTACCGCTAGTCTTCTGAGAGCTGACTGAAGTAGAACTGTCCCCATATTACAGAGGGATTAAACAAGGTGCAGAGTGGCTGGGGAGGGCTATCACATGCCACAGCCTAACGAAGTGTGGGCTTAAATACAGACCGCCTGATTTCCAGGGACGAGAATTTCCTTCTGTACAATGCTAAATGTTGAAGATTCCTCCTAAAACTGACACATTACCCACTAATTTACACCTCTAAGTTAGGGAGCAGGAGAGAGAGAGAAATCCTCCCCCTACACATCTGTCCCCATGTTTGTGTTTTCACACCCAGCACTCAACCAAGAACATGGCATAAAGAAGGGCTTTTATCTTTGCCTGCTAAATTTAGACTTAAGGAAAAAAAGAAACAAAATTTGGAAGTTGATATCACATGACAATGAGAGATCAGCAAAACATGTTCCATGCAGCTTTCACATGCAAGTCACCACAGTAACACTTGTAAGTCCATCAACTGTAATTTATTTAAATAATAATTGCATGTTGTAGGTGAACCACTTGCAGCAATATGAAAATACAGAACTCTGAGGAAATATCCAACTGAAACTCATATCCAATAATGCAGAATACTCTTATAGTATTAAGAAATAAAACATGTTGACTTTCAAGCTGTGATTATTTTTGCACTTAAAAATATAAGTTCTAAGATGACATCTGTTTTCTAAAACATCTTAATGGCAAAAAATAGGCAATGGGACCGCTGTCTCCATGTTGAAAATGTAGCTCTCACATCAGCATGAACTTACAAATCAAAGATGATAAAATTAAGACAAAATCAACAGAATACTCAACGGGAATGTCATTTTTATATTACAAACATCAGCAGTTCACAGTTTTCTTTCTTTATCACTTATATTGATAAAAATGCTTTGATAACAACAATCTATCTCACTTTCTGATACCAGCATGTTTCTACTTGATCAGCAGATGGATGATACTAACACATTCTTTTACCATAGAGATCGTATCTTCAGTTTCTAAAAACGTTTTGCTCTGTGAAATTGTGACCGCTGAAAATGGAAAAGATAGGAATCCATGTTCAAATGTAGTCAGGAAAGAGTGGGATACACTGCTGATGATTTTTATTGAGGACATTTCATTACAAAGTGCGTACAGGCTTGATGCAATGATCCAACAGGGATCTGCCCATCGGTCTAAGATGCTGAGGCTTTCAAGCTGACTTTTAGGAATTCAAGTAAAGTGAAAAATCATATGTTACTACAGAATTTTTAAATCCTCCTACATGTCAGGTGAAGATTACAATTAGGTAACTATATCACAAAACAGATTTACTTTCTATGGTTTAAGGCAAAGCAAAATTTCCTAAATGAAGCAGTCACAAAATAAATTTGCTTTGGAAATAAATTTCAGCAATGTGCTAGTAACTTCCTCATTTTTTCTCTACGTATACATATGCACTATATCTATATATACACATATCTATGCATACTGTCTACACTTAGAATCTTGCATCAGAAAATTTCAATGTCCCTATCCATATTTGCCAATAAATATTTTCAAACACTAATACAAAGGGATCTTCAAAAAGCCCATGGAAATTTATTTCTGAAAGCACTATATATTAATTTCATTTTTTGTATTACAATAAACTAAATTCCATTTCTCCACCATGTTTTGAAATCCTTTTTTAAATAAATTGGTCGATTGTGTTCATTTAGGTGTTTGGATGCCAAGATTGAGCAAAAGGGAAACAGAATTTTAAAAAATTAACTAGCACAGAATTTCCCCAATACAATATCAGAAGGCAACATATTGCTGAGAATTAAGCAGTTTTTTTTGGAACACAAGTATCAGTGAAACACATGTGTTCTTTCTCTACAAATTTTAAACAGAACCCAACATTATTTTCTTAGGACATTAAGCTGAGCCAACAAATTAAGATTTTTGAGTGTTTATCATCTCTTTTGATGTAAATTATTCTCTTTAAAAAAATACAATTCACCGTACACAAAGAAATTGGATACTGTGAAGAGTCACCTTAGGAAAGAAATTAATTAATAAAAAAAGATGTTTAAGCATATTTATCATATCCAAAACGGTCACCTGGCCATTAGGCTCCATTAACAATATGAGAAAATTAAAATGCAGATACAATGTCCAAAGTAAAGTGTCTCGCCTTCACATCAAGTAAATCTTCAAACATTCCTTTAAAGTTGAAAACAGTACTATACTTTATTCAATTTCACCAGTTATTAGATTATATGGAGAACAATTTATTTTACTTTTTTTCCCCAATATGGTGCCTGCCACGTACCA
This sequence comes from Ochotona curzoniae, assembly GCF_017591425.1. NCBI lineage: Eukaryota > Metazoa > Chordata > Mammalia > Lagomorpha > Ochotonidae > Ochotona > Ochotona curzoniae. Next base: position 46,141,445 of record NW_024467106.1, on the reverse strand, counting down.
ATAACTAAAGCAATTTACTAGAAAACATTACTTAGCAATAAAACAAATATTCCCACTAGGATGTGCCAGCACCCCTTAAATTCGTCGCTTAAAGTACACATTTTTTTGGAATGACTAGATTAACAAACAAGGCATATTGTTATTTCTATGCAATGAATTATACTGAAGTTTGATATGAAAGTATTTTGACTTTTCCTATTAAAAATTAGGCATTCTTTATTAAACAACACAAACAGGCAGATGCTTTGCTTTTTCCAGGCAAAGTTCTGTTACAGTATTATTGTTCTGAATACGTCATGGGTACATTGTAAACAAGAGGAAACCGGCCTAGATGTCTTCTGAACCTAGACTGACAATTTCATTGAAAGTTTCAGGCCAAGAACCTGTTCAGCCATCTCACTGTACTAAGTAGTGTGTGTGTGTGTGTGTGTATGTGTGTGCATGTGTGTTTTCCCATAATGATCAAGCTACAAACAGACTGGACTGGGTTGAATTTCTACAGTACCTCTTAAAAAGAAGTTTTAACTATCATGATCAAATCACAACTACTCAATAGATGTCTTTCTTGATAGCAAATTATTCTCATGTGTACTCTTTCCTACATTTCAAGTGTCACAGTTTAGAGTCACCAGATCTAACAGCAAACGTATGAAAGAAACCAACCAGGGAGAGCCAGATTGGGGTCTATCACAAGCAATCTTACACTTGAAGAAAAAAACGTACATATAATTGGGGTGGACAAGAGAGAACAATCCAGAAGAAATCCTTTGTTTAAACTTCTGACAGGACACTATAAAACAGTGCCTATTTAAGATTTACACACTGTTACGTATTTATCCATGGATCATTGGTGCTATTAATTAAGCACTGTCTAAACAAACTTAAACCAGATCTTAATCATATTTATGTATGTTAATTAGGTATCATTAACATTCAGAAATATCAACAGGCAGCAAAAGAAGTAAAACTCATAATATTAAATAAATAATCTGCCAAATTATTTTCTAAGTGAGTAACATGTCCAGAAACTTTAAGAACTGTTGAGCCAGTAGTTCCTGATAACATAAATGGATTGAAAAGGTGTCACTGAACAGTTCAGATTATTATATTGGAAATCATGAAATCTACTAACATCTCAAATTGAAGAAATCACTCTTCTCCAATTTTAACAGTAGTACTTTCTGGAAAAGCAAAGAATGTATACAAAGTCAGATTTACATAGTGATCTTAAAAGTAAGAACTAGGAGTTCTGCATGGCTAGGATTTAGAGAGCATAACATTCAAACATGCCAGGGGCCTCAATCATCTACTGAACAAACATGATCAAAGTTTAAGGGCATTTAAACAGAAAAAAAACAACTTCAGCAGTGCTTCTCACAATGCAACCACAGTGACTGGTCAAAGTACCTGGCAGGTAAAAGCCAGAACTCTAAGAAGCCAGGTAGTAAAGAGGAGTGCATGCATGCGCCCTCGCCACCTCACCAGCTCAGCCACAAGCAACAAGTGCTTCCCTGACTGCCCACAGCACTGGAGCACAGCAGCAACTCTGTTCAGGGGCTGGAATGCACGGGACAGTCTCCTGAGATCCAATCTAGTCTCCAAGGCCACAAACTCCTACTGCGTCAAAATGATCAAGTCTTTACTAACTCAGTTTCATTAAATCCATTTGTATTGAATATTTATAAAAAATAAGGGTACAATGAAGAAAAAAAAAAGGATGCATGAAAAAAATGAAGATTAACCAGATAAATTATAGATATTTTTCTAGTTGTTTACAATGACTATTTTAAATATCCAAAGGATTAGGAATCTCTACTGGCAAAAATCAATATAAAGTGGAATCCTGATGAGAATTAATAACAGGAACATTTAGAACTTAGCATGATGGAATCACTAGTGACTTCCTCACACAGCCCATTGACTTGAAGCCCTGAGTCAGGAATCATGGAGTGGCCTCACTAACCAACGAGCCCACGCTTTTAGTCCAGGTCTGAATAGCAGGCACATATTGCCCCTGCTACATTCACTCCTTTGCAAAAGAGCAGCTGCACTGTTTCAGGCTGTTGGCTTGTACGAGTGATTAGAAATCTTCCTTGAGATTAATTCCAGAAGCTTCTGCTTCTCTCATTCTGCTATCTGAAGTGAGGGGGGCAAAAATCAATGAACTTCTTTTATTGTCTATGAGTTAGGACCTCTGTGATACCCAGTAACACAGAAAACATTAAAATAGGTCAAGCCAATGTAGTTAACTTTCCATTAATTGTTAAGCAGAAATCATGTTTTCTTTGCCATCCTTCCTGCAAAGCACAAACTACCCACATTTACAAAATACCAATCAGAACTCTGGTTCTCTGTTTAAAAAAAGAAAAACAACAACAAAAATGGCAGTTATACCAGGAACTATACAAATTGCACTATCAGACACATTGGCAGCCCAATCCCATCACATATGCACCAGAAAATATTAAATAAAACATTGCTACTTCAGCACTCATTCTTCATATAACACTTTAAAATTACAAAATAATCCAGAAAATTCAACATTAGCTGATGTCACCAGAAACTGGTACCAGCCAAGTATTCTGAACATGACAGGAAATACAAACATCTTTAGCATTAAAGGTATTACATTATTTAATAATCTGCTGGATTGTCCATCTTACTAAGGAATTATAAAAAAGAATGGGAAGCAATGAATAAATCAAAATAAGAAAATATAACAAAGGAAAAATTTATGGGACAGATGATTCTCTTTCATATATCTTTCAAAAGAATTAAACACTCTTAATTTTTCATTTTATAGCATAATGTCAATAGATATATATGCTTTACAAAATAAAGCTACCAGAGCTCTTCTAATGAATTTGTATGCTTTTACACAATTATACACAAAAATAAGTATTGAACATATTTCCACACAAGCTCAGACTGATAATTTTATTTCCTCTTTTTATTTAAAGTTACATAATTCATAATTATAGCACATGCTGATCTATCTGAAGAAGTGTATAGTCTAAATTCAAGTTGTGCTAATCACCCTCCACTGGAACTGCAGCCCAAGTATCAGGAAATCTTAGAGGCCAGCTGACTTAAGCCACCGCCTGGGACTCTCACAGCCCATACTGCAGTGAGTTCAAACCCCAGATAGTCGGGATTCCAATCCAGTGACCTGCTAATGTGACTGGGGAGGCAGCAGATGATGGCTCAAGTACTTGAGTTCCTGCCACCCATTTGGGAGACCCGGATGGAGATTCGGGTTCCTGGCTGCCATCTGACCCAGCCCCGTCTGTTGTGGACATTTAGAGAATGAACCAGTGGAGGGAACTTTCTTCCTGTTTCTCCCTCTCTGTGTCACTCTGCTTTCCAATAAATAAATTAAATATAAGAAAGAAGAATCAGTATTTTGAATAAAAAAAAAACCAAACACCTTTTGCTCATAGGCTCACACAAGAGAACAGCAAAGAGCAATGCATAGTCTATTGTTGTTGTCAAAAGCATTAATAAATTTGAAATTTTTGAATTCCTATGCTTCTGTTATAACAGAGACCACAGACTCAGCCAATATTAATGTTGAGAAGGTAACCAGTGCATTAAAAAATCCTAATGCTGCTTTCCCCAGCAAAGAAACTGAAGCCCATAAGAGTCACTTCCTTACTCCAAGTCATGGAACCCATAGAGTCAGACTTCCCATTTCCTTTCAAAGGCAGAAGATGCTAGACAAAGTCATTGTTCAAAAACTGAAATAGAAATGGGACAAAACATCAATTTGTCAACTCATAAACCATTTTTCCTTTTTCTGCACCCAGTCTGGTCCTTAGCCACATGACACACAGAAGGGAAGGAGGAAGGGAGAAGAATGGTGATGACTGGAAAATATTATACACACGGTGGGAGTGGTTTAGACTACACATTTTAGCATTGTTGAAAATAGACCAGTTCACGGTTATAAAGGGGCCTTGAGAGTCATCGGTTCCTTGTCCATTTCACAGATGACAATACAATGAGAGGTACAAGGAGCCAGGGACCACTCCAAAGGTCATCTCATTAACTGCTCACTGGTGACAGAGCCAGGACCATGTGGAGCTGGGCTCTTTCTCACTCTATGCCCTGTCTCCTAACTCAAGGACTAAGCATAGTCCAAGTATTTACAAGGAATAATCACAGTGCTAGAGAGATTAGAAAATTAGATCTTGCTCACTGATATCAGAAGTAAAAATTACAGATATCTTACATATTGATTAAAGCAGCAAGAATTTTGTTTCCTATAAGAAAAATAATTGATGCATATATTTCAGCCTACATTGCTAAGATTAAGGATAATTTCCAAAATATGACTTTTATTTCCCTTTAGATACACAAGGTTTTTTAGTTTTGCTGTAATAGACTTAAATACATTCAAAAACAGGATATTCCCTCAAAAATGTCCTCACCTTTACCTGGTTTTAAAAATTCCACAGCTTAGTATTTCATCACTTAGATACAAGTATTTTTAATTTAAATATTATATTACTCCATCTCTGTCCATGCTCTCTACCTGCTTTCTCTAGAGTTTTTAGATCACTGTCAAGCTGTTCTTCAATGCAAGAGAGTTCTATTTCCCCCAAAATACTGAAGCTTAACCAACCAATATGTCTGAAAATGACTCAACACATAAGACATTCTACTTAAAACAGTGTTAAAAAAATATATAACCAGATGTTGTTGTACCTTTAGGTCTTTTAAGAGATTTGCTTATCTCCCAATTAAAATCTATTAAATCCTTTTTGGAGAGCAATATCTAAGAATTTTCCAGATACTACTGAATGTCATTCCATAGCAAAAAAAAAAAAAAAAAAGTAGACCAACAGTGAATCACTCAGAAAACATTCACAACAAAAATGGCTTTTTTTTTGGGGGGGGGGTGTGTCTTAGTCACATAATTTCATCTCCATTTTAATACAAGATCTTAATCTATAGCAGGTAGTGCTTCTGATTGAGGGAACATTGCCTCCTTGGTGTTCTGGTCAGTCACGTTCTGAGGAAGGCTTCCTCCAAAGATGCAGTGCTGCCTGAATTCTGAAGTGCAGTCTGGACTCTAGGGAATAGTCCTTGTAGTTGTTTCTGAAAACAGTAACAACAAAATTATACAGTCAAAACTTCTTTGTATCCCACCCCCAAGCACCACACCCCCTTCTCCCTCTCTAATCTCCTTATTCACTTTACAAATCTTAACATGCATTATCAGTGGATCTTAGGAAAATGCAGATTCTAGTTCAGTGGCGGGGGGGACACTAGACAGCAGTAGTCTGTATTTCTAGAAGCCTTTGGCAGTGTTCCAAATGTCATATATTGAGTTGCAAGGTTCTACTTAATCCCAAAGCCACGTACAAGCACAGCAAGGAGGTTATGAGGAGGTCCTAACAAACTTAATCCTTTGGGTTTCTTGCAATTGGAAAGTTTTAAGGAAGGCTCATAAAAACATGGTGAACACAGCCAATTAGTTAAAAAAAAATGCATTGGAAACTTAATGCAAAAACAGATGCATGAAAGAAAACAGAATTACTAAAGACACCAAATTACTCATTCCAATGCTTATACACCTATTAGAAAATATCAGAATGGACCACAGAAACCCAAGATTATAAGAATCCAACTTAGGGTATTAATGTTCACCTGATTAGAATCGTTAAGAATATGCAAAACAGAGTAGTATGTTGGCCCAGAGTGGCCCTATAACCTCGTTAGGCCTGGCATGCTTTTCTATAGCTGATCATCTACATCTTTCTAAGGGCTACTTACTGGTAACCAGGAAAATGTATTATTTGTAAACTATTGTCAACACCTTACTGGAGGTTACCAAAGAATGTAACTGAGTATTTTCTAAATGTCTAGCAATCAAAAGTGGCAAATCTGCAAAGCTCCCAGTATGAGAGTACTTCAAAAAGTTCATAGATAATGGAGATGAAAGATAAGCTTGAGTGCAAAACAAATAAAAAAGGAAAGAAATCTAGAAAAAAATGATTTTTTTTTTCAACAAAACCAAGGTTCATACAGGAGTGAGGAGTGGGGCAGGTGTTTGGCCTATGCTTTAACCATCTGTTGAGACATCTGTATTCCACATTACAGAGCTTGGGGATGCAAGGGCGGGCTCAAGTAATTGGGCCCTGACACTCACATGGAAGATCTGGATTGGACTTCCAGCTCCCAAGTTCAGCCTGACTCAATTCTAGCCATTGCAGGGAATTGGTAAGTGAACCAGTGTATGGGTGTGGAGCTTTCTTTCTCTCTCTCTCTCTCTCTCTCATATATTAAATAAGTAAATAGATAATTTTACAATTTTAATTTAAAATGCATATGAAATGATCATGAAGAGGTATCGGAATTATTTGCACCAATATAATCTTATATTTTCAGTTCAATTCTCCATGAACCCTTCGGAAGTTCTCTCATACCTAAAGAAAAGTTCAGATAGCTGACAGTCCTGGGAAAAGTATTTGCAAGACCAGCGCCCTCTTGACTTAGTGGTGATGTCTAGCTGTTGCTCAGCTGTAGACACTTGCCATTTACATTCATCATTATCAATTTGTCTTACTGTGCAATGCCTGGGAAGGACCTGAATTTGTCTATATAATGCATATATGGAACAGTAGCATTAATAGTGTATAACTTTCTAATAGCTTAATATGAAGGCATACAGATATTAAATACTAGTCATCCTCATACACATCTACTGACTCTATAAATCATGTTCTTACTTTTTTTTTTTTAATTTTAAGGATGCCCTTTGGACTTTACCATGCCCCTGAAGCTTCCCACTTTGCTCTATTTGCAGTAAACATATTCAAAGAGTCATCTAAAGTAGCTGACTCCATTTTGCCTTCTCAGCCCACTTGTCAAAATCCCTAGTGACTGGCTTGAGCAGGCACTTGTCCCAACTTGCTCAAGAGCAGCTGCCCTCCTAATTGACCTCTTTTCTTGATGAAACATTCCGTTCAGCTGCCTTTCTAGGTGACTTCCTAACTCACATGACCTCAGCAAGAGGATCTTAACATTCTTCATCTTTTTTTTTCTTTTTTATCTCAGCAAGGGCAGCATAACCCAGGCACTGTGTTAGACCTTCCACCAGCTATGTAACTTTCTCAAAACGATCTCAAGTCTCGCTGGCTCTAGTGCTGGTGACTGACGTTGATGTGTTAATTCCAAACCTTACCACTGAACTCCATGCACATATTTTTGACTGTTAACTTATTATCTTCACATAGGATACATACTAGATGTCTCAAAATATCATGGTCCAAAAGAAAATTTACTTTCTCTTCCTTAAATTATTATATTTTCTATGTCAGTAAAAAGCATGATCATCAACCTAGTGGTTAAACCCCATCACCTACAGATTCCCTAGTTCTGGCTTCTGGTGACTTCTGGTGGCTGTTTTTTCCAAAACTACCTTTATCTTTTAAGAATGTATTTATTACTTATTTTAAAGTCAGAGTTGAGCGACAGAAGACTCTGCTATGTGTGAGTTCACTTCCCAGGTGGCCAGAGTGGACCAGGGCTGGGTCAAGCTGAAGCCAGGAGCCAGAGCTTCATCTGGTCTCCCATATGGGTAGCATGGGTACAAACACTTGGACTATCCTCTGCTGCTTTTCCCAGGCCATTAGTTGGATCAGAATTGGAGCAGCGAGGGCACAAACCAGTACGTTACCCTCTGTGCCATATTTCCAGTCTCTCAAAACTAGCTTTAACTATGTACATCTCAACTACAGTGCCACCTCCTCTTGAAAATCATTCAGAACCAGTTATGCATCATATTGTAAATCTCAACAAAAACACAGAGCACTGAGATTTTTCTTGTTCAACATCTCCCTCCAGTTAAGACGGTAGACTCGCTGCCTGTTGAGACTGCAGGTGCCTCTCTACAACCTTGATTATCATATGGGACATAGCAGATATTCAGTGGGTACAAGAGGACTTCCCAAAGGTCATGGAAATTGTAATTAAAAGATACATTTATTTAAGTGAAACAAATGTGAAATCTAGGCACAGTTTTCCCATAACATACATTTCCATGAACTTTCTAAAGCCTCCTTATGTTTGCTGAACTAGAATGAGTGAAAAATATGGACAAACCACTGAACTATTTATAACTTAGTATTACTCGGGCATTCTTTCTCCACCAAATAAAGGCAAACAGATCACAGGGCCGTGTGTGTGTGTGTGTGTGTGTGTGAGTGTGTGTGTGTGTGTGTGTGTGTGTGTGTGTTTGTTTGTGTGTGTGTGTGCGTGCGTGCCTTAGCTAAGTGAAACTTTATCACCCATCTAAGAGCCATTATCTATCGGAAATAGCAAAAGTATTCTGAAGCCTTCAGACAGAAAGACAGGGAGAGACTCGGGGAAGGATCAAAAAGCACTATAAGGATCAGCGACCTTTCAAGGAAACAGATGTGGTTGAATATACGTGAGGTCAAGTTATGCCGCAAGGGCCAAATCTAGACCTGTCTATGCATATTCAAAGGCTGCTTTTGATGTCACTGAGCAGACCAAAGGAGATCTTACACTCTATCATTATTGATCATTATGTCAAACATTTGCTGAGTCCTCACATGGAACACCATGTGTTAGAAATCTTTCACATGGATGCCTACAATCACATTTGTCAATAATCACAGGGTGAGGCATTAAGAGGCTTGGAAATTTACTGCCAAAGTCAAAAGTATAAACCAAGAATAAGTATGCAAAAGTAACTAACTTGGCACCAATTTGGTCATTTAAAGTACATAATGTTTCTGTTGTTATAATGGTATCAACATTCCTGATGTCATGGCAACTGAGGAAAAGCTGCCTTTATTACTTACCTTGCATTTTCTAGAGCTTTTATGGCCTTGTCAATTTCCCCTTGGCTTTTATACAGAAATGCTGACTCAAACATAGTGAATGGCACCAGGTAGTGGTCATACTTCAGGAGTTTTTCACTAAAAGAAGCAAACAAAACATAATGAAGTCTTAACAGACTACAACATATGTCATTATTTTTGGCACATGTATCCTCCCCTATGCCTCAGAAAGCAGGTGCATCAGCCAGCCTGTTATCAGAGAAAAGCTGCCACTGTGCAGCCATGGAACCCAATAAACTAAACAGTGTTTTAATATATTCTAATGTTTCATCTTTAAGTATAAATCCAGCACTGCTGATTGTTTATTCTCACAAAAGTAGATGAATGTTAAGCTGTAAAGATGAACCCAGAGGGTGTGTGTTTGGCTAACAGGAAGATATTCACATTCTATATTGGAATATTGTGCTCAATAGTCATCTCCATTTTCTAACTCCAACTTCCTGCTAATACAGACCCTGGGGACAGGGATTATCCAACCATGATGGCTCAAGTAGCTGGGTTCCTGTTACCCATGTGAGAGACATTGACAGTTCTTGTCTCCCAGCTTAGTCCCAGGCCACTCTCAGCTGTTGGGAGCAATGAAAGGCGAAGCAGCAGATACAGCACTCTCCACGTTCCTCTTATCTCCCTCTGCCACTCAGCATGTCACAGCATTCTTGCATGAGGGTAGCAGGAACTCAAGACTTGAGCCATCATCGTTTCTCAGGTGCATCCACAGAGACCTGGACTGGAAGCAGAGTGGCTGTGAATTGGACCGGCATTCCAAATTATGAGATGCAGGCATCCTAAGCAGCGTACCCTGCTGTGCCACAATGCTCCCACCCCTAGTCACTCCATGGCTAGTACTCCCAGGTACCTAGGAGGCAGCATTACAACTCAAGAACTAGGGTGTCTGCCACTCACATGGGAGACCCCAATGCAGATCCAGGCTCCTGGCTTTGGCCTGCTGCAGCCCCAGTTATTGTGGGAATTTTGAGAGCAAACCTATGGTCAAAAATATCTGTATTTGTCTCTATCTCTGTCTGTCTCTCTTTAAAATCAAATGAAAAATATGAATTGTAAAAAAAAAAAAAAAAAGATTATCACTTCCAGAGTTTGGAAAATCAGTTTATGGTGGGACTATAAACTCAGCTTTCGTGGGATGTCCTTAAATAGTAAGTGGAAACACAGAGGGCTGTGTTTCACTCAGACCACACTCTAGTTCATGAAGAACAAAGGGAGCTAGCAGATCCTCTTTCTGGTAACAGCCAGGTCAAAGGTCAGCAGCAAGAAACAGAGACATTTTGCCTCCTCTTCTCACACTGTCCCCACTGTGCTCAGCTTGACTTTACAGCTCCCTCTTACCTTGCCAGGATGTGGTTGAAACACAGTTCCGCCTGCATAGGCCGCTGTAAGTTCTTGAGGCAGCATCCTTTCAGTAACTGCACCAAGCACTCATCGTCCACAGAGTATTCGCTGGCACCTTAAAAACACAACAGGAAAACTCTTTTAAAAATCCTAACGGAGAGGAGAAACTAGCATCCATGAGGTTTCACAGCAACCCCTGAAAAATAAGGAAACCACTTTGCGCATTTTTTCTGTCTCTGTACACAAAATACAATGCAAATATGTTGTTAAAAGGACACTGAATTCATCAGCTCATTTGTACACCAGTTTATTAAGGGGTTCGCTTTGCTCACTTAAAAAAGAATTTCAGGGGGTCACGCTCAGCTTTGTGAACTAAAACTCAGCAATGGGAAAGGAGAACTTAAATAAAGAGCTCTATTAATTCTATAAAAGATAAAGCCAGGAGGCATAAGGAGGCTGCCTCCTCCTGTTGTTTTGGCTCCTAACTATGTTGGCTTCAAAGCAGGCGAGGACAAGAGCTCCATATGGAGAAGCAGATGGCCTTGCACCCATTAAAAATTCAGAAAGTAAAATACCCTCTCCAGGTCATTATGTTTACAACTCATCAATTCTCCCAGGTTATGTTCTTTCGAGGGGGGAATTAAGTCATAAAATTAGACAAAATAGTCCTGAAACACATGAGAGGCCCTAAACCTGCCCTGCCCCCTCGCCACACTCTTCTAACTGCTGGAGGGTAATGGGAAGGATTTGCCTTCCTCACTTCCTGTCTTCTGAAAACAGTTCTTCACCTTTGACGGCCTGAGGCAAATGCAGATGAAACAGAAGGAGCCCCATCAGGAGAGGGACATCTCCCCGACAAAGGTAGCCACCCCACACTGGCCACTTTGCAATTTGTTTTGGCAAGACAGATGCACCTTAGACATCACTCCAAGACTGAATGATAATTTATGCATTCCAGGCTGGGAGGAAAGCACAGAGAATTCAGAGAGATCCCAGGAGTCCCTTGTGTTGAAATCTTCCTGCGTTCTCTACAGAACTGGAAGTCACTGTTGACACGTTCTGATGTTTCAGGTGTAAGTTGCTCATCAAGGAGATGAGAACAATGCTACTCAGCCAGCTGGGAGGCAGGGGCGATCATGTTCCTTATAGGCACTGAAAACAGTGTATATACATCTTTAAACTTTCAAGTTCTGATAAATCATTCATCCAGAATCACCTAATACCATCTCTATTATTTATGCAGGACTATTTTTCTGCACCACCCACACCCCTTTATCTGTGCTTGTCAGTGTGGATATTTGCTGAAATGCACATTCAAGAAGTATAGTCTTTCAGGGCCAAGATGGAAGCCTTTGAGGTCCATAATGGATGATAATTTTTCTTACCATTTTTCTGCATTCTACTGAGTTCTTGGTAGCATGCTATTGACAGTTTGTTATGACAACATTCTGCTGCTTACTGAATGATGATTTTAACGAGAAACAGACATAAAACCATGGAAAGTTAAATTACTAACAAAGCCAGATTTTTTTTTTTAGATTTATTTTGTATTCATTTGAAAGTCACAGTTATGGGGGGGAGGGAGGGGAGAAAGACGGAAAAAGACACAGAAAGAGAGATCTCTCTCTTCTTCTGGCTCATTCCTCAAATGGTCCAAACAGCCAGGGCTCCAGGAGCCATTAGCCAGACGCTTCTCCCAGGTCTCCCGTGTGAGATAGGGGCCTGAATATTCGGGCCATGCTCTGCTGCTTTCCCAGGTGCATTAGCAAGGAACTGGAATAGAAGGGGAGCATCTAGGATTTGAATCAGTATCTATATGGGACACTAGCACCACAAGCAGCAGCCGAATTGGTTAAACCAAAAGGCCAACCTCCACACTTAAATCTTACATAGACCTTGAGGTGGGATTGTGGCAAATAAGTTCAAAAGTGCTACATCCCCACAAAAGCCTTAGAAGCAAAACCATTACATTCTCAGGCCACAGAACACTGTCAGGTGACTATTCTCCCCTAAAATATGCAGGCTCTGTCATGATCCTCAGCCTCACAAATGAGTTCATGATGAACATCAGGACACGCGGTCTCCATCTCACATTAGAGGAAGACTGCATGGTGCAACTACTGAACTACATTTTCATCACAAAAGACCTGCTCAACTTGTTAATAAAACGATGGCTGGAGGAAAAAGAAATTTGATGCCCAAATTACAAACAATAACTTAACTCTTCAGATGCTAACTGGAATATAACAATAAAAAAAAAACAGAAAAAGAAGTTAGAAAGTTGGTAATATTTTCACTTTTATGTAACTTTAATTAGCCTATCTAACTTAAGAAAATTTATTCTAAGTGGGGCTGGCATGATGGCTCAATTGGCTAATCCTCCACCTGTAAGAACTGACAGCCCATATAGGCACCAGTTCACATCCTGGCTGCTCCACTTCCCATCCAATTCCTTCTTATGGCCTGGGAAAGCAATAGAGGATGTCTTAAAGTCTCGGAACCCTGAACCCATGTGGGAGACTTGGAAGAAGCTCCTGGCTCCTGGCCTCAGATTGACTCATCTTTCAGCCATTGTGGCCACTTGGCGAGTGAACCAGCAGACAGATCTTTCTATCTCTCCTTCTCTTTGTAAATCTGCCTTTCCAATAAAATATACAAATCTTTAGAAAAAAATCTGTTGCAAGGAACAAATGGAATTGCTGAGGAAATGTCTGCCTGCACACTGAATTATGCTACATTTCAAAAGAAACATTATTAGAATTAATACTTCTGAGTTCTGCCTTTCGAATCAGTGACTGGTCTTCAATAATCAGGGCCAGAGTGCTGCCACCATGGAAGACCAGTTATATGCTCGACCATCTTTCAACTTACACACATTTGCCAAGGCTGGAAGAACATTCAATTTTCAGTTTTGGGAGTGGAAGTGATGTAATCACTCCAAGTTCCAACTATGGATTTGTTTTGCCCTTTCTGAAGGACCACACCAAAAGACTCTAGTTGTTCAGGTGGGAATGGCAAGGGAAAGAAGTTTCTTTATAAAATATAAGTCCTGAGCCTGGTGTGGTAGCCTAGCAGCTGAAGTACTTGCCTTGCATGTGTCAGGATCCCATATTGGCACCGGTTCTAATCATGGCAGCCCCACTTCTCATCTAGCTCCCTGCTTGTGGCCTGGGAAAGCAGTTGAAGATGGCCCAAGGTCTTAGGACCCTGTACCCGTGTGGGAGCCATGGAAGAGGCTCTTGGTTCCTGGCTTTGGACTGGCTCATCACCATCTGTTGTGGCTACTTGTGGAGTGAACCAACAGATGGAAGATCTTCCTCTCTGTATATCTGCCTTTCCAATAAAAATAAAATAAATCTTAAAAAAAAAAAAAGAAAGAAAGCAATTCTTCCACCCAGAAGGAGAACCTGTAAAGGCAGGGGTCTGAGTCTGGGGTGTCCGTCTGTCCGTCTGCTCAATGTGTCCGGTCCGTGTTCAGGATCTCCAGAAGTTACCATGGAAGCCGCTCCTTGATGGTTTTCTGAACAACAGTGGCATTTGACAGGCATGGTTTGACAAATACGCAACCACTTTTGTCTTTGAACAATAGAGGACCATTTTAAATTGAAGTGTAAAGGCGGGCTTGCACAAAAGAAAACCCAATGGTGCTTCCTGCAGGTTGTACAATTTGGGGATACACAAAAGGCCTGGTTCCCCTTTTGATCCAGCTTACTGCTGATGTGCACCCTGGGAGGGAGCAGGTGGTGGCTCAAGCACTTGGGTCCCTGTCACCCACGGGGGAGATCTGGCCCGAGTTCCAGGCTGCTAGCTTCAGCCTGGCTCAGCTCTAGCTCTGATAGACATTTTGGCGAATCATTCAGTAGATGGAAGATCTCAGTCTCTCTGCCATTCAAAGAAACTGAAAATAAATTAAAATTTTAAAGGTAAGCTTTGTTTGTGGGTTTTTAGTACAAATAAAAATGAAGAAAAGTAACAAAAAGGGTAAAATTGTTAAAGACGAAATGATTTTACAAAAATGTCATTAGAGCTCTAACCTGCTAAATCTGGAAGCTGTAGAGGAACATGCAGAAATCCGAAATGTTCACAGAGCACATCTGCTTCTGCACTTAAACACATGTCCCTGGGTCCTCAGTGGAGCAGGACAAACTTCCAACTCCTCTTTCCTTCAATATTATTTCTCTCTTAAGAAACAGAGAATTCCCATCTGCTAACTCACTCTGCAAATGCATGAAGGCCAAGCGCTGGGAACTCGGTCCAGATCTCCCACATGGCTGGTAGGGACCCACGTCCTGCAGCCATTACCTGCAGCCTCCTGGGGCGTTATTTACCAAGAAGATGAAATGGAGGGCAGAGCCAGGACATGAGCCTGGGGCCGCTGAGATGGGATGTGGGCATCCCAACAGGCAGCTCAACCGCTCAGCTCCAAGTGCCATTCTACCTCCAACTCCTCTTTTTCAGCCCAGTATTGCAACCTTCTAATCTGCTTATTTCCCCCAGCTTCCAGAATTCCAAGGGAATCCTCAGTCCATGATGATGAACATTTCCAATATTTTGGGTCTCTGACCTAAGCTCCAGCTCAATGAGGGGCTGATGTCTTCTAACTTTGCTGCTGTAGCAGGGAGAGCGAGCAGAAAGAGAATGAATGCCTTGGTTCTTTATAGGAGAGCAGCATGCTTGTCCATAGAGGAGCAGAATATTCCCTTGCCCTCTCTCCCTGTGACTGCCCCCCCACCCCCGTATTTGTAAGATGGTTCCTGTGGGCTGGGGGCTGCAGAAGAGAGGCTGTCATCAGAACGGCACCCTTCTCTGGGTTCTACAGACTCTGTTTCTATCAAGCCTGAAACCTTGGCCTCATGAACAGGTCATTTCACTGACCCAGCTTTCATCCTTTCCCATTTCTTCTCCAATAGCTGGAATTTTAAAGCCCCAATTATTTTGAATAGGGATAATAGCAGCTTCAATGCCCAACAATACTGAAACAGTGAATTAAATTTGACACATTAACTCTAAGAGGTGCTATGAATCAGAAGACTTTAACATTTACAATGGCTATTATTTAACAACATTCAAAACCTTTCATAATCTACTAAATGAAAAAAAGACTAGTAAATATATTGGTTAACTATGCTGTAACTATAAAAAGAATAATCCTGGGGTGGAATACATTAAAAACTCTGTAATTGTGTCACAGTAGCAAAAATGTGTGTGATCACTTTTCAACCTACACTAAGAATTGTAATGCTGTGTTTGGAAAAAATAACTAAACAGAAATCTCATCAACACTGTAGCTTGATAACGAAGCTGCAGATAAGGGAAGTGCTTACCGTTGCAGCCATAGCCAACCATTGGATCCCCACTGTGGACAGGACACTGAATATGCAGCCTGAGCGTGTGTGTGCTCATTGTGTGCTAGTTAACAGGGATTGAGTGAACTTACATTCCTTGAGCAGCATTTCTGAGTTTCCACATCCCTTGTTCTACCTGGCATGGGAGGAGTTTTCGCCTTCCTTCTCTGAATTGGACATCCCAAAAGGTAAAATCATTATCTTGGGCTAATACCTAATTGACTTGATATTGATAAGGAATAGGACAAAGGCTATCAAAACAGCTGGATATCTCTGCTACAGCACTGAACGTTTCTAAGGAAAACTGAGTGCAGGCCTTTGGCCAAACAGTGAAGAGGCCCACTTTGCCCTGTGGAGGACCTGCACTGCATTCCCAGCCCTGGCTCCTGACTCCACAGCAGCAGGTGAAAAAACTACCTGTGTCTGCAGGAGAGCTATAAGGGTATAACGACAAAGTCATAGCAAACTAAAACCAGAAGAAAGATCATTCTGTTCTGTTAATCAAAAAAATCCAATGCAGGCACACAATGCAATGATTTTCAATTTCAGAGTTCCGCAACCATCGTCACAATCAATTTTAGAACATTCTTCCATCTTCTCCAACCAAACTGTGGTATTCTTAAGCCATCACACACACCCCTGCCACCTGGCAACCACTATGTACTCAGCACACTGATGGATTTTCCCTGTGCTGAGTGCATCACAGAAATAGAATCGTGTCTGTGACCAGCCCAAGGTTTACAATGTCCACACCCAAGGAAGGCTTTGTAACTCCTCACCGCTTGTTCACAGTAATCGCCCAGATACTGCCAAGCATGTTTTTTATCTCTAGGATGCCCACAAATCAACATGGGCAGGTGCACACAGGGAGAAGCCCGGAGAGAGGAAACAGAACAAGACAAGGATATTACCAGGCACCTGATTCTCACACTCACTTTCTTTTTGAAGAGCCGCCTCGGCCTTTTCGACAGTTATCAGCAGATTCTCGGAAAGGTCTTTTCTTTTGCCCACGATTGAAAACCCATTCCAGACATACATCATCTCCTAATAGAGAAGAATGAAAAACCATTCACAAGTCTGTGAGGTCGTTCAATGTCTTAGGACCACAAAACCATGTATGTGTGTTTTGCCCCAGTTACCAGGGATCTCAAGACAACACTTAGAGGTCCTTTTCCCTGATGTTCTTCATTTGGACTTTAGCAACACAGTTCCCCTTTGTCTCACTTTACTTTGCGTCTTACACCATGAAGTCATTCAGGACACACAGCATGTTAGGTTTTAACTGAAGAACTCATGCATTTGTTCATTTAACAAATAGTTCTTAAGAATCTACTGCTGTTCAATTCTTTTGGAAGACAGACTACAGATACATAAATAAATATTTTAAACTGGTACTAGGAATAAATCTGTTTAATGTAAAATTATGATGTTACTTTTAAGTAAAGGGAAATATTTTAAAATTCCTGCCAGTTATTTACATAAAATGCTTCCAAGAATATTACTGGAAATGAACATTGGAATAGCTTACTGGGCTCAGGTTCTTTTATACCATTAAAAACATGTGTCAGTCCAGTAATGTAATCCAATATGCAGAAAACACATTCGCTGCAAGGCCATATGGCTGAATGACAGCTCCTGAAAATGTAAACTAATGATTTCTCATTGCAGATTATATTTAATGGGCTAACAGATGAGAATTTTTTTCTTTTGGACCAAAAGCAAATGTGTTTTTGCTTGAAAATATTTTTCTAATGTTCCTGATAGTACAGTTCATATTTGGAAGGATATGAGATTTGAAGGGTGTTTACTATCTTCTTGGAAATAAATGAATTTTTAAAAACAGATGAAGATATTTCTTGAAAAACCATGTAACAGGGAAGCAGTGGAAATGTGGAGGACAAGTTTAGGTAGCGTAACAGTAAATGACCTTCATGGCACTGAAAACCAGAATCACGGAACTCGGCCTTTCATTTTAGCTGCTATTTTATCACTAAAGAGTAATAGCTCAATTCAGTAACTGATGGGGTATTTTTAATTGATTGGTTCTAAAAATACTACATATATACAAACATACTACATACATACACCATCAAAGTCCATTTTCCATTTATTCAACACCTATTCACCTAAACAAGGACAGAGAATGAACTTCCCTTAGGACACTTAACTGTCAAAGCATGAGTTATGCCCTCACTGGTACGGAGGTTAGGGCAGAGAAAGAACTCAGGGGAGTTATGTTGAGTCAGAGGGAAAGTCATCCCAGTACAAATCACTTGACAAAAGTTGAGGAGTGGAACCAAAACAGCAACGTGTAAGGCAGCAGCAGGTTCACACGTTAGCCAGGAGAGGGGCTGTGTGATCATTCCTGTAATCCAGTGTCTGGGCCCTAAAACTAGTGCTGAACTGAGACTAGTCTGAAACTAGTGCTGTCTGGGGTCATTTGGGACAAGTAGGGAACACCTGGGCCCAGGTGCGGGTTGCATCTTCACTCCTAACACCTGTCAAGGACTACGGTTTTTTGGTTTTGTTTTGTTTTTTCCCTTCTTTCTTATTGAATATATAAGGACTTGCTGTAAGTCAAAAGGCAATAGAAAACACATACAACCCATTTTAATTACTTATTATTATTTTTTTAACTCTATCTGCCATTTCACTCCCCAAATGGCCACAATGGTTGGAGCCAACCAGATCTGAAGCCAGGAACCTCTTCCAGATCTCCCACATGGATGTTCAGGGTCCAAAGGATTTGAGCCTCTCTGTAGCTTTCCCAGGCCATAGGCAGGGAGCAGGATGGAAAATGGAGCAGCTGGGACATAAACCGGTGCCAACATGGGATCCCAGTGCTTGGAGGTAGAGGATTAGCTGACTGAACCATCGTGCTGGGCCCAACACACAACTCATTTTAAAGTTAAGAGGTGGGATGAATGATTCACGAAAGAATTTTTAAAATGAGTAAATACACCAACAAGGAAATGCAAATTGAAATAGTAAAGTACTGTTGGTAAAAAATGACACCAGTATAGCTTTTTTCAATGAAAAATTCACAAGTCTGATGAAAATACTAAATGTATATACCTTTCAATCATGAATTTCACTTCCAAAAATCCTTCCCAGAGAGTTAAATTCATATGTTAAAAAATCTCTTCATTAAAGATTTATTTTATCTTTTTTTATTGGAAAGGCAGATATACAGAGAGGAGAGACAGAGAGGAAGATCTTCCGTCTGATGATTCACTCCCCAGGTGGCCACAACAGCTGGAGCTGAGCCAATCTGAAGTCAGGAGCCTCTTCTGGGTCTCCCACGCGGGTGCAGGGTCCCAAAGCTTTGGGCCGTCCTCGACTGCTCTCCTGGGCCACAGGCAGGGAGCTGGATGGGAAGAGGGGCTGCCGGGATTAGAACCGGTGCCCATCTGGGATCCCGGGCGTTCAAGGTGAGGACCTTAACCACTGCGCCATCGCGCCGGACCCTATGCTTACTTTCAATGTCAAAATTTAAAGCCCCAACAGAGCTACATAAGCTGATATATTCAGGATTTCTGTACAAAGCCTTATTAAGACAGTTAAAGCCGAAACTCCCTCTTTCTCAGAAGCCTCAGTTAAATGATATAATGTTCAAAGTGTGAACTTAAACTGGAATACAGCAGGCCCTGGCTACCTGTGACTCCTGAGTGCTGAAAACAGGATCAGCCCTTATCAAGGTGCCCTGGAAACATGAAAAAAACCACTAGTTTTCCAACAATTAGCACCATAAACAGATTGCTGGGTCCAGTGCTGTGGCAAACCAGCTCCCTGCTACTAAGTCTAAGAAGGCAGTGGAAGGTGGCCTGAGTGCTTGGGAGACCCGGCAGGGGCTGCTGGCCCCAGCTTTGACATGCTCAGCCCCAAGCTCTGGTCTTTTGGGGAGTGAACCAGCAGATAGAAGGTCTCGCCCTCTCTCCTTCTCTTTCAGTAACTCCTTCAAATAAATAACAGTTTTTTAAAAATTTTTAAAGGGAATGCTAAACAGTTCATGCATAAAATTTTATGTTGTATGTTGAAATGACAAAATTTTTGTGGAATGGATTAAAGCATATTCTTAAAATTAATTTGTTCTCTTTTGTTTTGTTAATATGGCTAACTGAAAAGGTAAAATTACACACACGGCTTATATTAGAATCCAAGTCCAGTGAGATGCAATCAATTTTACCTCTTTGCCTCCATTTCCTGATCTGCAAAAGTGTCCTCATCTAATTAGCCTGACAAGACCAACTACACGCAGGGTTCTTGCATGAGTCAAACAATATATATATATTTTTCAAACACTGTACTTTTAAACAGCCCTTATACTAACACCTGGGACACACAAACTAGTCCAAAAACATCAGCTATGATCTGTGACCATTTGTTAATTTATAAACATTCACTTTAGAAAACATAATGGTTTTGAACGATGTTAAACTCTATAAGCAAAGTTAAATATGGTTCCTGCTGCTGTGCAGATACAATTGATTTCTGGAAAGTAAATGAAATGAAAGCAGATACCAGGGCAGGCAAGACCAGCTTCACAGGTGCAGGCAGGGACGGGGAGTAACGCCGAGCCTTCCTCACAGCGAACTTCTCAGTGGGCAGAGACTTCCCAGCAATTCTCTGCTTCAGGCCTTCCACCTGCCTGGGAAGAACCCCAGCCCCGAGAAGCGGTGTTAGAAACCCTGCTTGTTAAGCCTGTGGTTGTTAGGCCAGGCCCTCCCTGCTCATCAGCAGCACCTAGAACCTGCTGAAAATGTGAATATCCAGGCCCTTCCTCGGGGATCAGGCAGTCCGAGGGTGGAGCCCAGCCAAGTGGGAAGGATAAGCCTTGTGGATGTCTGTGATCCCGCTCAAGCCTGGGAACCACTGATGGACACATACGCCTTTCCATGGTACTCAGCTAATGGCGTCAATCTACCAAACGCAGCCCAGTCAATCCAGGCAATTGTCCAGTGTATCTGTTTACCTTGCGAGTATCCAGACAGAAGATGAGCAGAGGGCACACAGTTACATCTCCTGTTCCTGTTTGCATGCATGGCATGGACTCATTAAATAACAGGGCTCAAAATTAACAACAGGGTTGAGAAAACATTTCCCAAACACAGGTGAGTTTGGAAAGGATTCAGCTGATGACAAGCACTGCTGTGTTCACAAACTTCCTGTCGGAGCTCAGCAATTCCAACTATGGAATTCGCAGACACACAAAACTGAGGCAAGGAAGGAGAGAGAGGCTACATGCTCCTAGTCCCTTCCTGAGGAGTAATTTTATAAACGCAACAACACGTTGCTAAGAAAAAGCTTTGAGGAAATATCCACTTGCATCACTGACAGAAAGAATAATTTAAAAGAAAATAAAACACCACAAAGATAAAGCTAATGCTGGATTATTTCCTGTCATGGTTGGTGTTCTCCCAAAATCCATGTGCTGAAACCCAAATCTATGTGATGGCAGCAGGAAGCAGAGCCACTGGGAGGTAGTAATTGGGTCATGAGAGGGGACTGTCATGGACAGGATTAGTGACCCTTTGAAGAGAGCCTGCTCCTTCTTTCTCTGTTCTCCACCAAGCGTGGAAACAAGAGACCAGCCATCTGTAAACCAAGTGGGTCCTCACACAGGCACCTTGATCTGTGACTTCCCAGACTGCAGGTCAGTGAAAAACACATTTCTGCTCTTTAAGCCCCGGAGTCTGCAGCCTGAACTAAGACAGTTCTTGACATTTCTGTTACTACGCACTAGCTAACATATAATATGTATGTATAAAATGACCAGAGCAGCGGCATAACAAGCTAAAATGCCCCTGCAACTCTGGCATCCCACATGGGCACCAGCTCATATGACCACTTTCAGTCCAGCTCCATGCTAATGATCTGGGAAAGCGACAAAGGACAACACAAGTGCTTGGGTTCCTACCACCACACAGGAGACTGGAGGCTGCTGGCTTCAGCTGTTGCATTTGAGCAATGAAACAGAGGTGAATTCTCTCTCATCCCTTCCTCCCTTCCTGTTACTCTTTCTAATGTATAAATCTTTTTTTTTTCAAGATTTATTTATTTTTCTTGGAAAGGCAGATATACAGAGAGGAGGAGAGACAGTGAGAAAGATATTCCGTCCCATGATTCACTCCCCAAGTGAGCACAACAGCTGATGCTATGCCAATCCAAAGCCAGGAGCCAGGAACTTCTTCCAGGTCTCCCACACAGTGTAGAATCCCAAGGCTTTGGGCTGTCCTTGACTGCTTTCCCAGGCCAAAGGAGAGAGCTGGATGGGAAGTGGAGCTGCTGGGATTAGAACCAGCGCCCATATAGGATCTTGGCACGTTCAAGGTAAGGACGTTAGCCACTAGGCCATGCCACTGGGCCCTAAATCTTTTTTTTTAAATAGTGTTAAACAGGTTACTTCACAAGACAGTTTGTCAGAATCCTGGACATAGTATTAATAGCCAAGTAAACATTATACTGTTATATTATTTATATTGAGCAGATCACAAATTGCCCTTAAATCACATAAATAGCATACTTTAGTAATCTTACATGCTTAGAAACTGTGTTCAAAGCGTGGTAGTAAAGCCCTAAAAACACAAACTTTCTTCAAGACATAAATAAAACTATGTGTTCTCAAATCCCCCAGTCATATGAACACGCAAACTCTCCTAGAAAGATGACAGACTGACCCTGAACGCATTGAGCACCCACATGGAATAAGGAGCAGAGCTAAAGAAATACCAAACAAAGCACAGGACAACACTAAGTGATAACGCAGGAAAACAATGAGTTGGTGTTCCTTTTTGAGTCAGGGTCTTTGCTAGAGGGACTATGTCTCACCTGAACAAAGCCACCACATTCTCATTAGTGGTCACTACATCTTCCTCTGGAAGCATGCTCAAAATTGCTGCTTTCAGGAACACATACGTTGCCTTTAGAAAAAGAAGAAAAGACACTTGATATAGAATGTCCCTTAACAAACATTAAATGATCTACAAATCTTCCAGATATATAATCAACAGGCATCAAAGAAATCAAGGGAAATGAAGTCTTAGATTGCCTATTCTAAATGAGACCATCAGTCCACAACTAATTTTGATTATTTTCCTAATATACAACTATGTCATTCATGACTGAAAATGTAACATACTGAATCAAAGATCATTATTTTATTCAGTCCAACTTCTCACAAATGACTCCAAACTACTTTTGATGACCACAGAAATACCAGTCAGCAGGAGTATTGGAAAGTACACAAAAAAATGATCCAAACAACAGTATTATATAATTAATTGTTCATACATGTACATAGTTACACATGTGGTTTATCTTTGCAGTTAAAGCTTCCTTGTTGAAAAAAACTCTTTGGATAATTCTTTTTTTAAAAAGATTTCTTTTTTTCTATTGCAAAGTCAGATATACAGAGAGGAGGAGAGACAGAGAAGAAGATCCTCCGTCCAATGATTCACTTCCCAAGCAACCACAATGGCCGGTGCTGCTGATCCGAAGCCAGGAGCCAGGAACTTCCTCCAGGTCTCCCACATGGGCAAAGGGTCCCCAGGCTTTGGGTTGTCCTTGACTGCTTTCCCAGGCCACAAGCAGGGAGCTGGATGGGAAGTGGAGCCGCCCGGATTAGAACTGGCACCCACATGGGATCCCAGTGCGCCCAAGGCAAGGACTCCAGCCGCTAGGCCACCACACTGCAACCTGGACAGTTCTTAAAGCATACAATCCTGAGAAACATGTCTACAAGCACATCTGATGCAACTTTCTTCCCTTTGGGGATCTCTGCCTTGAGAAACAGTGTGAAAGGGATGCTACTGAAAAACCAGTCCACACGCAAACCACACTGGCCATCAGGAGATAGGCAGATGACCTTGTTGAAAGTATTGCATTTACCTTGGACCATTTACTCTCTTTGCAAAGCAGGTCTGAATAGTAATATGCCTGCATCCAGTTTTGTAGAAATACATTAATCCACATCAGCTCCCAGTAACAGAGATGGTGAAACTGTTTCCACTCTTCTTGAACTGAAATGCATTTTCGAAATATCTCTTCTGCCTATAAGTCAATTGCATAAAGCTGATCATCCAGATATTAGACAAGGAGATAATAACCTAATGAAAAAATACATAAAATACTTTGTACTCAAAGAATAAAATTATCTTATTAAATCATTCAATATGACAACATGTTCCTTTCCTTAGATGCAATGATACAACCAAGAGCTGCCTCTTTATTTAACTTTGTGGGGCATCCTTGGTACTTCCTAATGTGGGAGGGGGCAGTTCTCTCCAAGTAAGCTGTGAGTCCTTAAAGCAAAAGCTGACAATAATAACGTCCTAAATAACACTGGGAAAAAAAACTTGAAGATATAAGCACTGGACAGACTAGAAAAAAAATACCGCAACCTACCCAATTGATATCAGATTAACTAACCCTTCATCATACATTTATAAAAGCCTTTTAAATAACCTAAGCAGTAAAATTGATAAAATATATATATATATTTATATTTATATATCTGGCAAGAAAAGGAACAAATATATAAATGACAAGTATAAATACGAAAAATTTGTTAACTGTTCAATTTTAAAATTAAACAGTCATTTTTCAGCCAACCATAATATCCAGATTTGGCCAACAGAATTAGGAAAAAATAGTCTCACATCTTCACGGAATTTAAGTTGGGACACTCTGAAGTAAGGACAGCGACCTGGCTTGGATTGATTAATAGGCAAACATCTTTTGAGCCAGAAATTCAAATGGTCAGAATTTGTTACATATAGCAATACACCTTTGCACTACACACACTGATGCTTACAAAAGCACTGTTTCTATAGGGGCCTGGACCAACAGTGGACTTCTTTAATAAGTAGACTATATTTGTCCCATAAAACAAAATCCAGTCATAAAAAAAAAATAATGAAAAAACTTAAACATACTGACCTGGAGAGAGAGAGAGATCCAAGATGTATTGAAAACAGAAAAAAAAAAAAATTGCAGAAAAACATGTGGTTTCTTTTTTTTTTTTTTCATTTGTGTGGAAGGAAATTGTGACTATAGTTACAACAGAAGATACCTCCTTTGTCTTCTACTTCATGGAAGTAGAACTTAATAATCTGCTTTCATGTGGCACCCATGGGGAATACAGTGGGGCTGCATCTCCTATAGGTCTAGATTCCAAAATCAATGTGGAAAGCAGAAATCGATAGGATAAAGTTTTCTGAAAATTCCTTGCATAGCGCACACTATTAGTTTGGATATTCAACCCTGACTTGCCTCATATACTTTATATGTTATGTGCAGATAACATTCAGTATTCTATGCAAATTAAAAAGTTGACTTTCTAAACACACTACTTTCCACTTTGGTTTAGTCCATGTAGCTGAATTTATGTGTGTCAAAGGAGCGTGTGGCTCACGCCCAGCACACAGCTAAGTCCCCACCCCCGCACTGCCAACGGACACATTACCTCTTCAACATTCCCCTTCAGCAGCTCAATTCGGGCATGATAAAACAACATGAGTGAGCCCTGTGGAGAAAGGAAAAAGACACGCTGCTCAGCATCCGCGCGGGCCGAGTGGCTGCGGCTGAAACGTACGCTCGGAACGCGAGGCATACATCTGGAAACTGCTTCAGGAAGGGTGCAAGGAGACGCTCTGCTTCCACAACATTCACCTCTCCTGTACCTGGAAATGAAGAGCAAGCGCCTCAGTCCTCTTGCTCATGAGGCATCCTCACAGCTAACACTTCAGAGGGCACTGGCATCTCGCTCAAACCTGCCCACACAAGAGATGAGAACTAACACTACTCTTTTTCACAGCTGAGAAATAAAGGCAAATCTCACCTACGACTTCAGGGCTTTTCCAGAAAGCTCTAGGACAGACAAATGCTGAAGGATGCAGGTAGCTGCCCTAGCTTTCTAATGGGATTTTTTCGTTTTAACAACAAAATTGACTTCCATTGCCAAAAATTTAATTTACAGTAAAAGAGGAAGTCTAACTTGAATGTCAATTGTTTTACAGAAATTTCAGTTGAATGCAAATTAAAAGGTACCTAATGACAGGAACTATGTCAAATGACCTTATGGTAAGTGTGATTTTTTTTTTAATTCCCCCTGGTTTGGGTGAAGGAAAACCAACTTCCCATGAAGTGTAAAACAATGCAGATCTTACCGAGTATGAGGGAGATGTAAGTATGGAAAGCAAGGATGGTCAGGCAGCAGAGTGGGGACCGCATGCTTCCTCCTGAGGCACCTTCCCTTAGCTGCAGGAGGCCCAACTCCTGTGGGAATTCAGCGCATTTTAGGGAGAGGGCAAGGCCAAAAAGAATCTTGAACATGCTAATCCACATATCACCCTCCAGAAGGTGGGTTTATTGTAAGAGGTTACAATAAAACTAATGCCTAACTAGAAACAAAGTTCATATTTTTAACAAGTTTACTTTTATTTCTCTCAAAAGCAGAGAGAGAAAGAGAGAAAGAAGAGAGAGATAGGAAATATTTCATCTGGAACTCCATTCTACTACATCCAGGTGTGAGCCCAAGCTCCCTCGAGTTTTCCCTTATGATTGACAGGGACTCAAGTACTTGAACTATCATGTGTTGCCTCCCAGAATGCATAATCAGGAAACTGGATCACAGGCAGAGTGACAGAGCTCAACCCAGACATTCTGATACGGGCAGTGAGTATCCCAGGGAGCAGTTTAACCCTCCATGCCACAACACCTACCCCTCAAAACTTTACTGTGTAACGGATACAAGACAGTCTCACAAATCCCCTTCTATCATGTGACTCCAGGGGAGAGAACAAGGCAGTGCTCATCTCACAGAACTGCTGTATTTCTTTGATAAAAATGTTCAGTCATGGGGGAAGGTAAGAAGGCGGAACAGAGTGAGGACACATAAAGTGGCTGGAGGATTAGTGGAGGAGAAGCAAGAGGGTGCGAGCCCAGGAAATACAAGCCAGCAGGTCCACAGCGGAGGGGCAGAGGGACCTTTAAGGACCCTAGCTGAGGCTCAGCGAAGCAGCAGACAGCGGAGCCGCAACAGACACTCCAGTGGCAATCAGAGCTCCAGCTGGGGACAGGCGGGAAGGGAGCTCATTGGGAACACAAAAGGTGAAACAAACCATAGACTTGTGGGTCCTGGTGGCCGTTTTAATGTGCTCATAAGCCACAACAGAACAGCAGAGCCCTTGCAAACGGGTGTGGGAGAGGGGTGAAGTCTACAACCAAGCCTCCCAAAAAAACACCATGAGTACCACATCGGGTGTCATTTTGAATACTGTGACAAAGCCCCCCTCCCCCTAGGAGGGGGCTGTCAGATAACAGCAAGCTGTGCATGTGCTAAGCCTGGAAAAACACATATCCAGCTCAATGCATTACACTGGCGCCATTGGGAAAATAATACTAACTTGGCATCCCATGAGTTCTATCCAAAAAAGGGTCCAGGCTGACCCCAGAACTAGCTTCCAGCAAGTTCTGGCAAGAAGCAGAAAAAAAACTGATAATTCATGCGCGTAATTCATGCGCTGCTATCAGCGATGGGTGCCACTGACAGCACCGTGACCCAGTTTCAAGTCACATCTGGATTCTTCCTAGTCCCGGGTGCTACTGGAACTATAAATGGGAGAAAGGTTGAGCAGACAATGGTGCAGCCACAACACAGAATCACAGGGGGCAGAATGAGATGACCCACTGCCCTGGCTGCAGAGGCCACGGCAGGAGCACAGCTCAATTACCCAGAACTGAAACTCTAGCGGGAGTGGTGCAAGCAGCACAAACAAGAACCAGCGCTGAATGGGATCAGTAAAGCTGATCAGTGGACCTGTGGATGACACAGCTTAAAAATCAGTCCTGAGCAGAAGAGTCCAATCATCACAAATGAAATTGCCAAGGGCAAATAATGAGGTATATATAGCACAAAAAATGCATCTATGCATCCCCTACAAAGGATCAAAAGCATATCTCAATCTCAGAATTAACTAAG
Source organism: Ochotona curzoniae (assembly GCF_017591425.1). NCBI lineage: Eukaryota > Metazoa > Chordata > Mammalia > Lagomorpha > Ochotonidae > Ochotona > Ochotona curzoniae. The sequence goes on along the minus strand of NW_024467106.1, from coordinate 46,113,900 downwards.
ATATTGAGGAGCTGCCAAAGAATTTTTTTAAAAAATCATTAAAAGGCTCCCTAAAAACACCCAGAAGCAGATGCAGCAGTTCAAGGAATGTGTTACACAGGAAATAGCAGCGTGGAAACAGAGTCAAATCAAAATGAAGAGTTCAATAGTCCAAATTAAAATTCAATGGAAGTCTCAACTATTATTAAGAAAGAATTTCACAACTGGAAGACACTTCCTGCAAAAATGCTGAAACAGAGAGAAGAGTCTGAAGAGAAAAGGAGTCAAGTTAAGAAAATCCCACAGAATTAATCGACACCATCAAAAGACCAAATCTAAGGGTACTGGGAGTACCCGTAGGTACAGAAAGAGAAGTTCGTGACAAAAATGTACTCAATGAAATAATACATGAGATCTTCCCTGACAGGAACGAAGAAACGGAAAACCAAATACAGGAAGGGCAGAGAACCCCACATAGACTCGACCAGAAGTAATCCTCGCCACAACAAACCATAACCAAGCTCTCTTGGAAACAATAGAGATACCCACTGAAAGAGGAATGGATAAAGCAGCTGTGGCATAGCTAATCTGTGGAATACTACATAGCTGTTAAAACGGACGAAATCCTACCACTTGCAACAAAATGGTCCCATCTGGAGTCCATTAGGCTCAATGAAATAAGCCAATCCCCTGGGATACAGCCTATGTTCTCTGAGATAAGGCAACACTTATGCAAAATACAAAAGAAATATTTGTAAACAAGTATATACATATATTCTCCTTGCCTAGGGGCCATGCTAATCTGCTCTGTATTGTTCTAATCTTAACACACAGGCTGCTGAAGTGAGCACCACATATATTCTCACAGATGAAGTGTACATTGGAGACTAGCATGCCAGGAAGTGAAGATATGTCACAGTAGTCAACTCTACTCCCTAATGAAAGGAGGACTCCCAGTGAAATAGTTAAATATGCCTTGATAATATGACACTAGATTTTCTGTCTTTGTATGTTCTTACAATGCCATGGTGTAGTTAAACAGCATAATGTTAAACTTGTAACTGTTACTAAAGCACTATACTACTGTAATAATATAGGCAAAAATGGTGGTGGAAGCGGGGAGAAAGTGGGAGGAGAAAGGAAAAGGCAAGGGAAGAATCCCTATACCTACACAAATGTATCATGAAAATAACAAAAATAATTTTTAAAATATTCATTCATTGAAACATACTGAAGATCTACATGGGAGGCACTACGGTAGGTGTGAAAAAATACAGTTCTGTATCATCAAAAATCTTAGGACTAAACAGAGAATCTATTCCATGAATACAGAATCTTCTTAAAATATGGTGTGTGCCATAGGAAAGGTAAATAAATGACTGGAAGCTAAGAATGCTTCTGACTTGCTAGAGGAGTACCAGAAAGTGCCCTGTGGAGTAAAAGGCTTTTTTGTATCATACCTGATGGATGGAAAGGCTCTTGAGGGAGCATGGATTGGGAGGAGGCTGGTTGGGGAAGATATCTAAAATTGAGACCAGGATCTGCTTGAAGAACAAACTAAACTCCAGTTTATCAGTTTTGAGAAATGTAAAAACTGTGGGAAGTCAGGTACCAAACAATGGTTACAATCAGATCCTGGCTGCAGCTACTGAATCCACCTGTTACTGCAGGCCCTGAGGAGGCAGTGATGGATTCCTGTCGCCCATGTGGGAGAATCAGGGAATTCTTGGCTTCTAGGCTCAGCCTCGGTCCAGCTCCATTTAATGCAGCCATTTGAGGGGTGAACAAGCAGATAAAAGCTCACTCATGGGCTCGCCCTTTTTCTCTCTCTATGCCTCTCAAATAAATTTATTTAAATCTCGGGTTTAAGGAAAAGGAAAAAAAAAATCAGATCAAGGTTTCCATGTTAGAGTTCAGACTGCTCAAGAAGCAGTTTGGAGCCACAGAAAGAACAAGGTAGCAGATGAATGGTCAGGAAGAAGGACAGCCCTGAAAAGGAAATCCAAAAAAACAGAAACAGCATAAAATGATGGCCCTAAAGTATACAATGACTTAGGAAGAAAGGGGGCAGTGGAACAGACAGGAGAAAAAAACTACACATACTCTCATAGATTCGTCAGAATCTTCTTGATTAAGAGAGAACTATTCTCATACAGCACGCTATACAGTTAAGACAAAGCAAGAGCTGCCCAAAAATTTTATTACTGAAAAACAAATTACTCTCTTAGCTTTACAGTGAAACTTGTAAAAACATACGAAAATCCAAAATGCTGTAATTATGCCCTATCCATGCTGTTTTATTCGTCATAATCATAAAATATTAGACATAGGAACTTAGCTTCACTTTTTCATTGTATACATTCCTGGGATCATTAAAATGCTAAGACACTATGTTTCAATCACCAGGCTATAAGGATCCAGCAGAAACTAACATTATGAAAATATAATTTTTAACCCCAAAATTTAGCTAAGATGAAAGGTTTAAATTTTCAACAGAAGTCGAACAATCTGATCCCAGACTTTGGCTCCTGTCCTGCTGACAAACTATCAATGATTCCAAGGACATGGGGCATTGCTTCCATATTTAGTCCATGTTTTCTATTCCTGCTACATTAAGGTAAAATTAAATATGCACCTTGTTTCCAGAAAATCCAATAAATTCTAGCAGTCTGATAATCCTTGCTGGTAAAAGGGACAGCATCTGTGAGAAAAAAGAAAATCCACATGCATTTATGTGTTAGTGTTTCTAAATGCAGACAAATGCTAAACTCTACACAGCACTCCAGCAATATGAAAAAGAAACAAACTTAAGCCAATTGATACACAATCATCACATATTGTAGTCATTTTTTTGAATTTTGCTAAATAAAACAAAAAGTTCTTTAAAAAAAAAACCCTCTTTTTTTTTTTAAACAATGGTAAAAAAAGAATTAGCTTTTCCTAGATTCTCTAAGGAACATTCATGAGGAAATGAGGGAGAGATGGGAGGTAATCCCTGGGTACCCACTTCCACATCAAGTTTCTTCTAGCTTCTATTAAAACACAAAAAAAATCTGTCATATTCTATGTGATGTGCAGGCACCAGTACAAGGAAAAAGTCCCTTTCAGGGGAATTCCTGATGGAGGGTGGGACTGGAACATTGTCCCTGTGAGCAGAACCTTGGGCATGCTACCTGTTCCACTCCTTACATGGAAGGAGAAGTGGCCAAGTGTGCAACAGCATGCCCACTCATGGAGCACGGCCCAGGGTCAGGCAGATGGTCAGGTGCATGGGAGGAACATGAGTGACAAAATGAGCATTAGAAGTCTGGGGAGAGATATGCAGACAGAGGTCCCTGAATGGAAAGAATATGTGAAGATATTTGGGTCCCGTGTGAGTGCTAATCTAAGAGTGACTACCAGAGGAAGGCTGGGATTCCCAAGTGGGCGGGCCACCCAGTCTATGCATGCCAGTCACTCAGCCTCCTCAGATACCCACTCACACCACAGGTGCATGACAATAGTGGCCATGGGAGCATAAGCACTTGTACGTGGTTCTCTTTTTCACTTTATTTTCTCACTATGCCAGTCCAACCTAAACAAGACATCAAAATCCCATTAAACAACAGATTCCCAATCCAACTCTATCTCTAGAGATCACCAAACATCATTCCCTAGTTTTTATGGTTTCTTCACCTGTTCCAACCTCTGAGTCCCCATTGTCTTAGCAACGATATTTCTGCCATGGAAATGGAACTAGATTCCAAGTTCCTGATTACTGGAAACCTTTTTAGTCTGTTCAGATTGCAATGTAGTTCACTTATATTGTACAAGCCAGGGCTTCTCTGAGCATGTGCATAACTTACACATAGCCAAAACTTACAGGGAGATCACAACACACACACACACACACACACACACACACACACACACACACACACACACACGGAGATCACAACACACACACACACACACACACACACACACACACACACACACACACAAATTGATCTGCTCTAGCCACTTGTCAATCAACCCAGTCAGAGGTTCAAGATGAGGTTTAGATGCAGTATGGCAGCCAATGGAAACCTTAAGTTCTACAAAAGTTCCAGGTTTCCGAAAAATCTTTTCCTTACCAAATTAAAGGCCCCAGTACCAAGCTTGACACCCCCTTCAAACTCATAGAAGAATTCTTGCTGAAGTTTGTTCTTCTGAACTACTTGCAGAAGAGAAAGACATTCCCTAGATTGAAGCAGAAAAGTTAGAGCATTAAGTTGACCATGACTCTGAAAATATTTACTTGAACTGCACACTTAATACACTATAAACACAAGGTTATGACCTGAATTATCACAGAATCTTTAAATAGAGGAGGCCACACTAGGTTGTCATTCAGGTAGTAGGGTCATGAGTGTAGGACCCAGGGCCAACATCCCACAGCTGCCTGCAGGCGATGTCTGCCAGCAGACTTGCAGGGTGTGGCCAGGTCCTCCCCTGCCATGCATACTTCCACTTTAGAAACAGAGCGCTTATGAATTTCAAAATGATTCTTAGGGTCACAGACAGGCCTGACAAATCAGAACTCATAAATAAGAAAGACTGATAAAACAAAACAAAACTGTCATCATGACTGTTCCTTCCTTTTCTTCTTTCTATCCAAATACATTTTCTCATTTCTCACTTTCTTTTTTATTTTTTTCTCTTTCCCACTCATGATATTGTCAACTTCAAGGGAGAAGTGCAAATAAAAACAATTACAAAGATATAAAAAGTGGTACAAATCTAACTTGTATATCAAGTTCACAAATAACATTTTTGGAAGGCAACAAGGAATAATCAAACACCACAAATCATTTGTTGTTATATAACTACATAAAAAAAATGCTATTTCATTTATGATTTCTTCCAGTCAAACACTTCATTTGAATCTTAGTTGAACAATTTATGGAAAGCTTTTATAATAATGCTGCAATTACCTCAAAGTAAAAATCTTTTAGAAGTTTAAAGGCAATTTTATTTTAGAATTATAAAAATATTTTATCAATAATTTTTAAAATATTTCAATGCTAAATACAAAGAAAATGATCTTTAAATGAATGCTCTTTTTTCCTACAATAAACAAAATTCCAACAAGTATTTATTAAAGAATTCTAATAAATAACATACATTAAAATGGAATATTTAAAATGCTATAAATACACAAATAAAAATAAATGTACATTTGTTTTCACTGCTTTGAAACAAATTGATGAATATATAGGTCTCCAAAACATTTTCACATTTCAAAACATTTTCGCATTAAAACAATCATTTCTTAACTCTATTTTGCAAAGAACTCTTGGAAGCAGACTTATTCACAAACAGAATTAAATGAAAAGTTATTCCCTCCTTCCAAACTCTAGATCCTTTCCATTTTCTGACTTTTTCAATCTTCAATTTCTAGTGCTTAAACATAAATTTTAAATAGATATTTTGTATGTTTTTCAGAGTTTATAATTGTTATTTGTAGGGAGGACAATTATTAGCTATCTTGTCAATACTAACAAAGAGCAGAATCAAAATTTTATGTTTTTTTTTAAAGATTATTTATTTTTATTTGGAAAGACAGATTCACAAAAAGAAAGAGAAACAGAGAAAAAGATCTTCCAACCACTAGTTCACTCCCCAAGCAGCCACAATGACTGGAATTGAGCCAACCTGAAGCTAGGAGCCAGGAACCTCTTCTGGGTCTGCTGCATGGATGCAGAGTCCAGGAGCTTTTTCCAGAGACCCTGGGCCATCCTCCACTGCTTTCCCAGGCCACAAGCAGGGAGCTGGATCACAAGTGGAATAGCTGGGACATGAACCAGTGTCCATATGGGATGCTGGTATTTGGAGCTGGGGAATTAGCCAGTTGAGCCATTGTGCCAGCGCCAAAATTATGTGTTTTAAAGTATACTTTTACTCAAAATTATTTCACACATTTTTGGCTGGATTTTTGGAAACATTCTGTTTTCAGATTTCCTCTTAAAATATTTTTAGAAGATTTTAAAAGAAAGTTAAAGCCATGAGTGCTTTTCCAGTCATCACAATTTAAAAAGAAAACTAAAGGATGAAATCAAAATAGTTCAGTAACAGGAAAGACATATAATAGTACTTCAAAAGGTTCATGGAAAATAAACTGAAAGATAAATGTATTGGTATAAAACACTAAAATCCAAGCACAGTTTAAAAAATATATATATATATATATTTCCATGAACCTTTTGAATACCCCCTTATGTGGCTATTTGTGAAAGCACACCTCAATTCCATCAATACAGACACCGGAAACTTAAACATAAAGCTAAGAGTTTAAGGCTGCAAGAGTGAATGTAAACTAATGAGAAGTTTTCCAAATACAGAAGAATCATGTAGATGGGAACAACATCTGTTTTAAAACTTTGTTCAAGGGTCCAGCAGATGATTCAATGACTAAATCCACATGGGCACCGGCTGCTCCACTTCCCATCCAGCTCTCTGCTTATGGTCTGGGAAAGCAGTAGAGAACGGCACAAAGCCTTGGGACTGTGCAATCACATGAAAGGCTCGCAAGAAACTCCTAGCTCCTGGCTTCGGGTCAGCTCAATTCCAGCCATGTGGCTATCTGGGAGTGAACCAACAGATAGAATAGTCTCTCTTCTGACCCATCATTCAAATAAAAATAAATAGATCTTTTTTAAAAATTCACTTAAAAATTTTAAAAGATCTTAAGTCTCTGTTCCATGTCAATAATTAGTAGGCCACAAGGGGACAATTGGGTATAAGTAGAAACAGAATAACATGACATATTGAAAAAGCAGTCAAGAGACCGAATCCAAAATGATCCAGATGTTGGGATAATAACCACTCTAAAAAAGATATATTTTTAGTTAAGAATATCTTGATGACATACTAAGTAAATCTAGGCAGACTGAAATGTGTAATGGAGTATCAGAAGGAGAAGAGAGAATGAGATAGACAAAGAAGAAATATTTGAAGGAATACTGACAAGGCTCTTACAATAACACAAAGACAGATCCATCACAGATAATCTCTGAGAAGTCAGAAGAAATGAAAAATCCTACTAACTCAAAATACTATACAAAAACATTGTTAAAAATGAAAATTCTTCACACTGAACGGAACAGGAATAAAGGAAAAAATACAAAAAAAATGGTAAGTATAGCTGTGACTTAGGATATGTGTCATGGTAAATAGTAATCAAAGTTGACTGTGATAAGCTAATACAGATACTACAGTCATTAAACCACCACCATCAGAAAATTTTTAAAAATAGAGTGAAATGACTAGAATGACAAAACAGTATTACTCCAGAATTTCTTTTAATTTAAATAAAGCAGCAGAAGACAGGAAAAAAGGAAGAGTAACAGATAAAGCAGAGAGAAAAAAACAAAATGGTAGTCACATGTACAGAGGTATCAACTGTCCTACGTGCATATATAAGGCATGCAATTTAAATATGAAAACAAATATATGTTTAAAGAATACATATCATGCAAATACTAATTATAAGCATGAGTAGCTGTATTAATATTAAACAGGTTGCAAGACAAAGAATATCATCAGGATTAAAAAGCACATCTTATAATGACAAAAGGGTAACTCATCAGGAAGACAAAACAAGTATAAATACACATAAGTCTAACAGAAGTCCAACTATATCAGGCAACCACTGACAAAACTAAAGGAAAAAAATGGATGACTACGAATTCACTTATTGATTTTAACATTCAGATTAAGTGACAAAAAATGAGTAAAGATATATAACAATACAATGGATTCCCTAATTAACATTGCCAATCCACTGCAGAAAGGTCTGTTGGGAAATGTTGTTCTGAACTCTGGACCAATGACACACCTGCTATGTAAGACTTATCAACTGTCATCAGGAAGACCATTCTTAAGATCACATAATGACTAATTGTGTTATTCCTTTTGTTTTTTTTTTTGCTGTTTGTATATATTTAAATTCTATTGTCCCCATGACAATGACTACTTACTCAGCCAAAAGTCAAATGCATTTTTTCCTAATATCAAATTTAAAAACCTAGTCATATTTTGAGAATTTGGAAGAGACAAGTGGCATATAGCCCCACAGAGCCCAAGAATCATTGGGGAAAAAATCTTATTTTTTAACTTACTTATATATTTGGTAGCTTGTTCTAATTTTGAGTCCACCCTTGATGAAGTTGATCATATTTTCATCCTGAAAATAATTAAGCAATTAGATAACTTTGCAAAAACATTTGAAACTATTTCCACAGTTACCTATTTGTGTGACTAGAAAAAGAAACCAATCTTTTCAGAACATAATTTTTAAACTAACACATTCTTTTTATTTAGGGAAAGGCTTTTTTCTTTGAAGCTAAGAACAACACAAAATTCTCACATTACTTTAAGTCACCAATGAAGTAATTCTCACCCACCAACTAAAAAGCCCAACTTATGTTAACGAAGAGCATTATCTACTGAGCAATTTTTTCTAGGTTCAGATAGAATCAAAAATGGCTAACTTTAAAGATCTGCTCAAAGGGCCAGAATTCACGAATATTATAACCCACATCATCCTTCCACAGAGGACTAGAATAGACAGTCTATCTGGTATGGTGACTCTTTTTTTTCCACATTTATGGGCCAAAACTAACTGGTCTGGATTCAGAAGTGGCTTGTTACTAACATGCAATATAGTTTGAGGTGGCAAAAACTGCTTTATTTCTCCTTGCCTGATGATCATTAATCATAAAATTAAGCCAATGGTCTAAATGAATGTCATTTTCAGAACCAGTGTTTCACAATCCCCAGAGTGTCTACATAAATTATTTACAATAGCAGCTTACAGGAAGCTACTCTGACAGATGGTGGCAAGGTAGACAGTCTCAACTTTTGCATTTCCAAACCAGAAAGATGCTCTTGTGTTTCTTTTCCATGCACCTGAACATTCTTCTGAATACAAAAGGAAACCGGAGATGCTTACTTATTTCATCATGTACTTAACTATTTAACGATTATTTAATTAATACTCCAATTACTATAAGAGTCACAGATGCAAAATTTATTTTCTTATTTCAAGGAAACTTACGATTATACACATTCTAATATCAACCAGTAGAAACATTTCTTAAATATCTGCCTCAAAAAAAAAATCTCATTCTGTGATTCATTGCAAACTTCTTAAATTTCTAGTTTACACCAGGCACCCAAATGCAAAAAAACAGATGAAAGCACCATCACCACATGCTAAGGTATGGAGGCATCCATAGGGATGGAGACATGCACAGGATGCTATGAGAGCAACAAGCAAGGCAAAGAAAGAGCCAGAAAAGTCACCGCTCATAGCACAAAAACTGATTAAGCAAAGGCCAGGTGAAGAAAGGCAAAACAGATGTGAACTTGGCGAGCAATGGAAAACACAAGTGGAAAGACTGGGAAGTGTTAAAGATGATGGTGTGCTTGGCCATCTCTGCTAAAGAATTCGCTGGCCAAGAAGGGACTGACCAATGAGTGAGAAAGCCACCAGTACCGAAGCCACTCTGGTATGCAACATACCCCACTGGTAGTTTCCTAGATACCAGTAATGGAGGAGTGCCGGAGAGTGAGGGAGGCACCAGTTCCACCTGAAAAAGCTTCCCACATGCGTAATGGTCTGCCACAAACACTGCCACAGTCAATGAGTGCCACTGCTAAATTCTAAAGCAGAGAAATGACACTGCCTCATCTTTGAAAGGGTAATGCCATTGCGAATGGAGAGTGAGCAGGAAGCAAGCAAGATTGAAGACACAGGTTGCTGTACAGTGTTGGCAAGGGCTGATGGACGCCTCCACTGGAACAACAATAGAAGAGTCATCTTCACAAGGCAAAAGCAGTGCGATCATGAAGGCAACTGGAGAGGGGGGCAGGGCAAGAGGAAGAAGGGAAAACCATGGATATCTCCCAGACGTTTAATTAAGTCCCCAAGGATAAAATAATTCAGATTCCAGACTTCATGATCAAATCCCCACTTTCAAAAACATTTCAGAAAAAATAATGCTAGGCTTCTATGATTGGCATTGTATCTACGAAGGCAGTAGAAAAAATCATGATCAACCAGCCTTGAGGATATGTAGGATTTTGGGGACCATATTGATTTAACGAAGCCAGAATCCAACCTAAAAAGCTAACTTCCAGGAAAGAGAAATGCCAACTCTCAAAATAACTCAAAAGACTAGGGCTGAGGAAGACCTCTGCATCTTATAACCGAATCTCCTTCTGCCTCCTTGCAATCTCCACCCCAAGTTTCTCCCTCATGGTAGTTCTTACCTCCACCCAAGAGACAATGATCTAAAACTCTGGTTTTCAGAAAATATTGAAGAGACAGAGGCAAAGTAGTATCAGTGTGAAAATTAAGCGCTGCTTAAGAAAAGGCCTCAGCTTCACTGCTCCATTTAGTGACTTCCAAAAATCACTCTTTGAAAAGAAAGAAAAATCAAGAGGAATGAGAAAAAAAAAATGAGGATGGAAAATAAAATCTGAAGTATCCATGACAAGTGTGGCTGTCTTTGCATGCATAACCGAACTCTGCTGCAGCACGTGGCAGGGGGATGGCAAGAGGTAATGGACAAGCATAGAGGACACCTGCTCTGGCTAGGCTGCTACTGTGGGCAGCCCTCTCCCACCAGCAAGCTCAAGAGAAACAATCTCATGGTATTCAGGCAAAGAAGTATCTGAAAATTAGGCATGGCAGTTGCAAGGCAATTTCTTTTCAAGTAAATGGAATTCGCAAAAGACTGAAATTCAGAATCGACCCCAATTGCTGGTTGAGTTGAAATAAAGCTCTCTGGAGTCTTTTCTCAGCTCAAGTTGATTGGGATAATAAATGTTTCATTACCCCTCTATGTTAAGAAAACTAAAGCACCCACAGAAAATGAGGCATATTTATCTCCACAGTGCTGGCAGTCTTCCCAGAGAATACCGGGTCTAAACCAAATGTTCATTACCTGCACAAACGTGAGTGCTGCTTTCTGTAGGAGACACTCGGCATAACAGATTTCAGCATGCATTTCCTCTATTAAAAACAAATAAAATTATATTAAGGAAAATCCCACGTCCACAGTAATTGCTCTGAGATGTTCAGAAAAGACTGGTAGATAAATGAGCCCAAGGGAGACACAAACACCTAGATGGCTATGGTGCTTCTATAAAAGCAAAACCGTAGCCTCAGTTCTGAGTCCTTGGGCAAGATTTTCCCACAAGTGTGAAATGTTCGGGAAGTTATCCTTGGCCCCACACAAACATCTCCACAAAGAGTCAGGCACTTGGCGTCAGATATCCAAACTCAGCTCACAGGAAGAAACCCAAACCCAAATGCGCTTTTTAAAAAAAGGAAAGCACTTATATTTTTAATGTAACAGGAAAGTTTAATACTAGAGGAGTTCAAGCTTTAGAAATTGGAAGGTATGAAATTGTGGCAATGACTTAAAAGAGAACGCACCAACTCTATAGAGTTTGCTGCAGGAGCACTACTCTGCAGACCCAAGATAGGATTCCTTATGACACCCAAAAAAATGATATAAAGAAAGCACTGTTCCAGTTAGGAGCTAATTTGAGCATTCCGATATCTTGCATAACAAAGCATCCACAGAAAGGAGCTATGGGAAGCTACACACACCCTAGGGAGTGTGCAGTTTCTACCTTCCTAAATAATTCAAGATGCTTCCAGAGACAAAGAAGACACATTTTGTCCTCTATCTGCAGAAACAAAGTCAGCAGATTCTCTCTTGATTCATGGGTACTTTATTTAAGTGTATAATCTTGAGGCATTTAATTTCCAGAATGGAAGACAGGTTGTGCAATGTCCCAGCTATGAGGCACTGAGTCATCCAAGTCCTTTCTGCTGGTTCCTTCATCTCCATGGTCCATGAGAACACAGCTGCAGGATTAACTGAGCTCCTACCCACAGGGCTCACTGTGTGGAGTTACCCTTGACCAATGTTAGATACTTCTCCTAGGTTGCTGCTCTGGCTAGGCTTAGTCCACGTTGGTGCTTTGTGCTAAAAACTCAGAAAGCTGAAAGCAGTTTTACACCAAGTGGCTGAAAAATAAGGTATTTCCATGTTATTGAGAACACTACTGAATCAAGCTAGGTAAGAACCATTTGCACATGAGAAAGATGCCACCTTACAGACACACAACCCACTGGCTTACACATTGGTTCAGCTTCCTACCATGCTCATATTCCAGATGTCTAATTTACAAAGAAGCAACAAGACAGCTAAGATTCTCAAAAGCAAACAAATGAACGCAAACCCAGTACAGGCAAAACTTGAGGACTTTGACCTATGCCATTCCAGCTGAATCAATAGCCAGTCTTGGTGTTACATGAGCCCCCGGGTTTTCCTCAGTGAGTTTGGTGGGACACAGAAAGATCATTTCATTGTACAATAACACCTGGCTATACTCCTCAAAAACATAACACAATGAGGTCTGTTGGGAATTGTTCATTCTAAAAGTCAACTCAGAAAAACAATCCACAGGCCATGACAAGCCTTCCAAGAGGACGACACAAAGTCAGCAGGCCAGCAGGAACAGCGACATGGAGAAGGGGAGCCTGTGACCAAGGGAGGAGGGCACACAGGGCTCTACTTGGAGAGATCTGAGCAGGAGGGTGGACAGATCAAGGAGAAGCCAAAGGCCGTTCTTAAGGGCATACAAAGGATGGAACAAGAGGCAGGCAAAGTTGAACTCTGTTCCCCCTGTGTAAGATTTCTTCCTATTGAATCCCTTTCACATCCTAGGGACTGCATGCAAATGTCTGTTTTCCAAGGCAATTTGAAGCTCATCTGGGACAGCCCACCAGCCACAAGACAAGAGTGAGTATGTTCCAAGGATAAACTCATGAACAGTTTAGCAAAATATACTCACTTGAGCAGAGAATCAGACACTCAAGAATGTAAATGAAACTCACCAAGAGGAAAAACAAATCACATACTAAAGCTACAATGTTTTGACATGCTCTCTTGAACACAAAGTCTGGGTTTCAGTGACAGCCAAACTCAGTAGGAATGAAATGCAACTTCATTTGTAAAAGGTTTATTTCTTTCCCATGGCTGATTTACATTGGGCTAGTTCTCAATATCAGTTAGGCGAAATTTCTGAGTAGGTGCCGGCCAGAATGCCTCTCAATGATAAATTTCTTAGTCCAGTGATATGAACATCTTCATGAAACATGAAATGTGAGCTAAGCACAGTCTCTAGCTACAAAGTCTAAGTAAACCTGTATTTCTGAACAGGCTACAGTCACAAGCCGGCTTACTTTGTAATAGTTAGCAATAAATAATAATAATAAATTAATTCTCTACCTTTGTCTGGATTTCCTAAAGTGCCACTATTCAAAGACATTATAAAAGGATAAGAACATAGAATCATCTATTTCCAAGGTATCTCAATACTGGAATAATTTAGTATTTCATCAATATGAGAAACATTCTAGGCCTAGAGGACAGAGCATGGCAGTCATGGAAAGAGCTGTAGTTTAGGGAAAGTCAGATCAAGTTTAAACCAGCTCCGATGTGGGGCTAGTCATTTGTTTAAATTCTCTGAACACCAGCTCCTATTCTATAAACACGTCTCACAGATAATACTGGTAACTGTTAAGAAAATCACCAAGCATGTTATCCGGCACATAGAAAGCACCATTTTAAAAATAAGGAATTATTGTTATTTTTTAAATTATTCATTATACTTACACCAAAAACAGTCTTCTACACCAAAAATATTCTTCTAAAACTAAGGTTTAAAAAATCAGTCAGGTGTCAACCTTTATAATATACAAACAGAAATGAGGCAGAATTCAATGGGCCACGATTAGCACCCAGAAAGTAACAGAAAGGAGAATGCAACAACCAAAGAGAGTCAAATTTCCCACTGATCCACCGCAATGACCAATGAAACGTCATTCTGCTCTACTATGGTTCCAATTAAAATCACACAATTTTGCAAAAAGTTCTAAGGCAGTGATATGTCTCAAGACACTCTCCTGTGATTAACATTCTAGTCTCACATGAACGTAAACACTCCTCAGTTCTCCAATGCCCATGTCAATAACACTTGTCTAACAAAGCAAACCAAACTTCACACACACTGACTACACTTAGCCATTAGGAATGACCCTGACCGCAGCATCCAGAACTGGTCTTGCTTGAATCGGCCATGTCTACATCTAGTATTTCATGCTACTTCTTCCAGAAAATAAGCCTTACAACGATAACACAGAGATAAATTCTCATGGAAAAACAGCTTGATGCTACAATAGTCACCTTTAAAGGACCTATGTTTTCCTCTGCAGGATTATCACGTTTCTCATTTCTTATAGACCATTCTGGCAAAAGTTGAAAATGCAATCTCTATCCTAATCTTAGCATGAGCATCAACTGCTAACAGGTGCCAGTTCCTCCTATTCCTTTGATCAGAGAACCATAGCCATGGCTGGATTCTCAAATATTTCTAAATGTCTACAAATCAAACATCTTTCATGCTGTGAAACACTCTCATTGCTTAAAGGATATCAAAATTACTTTTACCTTAGAATAAAATTGTAATGGGTAGTAGAAAAACTGAAAGCTCACATAAACAAATAGTAAGAAGAGAAAACTGGGCAATATCTGGAAATATTTTAAATTTTCAAACCCTCAGTTCCAGTAATCTAATTTTTAGGAATCTCTCATATTTGGGAAAAAAATGCATAAAGACATAAATACGTAAGATTCTAGGAGAGCTTCCAGTGAAGAAATAAAAGTAATATTAACTGTTCATTGACAGAGAAACAGCAAGAATATTATGGTAATCTATCCTTTGGAATCCTACTTAGATGTTCAATAGGATAGCGATCTAGGAAAATATCAATGTCAAAAATCAAATTATAGAAAAAACATGCATTACGTGAGCCTATGCTCATAAAAAGAAATAATGAACCATGACAAAAACCTAAGTATGATTTATGTGTATGATTGCATTTGTACACAGAAAAGTATGCAAAGCTTCCAAACCAGCTGTTTTGCAGTGGTGACTTCTGGGGTGTGTGTGTGTGTGTGTGTGTGTGTGTGTGTGTGTGTGTGTGTGTGTGTGTGTGTGTGATGGATAAGAATAAGAATTATTAACATACTTTCTACACTCCAGCGTAGAAATTTTATTACATTTTTAAAAATAAGTAAAAGTTAATGTGTCAAATGCGTCTCACCTTCACTCAGCTGCTCCAGTGTTCCTCTAGAGAGAAGACTTGAAAAGGATTCTACAACTGTGCATTTCTTCCTATATCTGCATACAACAAAAAGGGAGATGGGAAAGAAAAAATTACCTGTCAGATTGTGCTCATGCTCATCTGCTATCTGCTGCAGCCCCAGTCACTTCAGAGTCACCTCTGGAACCTTAGACCTTGAAGTCTGGAGGGTTTGGGAGCACCCTGTCCCAACATCACAGCCCCTGGATCCCAGTACCTGGTTGGCAACATGCAGTCACCCAACCCATGTTCACTAAGCCTGTGACTGGACAAACTCCCACAGAGCGAATACTAAACTTGTACAGCATCTTCCCTTCTCTCTGTGGTTCAAATCTTAGTTCTGCAGCAAGTGTCTTGACAGGCAAAAAATATAATTACAGTACAATAGTTGAACTGTCTTCATTGGAGGTACCTGTAACCTCATTAAATGAGCTTGGAGCTCCAATCAAGCCAAAATTCACCAGTGTTACTAATAGCCTCTTCTGGAACCTTCCTACCCACATAGAACAAAGATTCAAATAAAAGTAAAAGCCCATATCATTTTGAACAGCCAGAAGCTTTCAAACATATCCTTTTAAAACCAAATAAAAGCATTCCCATGTGAATTAGAGGTTCTCCTAAAGCATCCCAGAGGCTGTGTGCTCGGCGTGGCCTGGACTGGCCTGCATGCCTGTTCCCACCCATGCCGACCCTTGTGAAATGCCTGCTGACACCCCTGCAGTCTTCTCCCTGACTCTCCATAGCTCAACCACCAAGCTTTCAGAAGGAAGGCGAGGTGGCATGGAAGCCAAACAGCAATCCTACTCTAATTCAACTGTTAACAGAAAACCACAAAAGATCATGAAGCTGAATAGCTGAAGCTCTTCTCTGTAACCATGGCCAGCTCCAACCAAGAGCAGGAAGGTGGGATGTTGTCTCTCAAGTCTCCAGTGACCCCATCTTACTTTTGGCAGGTTTGTAAAGCGTCCTTCATGGCAGAAATGCCTTTCTGGATGTCCTGTTGCTCGAAGGTCATCACAGCCTGCAACACCACAATGGTACTGTAGCCCAGTGCATGGTACATGCTGTCCTTGGCCCTGAGAAGAACACAGGGAATGATGTATTTCACCTTCCTGGCAAAAGCATTCCAGCTTTCTCATACCAGTCAAAGGGATTCTTAAAACCTGCTTGTCCTGATTTCCACAGCCCTAGCCTTGGCTCATTCATGTAATCACAGAGATGACATGGACTATGAAAAGCATGCTCCTAAGAACTCAAGTGTCGTGGATTTTCCCATTTAAGCCCACACAGGCAGAACAGTGTTCCAGGCTGAAGCGGACAGCATGCTTTTCCGGATTTCAGCACTAGGGGGAAGCCTGCAGTCTCATCGCCCAGGAAGGGTTTAAAGGCAAGCCAACAATTTCCAGTTGAAAAACAAACATTGTGTGGTCATTAGGTATGAAGTAAGTGCTAACAGAGAGGCTGCTGGAGATGTGTTTTGTGATGGGAGATTCTGATATGCTTTTTGAAAGGTAAAGACCCATTTTAAATCACCTTCCCTTCTTCCTATGGGAAAACAGGAAGCAAGATTTTTGCAACAAATCAGGCCCAAGGGTTCCAACCGAAGCACATCTTAGTTTTGCTAATGCAGTCATCTAATTGCACTGTCTGATATTCTTCACTGAGGTTCCTGATCATTCACCTGAGAAGTTATCAGTGGGAACTGCCTCAGGACTGTAAGGACATTCGTCAAGTTCTAATGCGTCAGACATACCGTATCATGGCTTGTGAAAACCTCGTTCCCTCCTCAAAACTTGTACTGATTGTCTAGAATGTCTGAAATATGAAGGCATGATGTATTTTTAACTGAAATATGAATGCACAATAGCTTGCTGCACTGTGAAATACACGTGAGTCACACTGTTCTTTCCTTCCACACAAACTGTCTAAACAGCCTTGGATTATGTACAGGCTGTCCTGAAGAGTGAAGGGACTACCTGTTCAAAAGAACCATGGGGCATAATGAGAGCAGCCCAAAGTGCATCATGAATTGTGGTCCCAAACATCATATTTTTAACCGACAAGGGGGTTTGGGAATGGTATTTTTAACAGTCACACGTGCCTAAAGACCAGATTATATCAAATGCGACTGAATCCTGATCATTTCTTTTCATTGCCTACTAAGACCAGCCAGTAAGTATGAGTGGCAGAAGAGATATCAGAGTTGCTTGAATAAAATCCAAAGGAGATAGAGGGACAGCTGAGAAGACAAGGAAGGGGTCAGAGGCTGAGGAAGTAAGAGGGAGGGAGGGGGAAGGCAGGAAGCAGGCAAGGGAAAGGGTGTAAGGTAACCAACCGCCTTCAGCAAGGACTCCATCTACTTCTCACTTGTTCTTAACTTCTCAAATACTAATTCATCAGCCACACTCACAGGTATTCTAAGGTATTCTAAACCTTACTGGAGTCATTAAGATGGACAATTATTCCTGCCTGGCCACGGTCACTGTGGAGTAGCTGATCAGTCAGGGTGAGAGCAGTAAGCAAAGCTGAACACAGGTCTTGTGATGGGGAACCCAATAACATTCTTATCTTTAATTTCTTTTCAGCTTGGAGATTAACATGTTTAGCTCATCCCTTCTCGGTTTCAAAGTAAATTTTTCTAAATGATACTTGAGACAAAACTACAGACTGAGACAATAACTAAACAAGCATGGAAATAAAACTGTGAAAAAAATCACATCTTCTATTTAGGAAATTTGAAAGGGCAAATTCCTTAGCTGAATTTTAAGACTTTGCAGCAACACGTCTCAAGCAAATTAAATGCTAAAGTTAGAAGGAAATAAAGTGACAAGCACAAGAACAATAAACTATCAGAAACAGCTGAAAAGATTTTATTAAATAAAAGTTAATTACCATGGACGAAGCAATTCTATGGCATCTGTAAATTTGTTACTTAGAAATAAGTTCAAGGCCATTGCACATTCTTCTAGGCCACTCTTGAGATCCACCTTGGTTGATGACGAACTAAAGATAAAGAAAAAAAAAATAGAGTGACTTCCATTTCTTTTCTGTTAATAAGTTGTTCAGGTGTTGCAGGCTGGGCTGGAAACCAGGAAGGGACAAGATGCTAAATACTGCCAACCCCAAGCTAAGCATGTGGTCCAAACCCGATCATCTCCCAAGCCTGTACAACATGGCTGAAGACACAGCACTCCCATGCTGCAGCTAAGCTTCCCCTTCCCAGGAAGGCACCAGACACTGTAGCACCTTCCTGGAGCCCACCACACACTTTGCAATCCCAAGGCAAATCCTGCCTCCTGCTCCCTTGGATCATTCCATCAGACCTGCCCTCTGTCTTATAAAAAGGACACCTCCAGCCTTGGTGGGAGCAATTCTGCCTCACAAGATTATCTGCATTCAAGTTTATGTGTGCTGCCTTTCAATAGATCTTTCTTCTCACCTCTGTCTACATCTCCCAGTTGTGTATAGTCTTCCAGGTGGGGAGCCAAGAGACAGCTATGTCTAGTTGGGGGTCCCTCAACCAGGACTACTGATCTCCACAACACAGAGCATGTATGTACAGATTGTGCATACAGGAGAATAGGCAAAAATACAAACTTTGTCATTTATTAACATAAGGGCAAAGGGAACTTTCCTTTCACACTTGCAAAATTGGACACTGTGAGTCATTAAAAATAAATGGACAACAGATTAACATTAGAAAAGAAAATATCTATTATGCTCATAAGAATGGATAGTGAGTACCTAAAAACCCAGTGAGATTAGGAGCTTAAACCGCTCTTCACAAGGGAAAGGGAAGGGGGCTGTCCAGGTAATTTTAGAGGAAGAGTAAACAATATTCAGGAGAAAGGGGGATTCTTGAAGAACAGTCACCTAGGGCAGGGGTTGCTGGGGCTCTGGAGGCGGGGTCAACTCTATCGCTCGCAGCGAACTGATCTTCCCTGATGAGACAACCACGTGCAGGAGGCCCATGACACTTGCATTTCTTCTGGAAGAACTCCCCTTAATCAGATAAGAGAACTTCATAGGAAACCCTTTCTTATGCTTCCAGAAATAACCCAGGCAAGAGCCAAGGCACCAGAAAAATAGGAAGGAGACCTGGGTTCTGAGGCCACTGTACTTACAGCTCAAAGCACCTCGCTGTGTGGTGCAGTTTTCTGTGTTATCAACACTGTGTCAACAACGTCCCAGAGTCTCAACTTTCCTATCTGTGAAGTGGGAAGCCACCATCCACTACATGAGCATAAGCAGAAAGATAATGTCACAGTAGACAATAATTCTCTGCATCACTCAAAAGACCTTACGTGTAGGAGGGTTTATTTGTTTCTATTAAACAGTGGCTGCCTGGGAGCCACAGGACTCTATCTCCCCCATGACTTAACCTACCATCAAACTTTTACCCAGAATTCATTCAACTATCTTTTAAATTAGGTAATTTGAAAGGCAGTGAGACACAGTGGGAAAGAGAGAGACCCATCTGTTGGTTCATTATCCAAATGCTTGCCACGGCTACAGCTGCTAGGAGCCAGGAATTCCATCCAGATCTCCCACATAAGTGATAAGGAAGCAAGCACTTGAGCCATCATCTGCTGACTTCCCAGGCACATTAACAGGCAGCTGGACAGGAAGCAGAGCAGCTGGAACTCAAACCAACATTCCAAGAGAGGATGTCAGCATCACAAATAGTGGTTTAACCCACTGTGCCTGTCAGAATCAAAATGGAGTCACTTACGTCAACCTTAACAAAAATAAAGTCAGGGGTTTATGATGGAAGTGTTCTTACATATGATTGCATTATAATAATTCTTACAAAAGACTTCCAGAACCGCAACCATATATCAGTCTTATATAAAAAGTACTTCCACAAGGACATCTGCCACGTCTGCTCCACTTTACAGTGACATCACCCTGATTATTAACCACTGTGAATCAACATAAATGTAATGACAAAACCTCTGGTGTAATCCTCTTTCTTTTTGTCTTTAAAAACTTTAAAAAAAAAAAAAAACTTGCACTTGCCTCAATGTCTTAGAAAAAACTCACAATTTGCTATGTTATGTACCTTCCCAAGGCAACGCTTTGGTATTTTTAAATACATATCAGCATTCTTTGAAGAAAACCTAAATTTTTTAGGTTGGAAAATTAATATTTCTAGAGTGCTAAAATATGTGCAGGCATCCTTCTAGGTGCCAGCAGTACACCAAGGAGCAAGATGCAGGATCCCAGACTCTCAAGGAGCTTTTGCTCTACTAGAGAAGGAAGGGCAGATATGTACAGGGAGACCAATTACTAAGTAGGGTCAGGCCAGACTGGATTGAGAAGTTAGAACAGAATCTGCCTAGGAAGGAATGGGTGCACAGAGGCACAATGTACAGTCATGGAAAGCTCTCCAGAAGAGATGGCATCTGAGTTCAGAGTGGAACCACCACAGGAATCCCTAGGTTGGAGGCAAAGTAGAGATTCCAAGCTGAACATGGGATGACCAAGGCAAAGAGTGAGGGAGAAATGAGAACAGAAGACCTGGGGGAAGAAAAGATGGATTTTATTCTAAGAACAAAGATATTCGTTGGCTCAGAAATCCTCACGCTTTTTCTCATCACCCCTTCCCTTTAACTGTGTATTGGGTTTTCCTGCCTTACCTGCCACCTGTTCTCTCTAAGGTTACAGCTCCTCCTTTATTACCAGGAAATGGGCTGAGAACAGATAACAGTGCTCTTGCCAAACAAGCCATTATGTCTGCATCTCAGCTGGCCACACCGCCAAGTGGGAGGATACATTACTCCTGTCTCAGCTCAGCGGGATAAACAAAGTGGGAGCTAAGCACCTGCACACGAGGGAAATTCAGGCCTTCTAAAAGGTTTGCTATGCAGTTCACCTGCAACCGCCTCCACCAACCCCACCCCAGCCTCACCCCAGTAGAGCTGGGTTACTGTATCCTGCAACAGAGTGACCAAGAGGGCAACGTCATCTTGTTCAGTCCTTCTCTCAAGCACCTGTTGGAGACTTTCGTTCCTCTTCACTTCCACTGCCATCACTTCCCATCTGAATTCTGAACACAGCCCTGACTATTCCTTCTTTCGGTTTCTCGATCTGCAATGTGTATGAAACTTATCCAGAGGGCTTGCTAGAGACAGCCTGGTCCCACCCTCAGTTAGCCTCAGTAGGCCTGGGGTGGGCTCAACAAGTACCCAGATCATGTTCATTGTTTGAATTCACCTTGGATACCACTCTCAGATTGCTCTGCTCTTCCTGGAACAGATGTTCATCATTCTGTCTCCATAGACTGAAAGTAGAGAAGGGCTGCCCTCACCTGCCACACAATGTTCAAACTCTTCTGCCTGCCTTGCTTCTTCAATGCCCTGGAATTCTGGCTACAGCACACCTGACCAAACAAACTGGTGTGGCAAGCAAAGCTGTTTTAACAGTCACATACCTTGCAATGGGGTCATCAAAAAGGTATCCCCTGCAATGCTGGCAAGATGGAAGGAAAATTTCCTGGACCGAGGTGGAAGTCAACACTGCCATTCTCCAGCCATGTGACCTTCAAAAGTTGCATATCCTCCCTGAGTCCCTTGCCTCATCTTTGAAATGCCCTCCCATGGGGACTGTGAGTGAGGAGGAACACATCAGGTTCCTGCACACCCTAACCACACCAGAGCCACACCTGCATGCTTCCTGTCCAAGTGGGAAGAGTGGCTCCATTTTTAGGCATCCCTGCACAGTGCCCTGCACAAGTGCTTGCTATATACATGCCCAAGAAGACTGCTGATTAAAAGCAGAGTGGAAACGATCATTGCTTAGCTTTGTGGAGGAAAAAGAAGAATCTGCAGATGAAATCTAGCACACAATGTCTACTGATTGTCTTCACATATCAAAGCTTCAAGACAGAATTGGCGCTTACTCTTCCCCCTTCCCACCATCCACCCCCCTCAGCCACCGCAAGCTGTCCCTGCCCCAACTTCCTTAAAACCCTCCGTGCTACAGGTCTCTGAGCACCCAGCTACCAAATGAAGGGATACTTCCCACTCCTTCTGAAAGTAACACCAAGCTCTATTGACCAGATTTCAAAAATCAGACCTTCACAAGAACCCTGGGCCACCACCTCATTGGATCATCTTTGTCTCTCTCTCTCTCTCTCTCTCTCTCCCTCTCTCTCTCACACACACACACACACGCCTCTGCAGCTCCTGTGTGACTCTCATTTCCTTAGCCACCTTCCACTGGCTGAATTCCTGAAGGTTCCTTCCTTGGCTCTCTTTTGCTTTGCTCTCTCTGGAGGACAGCAGTTGTTATTTATGATGTCAACAGCTAGATACATGCTAAAGATCTGAAGTCTACAGATCCAGCTCCAGGCTGTGAGCCCAATGCCCTAGTTGATTTCTGATTCCAGTAATTTCTACTTATTTTATTACAGCTTTCAACCTCAGCATTACAAATATCGGCACAGCAGTTACCCAGGCAACTATCAGATGACTTAACAAGTATGAGGGAGGAAAGCTTCTTTCTGAAAAAAACAAAGCCTTCTACAAGGAGAAGAGCACCTGGAATGAAAAGGTAATGTGAAAAAATTAAATTTAATCATGTCAGCTTCATCCTCATGTCTCAACCCTTTCTACTGAAAATGTACAGACTTAAAGCATACTGCCAAAAACAGGAGTATCAAAACACACTTGTAAGTAGCTAAAATGTTCAAAGGCAAAATCCAAAATATTACCTAACTTTAAAAGCTCAATAAACCCAAAGGAACTAGAGAAAACACTTATTTGTGATATAAAACTGCTTTATCAGAGCTGCTGTTAATAACGCATAAACAAAGATAATTTCAAAAATTAACTCTAAAGTGGATCAGAGGAGAATATTAATTTAGCAAATATAACATTGTGGGAAAATATCTAATTAGAAAGAGAAAATGATACAGAAGCAAATGCTTAGAAGGCAGATTATTAAACAGTGTTTAAAAGAATGCCAATTAAGAAGCAAGTTTGAGTTCTTGTTTGCAAGGTTGAGAGACAAAAAGTTGAGCAAGAGAGTGAACTTCCATTTGCCGACTCATTCTTGATGCTCCCACAATAGCCACCCCTGGAGGCAAGAGCCAGGAACTCAAGCAAGGTCTCTCATGTGGGTGGCATGAACCCAGTCACTTGAGCCACTGCCTTGTGCCTCCCAGGGTCTGCACTAGCAGGGGGCAGGAACTGAATTCAGGCACTCCAGTGTGGAATGTGTGTGTATGAACCATATACCTACCTCTAAACTTTTTAATATTTTATATAGGAAGAGAAAAAGTATGCACAAAAAATTATAAATGATAGTTTAAGGTAACAGGTGCTTCATTCCCTTCTTTATCTACTGAATTTTCTACAATGGAAATGCATTTTAAAACCAAAGTGGTGAGAAAAATGTAAGTAAGAAATATTCAGTGAAAATTTTATTGTGATTAAAACTACATCATGAAACATATGCCTAGGAGACAGTGTTGTAGCACAATGGGTTGACTCAGATTACAATGCCCACAAACTATATCTGAGTGCTGATTTGAGTTCCACTGGCTCCAATTCCAACCCAGCTTCCTGCTGATGCACTCAGGAACACAGCACGCAATGGCCCAGGCACTTGGCTTCATACCATCAACTTGGGAGGTGGATATAGAGTTCCTGGCTCCTGGCTCCAGCAGAAGATGAAAGATATCTCTTTCCCTTTTTCTCTCCTGTCTTTCTCTCCATTCCCCCGACCCCAACTATCTCTATCACACTTTCTGAATAAATAAATACATCTTTTTTTAAAAATAGCATACTTCTAGCAAAAAGATTAAAATGAAATATACCAAAAGGTCATAGTTTCAATTTTGGTGTTTCTCCTTCTGTTTCTCCAAAAATCAGCAATTTGGGCATATTATTTTATCATAAAAAAAAATAGTGGTTTAAAAGGGGTGGACATTGGACCTTGCGGTTTAAGATGTGAATGAAGACACCCTCCCTTCCACGTGGCAGCACCTGGGTTCTATTCCTGGCTCTGGCTCCTGATCCAGATTTCTGCTAACAGAGCTCCTTGAAGGTGATGGTGAAGGCTTGAAAAATTTGGTCTCTGCCATTCAATGGAAGAACTCGATGGAGTTTCCCACTCTGACGCAGCCTGGGCTGGGCTACAGTGTGTATTCAGGGAGTGAGCCAGTGAATGGGGCTTCCCTCTCTTCCTCTCTGTCTCTCTCCCTTCCTCCTTCCCTGCTCTATCTCTCTCTCTCTCAAATAAACAAAAATTATTTTTTAAAAGTAATCACTAAAAAGAAAATTTAAAGATAAAAGAACTCAAAAGGCAGTTGTGTCCCCAAAGTGGAATTTAGTTTCATTTCTGCTTAATGCAACACTAGCTCCCAAAGCAGCTGTTGCTCCCCCGCCCCCTCATTTGCTAACAGTGATGGAATCTGCCCAGGCCTCTCTCACCCTGGGGCACTAAGCACAAAGCACTGTGTCTGTCAGGATCACCTGCCCCCAAGGAATGGGCTACTGTCCCCTGGTACCCCCCACACGTAGTACCCACACCCCCTTTCTGACCTGCTTGTGTGAGAGCCTCCGAGCTGTCTGGATGTCCGACTTGAATCACAGGATGCAAAGTGGAGATTGCCTGTTGCCATTTCTGACTGAGAAGATCTGTTAATTAAGAAGGCAGGGTAAGGTGGTTATTCGTTTGTGCACCAGGAAAAGACCATACAAAACACAAGTGCCCTTGAATTATTTTGCATATCTCAATCCTATGTCTGTATTTGAAAGTTCAAGGTAGAGAGAGAGCGAGGGAGAAGTATTGGGAAAAGCTTCCATCCACGATTCCCCCCCCAGATGGCCACAGCAGCAGGGACTGCTCGGCTAAATCCAGGAGCAGGACCGTCTTCCAGGTCTCTCAGGTGGGTGCAGGGGCACAATCACTTGGAGAATCATCTGCTGTTTTTCCAGGCACGCATTAGCAAGGAGCTGGACTGGAAGTGCAGCAACCCGGACTCTTGGTGGCAGCCACATGAGGTCCCTTTGCCACAGGCAGTGCATTACTCACTAAGCCACAATGCTGGCTTGCCCACATAGTTTTGTCGTTACAAACAATTGCAATATGCCCCTCAACCCATCTGCCTGATTATTTCTTGAAGATAAATTGCTGAAATCAAAGTCACGAATTTTATGTTCTTCCAGTTCTAATAAATTGTCTGATTTCCCATTTTATGTGCACTCTAGAGTGCTGAAGTGACACAGGTGAACACCCATCCGGTTCTCGGTCTTAACTGGCTTTACTGACCCAAAGACCCTCTGACAAACACCAGGAGAGAAGGGCCGTTCTCAAAAAGAGACTTTCAGAAACAATTTTAGAATAAATCCTGTCCAGTATTATAATAGAACTGCCACTCTCCTATATCTATTCACCTTAACAGTGCACATCTCATAGAAAGAGTTGCATCATAAAAAAAAATTAAAAAGAGGCACAGAAACTGTTGATTGGTTGATTATCTCTTTGGAGATTTTTTTTAGTTCTAAGATATCAAAAATTTTTAATTGAGCTTGACTGTAGCTCACCTTACAGACTTCCCAATGCCCTGTAACAAATACCACATTCAGCTTTTCAACATTCATCTTATCTGAGAAATTATCAAGTTCTCCAAATCCTATATATCAGGCAGAAGCAATCAATGTTCTCCCTGAGAAAGCGGTGGAGCGTATGGTGGTGGGAGGGAATAAAATCCCAAGAGTCCCATCATGTGCAATGCGGGCATCCCATATGGGCACCAGGTTGAAGCCTGGCTGCTCCACTTGCTATCCGGCTTCCTGCTAATTCACCTGGGAAAGCAGGGGAGGATGGCCCAAGTGCTTAGGCTTCCTGCACACATTTATGACCATTTGGGGAGTGAACTAGCAATTGGAAGAATCTCTCTCTTTTATTCTCTGTAACTGCCTTCCAAATAAATAAATCTTGGCGGGGGGGGAAGAAAAAGAAAATTCCACAGATGAGAGGAAATACTCTTTTGAAAACAGGTTACTTTCCACTGCAAAAAAACGTTTACTAGGAGGACAGAGGAAGCACTTACATAAACAAGACCCCAGGGCAGCCAAGTGTCAATTGTCCATAAGCAGAGAAAGAGGTGGTGACAGATTGAAAAGGCTGTCTACCCTTCTAAACCATTCTGCTCATCTGCTGTCTTGAATATTCCCTTGCGGGGATCTCTGGAATATGCTGTGAAAATGTTGCCCTTTCAATCACTGATCTTTGATTCTAACCAAAAAAGTCTCCCCAATGTTATTAGGCTTTCCTTCAACATTTGTTTGTGAGGGCATGCAAAGAAAAATCTTCCCTCTACAAGGATTCTATAAAACTTACCTGTCAAAACTGTGACTTCTTATGGGCACCTCTGTAGGCCCACTTCTAATCAGAGTATACAATGCAAGAAAGTGTACTGCATTTTTCATAATCTTTTTGCAACTTTTATCAAGAGCAATTTTTACAACTATTTTCCAAAAGGGTTTTTTTTAATTACTTAATTTATTTAATTTGAAAGGCACAATGCCAGAGAGAGATATACCTTGCAAACACTTGTTTGTTTCCTGAATGCCCTCAGCAGCCAGGGCTGGACCAGACCAAAGCCAGGAACCCTGATGTCAACCTGAGTCTCCCACATGCGTAGCAGGGACCCAAGTATTTGAGCCCTCGGCTGCTGCTGCTCAAGGGACACATCAGCAGGAGGCTGGATGGTAACAGAAACCAGAAAAGCCAAATTCTCCAATGGGAGAGGCAGGCACCTCTCGTGGTACCTACCTGCTGCACCAGAAACCTGCCCCCTCCCAAGATCATTTTGAAAAGATCCCATCTTTTCCCCAATGGTCTGATAGACCACATCCATAAAACACTAAATTAAAACATGAGTCTATTGTGCCAAGTAAATATTACATGTTCCAAACTGTTACAGCAATTAATCAGGAGCCCATTCAGCTATGCCAATCCCAGCACTTCAGGATCTTTGGTAAGTAAACCAAAACTCAGCTCAAGGTACACACTGAAACAGACAGTTGAACTTAACCATCAAAAACCACCAATTAACTAGAAATGAGGGCCTTCTCACTTTAACCAAGTATTTGTCTTGCTCTTTCAAACATGTCATGTAAGTTTCCCCTTAAGTCATCGTGTCTACAGAAGCACACTGACCTATTCCTGAATCCCAGCCACCAGCTTCCTGCCAATACAGATGGAACTGTTATCACTGCCATCTCATGGGAGACCTAGGTTACATTCCCAGCTCCCATCTAGAGCCCCTGTTCAACTCCAGCCATTGCAGACATTTGGAAAGGAAACCTGCAGACACTTTTAAATAAATAATTAAAAAACAAACAATTAAAAAAGCACTTCTTTACAAAAAATGTTTCAAAAACATAAAAAAGAATATTTAGCTAATACACATGCTTATAACTAAAGCCAATTTTTCTGTACGGTATGAATGAGATTTAGTTTTTCCCCAAATAGGTATACATGGAATAATATCCTTTAGCTACCTGTTAGCTTGAAAATAAGACAAGAGCAAGACTGCATGCCCTGCTCAGGCCATCTTGGGGCACTGCTGGAATTGAGCTGCTTTTTCAAGATTTACCTCTGTTTGACTTGCTCTTCAAAATCATACGCTAACTTGGAGATTCATTTGATAGGAAGAATATGCAAATACTTTATGTCTGGTAAAGTTATAGTTCTATTGCCTTGCAGAATAGCCAGTTTTTATATATGACAAATCTTACTCCAACATTTTTTTCAGTTCCCAAATACTCTCAGAGCCTATCTTACTGTCTTGCATGTCTGTGGCATGATTCCGTAACTACTGCACATCAACAGGTTGCATCATACTATAATCATTAACAAGAGCAAGAGTCTATGAGTGCACAGGTCTGCTTGTACGCATTCTTCTCTTTCACTCTCAGCTTCACCTCTGTCTATGCCCAATACACAGTTTTATTCATTTGGCTTTCTGATGCTTGTGTGCCAATGGGGGCAAGTCTTCTACTGTACTAAATGCTCTTTAATTACACCTTAATTCTTATTTGTGAAATTTAGAATCCATCATTGAAAGGTTACAAGACTGTCAGGACATTCATGATTAGAGAAATGTGCGGAGGACTGCTGTCTTTGCAGCGCTGACCTGCACACCCACACACCGACTCAGGTCCTCCCCCTTCAGGAAGGGTCCGAAGGTGTGAGCACTGCACACAGCAGTGCATCTCCTTGCACAAGACCCATGTTAGACGTTCACATAATCTCATTGTAGATTCTGGATCGCTAAGTACGGTTATTTTAAAATAATTAATCGAATAAAATGGCTTGTTTTACTTCACAGTGTAATTTAGATATTAGATCCAGATGTCTCAAGAAATACATTTTAACTATATGATTGATATATATAGATATATATATCTAAGCTTTAATGACTAATGCAAAGAAAATAATATGCTATCATTTAGTTACAGATATTAGCATGCTGGCAACTATGCCCATATTTTATCCTATTTTATTGCTCTAATTTTTTTTAAATGAACATTTTATTTATAGCTTATTTGAAATGCAGGGACTGATAGAGATCTTCCATTTGCTGTTGCACTTCCCCCAAAAAACTCAATAGTCAGGGTAGACAACATCAAAGCCAGAAGCCTAGAACTCAATCCAGTTTTCCCATGTACTTGAGCCATCACCTGCTACCTCCAAGGACACATATTAGCAGGAAGCTGGAATTAGGAGAGAAGCCAGGATTCAAATCAGGCATGCCAAGTAGTGCCCTAGCCACTACACCACACACCTGCCTCTCAAAGTTACTGAAAAGCTTTATTAAAGTATAATTCAAAGACCATGTTATTCACCCACTTGAAAAACATAACATTTTTTCACTACTTTCACAAAGCAATGCAACTATTGTTACAATCTAACTACAGAACATTTTGTCAGCTATATGTTTCTCTCCATCAGCTCTCATTCCTCTCTCTCCTACGGGTCTGTAGTCCTAGGAACTACTAGTCTATTTTCTGTCTGTAGGTTTGCCTCTTCTGAACACTTTATACCATAGAACCATACAACATGTGATATTTTTATAACCAGCTTTTTTATCACTTAGCATGTTTTCAAGATTCTTCTTTGACATAATACCTTATAGTACTTCATTCATTTTTATTGCTAAGTAATATTCTACTTCATAACCATACCATATTATTTCTTTGGTCATGATACATGTGTTATTTCTACTTTTTAGCCACTATGAACAATGTCATTAGCATCTGTGTACAACTTTTCATGTGTCTTTTGAGTATATGCCTACAAGTGGAACCCTGATCATACGATATCTGTTTCACAATCTGAAGAAATGCAAGAGCATTTTACAAAGTGGTTGTGTGCTTCTGTCTTTCTATCAATAACATATGAGAGTTCTAATTTCTCCACAGCTTGGCTAGCACGCTACTGTCCATTTTGATGGATATGGTGATATCACATTGTGGTTTTGACTTGTTTTTGCCAAAGGACAGAAAGTGTTGCAAATGTATTCAGGTACTCATTGGCCATTTATCTATCTTCTTTGGAGAAGCATCTATTCCGATTATTTTATCAATTATAATTAGTTATTTTTAGATTATGAACCTGAATATTGTTCAAATATTTAATCACTACATAGAACTATTTTTCAAATGAAAAGTTATTTATGCCATATTTTTCCTCTAACTTACATCATTGGTAGAATCGATATAAAGTTAATTTCCCTAATAAATCCAACACCGTGGGCTACATTCTTGAACAATGAGATTTTAAAAAGAAGAAAACTGAATAAAATGTCAAAAATTAATACAAATATACTTATTGTTCTCTAAGCCTGTTCTTACATTTTCCACTTTTATTGTTGTTGAAGGGTAGAGAGGCAGAGTTCCCATTAGGTGATTCATTCCAATCAAGGTCTCCCACATAGGTGGCAGGGGCCCCCACTTCCACTATCATCTGCTCCCTCCCAACACGCACACTAAGCAGGAAGATAGGACAGCACATAGAGGCAGGACTCAAACCCAGGCATTCAGACATAGGCTTGTGAGCATCTTAGCAACAGGGTCAAATGCCCACAACAAAAAGCTCAAAAATCAGAGCTAAAAATCCCTCCTGAGAGGAGGAGCGGAGTGAGTGTGGATAGAGTAACGGATGTGCTTTGGGAGGTACCATTTTATACGATCAGCATTCCGAATGGTGATCACAGCAAGGAAACGCAGGATTCAGACACCCCTGGGTACCCGCTGCTTCTTTATATCAGCTATTAGCCACATGGGTAAAACTGCACAGCCACCCTACTTCTGCCCAATAGATGGCTCCTTCAAATAGCCATTCTCATGGCCTGTGGTGTTTTCATTGAGAAAGTCAACAACAGCCCAGAAATCAACAGAAATGTCCCAAACACCATTTTACTACTGGCCTCAAACCCATTCTTTTAGCCAGACTGTCACTAGACTGTCAAAGTCTAAGGAGCATCATTTCAATTTATTCTCCCCACGCTGGAACTTTTTCCTTCAGAAAAAGACCAAAGCGCAAGCATGAACAAAAGCTGCCACTGCTCTATTCAACAAACAAGTGATGAACTAAAACACCAGATAATCTTACCCTAAGTTGTCCCTGCCTGTGCATTCATAAACCTTTGCATTATCTGTAGAGTTTGATGATTTTAAATTCTTTCTGCTTTCACATTTCTTTTTAGGATTTAGTTATTTTTATTGGAAAGACAGATCCACAGAGAGAAGGAGACCCAGCGAGATATTCCCTCCACTGATTCACTCCCAAAATGGCTGCAATGGTTGGAGCTCAGCCAATCCAAAGTCAGGAGCCAGAAGCCTCCTCAGAGTCTCCCATGTGGGTGCAGGGTCCCAAGGCTTTGGACCATCCTCCACTGCTTTCCCAGGCCACAGGCAGGGAGCTGGAGGGGAAGTGGAGCAGCTGGGTATGAACCAACACCCATATGGGATCCTGGCAGATGTAAGGTGAGGATTGTCACTAGGGTATCATGCTGGGCCCTTTCAAATGTTTTTTTAATTTTAAAAAATTATCATTCACAATTTTAATCTTCGGGGAAAAGTCAAATACATATGCATATATTTTAAACAATAGAGTTCAAATTCATGAAGAGAATATTTAAATATTAGTTTAAGGAAATACTCTCTATTCTTTTTATAGAAAACATAGTTAAAGGGGCCCGGCGCGGTGGTGCAAGTGGTTAAAGGTCCTCACCTCCTCACCTTGCACGCCCGGGATCCCATATGGGCGCCGGTTCTAATCCCGGCAGCCCCGCTTCACTTCCAGCTCCCTGCCTGTGGCCTGGGAAAGCAGTCGAGGACGGCCCAAAGCTTTGGGAACCTGCACCCGCGTGGGAGACCCAGAAGAGGCTCCTGGCTTCGGACCGGCATAGTATTGGCCTGTTGCGCTCACTTGGGGAGTGAATCATCGGACGGAAGATCTTTCTCTCTGTCTCTCCTCTCTGTATATCCGCCTTTCCAATAAAAAAATAATAATAATAAATCTTTAAAAAAAAAAAAAAAGAAAACATAGTTAAAAATGGTTCTCCTAAAAGTTGGATAAGAACACTATCATTTATTATTTTTAGTCCTTTCCATGTGAAGAAGTCAAAATACATCACTTTCCCATGTGTTTCTAAGTTATTTTAGTACTTCTAGAAGCTTTGCAAATTTCTACCACTTTGAAAAGTTGCCTAAATGTTGCTGTTTTCTAATTTTATCTTTCCAATTTCCTATACTGATGCAAATTTAAGCATTTAAGTGGCTCTAATGCTATGTTCTGAATTGCTTTCAAACTTACTTTACATATGTGTGTGTGTATCTCATCTCAAGCTAGTTTTCAACAATTCTACCTTTGCTGAAAGTGAATTATGGTTGATTTCCTTTTTGAATCAATTGCCCCCTCCCAGGAAGCCATGTGGTAGCAATCAGTAGGCACTCTCCTGAATGCTCTAAAAATAGCCTCATTTCTCATAAAAAAAAAAATAAGTAAATAAGGTCAGAAAAACGCAGTCCACGGGTGGGGAGGGTGGCCATTCAGCATAGTGGCTGAGACGTCATGTGGGGCAGTAGCATCATGGGTCAGGGTGCCTGGATTCAGTCTCAGTTCATCTCCCAATTCTGGCTTTCCAATCACACACACCCTGGGAAGCAGCAGGGGATGCAAGCACTTGGCTCACTACCATTCACACACAGACCCAGACTGAGTTTCTGGCTTCTGGTTTTAGCCTGGCTAGGCCCCACCATCGCAGGCATTTGGGGAGGCTACCAGCAGAGAGCAGATCTGTGCTTCTCTCTGCTTCCAAATCAAGAGAGAGAGAAATGAATACATGTTACAGGTCTTAATTTTGATAAATACTTAAATTCCATTTGTGACTTTTTTTCTCCTAACCAAAATAATAATCACCTCTCACAAATTTAAAAGAAAGATCCTGAACTTAAAAGAAATGTTTGAGAATCCAGGGGCAGGCATTCAACCTAATTGTTTTTTTTTTCTTCTTTTTTTCTTTTTTTTTAATTTATTACAACGCATTATGTGACACAGTTGTAGGCACTGGGACTCCCACCACACCTCCCCCCGTGGTGGATTCCTCCACCTTGCTGCATTGCCACAGTTCAAGCTCAGTTGGGGTTCTTTCATTGCAAGCATATACCAAGCATAGAGTCCAGCATCTTATTGTCTAGATAAGTTCAACAGTGCTGATTGAGATGCCCACATAGCTTGGAGGAAGGAAATGCAGGCCAGCTAGAGATTAAACACGTATTTCACAGAGCATTTACTGCTTCCACCACTACCAGAACAGTCCATCACTCAAAAAGCAATGCTCGAGATCTGAACAGATGACATCACTTTTGATCACCGAATGTCTCTTCCTATCCTCACAGATGAGAGTTACAGAGGAAATGGTAAGTGGGCAGAAGAAGGTTTTCTTCCTATAAAATACAACGCATGAGCCAGCCCTGTTAACCTCACAGGGCTATGGTGAGGAAGAACTGTGGTCCACTGAGCAGCATCACTTCTTAATGGAAAGATCACACACTCTAAGCGAATATAAGTGTTGCTGATGTTACTAAGGAGTTAACTGACAGGAGCCAAGAGCTATTCACAGGAAGGGACAACACATTCCTGCCACTCAGCAGTTCCACTGGCTGTTTCTCATGGTTCCAGGGCAGAGGCCATGTGAATAGCATTTTGCCATGTTCATTATGTCCCTTCTAGCAGGGATGTGGCTATTTTCAGGATGCAGAGCAAATGCTAGATTCAGAATAATAAGGACTGGGAGGTGGAGTTGGGATTGTTTGCCATTTCTTTTAAAACACTACATCCCAGGGGCTGGCATCATGACACAGTAGGATAAGCTGCTACCTGTGGTGCTGGAATCCCCTTTGGCCACCAGGGTCTACCCTGGTTACTCTACTTTTGATCCATCTCCCTGCTAATGCACCTGAGAAATCAATGGAAAGGGGCCAAGTGCTTGGAGCCCCGCCACCTATGTGCAAGACCTGGATGGAGATCTTTGCTCCTTGCTTCTACCTGGCCCAGCCCTGGCAATTTTGGCCATTTCAGGAGTGAACCAGAGGACAGCAGATGGATCTCTAACTCTCTCTGTAACTCTTTTGAACCAATAAGTAGGTAATTAAAACACACACATACAACCTAACACAAGTCATTTGCTCAAGCTAGCCAGCTCATTTTCCCTCTGGTTTCTTTGGCGTTTATGGCGCACTGCAACATGACCACTGGTCGACCACACAGTTGTGCAGAGTTGCAGAGGAGCTGTGTAAGGACAGCAACTGTCTGCTCAGTGATGTATAATAACTGATGAATGGATGGCATTCTTACTGATTCTGTTAGCACTGCTGTATCAAACACTGTCATGTTGCTTAACATTTTAGGTCATTTGTATGTCGGGCATGGAAAACACTCATGAATGTATTATCATGAACACCTTCATCCACAGTCAGTCACACAGTGAGAAACTAGCAGGGCTTTCCCTACAAACATCTACTAGAAGAAAAACAAATGACCCCAGCTAGAGGCAACTGCCTTGGTTGCCTTATACCTAGGCAATGTTACACTGCTAGACAAAAAGCAGTCACTGGCCGGTGGGCATTTTGGGCCTGGCTAATGCCAAATTTATGTTAACTATACTACTGTGCCAGCATAGTTGCTTATCCTATATATTCTTTAAAGATATGTGGGGAAGACAAGGAATGCTAGGCCAGGTCATACCACCCCAGTGCCCAGGCAAGGGGAGCAAGAGATTGCCTAGGGAAGGGGGCCGGGGAATGTATTGCAATGGGAGCAGCTGAGGTCATGTTTGACAGGCGAGGAATGAATTCTGAGGTCTTCCACAGACCTGGCCACTGTACTCATAGATAGGAGGGAGCTGAGATGGAGTGTTTTATGCGGGTGGGAACCAGAGGGCAAGGCACCCACCAACGTGGGAGACCTAGGGTGGGCAACATAGTATTTCCCCCTATCTGATGGTACATGCAAAAACTGGGGCTACAGGGCATGCCTGGCCAGGTGAGGCTGCAATACCCTCACACACACCCATGAGTATCGGAGTAGGGAGATGCCCATGTCAGGCTGGGCTGGGCTGCAGCATCCATTAGAACACGAGAGAACCAGTTCTGGGAGCAAATTCTGTAGGGAACTTATGAATTCACCTCTGTGGGACTGCAGCACCTGCCAGTTTGTGCAGAATGCTGGGGATGGTAACAGACTGAGGCAGGCTGGACCATGGAACTCAACTTGATACTTGAAGGAGCTGGGGCTGCTAAGGGGCTGGGTTGGGCTAAGCTGCAACAACCGCCAGCACATGCAAAGGCTGAAACTGGCGGCCATGTCAAGTTAGGCCACAGCACCAACCAACACACATGGGTGGCGGCGGGGAACATGCCTGGTTAGGAAACCTGGGGAACTGTCTTGATAGACTGCAGCCCTCGCTGATGAGTTTAAGAGCCAGGACTGGGGGCAAGCCAGGCCAGGTTGGCTGCATGCATCACCTGTTGGCATATGTGTGAGCCAGGTTTGTAGACAGGCTAGACTGGGCCAGTCTACAACACATACTGGAATAAGTGAGAGCCAGGACAGGGTGCAGGCCTGGTCAGGTTGAATGGCAACACCTGTCAGTTCACATGAGACTGAAGGTGTGCCAGGTTGGCCTATCCTGTAGCATCTGTTGATGAATACAGGCCATCTCAGACTGGGCCGCAGCACCTGCTGGCACCTTTAAGACCCAGAGCTGGAAGCAGGCCTGGTATGGGAACTTCAGAGAGTCCCTTGCTGGGATGCTGCTTCCACTGGTGAGTGTGAGAGCTGGAACCGGGGACAGGCCAGTCTAGGGGGTAGTCAGGCTGTTGCACCAACTGGTGAGCACAAGAGCCAAAATGGGTATGGACCAGCTGGGCTAGGCCACAGCACCTGAGGGCAAATGCTAGCACTGTGTGTAAGTCATGTCAGGTTGTACTGCAGTAGACCCTGGAAAGCACAAGATCTTGGACAGGGAACAGGTCTGGGAGCAGAACTTTGGGCACTCCCCTACTGAATTGCAGCTCCCGTTGGTGAACATGAGACCCAGAGCCAAAGGCAGGCCAGGCCAGACAAGACAGCATACATGTGGGCCATTCATGTGGGTCTCGGGGTGGGCAGAATGAGCTAAGCTGCAGCACCCATGGGTGTGCACAAGAGTCAGATGAGATGCAGGGCAGACCAGGCTAGGTTGCCGAGAGGGATCGCCCCTGGATCTCTGCCTCCTTAGCCCATATGGGAGATCATAAGGACACAGCATATCACATCCCTGGAGGCAGCCATTGGCAGGGATCTTAACACACCGAGACCTCAACCTGACCTAATCACTGGCTATATAGGCAGTGGGCCACATCCAAGTTTCCCTTCTCTGTCATGGGATAAACTGCACTGAAACTTTCTTAATAAACAACTCCAAGAAGTTGGCATGGTCCCCAGATATCAGCCAGCCTTAGGTGATGCACGTGACCTGCAATGTAATTGGAGGGTATTGAGAACTGCAGATGTTTTCTAGCCAATTATAATACTGCTGCCAGGTGAGTTAGCTGTTGAAGAACACCATTCTGCCTTCCCCTTTTCTTGGGCTATATAAGATTGTGCTAGCTTTGCAATAAACAGACATGCTTAACCAGACTGTCTCCAGTGGTTCTTGCTGAGGAACACCACAGCCTCATAACCTTGGTGGTCATG
Source organism: Ochotona curzoniae (assembly GCF_017591425.1). Lineage (NCBI taxonomy): Eukaryota > Metazoa > Chordata > Mammalia > Lagomorpha > Ochotonidae > Ochotona > Ochotona curzoniae. The sequence goes on along the minus strand of NW_024467106.1, from coordinate 46,077,407 downwards.
GGGCCACTGGTTAGACCCCCAAGAAGCTGTAGCACATGCTGGTACATGTGAAAACCAGGGTTGGTGGCAGGCCTGGTGGGGGTTATTGGGGACCACCCCAACTAGGCCATGGCACCTGCTGGTGTACATGAGGACTGGGCCTGTGGTGGCTGGGCTGGGTTAGGCCACAGCACCCATTAGCTCATATCAGAGATGGGGCCTGGGGAGGAACTGACCAGGCAGCTGCATCCACCAGAATGTGGACTGCCTAGTGCAGGCTGACAGACTAAACCTGACCTTGTGCTGGCTGGCACACACAAGAATCAAGTCTGATGTCATGCCAGGCAAGATTTCTTGAGGGATTTCTCAACTAGATCACTTGGCTCAAACCCCAACCACAGGAAAAATCACAATATGACCTTCAAGTGCATGTATCAGAACTATACCTCCTCCTCAGTTGCTGATGCCTGGATGGTGGACAGCATGCCCAGATGTACCCGGGGGACATAACAGTCAGCTCATCTAGGTCAACTGCCTTGCCAGAGGATGGAATGCAGAACAGGTTGGACAGTTCTCCTGGCCAAGCTTTGCAACAAGCTCTTGGTCCTGCAGATGCACTAAGGTGGACCTGGAGAGCCAACAGACCTTGGAAAGATTTTCTCAACCCTGGTGCAATGAAGCCAACAATGTCTTCAGAACGCTCAAAACTAGCCAAGCCATATTCTTGGAACACTCTTCCCCACATCAAGGTCTCTAAGCATCACCAAAGGACCATTCCCTATCCCTGGATGCCAATGCAGTTTGACAGCAACGAGTGGCCCTCACCCTTTCCCCTCTCTGTGGACACAGGAGGAAAAAAAAATGGAAATATTTGTCCCACTCACCTTTCTCCATACCTCAACCTTCCTCACCCAATCAGAGACCCATATGGACATACGTCCCTTTCAACTATGTAAACAATATTAAAAATAGAATACAATTTTAAAATAAACAAATGAAACAGGAGAAGCATATAAATATTTGGTAATTAAGCCTCAGAGGTGAGTTTTCTTCAATTCTTCAATATCGCTGTTTTCATAGTAAATATGGCTGTATCTATTCAGTGTAGCTACATTTATTTGTGGAGCAAGCAGTCATACAACATAGTTTACCTATACAGGAATGCTAATGCTTTAGGAAGAAAGAAAAACCCTAACCTCACATTAAGGGGATTTAATGCAAACAAAAAGCTGTATGTTAGGTCCTGGTTTGTTAGATCACAGAAAAGCTCAAATTCCACCCCCCCTTCTACCTAAGAAGGCAATAACTGAGGTAAACCTCAAACTGCAAGAAAAAATCAAGTCTTGGTCCCATACTTCCCTGTTTTCTACAATGCAGTCACCTGTAATGACTTGAAAGAAGATACTCAAAAGCCTACTAACACCAAAGAAATCCATTCATACGATCTGAATGGTTGCTAAGGACAGTCACACCTGTGGACTGATGAATTATCAAAAGGAAGAGTAAGCCCTGGATGAAATTCACATGGTTCTTGTGTTCTGTTTGTCCTCCTCAACAAAGCATTGAAGGTTCTCCGTTGTCAATGCGGGTAGAATAACACTGTGCAGTAATGTCTTGCCTGATTAAGTTACCAAGACCACAAGACTTTCATGTCCTGATGCTAGCCTAGACAGAGAAGTGTCTTTAATAATCATAGGCCTGTCCTGTGCCACATTAAAATATCTTAAGGGAGAGCATAGTAAATAGTCTTACAGTGCATGTGGATGGCACATTCCTGCATGGATAACAGAGTCAGGATTCAAATAATCCCCAAAGGAGTCACACTTGGAGACAGTTAAGATAGCAAGTGTCGGGCCTGGTGACGGCGCAGTGGTTAAGGTCCTCACCTTGCACACCCGGTATCCCATATGGGCGCCGGTTCTAGTCCAGGCGGCCCTGCTTTCCATCCAGCTCCCTGCTTGTGGCCCGGGAAAGCAGTCCAGGACGGCCCAAAGCTTTGGGACCCTGCACCCGCGTGGGAAACCCAGCAGAAGAGGCTCCTGGCTTCGGATCGGCATAGTATCTGCCTTTGCGCTCACTTGGGGAGTGAATCATCAGACAGAAGATCTTCCTCTCTGTCTCTCCTCTCTGTATATCTGCCTTTCCAATAAAAATAAAATAAATCTTTAAAAAAAAAAAAAGATAGCAAGTGTCCAAATACAAGATAAAGAGAAGAGACCCATGCCAGCAAGAGATAAAAGGTAACTATTAGGGATTTCACGAACCGATGTAAGAAATGTGCCATAGCTGGAGTGGGGAGCTTGGCATGAGAACTAATAATTTCTCAAGTGGATAGATTATGGATGGTCACAAATGCTTTGTCACCCTTCCCATCAGAAACTGGGTGATGGCCCCTTGAATTGGGGCAGCCTCTGTGACTACTGAACCAACACAACATTGTTTTAGTTTGGGGGAGGGCTAAGCCTTAAGGACAAAAAGCTTCTACTTACTGTCACTTCAATGCCTGAAGCTCAGAACCACACCACCATGCTGTAAGGAAGCTCAAGCAGGCAGAGGAGGAGGAACTGAGCTCTGTCCAACAGTCCCAGCTATATTCCTAGTGGGCAACCTGAAGTAGCTGTCTCGCCAGGCAACAAGCCATTGTGGACATGGACCCTGAACCACTCCAGGTGATTCCAAGTGCACAGAAGGGCCATCCCCTTCTCCAGGCTGCCTAAGCTGCAGAATCACAAGCAAATAAATATTGCTGTTTTAGATCCACAAAGCCCCCACGGTAGTTTGTTACACAGTGGCACAGGAAGCATTAAGTGAAGAATATACAAGCAGAAAAAGTGTCATAAGCAGAAATTACCCATTTGCACCTGTGACTGACCACGTATCTGGAACAGAACCCAGTTGTGGTTGCCACCACTGAGCACCTAGCACAGGTCAAAAAGCAAAGATATCACAATGGTGATAAGCCTGAGACACATCACCTAGCGAAGAAATCACCTAGCTGAATATGTTGGTGCTGTAAATACAAAGACATGTGATGGAAGTGGGAAGAATACTTTATTTGAAAGACTCACAAGGCCAACTTATTCAAGACACTGGAATGATTTTATTCTCAGAGCAGTGGAGGGCAGCACCAGAGAGTCCACATTATCTCAGAGAGGGGGAAATACAGTAATCACAGAGCCTTTCCCAAGCAGAATGGGTCCTAATATAAAGCTGCTCTATATCCTTACCAGTTTTCCCATTTGTAAGACGTCTAATTCACTACTGGGGAGGCAGGTCCTCTAAGCTAAACTCTGGGAAATTGCTGATATTGATGGGCAGTCATCTGAACCTACAAGAAATCCTTGATTTTTCCTGCTAATGTTTATTTTCTAGGCTGTTCCACTTCCACATTCCTTAACTCACCTGCCCTCGAAGGATAATGTGCCCACACATGCCACCCCACTGTTTCTAAGAGGAGCCAAAGGCTAAAGCTTATAGTACAATTGAGGCCATAAAAGCCAAGCCCTCTTCTTTTTTCCTGATGGAAAATATCTGGAAGTGATGGAGAAGAAAGTGAGAGACAAGAAGGAAAAGGAGAGGAGGAAAAGGAAGGGACTCCCCAGCACATCGTCTTCAAGGAGCACCAACTTGTGGCTTTTGGCAGAACACAATCACAGCCAGACCCCAGACGACCCTGAGCAACTCGCCTAACCTCTGTGTACCTCATTTTCCTCATCTATCAAACAGGAATGACAAGACGCCTGCTGCTGGAGACTTGAAAAAAATAAAAGAATTTTAAAAATCCATGTGCCATTAATTCCTGGGCCTGATACAGATGGCTCCAAAAAGAATCTATTTCTTCTGTACTGAAAGTGCAAAATGATGACAGAATATTCTAACATAACCAACCTCCCTTCCTCTCCCACTAACTACACTGTAAGCAGGGACCATTTCCTCCTTACTGATGTAAACCCAGCACTTCACACGGGTGCCTGTCACCTGCTTGTTGAACTACTTACGTGATTTCTTACCTCTCTGTCCAGTTCAAACATCCCACGGATCCCTGTCTTCAGATCTGAGGCAGAAGCAGTGGCCCCAGCAGTGTTTACACGTCTTGTATAGATTGGGCCACAAAACATCTACACTCCTGCTACTGAAATAACACCAAACTTGCAATGAAACAATTAGGGAATGAGCTTGTGACTGCCTTCCTCACCTGCTGGAAATATCTGCTTGTGAGGACACACAGTATCTTGTTCTGCACTGTATTCCCAGGGCCTGGCAAGAGCTTCATAACACACGCAGATAGTGATGGGATGAATGAATGAGTGAAATATGTGAACTGACATAAATTTTGTGCAAGTCTAACTAAGGCAGAGTTTCCTAATTTTAGAAATCCTTCCTAACCAGATAGGAGGTAGCAATATTTAATCATGACAAAGTTTTAAAAATAAAAACAGCAGATGTTTGATCTCTGGGTGGTAGAGAAATTTTCTTCTTTTAAAATATTTGATTTATTTTACACTGCAGGAAATCAACCAAAATTCTGGTACCTAAAGTACTCATATACTCCATCAGCCTGAATTAAACATTCTACATTTACTAAAATGTCTGTTACCAGTTGGTGTTTAAACTTATTTTGACTACTGATCTTTGGGCATATCAGTTTTTAAAAATCACTTTATCCGATGTAATTTTAAGACAAAGGAATGTAATCGGTAACCAAATGATACAAAGCAATTCGGCAGAAAATAAAATCATGACTTTCCTTTAACAAAGACAAATCAATAACATGTAGGGATTCTGGCAGGATTTGGAATCTAACCTCTATCTTTACAAAATGCTCAAAATTCATTCATTTCATGATGCAGCAAGGATACAGTTCTTGCCTCCGGTGAATTCCAAACGGGAAAAGTGGGACAGGATGACTAAGGACAGATGTTCAGACTTCAGGGTTTGCGTCACAAGAAAAACACACAGCACCAATGTCGATGCAAACTTAGAAAATGCTGGTCATCCCAAGGTCATGTTCCGGGAGCTGCATTTACTGTACTCTGCTCCAGAGAGACTGGCAGCTGCTACATAGCACAGTCCGAGGTGAGGGTTATTAAGATCAACACACTAGCTGTTTTGGAGGGAGAGCATGCCACACGGCTTTATGATGTTAATTACCCTACCAAAACAAAACAAAAAAAAAAACAAATTCCCATAAAGAAATCTGCAGAGGACACAAGCCAGCCAGCAGTCGAGACAAAAAGAACCGTCAGCATCCTTCCATTATTCTGCAGCCGGGAGTCTCCCGCAACCCCAAGGCACACCTTGCAGCAGCAGGAAGCCAGCCATGGCATCCCGGGCAGCCGGGCTCCTCCGGCGGCAGCAGGAGGACGCACTATTCGCTTCATTCCAGCACCCACCCTTCAGAAGTTAAACAGTGGGGCTGAGGGCAAGGCAGAAGCCCTAGCAGAGGAAACCTTTAACGCAGACAATGTCATCTAACAAAACCTGAAGGTCTCCAGGGATGTGGAACTCCCGGTTTAAAATTTTTACATAGCTTGCCTTCAACTAGATCCTTGCAGATTCAAAGAGAACATTGTAACCATACTCCTAGCGACTGCTAAATAAATGCAACATACTCACAGATTTAGAGCAGCTGTTAACTTTGAAGGAATGAACTCAGTTCCACTAATGAAGATGTCTTTGCCTCTCTTCTACCAGATATTGTTAAAAGTGAATAAAACAGAATTAATTTAAAAGCCAACAAAATTCCTCAAACTCTGTTTTTATTCCTTGTTCTCCAAGGAGACTCTCAATTGTCAGGCACAAGCCAAGAAGTTGCCGAGGTGGCTGACAGCATCTCAGAGCAAAGCAGGATTTAAGATGTGTCAGTTAAAGTGGCAGCTACACTCACTGCTCACTGCTGGTAGTGGATGCTTCTGCAGCAAGGGATGCTGGGAGATCCGCCACCCCCACTCCCCCCTCTCTGCTGCAGCCTATTCTAATCCATCACTGTTTAATTATCCTAGAGAAATAGGCAAGAAAAATACAAACGGCCTGGATTTATAAAAACTACAGGATCTCTTCTTGTTTTTCATCTAATCTAGGGCTTCATCTCACATCTAAAAAGGACCAGTTGAGAAATAAAAACCATTACTTCATTTAAGGAAAATGTAAGAACCAACGGCGATTCCCAGATGGAATTAGAATTTACAGCTCCTGAACTTTTATAAATACGGGAAAAAAATTTTTTCTCTGAAATGTCTTGTCTAAGGGAGTTAAATGCACATAAGTTAAATTAGTGCACTGAGTTAAACACACAGGTGATATAACAAGCACCCTAAAGCAGTGGAAGATGGTGCTTCGGTGCTTTTAAAATAACATTGGAGGCGCAGGCATTCGGAACAGCAATTAAGACATCCTTTGGGATTCCAACTCCCTTATTAGAGTTCCTGTGTTAGAGTCCTGGGCTCCACGTTGAATTCCAACTTCCTCCTAATCTGAATGCCAGGAGGTAACAGGTGCCAATTCAGCTACTTGGAGATGCAATGGCTCCTGGCTTTGGCCCCAGTTCAGCCCAGGTTGTGCCCAAGACGTGGGGAGTGAACCAGCAAATGGCTGATTTCATCCTTTCTCTCCCTCTCTCTCCTCTCTCTCTCTCTGTCATTAAATCAAAGACTCCAAAATGTAACATAATTCTGAAGTCAGCTGTTTATTTTGGGCTTAAATAAATACAACTTCTCCTACTCAATTACCCAGAAAATTTGTCTTGCTTCCTGTTCATATTAGAACCAAAATGGCTTTATTATGGAGCTCACTATTTTTTTTCTAATTATAAAACTAGTATCAAGTAATAGATATCTCAAATTATAAAATAATCTCCTTGAAATGAATTGGAAAACAAAGAGGAAAATTAAAACCCACCATAATCTCATAACTCAGAGACAACCATTGAAAATTTTTTGCAATAATATACTTTCAGTTTTCTTTCATAATAACAGCAGTAACAAGACGAAGAGACATGCTTGCTAAGTCTATCTTTTCTCTAATACAATTGCTTTACAATGTGTATTTTATGCTTGTCACAAAATTGTTATGACTACTAAGGCATAAATGTGCCGTACAGCTAGCCACCTTAATTTCTACAGGTACTCAAATGAGTTTGCATCTGGAATGACAGTCAATACAGACACATGTGACCACCTGCTTGGCACAACTGGGACACAGCAATGAGCAAGCCCACCAAGCCCCTCCACACCTTGGCTTTCACCTAGCAGAAGCCATTTTCAACTTCTGATATGCAGAACTGTGTAGAAGAATAAGTGTGTTTTGTTTGAAGGTTGCAGCTGGTGGGAATTTGTGCAGACACAGCAAACTAAGATAGTAGCATTTCCTTTTTTCAATTGGTTACTCCGTCCTTATGCAAATTTTCCCATCCAAGTGTTTGTTCTCTTTCCTGACCTGTTTTTTTTTTTGCGTTAACTCATTTTCATGAATGATCAACTGTTTTTCCAGTGAATTATCTTCTAAATGAACTTACGAGAGTTTTGTTATAAAATCAAAATTATAACCTTTTCTTCTGTTAGTGCTTTGCTTAAAGCATACTTACCTTGCCACATAATACAGAATTATCTCAATTTACCCCTGTATTGAAATAATTAGATTTTGCAATTTTACAATATACTTTCAAATGAATTATTTTACAGGTTAAAGCCTTATATCACATGATAATAGTTTTTCTTATAAGAAAAAATTACTTGAAAGGTCCTCTGTATGATTTTTTAGCAAATACATTCTCCTGAAAATACAGGATTCCCTTATGTATTTAAATAATTATGCTAAAACATTGAAAATGCTCTTTTAATACATGTGCTTTAAATAACCTATCATGAAATCAATTTTCTCATGGTGACTGCAGAGGATTACGTTAACTAAAGCAAACTACACATTGTGGACACAGTTTATTTTAAATGGAGGTCACAGCTTTCAAATGGCAAATAATCTCTTAATGAGATTTAACACGAATAATTCTTTGAAAATTATGCTTTTTTTTCAGTGTATAAAAGTAAAGTTATACTTGCAGAAAACGTCCCTAGCTGCCAAAATATCAAAACCAAAAAGCTTATAATTAGAGCCAGGCACAATGGCTCAATGACTAAATCCTCACCTTGCATCCACTGGGATCCCATATGGGTGCCAGTTTGTATCCTGCCTGTACCACTTCCCATCCAGCTCCCTGCCTGCGGCCTGGGAAAGCAGCAGCAGATGCCCCAAAGCCTTGGGACATCTCTCTCATCTCTCTATCTCTTCATAAATCTGATCTGCCTTTCCAATAAAAATAGATAAATCTTAATTTTAAAAAAGCTTAATAGTTATATTAATTCCAGGGGATCCCCAAAACTACACATATACCTCTGAAAGGGCTAATTCATCAGTTATACAGGGTTTTAATATACTAAAGTATAGTTATAACATTTTGCTTATAGATAACAAAAAAGGAAGAACACCTTGCATACTTGAATATTTTCCTTCTGGACAACATAAGTAAAGTAAATAGCAAAGAAATTTCTCTACATTATAAAAACATACAGAAACCCCAAATATATCTTTAGTTTTAAGTTTAGAGCCCATCCAATCTGAAGGAGTTATTAAGCCTTCAGACAAATTAAATGCATGTGATACATGAAACTGAACTGCACATGATTAGTAAGCATACCTAAAACAACCAAACATGAGCTTCTACACACAGGACGAGTGACTCAAGGGGGAAAAAAACAAAAACAGGACCAGAGAGACTGATTAATTTTCAAATTTCAAGGAACAGAGAAGACTAACATAATTTGAAAGACAAAGTTCTCAAGCACATGGTTAGGGGTTTTTTATTTAGTCATCTTAGGTTGCCATTTATCTTTTACGAGGTAAGAGAAAGGAAAATGAATAAAGATATTGGGGGCTGGGGGCAAGGGGAATTACAGTCGATAGAGAGCTAACCAAAGGCTGTGAGCTCACTGTATCCTGGCTCCTGGCTTCAGATTGGCTCAGCTCCAGCTATTGCAGCTGCTACGGGAATAAATCAACAGACAGAAGATCTTCCTGTCTCTCCTCCTCTGTGTATATCTGACTTTCTAATAAAAATAAAATGCACCATTAAAACAAATGCGTAGTCTCATGCAGTCATGGCATAGTAGGGAAAGCCACCACCTACACTGCCAGGATTTCATATGGGCACTGGTTCAATCTCAGCTGCTCTACTTCTGAACAAGCTCCCTGCTAATGTGCCTTTTCCTTAAGAGTGTAAAAATGCCAAACACTGCTTTATCATAGGACCCATCAACTCTACTTCTAGACACATATGCCAGAGACTCTTATACATGCTTTCACACAAAGACTGCACACCATTGTCCAAAGCAGCGTTATTCATGACTGCAAAAACTGGGCGCACTGCAGATGCACTCCATGAGCTTAGGTAAACCAAAAGTAGCAAATCCATACAACTGCAGCTTATTCATGGGACAGACCCATGCTACAATGTGTGGGAGACTCAAACACATAACAACACAGTTAATATGACTCTGTCTTCGTCTACAGAGATAGGTTAGCTTAGTGGCTACCTTGGGCTTGAGTGGGAACAGTGAGGGGAGGGACAGAACAGCACTACAGGCCACTTTTGCGGGTTACAAAAAATGTTTTAGAATTAGATGTGGTGATGGTTGCATAACTGTGCATATATTTATCCCAATGTACACTTAAGTCAGAACAATAATGGGTCATAAATTAATACTGCAATAGAGCTGATTTTAGTCCTCAAGGCAGAGAATCTCATGAGAAGTGTTTTTTAAAATTCCCTCCCACTTATACCAAAGTTGGAATGCATGTGTTTCCTTACAATGTTTTTCTATATGGCAGCTTTATTCCCTTATGCCAGTTTTTCTATAAAATTCTCTACTGCTGCTTTCCTTTGTTAGTGATACATTAGATAACAATATCAGTGGTAGTTAGGTGCAATAAAATAGCTGTCAGCCTGATTAGGAAATCTGGGGGATTAGGCTGGTGCTGTAGAGAAGCAAGTCAAGCCACCGCCTGCAATGAGGTATGGACACTGGTTCAAGTTCTGGTTGCTCCACTTCTGATCCAGCTCCCTGCTCATGTGCCTGGGAAAACAACAGGAGAGGGTCCAAGTCTTCGGGCCCTTGTCACCACAAGGGAAATCCATAGAAAGCTCCTGGATGCTGGCTTCAATCTGGCCTAATTCCAAGCAATAAAGTCATCTAGGGAGTAAACAAGTGCATGGAAGAACTCTTCCTCTTTCTTTACTTCTCTCTCTGTAACTTTGACTTTCCAATAAACAATCAGCTCAGCTCTGGCTGTTGCGGCCACCCGGGGAGTGAATCAACAGACAGAACATCTTCCTCTCTGTTTCTCCCCCTCTCTGTATATCTGACTTTGCAATAAAAATAAATAAATCTTAAAAAAAAAATGACACCCCCTTCTCCCATCGGAGGGCCTGGGTGCATCCAACTCCTGGGTCCTCTGGCTCCTCGCTCCAGCTTCCACCAACGGAGAGCCTGACAGGCAGCAGTGACAGCTGACGTGACTGGGTTCCTGTCACCCGCATGGGAGGCTCTGATTGCATTCCGAGCACCTGACCCTAGCACAGGTGCATCGTGAGCATCCGGGGAGTGGGGCAGCAGGTGAGGATGCTCGTTCACTTTCTCTCACAAAAGTAGAAAATCAGGTTAAGGGAGGGAAGAACGCCCCTCTCCAGAATAGAGGAACACTGATGATAGCACCTGGAGCGAGTATGGCCAAAAAAAAAAAAAAGGAGAAAGAAATAAAAACATATTCAACGCCACTTGGTTCTGATTGTTTATCATTTAACAACTAGGAAGAAAAATTTTAATTAGATTCTTTCCAGCTAACATTCACTAGCATTCACTTTTAATCCCCAAACAAACAAAATCATTTCATCATCACTGCTGATCTAATTGATAACAAAGGGGGGGAACTGGCCCCCAAAGCCCTCTTTCCAATACACAGTTGATGCTTCAAAAGAAAAGTGTAAAGAAAGAAAAAGCCCCCAGAGAAATGCTATATTACAAAACATTTTTATTTCCATGTAATCTCCTGGCTAAAAATGTCTACCTAACTCACCTTCTACAAGTCTACAAATTCACAGCACTTCCCGCACATAAACACATTTGTCTCCTCTGCCAATCACACTGCCTCAGGACTCCATTAAACACTTCAGAACTTCTACGTAAGGATAAATTCAAGGCCACAATGAGATGCTCTGAAATGTAAGACAACACTGCTGAGCACACATTAAACTTGCATCTGTTCCAATAGCTCTTAAACCCACGTTTGATCTGTCTCCCCAGACTTCTATCTATACACTACTCTACAAAGAAAATCCTGGCTAACTAGTACTCAGCTAGGTCTCCCAGGTTAGAGATTTGTTGTCTCGTTATCCACTAGAGGTCTTATGAGAAAGAAGTTCATCAAAAACAAACAAAACAAAAACACCAACTTACACTGATTCCAAATAGCTAGTCCATTCTCCAAACTAGACAAGGATGGGAAGTCCCCTAACCCAATGTGCTGGTTTGCAAGGCCCCATGAGGCACACCCTGCATCCTGGCCATTGTTCCTTGCTTCTGAATATTTGCACCAGCTCAACTCACTGAAATTCCCTAACCCTTAAAATTCCCGAAAATTCCATTGACTTTTATCCCCCATCAAGAAGATCGTTCTCATTAGGGACTCTTAAAGCAGGGACGATCCCTTGGCTTCAGAGTACCAAGCAGTGCCAGCCATCATGGAACTGTTCAATCAGGAAGCAAGACACATTACAGAGGCAATGCTCTAAATACTACTTAAGGCAGGCTTCTGCAAATCCTAAGATGGGTCTAATTTACAACCCATTTCTAAGAGGCCCCTCATCAAGCCAAGCATGTCATGATAAAAGAACTACTTTTTGGGCCTGGCACGGTGGCGCAGTGGTTAGGGTCCTCGCCTTGCACGCCCGGGATCCCATATGGGTGCCGGTTCTGATCCCGGCAGCCCCGTTTCCCATCCAGCTCCCTGCCTGTGGCCTGGGAAAGCAGTCGAGGACGGCCCAGGGCTTTGGGACCCTGTGCCTGCGTGGGAGACCCGGAGGAGGCTCCTGGCTTCGGATCGGCATAGCATCGGCCGTTGAGCTCACTTGGGGAGTGAGACATCGGATGGAGGATCTTCCTCTCTGTCTCTCCTCTCTGTATATCTGCCTTTCCAATAAAATAAATCTTTAAAAAAAAAAAAAGAAAGAAAGAACTACTTTTTACTGGAAGGACAAAGAAGCAGAAAGAGAGATGATACAGATCAGCAGAGATCTTCCATGCAGTGGATTGCTCTCCAAGGGCCTGCAACAGCCAGCTCTCCCACACAGATGACAAGGATCCAGCTTGCTCAGCCATCACGTGCTATATCCGGCAAGGCATTAGCGGGAAGGGGAGACAGGAAGCAGGCCAGGACTCAGACACTGTCGCACTTTCATCACGGGCTGTGAGTGTCCCAAGAAGTTTCTTCACCACTGCCCCAAATGCCAGTCCCAACCAAAGGCACGGTCCATGGGTCATACACTTTTTTGAACCTCTAGTTTTTCCTCCAGTTCTAAATGGGAGATTTTTGTATGATCTTCCAGTTTGCAAAATGAGTAATTTCCCACATAGTTTACTAAGTGAAAGTAACAGTGATTGCCATAGAGATCCAGAAGTAGGGAAATTTAATGTCCCTGTGGTAAATCCATTAAGCAGAAAAGCAAAGTAAGAAATAAGTTCTTTTGTAGGAACAATTTAAGACCTTCTTTGATTCTCGGTCTCCACTAGAAACATAAAACCAGAATGTGTCATTCAATAGGCAGAAGGGAAAAGAAGTCTAGTGAATTTAGCAGCTAAATTGGACCACAAAAGGAATATTGTGCCAGTTCTAATCCCGGCAGCCCTGCTTCCCATCCAGCTCCCTGCTTGTGGCCTGGGAAAGCAGTCAAGGACGGCCCAGGGCTTTGGGACCCTGCACCCATGTGGGAGACCCAGAAGAAGCTCCTGGTTCCTGGCTTTGGATCAGTGCAGCTCCAGCCATTGCGGCCAAGTGGGGAGTGAATCATCAGACGGAAGATCTTCCTCTCTGTCTCGCCTCCTCTCTGTATATCTAACTTTCCAATAAAAATAAAATAAATCTTAAAAAAAAAAAAAAAGATAAGGACAGAAAAGAACTTAAAAGAGGCATGAATCAAAAACTCCCCATCATAGGAGCCACTTTTTGACACTGTTTTTCTGAGAGCCATTCACACTATTAACTGTTGCGCCCAAGAGTGGTTCTGTGCAAATACAGATAAATAGATCAAAGGACCAAAAAAGGAGACCCAAACAGAGAGCATTGTTACATCAATGAACTTACTATTCAGCAACAGAGGCATCATACATAAATTTCCTCTCATGCTTGGCCAATGACGTTGGACTAGGTATAGTGCTTGGGGGCTCGTATGAGACAGAGAACTAAATTAGTTTCAGGCGAGTCAGGTTCAAGGTTTTTGGTTTGTTCTGCTTTATTGTACGATATGAATTTTTCAAAACTAACAGATTCAGGAAATTGTTCGTGGTGCCTTTCAGAGGTCCCAAAAGTAAAGGGATTGCCAGCATAACACAACCAGTGTGGGTCAGGAGAGATGCGAGTGCTAATGTGTGCTGCCTCAATCCCACCAGTCAACAGGACAAACATGGTTCCTCGGTAGGGACCAAGTCTTCTTCCAGCGTGTGGTGGGCTAGTGCCCAGCTGGGTCAGCAGGCTGTCTGCTGGTGAATGCTCATCACTGACCCCACAGTCTGATCCCTTCTCATCGCATGGATGGCCATCTCCCATTACTACCCTAGCTCAGTTCCTGCCAGTGTCCAGGAAATACAAGGTTTCCACATGGCTATAACTAATCTTTTTAAATTTTATTTTATTTCTTATAGTGATTACATGTCTGTTCAGGGTGGGAAGGATTGAGATTTAAGAAAAATTGGGTGAATTCACTGGTTCCAAATTTGCTCTTTCTTCTTGTTCCTAGGGAAAGGGGAGATTTTTTTTGTTGTTGTTTCCCATGTAGTGGCATGGTGGATAAAGCTGCCATCAGCAATGCTGGCATCCCACACAGGAAACTGCAAGTCCCAACTACTTCATTTCCAATCTAGCATCCTGCTAAAGTGCCTGGAAAAAGCAGCAGAAGATTGTGCCCCACCAATGACATAGAAGACCCAGACAGAGTTCTGGTCTCCTGGCTTCAGCCTAGCCCAGCCCTGGCTATCACAGTCATTCGGGAGGTGATCTAGTGGAGGAAGATCTCTGTTTCCCTGCCACTCTGTATTTAAAATAAAGTAAGTCGTTACAAGCAAAAAATTATTTGGGGGATGGTGCAGCATTGCTGCATGCTAAGCCCCTGCCTGCAGTGTCGGTATCCCATATGGCACCAGTTCACGTCCAATCCTGCAGCCTGCTTATGACCTGGAAAAAACAGGAGAGACTGGCCAAAGTCCTTGGGCACCTGCACCCTAATGTGAGACTCAAAACAAACTCCTGCTTCCTGGCTTTGGATCAGCCATTGCTGCCGTTTGGGGAGTGAACCAACAGATGAAAGATACTCTCTCTCTCTCTCTCTCTCTCTCTCTCTCTCTCTCTCTCTCTCTCTGTTTCTCCTCTCTCTGTCTTTCCGAAAAATAAACAAATGTTATTTTTAAGGTGATTTTTAAATCACATGGGACATAGGAGATGCAACCTTAATTTCCTCTTTCACACCGCATCAATCAACACAGGAGATTTCTGTGACCCACCCAAGAGGTGAGGGTTCGCCTCCTCTTATCCCACAGTTGTCAGCTTTGCAGGGGATACCAGCCGGGTGTCCTTTAATTCAAGCCAGCTCTGCTGCTGTCTACTTGGAAATGGCAGCAGGTCCCACAGGTGGAGAGTGCAGTCCCCACGATGGCCTCCTCTTACTCAACTTCAGGCAGATATAAATGGGGATTTCCCCATCTCCCTCTTCGGGTCCCACTAATTCCCAAGTGGCTTACAGAACTCAGGAAACAGTCAGGCCTGGCATAGAATTCATCTTTACAATTCCATATGATATCTAAAATGCATATAGCTGGTGTATTATATACATACATGATACAGGCTAGTACCAACGACACAAAGAGATGCCCAGGGCTGGCAGGCAGGGCTGAGAGTTTCATGCCCTCTCTGTCCCTGCTCCTCCAGGAACCTACCTCCATGTGCTCAGCTGTCCTTCCAGGCTTTACAGAGACTTCATCACATAGCATTACTGAGGCACAAACAACCCAGTAGAAAAGATACAGCAGCCATGATCCAGAGCCAACAGACTGAGCGGGGAAGCCCAGTAAACAAAGCTGGACTGGATTTTTCTTGGCCTCTCTGCACAGCATACTTTCCTCTTACACACAGGGGAGGACCTCTGCTGACCTTGCAGAGACCTGCTTCATGGTCAATGCCAGGACGGAAGAGGGACTCAAGCCTGCCTTGGAGGAGAGAAATTCCAATTCCTTTGGCCTTTCCTGGATGAGAAATTAGGAGCTAGGCACCCTAGTTGAAAACTCTCCCTAAATAATTAGTCAGGTCAGGACTCCTTAGAACTGTCAAGGCCATCAAAATCAAGGAAAGTCTGAGAAACTCCCAGTAAAGGAGGGCTAGGCAAACATAACACCCTTGGGGAAGTCCTGGGATAGAAAAGGAACACTAGACAAAAACTAAAGAAACGTGAGGGGCTGGTCACATGGCACAGCTGATTAAGCCTATGTCTACAAGGATGGCATCCTTTTGAGCACTGGTCCCATCTTTTCCACCTCAGCCCCAGCTCCCTGCTGATGTACCTGGGAAAGCAATGAAAGTGGACCCACATGCCTGAGCCCCCATAGTCATGCTAGAGATCCAGGCAGAGGTCCAGTGTTCCAGCTTCAGCACGGCCCAGCCCTAGCCATTGCCCTCTCTCAGTCAATTGCTCACTTTCTATAACTCTTTCAAATAAATAGATCTTTTTAACAACAAGAAGAAATCTGAAAAACAAAAGGATTACAGTGAAGAACAATGTATTCATATTGGATCATGCTTTTTGATCATGCCTTGCTAACCTCTTTAAAAATTTATTTTATTTGAAAGGCAGAGTTACAGAAAGCAGAGACACAGAGAGAGAGAGAGAGAGAGAGATCTTCCATCCACTGGTTTACTGGCCAGGGCTGCACCAGTCCAAAGCCAAGAGCCAGGAGATTCTTCCAGGTCTCCTATGTGGTACAGACATCCAAGGACTTGAGTCACCTTCTGTTGCTTTCTCAGGCCACAGGCAGGAAGATGGATCAGAAATGGACATGAACTGGCATCCATAAGGGAAGCCGGCCCTGCAGGTAGGGGCCTGGCTTTATATGCCACAGCACTCTGATATACAGCAACTCTGTTCTAACTTCACTGTAATTCTGTAAATTTGAAATCATTTCAAAACAAAAAAAGTGGCTGTTTCTTTTATTAAGTCATAACCACACTAAGTTTTGTAATCAAATGAAGATTCAGCAGCATAAACATTAAAATTTGGAGATGAAACAACACACGTAATCTTAACATAAAGAGAAACAGCAATTTAGAGCACATTTATTCCTCTTAGTCCAGTGACCCTTCCTTTGTGGTGCTAACGTTCTGAGATAATTTAAAAAGATGGTAAGATTCTATAACCGACAATATTTATCACTTAGTTTTAAGTTAGTAAACCAGTAACAACCCAGATGTCAGCAATGGCAAAGCAGAAAATTAGGATTCCATGTAATCCAATTTAGCCATTTAAAATTACTACCAAAACAAAGGCTTACAGTAAAAGTCAAAAGTGTAAGTCAAATGCAAACATTTATATTACAAGGCTAATCAGGTAAAAAAAAGTCCAGGCATTTATTAGCTATAAACAATTGTTGGGAAATATTTTCCTCTGACTTAAGAAAAAAGCACTCAAACATGTATTTGAAATTAATGTTAGACATATATATCCTTTCTTAAGCAAAATCACATCTTAACTCCACTCAAAAGTGATCCCTTAGGATTATAATGAAGGATTCAGACTGGATAATATGAGAACCATAACTTTTTCCCTCCTACATATTCTTTATGATTGTTGTTACTTACATAGAGATGGTTTCCAAGGCATCTTCAAAGATGTCCTAGGGAGAATAAAAAACACAATGAATTCCTCCAGAATCAAGAACCCAACACATAAGTGAAAAATGGCTGTGTGCCTGCTCAGATGGTCTGCAAAGCCACAGCTCCATTAGCAGGATTGCTTTCAGAGGAATCAAGCATGTGAATGGATGAGAGGCTTGGTTCCTTGTTTTAAAAACTGGACCCATCTGAAGACACTGGAACTTCTTTGATGCAGTCATCTTCCACCCCGTCACCTCATCCATTCATTATTCACAGAGAATAAAACAAATAAGTTACGCGATTTGCTCAGCTTAGTCTTCTCCCTCTCCATGACCAGCCAAGTGAGTATCCTCTGAATCCCATTTCACACGTAACTACACTCCCCGCCTTTCATCCACGCCAGAGAGCAGCCCTTCATGCTAATCAGCCTATTAAAAAGCAACAAGAGACTGCACACACATTTCACAATCATCCATAGTGACCACCCCTTACTTTCCCCCCCCCACCTACACACACACACACACACACACACACACACACACACACACACACAGACATGACAGCTCCTGGAAAAACCAAACTGAACCTCCCCATGCAGGCATTTAGGATCCACCATAAACCAGCATAATGCTCAAGGCAGCCCCTCTCTCCACAGCTACCACTGCAAGGGTACTTCCAAATGTTTGTGGAACCGGCGCTTGAAAACAAGTCGACTTTAGTGCAGATATGTTGAAATGTGTGCATATTATGAGATCTTCAAGAAGTGTCTGGCAATGTGTACTTTGGAAAACTATGGGAGCTGGGTTTTGGCTTAGCAGTAAAGACTGGCTAACATTCCACATCCTATCTCTGCTCCTGACTCCAACTCCCCACTGGGGTGCACCCTGGGAGACAGGGGGTAACAGCTCAAGTGACTGGATTCCTGTACCCTGGTAGGAGATCTGGATGGAGCCCCCAGCTCCTAGCCTCAGCCTGGCCCAGCACAGAATGTTCCAGGCCTCTGAGGAGTGACTCTGGGTAGCAGCTCTTCGTCTTTCTGTCTTTGCCTTTCAAATAAATAGCATGCCTTAAATAAATAAATAAAAAGAAAATAGTCATTTAATGGAAAAGCTATACATGGAGCTCCAATTATTTTTGCAACAAAATAAACTTATTTTTCCATGGTTCCATGAGCTTTTGAAGCCCCTTCTTATTACTTTAGCCTAAGCCACTAGGAACTCTAATGGCTACTTCACTGGTGTCCCTATTCCCGGAACTTAACACTCTCCATTCAATTCTTCACCAGTTAGATGTATTCTCTTTCCCTTCTTTTAGTAAGCACACACCATTCTAGTACTCTAAACTACTCATGGCACTCAGAATAAGACAAATGCTTCCCGTGCTTTCTAGAACCCTTAACTGGCCTCACCACATCTCTGCCCATTCAAGTCCAGCCACAGGTTGTTTTTCCCATGTTCAATCTTCACCTCTCTGCACCATTCCCTTCCTCCGAATGCTCTTCACTCAACTCTTTTTGCAGCTGACTCCTCATCGTTTGGATCACTCTAGCTAAAAAAGTTAAGGGTAGTAGCTTACTTAGAGTGCCCATCATCTCGGTTATTCTCTTCCATAATCCTTAACATAACCAAGTCATCTTCCTTGTTTACTTGGTTACTGTTTCCTTCAGAGCAGGCCTCTTACTGATTGATTACACACACAAACACACACACACACACACACACAAATCATCAGGGCTTGCCATGGGAATGCTGTTCAATAAATCCTTGTTGCCTAATGAGTGAATGAAACAGATCATCACGGCGATGATTATCACGTTTCATGGAGAGTTATGACACAGATATAGGAAAGTGAGAGAACTTCCCTCTTGTGTGACTATACCAGTCAATGTGTAGATTTGCTGGACTTTATGTCCAGCATGAAAGGAAAAAGGCTGTTTAGACTAAAGACAAGAAACCAAGCTAAGCAGTGGCAGCACTGAATTCAGAATCTGGGGCTCCTGACCTATGAACCCATACTACATCATACTCTGGGAGGAGAGAGGTGAGGTCAAGGGCGGGTGCATGGGTTCCTGGGAGAGGAAGGGGGTTGTGAAGGAAAGGGACTCTGCCCTCAAGCACCCAGCTCAGGCAGAATCAGTTGTGCAGCTCGGAGAGCAGCTGACAGCAGCTGCGCCATCTCTGTTGGCTGCACTCACGCTGACCATTTGCAGGTGAGGGGCTACAGGGTGGGGCATTCCTGGAAGGCAACTACACCCGCCCCCTCTCCATGCAAACCCAACGCAAAAACCCTGAGCTGCTTGGTGCACAACTTGGGAAGGTAGTTCTCCACGGACAGGAACACATATCTCCATTTATGCAAGAAAGACTCCATCCTTATCCTCCAAAAAGAGTCACCTAAAATAACACTGCTCCCTTTCATTCAGTCACCAAACACAGAGGGTTCTAAGTAAAGCATGCTGCAGACAAAAGGCAAAAAATGTTTCAGCTTTGGAAAGAGAAGGATTCAGATTCATGGAGTTTCTGCCAGGCACCAGCCTCAGTCCAAAAGCGATCTCACTTGCCCTTCTCAGCATGTAGCAAATAGACCCAGGCGTTGCTAATGAGCTGCCAACATCACACAGCTGGTGAGTGAAGGAACTGGAGTTCATTCTCAAAGTTTCCTTACATTCTAAGCATTTTTAAAACATTAATAAAAACTACCCCAAACTTGAAAATAAGGTAGTCGGGCAAGAAGAGGGATGAGAAGAGCAGCACCTGATGTCACCCTGCCGCCCTGTTCCAACAGGCCTTCCCTGCTGGTGTTCGACCTTCCTCTTTACACTCTGAGCGTCCAGGCTCTGCGAAGATACTTGTTTAAGACACTTGCATGGTAGAAAAGCTTATCACGAAAAGTGTGGCTCTTCTCCACAAAGAACATTATCCAGCTTGATGTCTCAGTCTGAAAGCTTAATCTCACATGCTTTTCTCTTTACAACTTAGTGATAACCAGTTCCTCACAGACCCTTTTGAATCAGTTTATCATTTCACTGATCCTCTCGTGGCTGGGCTAAAGAAAATCTGGATACATTCATTCTATAGCTTTACCAGCCATAGTTCTCCTTTGTAGAGAGTCCATGTTGACATTCAACATGACAACACAGGAACAGGTTCCCAGTTTCTTAGAGACTGATGGGAGAATCCACCTGCAGCGGGAGTGGAGGAGGAGGGAAATGCCGAAGTCAGACAGCTCAGCCCGACAGATCATAATTCCCAGAAACCAATGACTTGCTTCTCTGTCTCTGTCTCTGTCACGCGAGGGGCCCAGTCCAGGCTCACACTCTCTCTTCCCCTGCAGCCACATCGGGCCCCTCGTCTATGGGATTCCCACCAGACCCTTGGCATGCGCATTTGACGTGTGCTGCCTGCGGCTCCCGAAGCGCCTGCCAAGCGCAGCCCCATGCATTCTTCATGAAGCCTCACTGGTCTCTGCTGCAGTCTCTCTGCTCCTCTGCACTCTTCATCGACTTCCAGTGTTGCTCCTGTGTTGACTGCCGCACCTGCTGGCCTTGACGCGCCACAACGCTGAAGCGGCTCACCGTGTGTGCTCTGGTGGCAACAGGGACAGATAAACACCAGGTGCCTTCCGGTATAAGGGAAGGTCAGCAGAAAACTGAATGCCATGCTGAGAGGAAGGCCAGTGCTTTGGTCTCTCTCGTTCTCCTGGAGCAGACAACTGTGAGAGGCTATTATCCCTGTGCATGGAGTGATTAAGTGCTTTAAATTGCCTTCTAGCTGGCTTCTAAACCTACATAACCTCACAGCGCTCCCAAACCTTTTCAAGAGCTTATCCGGATGCCCTGGCAAGCATCAAGGGCCACCATACACTCCTGGAATCCACTCTACAGCCCAGTCTCAAGTTTTAGGTGCCACCATCAACTCTTAGCAAGTCACTGGTGGCTGACTGGCTGGCTGAGTGCTCTCGGCTGGGGTGGCAGGTCCCAAGCCTGAGCCATCCCACTGGGCACTTTAGCAAGCAGGCTAACTGCCCTGCTAGATGAAGGATCCCTGGGGAGGGAGACCTTGAAGATTCAAGGCTGTCCCCAACCCAAGGCCTGCTCCTTGGTGGGGGATAGACTGACCCCTAACTGCCCCCAGAGGGACAGGGACCTGACCAGGAGCCTGAAGCAGAAGAGGGAAAGCATACGCAACATTGATCAACCCCCAGCACTTTTCCAAACAATCTTCTTCCCAATTTGCTAACTTAGCTTAACTCCAAAGTAGCAAAAATACATTCAAGCGCACTTCACAGACACCAGGATCTGCAGGAATGTTTAAGAACCTTGAAGAAGACACTGATGACAAAAATGTTCACACTTATTTTTACCCTTAGGAAGAAATAATATACTAGTAACACTAGCTATTTCAGCTGTCGTGGCCATTTAGGAAGTGAACTAGCAGATGGAAGATCGCCCTCTTTCTCCCTTCCTCTCTCTTTATAGCTTAAAATAAAAAAACAAAACATAGTAGCCAGCATGTGGCATAGTGTGTCAAGCCGCAGCCTGCGATAGCAGCAGCAACCCATGTGAGCACCAGTTCAAGTGCCAGCTACTCCACTTCCAAGCACCCAGAGTGGCAGCAGCAGACGACCTAACATTTAGGTCCCTGTCACCCACGGGAGAGACCCAGATGGAGTTCTAGGATCCTAGGTTCAGCCTGGGTTGTTGTAGCTTTTGAGAGCGAAAGAACAGACCAAGGGCTGACTGACTGACTTTCTCTCCCCGTCTTTCCAGTAAATTAAATAAACAGATAAATAAAATCTTCAAATTTTAACAAGGAGTATGAGGCAAAGATGACTCCATGAGGGAAAAACGGAAGGAGTAAAACATGATGAAAACTAAATTTAGTTACCATACATCCACAAACTGTATCCCCTCCACAAGTCTCCTGTGCCCCTAGCCCCTCACCTCCTCTGCCTCTTCCTCCATTTTCCCTTTTGCTCATATGGATGACATCATGAGCCTATGAGCAAGCGGGACCGTGTCTCCTTCCATGGCAGTCTCTTAGCCAAGTCCAGCCATGGTGACAAGGTTGAATGGGGGGCTGCAGCCACCTGCTCCTTGGAGAGCGCCACTCACATTCTCCCCACGGAGCTTTCACCCAACATTCCATTCTACTGGCCAATGAAACGGCTTGGCGCACTCCAAGAACTCTAGATACCGAGAATGCTAAGAAGTTACAGAATCTATGCCTGCCTGTGGGGCGCACCTTGTCCACTGCCAAAGAGATGGGACAAGCAAGGGAGGCCTCAACCTCCCCAAGGGGACCAGCACAGGGATTAAGAGCCATGGGCACGGGGATCTGCAAGGCTGCACTGCAAATGCTCCGCGTCCTGGCGTTCAGCCCTGCCCAAAATGGGGGAGCCACAATAATATCAGATGCCAAACTTTATTTTTTTAAAAAGATTTATTTATTTTTATTGGACAGTCAAATATACAGAGAGGAGGAGAGACAAAGATCTTCCGTCCACTGATTCACTCCCCAAGCGGCCACAATAGCTGGAGCTGAGCTGAACGACTCTGGAGCCAGGAGCCAGGAACTTCTTCTGGGTCTCCCACGTGGGTGCAAGGTTTCAAGGCTTTGGACTGTCCACGACTGTCTTCCCAGGCCACAAGCAGGTAGCTGGATGGGTAGCGGGACCCCCAGGACTAGATCCAGTGCCCATATGGGATCCCAGCTGTGTAAGGACCTTAGCTGCTAGGCTACCACACCAGGCCCCACAATTTATTTTTTCAAAAAGATTTATTTATTTTTATTGGAAAGGCTGATTTACAGAGAAAAGGAGAGAGAGAAAGATCTTCCAACTGCTGGGTCCCTCCCAAATGGCTGCAATGGCTAGAAGCTGAGCAGATCCAAAGCCAGGAGTTTCTTCTCAGACTCCCATGCAGGTACAGGGGCCCAAGACTTTGGGCCACCCTCCTCTGCTTTTCCAGATCATCAGCAGGGAACTGGATGGGAAGTGGAGCAGCTAGGACAGGAACTGACACCCAAACAAAATGCTGGCACTTGAAGGCAGAGGATTAGCCAGTTGAACCATCATGCCTGCTTTGTTTTCACAGTGACATTCCAGGAATCCTCAACACTGAATATCTGGCATTTACTAACAGTTGTTAGTGGTTGGCATACTGCTAGATTGGCAATCACCAGAGAAACATGCGTGTTTAAGCGACATCATTCCCTATTGTAACTTTTAAGTTACAATAAACTGTCGACTTTTCTAAATCATGATGAATGTATTTAAAATAAACCTCGATTATGGGCCATGAAGTGACTTTAACAATAAAGATTGAGCACAGAAATTTTTTTCCTTCTAAATAGATAAGTTCTGAAGTCAAACGGTAGGATTAATTTTTTACTCTGTGCACGTCTACCATCCAGTCTCTATAACCCATTTGCCAAGCTCAGAGTGGCTCGTGGCCTTCTGGAATACGTAAATCGCCCAGGCAGATCTGGGGGTGTCATCGTTTGCATCGTATGGAGTTTCCTGTCGCACAGGAGAGCACCCATGCTTTCAGAAGATGAAAGTAAAACTCCACTTCAGCATCCCTGAGCCTGCGTCTGTGGAGTGGAAATCTCACTCCCACCCCCAAAGGACAGACTCCATATAAAACCTAACCGACCCTCAGAGACCTTGATCCAAGGGGACCAAGCCATGGGGGCCCACCTGCCTTACCACTCATCCTGTGAGTCCCTGTCTGTCACCACGTGTGGCTGTCCCTTACAAGGAAAACACTGCGTGATTCTCAATGCTCACGAGAGAGAAGCAGGAAGAGAACCCTCAGATACAGCAGACCAAAATGGAAAGAAGGTGGCAGAGCAGACTTCTGAAACTGTCTGGAAGATTTGTAAGCTCTGATTTTTATACATTTAGTTTAAAAAAAAACAAATAGAAATTTTCAAACATTACTCCAAATTAAGGGTTTATTTGAAAGATTCAATGACAAACAGTAAGAAAAAGTTCATGCCTTAACATGTTTTATTGTGAAATTTCATCCCTCAAGATTAAAAGTAATTTCCCAGGCTGGCATGGTAGCTTAGCAAGCTAATCCTCTGCCTGTAGCACTGGCATCCCATATGGGTGCCAGTTCAAGCCCAGGCTGCTCCACTTCCCATCCAGCTCCCTGCCTGTGGCCCGGGAAAGCAGTCGAGGACAGCCCAAAGCTTTGGGACCCTGCACCCGCGTGGGAGACCCGGAAGAGGCTCCTGGCTTCGGATTGGCTCAGCTGAAGCTGTTGCAGCCGCCTAGGGAGTGAATCATCGGACGGAAGATCTTCCTCTCTGTCTCTCCTCTCTGTATATCTGCCTTTCCAATAAATAAAATTAATCTTAAAAAAACGAATTTCCTACCCTCTTCAGTGTATCATTACATATTTCTTACTCTAACAGTAGCTGATTAAAAAAAATGTATTTATTTTTATTAGAAAGTCAGGTTTACAGAAAGACAGAGAAAAAGATCTTTCGTCTGCTGATTCACTTCAAGTGGCAACAATAGCCAGAGCTAAGCCGATCTGAAGCCAGGAGCCAGGTGCCTCCTCCAGGACCCATGCGGGTGCAGAGTCCCAAGGCTTTGGGCCACAAACAGGGAGCTGGGTGGGAAGAGGAGCAGCCAGCACATGAACCAGCGCCCATGTGGGGATCCTGGAGTGTGTAAAGCAAGGATTTAGCCACTGAGTCATTGTGCTGGGCCCTCTCTGTGTTTCCTAAATCTTTATTTTTACCCCAAACTCACAGATCTGACAGTAAAAGTGGTGACATAGAGTAACGGATATTTGAAGGAGAACAATTGCTTTGAATGAATTTAGGAATTGTGAGTGATCAAATACATTTAACGTATTTCTACTTCGAGACTATTACGTATCCGTGAGTTACACTTGAACTGATTCACCCAAACACCCACTGAACACCAACAGGCCCAGCGTCAGAAAAGAAGGGTCCCTTCTGAGCTTCGGAGAACTCCCCCTCCTGGAGACAGAAGCGTGTACAGCCACAAGACCACTAAGGAACGACACGCCCCCGTCACTGCAAGAGGGGTGTGAGGAGAAAGCAAGAGCCAAGGACTTGGAGAAGGCTGCAAGGTAGCAGAGAACGCACTGCAATCCCGTTCCCCACGGGCCTAAGTCTGCAGTACTCACCTAGCACACCACGAGGGACGGAGGGAGCCGAGGACATTCGGTCCATCCCCACGGTGCCCACAAGGAGCGAGCGATGAAACAGTGCGGAAGTGACCCATGCCACCCCCGGAAGAGCTCCAAAACACACAGCTCCCCACGTCCGGCGCCTAAGACACAAGGGGTGCTTATACAAAGCAACAGGGGGCTGTGACTACCAACAAGGTCCCATGTGCCAGTGAACCTTGCGTGCAGGTGAGAAAGGATCCCACGACTTGATTTAACTGCCACTCTGTGGGGAACCTGAAGAAGTGCTGTATGTTCTTGGCAGGACATTTTACTCTAGTCTGCACAGGCCCTTTAGATCTGGTGGGCAAGGAGGTTGCACTGAACTTGAAGAAAGCTGGGAGTCAAGTAAACTCAGCTAAGCCTGCTGCCGCCTGCGTTTGGTTTACCAGCCGGGGAGGGTTCAGGCCGAGCTCCCAGACCTCAATGCATCCATTTCTCTCTCCACCTTTTTCTCCCCTCGTGTCTCCACTGCACACCCTGCCCTTCTATTTCACTCAGGTAGTATCACCCACATACGGGTGATACCCACAGGACCCAGGAGACAGCCATAGTAGCCAGCAAGGAGGATCAAAGGGGTAGAGTGCGTGCCAGTTGCTGGCACACTGGGTGCCTGTCAAGGCAATCATGACAGCACGAGGACACGAGCCCTTCCCTCCTTGTTTCACAAGCATACACTCCTGGAAGCATCACACGCTGAGTCAGGTGCTTATCTGTCTACGGAACGAGCTTGCCTCTCCTCCCCAACTCCTATCACTGTGAATCAACACACACATGACGTGAATAACACAATCAGCACAGCAGAGTTGGGCTTGCAGGTTAAACCTGTCTGGATCTGACTCTAAGTGTCTACCCTTGACCTTGATCCTCCATCACCTGATGTAAGCAATGGAGATTCCTTCCACCTGCCAGAACTGCTGCAAAGTCATGTATGAGATTTATCAGGTCACACTCAGACGGAGAGTGCATACTTCTTAAAACTCTTGTTTAAAGATGTATTAGCGGGCCCAGCACAGTAGCCTAGTAGCTAAAGTCCTCGCCTCACACATGCCAGGATCCCATATACGCACCAGCTCTAACGCCAGCAGTCCTGCTTCCCATCCAGCTGCCTGCTTGTGACCTGAGAAAGCTCTCGAGGATGGCCCAAAGCCTTGGGACCCTGCACCTGTGTGGGAGACCTGGAAGAGGCTCCAGGCTCTTGGCTTCAGATTGGCTCAGCTCGAGCTGTGTGGCCGCTTGGGGAGTAAATCATAGGACAGAAGATCTTCCTCTCTGTCTCTCCTCCTCTCTGTATATCTGACTGTCCAATAAAAATTAAAATCTTTTTTTTAAAAAAAAGATGTATCTGCCTTATGTATTGCCAATGTAAAACGACGAAGAGGAGAGAAACTGGTTTACTCTCCAAATGCCTTCCACAGCCAGAGCTAGGCCAGGCCAGTGTCAAGGCCCAGTACTCCATCCACGTCTCCCACGTGGTTGACGAGGACCATCACGTGCTGTTTTCTCATCAGCAGGATACTGGGTCCGCCAGGACTCAAGCTGGCCCTCAGACACAGGGCTACAGTGTTGCAAGTGGCAGGTTACCCCACCTGTGTCACAACACTCACCTCTTTCTCAATAATTTCTCACACCAAACTGTTAGAAT
This sequence comes from Ochotona curzoniae, assembly GCF_017591425.1. Lineage (NCBI taxonomy): Eukaryota > Metazoa > Chordata > Mammalia > Lagomorpha > Ochotonidae > Ochotona > Ochotona curzoniae. The sequence goes on along the minus strand of NW_024467106.1, from coordinate 46,050,396 downwards.
GTCTCTTTGAAAACAGCAAAGAAAGAAACAACATGAGAAAATTCATAGCAAATTCATATTTATTCAAAATTGTTAACTCACGAGCACACTCAAAATGCCTTCTCTCCTCCCATCTCGTAACAGCTTCATCTTCTTTCACACCCAGACCCTAATTACCTAGTTGGCTGCCCGTGCAAAAGCAACAACCACCACCACCGTTAACTTGAACGCACAGATTCTCCAAAGCCTCACAGGACCTCAGTACACTTGGGAGCAGCCTGACCTTGGCCAGCACACCCCACCCCTGAGGGCTCCGGCATCCTTATATGTAAACCAGAGACGTGAGCTTGTTGCCAGCCCCTTGTTCCAAATCCTGAATTTCCAGAGCAAAATCAAAGTCCCTCCCACAGCCATACTAAACTCTATGGAAAAGACTGACATTCAGAGAGTCTGCATCCAAAGGACCCTCCGGGCTCTACAGGCTGGAGCCAAAGCTGTGGCACTAACCTGGTGCTGGAGAGCTGGCTTTGTAAAGTCAGGACCAGGCAAAGCAGGGACCAAGGATGCTTTGAAATTTCCAACCAATTCTAGCCTAGTATAGGGTAGCCAGAGGAATTCCAATACCACCACCAGGTGTCGCTCTTACAAAAAAGTTGACTAGGATAGTGTTGCTTTACTTTCTATGAACACATGGATTATCATGTCTAAAAAAAGCAACAGTTTGGTGACGGTAGTTTTCCCTTTCTGAATTTCATTATAAATATAGACAGAGCTGCAACTTAAGGGAGGAGTTAAATTCAAAACTTAACACTTAAGAAATAAAAGGAACATCCGTAGTTCCGGCCATAACCTCATGGGGGAACATTCAAATGATGTGCACGATGGGGTATGATATAAACCAAAGACTGCGTGAAGAACACAACTTCTTCACAATTACACAGTTCCATTTGTTTTCCCCCAGACAGGCAAATTCTCTTACTCCCTGTGGATATTCCTCAGCTCTTGCTTTTATGGTTGTAAAATGAGCTTTGTGAGTCGCTGTGTCAAGCCCCCTGCGCCAGCCTAGTTCCAAGCCGAGCTAGTCCACAGAGAGCACGGAGTACGTAAGGCACAGCACTTTTGCAAAGGAGTATTTATCACACAAAGCAAACGGAAGCACAAGACGAACTTCCACTGCTCCAAACTGCTTAACCATGAAGCTCTATCTCACGGGAGTGTTTTTAAATTAAATGGAACAGAGTTTACGCAGCTTCATTCTTTGAGCAGTCGCACACCTCATCGATTCACTCCCAGGCTGAAGACTTGGACGCCTAATTCACAGGTAATTATAAAATGTGTGCATTTCACCCCTCCAGTGACTGTTGCTGCTCCATTCTGGTAGCACTAACCACCACCACCACCACCACCATAGGTAACGCTGCCAAAATGCTGAGCACTGCTCTAAATCCTTAACATGCCTGAACTCAATTAATCCTCCTCCAATTAACAACCCAAACAGAAGATGCTTCACAGTATCCAACGGAGGAAACTAAAACTCACAGATTTAACTAATTTAGTCACACCTGAACCTCAGTTTTACCATCTGTGCAATGGACAGAATAGCACTTAATTTACATTACTGATATGCGATTTATTGAACATAATGCATTTTTAAATTTATTTATTTACTAGAAAGGCAGAATGAATGACAGAGAGAGTCTTCCTTTTACTCAGTCACTTCCCAAATGGCCATAACAGCCATTGTTGGGCAGACTGAAGCCAGGAGCTAGGAACTCCATCTAACTCTCGTAGGTGGACAGCAGGCGCCAAGTACTTGAGCCACCTGCTGCTGCCTCCCCGGGCACATCAGCAGTGGGCAGGATCGCAAGTCCCCCAGCAGCTGGGACTTGAGCCACACTTGACAGAGGATGCCAGCACCACAAGTAGTGGCTTCATCCACTGCACCCAACGCTGGCCCCCAAGATAAGCTATTTAATGCATCCACAGTGTTGACACACCCCCAAAACATAGGCTTAGTAACCTCTCAGTCTCATAAAGTGGTTCCACACCCCAAGTCTCCTGTGCAGCCCCAAGATGTGCCAGGCACCATTCTCCTCGACCCTAAAACTTGGCAACCACAAGAGAAGATAACAGAATTCACACTCCCTTGTAGGCCAGCTCCAAAGAATGTCTTCAAAAAAGAGCCCAGCACCCATCCCTCTACACAGGCTCTCGGATGGAGCAGATCCTGAGCAGGAAATCTTCCATCAGGCCCACAAACCGAGAGGCCCCTGATGCAGGAGAGAGGACTGCAGCTCACGTGCTTGGCTGCCACGGCTGGTTCCAACCCCACTTCCCCACACACACCAGCCTGTGACCTTCAGCACGCTGCAAGCCTTCTTCATGCCTCAATTTCCTGTCTCACCAGGTCAGTCTGTGGGTTAAACACCACATGTGAGAACACACTGATAGTCGTGTTTGGAACTCAGCAGTCCTGGAGCGCCCATCTGAGTGGCACTATGCCTTAGAGCCCGGAGGAGGACACGGAGCGGCCAGGGCGTTACACTCCCCACCCCACAGCTGCAGCCTCTCGTGGCATCTCCTGTGATTTCTAGGTTAGTGACACGGGGGCCAGATTCCCAGAACCCCTTGCTCAGGGCCCAGTGCTACAGAGGCAGGCTGGACCGCAGCTGGCTGGGGACACTGCTGGATCCGTCTGCACAACCTGGGCGGCTGTGAAGGAAACACCCCCCTCCTGACTGCCAAACACTCAACTTGATTCACCTTTGTGGCCCGATTCTTCAGTGGCCTATCCTAGAATCCAAGACCTCAGACCGCTCCTTTACTGTATTTGGATGGTCCTGGCTTTTAATTTTTAATTTTTCTTAAAGGAAAAAAAAAGTCTTGATGGTGGAGGAGGTGGCAAGCAGAAGTTATTTTTTAAATACAGAGTGAGAGCTGACACTGGCACAGTAGGGGAAGCTGTCACCTGTAATGGCCAGTACCCCCAGTGGGCATCAGCCTGTGTCCCAGTTGCTCCACTTCCTATCCAGCTCCCTGCTAGGGGCCTGGAAAAGCAGTCGAAAATGATTCAAGTGCTTGGGCCGCTGCACCCATGTGGGACACCCAGATGAAGCTCCAGGCTCCTGACTTCAGCCTTACTGAGCTGAGCAGCCCCAGCTATTGTGACCATTTGGGGAGTGAAGCAGTGAATAAAAGATCTCTCTGTTTCTACTTCTCTGCAATGTTGACTTTCAAATAAATAAACCTTTAAAGATATAGACTAATGGGGCGGGTGTCTGGCTGAGTGGCTGAGAAGCCCATGACTTGTCTGGGCGTGCCTGGGTTCAAGGCCTGGATTTGATCTTGATCTTAGCTTCCTCTGAGATTTCCCCTAGGAAGACGTAGGCTAGTGGTGTCCCTGCCACACATGGAAGACTCCGACTGAGCTCCTAGGCCCCGGCTTCTGCCTGGCCCAGCCCTTAGACCCTGTGGACTTTTGGGGAGGGAACCAGCAGATGGGAGTTCTCTGTCTCTTTGCTCTCAAATAAATGCAACTTTAAAAGACACACATTACACTGAGCCAGGGTTGTGGCACCATGTGTTGAACTGCCACCTGTGACACCAGCATCCCACATGAGCAACAGTTCAAGTCCCAGTTGTTCTGTTTCATATCTAGCTCCCTATTAATGCATCCAGGAAGGCAACAGAAGATGGCCCAAGCACTTGGGCCCCTGCCATTCCCATGGCAGACCAATGTGGGTCCCTACTCCGGCCTGGCTCAGCTGCACACTCCCATGGCAGACCAATGTGGGTCCCCGGCTCCAGCCTGGCTCAGCTCCAGGCATTGCAGCCATTTTGGGGAGTGAAGCAGCAAATGGGGGGTCTCATTCTCTGCTTTTCTATTACTTTGTCTTGCAAATAATTAAAACCTTTAAAAATAAAAATAAAATGCAAGAGCTAAACAGAGATAAATAGAGAAACAATTTGAGAATATAGGGCATTACAGTTAACATTTTAGGATTTCAATTGGAACTATAGCTAAGTATTAAACAAAAGATGTTAAATTTAAAGAGTTTAAGATTTATTTATTTGGGCCCGGCGCGGTGACGCAGTGGTTAAGGTCCTCACCTTGCACGCCCGGGATCCCATATGGGCGCCGGTTCTAATCCCGGTGGCCCCTCTTCCCATCCAGCTCCCTGCTTGTGGCCCGGGAGAGCAGTCGAGGACGGCCCAAGGCTTTGGGACCCTGCACCCGTGTGGGAGACCCAGAAGAGGCTCCTGGCTTTGGATCGGCATAGCATCGGCCGTTGCGCTCACTTGGGGAGTGAATCATCGGATGGAAGATCTTCCTCTCTGTCTCTCCTCTCTGTATATCCGCCTTTCCAATAAAAATAAAATAAATCTTTAAAAAAAAAAAAAAGATTTATTTATTTGAAAGATAGTTACAGAGAGAGAAAAGACGGAAAGACAGATCAAGAAAGATGTTGCGTCTGCCAGCTCATCCCCCACCCCCAAATAGACACAAGAGCCAGAGCTGAGTGGATCTGCAGCCAGGCGCCCCCTCCAGGACTCTCATATGGGTGCAGAGGCCCAAACACTTAGGCACATCAGCAGGGAGCCTGACCAGAAGTGGAGCAGCTGGGACTTGAACCAGCACCCATAAGAGATGCTGGGCGACACAGGTCTTGGCTTTATCTGCTATGGCTCAGCGCAGGTCCCAGAATCCAGATTGTTTACTGTGTATTTCTTTAAGGCAAGTCTGTGTTGGCAAAGGAAGAAACGAGAAAGAATCCAGTACTGTCACCCCTGGCGAGTGTCTTGACCTCGCCAGAGATCAGTTACCCTGTAGGCCAAACCCTGCCTACTTGCCTGTCTTTACAAATTACATTTTATAAAAACACAATCACATTCAATCATGTACTTTTTGTTTAAGGTTGCTTTCCTATTAAAACCAGAGATGGGTAGTTGCAACTGAGATCCATGTGTCTACAAAATCAGAAACATTTAATACCTGAACCCCCATACACTGCTTGCCTGGCATCATACACATGGATGACCTACACACCCTTTCCTGTACCTCGTGAGGAACTTTGAGGATGGAGTGAGAAACAGCTGTGAAAAATCTCTAAAATAATGTCTAAAGAAACTCTTACAAGCCAATATGAAACGTAATCAAAAAGTGTAACAAGGGAGCTGGCATTGTAGGACAGCAGGGTAAGCCACTGCCCGAGTGGCTGGCATCTCATCTGTGTGGCCGTTTCAGTTCCTGCCACTCTACTTCTAATCCAGCTTCCTTCCGGTGCACCTGGAAAAGTAGCTGAAGATGGCACAGGTGCTTGTGCACCTGCCACCACATACGAGACCCAGAGTCCCAGCTCCAGGCTTCAGCCTGGCCCAGCCAGCTACTCTGGCTATTTGGGGGTGAATCAATGGATTGAACGTATCTCTCTCTTCCTTTCCTTGTACAACTGCCTTTCAATTAAATAAACAAATCTTTTATTTAATAGGAAAAAAAAAAGCCTAACAGATAAAGGTGGGACCAAGCTAACAAATTTGGAAGTATAGGAGCTGGTATGATGGCTCAACTGGCTAATCCTCCTCCTATGGCACCAGCAACCCATATGGGTGCCAGTTCATGTCCCAAAAGCTCCAGCTCCAATCAAGCTCCCTGCATATAACCTGGAAAAGCAATGGAAGATGGCTCAAGTCCTCGGGTTCCTGAAACCTCGTGGGAAAGCAAGAAGAAGCTCCTGCTCCTGACTCCTGGCTATGGATGGCTCAGTTCTGGTACTGAGGACATCTGGGGATTGAACCACCAGAGGGAAAAAAATCTGTTTCTCCTTCTCTGTATATATCTGCCTCTCAAATAAAAATAAATAAATCTTTAAAAAGCAATTTGGAAGTGTACTTAACAATGAGGTGTTACACCAATCACATCCTGTATGGGCTCCAGCTCACATCCTGGCTGCTCCACTTCCAATCCAGCTCTCTGTAAATGTCCTGGAAAAACAGCTGAGGATGGGCCAAGTCCTGGGGCTCCTGCACCCACGGGAGAGACCTACAGGAAGATCCCAGCTCCTGGGTTGGGCCTGACCCAGCGGATAAACCAGCAGATGAAAGACTTCACTTTCTCTGCCTTTCCCTCGCTCTAAGTCCATCTTTCAAATATAGAAGTAAAATACAGTGTTGTCATTTCCACATATTAGCAAAAAAAAAAAATTGTAAGACTGGCAAAAATACACAGTTAGCGGAGGTGCTGGTGAGTGAGTGCATGCGGTTAATAGTCACGCATCATCTATTAAAAAAAAGTAAATGCACATATCTCACACGTGAACACACAAGCGCATATCTAGGCTCCTGCACAAAATCAAGTACTCAGGCGCCAAGCATGTTCTATTAAGATACATGATTTGGAACATCAGGAAGGACACAAATGACCTTCTACAGGGAAGAGCTTAAATAAATTGTGTTACAGTTATAGTACCTAATTCTTTTCTGTCACTTTATAGAAAACAAAGAAAGCTATAAAAAGATCTATTAAGAAATATTAAATGAAATACCTGGTCCCAGGAAATATGTGTAATAGAAAATCCTATTGAAATTCCTGAAACCCAAACAGGTGTGTGTGATATATATGATTAGAAGATCACAACTATTCAAAGCTAGTTTGTTTGTTCGTTTTGAAGGGAGAAAACAGTAACAGGAAAGGCCACATTTTAGGTTCTGGATGATATTTTGAGGTATTGTATAATGTAAACTGCTTAAACAATTTGTTATACTTTTTTTTAAGATTTATTTTTATTATTTTTTTTATTGGAAAGGCGGATATACAGAGAGGAGAGACAGAGAGGAAGATCTTCCATCCGATGATTCACTCCCCAAGTGAGCGCAAAGGCCGATGCTATGCTGATCCGAAGCCAGGAGCCTCTTCCGGGTCTCTTTCCCAGGCCACAAGCAGGGAGCTGGAAGGGAAGTGGGGCTGCCGGGATTAGAACCAGCGCCCATATGGGATCCCGGGCGTGCAAGGCGAGGACCTTAACCACTGCGCCACTGCACCGGGCCCGCTTAAACAATTTGAACGAGACAGTAGAGGTTGAGTGTCTGAAGCTGTGGCATAAAGGGTTAACTGCCACCTGCAACACAAATATCCCACATGGACCACAGATTTACATTCTGGCTGCTCCACTTCCAGCCCAGTTTTCCACTAATATGCCTAGAAAACCGGCAGATAATAACCCAAAAACTTGAGCCCACCACCACCCACATGGGAGACCCTGGAGATCCAGGCTCTTGGCTTTGCCTGGATCAGCCCTGGCCACTGTGGACATTTGGACACTGAGCCCACAGTGGAAGATCCTTCTCTTTCTCTCTCCCTTTTCCCACAGTTATGCCTTTCAAATTAATAAAATAAATCTTTATCTGGGCCCCGCACAGTAGCCTAGTCCTCACCTTGCATGAATCAGGATCCTATAGCGGAGCTGGTTTGTGTCCCAGCTGCTCCACTTCCCAACCAACTCCCTGCTTGTGCCCTGGTAAAGCAGTCAAGGACGGTCCAAGGCCCTTTTCCACTTATGTGGAAAACCTGGAAGAGGCTCCTGGCTCCTAGGATCTGATCAGCTCGTCTCTGGCCATGGCGGCCACTTGGGAGTAAAGCAGCAGACAGAAAGTCTTTCTGTCTCTCCTCTCTGTAAATCTGACTTCCCAACTTAAATAAATAACTCTATTTTTTCAAAGCCTTTATTTAAAAAAAAAAAGTAGGACTTAGAAACAAGCAGATCCAACACACCTAGAAGAAACTTCATGCACAGAAAGACATTGTAAACTAAATCTCTTTTATAACTCGGATCCTTTCACAGCCAGCGAAAGTGAACACACATTACAATCTGTAGGCGACCACTTTCAGTGAATTTTTACTTAGAAATAACTTCAAACTTAGAAAGGAGATGCCAGGATAAAGGCAGGTAAAGTGTGACACTTAACCTAGTTTCACCTATCACAGCCACTTTGCCCTACTTGCTTTATAATCTTCACTGCCCTCTCACCCAACCTCTCTTTGCCTACCGCTCCTCTGGGCAGTCTAGCTAACAGCATTTTTTGCTTCTGAACATTTGACAATAAACTGCAAATGCTATGGCATGTTACCCCTTAACACTTCAGTATGCTTCCCAGAAAATTCTCAACATAAACACTCATAAATTAAACTACTTCACACTGCTGCCCACATTTCAATTTTTTCAGCTACCCCAATGTTGTCCTCTTCAGCACCTGCCTATGGTCCAGGATCAGCTATTATTCTAGCTCTCACGTTTCATTGTCTGAAAGGGACAGAGAATGAATAAGAGTCAGCGAATATGTGCACACAATCAGAACTGCCAAAAGTAAGATAGCAGAGAAACAGCCAGAAGCAACAGAACAGGTAAGCCGGACAGAGTTCAGGAGTCAAAAGGGAAACTTGGGGCCCTTCTGTAAAATTCAGACAGGAGCTTCTTAGAAATGTGTGGCTGGAGAGGAAGCAAACGGAAGCTAGGGATGGGTTGGGGTATACCTGTTGAGGTACACCAGCAGGGCTGAAGTCGCCCCCTCCAGCCCTGCGCCTTTATGACTACAGCTGTTCAGCACGGATGAGGAAACTGAGATTGTCTCGGCAGCCGAGGCCCAGCACCTCCTCTGCAGGGTCCTCTTTCTGGCTTCCCGGGTAGGAGTGGCCGTGGCACCAGTAACCTCTTGCCTCGGACTTCCCCTCTAGATTACAGCTACTGCACAGGCCCGCAAGCACTCAGCTCTAGAGTAGCTCACCGCAGCCTGGCACCTCCTCTCGGTGGCTCAATTCTGGACGGTACTGAGAGTCAGTACTAGACCACAGCTGCGCCCACCACTCCTTGAGCCCTCAGCACACTGTGTCAGCACCTACTTCCTTCTTGGAAAAATTCCTTTCTCACCCTACCTAGAGCAGTTTCTGTTTTCAGCAACCAAAACGTTGACAGAGCAAGACAGATGGCCGAGAAGGAAATAAGCAAGCAAGATCACAAAGATTGTGATCAGAGCTTAGAGCAAATGACACCGGATGCTGAGCAGCGCAGAGAGCAAGGCTGCTTTGAAGATGAGACAGGAGAGTCTCACTAGGAGCCTGACCATCGCAGCAATTACAGGAAGCTGAGGATCCGTGCGGTGGCCGAATCAGCCAGGCCAGGAAACTTACAGGCCAAAGCAAGCACTTGAACTGGGAAGCAGTGTGGAATGTTCAGGAAATCCAACAGCAGCTGGAGTAGCTACAGCGCCCCGAACAGTGGGGGAGAAGGACAGGAGGCGAAGTTAGAGGAAGGTTAAAAAAAAAAAAAAAAGGCAGACCATGTAGGTTTGACACAGAACAAGAGCTTGCTTCTAAATACTTGAACAGACACTTGTTAGCTTTGTGCAGAAGAGCCACAAGTAACTGGGGTGTGGAAAAAGAGCCCTGGGGCTGCAGAGTGGAGAGTGGATTGCAGACAGGAAGCAGGACAGAGCAAGAGGTGGGGTTGGAGGTGGGGTTGGAGCTGGCAATGATAATTAAGAAGAGGGTGTGGAGCCCCACTGCAGACTCAGCTGGAACAAGCTGACAGCTGAGATGGAGTGGCAGGCGAAGGAAAACTCAAGAGGACACCAAGCAAGAATCAAGCTGGGGGGGGGGGGGGTATTTTCTGTTGCTTTTTTTTTTAATGCAGGGCCTTTTTTGATTGAGCAATGCAAAGCTTTTTCAAAATTATTATTTATTTAAGCAATGCTGCTTTAAATCGATTCCCAAAACCCAGTGTCTGTTCCTGAAAATTACAGAAAGGATTACCTCCCGTTGCCATTGGTGGCACGGAATGCTTCCTGGTCTTTAATAAGCAAGACTAGTGTTCATTAAAATGCCACAAGCCCCTCAGTCCTACAGCCTCTGAACCAAATTTGCTCATCTTATATTATTTTTTTTTAATGAGGAAAAAAGGAGGGGCATGGCATGGTAGCCTAGTGGCCAAAGTCCTCAACTTGCATCAACCAGGTTCATGTCCCAGCTCCCCTCTTCCCATCCAGCTCCCTGCTTGTGGCCTGGGAAAGCAGTCGAGCACAGCCCAAACCTTGGAACCCTGCACCCACAGGGAACACCCAAAAGAGGCTCCTGGCTTTGGACCAACTGAGCTGAATACACCAACTGCAGATCCTTCCACTAAATCTATAAATATGGTCCAGGGGCAGCAACACCTCAGGGGAAATATAACTAGCATCCTGGGATACTCTTATATGCTAAGTATCTTGCAAAAGAAATCTGTTTTCAAAATGATGCTGCCCTGGGCCCAGTGCAGTAGTCTAGTGGCTAAAGTCCTCACCTTCAACATACTGGGATCCCATATGGGCGCCAGTTCTAATCCCGGCAGCCCCACTTCCCATACAGCTCCCTGCTTGTGTCCTGGGAAAGCAGTCAAGGATGGCCCAAAGCTTTGGGAACCTGCACCCGCGTGGGAGACCTGGAGGAAGTTCCTGGCTGTAGGTTACTGGCTTCCGACTGTTGCAGCTCCAGCCACTGCGGTCACTTGGGGAATGAATCATCACACAGAAGATCTTCCTCTCTTGTCTCTCCTCCCCTCTCTATATACCTGACTTTGCAATAAAAAATAAATCAATAAATAAAATAAATCTTAAAAAGATGCTGCCCCAATTGGCCCAGAAAGTGATGTGAGAACCTGGGATTCCTTTAGTTCTAAGTGAAAAGAAGGGGGTTCACGGTTGATAAAGGACCAGGGACCCTAGGCTTCTGCACACAGCCGCCTGAGGCAGCTGCAGGCGGAGGAGAGAAAGAGGAAGAGAAAGAGGCAGAGAGAAAGAGGTTGCTAGAGGAGCCACGCCCACCCATCTAGCCGACCACACCAGCACAGCAGCTCAGGTTCCTGGGGTCTGGCAGAGGGGAGGACCCAGGGCATGAGACACAGCCTGTGGAATTCTTCAGCATGCCTGTCCTTGCCCGGCTCGACCGCTGCATTTCCGCTTACACTCATCGCTTTCATCTGTACTTTCCAAGCAGAATTAAGACAGAAGAAAACGAAACTAAAGGCACTGGATCAGCGTTGCTTTCTTCATCAGAAGACGCAGACACAAGGAAGACCATTCCCCCAGTATAGGAAGGTGAAAAAGTTCCCCTGCCCCCACTGTCAAAAATGACAACAGGAAAAAAAAGAGACCCACTCTGTAACAAGTTCAACGAATATCAGAATTCCAGCTGCACACACAGACTGCGGCTCCCCAGCCCTAACCACCCAGCATGTTTTGTCCAGGCGTGAGCCTGCTCCCCCAACTCCTCCATCTGCCCAGAGCAAGAAGGGTGATCCGTCTTGCCAGTGTCACTGACATCCCATCGCACCAAGTCCAGCTCACACACTGCCTAAATGACAGATGTCAAAGCTAGAAGGCACTTTATAGAAAAGACCATCAGTTTCAACTTCTTCATGCTGCCTTTGAGAAACACCAAGGCCCAATAGGGTTAAGGGACTTTCTCTAAGTCCATCACACAGCTCATCTTTAAGGCTTTGACCTGGAAACCAAGTCAGAGGATGCCCCGGCAAGTGGAAGGCCATCCCCTTCTAGCCACATGTCTGGGCCCCCAACTTCAGGCGAACCCTATTCTCCACTTCTCCCTGGAGCCTGGGACCGCCGACATTGGCTCTGAGCACTCTCCTGCCCTTCAGCCCAGACAGAGATGCTGGTACCCACATTCTCCAGGAGGGTCACAGCTTATCTTACCCATCACATTAACCCCGTATTGAGCTATCCCGTGTATAGAATGGGCCTGCAGTGAGTCAAAAGGCCACTGAACAATCAAAAACATGAGAGATGCAGCTCCTGTGGCACTAGCCTTACCTCCTGGCAAGCCAGCAACTTGCACACCTGCAACGGCCACCTGAACCCTGCCCTCCCCGCTGCTCCTCAGCTGAAGCTGTGAAACGCACTACCATTGCCCTTGCTGGGGTTAATTCTGGATGTTGACTGTTAAAGCCTTATATCTGGGAAGACCCAAGAGTGTGTTTCTAGGAGTGACTGGCCTATGAATCAGTGAGCTGAGTAACAGAGATGTGCCTCACCCATTGTGGGCAGGTACCGTCCAGTCGGCCAAGGGCCCAGATAGAACAGAAATGTAAAAGAACATTGAATTCCCTCTCCCTCTCTCTCCTCTGCAGCAGGGACATCCTTCCTCTCCTGTCCTTGGACATCCGAGCAGCAGGCTCTGACTCAGACTGCAGGACATGCACCAGTGCCCCCTGCCCCAGGGCCTCAGGCCGCCCCGCTGCTGCCTTCCCTTGTTTTTCAGCTTACAGATAACATAACACAGGGTGGGAGGGTGTCGCTCCACTCCCAATTTTCCCCAGTTTCTCTAGAACTCTAACAGCCTGCCCCCTCCATCCTGGTTTCCCATATTCCCACCACCCAAAGACCCACCAACTCTATGTCTTAACCCTGCTTACTTACTTTCCCTGGAACACACTCCGGGGGCTCTCTCATTACCACTCACTTCTTCTGCAGTGCTAACTGCCACTCAAGACATGGTCCCCTCCAGCAAACCATCCCCGATTACTCACCTCTCCAGGACACAGAGAGGTGGTCCCAGCATCTCTCCTCCATGGCTCTCAACGCATAGGCGCCTCCAGCAGCCACCAGACTCTAACCCAAAGCAGGTGCTGTCTTTGCCTCTCCAATTTCCAGAACAACACCCAGTGCATTATACAATGCTTAGTAATCCCCACCTCCAGCTATCATTAGACAAAAAGAAAAAAAAAAAAAGAACAATTTCACTGAAATATTTTAAGAGGGGAAGATGTTAGCATCCTAATCTATAACACCAAGTGAATTCATCCAGAGATCACAGCAACAAAAGCATTCACTCCACAGCCACAGCCTGACATAGAAGCGCAAAATGACACCAGGAGCTGCCAGCCTGGCCCATCCTGAATTCCCAGCAAGGACCTCACCACTGAGGCATCATAGCCATACTGTAAACAGATGTAAATGGACTTGGCACACTGGGGGGTGGGCGGGGAGAGGGCACAGACCCCAGAGGAGAAGACAGCTGTGAGACAAACTTTCAGAGTACCTGAGGAAGTCTCGCCAGTGCTCTTGGAGATGTCTTTGAGAACAGATCACAAGGTGGCTTGGGAAAGAGCACCTGGAATGGAAACTGGGGAGCGGGGAGGTATCACAGATGGCCACACAGAACCCATGATCCTGCGAGTGTCGACAATATCAGATTCACAGTGTGGATAATGAGTAACAGAACCCACAGTCAGGGACTTGAGATAAGCAGGCCAACAGCTACCTGTCTGCAGAAGCACAGCTGCACCGGCCGCTTGCAAGGAGGCAAAGAGGAGCTGGAATACAGGGCAGCGGAGAGACAATGAATGTATGCTTCATGTAGAAAGTAGGCATCCATTCAAAAGATAGATGGGGTTTTAAGAAGGATGCTAGACTGAACAGTTCAATAAAGTTGCCTGTTAACCTGAGCTGGGGCTAAGACCATAAGATGATAAACTAATGCTGCATCTTCCTTCCTCTAGCCTGCACCAGCCAGGCACAAACACCTGTCCCATCCATGCCCTCACCTACAAATAGCTCAAGCTCCTTCATCAAGAAAATGCTCAGGGAGCCACAGGAGTCAATCGGCCTGCTCCCTTCCCCATCCTCTGCACCCACTTCAAGGAGGGTGGGATTGAATCCCACTGCCCATTACGTGACATCCCCACCACCAACCCATGCAGAAAACCTGGATTACCATAGGACTATCCCTCCCTTCTTCTGTCCCTCGCTGGCCACTAAACCGAGTCCTCCTTCCTGTTCTCACTGAAGAGCTCCATCCACTCAGCCCCTTTTCCCCCAGCCTCTGTTCTTCCCCAGCCTTGCCACAGCCAGCTGACTGCCTGCTGTCCTCCCAGCTGCCAACTCCACAATCTCATTGCACTGACTTCAGCAGATCTATCCTGAAACAGGCAAGCTGATCGTATCTCTCTGGCACAAAGCAGATCCCGCCCAAGCTCCTTAGGGTGACGTTCCAAACTGTATTTCATGACCCGATCCAGACTTTCCAGTCTCCATTCAGGCCTATCCCAGCTTCCACCATGCCATGCACTTCATCCTGCTTACTCTGTCCAGCGCAATCCTGCTCATCCTTCAAAATCCAGCTCAAATACATCTCTCCTTTGGAGTTCTTGCTAGCCTCTAACTAGTGTGGCCAAACCTGCAGTGCACCTGCAGTGATAGCAAAATGCTGAGAGCACTGCATTTGTTTCCAGCACTCTGCTTTGCATGATCTATTATGCAGCCCTCCTACCTGGCACCTACTCTGACCCAAAACAGAACAGTAATTTGCTTCGCTGTCTTTGGTTAGACTTTCTGTGCTTCTCAAGGACAGTTAACTATCTTGTTTTATCCCCATTAAGTTTCAACTTTTCAATTCTGTAATTATTTCAATGCCATGATTTTTCCATAAATACTACTCAATTTAAGTTTCCGTAGGTGTCTTATAATAAAGAATGATAGGAAATAATAATTACTCTAGTTTTCCAGTATCTAAAGACTGGAGGCACTCAAAAGATACACAACAGTGAAAAGAAGAAATGATTCTGATTTCAAAAAAATTACGGCAAATTATGCCCATATCCCATATGGATTACCTGGGTTTGAGTCCTGACAATACGTACAAGTCCAGCTTCCCGTGAACACACACCCTGGTAAGCAGCAGGTGAGGACACATGTAGTTGTGGGAGAACTGGATTTATTTCCGAGTTTTAGGCTCTGGCCTGGCCCAGTCTGGGCTGCGGCAAGCATGTGGGAGTAAACAATGGATGATCTCTCTCTCTCTCACTTGCTCTCTTTCATACTTTCAAATAATCATTACTATCAAGAAGAACTCAATGAATGAAATATGGCAATCAGTTTATAAGTATGTCATCTAAACTTCCAGTGGGAAAATGTTCTAAATCAGAATTAGATCTTTTAAAACCTGGCCTTGGGAGCAGGTGTTTAACTAGAGTTAAGAGGCTGGTGAAAATGCCTGCTTCCCAGGTAAGAATGTCTCAGTACAACCCCCAGCTCCAGCTCCTTCTTCCAGCTTCCTGCTAATACAGCCCCGGAGAGAGGCAGTACACAGGACCTGACTTCCTACCTCCCAAAAGGTAGTGCAGGGCCCGGCGACATGGCATAGCACCTAAAGTCCTCACCTTGCACGTCCGGGATCCCATATGGGCGCCGGTTCTAATCCCGGCAGCTCCGCTTCCCTTCCAGCTCCCTGCCTGTGGCCCGGGAAAGCAGTCGAGGATGGCCCAAAGCTTTGGTACCCTGCACCTGAGTGGGATACCTGGAAGAAGTTCCTGGTTCCTGGCTTCGGATCGGCATAGCATCGGCCGTTGCGCTCACTTGGGGAGTGAATCATCGGATGGAAGATCTTCCTCTCTGTCTCTCCTCTCTGTATATCTGAATATCTGCCTTTCCAATAAATAAATAAATCTTTAAAAAAAAAAAAGGTGGTGCAGCTTCAGTTCCTAGCTCCTGAATTTGGCCTAGCCTACTGTACCTGCTGTAGGCATTCGGGGAACAAACCAATGATGGGAATGCTCTGTAACTTTCATTCTCTCTGCCTCTCAAATAAATAAATCCTGGACCAAAAAGTAGACCATGAATGCCTCTGTTAAAGAAGCCATTTCTTTCTCCCAATACAATGTTCCCAAATATTTTTCATTATTACCCCCAAAGGGCAATTTTAGATTCCCCCCCCCCCAATTTGCATCCTTCTGTGAAATTTTAATACCACAGCACTATATGTCTGTTTCAAAATGACTAGATAAAAATTTTTAAAGTTACAATAGAAATGTCAAAGCTACTAACAATCATATTCACTAAAAAACTACTTGTAATGTTACATGTACAAATTACCAACTTTAACTACATAATACCATCATAATCAAATTTTTCAAAACATTCTTTTTCCAGAAACAGTAAGACTATTGAAAAAATGACTTTCTTAAAAATTGTTTGTAGTGAACTTAATTTTTGTACCCTATAATATGTGCCTTAACGAGGGGCTATATATTCATTCAGGCTTTGTCAATAGTTTCCCTTCTCAGGCAGCTTGATCAAAAGAACTAGATAATGAAATACAAACTATTTTCATGTAAATCTCAAATTCTAAACCACACACAAAAAAACTACAGAGACCGTTCATGGCAGTCCATTGACTGTAGAAATGCCCAATCAAAAATATAACTTCAAGAATGTCCTGACCTTACATACATTCAATATATCTTCCATGAACTCTCTGTGAATACCCTCCAAGACACACCCAAAAAATCCAACTGGAGATTTTAATGCTAAGAAATAAGATTAGGGCCTGCACAGTGGTGTAACGGGCTAGTTTTCCACCTGTGGTGCTGGCATCCCATATGGACATTCATTGGAGTCCCAGCTGCTCCACTTTTAATCCAGCTCCCTGCTGATGGCAAGGAAGGCAGGAAAAGACAGTACAAACCTTGGGTCCTTGAACCAAAAGTTCCTGGCTCCCAGCTCTGCAGTGGCCCTACTCTGGCCATTTTTGCCATTTAGGGAGTAAAACAGCAGATGGAAGATATTCTCTCTCTCTCCCTACTACTTATTTTCAAGTAAAATAAATACATTTTTTAAAAAGGAGAGAAAAAGTCATCCACTGCCACCATGACTATGGGAGATCGCCCCTGGATCGCTGCCTGCTTGGCCTCTTGGCCTCTGTGGGAGGTCACAGGCACATGGCACACTGTGTCCCGGGGGACCCCTACCGCCCCCCGACAATGGTTTCTGCTGAGACCTCAAGCTGGTCTGTTTACTGGCTACGCAGGTAAAAATGATGAGTTACATCCCAGCCTCTCTTCTCTGTCCTTGGACAAGCTGTGCTAGAACTTCCTTGATAAGCAACTCTGAGAAGTCAGTTGCAGCCACATTATCTGCCAGCCTACCTGGTATATGTGACCTACAGCCTACCTGCCAGCCTTGTTGTTCGTGACCTAGGACATGACTGGAGGAGCTAGAGAGATAGACATGCCTTCTAGCCAATTACAGTGCCATTATTGGGTGGGAGGACTGTTCGGAGGCGCCCCCTTGCCTTCCTTTTCCTTAGTCTATATATGCTTGTGCGTGCAATACAATAAACAGACATGCTCAATCAGACCGTCTCTGGTGGGTCTTACTGCTGAAGCAACTCATCCTTGTGGTTTCATGGGCCTAATGGACAGAAAATCCCCGAGAATGACAGCTTCTTTATGATTACCATTTCTTTTGGTACTTGGAAAGAGAAAGGATTTCCATATTATCAGTCCTTTCCCAAAAAGGAGTCCCTTTATTTCTTCCACCAAAAGCAAGGTTTCAGAGCTGGAAGAATACCTAGGAATCCTCCACACCCTGCTTCTTCAGCAGGGGAAGCTGAAGGACCCCTCAAGAGGCTGGGAGCTTGTTGAGTCAAGGTCACTGTCAGGTTCACTGTTATAGCTCCAGGCTAGCACGGGGCATCATGCCTAAGTAATCAGATATATGCACACATCAATGAATGAATGACTTCGGAGCAAAGAGCACAGAGTCCAGCTTTCCTCATTTGTAGCCTGGTGCTCTCCCAACTATGTTACCTTGTCCGTTTCCACTTGCCAAGAGTTCCAGATGTGACCACCAAGACAATGACACTCCTCTGAAATGGATGAAAAGTTTTCTAGCTGAAAGGAAGGATTCTACACACCTAGTAAAGGACCAAGAATATGGTCTTCTTCATACCAGTCTACAGCACTCTCTCCACATTGGCTCAGCTGGCCTTCAGGGCCTCTCCATGGCACTTGTGTGTGTCATTCTTCTCTGCCTGGACTGAAAGCTCTAGAGAGCCAAAACAGTGTCTTCTCTTAAGTTTGAACATGGAGCAACGTTCAACAGATGCTACAAAACATACGCCAACAGATACGGTGTCCCATGAGCAGACTGCATGTGGACTAAGATCTCTAAAGCTTGTTCATGTGCAGGAATCAGAGATGTGTCTGCTAAGAAGTGAGTGGATAAAGGAAGAAGAAAAACTGAGAACTTACTAAGCAATTAGTCATTCAAAAATTTTTACTTAAGAAGTATCTACCAGGCTCTCTGGTACTCTAATAATGACCACAAAGCTAAGCCCTGGTCATTAGCTAACAGGTCTCCATCCATGGGACCATCCTGTTGGCAACGGCCATACCTAGCAGGGCCACATGTCAGCCTGGCCAGCACAAGCCAGCACTCACCATGAACCCTGCCTCCTCAACAACATGCTGAGCTCTAGACAGTCAGTCGTATAGTTCTAGGCACAGCAAATCCTTCTGGATAAGCCCACCAAGACTCACACCGATCTCTCCACATTCATGGCCAACTCTGCTTCTTCCATTCTTAGCAACAGCTGAACTAAATGACTACATATAGGGAAGCAGCTGGGATATGGGACTGGGACCATCACGCAGAAGGCTCTGCGCGGAAGGACCACAGACATTTAATATACCACCACAGAAGGGTGTAAAGACTTAAGGAAGGAAACGAAAGTATGGTCCCAGTGCTATGAAAGTGTTACTACCTTGATTAGAGAGAGCTAGACCAGGAAGACAGAAGAAAAAAAGACTGGCTCCAGGTCATATATAGACAGCATAAAGCTATAAATAAGTTTCCATGGATGAAAATAGCAACAAAGACGCTATTTCATCATTTGCCTGTATGAGTAGTGGAAAACTTTCAACCACATACAGATGCATATCAACACGTTCTCCACGGATCTGCGGTCTCCGGATCCTGAACGCTCAGGGCAGGCCGTAGGTAAGGAAGACGCCGGAGAGCCCGGCTGAACTGCAGTTCGCTTTTTGTTGTTTTTATTTGGGACACACAGCATTCATCATCAGGGGTTCCCTAGCACTAACCCGCCTTCTCCAGATCTTCCACTATTGCATCACTGGAAACTAAAACCTTCCGACTGGCGACTTGTAAAATCCCAGCCGGTTAAAATGGCAGCAGCCGCCGCAGCAGTGGGTGCTGGGGCTGCCGGCCTCGGCCTCCACTTCCAGCTCCGGAGTGCGCCCGGTGCTGAAAAGGAGCAGTTGGTGAATCCACAGGTCCGTCGCGCCGCCACGGGAGGCAGCAGTGGCGCCTGAGACTGCGGAGAAGGGGGGAACCCACGAGAAGCGCCGACCCTCAGTCAGTCACCGGCAATGAGGGCTTGGCGTGGGGACGAGACCAGACAACCCACCTCCTGATGGGCTGCACACACACCCTTGGTCCCCGCTTCCCCGAGCAGTTCCCCCTCTTTCGGCCGAACGCCAGGTTAACTTCCACAAAAGGTGAGGTTCCCAGGTCGAGAACCGACGGCAGGCTTGGACTTTGCACAGTCCACGCGTCTCCCAGAGAGACTCTGAGCTGCGGGTCCTCCACCCTCGCTGGTGCGCACCCAGCGCGCGGCTGGACGGGCGCGGATTCCCATCCATTCCGAGCCCACCCACCTTCCGCGCTGGGGTCGCCCACTCAAAACCCCGTCCCTGCTTGGGCGCGCCAGCCCGCCCGTCCCAGAGTCAGGGGGCGGGACCTCTGCCGCCCCGGGCGAGCTCGCTCCTACCCCCGCTCCTCCCCGCCCATATCCCGGGGTCCCCGTCCCAGGCGCCGGGGCAGTGTCTGCGCTCCCCATCAGTTACTACCTCGTCGGCTTCCAGGTCCGCTCGGTTGCTTACGAGCGCCATGTTTCTCTCCTCCGGCGGCTGTCGCCCAGAAGCCGACAGTTTCTCCACTCTGGGGCCAGCGCAGCTTTGCTAAGGGAGGAACCCGCCCGCCAGTGCTCTCCCCGCCCCCCGAGCCCAGCAGCACCCACTTCCCGAGCGGACGCCCGGCGGCCGTCCCGCCTCCAGCTCCGCCCCTGCACGAGGCTGCGACCGCGGAGCAGCCAACCAGGCTCCCTCTGCGTGGGGCGGAGACGCCTAGCAGACGGCTGCTCTTTGGGGCTTTTCTGTCCTCTGGGAGTGAGCCTCAAGGGTGCCGGTCGCCTGGGCTCGGAAGGGCGCAGCCGACCAGGCCAAGGTCGCAGCGGCGCTCCACTTGGGCGCCCACGTGGTCCTCCGTTTCCCTCGCCTATGGGAGGGTGGGGGAGACGAAGGAGACCTGAGTCTTGCAGGTGTGGCCAGAGGGCAGGCGTGGGACGCACGGTCACCTAGAGGTCCCTGGACGCCAAGGACGCCTTCAGGTACAGGGACTCTGTTTACGAAAGGTAAAAACCCACAGCCACTTACACAGCTGGCAGTTGTTAATAACCTTTCCCCTGCCGCTGATTTGCGTTTATACTCCCTTCTGTGTATCCTTCACGGACCCCTGCTGTAGCTCCAGTTACATCTTTGATTTGTGCTTCACTCTGAGGTTTCGTGAGGACACGGATGCTGTTTTCAAAGCTGTATCCGCCAGCACCTGGAGCCCTGCCTTGGGGGTGATGGGCATTCCCTGAAGACTGACTGAGTTCACGAGAATATTGTTTCTGATGGAAAGTAATTGACCTTTCCACAAGGAAAGTTTAAAGGGTATTTCTGTTAGGAGATGAGAAGGGCAAACTTTATTTTACATCCAAGAAAACTCAAATTGAAGTGTCAGCGCAATGTCAGGAGCGTTACAGACTGCATCCATTCATAATCTAGAACTTGCCAAAAAGTTCTCTAGGACACTTCCAGTTTCTTACCATCACCCTCCTTTTCTGGCAACCCATGGTCTGTATACTCTCTATCAGCATTGGTTTGCCTTTTCTAAAGTTTCATATAAATGTAGCCATACAGCATGGAGTGTTATGTGTTTGGCTCATGAATGACGACCTACTGACAATGATAAGTGTAAAAACGGCTAATCGTTTTGGGGACCTTCTGTGGCCAGGTCTGTCTGTGCTCACTGCCATGCCTGTGTGACTGTTGTATCTTCAGAACTCCATGAAGTAGAGTGCTTTTACAGAGTTCTGAGAGTTCCAATAACTAGCCTGAGGTTGGCCAGCTATTAAGGAAGCAGGGATGCCAGCAGCCTGGCCCCAGGGATTGTAGGAAACCCTTGCAGCTTTTTTTTTTTTTTTTGAAGAATAATTGGAGTAGAATCATTTTTTAAATGGCAGAACTGCCCTGCAGTTTGCTATTAACATGTTGTAATAGTCAAGTGAGATTACTCATATATTCCATTTCCCAGAATTCACTAGCACAGGCCTTAAGCAAGAGAAATGTCTGAATTGTTTTATTTTAAAGCCACACCTGCTAAGAGCTTTTAGGTTTCAAAAGAAACCTAGCATTGCAGACAGGCTGTCTACAGCAAAAAATACTAGGGCCCAACATTTAGTAAGTGATGCATTCATGGCTTTTGAGCAATAAGTTCACAGTACATTAGGCATTGCTGTTTAAATAAATTTGCAATGCAAAAGTTTTAGCATAATCCACTAATGAGAAAGATTCAAAGAATGAAAATAGCATGTAGTCTGCCAAGTAAATATTGTTTCGAAGGGCAGCGTGGCAGGCACGATGACCGTCTTCAGTGCCCACTCTCTTTAATGCCAGAGCGTTTTTTCACAATTATATGAGAGCTGTGCACTTTGAGGTCCCTCAGTGACCAAAAGAGGAACAATCCACATCCCTAAGAGAGGCTTAAATGCTAGGAGGGAAAAAAACCACATCGTTAGTGGAGGCTGAAGTCCTGACTTAAGGTCTGTTCCCGGCATTTAGAGTTGGGTAAATATTCATTTTGTCCTACTGAACCATTGTTTGTGCACTTTTTAAAAATATATACATGATTTTTCCAGTCACCTTCCATTTATTTTCACAATCTTTAGCATAATTCCACAATACTTTAGCATAATCTCAGTTTTTCAAATGAGCGCAAAAGGTGACCCAGAGAAGAGAGCCCAAATACAAAAGCAAGCCATGGTGATCTGTGAGCTTAGGGCAAGATTTTTACTTTTAGTCGTATTATTACAGATTGTTTTAACATGTGTATTTTAATTTGAAAAACGTTTTTATTTGAATGAGTGTCGGAAAAAGATATTTTTATCAGCTGATTCATTCCTCAAATACCTGCAGCAGTTAAAGCTGAGCCAAGCTGAACCAAGAGCCAAGAACTCCATCCAGATCTACCACATGGGATTAGGGCCCCAAGCACATGAGCAGTTACCTGCTGCCTCCCAGATGCACACTAGCAGGAAGCTGGATCAAAAGCAGAGAAGCTGGAATTCCAATCAGAAACCCAAGTATGGGATACAGGGCCCCAGGTGTCATCTTAACATGCCGTGCCACAATGCCTGCACCCAAGGGTTGAAGATTTTCTCAAGAGACCAGTGTGTGGGGGGAGGATGGCGGGAAGGAGAGCAGCACAATGGCTCAACTGGCTAACCCTCCACTTCAAAACCCCAGCATCCCGTATGAGTACCAGCTCATGTCCCAGCAATTCCACTGCCCATCCAGCTCCCTGCTTGTGGCCTGGAAAGCAGTAGAGCATGGGCCAAAGCCTTGGGACTCTGCACCCACATGGGAGACTAACAAGTTCTGGGCTCCTGGATTTGCACTGGCTCAACCATTTGGGGAGTGAACTAATGGATGGAAGATCTTTGTCTCTCTGTTTCTCCTTGTCTCTGTAGAGCTGCCTTTCAATTAAAAAAAAAATCTTTAAAGAAAGAGCTTAAGGGAACCAGCCCCTTAAAAAAAAAGACAAATAACAGATTGAACATTGGCAAACCTATCAATTCACCTCCTAGGATTCCCACATCCCATATCAAAGTCCCTCGGTTTGAGTTTCAGCTCCACTTCTGTTCCACCTTGGGTGGTAGCAGGTCATGATTCAAGTGCTTGGGTCAATGCTAATCCCTTGGGAGACCCATACATCCAGGTTCCTAACTTCAGCTGGTCCACTCTGAGCCATTGAGAACATCTGGGGTATGAGCTAATGGGTAGAAGATTCTCTCTCATTCATTCTCTCTCTCCCTCTTACCTTCTCTGCTTTTCAAATCTATATATCTGTCTTTCATTTAAGAATCGATGGAAACTGTGGAAGAAGCTGCTTCTTGCCACTTGCATTCTTGCTCCCCTGAATGTACTTAAGGTATAAGCGAGAGAATCTGATTTGCTGGAGGGCAGCAGAGAGCCTGAGTGGGGAAAAACACATTTTCAAGAGTGACTTTATTATTAAGAATGGTCAATGCAACTACAAATCAGCTGTTGAAATATATTTGCTTTTCATCAGGATGGCTTTTTGAAGGAAAATGACAACCGGAATAAGTAATCTTTTTCTCTATTGTCCCCCGTCCCTCCTCCCTGCAGCCTAGAACACATGTGAAAGTTGGAGCTGCTGCCTCTGTGAAGTAACTAACATACTGGGAACGGAAGCCATAAGCCGGAACAGCAGAACTAAGGTAGGGGTCGAGGTTCCTGATATCCATGAAGCTGCCGCACAAGCCCTGGAAACCTCCAGATATCTATTATGTGAGTAATAAATTAATTTTCTTCTTTTGTTACATTTCTGTTACAGTCAAACAAACCTAAATCTAGAGATGTAAGTATCTAATTGAAGATGGTTTGGACAGATACCACTTACATGCTCCCACTCACCCAACAACGTCACCGGAGAACTTCTGCTCAGAGCTGGACCAGACAGTAGCTGACTTGGAGCTACCATGCGTGGCACGCTTCTCTCCTGAGGCCCCTTCCCCCCAAGTCTTTTTCCTTGATTCTGTTTTGCCTTTTCTGGCACCTTCACACCACTAGAGTGTTTTATTATCCTGCAAGTCCAAGCACTAACGAACTCCAGCACCTTCTTCAAACAACATTCTCATTGTATTTCATACATAGTATAGTAAATTAATAATTATCTTCAACCATCTTCAGCAATTCTATTCTCACTGCTTCTTTTAGGGCTGGTATTTGCAGTTCTCTTTGGAATAGTCGCTTTGGGCTTATATCAGGCAGCGACTAGAACAGTGGTCACAGATCCAAACATTCCTTGCAGGACTTACACACTATAATATTTCTATTCCAGCAGCAGTTTTGACTCAGCACTGTATTATGATGTGCCTAAAAACTATAGTTCTCAAACTCAAACATACACCTGTGTGGCTTGTTAAAACATGGACTGCTGGCCCAAATCCCCAGAGATTGTAATTAGGGAGGTCTGGGGTAAGTCCACTGTTACTGCTTATGCTCCTAACTCAAACCCCATGCTTTAAGACCACTGCTGTGAAGTCTGGCAGGCAATTTGAGCCACTCTAAGCATCAAACATAAGCAACTGTTTGGCTTCCAAAGGTAGCCTACCAACTACAAATTCAAGAAGAATAACAAGAAAAGTGACTTTTTGTTGAGTTATGGTCTGAATGTTGGCGAATCACAATGTTCATATTGTGAAACACCCAAAATGGTAATTTTAAGAGATGGGTTCTATTAGGAGGTTGTTAAGTCATGTGTGCTCTTCTAAAAAGTTGAAGGGGATTGTCTTGACCCTTCTGCCATGTGAGATTTAGTAGGAGATTTTAGCTTCACTAGGCCCTGAATCATTCTAGAACATTGATCTTGGACTTTCCAGCTTCTAGTACTATGAGAAATAAATTTCTGCTATTAGTAGATTACTCAGTCTCAGTAGCCCTAAGGGACCAAGACATCTTGCTACTAAGGCACATATGACCTAATACTAATATCCTATATAATGAGGAACTTACTATTCAAATTAGCTAAGATGTGGGATGACCTAGGTGATCACTCACTGATGAATGGGTAAAGAGATATACTCTAGGGCCTGGTGTGATGACTCACCTGCAAACACCAGGGTTCCATGTGGGTGCCAATTCCTGTCCCAGCTGTTTTACTTCCCATCCAATTCCCTGCTTGTGGCCTGGGAAAGGAACAATGGATGGCCCAAATTTTGGGACCCTGCACCTGTGTGGGCGACATGGAGGAAGCTCCTGGCTCCTGGCTTGGGAACAGCCTAGCTCTCACTGTTGTGGCCATTTAGGGAGTGAACCAGCAGATAGAAAATCTTTGTGTCTCTCTTTCTCTCTGTAAAACTGCCATTCTATTAAAAACAAATAAATATTTTTTTAAAAAGGCAGTATATGCCCAATGGAATATTATTTAACCATTAAAAAGAAGAAGAGCTTGTCATTTGTAGACGTATGCATGTGCCTAGCGTGAAGATGAAATATGCCAGGCACATAGAGACAAATGTTGCATGTTCTACTCATATGTGAAAGCTAAAATTAATCTTAAAGAAATAGAGGTAGAATAATGTGCCTGGGAAATGGTGAGTCTGGGAGAGAGAGTTCGAGAGGGACAGACAGAAAAAGGAGCATTAATAGATACCTGAGTACAGTTAAATAGGAAGAATAATTCTTAAAGTTCTATAGAGTTGTGAAATAAGTATGGCTGGAATAATTAACTGACTATTTTGAAATAGAGGATTTTGAATGTTTACAACCCAAAGTAATTATATATGTAATAGACTTGCCAATACCCTGATTTGATCACACACACACACACACACACACACACACACACACACACACGTATATTGAAGTACCAACCCCACTGTATCCCACAAATAAGGATATACGTAATTACTGTGTGTAAATTAAAATCTAATCAAGGGGCCAGCATCATGGCATAGTGGGTAAAGCCACACCATTCATGATACAAACATCCCATAGAGGTTGCTAGTTCATGTCCTAGCTGCTCTGCTTCCAATTCCAGCTCCTTGCTAATGCAGACCCTGGCAGGGTGTGGGATAGGAAAATGGGGAAACAGTGATGAAGGCTCTTCAGTTCCTGGCACCTACATAGGAGACCTAGGTTGAGTTGTTCACTTTTGGCTCCCACTCCGGGGGCCATTTCAGGCTTCTGGGGAGTGAGCCAAGAGGAACACTCTCTCTCCCGCCCTCTCCTATCCTCACTCTCTAAAACTCAAATTTTAAAATATAAAAAATATAATAAGTAAATAAATACAGGAACTCTGTGATAATTTTTCATTTGTATTACTTGAAAAATACTTTGGTAGGAATATACCATTTTTATATTATTCAAGAAAATGTTTCATGTTCATAATTTGTATTTTGTTCAGTCAACTGATGCATGAAAAGGTAAGTCCTTAGTTTTCCAAGTCACAGCCTGACTCTCACACAGAAATTAAACCACCAATAAGGAAACCTCGTCTCCTAGCTCTTTAGAAGCAGTTCCTGGCCTTGAACCATCCACCTCAGTTCCTTCAGGTTGTTTTTGTAAGTCACATATAGAATATGGGATGCACATAACCTTCCATATGTGAAAGACTGAAATGTTGAGAATCTAGATACTGATCTGAAAGGAGATCTGTAGTTACAAGGCAGATGAAGTAGGCAAGTAAGCGATTTCACATGCTCCCAAGTGACCAGGTACCTTCAAGGACTTTCCCCCATAGTGTCACATGAGATAATATAGTGGGAAGTGGGAAAGACTTTTAAGCTAAACTAATTTGTGAAATTCTATATACTTTATGTTATGTATGTATGAACCTTCACCTGGAAGTTTCTAGCTGACTTGAAATTCCCCATGGAGAATTTTATCTGGGAGCATATTTGAAGGTTGGAAAGCAAGTACCAGGTGGGTGGGCCTGGATCCAGTATGGGACCCTCCGGTGTGGCTCTGCCATCACACCCACACCCAGAGGCGGTGCAGTCACATTCATTGCGCACTGCCTATTTTATGGTCCCCTAGAACTTTCACAACAGCACAAGGAGATAGGAAGAACTTATATCTAACAGATAAGGGGATTAAGACTCCAAGGTGTTGGAGATGATTTACGCAAAGTCATTAATGTGGGTATAAACTACATGTCAAGGCCACCTTATGAGGCCACCTTATAAAAAATGTTAACATCCTTTTTTACTGAGAAATTGGGAAAGGTATGATTATGCCCTGACATGTGCAAGAAGTTAATGAGCTCCAGTATGGTACAGCATTCACCACTACACTGTTTTGGCATTATCAGGCAGGTCCAAAGCCTTTGGAGATCTATACCTCAGTGATCTCAGAATCTGTTTTTCTTTTTAAAGATTTATTTATTTTTATTGGAAAGGCAGATTTACAGAGAGAAGGAGAAACTAAAAGAAAGTTCTTCTGTTCACTGAGTCGCTCCCCATGTAGCTGCAATGGCCAAAGCTGAGCCAATCTGAAGCCAGGAGCCAGGAGTTTTTCCCAGGTCCCCCACATGGGTGCAGGGTCCCAAGACTTTGGCTTGTCCTCGACTGCTTTCCCCAGTCCACAGGCAGGGAGCTGGAAGGGAAGCGGAGTAGCTGTCATACAAGCCAGCACCCATATGGGATCCTAGCAGTTTCAAGGCAAGGATTTAGCCACTGAGCTATCACATCAGGCCCTTCAAAATCTATTTTTATGGCATTGTTCAATTCCAAAAAGTCTGTAAATACCATATATGTACAATTCACTAAATACTAAAAGTCTGTAGAAGAAAGATGTTTAGTCTGTACAAAAGGATTAGACATCTGTGTTAAAAAAGAAGAAAGAATTTGAACCAATAACTTTATTTTATGCTTTAAGGAGCTAGAAAGAAAAAATGCAAATTAAAGCCTAAACTAGCAAAAGGAAGAAAATAACAAACATAAGCAGAGATAAATAAAAAGACAGTAGAAAAAAAACCCGAAAACTGAGCCAATAGTTGATTTTTTAAAAAAGATCAATAAAAGCTGCAAACTTCTAGTTATTCTAAGAGAAAAAGAGAAAATTCAGTGTATTACAGAAGTTACAAGGATTATGAAAGAATCCTGAACAATGTTCTATCAGTAAATTAGCCAGCACAGATGAAAGTTGGAAAACTCTTAGGAACCCATGGCAGGTTCTATTCCAGACAGAAATGGAAAAACTGAGTTGACCTCTAACAAGCAGAGATTGAATCAGTACTCAATACCTCCCCAAAAAAGGAATGCCCAGAACGAGATGGCTTCAGGAGTAAATTCCTTCATTAAGGACAATTAGTATTATTCTATCTCAAACCCTTCCCTCCCTCCAAAAAGGTACATAAAGAAAAATTCCTATCTGATTCTATAAAACCAGCATTACCCAGATACCACAGCCAGCGAGAACACAGGGACACTACAGGCCGATATTCCTCATGGCCACAGAGGGGGAAGGGCTTCCGCGGCCCTACTGCATACATGGCTGAGACAGACTCCTGTAGCAAAATGCAGGTCAACAAGAGCAAAACAAGCACGTTTATTAGTACATGCCGTGCACGTCCTCTGGGAGGAAAGCCTCTGCGTGCAGGGGAGCCTGCCTTCAGTAGTATTTCAGCACTGCATTTTAGAGAAGTGACAAGCAAGGAAAAAGTTACGGGTCTTCAGAGTTGGGGAAGTTGTGCACACAATCCAAGTCTGCTCCCCAGTTTCTCCCCAAGTTGCTCCCCATCTCTAAGCTGTTGAGCAAGTGTGGTCAAGCAGAATTTATATCCAGTTTCAGGCGGGTGAAGAGGGTAGCAGGGTAGAAAGGGCGTTGTCTCTGTGGATCTGTGTTGCGCTTTTAAGCACGTGGAGAAGGCAGGGCTCACTCGCATCATAATTGTCTCCAGCTCAACAGCTGGCTTCCTTCAGTGTAACATTTTAAACGTTCTAATTTTAATTTTTAATGTATTTATCTTCATGTTACTGGAAGGACAATGAGACAACAGAGAAATCTTCCAGCCACTGCTTTGTTCACAACATGCCTAAAACAGCCAGGGCTTGGGCTAAGCTGAAGATGGAACCCTGGAACTCAGTCTGGATGTGCCGCATGGGTGGCAGGGAGCCTACTGCTAAAGAAGTCACCTGCTGTCCCTGAGTGTGCATCAGCATGGAAGTGGAACTGGAAGCAGAACCAAGACTCAAACGCAGACAATCTAATATAAGATGTGGGATCCCAAACGGTGACCTAAACACTGCCTCTGAAACCTTCTCAGTGTTCATTTGAAAGAAGACACATGGAGGCGGAGAAAGAGATTTTTGCATCCCTGATTATCCCCGGATGTGCCTATAACAGGCAGGATGGGCTGGCTCTGGTGAAGCCAAAAGCCCAGAACTCAATCAGGATCTCCTGCAAGGATGGCCGGGACTCATATACTTAAGCCTTCATCTTCTGCTTCCCAGGGTATGCTGTAGCAGGAAGCTGGGTCCGAAGAAGAGTAATGGGGCATTTGAATATAGGATTCAGGCATTCCAAGCAGCGACTTATTCACTGCACCAAAAACCTACCCCTGAAACTTTACTTTTAGAAACTTTTGGGGCCCGGCGCGGTGGCGCAAGTGGTTAAGGTCCTCGCCTTGCACGCCCGGGATCCCATATGGGCACCGGTTCTAATCCCGGCAGCCCTGCTTCCCTTCCAGCTCCCTGCCTGTGGCCCGGGAAAGCAGTCGAGGATGGCCCAAAGCTTTGGGACTCTGCACCCGCGTGGGAGACCCAGAAGAGGCTCCTGGGTTTGGATCGGCATAGCATCAGCCGCTGCGCTCACTTGGGGAGTGAATCATTGGACGGAAGATCTTCCTCTCTGTCTCTCCTCTCTGTATATCTGCCTTTCCAATTAAAAAATAATAATTAAAAAAAAATAAATCTTTAGAAGTACCAAGGTCACAGCTTTGGAAAAATTTAGGTTACGGATTATAAAAAAGAGATGGGCAAAGAGGGGAGAGAAAGAGCATAGATTGGAAAAAGCAGAGAAGAATTAATAAATAAGTGTCCTGTGTCTTACAGAATTAGTCTCTTTGGCCCCAAAATAGGACAGACCAAAACAGACACAAAACAATTGTGTTTACTTTCTTTTTCTTTTTTTCTTTCTTTTTTTTTTATTTTATTTTGATAATCTTTACATAGTTGATTAGGGCACAAAGGGTCAAGGGCTACAGGAAAGTGGGTAAGACCATTGTTTCCACATTCTCTCTCTCTCTCTCTTTTTTCTGTATCTGGGGAATGGGGGGAGATAAAGGGAGAAGCCCCACCCAGCCTCACAACCATCCCAGGGTCCCCAACGTGGGGACCATGTGATCGTCAGTGAGAGTTAAGACCCACTAGGGAGTTTCCCAAGTTTCCTCACTGAACCACTCCCAGACCCAGATCGCGTAGATGGCAGCAGGTGTTAGGCCAGTCCCTGGCATAGTCTGTCCTTCCATCTTGGTCTTGTATGAGCTGGTAGACATTGCAGCCCAACCCTCCGTACACCCTGTTTTAGGATGCATATGCGGGTGCTGCAGCCTGGACCTGCCCAGAGTGTTGTTGGTCCCTTTACCTGTGGCTAATGGCAGGTTCCATAGTCAAGCGTAGCTTAGTCTGTCACCGCCCCAACTCTTGAGCTAACTAGCAGGACTTGTATTTCCATAGGGTTGGGTCCATTTATCCCTCACAGAATCTATCCCTGAACCTGGTTCTCTCTCACGCTGGTTGATGTCATGACCCTTCCTAATGTGACCCAGACCCTATTCCAACACTCAATCAGGCACTGGGATCTAGCCTGCCAGACATGCCTTCAGCCATAGCTTTCATGTGGACTGGTGTGTGGCATTCAGCAATGTTCTATACTAACAGCCTATCTCTGGACTCCCATGTGGGCTGGTGAATCAGTCTGACCCAAACAGATCGTATGGACTCTCCCCTCCAAACCACCAGGTCTCAGTCACTACGCTTGCCAGCAAGTTCAGTGACCCTGTCACTGAGAGTCACACTGGATTCATCCCTCACGTACACTCACATTGGCCTTATCTATGAATGTCTCTAAGGCAGCAATTACACACCCCATAAGCCCTAGAGCTCACTACCGGGTGGCCAGAAGGGTGCCCGAACTAGTTCGGACCCAATGCTTGGGACCCTGGCCACAGACACTGTCGCTATGTGCTGAGTGAGTTCTGAGCTTTTGGGCAGCCAGCGCACCAAGTGCTACATGCTGGGCTCTTCAGTTGTGACAAGGGCAGGCAGAGGCAGCCTGACACATGTTTCTGCACTGGAGTCCAGATCAGAGGCTCCATGCAGCAACGGGTATAGACGTTGTCCACAAGTTAAGTTGCAACCTGTCTGCAGTCTGTTTACCAGCCAGCTCCTGCTTACGGAGTTTCCAGAACATGGCAGTTCTCATTCCACTCTCTCCAAGTCAGAAAAAAACAGGAGAAAAATGGGAAACATCAGTTTAGAGAATTGTAGCCAGAAACCAGAAGGATGCAGGATCCAGATTGCAATTAAGTGATCACATCTCAAAAGCAATATGGAATCTAAAAACAGGTGCGCTTTAATTTTTCTTCTGAAACATGATCTTTCTCTCTCCAAATATTTTTTGCCTTATCAAAGATTACCATAATACCACTAGTTTATTTACAAAAATCTCAACAAGAACAGTGATTGACTATGTAAGTGTAATTTTAAATATTTTTATTTATTTGAAATGCATAGAGATGGAAATCTTCCGTTGGGTTTCTGAAAATTTGTGCCCAGCTTGATCTCAAAGTTATCAGAAACTTGTATTCAGGAACACTTGGGGGCCCGGTGCAATAGCATAGTGGCAAAATCCTTGCCTTGCATGCACCTAGATCCCATATGGGCCCCAGTTCATGTCCTGGTTGTTCCACTTCCATTCCAGCTCCCTACTTGTGGCTTGGGAAAGCAGTAAAGGATGCCCAAAGCCTTGGAACTGTGCACCCATGTGGGAGACCCAGAAGAAGCTCCTGGCCCATGGTTTTGGATCAGCTCAGCTCTGGCTGTTGTGGCCACTAGGAGAGAGAACCAGCAGATGGAGGATCTTTCTCTGTCTTTGCTTTTCTCTGTAAATCTTACTTTCCAATAAAAATAAATAAATCTTTAAAAAAAAATACTTGTGGGCAGTGAAGTAGATAGGCAGGCACATGGGGAAATAAGAGAAAAAGGAAAAAATGAAAAAATACTTGTGAGGGATGGGTTTCAAAGATGTAGGCACCTTGGAGCCCATTGAGTTATTCAGTATAGTTGAAAAATTCACAGTAATAAGTCTATGAGGGGGAAAAAAAAGTGTTGTAATATGGCCTAGCCTCAACACTTTCTAGGATATGTAGGTTTTATTGTTATTCTTTTTTATGCTTTCTTGGATCTGGAGAGCTATGGCTAGTAAAAAGCTCCTTGAATTATGGTACTATTTTTGTTGATGGTGGTTGGAATTGCCCTATGGGAAAAAAGGGAAAATGAAAGCAAATTCCCTATGTATGAGCCTTTCTAGTACTACTGCAAGATGAATTGACATGCAGAAGGTGCATTATGCCTTGAAAAAAATAGTTGAAAAATAACAAGGAAAAGAAAATTAATGCTAGCACCAGAACATCAGCTATTCCTTCAAGAGGTAACAACTCCCAAGCCTCCACCATCACCAGACAGGGAACAAAGGGAAAAGGAAACCCAACTGAGCCAATTGACAGAAATGTCAACAGGTCCCCTGCAGCCAGCTCTGCAATAGCAGTTGGTCCTCTCTTAGGTGTGAGGAGGGGAGTGATCAGCCCTTCACACCTCCAACAGAGCACTCAGTTTGATCAGGGAACCACTCTGGGCCAGGCAGGACACTTGCCATTAAGTCACCTCTCGATAGAGAAACACATGAGCCAGGTGAACACACAGGTTTTACGTGGGTTCATTGTCTACCTTTAATATCTGACCTGTCCTACTGGAAGAATAATATGCCTTCATATTGAGCCAACTCAAAACAAGTGGAAGAGTTCTTCTCCCCCAGCCTCAGTACTCATGACCCCAGCTAGGAAGATGTCCAAAACTTGCAAGCATCTCTGTTAACTCCTGAGGACCTGCAGGTGGTCATTCAGGCACCCATGAAGAGGCCAGCCAGTCACGCAAACCAAACCTAAGCAATGCAATCATGACAGGCAGGAACACTGCAGTGCCCATGCAATGCTCTTAATGAAATAGGATTGAGCCAGCAGGGAGGCTCTGTCTCAGGCATGCCAGAAATTACATTGGGGCAATCTTGACAAGTGGAGTATTCAAACAGCACAATTTTTCCACAAAGTACAGGAGGTAGGGCAGATGTCACAGGAGAACACTGCTGAGTGTCTGGAAAAAAATTTTTTTTTAAGATTTTGAAATTTTTTTAGTGGAAAGGCAGATTTACAGAAAGATCTTCTGTTCATTGCTTCACTCCCCAGGTTGCCACAGCTGCTGGAGCTGAACCGATCCGTAGTCAGGAGCCAGGAGCTTCTTCCAGGTCTCCCACGCAGGTGCAGGGCCTCCAAGGCTTTGGCCCATTCTCTACTGCCTTCCCAGGCTACAAGTAGGGAGCTGTATGGGAAATAGAGCAGCCGAGACACAAACTAGCACCCATCTGGGATACCACCAGTTGCAAAGCAAGAATTTAATCACTGAGCCATCACTCCAGGCTCTGTGTCAATTATTGTCTCTCAAAAATTGTCCTCTAAGCGGTGAGCAGCATGGACCTTCTATCGGGACAGAGACACCAGGTTCAAAGATTGAGGCTGCTTTTGCTCCCGCCAGCTGTACTTAACTGGCCTCCCTTTCTCTCCTCTCACTGGCTTTCTGTAGATGCCAAAACTGTGGTCTTTTCTATATGAGGCTTCTTTGATGCAGAGCCAGACCTATTGCCCTATTGGTGGAAAAATGAGAAATTGATGTCAGTCACACAGAGAAGAAAAGAGTAACAGCCTTGGTTGGGTCTGTTACCTGCCTACTGAAGTTGGCTTTCATCAGCATGGTGACAATCTCTGGTCTGTGCAACATTTTATCTTTAAAATGTTGCAAAGGCTGGATTTTAAAGGGTATTGTAGATGTGCTACAAACTGAAGCTGTCTGCCAACCCCCCTCCACACACACCCACCTGTGCATTAACATGACTTTACTATTCCATTATGTTAATTACTACAACTCTGCTATTTTGGGAGACCCTTGTGCCAACAATTTGCTTTTTCATTAAGGAGCTAGAGAAAAGATGCATTCACTTTCCCCTAGCCTCAATAGAAAGTAATACACAATTCTCACAGTTTTCCCCCTCCCCAAATCTTTTCACCATTTCCTCCAACCCCAAACTGTTTCTGTCATGATTGTTGTCCAGTCCTCATCAAGTACCCATAATAAAATTGTAAACTGAAACTTTTTGAATAATTCCCACTTGTTTTTTCCCCTTCAAATTGCCACTAAATTTCTCATTGGAGTATTTTTCTCTTACCATAATAAGCAATCAATTCAGCTGACTCTTATTACAGGCAAGATGGATGAGATTTGGAGAACAGGCTTTCAACAATGGGAAACCAGGAGTCGGGGTGCCTGCTCATTAAGGCTAGGAGAAGTACCACCGCCTTCATGGTTAACTCTCTGCCTGTGGAGAATTTCCCCAAGCAGGAATTGGTTTCTTATCACCTCTCTGATTCGGTTAGTCTCTGCCCTTTCATGGAGTCCTGGGCATCTTCCATAGTTGTTTGTGTTACTCCAGGTTAGCTAGGATCTAGTCTAACCTAAAAATCATAAAACTCGAAATGGTCGCTTAAAACTCTCCCCCACCCCATTTCAAGTGTCTCACTTTATCCGCACTTTCAACACAAGATACAATTTTGGAAACCTGCAAGATGAGAAAGAGATAAAAGCAATGGAAGCTGGAACTGGAACCGGTGTGTAAACTAGGAGTCCTGTTGCCCACATTGCACACCACAGTGCCTGAATTTCATTCCTGCCTCTGTCTCCTGACTCTAGCTTCCTGCCGATGCACACCCCTAGGGGCAATGGTGATTGGATCAATGACTGCATTCCTGCTATCCTCGTGGAGGCTTGCATTCCCAGGCCCCAGCTCCTGGCTCTTGAGGTTTTAGTCATAGATTCAGCCCTGCTTCCCATCAGCCCCAGGCATTTGGGAACTCAACCAGAAGAAGAGAACACTCTTCATATAATTCTCTCTCTGTCTCTCCCAAAAATAAAAGCTATAATTTGTAGAACTTTTCCCCTGAGTGTAGCAGATTACAGATGCTCCTCCCACAAGGAGACACTTTGCAAGTTTGAGGGGTAATATTCCAGCCCAAATAATATGATGAAAGAATTGTCTATAGCCAAACCACTCAGCTAAAACATGCCTGATTCCTGACCATGGGAATTATGAAATAAAAATGGTTGTTGTTTTAAACAAACAGAGAGAGAGAGATACCGCTCCTCCAAAAGTGAAAATAAAAGGCAAATGACTGCGACAGCTGGCACTGAGCCAAGCTGAAGCCAGGAACTCCATCCAGAGCTCCTACTTGGGTGGCAGGGATCCTAATATTTTTGCTATCATCTGCTGTTTTCCCAGGCACATGATCAGGGAACTGTATCAGAAATAGAGCAGACAGGACAGGAACCAGCACTTATGTGCAATTCTGACATTGCAAGTGGTGATTTAACTCATTGAACTGCAACAAGCAAATCCAAGTTGGATTTTCTAAAAAGAAGAAAACAAGTTTAGTGAAATTTTATCCTCTTTTATCCACTATAAAATCTATTAAATAAACAGGCACCATCTTTCACATTCCTGTAATATAACACAGAAATAATATAGAACTAAAAACACCTGATATTTGTCCTACTTCCTTAAATAGAAACCTTCAACAAAGCTCTTGCCAGCGAAGTTCTTAAAACAAAGACCTCTGGCCTAACCTTGAATGGAAGAGTATAAACTTTTATAGTAGAGGATATATAACCCTAGCATAATTTCCATTTTTAGAAAACACTAATATGTCATTTTGTAGCCAATAGAAGGAATATACACACTTATTCTTGATGTTTCTGTTATTTTTTTTTAATGAAAACTTCCTTATCTACTTGGCCTCGCTTTTGCAAACAAAATAGAAGACACTAGAAATTCTTCCCTTCTCCACTGCAGGGCTTCAACACACACTCTGTGATGTTTCCCAGTATCCACACCCACACTGCCCCTTCCAAACTCTGGAATTTTTTTAGACTCATACTTTATTCTTCCTCATTCCTTTATTTATTCTTTCAAATAACTTGTAATCTGTTCTGAGCAAGGCACTATGCTGTACCTGCAGATGTAGCCAAATGAGATACCAGGCTTGAGTTAGAACTATGTCCTCCTAGTTATAAGTAATTTTAAAAAGGGCAGGGCCAGGCAGCGTGGCCTAGTGGCTAAAGTCCTCACCTTGAACGCGCCGGGATCCCATATGGGCGCCAGTTCTAATCCTGGCAGCTCCACTTCCCAACCAGCTCCCTGCTGCTTGTGGCCTGGGAAAGCAGTCGAGGACGGCCCAAAGCCTTGGGACTCTGCACCCGCATGGGAGACCTGGAGGAGGTTCCTGGATCCTGGCTTCGGATCAGCATAGCATTGGCTGTTGCTCACTTGGGGAGTGAATCATCGGACGGAAGCTCTTCCTTTCTGTCTCTCATCCTCTTTGTATATCTGACTTTCCAATAAATAAATAAATCTTTAAAAAAAAAAAATTAAAAGTGAGGGCAGGTATAGTGGTACTGTGAGTGAAGTCCCCATCCTGTATCAAAGTTTCTGGTTAAAGTTCACTTCCAGTCCAGCTTCCTGTTAATGTGCACAGGAGGCAGCAAGTGATGGTCCAGTTATCTGAGTGTTTTGTCATCCATGTGGGAAACCCTGACGGAATCCAGGCTCCTGGCTTTGACCTGGTCCAGCCTCCCCTGCTTTGACTTTTCAGGAGTGAATCTACATATAGAAGCACTCACTCTTTCTCTCTCTCTCTCTCTCTCTCTTCCTTTCTTTCAAATAAATAAAAATAAACTTTTTTTTTAATGGCACATAAAGGGCACACTTATGTTCTAAGGGCCTGACACTTGTGAAGATTTGGGATCCTTCTTTAAGTCAAAGAGAAAGTGGAGCACAAAGTGCAGAATACAAAATTAGGTATGAAATGTGAGTATTTAGAATGAAAAGATCAATCACTACAAGTTCCACTCCACAAAGCTTGGAGTTTTGTATTGCTTCCTTCTGACACTTTTAGGCAATTTATCAAAAATGTTTGCACATAAAAACATCTCGTTTGCTACCTGGCTACTCTCTCCCTGGATCACTCAGCAACTGCCAGATGCCACAAGAAACTAGACAAGTAAATGACCAGAAGATTTAAACGTTATAGAGGTAGCAGTATTGCTTACAGT
Source organism: Ochotona curzoniae (assembly GCF_017591425.1). NCBI lineage: Eukaryota > Metazoa > Chordata > Mammalia > Lagomorpha > Ochotonidae > Ochotona > Ochotona curzoniae. The sequence goes on along the minus strand of NW_024467106.1, from coordinate 46,013,294 downwards.
TAACCTGCCTCTGAGCATACAAACCCTGTAGATTCTCTTAGAAGTAAGACGTACCAAGGACATTTAAGAATGCCTTGGCTTCCCTGTAGTCGAAAAAAGACTTTCCTAGAGACCTTAGTTTAATGTTAAGTCATATTTGTCCTGAATTGACGTAGTAAACCACACCCTAACTTGATATACAAGCAAACTTCAACCTCAGAGTGTATTCTTGTAACTAATAGTTCAATCTTAGCCAATCACAGCAGCTGAGCTTCAACCAATCACAGACTGCCAAATGAAAAGACCATATCCACCTAAGTATAAAGCCGAACTGAACCAACAAAGCTGCTTTTCTGTGTCTTTTCTTGCTCTGTCTAGAAATGCTGCCTGGGTGGTGCTCTCAGGCTCCCGTTGTTCCAACACTGCCTGATACATGAAGCAAATCCCTGTCTGTTCAGAAAACTCTGCTTCATTTCACATGTTCAAAGTTGTTATTTTCATGTTAACAAAGGCCAGGAAAGAAAAGGTGAAAAATGAAAGGGGCACCAGAAGTTCTGCCCAGTTGAAAATGTCAAAGTTTACAAAGCACTTCCCAATTTCTGTTCTAAAACTGTCGTTTGTTGGCTTCTTCCTGGGAGAACTAAAGCTTGGCACAGTGGTTGAGATGGGACAACCGCATCCTATGATGAATGGGTCTGAGTCCTGATCCCGCTCTCACTTCTGTCTTCCTTCTGGTATGTACCCTGGAAGGGAACAGATGATGGCTCAATTCTTTGGGTCCCTACAACCACTTGGGAGGCCCAAATTGAATACTGACTCCAGGCTTTTGCTTGACTCAGCGCTGGCTGTTGCAAGCATTGGGGGATGAATCAGTGGAAGAAAATCTCTCCCTCTGTCCTCCCCACCCTGCACTGTGTGTGTGTGTAGCTCTCTCTTTCAAATAAGTAATTTTCAAGATCTTCCCTATAACAACAAAGATGTCACCACATTTATCTTATGTTTTACATTCACTATTTGCAACAGATTTCCAATCTTTTCATTTTAATGTCCCTCTTAAAAAACAAAAAATTAAAACTGAACACCAGAGCTCATTATGATACAGTTAATTCACATTCACACCTACAGATGTAGGTGAGATCTCAAAAAGGGAATTTGTTGTTGCTGTCATGGAGAAAGGGGTCTGAGCCCATTTGGGAGATGGTCCCTGTTCTTATCACTCACACTCTTCATTCTCTTTCCTCCCTCAAACTATAGGACCCCGTATACACCAACCCCACCCTAACCCAAAAGTTTTGTTTTGAGACTTTTCTTATTCCACATTGTTTTCTCCATGAAAAAAAAATCTTATCCCCTACTCCTGTAAACTGTCATCAGTGTGTGGGGGATGCACAAGTCAACAGCTCAAGTTACCAACTTGATGTCTCCCTCACTTGACATGATCATCAAGTCTCCCAGTCAAACTGCTGGAGAACTCCGAGGCGTTGTTGATCCATCCCTCTCCCTCACCCACACACTGGGTGAATCACTGATTCCAGCGGTTTCACCTTGATGTGACCCCTTCTTCCCACCTACCCGGGACCTAGGCCAGTGACACATCAACATATCTAACTTGAATATTCAGTGATCTCACTGACTAATTTCTTTCTCACTAGCAAATACTTCTCATCAGGCCCAGGCAGGCACACTGGTGTCCCCCCTCAGTTAAGGAGAACCCCAGCTCCCATGCATCATGACATCAGGAGTTTAGTTCAGCTGAGCTTCAGTTACTGCTTGTAGAACGTGGAAGCAGTTATCACAGAGATGTGGTGAGGCATATGTGAAATAAGCTGGTGTGGGAAATGTCTCATACATGTAAGCACTAATACAGGGATTTTTAAGAAGTTTGTGAAAGTAGAATGGAAATATAAACTCATTTTTGTGCAAAAAAAGGCACTTGAAATTCATATAAGCTTTTTTCCATAAATGTTTCAATGACCTTTTGTGTACATATGTCCAAAAAATTGTTTTGCATTAAAATAAACATCTTTAATTATATTTTCCACAAACTTTTTAAAGTACCCTTGTAGATTTTACCTGTTATTATAATCTTTAGAATTACAATCTAAAAAATATAGGTTTGTAGACATTGCAGATGCACACTGAGTCTTGTCACCTTTGAGACACACAGATGACTTTCTTTCCCAACCAGCTCTCAGTTAAATGGGACCGTATGACAAGTGCCTGCAAATCCATGAAAAAGAAAGGTTAAGTATGGTATTTTGATGAACTTGTTTTCTCATAATTGATGACCAAAGAAAATGATATGCCTCACATGTTATTTCTGTAAGATAGTGAGGCTCCTTTTGCCCAGGTGCCCCTGAATGGCCATGCAGCAAGAACCCAGCCAGGTTGCAATGAACCTCCAATAAACAATCCAGATTGAACAGTCTTAAGAAGATCAAATCATGACCTATTGCTCACGCTAAGCGAATGTGCCCCAGCACCTGTAATGTTTATATTACTTGTGTTTTTAAACATGAGGGAAATCTAAAAGGGAAAAAAATATAGCACTATATCTACATTCTTCTCTGTCATAGGGGTGTGGGGTGTGAAAGAGAAAGAGCACACATGTGCATGCTAACATTTCTCATTTTTTGCCCATGTATCAAAGCTTTGGAGACTTGCTAACACTCCAAATGGGATAAAACTCTCACACCAGCCATTTGGCTCCTCTACCTCTCTCCCACACAAGTGAACATTCCTCTGGAGTTTCTGGCTTCAGCCACCCCAGTGAAGCAATAGAGGCACAAGGTTATGCATGAGCAGACTAAATGCCTCGCAGATTTTAACTGACTTAACACTACTGGTGGGGCTCCCAGAGGAGAAGCAAGTACCTGGAGACACTGAAATGGGATATGGCTCTTTGGATCCTCTACAGCTTGTGAATGATAAAAGCACCTCCTACCCTGGGATGTGGGCTGCTTAAAGATTTAGAGTGCATCTTATTGATGTCTGTCTCCATAGCAACTAGTACAACTGCTGTCCCTCCGTGAGGGACTAAAAAGTGGTAACAACTGCCTCAAGGTTGTTCATTCTCCACCATACAGGTGTTTTTGTCTAGAAAGAAAACATTTTCTAGAACTAAGTTTAGTACATACAAATGAGTCACATGTCTATATGCAAATAGTGAAGATATAAAAAAAACAAAAATTAAGATGGAATACTTATCTTCTAAGTATATATAGTTCTACAGAAAACAGTACATTTACCAAACATGTAGAAGATCTCCATACCAAAACCTACAAATACTGATTTTTTTATCTCAATAAATGGGAGAGACATACTATATTTGTGTTGGAAGAGTTGGCATAATGCAGACATCCATTCTCCACAATCCTTCCTGAACCTTCTGACTTGATCAGATTCATGCTATGTGCTTTAGTAGCTTCCTTGTCTTTACAATACTTACTGTAGTGTGTGGGTTTATGCTGATTTGCATGACTATTTGAAAGACAGTCTATCCTGAGTCTATAAAAACTTCATGAGAAGAGGGACTGTATCTGTTTTATTAACTAGTATATTTTGAATTTTAAAAAGTGTCCTAATATTAGCTGTCCTAATTCATTAACCATACATTCATCAACAGGTAGAAACACACAAATGCATACATTGTAGGTCCAAGTAGAACAGCTCTAATATACATGGAGGGAGAGAGAAGATGTCTTCTGCCCTCTTTATTTGTCTAGGGTACTGGAAATTAAATTGGCAAAAGACAGATTAACAAGAGAAAATAGTGTAGTTAAACATGTTTGCATCGGTGTTTCATAATAGTGATGAGCCTGAAGAAAATGACTAGGCAGTTAAGGTCTGATTATCACTTTAGGTTAAACAAAAGAAAAGGACGTTGAGATTTTTAGATGGGAAAGGTAAGAATGGAAGGGGGAGGAGAGAGAAGGACATTTATATGAAGTAAGTCACCTTGTTATGGAGAAAAAGTCTCCCTTTTTAATGTGTATTTTTATTTTCATCTACTTAAAAAGAGAGATCAAGGAAAAAAGAAGGAAAGAGAGAGCACAAGATTGTTCACTCCCCAAATGCTTGCAACAGCCGGGACTGGGCATGAGGCTCTCTCACAAAGGTGGTAGGGGCCCAGCACTGCCGGGCCACACACTGCTGCCAAATAGGGTGCACCTGGCAGGAAGCTTGGTAGAAGGCAGAGTAACCACAATGGGGCTGTCCCAAGCAGCCCAACCCCTTGCTCCTGCCCCATTAAGTCCCTGAAGTGCTGTGAGTTGCTTTTTCTAGATCGCTGTCTTCCTGGGAGGGAGATAGTTTCAGATGGATATTGCTTTGTAACTGGTTTCTCTTTGTAAAGAAGGAAATTTATATTCCAAGGGGTTTGGGTTTGGGGGGATTTTGGGGGTTTTATTTTTTTTTGACAATTCAAGGGAGGTAAAGAACTTTCACTGCATGTGCTGACTCTCAATTGTCTTTAGCTCAAAATAATCCATACACCAAGTGACAGACAGAGAAAAAACAGACAACAAAGAGAAGTTGTCCAACCACTAGTTCTTTGCCTAAATGCCGGCAACAGCCAAACCGAGAGAAGTTAAAATTCAATCTATGCCTCTCAAGTGGGTGACAGACACCCAAATACTTGAGCCACCACCTGCTGCTTCCTAGGGTGTACATTAACAGGAAACTTAAGTTGGAGATGAAGCTGGATTGAACCCAGACTGACAGGGGATGCAGTTGTCCCCAGCTGAGTGTCACCACGGTGCCAAACACCCACCCTACTCCTTCATTCTGTCAGTCCAACAGGCCCACCTCTGAGTCTGTACAGTGTCTGGGAGCCACCCTGTAGTAGTTACTAAACTCAGTGTTTTATATTTTAAAATTTCCTGAAAGGCAAGTGAAAGACAAAGATTCATGTAACGCAAGCCTTCACTAAATTAAATTACAAATTTTTGTTATTTTGTTAAGTAAAAAGCTTACTTAGTATTTTTGACATGTGGCTCTATTGATTGAAATTCAGTATCTGTCCAGTGATATGGGGAGGCAGAGGGAGGAGAGCCGACTGTGGGTAGCTCTTACTATCTATCTCAAGGCCAACAGGGCATGGGTTTGTTTCCTCTTGCTCTAAAGCTGAACAGACACCCTGCTGGGACTAGGCCCATGCTAGTTCAGTGGGGCACGGCTGACCTGGATTGATCTACATCTCATTACATGCTCATTATAAAACATAAGCATGTTCATGGACCCCTCCTAGCCATCATGACATCAAAACATCAGACCGTATAATGAGTGGGAAGGGGTAGTAGTTAGATTCCAGGAAGTCTCCCACTTCCCAGAAAACCAAGAAGGTGCCGCTCCTTTATCAGAATCACCTTCCTATTCGTTAAGCAACACACACAATGTTAAACTCAGTTCAGAGCAGGACCTCTGCCCTCCAAGTGCCCGTAACTGTGGAGTATGTACTTTCACTTCCTCCATAAAACACTTGCTATCTGCTATTCATTATCGTCTGGCTCGTGAATTGCTTCTTGAGACAAAGCCAAGAGCTTGGGTGCCACAAGGGAAGCATCTATTGTTAAACCAAAGCACCCCAATATTTACCATGAGGACTTTTCAGTCACGCATCCCTTACCTACAACAACACATTCTGAGAAATGTTTTATTGGGCAGTTTCACCATAATGGAAAAATCATAGAGTGTTAAACTAAGTTGGCTTCAATATTACTACTAGCAGTTTCTGACGCAATCTCACGGAGCCACCACTGAGTATTCCATCCTTCACTGGAATGTCATTAGGCAGTATGTGACTGTGTGTCCTTTCCTTGAATGGTTTCAAGTCCTAAGACACATTTGCCTTTGTGTTCCAATCTTCTGGAAGCTTCCCTGTGCAATTTAATCCTGGAATATAAAGAAACACAATTTCACAAATTAGAGGATGTGTTCATGCTTAATAATTTGCTTCTTTAAATGTTCTAAAACCTGTGTTCAATTATGTGAAGGGAGTTCACTGTGGGCAGCCTTCAACTTCAATATACTTTGTGAGTTCATACTGCTAAAACGCCTTACTTTGCATGACCCATCAAGATTTCAAGCTATCATGATATTCCAATTTTGATGATATCACCTTCATGCTTTATTCACCTCCTAAACAAAGGGCAATGGTAGTATCAGGCAGGTATCCAGGAAAGTTGCTTGCCTCCTCTTACGGTGGCACCCTCTGTGACTCCCTCAGGTCTTACCAAGGTCACATTTCTGTGTCTGCAGCCCCATAGTTTACTTTCCCTACCTCACATCCACCCACCATGCTCTGGAGAGTCCAGCTAACTTCACCTACCTGAGCCCAGCAGTTCTTCTTCCATGTGCTTGCCCTCATCCCACCTCAGCCCAGAACCAGGGACACACAAAGCTCCCTAGCTCACATTGTTGCCTATTTCCAAGCAAACAAGTCCTCCATGAACCTAAAGCTTTTTGGCATGTTTTTGCCTTCCTAGAACTGGAGTGCCCTTTAAAGCACATGAATCTGTTACTAGACTTTCAGAGACTACATTTACAAACACATCCCCCAAAACATTTTATATGCAAAAGCTGAGACTGCCTGTAGCAGAGACTACAAGAGTAGGCCAAAGGATAACAGAATATGGGGCACATTGCTTTTGTTTAGCAAGAGCCACTGTCCTTGAAATGATCAGAAATCAATCTGAATCTTGAAGAAAAAGTCTCTGAATATCACTTGTAATGTTTAGTGCCACTTCAATTTCTCTGTCTAAATAAATTTGGATGAACATGGTACAACTAGAAGAATTACTTCAATTATGTGCTTTAAGCATCCCCCTGACCAGCACACTAACTAAACATCAGCATATTCATGAAGTCTTAACTGAGAAATAGTGAATGCCTTATATACAATTATAATCCCCTCACACAGCCCACTCATTTTACTGTTCTAAATATAAGATTTCCATATAACATTGTGGGTAGAACTTGAAATTTTAAAACACGGTGCCTTCAGTAGGCAGGTGTAGGAGTTTGGCTGCTGCTTCAGATTATTCACCTCCTAAACAAAGAACTCTGTGCCATTCTAGGTCTTGGCCCACACTCGGTGAACTCAAGTCTCTGTTATAATCACAGTCTGAGCAGCTCTTAGTCCTACGCACACCTGGTGTGGGGGCAGATGAAAGGCTCAACCTCTTTATTCTGCAACTCGAGTGAGAATCCAAAAAGCAAAAAAGAAAAGGGAGACATCCCAGCAAACCTTCCCTTAATTTTATCCTTAAAGTGGACAAACGCGATAGATGATTTGAAGGTGACTATAGTTGGAGGGATACAAACTCTTACAGAAATGATTTGTGTGCGAGATAACCAAGCTAGTGTGGAAGCTTGTCACAAAGGGAGCCCAGGTAAAGCAGTGACATTCAGGCAGCTGTGGTTGTCTGGGTGGTTTTTGCCTAACTGCAGGGACAGGTGTAGGACTTGTCAACAACATGAATCCAGAGAAGGAAAATACAATGGACGGTTTGCCTGCTTCCCTCTCCAGGGGTGTGCTGTGTTTGAGAGGAACACTGGCCTGAACAGCTTCTTTTTCTCCCTTCAGAAGAAAGCAAAGAGAGATTGCCTTGTAGTGTCTTCTCTTTCCTAGTCAATATAGTATATACTTTGGAAGTCCAATGTGTTATATACGGGGCCCTATGAATACATGAGAGATGACCATGGTTACAAAACCAGTAATGGAGCTGCAGCACTTTGCCTTCTCACACACCAACTTTACAATTCCTTTTTTTTTTTTTAAAGACTTATTTATTTTTATTACAAAGTCAGATATACAGAGAGGAGGAAAGACAGAGAGGAAAATCTTCCATCCAATACCTCAATGGCCGGAGCTGAGCCAATCTGAAGCCAGGAGCCAGGAGCTTCTTGTGGGTCTCCCGCATGGGTGCAGGGTCCCAAGGCCTTGGGGCATCCTTGACTGCTTTCCCAGGCCACAATCAGGAAGCTGATTGGGAAACAGAGCCACTGGGGCTAGAACCAGCACCCATGTGGTATTCCAGCCCATTCAAGGTGAGGACTTCAACTGCTAGGCCACCGCACCGGGCCCCAACTTTACAATTCTCTCATCAGCCAGCATGGGCCCCTATAATCTGACTCCATTTCTCTGGATCCCTAGTCATCTGAATATAAAACCAGAACCTGGGTGGTTGGACCTGAGTTATACCCTTCTCCTGAAAATCCTTTTGCCCCAGATCGCTCTACTGTCTGCTGTCCACTGATAAATCCAGGAGTGGATATATCAGCAGGGAGACCAAAAAAAATAATTAATGGCAAGTTCCATGAAGTGAAACTTCCCTCACATCTAACCTCAATTCTTTCAATAAACGTATCCATCTTACCTTTGTCACTTGCTCTGGCTGCCATTAGCCATGCAACAGACACAGCCTGGGAAGCAGAACTGCTCCATGACAGAAACCACAATTCTGGATCCCAGTGACAACAGAAAACCCCCACCCGAGCTGGAGAACAGCAAGTCACAGAGGGGGTATTACTCAGTGCCTTCCAACCCTGGATGTGCAGAGAATCTCCCCGGGGAACTCTTTACAGCTACTGAACCTGGCTCTAGTTCAGAGATTCTGAGTCACTTGGTTTGAAGTGGAGCCGAGGCATCACAAATGCTCAGATACTATGGAGGACTCTGATGTTTAGCCAGTGTTACAAATAATTCATTTCTGGGTCTGGTTCAATGACTCAACAGGCTAATCCTCCACCTTCAAGTGCCAGCATCTCATACGGGCACTGGTTCATCTCCTAGCTACTCCACTTCTTTTCTGGCTCCCTGCTTATCACCTGGGAAAGCAGCACAGGGAGTCCCAGGGCCTTGGGACCCTGCATCCGTGTGGGAGACCAAGGAGATGCTCCTCGCCCCTGGCTCCTGGTTTTGGATTGGCTCAGCTCTAACCGTTGCAGCTACTTGTGGAGTAAACCAGCGGAAGGAAGGTCTTTCTGTTTCACTTCCTCTCTGGAAATCTGCCTTGCCAGTAAGAATAAACCTTTTTAAAAATAATAATTCATTTCTCCACATACATGAATGGGAAATCCATGGTCAAACTTAATTAGGATGCCGATCAGTACATACTGCCTTTCAGACTGTGACCAAATATCACCACTTGATGCAGAAACTACGAAGTGAAACTGAAAATAAAACATGCACATGATGCAAACTACGATCAACACACACATGGCTGCCCATAACCCCCCATGTTCGGTGACCTGGTCTGTCCCTTCCCAAGAGAGAGTCTTGTTTGTCACATGTGGTAGAACTTAGTTTTACACAAGCTGTGCACACACCTGATAAGCTATCCCTGGGTTGGGCACCGTGGTGCAGCAGGTTAAGCTGATAGTTAGTATGCCCATGTCCCTTATTTAAAAAAAGAATCAAAGTTATTCCATGAAAAGGTTACTGCAAAATAGTTCCTTAGTGAACATTGTTTGGTAACATTCCACCAGCCAGGAAATGGGCCAGCCTCTAACAGTTTGTAGATTGCTAATACTAGGTATCTTTAAGAAGTTCCTTGAAATTATCTACCCTGAAAATGTTACACATGGATTTGGAAACTTTTTTTTTTAAAGATTTATTTTATTTTTATTGGAAAGGCGGATATACAGAGAGGAAGATCTTCCAACCGATGATTCACTCCCCAAGTGACCACAACGGCCCATGCTATGCTGATCCGAAGCCAGGAGCCTCTTCCAGGTCTCCCACACGGGTGCAGGGTCCCGAAGCTTTGGGCCGTCCTCGACTGCTTTCCCGGGCCACAGGCAGGAAGCTGGATGACAAGTGGAGCCGCCGGGACCAGAACCAGCACCCATATGAGATCCTGGGCGTGCAAAGCAAGGACCTTAACCACTTGCGCCATCGTGCCAGGCCCTGGAAACTTTTTTTTAAGATTTATTTTGAAAGGCAGAGTTGAAGGGGGTGGGGAGGTGAGCTAAAGATCTTCCACTTGCTTGTTCACTCTCTACATGACTATGAAGGCCAGCTTGGGGGGCTGGGCTAGACCAAAGTCAGGAGCCAAGAGCTTCATCCGGGTCTCCCACAGGGGTTCAGGGACTGAGCACTTGGGCCACCCTCAGGGAGCTGTGTCGGAAGTGGGGCAGTCAAGACTCAAACCTGTGCCCATATGGGTTGGCATTGCAGCCCGTGACTTAATCCTATACACCGTAATGACAGCCCCTTAAAACACTTTTTGCACCAAATTAATTTTCTTCTTTTTTAAAAAAATTAATTTTTATTCCATTTTCCGTGAATATTCTTTGGTGAGAAGGATACACAGAGAAAATGAGAGAGCACTCTCATCACAAATTCAATCTGCAAAAGTCCACAGTGTCAGGGCTAGGACTAAGCTGGTGCAAAAGCTAGAAGCCAGGAGCACAGTCCAGGCTCCCACATGCATGGTAGGGGCCCAGTTACCACAAACATCACTGCTGACTCCCAGGGACGAGCCAGAAATCCAACCCATGTACTGCAGTGTTTGATGTGAACATCTGAGCTTTTGGGCAGAGCACCCACTCCAGCAAACATCTCTTTTAATTTCATTTTCCATGAACTGTTTGGAGTATCCTCATCTTGATTCTTTTTTTAAGATATTTTTTTAAATTGGAAAGTCAGGTTTACAGAGAAAAAGAGAAACAGAGAAAGATCTTCCATCCACTGATTCACTCCCCAAGTTGTCACAATGGCCAGAACTGAGCTGATCTGAAGCCAAGAGCTTCTTCCGCATGCAAGGTGAGGATTTTAGCCACTAGGGTACTGCACCATACCCCTTCATATTGGTACTTAATCTCAATGAACCCAGTCTTCCAGAGAAAGAATTGAATCAGTGCTTTTGTAGAATATACAGAAATCTACAAAGAAGTTCCCAAAAGCATATATTATAAAAAAATGCATGATTTTCAAAAGATTTTTGCACAAAAACAAACTTGTCTTTTATACTTTTTAAAATATATTTGAGAAATAGCCTACAACAGCTGGGTTGGGCTTATGCAGGAGCCAAGAATTCTAAGTCTCACATGTGGGTGATGTGAGCCCAGCCATTTGAGCCATCACCATTGCCTTCTAGGATCTGCATGAGCAAGAAGATAGGGTCAAGTTCAGAGCCGGGGATTCAATATAGATACTCAGTAACGGAATGTGGGTGCCTCAACTGGTATCCTTTTTTTTTTTAGGACTTTAATTTTTTTATTATTATTATTATTTATTTTTTTTTTGAAAGGCAGGTTTCCAGAGAGAAGGATAAATAGAAAAATCTTCCATCTGCTGGTTCACTCCCCAAGTGGCCACAATGGCCAGAGCTAGCCAAGCCAAAACCAGGAGCCAGGAGCTTCTTCTTTGTCTCCCACATGGATACAGTGCCTCAAGGTGTTGGGCCATCCTCCGTTGTTTTCCAGGCCACATGCAGGGGGCTAGATGGGAAGTGGAGTAGCTGGGACATGAACCAGTGCCCATGTGGAATGCTGGCACTTGGAGGTGCATGATTGCCCTGTTGAGCCATCATGCTTGCCCCTTCAATTGGTCTTTACATAGGGTTATTGGAACAAAGAGGATAAAGCAACTAGCTGTACCTGGGATGTATTGGCATGAAGGACCTGTCAACTGTTGGATCATAAATGAGTAGGAATTCATTAGCCTCCCTTCAACCAGAAAAGTGATCCACTAGGGACTAACACACAAATGCACAGACATATGACATAGCTGAGGTGTTCAGGTCTTCACCATATGTGATGTTATCCGCAGAACTGTACCCATAAGCATCAAGAACTGACAGGGGGCCCGGCGCGGTGGCGCAGTGGTTAAGAACTGACTGAGCGTCAAGCTGAAAGGACAAGTACTGGGCCCTTTGCATGGCATGGTAACCAATGCTGTACAGTTTAACTTTCAGTGATAATGGAAGTTAAGGGAGTCGTTCAGCAAGAAGGAGGTGAGGAATTCAAAAGTAGGCCTAACTGAAATGGAAAGTCTTAGAGCAAAAATTTGAGAGTTCAGAGCAGGCATTCAGTATGGTGGTTAGGGTGCCACTAGGAATATCTGATGTCCATATTAGAGTACCTGGGGTTAAATCCTGACTCCACTTCTGATTCTAGCTTCCTCTAATGTACACCCTGGAAGATAACAGGTCCCAACCAAGTAGTTGAGTCCCCTCCATTCAGTGCGAGAGAACTGGATTGAATTCTCAGCTCCTGGCCCAGTCCTGGATGTTGTGAACATTTGAGTTACAAAGTATGGGATGGCATTATGTTTGTGTCAGTCTGTCTATCTGTCTGTCTGTCTGTCTCTCTCTCTTTCTCTCTCTCTCTGTATGTATTTCTCTACCTTTCAAATTAAAAAAAATTATGAAGTTGATATACATGTATAGATTTTTTTTTTTAATTTGAGAGACACAGAAAGACAAAAACAGAGAAGGAGAGACAGAAAAGGTTTCCATAACTGGTTCACTTTCCACATGCCTGCAAAAGCCAAAACTTAACCAGCTGACACCACGAGCCAGATTTCTGTCTCTGTCTCCCATTTGTGTGACAAGAACTTGAATGTGAGCCATCACATGATAGCTCCCAGGGTCACCATTAGCAGAACGTTGTAATCAGGAATGCAGCCAAGAATTGAACCTAGGCATTCCAGGCATCATTTTTTTAGTTGTTTGTTAGCCTTTGTTTTATTTAGAAGAGATACAGAAAAAGGGGCAGATACATTGTCTGTGTGCTGGTTCACTCCTCACATGCCCACAGCAGCCAACACTAGGCAGGAGCTCAATCCCCAATTTGACTTTCCCATGTAGGTGACAGAGACCCAATTATAAGGTATCACCTGCTGTTTCCCAGTGTAGACCAGGGGGAAGCTGGATTGGAATCAGAGGAACTAGGGCTCCAATCAAGCACCCAAGTGTAAGACACAGCCGTCGCAAGCAGCATCCTAAATACTGCGTCCTGCACAAGTACTAGGACATGGGCATTTTTACTGACAAATAAACCACTGAGCCAAACACCCTACTAAATTAAAGGATTTAATTTAGATAAAATACTCAAATTCTACCCTTTTTATGTTATATGCAACTCGTGGAATGTGAATAAGCAGGTGGAGACCCCTCTCTTCTCTCTGTCTCTCCTTTTCTCTCTAACTGTTAATTGAATAAATAAATCTTTAAATTAAAAATATGTACTCTAAGAATTAATTTTATTCATACCCACTCAAACCCCTGACTGTTTCTTTTCATTATTGCTAGTTAGAATGTGGAAATGTGGAGATGCCATTTACATCACTGTGTTAATTAGCAACATAATTTGCCACTACTGAAAAGAAAAGCCACCACCATTACATCCGGTCTTCTCAAACTGACACTAACTTAGACTATTTTGTTTTCGACACTTCCAACTACCAACCTTGATCTTGTTTCCAATTTGCTGTTGCCTAACACTTCTGTCTCAATGATCAGTCCTGTTTTTTCTCATTGTAACTTGACTTCCCTAAACACCCTATTTATCCACCCTACTGTGCTTGTCATGGGAAAACCCCTTGCTGCTTTCAATGGACCCATCATCTCCTTTGCTCACCATGCTGCCTCCAGATTCTTAACAAGGTCAGGGTGGGTCCAGCATTGTGACCCAGCTGGTTACGTTGCTGTCTGGAACTCTGGCATCCCATATTGGAGTACTGCTTGGAGAACCAGCTTCCCTACTTCCCATCTAGCTCTCTGCTGGCGTTCCTGGGAAAGCAGTGGAAGATGACCCAAGTACTTGGGCCCCTTCCACCCATATGGGAATCTCAGATGGAGTTGAGGGATCCTGGCTTTGGTGTGGACCAACCCCAGCCATTGTAGCCATCAGAGGAGTGAATCAGCAGATGGAAAATCTCTCTCTCTCTCTCTCTCTCTCTCTTTCTCTCTCTCGCACACACACACACACACACACACACACACACACACACACACACACAAAACCACACATGCACATACACATACTCTGGCTTTCAAATAAAAATTCAAAAAATAAAAAAGAACGTTGGGACAGAAAGGGAATTTGGGACAACACCTTGGTTTCTTCCTTAGATTAAATGAATGGAGGTGACAGTACATTCCACAAGAGGATTAGGAACACAGATTTGGACAGTTTTAAGTGGGTTCGTGATGAACTGTTTTTCAGCACTTGGACGTGGTGAATCCCGGTCCAGTCTTGTCTAGTAAACCTTCCCTGAACTCTGGCCTGCAACTTTTCACCCTTCCTCTTCTGATCAACCTTATCCCTGCACTTATCAAACTTGTGTGAAGTTCCTAAGAGCCAAGACTTTGGATTTACCATTGTACTTTACTCCCAGCTGTAATGCTCAGTACATAGCATGCGTTGTGCTTGATGAATGAATAAATGGCATTCAATGGAACTGCCGAGATAATTATTATACATAAATGTGACAGGCATAAGGGATATCCAGAGATCTGGGTGTGTCTTTCTGGGATTAATGTTTGAATTAGTGGACTAAATAGACATTTGCCCTCAGCAATATAAGATGCCCTCACCATCCAAACTGTTGAGGACTCAGATAAAACAAAAAAAGGAGCAAAAAGGTAAATTCATTGTCCCTTTGGGAGCTTGGGTGTCCAGCCTATCTTCTCCTGCCTGGGAAGCCCTTGGTTCTTGAGCTTTCAAAGATGTTTTTATTTCACTTGAATGTCAGAGTTACAGAGAAGGAGAGAGAGGCAGATAAACATATCTTCCATCTGTTGGCTCAGTCCCCAAATGGCAGCAACAGCTGATTGCTGGTCTGATGGAGGATTAGCCCGATCTACCACCATGCCACCCCAGTGAGCATACTTACAGATTTAGGCTATATTGTACCACTGGCCTGTAGATAATCCCCATTGGCAGACATCGCATCATGAGGCTTCTCAAACTCCACAGATTCTCTCTTACATACTCATATACTGGAAATCTTCCAGAAGTTCATGGAAATATACATTAATAAAAATGCAAGAATTTCAGTTCTTTTACAACAAAGTAAACTTTTTCCACACACAAAAACTTTTCTCCTTGGTAGTCGGTGAGACAGAAGATGACACATCAAGTTTCTGCCCATTGGCTCACTGGCCAGATGCATGCAGTGGCTGAGTGTGGGAAGCCAGAAGTTCAATTGAGGTCTCGCTCAGGTGTGGCAGAAACCCAAGTGCTTGAGCCATTTCCGCTGATTCCCAGGATCCACTGGGAGACAGGCAGCAGGAGCGAGAGCTAGGAGCCAAATCCAGCTTCTCCGTTGTGGAATGTGAACACCCCACATTGCGTCTGAAGTTTTAGGCAAAATGTCCACCTCTCTCCAGACTTCTGCAAGTAGCCTTGTGAGAGGAGTTAGACTGGATAGTAGGCAGTTAGGGTATTCTGGGTCCCCAAGTCATTTTTCCTCAAATATAAAGAGTATTTTCCCCACCATGTCTTGGATTCACCAGAGCAGTCTCTCCTGAGACAAGTGCATATCTTATCAGGAATGCTTCCCCAAGAGACAAGGGCGGCATTAACATATCAATTCCCCACCTGAAGCATCTGTCTCCTGGTCACTGCCAAGGGGGAGGGCTTCAGACTTGCCTCTTTATCATTAAAAAGGGACCAAGGAAGTTGGCCAGTGACATGTTTCTGGCCTTTTGTCCCAAGACCAGGTACCATGGAAACCAGGAATTTTCTTTGTTTATAGAGAAACATCTTTGAGGGAAACCTTTAAAAGATGCTTTTCCCCACCATTAATACAGGTTCTTCTTGTCCTCCTGCCACTATTGCAGAGCACTAGGGTCTTTTTTTACTTTTCCTTCTGCCACTATGGCAGAGGGTAAGGGTCCTTCCTATCTCCGAGCCCCCTCCCATCACTAGGACGGGAGCCTCTCTTCTCAACTTTTCTAATAAATCTTGCTTTAAAACTAAACTGTGTCTGCACAAAAATTCTTTCCTGCGAGACAAGAATTGAGGTTGCTGCCATATTCAGGGTCAAAAAATCCTACAACAGCCTTACATACAGGTCCTATCAGCTCTGCTTCTCTCGAAAACCCTAACTGATACAGTAAGAAGCTAGAGGCAGAAGGTTGAGTTTTAGACAAGATTAAAAGGACACATTTTTCCATAGAAGAACAAAAGGAAGCTGGGTGGTGACACTGCAGGCTAAGCTATCCCTTATCCGGAGCTGGTTCCTGGCCCAGTTCCTCCGCTTCCAATCCAGCTTCCTGAGAACGCACCCCCAGGGAGGCAGTGCAAGGTGAGCTAAGGATTGTGCCCCTGTTGCAGGATTTTTAGAGAAGCTCCCGTCCTAGCGATGGGAGGGGGTTGTGAGATAGAAAGGACCCGTGCATGGGGAGTGTTGGGATCTTTTAAAGCTTTATTTCAGAAGGGGGTTTTCCAAGGACAAACAAATTTCCTGGTCCCCAGGTATCTGGTTGGGGGGCAAAAGACCAGAGAGGTGCCAGACATGGGACATTCCAGGCCTTGGGCAGATGTGTATTATTTCTTCCTGCTCTCCTTTCAATGATAAAGAGATCAGCCTGAGGCCCTCCCACAGTGGCCGGAGGTAATGGCTGATACTTCGGATGGGGAATTGATATGCTAATAGCACCCATGTCCCTTGGAAGAAACGTGCCCTGGTGAATCCAAGACCTGGTGTGGAATACCCTAACTGCCTACTCCCCACTCTAACTCCTCTCTCACCCCGGCACCCAGGCAGGAGACCCACATGGAGTTCCTGGCTGCTTGGCTTCAGCCTGGCCCTGGCAGGGGACTGAATTAACAGACAAAGGTTTCTCTTTCTGTGTCTCTTCCTCGCTTCTGTCACAATGCCTTTCAAAGAATCATTTTTAAGACAGAAAGGAAAAGAGAAGTTACATTTTAGAAAAGTTTTCCATAAGAAGGTGATGCCATTTTACGCCTGTGCTGAAGTCCAAGGTCTATGATTGATTTTAATTAGCAAAGTCCTAAGTTGGCTAAGCAGGCACTTGTGAAGTACATTAATCTGTTTTCAGGCTCACTGTGCTTCACGTTATTCCATTAGTGCTTAACAGATCTTAATCTTCCGTTTATGGAGATCCTCATTAATAATCACTGAATGGATGAAGAAAACTTTTTAAAAAATTTATTTATTGGGCCTGGTGCAGTAGCCTAGCAGCTAAAGCCCTTTCCTTGCACACACTGGGATCCCAAATGGATGCCTTGGGACCCTGCACCCACGTGGGAGATCTGGAAGAAGCCTCTGGCTCCTGGCTTCAGGTCAGCTCAGCTCTGGTCATTATGGCCACTTGGGTAGTAAACCGGCAGACAGAAGATCTTTATCTATGTATCTCCTTCTCTCTGTAAATCGCTTTTCAATAAAAATAATCTCTTTTTTTAAATCTTTAAGTAAACTAATAAAAACAAGATAGGATTGTTTTAACTAATTCAGTAAACTTCTGTGTCTCATTATCAACCCTAAAAGCTAAGCATAAACCACTGTTTACCACCCAAAAGACTCTTAGAGGAGCCATTTAATGGAAAGATAAAACCCATTTCATTTAAAGTTAGCAATAAAACCACTTCTCAGCCTTTTGGCTAAGATCAAGTGTAAAGTGAATAATAACTTATCTTGTAGACTAATAAAGAGCAAAATTCAAAAAAGTAGTCACCTGTTCCCAGAATGTGAGGACTATCACCATGACAACACTGATGCTTTATCCACCGTTCAGGAGTATAATGTGTAATTATTTGCAGAGTTGATTGTTAAACCCATTTTTCATATTTTGGTTTTGCTTACACTTTTCTTCTGTGTTCTGCTCTCTAGTTGGGCACAAATTCTCCTGACATTGGTCTCCTAGAGCCAAATAGCGCAAAAAAAAAAAAAAAAAATTTACAAGATGATAAGAGAGCGTATTCAACGGGAGAGCAAACTGCCTGTGCTCAGGTGATTAAGGTTGCTACCATGGAAACAAGCAAACCACGGACACAGTGACACAGATACACCACCGTCCTCTGGTCTGGAGAAAGAACTCTGTTAGCTCCTCTGTCCTGGAACTTTCCCTGGAACTAGGCTGGATATCTGTAAATGTCACTGTCAAGTCAACGTGAGTTGCTTATTTCTCGTTCCATTTTTTTTTCTTTTATTAAAACAGCTTTCATTCCTATAATGAAAACAATGCTTCACATTGTAGGAAAAGCTGAAAATGCCTAACAGCAAAACAAAGAGCAGAAAGTTCGTCCTGAGGTAATTGGACTTCCTGCTAATAGGTCAGCTGGGACTTGAGTGATTAAAGGAAAAACATCTAGTGATAGCTACTCTTAAATCAGAGTCTGGATATTTCCAATCCATACTTCATCCATCATCATTTCAAGTCAATTTTAGATAGAATATCCATGTGCAAAAGAGAAAAAACTAGGAGCATTGTTGCATGTTTGAGATAATGCGGTAATTTAAGTACCCCGAGTGGATCATTATACAATGCACAAAAACAGCACTCTGTTCCCCATAGACAGTTGGTAAGGGGCAGTAGCCAACAACATTCAACAGTTTGACCTTCAGGTGGAGTCCTGCACATCTCATGGCATTTTAGAGTCCACCGGCAAGTGTAATTCCTGAATGTCTCGTTAGATTCGCCAACCACCATGAAGGAAAACATCAACTGAGTACAGAAAAGGATGCAAAAGACCTTCATTCAGGGGAACTTGCTTCCCATCCAGCTCCCTGCTTGTGGTCTGGGAAAGCAGTCGAGGATGGCTGAAAACCTTGGGACCCTGCACCCATGTGGGAGACCCAGAAGAAGCTCCTGGCTCCTTGCTTTGAATAGGTTCGGCTCCAGCTGTTGCGGCCGCTTGGGGAGTGAATCAGAAAATCTTGCTCTCTGTCTTTCCTCCTCTCTGTATATCTGCCTTTCCAATAAAAATATATAAATCTTACAAAAAAGAAAAAGACATTCCATTCTGGAATGAGTATACAGCCTAGGGATTAAGCTGCCAGTGAGACACGCACTTTCCGTATCAGGTTGTCTGGATTCCCGTCCTGGTTATGGTGATGATCTCAGCTTCCTGCTGACTTGTACCGTGGGAAGTAACAGGTCATGACAGTTCATGTGCCTGGGGCTGTGCCATGCACTTGAAGGATCTGAATTGAATTTGCAACTCCCATCCCTTAAGGAGTAAGCCAGCGTATGGGAGTTTCTCTCTCTCTCTCTCTCTCTCTCTCTTTCTCTCTCTCTCTTCCTCTCTCTCTCTTTCTCTCTCTCTCTTCCTCTCTCTCTCTTTCTCTCTCTCTCTTCCTCTCTCTCTCTTTCTCTCTCTCTCTTTCTCTCTCTCTCATACTATCTTGCAAACAAAAATGTTTTTAAACCTTGGGCCCAAGAGCAATGGCTCTACAGCTTGGTTCTTGCCTTGTAAGCACCAGGATCCCACGTGAGAGTCAGTTTGTGTCCTGGCTGTTCCACTTCCCTTCCAGCTCCCTGCTTGTGGCCTGGGAAAGTCTTGGAACCCTGCACTCACATGAGAGACCTGAGAGACCAGGAGGAAGCTCCTGCCTTCGGATCAGTTTAGCTCCAGCAATGATGGCCATCTGGGGAGTGAACCAGCAGGTGCAGGATCTTTCTCTCTGTTTTTCCTTCAATCTGATCTGCCTTTTCAATAAAAATGAATCTTTTTTTTTAAAAAAAAAAGTTAAACTTTTTGAAATAAATAAAACATAATTCTTTATCTTCTCCTAATCAGTTACTTAACTGAGCACAGCAAACTTCTAGGAACCGCTTGCTACAATATCATGGACATTTTGCCTCATCCCTTAAAAAAGGACTTTCCTATTTTATTCCACTCATTTATATCTGGTCATACCTTTGGTTTTGATCTTAATTATCCTCTTAATATGTCAGGTATCTCACTTGCATTTAATGTCAGGCCAAATTGCATATTCCTCAATCCAAACATCAATTAGGCATGGGACACACCCATGCAAAAGCCCTGGAAAAGCCCTGAAGGTGCATTTCAAAACCGGGAAGTATCACACCTTGCTGTGTCCTCACCTCCTTTGTTTCCATAAGACATATAGTCTTCAAAGAAATACCTTGAGTTGGGAAATTCCAATCTACTTCAAGGACAATGCAGTGATGGCTCAAGTACTTGGATTGCTGTCACCCACACAGAGACCTGGACTGAATTTCAAGTTCCTGACTTGAGCCACCCCAGCTGTTGTGGGCGTCTGCAGACTAACCCAGTGGATAGGATCTCTCCTCTCATTCTCTCTCTCTCTCTCTCTCTCTCTCTCTCTCTCTCCCTCCCTCTCAAATAACTAAAATCTTTTTTTATTTAAGTATCCATGACTGAATAGAATGTCTTCTATAATGCCAATTATTGAAACACATTTCAAGGTTTATTTTCAACTATGAAAATAAGTTTAGAATAAATCCAGAGGGGTTTTTTTTTACATTTTTAAAAGCCAGAAGTTGATTTCATTACCCTTAAAAATACACTCTCTTGAACATACTTGTTAATTATCCCGCTGACATTATGTATTCTAAATATAAGCAGTTTTGAATGTATTTTTTAAAAAGCTTTGAAGAACAAATAACAAGTCTAGCCTATGGTGAATTTGCATACACCAAATTATTTTTTAATCAAATTTAAGTAGGAGCTATAGCTCCTAGTCAACTATAATTTATACATAGACATTGTTCAGACTAGATATAACTATATAATTATTCTTTCTTTGGAAGCATGAATGGTGTGCTGGAAGGTAGCAAAGAGGGCAAAAAAAACTTGCAAGCCCAAAACTCTATAAACATCTCCTAAGTTAAAGAACGTCAGGGGCAGGGTTGTGGCATAGTGAGCTGTCTGTTACACTGGCAGCCCTTATGGACACAGCTTGGTATCTCAGCTGCCCGCTTATCCAGCTGTTTTCTGGTGGGTCTGAAAAGGTAGCAGAGATTATCTCAGCTCAAGTGCAGAGGCTTCCGCCACCCACATGGGCGACACAGACAAAGCTCTTGGCCTTTGTGGCCATTTGGAGAGTGAACCAGCAGGTGGAAGGTATCTGTCCCTCTCTCTCCTTCTCTTACTTTGACTTTCAAATAAATAAATATATCTGTAAAAAGAAACGAAGAAGAAAAAAGAACAAAAGAAAAGGAGAGAGAAAGGAAATCAGGTGCTTATTATCTCTGTAAAATAGGGATAATGTGGCTTTGAATGCTTTATTAACTTGTATTTCTTAAGTACAATGGGGAGAAAGAGGAAAAAAAAGGAGAAACAAATTTTTCATGGATGTAAAAAAAAAAGCCTAAATTGTACCTTTCTCAAAGATTTTCATTCTGTTTTCTGGAGCTCAGTTTGAGCTGACATGTTTATTTCATATGTTTATATGTTCATTATATGTGTTTATTTTATATTTATATGTCTATTGTATAATATAATATGTTTATAATATATATAATAACCAAAATATATATTTTATATATAATTATATGACATTGTGTATGTGTTTTGTGTATATATATATGTATGAGAAGCAGAGAGACAGACAGACCTGCCATCTGCTGATTCACTTCCTGAATGCCCATTGCGGGTGAGTCTGGCCCAGGAACACACACCAGATCTCCTTGCTGAGTGGAAGGCGGCCATCACAGCTGCCTCCCTGGCAGGAACCTGGAATCATAAGCTGGAGCAATACACTGAATCCTGGTACTCTAAAGAGAAACACAGGTGGCACTGGAGTTAACGGTGCTCATGTTGCAGGAGGCGTCTGGCTCAAACCTCTGTGGTGAGTGTCCAGAAACAGTGGCTTCCAGCTCTGTGTGTTCATGTTGCAGCTCTCCGTGCTATAGTCTCTCCTCTCCCAGGAGGCTTACAGCCTTTTTTCCTTGCTGCATTCTTTGTCTCTTGACCACAAAGAAGGAGGCATGGACAAGGAAGAAGTGAGCAAAGCAAAGGGCTGAAAGAAGCAGAGAAAGCTCTCTGACAGATAGACAGGAGAGCCCTCCTAGAATGCAGTCTGATTTGTGTGTTTATAAAAGAGGAATGTCATCTGACTCAGGTATGTACTACAAGGGTATTCTGTGTGAACCAACCTGAGAACTGACATCAGACTAACCTCTTTTATACATAACTCAGAGTCCTCGGGCCCGGTGCGATGGCGCAGTGGTTAAGGTCCTTGCCTTGCACGCCCGGGATCCCATATGGGTTCCGGTTCTAATCCCGGCAGCCCCGCTTCCCATCCAGCTCCCTGCTTGTGGCCCGGGAAAGCAGTTGAGGATGGCCCAAAGCCTTGGGACCCTGCACCCGCGTGGGAGACCTGGAAGAAGTTCCTGGTTCCGGGCTTTGGATCAGCATAGCATCGACCGTTGCACTCACTTGGGGAGTGAATCATCGGCCAGAAGATCTTCCTCTCTGTCTCTCCTCTCTGTATATTTGCCTTTCCAATAAACATAAAAAAATAAATCTTTAAAAAAAAATAACTCAGAGTCCTCACCTCTCCTCTCTTTTCTCCTCTCCATCCTTTCCCCTCCTCTCCTCTCCCTTCCCCTCCTTTCCCTTCCTCTTCTCTCCCTTCCTCTTCTCTCCCTTCCTCTTCTCTCCCCATCCACTCCTCTCCTTTCCCCTCCACTCCTCTCCTCTCCCTTCCCTCCTCTGCTCTCTCCTCCTTCTTCCCTCCTGTCCTCTCCTCCTTTCCCCTCTCCTCACCCCTCTCCTCTTCCCCCTTCCCTCCTTTCCCCTCCCTTCTTCTCTTTTCCCCTCCCTTTCTGTCCTCTCCCCTCCTCTCCTTTCCTCTCCTCCTCCCCCACCCCTCCTCTCCTCTGCCTTCCACTCCTCTCCTCTCCTTTCTCCTCCTCTGCTCTCTCTTCTCCTCTCCTCTCCTCTACTGTTTCTCTTCCCTTCTCCCCTTTGATCTCTTCCTCTTCCCCTTTCCTTGCCTTTCTTTTTTCCTGGTTATTCCCATGTGGGACAAAGGGCATCCTACCAGTGTCTTACCACTGCTCAAATGTCAGTTTTTTAAGTATTGCTTTTTTTAGAAAAATAGCATAGGACTCAGCACAATGGCTCAGCAGCTAAATTCTTGCCTGTGTGCACCGGAATCTTATATGGGAGCTGGTTCATGTCCCGGCTGCTCCACTTAGAACAGAGCTGTGGCACACTGCACCCATGTGATTGAAGCTCCTGGCTCTTGGTTTCAAATCAGTTCAGCTCAGCCATTGTGGCTACTTGGTGGGGAGGGGGTGAACCAGCGGATGGAAGATCTTTCTCTATCTCTCTATTTCTCTGTAAATCTGCATTTCCAATAAAATGTATAAATCTTAAAAAAAGAAGAAAGGAAGGAAGAGAGCGAGGGAGGGATAGAGAGAGATGAAGAAAGGATGGAAGGAAAGGAAGGAAGGAAGGAAGGAAGAAGGGAGGGAGGGAGGGATACATAGTATGGTGCCTGTAAACAGACTGTGAGATGCTGCTGAGCTGCTCCCAGGAGATGGACCAAGTATGCTTTCACAGAGCTCTGAAGGAACATGAAGTTTGGGACCATCTTCTCTGGCAAAACAAGAAATTTAGAGAACATGTCTGTCTTGGCAATACTTTTTACCTCCATATACTTTCCAGATCCAAACTGGTAATTTATATCGATTGTATGGCTTCTGTAACACCCAGCTGTGCCAACTAAAACTAAAGATCAGAGCTGCCCTGAAGGATTGGGATGAAGTTTTAAAGTTTCAGCAAGATTTGATAAATGCACAACATCTTCATGTGCTTACGTTTTCCAAGCTGCAACTAGAGAAATCATTTCACTTTACAGCACTCCCAAAATTGCAGTGATACAGAATGAAGAAAAAATCCAGGAGACTAAAGTAAAAAAAAAAAAAGGTTACAGTTGATCATGTAATGAAACTTACCACTTCTGATGTGTTAGAGGAAATGTTGAGTGTTCATGATCTTTAGCAGAACATGAAATGGAAAACTTCACCTGCTAAGTCCAGGCCAGACAAAGCCTTCAACTTGATAAAAAAAAAAAAATTATTTTTGACACCAACATGGTTTTGGAGCATCAACAGTGGCAGGAAGACAGAAGGATCCTCCCCTAGGGCCTGATGCAGTGGCCTAAAGGCTAAAATCCTCACTTTGCATGCACCAGGATCCCATATGGGTGTCAGCTCGTGGCCTGGCTGTTCCACTTCCCATCCAGCTCCCTGCTTCTGGCCTGGGAAAGCAGTCGAGGACAGCCCAAGGCCTTGGGATCCTGCAGCACATGGGAAACCCAGAAGAAGCTCCTGGCTTTGGGTCAGCTCAGCTCTAGCCGTTGTGGTCACTTGGGGAATGAATCATCGGATGGAAAGCTCCTCCTCTCTGTTTATCCGACTTTGCAATAAGAATAAATAAATCTTTTTTTAAAATCCTCTCCCAAAAACAAAAGATGGAGAAGAAAAAAAGGAGGAGCATTCAGAAGAATCAGAGCTGTGAAAGCACAGGATTATTAGCACAAATAAAGTCAAAGGCCTTTCATTTGTTGTTCAGGTTTCCAAGTCAAGAAGGCGTCATCAAGTCCGACTTGACTCTTAGGAATCTGAGTCTGCATCGAATCAAGAATAAACCCAAGCAACTGAGAGAAAAAGAACCAAAGAAACATTAAAATCAGCAGGAAGGAACGTGTCCTCTGAGAGCAAAGGTCACGAGCGGAGCCTACAGGAAGATAAACCTTTTACATCTGATCTTGCCTGTCACTCAAGAAGCGGAGGAGATGAAATGCCTAGTGAGTAAGATTTCCACAGGCCCAAGAGGCAAAAAAAAAAAAAAAAAAAAACTGAGTAAATCACCTGGTATGCAGGAGTTGGTGTTGGCACACCATGGCCCGCTTGAGACACCCAGATTCCATTAGGGCACTGCTGATTCAAGTTCTGGCTGCCCTTGCTAATGTGTCCAGAAACGACAGGTGATGGCTGAGGAACTTGTTTCTGCCATGCACCGCACCTTGGAAACTCTGATAGATTTCATAGCTCATGGTTTACTGAACCAGCCCTGAGTGTTTCAGCCGTTTGGGAAATGAACAAGCAGACACAAGGATGGTGTCTCTGTTCTGTCACTCCGCCCTTCAATAATAAACAAATCCTTAACTTAGAAAAATAACATAAGACAATAACTGCCCTTAATTTTAATAAATAAGGAAAGCAATTATTAAAATTGAGTAAAATAAGTAAGATATACATAAAATTAAAGTTTCTAAATAGGATTTTTGGCATCATGTTCTTTCATGTATATCTGTTTTAAAATAATTGCAAAATACTTTGGGTAAGTTAAAATTTTTTTAAGATGTGCTGTGTTATGGGTATTTACAAAATAACTGGGAAAATACCAAAACATTCATTACTCAAACATAAACTAAAATTTAGGTACTTTGGCATTTTGTTTTTATTTGCTGTGGAAAAATAAATATTTAGTGACATTAATCATGAAAAAAATTGAGGAAACACATCTTTCTAGAAATTTTGAAATGGTGTCTACTGGGGTTAGGGCTACAGCGCAGCTGGTTAAGCTGACACTTTGGGATGGCCACATCGGGTCTTGCTGTGGCTGATTTGAGTCCCAGCTACTTGGTGTTCGCCATCCAGTCTGCTGTTCATGTGCCTTGGAGAAAGTAACTGATGGTTCCTGACACTCAGGTGGGAGACCTGGCAGGCGTTCCTGGCTGCACTCAGGCCCAGCCCAGGCTACTGCAGCAAGTGAACAGGGAATAGAAGAATTCTCTCTCAGTCTCTTTCTCTGCCTGTAAAATAAGTAAGTCAATATTGTGAAATATAAATTACGAAGTAGTAAATATTCATACAGATAACAGTTCTCAAGACATATAAGTATTTGCTAAGATCAAAGTTATTAAATTTTAAAAAGTATAACATAATTAAAGCCCCCAAATGAGGGAAATGATTTTGTATGCAAAATTCACAAAGAAAGTGAAATGTGTTTTTAGTTCATAAGAACTTTTAAGACACCAGATATAGGAAGAATTAAAAAATTTGGAAGTAATTGTCTCGTTCACTTTCCCTCATCTCTCAGCCCTCCCCACCTGATAAGTGGTCCACATGAGTATACATCCTTCTCAACTATATAAACAATATCAAAAATAAAATAAATTTATTTTCTTAAAAAAAGAAAAAATGAAAAATTTTACTTGAAAGATATGAAAAGGTATTCCTGCCATAACAAAGATAATTTTCTCTATTTAAAGACTATTTCAGTTTAAAATAAAGAGAAAATGACATAGATAATATTAAACAATAAGCTTAGTGACTAACGTGGCTAAAACTAAATAAATTTATAACAGGTTAAAATTGAGCCTAGGGCCCGGCACGATGGCGCAGTGGTTAAGGTCCTCGCCTTATACTCCTGGGATCCCATATGGGCGCCGGTTCTAATCCCGGCAGCCCCGCTTCCCTTCCAGCTCCCTGCCTGTGGCCTGGGAAAGCAGTTGAGGACGGCGCAAAGCTTTGGGACCCTGCACCTGTGTGGGAAACCCAGCAGAAGAGGCTCCTGGCTTCAGATTGGCATAGCATCGGCCGTTGTGCTCACTTGGGGAGTGAATCATCGGACGGAAGATCTTCCTCTCTGTCTCTCCTCTCTGTATATCCGCCTTCCCAATAAAAATAAAATAAATCTTAAAAAAAAATATTAAAATTGAGCCTAAACAATCAAAAGTACACTAATGCAAATGGAAACTTGGCAGCATCTTTTCAACAAGATTTCTTCATAACATTGATTAAAAAAAAAAGAGGTAGTGAAAAGTTTTCCTTATCTTTAAGTGAAATGCAAACAATTTAAAAAAGCCTGAAGAAGGAAAAGAAAAATGTTTTTAAAAAATGCTGTTACCTGGGAGGCGGGCTCACCTGCTGCCAGCTGTGGGGGCTTTTACAGCCTTCTAGAGGCCTGCAGGTGTTTCTGAAAGTCATTTAGTTACCACTCTGGTTAAATGAATAACTGCTCTTTCACACTCAACTGTGAACCTTTCTTTTATTTGAATTTTGAAAGTACTTCGTAAATAAAAAGAAATTTGCTTGCTGGCATGATTCTGAATTGTCAAACAAACATATTTTTTGAAGGACACTCCAAGTCTTTTATTTGTTTAGTGTTCTTTACTTTTCGTGGCAAAGAATTATTTCCAAGGAATTGAAACCCCAGAAGTTAACTGCAACCAAAACACGGTAAAGGTTTGTTTTAAATAAATGATTCAAGGAGAGACTAGAGGAGAAGCCACTTTTAGAAGAGGGAAGAAGGCAAATGCCGAAGTCTCTGAAGGGAATTATTCTAATTAGTACCTAAAAGGCAAAGTCACACAGCTCCGTCCAAGGACGTCAAGCACTGCCTGAATGAACAGCTACACTTAAACACCGACAACAGCTGAAATGGAACAGAGATATGAACACAAGAAAGTGTGGACTGGGGTAGTGTTCTACCAGTCTTGGTATAAGTTCCAAAATTAAGTCTTCTAAACCAAAACTGACTTTTGATCTTCCAGAAGGCCCTGGAATTCAAGAGATGAAAATGGTTGCATTGATTTGATTATGTTAAATTACCTGAGAGGCACTGTCAAATTATAAATGGATGTCATAGCACAGGTGGGAAGAATATATTCCAATGTCCCATTGTGCAGCACGTTGGTGTAGCTATAACTCACAGTAATTTACTATGTATTTTATGGAAATGCCAATGCCATAATGTCATTAGCGAATTCAGTATAAATGTCTTGCCGCATTGCATTATACTCCATCAGTATGTTTTACACAGTAATCAAAAATCTATAAATGCCTTCTAAAATATCAGAAAGTAAAAAGAAATGATGCTTAACCTTCTTTGAGTTTTACTTGTATCGATAATATGTGTTCTAATACTCTGTAAGATTCCTAAAACTTAAATATGTCTTGGCATAAGTTCCAAATAATCCAATATTAAATTGTTGTATTCCACATAAATAACTAAATTTATTTGTCAGTTGTGAAGGCCAATCAGATCGTGGCTGTATTTAGTCTTGTCCACAGTTAAAATGCTATATGAAGATGCTTATTTCTGGAAATTCCATGCAAGGTCAGGAGGTTCCTAAAATGGATGGTTTAGAAAAACTCAGAAATGTAAGTTTTTGGTGGCTTTAAGAGAATACCATTCAGTACTATGGCTCACTTGCCTAACCCTCCCTCTGCAAACACCAGGATCCCATATGGGCACCATTTCATGTCCCGGCTATTCCACTTCCCTTCCAGCTCCCTGCTTGTGACCTGGGAAAGCAGTAGAGAATGGCCCAAAGCCTTGGGACCCTGCACTCCTGCAGAAGACCTGGAAAAAGCTCCTACCTCCTGGCTTTGGATCAGCTCAGCTCTGGCCGTTGTGCCCTTCTGGAAAGTGAACTAGCAGATGAAGATCTTTTGCTTTGTCTCTCCTTCTCTCTATAAATCTGCCTTTCCAATAAAGACAAGCACATCTTAAAAAAAAAAAAAAAGAAAAAAAAGAGCATACCATTGAACAGGGAAAAAATTGCAGAATTCTGATGGCAAAACTGGACTCATAAAATTGCTAAACAAAACAAGAATTAATCACACGGAACTGGATTGATGACGTTACAACATTTTTGTTTGTTGGAGACAAACTGCTGGTTCTTTTTATTTTGTTCTCATCTACTGAAATTTTTCTTCAAAGCTAATGATGTATTGCAGCAAGCTGCTAAAATATACTTTTCTGAACTATAACATTAACTTTTATTTCCTCCAACACTTGGAGGCATTCATGCGTATTCTTATTTTTACAGTGTTTAGTTTTAGACATTATAGTTGTCTTCATGAATCCAAATAAGGATCTGTTCTTGCAGCAGGGTATGGTTGAAAGCAGTAGTTTATCACAAAAACTTCAACTGGAATAGCATATTTTTCAGACACAACCAGACATGTTCCAGGAACTGATTTTGACTTGGGGAAGTCAGTAATAGACCATGGAGAGAAGGGCCTGGTGCCTTGAATTACATTATAGGAATTGCAGGATTCCTGCCCTGACACTGAGTGAGGAATGTCACAACTTAACTGGTCAATATGTCTGAGTATATGATGTAGGTCTCACAGAGAGGAATTTTTCTGACTTTTTAGGTAGCACAAGCATAGCCTGAAGGCAAGGCCTTGGCTTAGTTTCCTAGTCTGAAACAATTTTATGTGTTTAAAAATAAATTTTCGGGGCCAACTCACATGAATGGTGGTTCATGAAATGGCTATTCCACTTCCCATCCAGCTTCCTGCCTATTGCCTGGAAATGCAGTAGAGGAAGTACTTGGAATCCTGCACCCACGTGGATCTCCAGAAGAATTTCCTCACTCCCAGCTTTGAATCAACTCAGCTCTGGCCATTGCAGCCATTTGGAGTGAATCATTGGATGGAAGATCTTTCTTTAATTGTCTCTCCTCCTCTGTAAAATCTGCCTTTCAGATAAAATAAAGCTTTACAAATAAATAAATAGGGCCCCAGCACAGTAGCCTAGTGGTTTAAGTCCTTACCTTGCATGCACTAGGATCTCATGGGTGGTGGTTCATATCCTGGCTGCTCCACTTCCCATCCAGCTCCGTGCCTGTGGCCTGGGAAAGCAATTGAGGACAGCCCAAAGCCTTGGGACCCTGTACTCCTGTAGGGGACCTGAAAAAAACTCCTTGCTCCTGGCTTTGGATTGGCTCAGCTCTGGCTATTGTGGCCACGTGGGAAGTGAACCAGCAGATGAAAGATCTTTCTCATGTGAATGACAGCAATGCAGTCACTCTAGCTATCACCTCTTCTACCTAGGGACTAAATGAGCAGGAAGCTAGATTCAGGCACCTAAGGCCAGAGAGCAAACCCAGGTGCTCCAATATGACACTTAACCAATTTCTTTACTGCCTGGCCAATGCCCACTCCAAAATCAGCTTTTAATGACAAGTGATGGATTATGTAAATCACCCACAACTAATCAGGTAAGAGTATGGCATAAATAACAATTCCTGACTCCCTGCCCTTTTACAGAATTGTCCTTACTTCAGTTCTCAGCAGGTCTTCTCGTTACCATGGTAACAGCAGCCCTCATTCCCACTCCAGGCAGCTTTGCCTGCATCTGCTGATGGAAGAAGTTGCCACACATTTGCAACAGAAGTAAATACTTCCCAGGAAGGACTTTTAATGACTAACACACCCACCAGGACTATAGCATGGGAATCTTTAGTAGAAGTCTTGGCCAAAATGAGTATAATTAGCCCAGTGTTTTAAAATATTCATCTTTAACATCACTGCATGATTTAAGACTAAGAAATTGGTGATTCATCATTTAGGTAGGTCATAGATTACTGGGGTACCAAATGAGAGAATTCTTTTTTCTCAAAAGAAACACAGAGCTGGAGCTTTCTGCTGGGTTTCAGGACTGTCCCCAGCTAGTCTCCTCTGCCCATGACCCAACAATGCCTTTGAATATTTTTTTGAAAGGGAGGAAGCCGGTTGCTGAGGAGCTCTCCTCTCTCCCTCTCTCTCTCTCTCTTTCTCCTTCCCTCCCTTCCCTCCCTCTCAATCTTGCTCGTGATTCCAACTATCTGTCTTCTGCCTTCATTCTCTTTGGTTCACTAACATTCCTTTGCAATTTGATTTCAAATGACTGTTGGCTGGGGACCTTGTCCCCAGCTGTCTCCCTTCCCCTCAATTCACTGAGAGCTAAGGTTTGGAAATGGTTTGAGAATGTTCCCCTCAACAGTCAGTTTTTCATTACTATAATGAAATAGACAAGGTGGGCTGTTTTATGAAGAAAAGAGATTTGTTCTGGCTCATAGCTCTGGAGACTCAAAATCTAGACACTGACTTTGGCAAAGATCTTTTGGGACTGTACCATACCAGAGTGCTCATGTTTGTTCACTCGCTCTCTCTCTCTTTCCCTCCCTCCTTCCCTCTTTTTCTATTTTACCACTGGAATGAATCCTGGGGGGATCCACCCCAACGATCTAATTCAATCTAATTCAATTCAATCAATTCACAAAGGTTTCACTTCAAAGTGTCATGATTTGATCAAATTTTCCAAAGACTTTCGGGACTAAATTCTTGTATGAGTTCAAGAGTACAGCATTCAAACCATAGCACCCCAAAGGTCTGACATCTTTATCCTCAATGTGCTGGTGTGTTAGGGTGGTAGAAATTTTAACAAGTAGGGACCGGGGATCATGACATAGTGGATTAAGCCACAGTCTTCAGTGCTTGAACCTCATATGGGTGCTGGTTTAAGTCCCAGATGCTCCACTTCTGATCCAGCTCCCTACTACTGTGCCTGGGAAGGGAGCAGAAGGTGACCCAATCTTAGGGCTCTGTACCAATGAGGGTAACAGGGAAGAGGCTCCAGGCTCCTGGCTTTGGCCCAGTCCTGGCCGTTGTGGCCATTGGGAAGTGAACAGTAGCTGGAAGATCTCTCCCTTTTGTCAATCTGTGTAACTCTACCTTTCAAATAAATAAATGAATCTTTAAAAATAAAAAGAGGTAGAGCCTGGAGGCAGGTAATTTGTTCATTGGAGCACCGCTCTCAAAAGAGATGAATGATGGGCCCTGCTAAATCCTTGCCTTGCATGTGCCAGGATCTCATGTGGGTGCCAGTTTGAATCCTGGCTGCTCCACTTCCCATCCAGCTCCCTGCTTGTGCCCTGGGAAAGCAGTAGAGGATGCCCAAAGCCTAGGGACCCTGCACCCATGTGGGAGACCCATAAGACGTTTCTAACTCCTGGCTTCAGGTCAGTTCTGGTCATTGTGGCCGCTTAGGGAATGAACCAGTATACAGAAGATCTTTCTCTCTGTCTCTCCTCTCTCTGTAAATGTGATTTTCTACTAAAAATAAATAAAGCTTTTTTTTAAAAAAAAAAAAAAAGATGAATGAAATTCTCTCAAAATGTAATTCTCATGAGAACTCATTGTTGTAAAAGGATAAGCCAGGCCCCTGAATCACTCCAGCTTCCCATCTAACCACAGGACTATTCTCATCCTCTGGCTGGCATATGCTCCTACCATGATGCCATCTGACATGTGATGTGGCCACGAGGCCTTTACCAGAGACTGAATGTTTGCTCTGCCTGCCTGAACTTTGGACTTTCAGCCTCTGAAACTGTGAGCTAGATAAATTTACTTTCTTCTTAAATTGTCCATCCTCTGTTATTTGGTGTTTGCAAGAGAACATGAACTGAGACATTGCCTCTCCTTCCCCTGTCTCTAGAGGTGGGAAGTTGGCCTCATGGTTTATTCTTTCCTCTGCCCTCCCCCTCATTCCCTACTCCCACACTTCTTCCTCTTTCCTCTCTCCAGGTTTTCTTTTGCTGCTCTTCTTCTCAGCCTGAACTTTAGCATCCTCCAAACCATAGCCATGCACGTTTGACTCCATTGCTGATGCTCAGGGCTGAGGTGGAGGGCCCACCTCCATGCTGTGCACCTTAGAACACAGGCCCTAACGAAACATGAACAGAGAAGTACCCTGTGAGTCACTGACCATGGCAGCCTATGGCTGTGAAGGCAGTCTCATAAGTATCAATAGCTTTGTCTGACCAAATCACTCAAATATCTTTAGCCTATCTTCCTTCCACTCATGCTGAAACCTGATTGTTGAATGCAACAGCATTCGTTTCCCTGCCTCGTTGTAAAGGAATGATGCTGAGATGTGAGTGGCAGTTTGCAGGGTGGCACTTCACTGTTTCCCACATTATAGTATAAATTCTGTCCTCTAAGAATTCATATACGGGGTCTGGCACAATGGCTCAGTGGCTGAATCTTCCTCTTGAAAGCACCAGGATCCTATAAGGATGACGGTTGGTGTCCCGGCAGCTCCACTCCCATACAGCTCCTTGTTTATGACCTGGGAAAGCAGTAGAGAATGGCCCAAAGCCTTGGGAATCTCCATCCACATAGGAGACCTAGAAGAGGCTCCTGGCTTCTGGCTTCTGATAGGCTCAGCTACAGCTATTACAGGCATTTAGGGAGTGAACTATCAGATGAAAGATCTTTGTCTCTTCTTTTCCCTGTAAATCTGATCTTCCTTACAATAAAAATTTAAGCATCTTAAAAACAATTTCGTACGGGCCCGGTGGCATGGCCTAGTGGCTAAAGTCCTCGCCTTGAACACACCGGGATCCCATATGGGCACCAGTTCTAATCCTGGCAGCTCCACTTCCCATCCAGCTCCCTGCTTGTGGCCTGGGAAAGCAGTCGAGGACGGCCCCAAAGCTTTGGGACCCTGCACCCATGTGGGAGACCTGGAGGAGGTTCCTGGTTCCCGGCTTCGGATCAGCTCAGCATCAGCCATTGCGCTCACTTGGGGAGTGAATCATCGGATGGAAGATCTTCCTCTCTGCCTCTCCTCCTCTCTGTATAATATCTGACTTTGTAATGAAAATAAACGAATCTTTAAAAAGAAAAAAAATCATGCACAGAGGTCCTAACCCAAAATGCCTCAGACCAATACTGTTTGAAGAGAAGACTTTGGAAGAGTTTATCAAGGTGTGTTCTAATCCAATAGGACTGTGTCCTTGGAAGGTTAGGGTGCAGACAGAGAAGATGTGAGGAGAGGCCTCAGAAAGAAGATATAGGGAGGGCCTTGATCTATGAGCTCTAACCTTCAGAATTATGAAGATATGAAACTTTGCTGCTGAAGTCATTCAGTCTGAGGCCTACTTTGTCATGGCAGCCAACTCTAAACCATTTCTACTCCCTACATGGGAGATAGAGTTTCCATATCCCAGCTGCAGACTGGGCCAACCTCAGCTGTTACAGGCATTTGGGGAGTTGGTGAAGAGATAAAAGATCTGTCTGTCTGCATCCTTCTGGGTCTCTAGGCCTCTCAAAAAAAAAAAAGCATGAGAGGTTAGGTGGAGGATTGGCTCAACAAGCTAATCCTCTGCTTCAGGTGCCAGCATCCCATTGGGGTGCTGGTTCATATCCCCCAGCTGCCCCACTTCCCTTCCAGCTCCCTGCTTGTGGCCTGGGAAAGCAGTCAAGGACAACCCAAAGCCTTGGGACCCTGCACCCACAGGGAGACCCGGAAGAGGCTCCTGGGTCCTGGCTTTGGATCAGCTCAGCTCCGGCCATTGCAGCCTCTTGGGAGTGAATCAGCAGACAGAAGATCTTCCTCCCGTCTCTCTTCCTCTCTATATATCTGACTTTCCAATAAAAAGAAATAAATCTTTCTTTTAAGAAAAGATATTTTTGTTTGTTTGAAAGGCAAAGCAACAAAGATAGAAGAAGAGACACAGATCTTCCATTCATTGGTAGAGACCCAAAATGGATACAATGATTGAAGGAACCTGGATCCCCATCCTGATTTCCTGTATGGGTGGGAGAGACTCAGCTAATTGGGTCATTTTAAAGCCAGGTGCTTTAGTAGGGAGCTGGACAGCAAAGTGCAGCAGGAGGAACTCACATCAGCATTCCTAAAACAGGGAGCCGCTTAACCTACTACACCACAATCGCAGCCCAATCCAGACACCTTTGAGTGCTCTAACAATACAGGACCTAAAAAGCTGAGCATTATTTCCTGGAAAGTGCTAATCACAAAATACAGCCACCCTATGAAGTCAGATAGGAATGACAATCAGTGCTTTGCTAAGAGGCATTTTCTGACTCACTGCCCTTCTATACATCTGCCACGGATATACTCAACAATAATGACAACTTTCATTTCCTTTTTTTTCGTAGAGTGCACACCAATAATTAATAACATTGAACATTAATGTAATTCGTTACGTGCTACTGTGTAAAACCATGCATGCAGAGATCAGCTTGGCATTCATAAAAGATGCAAAGCAAAAAAAAAAAGAGAGAAGAAACGCTCTCTGATCATAAAATTTTGTGGAAAATGACCAGACTCATTAGCATCTCAGTAGGACAACATAAATGATTTGGCTACGACTAGAGCTAAGTAAGCAAATAGCCAATATCCAGGCAAGACCCTTGTCCCAGACCCGTTCTGTGAAAATGAGTTCTTCTAGAGTTGTTAACTATTACTCATACTTTTTCAAATCTTATTTTTAATTGGAAAAGCAGATCATATTTACAGAGAGAAGAAGACACAAAGACCTTTCAGCTGCTGGTTCACTCCCTGAAAGGGCTGCAATAGCTAGAGCCGAGTTGATCCAAAGCCAGGAGCCAGGAGTTTCTGGGTCTCCTACGTTGGTGCAGGATCCCAAGGCTTTGGGCCGTCCTGGACTGCTTTCCCAGGACACCAGCAGGGAGCTGGATGGGAAGTGGAGCAGCCAAGACACAAATCATTGCCCATATGGGATCCCGGTGTGTGCAAGGCAAGGATTTTGCTATTAAGCCATCGCATCGGGGTCACTATGGCTGATACTTATGAAACTGTGCGCTAGTCATCTTTTCATTACTTTACAAGAGGAGTCACTTAAGAAAGATGAAGATTTATTTCACATTGTAATTTGGAGGTTTACAGTTTTAAAATATTGTGACCCCTCCTACATTAGTATGGCATCTGTTGAAGCTTGGTGAAGCCTGAGGTTGGGAAGCAGAAGATGTCTGTGGTCCTGGAAGGCTGCATGCACCACCAAGACACAGCAGTGGGACAGGGAACAGCAGGGAAGAACCACTCAGAACCACTTCTCTAAGCCATTTCCGCACACTGGACAAACCCAACTGGTAACCAGCCAGTCAGCAGTTCCAGTAACTGAATGCTTGGGGCATAGCCAGCTGGGAAGAATATTGAGTACAAGCGGACATACCGAATAACCAGTGCACCCCTGTCATTGGGGATTTGTCACCTCTACTTCACCTGAAGACAGGTGCATCTCTGTTGTGCTTACTTGTTCTCTGAACCCCCTGGGAATGAATCTTGTAATGTTAACAACCTCCCTCTAGAGAGTCACCACAAATGTTCACATCCTTTACAGGTAATATATCCCACTGAATAGTCAACATATGGTGGACAGTATCCTCTTACAGATAATACATAGTATTCACTGAGCTACTGGAGCCAGACACTATGTGCTGGGTGCCCTGTCTGCTTTCTCTTTGCACCTCACACTAGCACATCAAGACAGTTGTTACTACCTATAATTAAAGGTATACAAAACTGCCTTTCTGTACCAAGTTACCTCCAAAACCAGAAACTAATACTTCTTGATTTATCACTTATTCTGCTCATCCTTAAAGCTGGTGTCGGTGCATTCAGCTTGGACATTGCAAGCAAACTGAACTTGGCTCTGAAATTCTGAGATTTCCACCAGGAATTGCCTTGCGTCAAGCTGGCTGAAGATTCCAAATCCTGTGTGTCCTTCTTAATTGCTAGTGCATGGCTTTAGCTCAATTGGTTGTTTTAGATGGACTGTTTTAAAAAACAACTGTCCTTGTTCTCTCACGAGCATAAGGGGTTCTTTCAAGCATTATGTCATAATTTAAAGAGCATTTCCCAAGGAGTATAAATAACATATGGTATTGTTATTTTGTTCTAGAAAATTCTGAAAGAGTAATACTTGGCTCTGGCCAAGATACTGGTTTTCAGCACAAGCTGTCTTCTTTTCTGATCAGATCCTTAGTGGAGCTGAACACAACCCTATGAATTGAGCTTTTTTCTTTAAAGATGTATTTATTTTTATTAGAAATGGGCACAATGGCCAGAGCTGAGCTGATCCAAAGCCAGAAGTCAGGAATTTCTTTCAGATCTCCCACGTGAGTGCAGGGTCCCAAGGCTTTGGGCCATCCTTGACTGCTTTCCCAGGTCACAAGCAGGGAGCTGGAAGGGAAGTGGAGCAGCTGGGGGTAGGAACCAGCGACCACATGGCATCCTGGTGTGTGAAAGGCAAGGATTTAGTCACTAAGTCATTGCGCAGGGCCCAAGAAGTCAGGACTTAACCCAGGCACTGCCAAAGGCTGTGTTGACTGATGTTAACTGATGTGCAAAATGCTAAAGTGTTTCTCTTTTTAAACAAGAATGACAGCAGTGTATGAGTAAGTCTGCTCTTGAAACATTATTAGGTGAAACTAAGCCTTCAGATGCACCTTTTTAAAAAGATTTATTTATTTTTATTAGAAGGGCAGATTTACAGAGAGAAGGAGAAACAGAAAGATCTTCCACGTATTGTTTCACTCCTCAAATGGCTGCAAAGGTCAGAGCTGAGCCAATCCAAAGCAAGGAGCCTCTTCTAGTTTTCCCACGTGGGTGCCCAGGGTCTTAAGGACTTGGACCATCCTCCACTGCTTTCCCAGGCCATAGCAGGGAACTAGATGGGAAGTGGAGCAGCCAGAGCACAAACTGGTGCCTATGTGCAATGCCAGTGCTTGAAAGTGGAGGATTGACCTATTGAACCACAACACTAGCCCCTAGATGTAATTGTAAGGTTATCATGGGAGGAAAGAACATCCCAACAGAGAAGAAAATCATTGTCATAATGACTAGACCATAGGTTCCGAACTTTGTTATTGATTACACAAGCAACTAAAGCCAAATGTGTGTTTCTTTACACACGTGCTGTGCTTTCCTAGATAGGTTGGTTTGTTTGCTAGATGTTTTTCTAATCAGAAACACCATTCTCAAGGCCGGATCATATACTATCTCTTCTATAAAGTTCTCCCTAAACTTTCACGTTCAAAGTTAACTTTTTCTCTTTTGAACTCGTGCATTTGATTTCTCATTTCTTCCAGCATTTTTCACTTCTTATATCCCCAAAATGGTGCAGTTTCTTCCTGGGATATTCTCATTTATATTTACTATAGGAAATAGCCACAACTTTTGTCTACCTCTATGTGACTGAAAAAACAGGACAAAACTTTTCAAAGGCAAGTAATCTCCATGTTGAAATGGAAAAAGACTGAACTCGCTATGAGCACTATGAGCAATAAAATTCTGGTAATAAATACTGAATGAAAGAAACCATGCTTTATTATACTTGCACTGGGTAGACATAAATACCAACTGGTTCCTACCATACTGATCGTAGTTTGCCTTTTTGCACTCTATAATCTGTTCCCCATTTCTCAGCCCACTCCTTACATTCTCATCATCTGGCTCTGTTCCTGTCTCCACCTACAGATACTTCTTGCCAAGGATAAACATTTCCCTGTCTCTTCCTGCAGGCTGAAGAATATGGATGAGTTACTTTGTCATGGGACTGTGGGTGGCATCTGACTTAAAAAAAAAAGACATTTCAAGTATGATCTTACGAACAAACTGAGGGGCCATTTTACTTATGGAAACCTGAAATGTATCAGTCTGGTATTATGGAAGCAAAATAGAAGATTTGAAAATGATTGACTAATGTCAAAACAGGAAAAGGAAGTTTGAGTTGTGTAAATGGGGAAGAGGTAGCCAATTGGAAAATTTCAGAAGAAGTGGGCACTGTAATAAGCAAATATGAACAAGTCCTAGACAAAGAGTTTAATGGAGGGTGACAACAGGCACGGGACACCCTAGAGCCCTGGGCACATTGGTGGTCTTGTACATTTTGTGCTATTACAACATAATACCACCAACTGAGCAATTTATGGAGGAAGGACATCTATGCCCCCTGTCTTCAGAGGCTGAGAAGTCCTATGCAGGGTGCTGATGTCTGGGAGGGCCTTTCCACGGCAGAAGGATGAAGCTCACGCGAGATTAAGCAAGCAAGAGGGGCCAAAGCTGTTTTTCTAACAAAGTCTACACTTGAGATAACTAACCCATTCTCATGATGACAACATTACACCATCCACCAGGCAGAGCCCTCATCCCCCTAATTTGCCATTGCCAATTGCCATTGATTTTCTAACACAGACTATTCAGACCATAGCAATTGGATATCTATGAGAATTTACTTCTTACAAAAAGGAAAAATCACATATCTATGCTTAGTCTGTGCTAAACAAATACTTCTCTAATCATCTCTCTGAGGGTAATATTCTGTGCTCCCAGCTAGCTGTCTGCCAGTGCCCACAATGGGAAGGAATGTGTGCTTTTTTCTGTTTCCTTGTACTTGTGAGCATTGTGAATTAATATTACCCCATTCAGAATTCCCAACATGAAGAACTGGAAGCTTAAATATGATAGTTGAAAGTTGTTAGAATTTTGTAGACTTTCCATCTGAGGCTGGTTTGGTTGCTCTGCTTTATCTGCAAATATTATTTATGTTTTATGACTATTTTGGTATTTTAGGAATAATACAGCCATCATTAAGATTCAAGTCTAGAAAGAAAAAAATGCGTGATCAAGCTGAGTGATTCCATTTAGGTCAACAAAGAAGGTATATCTACAAAATAGGAGCATTAACCCGTATATGGTTTTATGATGAAGATAGTGCAGGTACCAATAGCTAGTTAACCTGACAGTCTGGCCAAGAAATGTCGGAGTTGAGATTTAGATCTGTCCTCTCACCTCTCGCATTGTTATATTACCTTTTACAGTGTGGCCATATCTCTGTCTTAAGAGGTACAATGCTACAACCAGCGCCATGGTAGAGTGCTGATCCTCAGCCTGTGGTACCAGCATCCCATGTAGGCACCGGCTTGAAGCCCTGCTGCTTTACTTCCCATCTAGCTTTCCGCTTATGGCCTAGGAAGGCAGCAGACAATGGCTCAAGTCCTTGGACCACTGCACCCACATGGGGAACCGGGAGGAAGCTCCTAGCTTCAGATTGGCTTATATCTGGCCGTTGTGCCCATTTGGGGAGTGAACCAGCAGATGGAAGATCTTTCTCTCTGTTTCTCCTTCTCTCTGTAAATCTGACTTTCTGATAAAAAGGAATAAATCTTTTAAAAAAGAAACTGATACTAATAGCACCTGATTGATGGAGTTGTTTAAATTAAATGCAATAAATTCATTCAATCCCTAGACAGTGGTAAAATGGGAATTCCTGCACTCAATAATTAATTTCATTTTCCTTTTCCTTGTTTTCCACTCTTCACCACCCATCCTACACAGAAAAAGAGGCCCACCCATGGAAGGCCTACCAACTTGGAGAAATAGATTGGATCCATCCCATAGAAACCCAATGCTTTAAAACTGAGTGTCGGACATATCTCCTCTGTAAACTATTCCTCTCAATTGCAGGAACAGTGATCTTCACCCTACAAGTCTGTTGCTGAGCCCTCTCTTTATTTTCCTATATGTAATCCCACTATCTCTAAATTTCTGTTGATTTCCAGTATGCAAAAATTTAATGCTAACTTTACAAAAAGTCTTTTCCAACACTAAAAGCATTTTCCCCCCCAACATATTTTATTGTTTGCTTTAACATAAATTTTTACATACTCATTTCTATTTGATTTACATTTTGGAATTCTGAATAAGGGCTTCATTTGAAAAAAAAAAATAAGGGTTTCCACTACCAAAAATGGTGGGTGTGTGGATGAGGGTTTTAAATAACTCTTATAGACCAGAGGAGTAAGGACAATATATTAATGAGAAACCATGTAGATAAGTGCAAAGTATCTTTGGGAATGCCAGCTTACACTGGTGTGGTACTGAATTCTGCTGCATTGAATCATGTTATATAAAAAAATTAGCAGGGCCCGGCGCGGTGGCGCAAGTGGTTAAGTCCTCTCCTTGCACGCCCGGGATCCCATATGGGCGCCGGTTCTATCCCAGCAGCCCCGCTTCCCCTCCAGCTCCCTGCCTGTGCCCCGGGAAAGCAGTCGAGGACGGCCCAAAGCTTTGGGACCCTGCACCCGCGTGGGAGACCCAGAAGAGGCTCCTGGCTTCAGATCGGCATAGCATTGGCCTTTGCGCTCACTTGGGGAGTGAATCATCGGTTGGAAGATCTTCCTCTCTGTCTCTCCTCTCTGTATATCCGCCTTTCCAATAAAAATAAAATCTTTAAAAAAAAAATTAGCAGACAAGAAGAATGTCGTGGGTACTAGCATAGTGTCCTAGAGGCTAACAAAATGTGACAACAGTGTGAGATGTAGCCACATGACCACATCTAAAAAGGAGCAATCTCTAGTTGCCTTGAGTGAAACCAGAAGCCTGGCATTTGATACAGTGTAATAACCCTGTCGGCTAATTCATCCCTCTCACTTTACAGATGAGAAACTGAGCCATCACC
Organism: Ochotona curzoniae; assembly: GCF_017591425.1. Classification (NCBI taxonomy): domain Eukaryota; kingdom Metazoa; phylum Chordata; class Mammalia; order Lagomorpha; family Ochotonidae; genus Ochotona; species Ochotona curzoniae. The sequence continues at coordinate 45,972,322 of NW_024467106.1, read as the reverse complement.
TAATATTAATAGCACAGTTAACTCTGGAGTTGAGGTTTCCTAACCCCAAATTCGTAAAAATTGTCCATGACATTATGATAGGCATATAGTCACTCTCAAGAGAGGGCCCATGAAGCCCATGAACTTATAAGATCCAAGAGGATCCAGAAATATTGTGTTGGCTGGCATCGTGGTACAGCAAGGTGAGCCACTGCCTGCAGTGCCAGCAACCCATATAAGCTCCTGTTCAAGTGTCTTGCTATTGCACCTGGGAAAGCAGTGGAAATGGCACAAGGACTTGAATGCTTGCCCCCATGTGGGAGACTTGGACAGAGCTCTGGCCTATGGCTTCAGCTTCACCCAGCCCCAGCCATTATGGCCATTTGGGGAGTGAACCCCGATGGAAGTTCTGTCTGTTTCCTTCTCTCTCTTTCTATAACTCTACTTTTCTGATGAATAAGCAAATCTTAAAAAAACAAAACAGGGCCCAGTGTGATACCCTAGTGGTTAAATCCTCCCCTTGCAACTGCCAGGATCCCATATGAGTGCTGGTTCTAATCCTGGCTGCTCATGTCCCTTCCATCTCCCTACTTGTGGTCTAGGAAAGCAGTAGAGGATGACCTAAAGCCTTGGAACCCTGCACCCACATGGGAGAGCCAGAAGAAGCTCCAGGCTCCTGGCTTTGGATCAGCTCAGTACTGGCTGTTGAGGCCATTTGGGGATGAACCAGCAGATGGAAGATCTTTTTCTGTGTTTCTTCTTCTCTCTGTAAATCTACCTTTCCAATAAAAAATATACATATATATCAATCTTTAAAAAAAACAAAACAAACAAAATAGAGGGTACTATCAAGGAAAACCTCAGATAACTTAAGTTACTTAAGTTGCTTGACCTTCCTTCACCTAAGTTAATCCACCTATAAAAGTGCCCTCAGAGCCAGGGCAATAGCATAGTGGTTAAAAGTCCTCGCCTTGCACACACCAGGATTCCATATGGGTGCCGGTTATAATCCCAGCAGCTCCACTTCCCATCCAGCTCCCTGTTTGTATTCTGGGAAAGCAGTCGAGGACAGCCCAAAGCATTGGGACCCTGCACCCACATGTGAGACCCAGAAGAGCTCCAGGCTCCTGGCTTCAGATTGGCTCAGCTCCAGCCATTGCGGCCACTTGTGGAGTGAATCATCAGACAGAAGATCTTCCTCTCTGTATATCCGCCTTTTCAATAATAAAAAAAAAAAAAAACTCTTTAAAAGAAAAAATAGTGACCTCATACCAGGAGGAAGCTTTTGGAGATAGGATATATACATAGCAGGAGTTGTGTGATGTGTACTTATTCCTAAACATTGTATACATTAGATATCCAAAGCTCTTTTGTGTTCATTACATCTCAATAAAGTGCTTTATTTTTCTTTCTTTAAAAGGAGGCCTCTTTCTTCAGGGAGCCATTCTGAGGATTGAAGATGCAGAAATACACAGTATATAAGACCTCTGTCTGAGCGTGCCTGAGAGGCACAAAACAAACGCTGACAGCCTCTGCTGTCCCAGTCACATCAGCATTGGACAAGGTCAAGCAATGTGAACTAGAAAAATGACAACATGAATATTTGAGAGACAGTGAGATCTGGAGGTGTTTACTAGGTATGTGGTGTCGGAGTAAAGCAGACCAGCCTGTCTTGCACAGCTGGCAGGTAAGCGGAGAGAGATGTGGACATGGCTCTGCTCCAAAGTCTGTCAAAGAACCGTGCATGCCAGCCTGAACATCCACCCTCAGTGGCTCCCCACTCACTTCCCAGGGGCAACCGCCCTCTCTCTGGAGTTTCCAGAGCCAATCTGACCTGGGGCCAAATTGTTCTGATGAGTGTAACTCACGTTCACTGCCAGAGAACTCCTGACTCATTGACTAATTCATTTTTTTTTTTGAAAGGAAGAATTACGCACACACACACACACACACACACACACACACACACACACACACACACACAGAATTTCTGTCTTCTATTCATTACCCAGATGTCTTTAACAGCCAGGGTTGGGCCAGGACAAGCCAGGAGCCATCCCGGTCTCTCATGAGGATAGAAGGGATCCAGCTACTTGGGACACTTAATGGTGCTTTCCCAGACACATTAGAAGGGAGCTGGATCAGAAATGGAACAGCCAGGGCCCGAGTCAGCATCCATCTTGGATGTGAATAGTGTAGGTGGTGACATCCTCTGTTGGGTCACACAGCAGCCTCTGTGTCCCTGTACTTTTTTCTTTCCTTCCAGAGGTTTTGATGGCTGAGTTTCCACTTGCTCTCACTCACCTGTTTCCGGCTTTTACCTGGTTCCTGTCACTTTACTACTTCCTTGCTGTCTTGAAATTTCAAACAGTTGAAAATTTAAGTGACTGTGCCTGAATCACCTGAGAAGTGATTGCTAACCATTCAGGATTTTTTGGACTGTTGAAAACTTAAGTGAAGGCAAAAAGTGATCAGAGCTTCGCCGCCTCTGGAAATGTTCAAAAGAAAAGCCTATGGGATCTTCCTGTGTCTGAAGAGCTAAGCCTGTTACCATGCTTCCTGAGGATGAGCAATTTGTGTCTGTGATGAACTTGTGCACGTGCAGTCAATCCAGCATGTGCTTAAGTTAGGAAAGATCCAGAACAGACTCAGTCAATTCACTCAGGCAAGGCATACACTGATAAAGCATAAAAATAGACACTGTGCCTAACACTAACCTATGTCTGAGACTATTATAGAATATAATTTTTGAAATTTACTCTAAGTAATCCCTTAGGATGTGTTCAGTAATTCTGTCTATCCATTCTTCCACCCATATTAAGCAGCGCCCACTAGGCACTGTCCATGGTACTGGCGTTACAAAAAAACAGCATTTCTGCTTTCAAGCATCCTAGATCAGCAGAGGAGACTTCCATACTAATCAATGGCTTCAGTACAAAAACCTCAGAGACAGAGCAGAAGGACAGATACAGGTCAATGAGAACACAGACATAAGGGCAACTGGCTGGTCTTACAAAGGAACTCAGGAAAGTCTTCAGGGAGCTTAAAAAGGAATATTGGAGCAGGGTGAATTCCCCAAGAAGAAAAAGAAAGCATTGGCTTAAGAAAAAATGTCTTAAGTCTTTTAAACCCATTTAATCCATTGCTGTTACTTCTTATGCAAGTGTATTTTAAATAAAACAAGTGCGTTCATAGTTCCTAACACTAGTAGATAACAATCCAAATGTAAATTAAGAAAGAACTGGTTAAATAAATACGGTTATGTACACTTGATGGAAGACTACATGGCTACAGAATGCAGAATAAATAAGCTCTGTTTACCATTGGAAAAATATCATTAAGATATAATGCTGGGGCCCAGTGCGATAGCGTAGCAGTTAAAGTCCTCGCCTTGAATACGCCAGGATCCCATATGGGTGCCAGATCTAATCCCGGCAGCCCCATTTCCCATCCAGCTCCTTGCTTGTGGCGTGGGAAAGCAGTCGAGGACGGCCCAAAGCCTTGGGACACTGCACCTGCGTGGGAGACCTGAAAGAGGCTCCAGGCTCCTGGCTTTGGTTTTTTTGTTGTTGTTTGTTTGTTTTTATTTTTAATTTTTTAATATTAAAAACTGTCACATATGATTTTTTTTTATTTTTGACAGTCTTTACATAGTTAATTAGGGTAAAAAGGTACAAGGGCTATAGGAAAGTGGGTAAGACTATTATTTCCATATTATTTCCTTCATGTATCTGAGGTAAAGGGGGATATTGAGGGAGAAGCCCCACCCAGTCTCCCACCCACCCCAGGTCCCGGATGTGGGGCATGCTCTGAGATACTTGCTCAAGTGGTTATGATAGTTCACCAGTTATGAATCAATGACAATTTCGCCACTCCAAGCACAATGAGGTTCTTGAAGAATCCACTGATTGACATAGTCTATCATAGAGTCTCCATTTGTCCAGTATTTCTCAGGCTCCTGGCTTTGGATTGGCTCAGCTCCAGCCGTTGCAGCCATTTGGGGAGTGAATCATCGGATGGAAGATCTTCCTCTCTGTATATCTGCCTTTCCAATAAAAATAAATAAATCTTTATAAAAAAGAAATTTAAAAAGATATACTGCTAAGTTAAAAAGGAAACATGCAATCATGCATTTTGTTTCAAACCAGGAACAAAGATCATTTGTTCATCCTTATATTAAAAAGCTGCTTAAGGGGCTGATGTTGTGGCATAGTAAGTTAAGAAGTAATGCTGGGGATCCCAGCATGCTAGCCTAGCGGCTAAAGTCCTCACCTTGCATGCACTGGACTCCCATATGGATGCTGGTTCTAATCCTGGCTGCCCTGCTTTCCATCCAGCTCCCTGCTTGTGGCCTGGGAAGGCAGTTGAGCACGACCCAAGACCTTGGGGCCCTGCACCCGCTTGGGAGACTTGGGGAGAGGCTCTGGGCTCCGGCTTCTGACTGATGCAGCTCCAGCCATTGTGGCCACTTGGGGAGTGAGCCATTGAATAGAAGATCTTCCTCTCTGCCTCTCCTCCTCTCTGCATATCTGACTTTCTAATTTAAAAAATAATAAATCTTAAAAAGAAAAGAAGCAATGCTGGTATTTCAGCTGAGAACTGGCTGAGTCCTGGCTGCTTCACTTCCAGTCCAGCTCTCTGCAAATCAACAGAAAATGGTTCAAGTATCCGGGCCCCTGGCACTCACATGGGAGACCTAGGTTCTTGACTGCTGTGGTCATTTTGAGGGTGAAAAAATTTTGGAAGAGTTCTCTCTCTCTCTCGTTCTCTCTGTGTAACTCTGTCTTTCAAATAAATAACTCTTTTTAAATATTGTTTGAGTTGTGCATCTGATAAATGTCATTATTGTTTATTGTTGAGTGGGGAACAGTGGAGATGGAAAGAGATGGAAGGAAAACTTTTCACTCTAAACTGACTTTTTTGTTGTTTTTGAACTTTGTAAAAATATTATTTACTGAACATTTTTTCAAAGACTGCAATACAAGGAAACACTAATGTTAGATCCAGGACTCAGCAGGGAACATATGAATCAGAAAACTTGCATTGTGTCATAGCAGCTGAAGTCACTACTTGTAACACAGGCATGCTGTGTGGACACTGGTTCGTGTCCCAGCAGCTCCCTTTCCCATCCATCTCCCAGATAATGGCTGGGAAGAGAAGCAGATGATGGCCCAAGTGTTTGGGTCCCTGCATCCCACGTGGGAGCCCTAGAAGAAGCTGGATCCTGGCTTTTGCCTGGATCAGTGCTGGCTATAGAAGCCATCTGGGGAATAAAACTGCAAATGGAAGTTCTCTCTCCCTCTCTCACTCCTTGTCCCCCAATCTCCCTTCTGTTCCTTTTCCTGTAACTCCTGATTTACTTGAAAGTAAATCAATGAATCTTTTTTTTTAATGTCAGTGGAGATCCATGGTAGGTAGGAAATCAACAAAATGGCAGAGAAGTCAGCCATACCTATTTGGAGGCAGTATTTGTCTTTCTTTTTATGTGGCATATTCATTCCATTTGAACACTTATTATTCCTTATTCTTTTCTTTTTTTTTTAAAAAAAAGATTTATTTATTAATTTGAAAGGATAGTTACAGAGAGAGATCACAAGAAATCTTCCATCCATCAGTACACTGCCCAAATGGCCACAATAGCCAGGGCTGGGTTCATCCAAAGTCAAAAGCCAGGAGCTTTATTCAGTTTCTCAGATGGGTTGTAGGGACCAAGTACGTGGGCTGCTACAACTCATGGCCATAGAAGGGAACAGACAGGGAGGATATTCCACTGTTCTCCCAGGCGAATTAACAGGAAGCTGGATCAGAAGTGGAGCAACCAGGACAAGAACTGGCACCCTAAGGGATAGTAGTATCACATGTGGCAGCTTAATGCCCTATACAACAACGCCAGCCACTATTCTGCCTGACTCTTAAAAAGACGTGAAGACTTTTCATTGAAAACACTGAAAGAAAAATACATATCATTGCTGTCTTGTCAGTAGGGCCATTATAACAAAACACCACAGACTGGTAAGGTGCAGCGATGAATGACACCATCAGGATACCTGCATCCCGTATTAGAATGCCAGGATTCTGCTTCCTGATAGTGGACACCATCGGAGGCCACAGGAGACAGCTCAAGAACTTAGGGCCCTGCCATTCTACTGGAAGACCTAGACTGAATTTCAGGTTACCAGTCTCAAACGTGTCCTGGCTCCAGCTATGGAGAGTGAGCCCACAGATGGAAGACCTCTGCCTCTGTCCCTCTGCCTTCCAAGTGTCTAAAAGTAAATTTTAAATAAACATTCGTAAATCCAAACCAACATAAATAACACATTAGATAAATGAATGAGGAACAGATGTTTCCTTCAGAGAGTTTTGAAAAAATGCAACTACTGGCTGCTCTGGGAGATGGGCCTCAGCCCCACTGCCTTCTCTGTTTAGCCACTTCCTCTCCAAGACTTCCATTTGCAGAAAGTGGAGTCAGTGGGCAGGGAAGTAACAGACACCTGAGAGATGCTTCCCCCAAGGTGGGGGCGGGGAATCTTCGCGTCCCATTGCCTGGTCCCAGCATTCTGAGTTTTCAGTCATTTCTACCATTACCAGGCTCCATTCCCCTTGATACAGATTGTCCCACAACTGCTATAAAAGCCTTGAAAGTGGGTCTGAAGTGGGAAAGATGGGATTTGATATTTCTTGCCTTCTATGTAGAGACACATCCTAACTACAGGCATGCATACAACACACAATATAGTCAAGTTTATTCAAAAGACAGGAAAGCAGACACACACGCATATGAGGGACATAGCTGAGGAGTGGAGTGGGCCAGAAGGAGAAAAGGGGTTGGAGAGGCAAGCAGAGCTTTGGAGCCTCAGCGTTTTCTCTCCTTTTCTGCAGGGAGAGCCCTGTTGCGGTGTGAGCCCCTTTTCTCATGTCTGAAGAGGCATGGTTACATGGTGCTCCCCTCCCAGGTCAAGGGAGAAACATTTAAGGGGAGGATGGGTGCTAAGGTTCATCCTTGTGTTTGTATCTCATACATACACTGGGGATCAAGAGCAGCTTTTTTTTTTTTTTTTACTTCATTTGCTAATCCAAAATTATTTAAGACACCTTACAATAAAGTTGGCACGGTTCTGGGAAAAAAACAAATTGGCTAATCTTTACATATCATTACAGCTTGACTTGGGAGTAGGAATGGGAAACGTAGAAACAGTACAGTTCTCCCAAGATTGTTAGCTCGAGGCAATTCAGAGAATAAAAAGAAAATCGTTATGCAAATATATTAACTGCTATTCAGCTTTGAAAAGCACTGCTGCTTTAGAACGTAAGAAGACATTAGGTTGTGCTTTTTCACTTGAGTTCTTAGAATTCTTTAAAATTAATGTCAGGCCTTTGAATGGCTATTATTATTCATCTGGGTATTGTAATTCACAAGGAGCTCTTTCTTTTGCTGCTATCCTCCAGCTCATAGCATTCTTCTTTGACTAATTTTACCACTTCTTTCTTTGGAAAAAAAAAAAAGAGAGAGAGAGAGAGAAATCAAAACGAACAAACATGTATGACCCTCTGGAGTCAGGAAAGTCATTTTCATGGGTAGGTAGGAATCAGGCAGTTGTACTAACCCTTTCTCACTAGAAAGATCTGGGCTGTAGCAACAGCTGTTTGGAGCATCTTACAGGACCTGTCTCTGAGCCTGGTAGACGTGCCTGCCCCAAGAAGCTGGAAGGACAGATGGAGCCTATAAGGGTAAGATGCAGGAGGCGTCATCTGAACTATTGTAAGAAAATGCCATCTAGTCATTGGATTATGACAAGAGGCATTTAATCCTCATAGCTCTGGAGGCTGGGAAGTGCAAAGATCAGGGGTTTGCAGATTCGGTGTGTGGCGAGGACTTTTAGTTCCCAAATGGCTAGCTAGAGGCTAGCTAGCTGCTGGGGTCTCTTGTACAATCCCACCCGTGAGAGCCTTGCTTTCTTGCCCTAACCACTTCCCCAAGGCCTCACTTCCTAACACTGTGAAGTCTCAGATGGGTTAGTAGGCAGTTGGAATGAGAAAAGCAGGAGTCCCTTTCAGAGTAGGCAAAGTGTGGGCTTCTTTCCCCAAATCTGCTTTTAGCAAGAGAAAAGTACAGATTCCAGCTTTCTGAATCTCTAGTTTTATCATGAGAATAGAAAGATTAGTTTTTTTTTACTTTGCATTTATATTTATATAAAAGGAGTAGATTTCTAGTTTTTTAAGAAATATTTTTAAAAGCCAAGGAACTCCTCCCTCCTCCTTCCTCGTGGGTGGACTAGACGGGTCACAGTTCTGGACCTCTGGTGCCCCACCCCCACTGACTGACACTTGTTATTCCGTTTCTCCTCTGAACTGTGCTTAAAAGACAACACTGGGACAAGACTCCTCCTCAGACCCCTATCCCAATGCTGTGGCAGGAGGCTTCCGACTTAAATACATTTTTTTTTGACATATTATGATGAATTTACCTGCATGGGTGATCATAAAAGAGCATCTGCTTATGAAAATGGACAGGATTTATCCAGAAAGTTCCACAAAAATATGACTTCAGCTGACATTGAAGTGGTGGGTCATAGCCACTTACAGGTGAGGTTCTCAGGCTTGAGAAATAATGTCTTGGATCGCTAAGGAAAACAAGCTGAAGGAATTTCACATGTGGAATTACCTAAATTGGGAGTCAAATGAATTTCAGAGCTGGAAGCAAGACAGGCCAAGCAGCTCTCCCATCATAGGGGAGAGCTATGTGTGCCATGGAGCCGGAGGCTGCCTTTGCCGCGGCATTCTTCTGAGCTGGGACAGCTCGCTGCTAAAACTTGTGGCAACTGCATGAAGGTTGCTGCTGCTCCCTGCCATCTCAGAAGCCACACTTTTCTAAATGGCTGTTACCCAGCGCTGTACCTCATTCACACTGCCATCACTTTCCCCATCAGGCTCATTTTGAGCCTGCCCTTAGCTGCTGTCTGATCTCCACTCTTAAAATCAATGTTATTACATCTTCAGATGCATGATGGGTCAAGTTTTTCCACCTGCAGGGTGACCTCGTTCTCTGGAGTGAGAGCTCCCCCTACTGAAGCATTGGGATCAAGTGTTACAAGCCTGTGAAGGCCATAGGTCCGTAGGTTGTAAGAGAATCCACCTCAAAGCAGTTTAAGATAATAAACGTGTGTATATATGTTTACATATATATTTTGATGGGTTAAAATGTGTCACCACCAAAATGTAAGTCTCCTGGCATATTGAATATTTTTTAAAGATTTATTTTATTTTCTTATTGGAAAGTCAGATACACAGAGAGGAGGAGGAACAGAGAGGAAGATCTTCTGTCTGTTGATTCACTCCCCAAGTGACCGCAATGGCTGGAGCCGAGCCGATCCAAAGCCAGGAACCAGGAGCTTCTTCTGGGTCTCCCATGGAGTGCAGGGTCCCAAGGCCTTGGGCTGTCTTCGACTGCTTTCCCAGGTCACAAGCAGGGAGGTGGATGGGAAGCAGGGCTGCCGATATGGGATCCTATTGTGCAAGGCAAACACTTCAGCTGCTGGGCTACCGCACCAGGCCCAGCAGTTTGAATATTTTAAGCTAAAGACTTGAAAAACAACAGGTGCAGGGCCCGGCGGCATGGCCTAGCGGCTAAAAGTCCTCGCCGTGAACGTGCCAAGATCCCAGATGGGCGCCAGTTCTAATCCTGGCAGCTCCACTTCCCATCCACCTCCCTGCTTGTGGCCTGGGAAAGCAGTCGAGGACGGCCCAAAGCTTTGGGACCCTGCACCCGTGTGGGAGACCCAGAAGAAGTTCCTGGATCCTGGCTTCGGATCGGCATAGCATTGGCTGTTGCACTCATTTGGGGAGTGAAACATCGGATGGAAGATCTTCCTCTCTGTCTCTCCTCCTCTCTGTATATCTGACTTTCCAATAAATAAATAAATCTTTAAAAAAAAAAAGAAAGAAAAGAAAAACAACAGGTGCAAAGTCATTCTGCTCTTTTCTCAAAAGCAGGAGATCAGGCCCGGCGGCATGGCCTAACAGCTAAAGTCCTCGCCTTGAACATGCCAGGATCCCATGTGGGTACCAGTTCTAATCCCAGCAGCTCCACTTCCCATGCAGCTCCCTGCTTGTAGCCTGGGAAAGCAGTCAAGGATGGCCTAGGACCTTGGGACCCTGCACCCATGTGGGAGACCCGGAAAGAAGTTTCTGGCTCCTGGCTTCAGATCAGCGCAGCACTGGCGGTTGCAGTCTCTTGGGGAGTGAATCATTGGATGGAGAGCTTCCTTTCTGTATCTCCTCCTCTCTGCATATCTGACTTTACAATAAAAAATAAATCTTTCTTTTAAAAAAGCAGGAGATGAAATTTGCGCATGTAGCAGAAGTACACTGGCATTCTTCTTGTCAAGGCTGGGGAGTTGAAGCTGAGAGAAACTTGAAACCTTGTTAAAAGACCTGTGCTCTTTCTAGTTCCTTCTCTAGCAGGCTGATTACCTTAGGCCAAGCCCCTTTACCCAATCACATTTTCATAATTTGCTACTCTTCAGTCGATTCACTCTCAAGAGTACTTCAAAAGCTCATGGAAAACAATGAATTAAAGTAGTAGATAATGGCCCAACTGCTTGGGCACCTGCAACCATGTAGGAGACCTGGAAGAAGCTTCAGGCACAATCCTAGCTGCTGTGATCATGTGGGGGAATGAACCAGCAGATGGAAGATCGGTCCTGCTCTGTCCTTCAGGTAAATAAATGCAATCCTAAAAAAGAAGCATGCACACGGTCAATAAGCACATGAAGTCATGATGGATTATCATTAGTCATCAAGGAAAGGAAAAGCAAAATCAGAAGGAGGTGTTGGGTGTGGGAGCAGAGAGGGCCAGCTGCTACTCTAGACACCCATTCCAAATCTGAGTGTTTGATCCAGTTTCTTGTTAACATGCCTCAGACTGAGCATTTCATGGTTCACATACTGACTGGGGTTCCTACTACCCACATGGAGACCTGGGCTCGAGCCCAGCCCCAGCTGCTATTGCATTTAGGGAGCAAAGTGGCATATACAAGATCTCTGCCAACTCTGCATCACTCTGCCTTTCAAGTGAACAGATGTCTCTAAAAACACAAGACATTTTAATGTTGTTTTTTAAAAATTACCACTCATACCATTCCATGTCTATCTAAGACGATTACAAGACATTTCAAGAAGGTGGAAAAAATCCATACTTTCACCCCTGTTGGTAGGAGTACAAAATGATACAGCCACTTGGGAAAAAGTCTGGCGGTTGGACAGGCTTAACTACAGAGTGACAATTAGGGCCCCAGAGAAAAGAAAGCAGGTTTCCTTACAAAACGTGGTACATGACCCTTCACAGCAACACTGTTCATAGTAGCCAAAATTCATACAACATAGTAATTTTCCCTTCCCCAAAAAGGGAACGTTCATGATACATTCATGGATGAAGCTTGAAAATATTAAGTGAAAGAACCAGATATATTGAGATCATATGCTACAAAATTCTTTTTGTACTAACTGCTCAGATCTGGTGAGTCTACAGGCAGCCTGCAGGTTAGGAATTGGGTAGGGCTGGGAAGCAATAACTGTAATAGCTATGTTTTTTTTTTTTTTTGAGTGGTGCATATGTGCTAAAACTGTGTTGATGGGGGCCTGGCGCGGTGGCGCAAGTGGTTAAGGTCCTCGCCTTGCACGCCCAGGATCCCATATGGGCGCCAGTTCTATCCCAGCAGCCCTGCTTCCCTTCCAGCTCCCCGCCTGTGGCCCGGGAAAGCAGTGGAGGACAGCCCAAAGCTTTGGGACCCTGCACCCGCGTGGGAGACCTGGAAGAGGCTCCTGGCTTCGGATGGGCATAGATCGGCTGTTGCGCTCACTTGGGGAGTGAATCATCGGACGGAAGATCTTCCTCTCTGTCTCTCCTCTCTGTATATCCGCCTTTCCAATAATAATAATAAAAAAAATCTTTAAAACTGTGTTGATGGATGCCCGGCTCTGATTATCCTAAAAATCACTGAAGAACACTCCCCGTGGGTAAAACACGTTGTATGTGATTAGAACTTAATAAACAGCCAGTCTTGCTCCGTTTGGGGGCCTCCAAATGAGACTACCCCAGGTGAGCTCCAAATTTACTGTTTCCAGCCAGGAACAATGGGGATCAACTCCCAACCTGGAAAAGGTGTGGTGTTAAGAAAAAAATATAAACATACACCCTTAGGGCTAACGACATACATTATGAGATACACAGCGGGGGCTCCATAATCAAGGCCGTGCGTGTTGACAGCCACGCCTGTGTGTGTTTACACAGGAGCCAGGGCTCTGGGGAGGTTCTGAGAAACCCAGAGGCCCTGAACAGGAAGACGGTCACGCAGCCACGGAGGCCCAGAAAGCCCAGAATCAAGAAGTCCTGCACTTTTTTTTTTTTAATTTATTATTTTTGACAATCTTGACGTTATTAGGGTAAAAAGGTTCAAGCGCTACAGGAAGATAGGTAAGACAATTAAAAGTCCTGCACTTTTAAACCCCAGGAAGCCAGGAACTGAACTGAAGGGCGTGGCGAGGCAGACGCCCCAGCCAACCAGTCCCGTCAAGAACAAGACCCGCAGCCACGACCCACAACTCCCAGCCCGAGAACAATGCGCTCAGGCCGGGACGCGGAAGCTCGGGCGACCGCACCCGAGTGGGCCTAGCCCTGGGCCTGCCGGGAAATGTAGTTTCTGAAGCCCCGCCCCCGCCGCCCTGTCGTTCGTCAGCCAGGGGCCATACGCGACTACAAGTCCCGTCACGCTCCGCGAGACCTTGCTCACCAGGCTTTGCAGAAGGAAAAGGAGTGGAGGCGAACATGGCTGAAGACAGCCGGGGTGGCCCAGCATGTAGCTGGGTGGGCTCCAGCCTGAATCCGGTACCCGACAGTGGTGACTCTAACCTTCCCGAGTACGAGGTTCCCGAGGTTAACACGCGCGCTTTCCATGTGGGCGCCTTTGGAGATCTGTGGCGTGGCCGGCTGCGTGGGGCCGGGGACTTATCGCTAAAGGAGCCGGGAGCAGCGGAGCTGCCGGGGCGCTCAGGGAACGGTGACTCCGACCCCGGGGATGCCGCCATGGCCCGGGATCTGGACTGCAGCCTGGAGAAGGCGGCCGAGCTGAGGGCAGTGTGCAGGTGAGTGCGGGACGAGGTGGGGGTGCAGCCGAGCTCCCCGGGGACTGCTCCCGGCAGGGCCTGTGGGTCAGACCCGGCGTGCGAGGACCTGCTCTTCCCAAGCTTCCCGGAACTTGGGGACGGGTCCCTGTATCGAAGGCTCAGAGTTGGAGTGAAGGAAGGAGACAGCTGCAGACACGGCTGTTTCCATTTGCCCGTGTATAAAGTGCTTGTAATGCAGAGACGGTATCAGCGACGTGTCGCTGCCATTGACACTTTGGTAATGGAGGCGCAGAGGAATGGAGAGGCCGGAGGAGACTCGGAGGTTTCTCGCTCACCCGGGGTCTTTGGGACTACCTCCAGGGAATGCTTTTACTGGATTGTTTGGGGGTACAAATGTCAAAATAAAACATCGGATCATCTCTCGTTGTTTAACAGTAGTGGCCGTCTTCCATCGGCCGCGTATCCCTTCCAATATAAAGTAACGGCACGGAAATCAGTGCCTTGAGTTGGCCAACCTTCTCTCTGAGCCACCTCCTGGATTTTGTGTGACTTCGGAATTACTCAGTTTTGTGTTTAGGAGGCAGCCCCAGCTGGCAATGGCCAGGCTGCCTGGGCGACGTTAAGGCGTTGCTTTTCCTTTTGTGTTCCAGCCTCGATATGCTGAAATGCTTTGCGGAAGGCGACGATCCGGAAGTCATCCCTGAGGACACTGACCTGGTGACTTTAAGGTATTGGGTGACTTTGCTTTTGTTACATGTGGTTGATTGAAACACTTTTTTGATATTGTGTTTTGCAAAGTTGAAAGTATAATGTTGTTACACATATATTCACACCTCAAGTCAACTGTTAGCATTTGGCCATCTTGAGCTAGTTTATGCATGGGATACCTGCTCTGTCTTTATTTTCTGGTTTTATACCTTTTACTAAGTTGTGCCTATCACATTGCGCCCGTGAATATCAAATGATCCTAGAAGTGTCATTCTCCTGCATAATTAGCATGCTATTACTACACCTGGCCTCTGATATCCATTCTGTATTCATCTTGGCGTTTATTTCTGCTTGTTAAATTTAACAGAGGGAAGGAAAACAATTGTTAGCTCACACTGAGTACTTTCAGATGCTTATTTTCATGTCTTTTGTACATTATGGGGTAGCAGATAGCTCAAAAATTAGTGGAGGTCTGCCATCAGCACCTTGAGATGTGAATGTATACCACAGAGAAATTGTGTATGTAATGATGGCATTTATAATTTCCTGTTTGCAGCTTATTTCATGTCACGTAGCTAGTTCTGTCATCCTTGAGCTCGCCCTGTGTATTGTTCCCTTCAGGTAGGCAGTCCTTTCAGCTTGCTTTGTTTTCTTTTGTCCCAATAGCCAGATCTGTTCCCCTGGTCTGTTATTTACACAGCAGCTCTTGGAGCCTGGAGGAAATGCTAATAAATGGCTACTAAATGTCTTGCTTAAGTCCAGTCTTCGGTCTTTTTAATTTATCCATCATGCTGTCACTGAAGTGTGTTGTTTTATTTAGAAACTGACAATTTGGAAAAATTTCTAATTCCTTTGCTGGACATTTGAAGCTTTTCAGGTATATTTCAAAGCTTCCCTTCCAGTCACTGATTTTTTTGGGGGGGAAGATTTATTTATTTATTTAAAAGACAGATTTACAGAGGGAAGGAGACACAGAAATATCTTCCATCCATTGGTTCACTTCCCTAGTGGCTGCAACAGTCAGAGCTGAGCCAATTTGAAACCAGGAGCCAGGAGCTTCTGCTGGGCCTGCACTGGGTTTCCCACACAGATGCAGGATCGCCAAGACCCTGGGCTAGCCTCTACTACTTTCCCAGGCTACAAGCAGGGAGCTTGATGGAAAGTGGAGCATCCAGCACATAAACTGGTGCCCATATGGGGTCCTGGCATATGCAAAGCGAGGACTGAGCCATTGAGTCAATGGGTGATTGTGCCAGGCCCTTATCTGTCTTCTAGTATGTTCATTTGAGAGACAGCTCCCAGGCCCAGCATGATGGCTCAATTGTCTAATTCTCTCCCCTTGCAAGTGCTGGGGTCCAATATGGGCCAAAAGACAGTTCCCTTTGACGGGTCACTCCCTAATGCCTGTGACAGCTAGAGCCAAAGTCAGGAGTTGGGAACTCAATCCAGGTCTTCCATGTGGGGTCAGGGACCTGAGTCGAAACCTGCTACCCCTGGAGCATTAGCAGAAAGCTACAGGCAGGACCAGATGCCTGTTTTAAAACTGACTCGTTAAGATTTAAAACTTCTTTCCAGCTTACCGTAACCCATTAGGAAGTAGAAGGGATTAGACTGTCTGAGCCTTCAGATTTTAGAGTTCTTGAGGGTTCCTTGCAGTCTCGACTATATTGTCCTTAAGGCTGCTGTTGTGCAATCCTGACCCACTTGGTGCTCCTTAATTGCTGCGCTTAGTTATTTGGATTTGTCTAAAATGCGAATGTGGTTGTATCACACTCTGGCTTAAAGCCTTTCTATGTCCTTGAAGCTGAGGACTTGAGTTGTGAGGTGGCTCAGTGGAACACCGCTGCTCTTCTCAGCACCACACTCACTGTGTTGCAGTTCCTGGAAGGGGCGCTCTCACTCTTGCTTATCCTCCCAGCTTTGATAATTTCTAGCTAGCTCCCTAGCTTGGTAATTCCTGTAGCTCCCCATGCTTCCCTATGGAAATACTCATCATATTCAGATCATACTTGCTTAATTTTCTGTTTTGTTATATATGCTTGATATTTCCATAGCATATTTTTCACACCCACATGTTCCCAGTTGCTAGAATTGGGGCACATAATAGGGAGTTAATAAGGAGTTGCAGAGTAACATCCAGCTCTCTGCTTGTGGCCTGGGAAGGCAATTGAGGAGGGTCCAAAGCATTAGGACCCTGTACCCACATGCGAGACCCGGGAAAAATTTCTGGGCTCCTGGTTTCAGACTTTCTGAGCTCCAGCCTTTGTAGCCACTTGGGGAGTGAACCAACAGAGGGGAGATCTTTCTGTCTCTCTCCTCTTTAAATCTGACTTTCCAATAAAAACAAATAAATCTTAAAAAAAAAAAAGTGTTGGTGGAGTGAAACTTTATAGGCTGGGAATGGTGTATGATAATCATAAGCAAGCAGATTTCTTTTTTGCGCTAGTTAGTAATTTATCAGTTGACTTAATGACTTTAGGGAACCATGTTAAATCGTAGTTTTGAGACTGTTTAGTACACTGCTTCCTTTGCTGCTTGCTACTACTCAATCAACTGGGTGTTGGCATTCTCCCATCCTTCCGAACGCGGGATGTGTGGGGAGAATTAGGTTTATGATCTAATGTGAAAAGACTCAATTCAGCATTCCTGAGCTGGAATTGCTACACAGATCTGAAGCCAAGATCCAGAAGCTTCTGTGTTTTCCATGTGGGTGCGGGGTCCCAAGATTTTGGGCAATCCTCTACTCCCTGCCCAGGCCACAGACAGGGAGCTGGATAAGAAGTAGAGCAGCCAAGACACAAATTACTGCCTGTATGGGATACTGGCACTTGAGCCATTGTTCCAGGTCCCATTGCCACTTTAATAGCAATGCAATTCCAGTTAGATTATTTTGTCCATCTCTCATACTTGTGGCCGAGAAAGCACTGCTTGCCCAACTTGTAGTTATGATCTAAGGGAGTAAACTTTAAGAGTCATGCAAAAAAAAAAAAAAAGAGGAATCAAAATTCTATTCCACTGTGAGAAAAAGCTATCTCTGATGTTTCTAGAGCATGTTATCTATATCAATTTGATTGAGATTCTTGTAAACCACTCCCATCCATCTCCCCACCCCCTATAACACAAAAATGGACAAGAGGAAATAAAATCCAAAGAGAAAATTAGAAAGCAATTGTTTGTTCAAATTGGTGTGGGAGACTGCCTCTCTTCCCCTAGAAATAACTGAGAAGCGCAGGACAACCTGTGAACTCTACATTCCAAGTGCAAATTGATGGTATGAAAATTCCTTAGGTTAGACAATTTTTTAACATTTTTAACATTTTTTTTAACTTTTTTTTATTGGAAAGACAGATGGAGATACAGAGAAGAAAATCTTCCATTTGCTGATTCACTCCACAAGTGGCCAAATAGCCGGAGCTGAGCTGATCTGAAGCCAGGAGCTTCTTTTGCATCTACCACACCAGTGCAGGGTCCCAAGGTTTTGGGTCGTCCTCAACTGCTTTCCCAGGCCACAAGAAGGGATTAGGAAGGAAAGTGGAGCAGCTGGGATAAGATCTAGCACTCAAATGAGATCCCAGTGTGTTCAAGGCAAGGACTTAAACTACTAGACTACTGCACTGGGTCGAACAATTTTTTTAAAATTTTACTTCTTTTTATTATTATCATTATATGATACAGTTTCCCTTATCCCCTCCCCAATTCCCTCCCGCCTCACTGAGTTCCACTATATCATTGCTATAGTATAGTTCTTACAGTCGTATGTTCATTATTGCGGGCATGGACAATGGCAGAGAATCCAGCATCCTATTGTCAAGATACAGTTAACAGTTTCATTGAGAGTCTATCTTTGATCTGAAAATAGAGATGCATATTGCATTGTATCCTCACATCTGGATATGATAATCTCCAGAGCACAGTTTCATTTGATTCATTTCCAGTGTGACATAGTCCTTAAATTCCTTGAATGCCTGCCTTATGTACTTATTGTTGATAAGAAGCTTTTTAACAAGCATTTGAATTCTGTATCTCCCATTTTCTCAATGTCTTCCTCAGTTAACTCTGAAGTTTGCATAGGGTTTTGCTCCTTTGCAGGGCAGTCTTCAGTAATATTCATTGTGTCTCTGTCTCTTCTTTTGTTCTTGGTCATTGTAGTTCTGGTTAGCAGAATCTTCTCCTTGGGGCAGGTTTCTAAGCTGTGTCACCCACAGGTCTACAGTTTGATTTTACTTATTGCAGTTGGCATATGGCTCTTTGTAGTCACTTGTGCTACTCCTTCCAGCAAGTTCCAGATTCTAGGTTCTTATGTTAGATTTCTACCATGGTCTCTTTAGCCCTAGCTCCTGGCTCACTAGTCTCCACCTCTTGCGATACTGTGTTGAGGATGCACCGATATCTGTACAACTCAGTGAGTTCTTGCTGAGCTCAGCACATGCATAGCTCATTGTCATCCCTGCAGGCCTAAAACTTTTGTCACACTATACAAAATGGTGTCTGACATGCCACTACTAGAGTTCTTGATCTGCTGGCCGTCAGGTCTAAGGGCTACCCAGACCTGTCTTGAGTGTTAGAATAATTTTTGGATGCACCTAAAAGACTCAGAGGAAGACTTGAAAAAATGGAAAATTACTCCTGGTTCTTACTATTTTTTTTTAAAGATTTATTTTATTTTTATTGGAAAGGCGGATATACAGAGAGGAGAGACAGAGAAGAAGATCTTCTGTCCAATGATTTACTCCCCAGGTGGCCACAATGGCTGGAGCTGAACCAATCCGAAGTCAGGAGCCTCTTTCGGGTCTCCCACGAGGGTGCAGGGTCCCAAAGCTTTGGGCCGTCCTCCACTGCTTTCCCGGGCCACAGGCAGGGAGCTGGATGGGAAGCGGGGCTGCCGGGATTAGGGATTAGAACCGGCGCCCATATGGGATCCCAGGCGTGAAGGCGAGGACTTTAACCACTGCGCCATCGTGCCGGGCCCTACTCCTGGTTCTTAAAGGCTGACTAAATGTAATAAAAGTGTCAGTTCTTAAGTTAATATGTAAACTCAGTGTAATCCAAGTAAAATATTTTTATTAATAGAAGTGTCATTTATTTAAAAAATTTTTTTTATTATTGGGAAGGTAAATTTACAGAGAAGGAGAGACTAAGAAAGTGAGATCTTCCTTCTGTGGGTATGTTCCCCAAATAGCTGCAATGACTGGAGCTGAGCCAATCAGCCAGTTGCCAGGAGCTTCTTCTGGGTCTCCCTAATGGGTCCAGGGTTCCAAGATCTTGGATATCCCTCCACTGTTTTCCCTAGCAGTATACAGGCATCTTGGTGGGAAGTGGACCAGCTGGGACATGAAATGGTACCCATGTGGGATGGTGGAGATTGAAAAATGAGGATTAGTGTATTGAGCTATCACACCCAAAGTTCCAGCTGTGCCGAGTCTCCCTTTCTCTATAACTCTTTAAAGTAAAAATAAATAATCCTTAAAAAAAAAACAAACCTGTAGGTCCTGGATCATGAACAAGTAGTATACCGTTGAGCAGAAAGAAGCACAGAGTTAGAACCAAGCATTTATGCCAATTTAATATGGCACTATACATAAGAATACACTCCAAAGAAGTGAAGGATCAGTGCAGGCTAAACTTCTTCTGCCTGCAGTACCAGCATCCCACCCATATGGTTGCTAGCTTGTGTCCTGGCTGTTCCACGTGTGATATAGCTCCCTGCTTGTGGCCTGGGAAAGCCAGTCAAGGATGACTCCAGACCTTGGGACCTTGCACCAGCAGGGAAGAACCCCAAAGGAAGCTCCTGGCTCCTGGTTTTAGATTGGCTCAGCTCCAGTCATTGTGGCCACTTGGGGAGTGAGTTAACGGATGGAAGATCTTTCTATCTTTCTACTCTGTAAATATGGCTTTCCAATAATTTTTTTAAAAGATTATTTATTTTTTTTATTGGAAAGAGGAATATACAGAGAGGAGAGACAGAGAGGAAGATCTTCCGTCCAATGATTCGCTTCCCAAATGGCCACAATGGCTGGAGCTGAGCCAATCCGAAGCAAGGAGCTTCTTATGGGTCTCCCATGCAGGTGCAGAGTCCCAAAGTCTTGGGCCGTCCTCGACTGCTTTCCCAGGCCACAGGTAGGGAGCTGGATGGAAAGCAGAGCTACCAGGATTAGAACCGGTGACCATGTGGGATCCCAGCGCGTTCAAGACAAGGACCTTAACCTCTATGCTATTGCGCCAGGCCCTAAAGTAAACTTTTTTAATGATCGATTTTATCTTTATTGGAAAGCCAGAGAGGAGGAGAGAGAGAGGAAGATCCTTCATCCAGTGATTCACTCCCCAAGTGACTGCAATGGCCAGAACTGTGCTGATCCAAAGCCAGTAGCCTGGAGCCTCTCCCAGGTCTCCCATGCGGGTGTAGGGTCCCAAAGCCTTGGGGCTGCCGGGATTAGAAATGGTGCCCATATGAGATCCTGGTGCGTTCAAGGCGAGGACTTTAACCACAAGGCTACCTTTCCTGACTCAATAATTTTTTTTTTTAATTTGAATGTTATGGTACAATTCCATAGAGTCTGGGCTTTCTTAATCCCCTCCCCAAATTCCCACCCATCCCCTGACTGATTTTCCCCATATTATTACAATAGTATAATCCTTCATAAGCTGTCATAAGTCCATCAGTCTTTTATTTAAATGTGCTCTGACGTACTGGTACAGACAATGTCAGACAGTCCAGTATCCCACTGTGTAGATATATCCAGCAGTTTCATTGGGAGTCCATCTTTGATGTGGAAATAGAAAGGCTTACTGCATTTTATCTTCACATCTGGGTATGATCGTCTCTATTATGCCATCACTGTACATTCCCTTAAGTGAGAAACCATGAAAGAAAGTCAACAACAGGTATGACGTCAAAACAAAAAATTTGCAACACCTTGGAGTCGAAAAACATGCCACTGAATAACCACCAATGCGTGGGTGAAGAAATGAAAAAAACACAAAAGCCTCTTGGGTAAAATGATGCCACTTTGCAAGCCACGAGTCAGTGAATTATTTACAAGAGAAGAGAAACTATTTGGAAGAAATGAAAATAAAAACAAAAACATCGCAACACATGGGATGCAGCAAAAACAGTATGGAAAGGGTTATTGAACTTATCATTTGCATCATGGCTTCCTTATATTAGAACATGATATTTGTCCTTTTGGGATTGACAAATTTCATTGAGCATAATGGTCTCTATTATGCTCACCATTTAGTTGCAAATGGTGTAATTTCGTGCTTTTTAATGGCTGAGTAATATTCCATGGAATAGATGTACCGCAGTTTCTTTATCCACTCCTCTTTGGATGGGCATCTGAGCTGTTTCGTGTCTTTGCTATTGTAGATTGTGCTGCCGTAAATATAGGATTACAGATTCCCCTTCTTATATGCAGTTTTTATTTCTTTTGGATATATTCCTAGGAGTGGAATAGTTGGATCATATGACAGGTTTATTTGTAATTCTCTAAGCACTCTCCATGTTTGTTTCTGTAGTGAGTGTACCAGCCTGTACTCCCACCATCAGTGGAGAAGGGTGCCTTTCTCCTCACATCCACACCAGCAGTTGGTAGTGGAGTTCTGAATGTAGGCCAGCCTCACTAGAGTTAGGGGGAACCTCCATGTGGTTTTCATTTGTATCTCCCTGACGCCTAGGGAGCCTGAGTATCTTCTCATATGTCTATTAGCCAATTCTTTTTTAAGGCTAAAAAAGAATTCTTAAAAGTTGAACCATGACCAAAAACATGAGGAAAATATACAAATCAGTAATCTATAGATAAAAATGATAGAAAAAAATAGCTGATAAACATTAAAAAAAAGTCAAGGCATGCCTGCAAGAATGTTAAAACTACACTCAAGATGCCTCTCTTTTAATTTTCGTGTTTGGTGGTTGGTTAACTATTGTTCTAGTGGCGAATCTGACAGGTGGGAACTTTACCAAGATGGACATTGGTAGAATGCCATTGCCATCACGGACCCCTGGTATGTGAACTGAGAGCATCATTGTTTATTCCTGCCCCAACAGCCATGTTTGCTCCAGTGCTGAGCAAATGCTGTTCAAACTCGCATTGAAGGACATTCCACAAAGCAGCTCACTAGAGCTCTTCTCAGGGAGGTCAGGATCTTGCAAGCCAGGAGATTCTGAGGAACCGTAAGAGATTGGAGGCTAAGAAGTAACAGGTGCAGGGTAGGATTTTAGGTGGAAATCTGGAATGAACTGAAAGCCATTACATTTACAATTATGTGAAATTTGAAATGGGCCTATAGTTACTAACATTGTACTAATGTTAATTTCCTGTTCTTGATAATTGTGGGGTCATGTAAGGTATTTAGGGGAGACAAGGTAAAAGAAATATGGGGACTCTGCAGTGTTTGTGCAACAGATGTTGAAACTAAATTCAAAATAAAAAGTTGAGGATATGTTTTGAAATTCTAATGAAGAATGTTGAACTTTGATTGTTTTTATTTTTTCATGTCTACAACAGGAACAGAAAGAGGTTCTTGGAGCATCGGGAAGAAACTGTAACCATAGATCGTGCCTGCCGACAAGAAACATTCGCCTATGAGATGGTGGGTTTCACGTTTTTCACCCTTTTCCCAAGGAACAGTGAGCTCAGTCGCTGTTAGTGATGACAATAAGGTAGCTTTACATAGCTTAGCTTTAGGTGTGCTTAGTTGAAAACAAACTAGAGGAACTTTGGGGCTGAGTGTTAATAAGAGAAAAGGACCACAGAGCTCAGCTTTCTGCTTTTACCTATTTTTACTTGTTTGTTTTTATTATTAGTTTGATGTTGTTTTCAGGTGAAATTTCTGCCTTATGGTTGCTCTCCTCCTGAATATTTTTTCTTCCTGTCATTTTGATTTAACCACATTTTTGGTCTTTAACCGTTACCTCTTGTGTAGATTCCCAAGAGAAGGCTAAGATGACGAGTACTGAGTGAGAAGCTACTAGTAGACATGATAGGCTCAAAGCCTGTGTGCCTAACACTGTTGGGCACTCGATGGTGCGTAAGGATGCCTATGGGAATGCCTGTTAGTGTTTTTTTTTTATATATATTGTAAACTTTACTTCAGATTTATCATTTTAACTATTTCTATGTGTTAAATTAAGTAGCATCACTGCTTTCACAGTGCTTTGTAACCATCACTCCTATTTCCAGAACTTTCTAATAAAACAGAAATTCTGTCCCCAGTAGTAATATCTCTAGTGTTCTCTGGCAAAGCTCATACCAACCTCTATTCTGCTTTGAATCTCTGAATTTGCCTACTCTAGATATCTTGTGTAAATGGAACCGTAGCAGTGTTTGTCCTTGTGTATAACATCATGCTTCTGAGAGTCATCCATGTTATAGACTGTATCAGAGCTTCATTCCTTTATAAACCTCATTTCTTTGTAATGATGCTTTGTTACTTTTCATATGTTGATGGGCATTTGGGTTGTTTCTACGTCATATATACTTATATGAAGGAGTGGAATTATTGGGTCATATGGTAAATCAAGGAACCATCAAACTATTTTCCATTGCAGCTATATTGTACATTTTGCATTCATATCTGCAGTATATATAGTTTTTAATTTCTCTGCATCCTTTTCACTGTTGTTGTTATTGTTTGAAATAATAGCCATCCTAGTGTATGGGTTGCAGCTTGACTTGCATGTGGCTAATCATAGTGGCTAATCATAGTGAGCATCTTGCTATTTAATTATTGACTATTTGTATTTTTTTAAAAGATGTATGTATTTTTAATGGAAAGGCAGTTATACATGGAGGAGAGACAGAGAGGAAGATCTTTCATCTGATGATTCACTCCCCAAGTGGCTGCAATAGCTAGAGCTGAACCAATCCAAAGCCAAGAGCCAAGAACTTCTTCCAGGTCTCCCACGTGGGTGCAGGGTCCCAAGGCTTTGGGCCATCCTTAACTGCTTCCCCAGGCCAAAAGCAGGGATACCAGGACACGAACCAGTGCCCCCATATGGTCCCAGCAACGCAAGGCAAGGGTTTAGTCACTGAGGCATTGTGCCAGACCCCTGGCTTCAACCTGGCCCAGCCCGGCTGTTGCACGCATTTGTGTGTATGCTAGTAGACAGAAACCAGCTTTTTCTCTTTCTCAAACAAACAAATAAAAATTAATAATAATTTAGGAACCTCCCATTTGCTGTGTCTTGCTTCTAATTGAACTATGGAAGGTGTTTTATCTTTCAAGATAGCAGGTGGAACTGAAATCGTTGGTAGTAAATGAAGTGTTGACTATAACACAGGAAAACATGACATGTATTGTGGAGTGCCTGAGGATAGTATCAGTTTTCCATGAAGTCTTGGTCGGGGTCACCGTAGCACAAGAATTTTGTGGCTAGGAAGTAACTGCCATTAAAGTGGGGGCTTTTCAGAATACACAGGATCCAGTCCTTGAAAATTTGCATGCTGCAGTTTACAGAAATGCCCTCCGCTAACTGCCTGTGTTGTCCTGACTGCAGGATTGGAAAGTGACACCAGAGAAGTTACTTTATTGTGTTTAGAACCATTATATAAATTTGAGAATGGCTTTGATTGGATTTGGTCTGAGTCTTCATGTGCTAGAGTAAGTCCCTGGTTTCTCATGATGAGGAATGGCTTGGTTTATCTGGTGCTAGGCCAGATGTGGTGGCGATGAAAATCAAGGACTGGAGGCGATCTTTCCAGGCTGGTGCAGCTGGTGTTCCTTGGCAAACCATCCGTGGTAGACCACTCATCAGGAGGGGCAGCCAGGCCACCAGCCCCTCTGTGCTAGCCATTTTCAAAAGAGTTCACCAGCTACCTGATGCTTTTCTTTTTCGTGCCAGTTACTAAGATTCTAGACTCTAGAATTTGTAGTACCCAGTACAGATGTACCAACTGCAGGAACAAGCTGAAAGCTGGATACCTAATGTCAGGAGTCTTCTGAGCACTTCCCAGATGAAATTGTCACAGGCTCTACTTGCTCTTTCTCTCCTTCCTTCCTTGTTTCTTCCCTCCTTCCTCCCTCCCTGCCTCCCTCCCTCTCTCTCTCTTTTTGGACATTCTTCTTTATTTATTTGAAAGGCAGAGTTACAGAGGGAGGAGGCGAGTCAGAAAGATGTACCATTTGCTGTTTTGCTCCCCAGATGCCCGCAGTGGCTGAGGCTGCGCTGGTCTGAAGCCTGGAGCCTGATTCATCTTGCTCTCCCAGGGACCTGGGCGTCACCTGCTGCCTTCCCAGGCACGTCAGAGGGAAACTCGACTGGAAGCAGATTAGTCTGCTTAACATGCTGCGCCACAGTACTTTCCGCTCAGCCTTGTTTCGTATTGTTTAGTGGATAAATGTATTATGTTTTTGGTTAAATTTGTCCCTGAGCATTATTTTCATTGCTGTGATTGCACGTGTTTTCTTAGTTTCTTTTTCAATTCGCTCAATGCTGATGAATAGAAATAGAATTCATTTCTGTGTATTTTGTGTCCTTCAGCTTTGCTACGCGTGTTAATTAGCTCTAACCTTTTTTTGTGTGTGCAGATGGATCCTTTGGGATTTTGTACCTATTAGTTCATGCCGCCCGGAGGTAGAGATAATTCTCTTTCCTTCTCTTCTAGAATCTTCTTCTTATCTCCATTTCTTACCGCTCTGGCTGGAGATTCCAGTACTATGTTAATAGTTTGCTGCTAGTGGACTACATCCTGGTCTTAATGCTGACACTAGGGGGGAAATTTTTTCTCAGTCATTGACTGTGATATATTGTTAACTTTTTTTTTTTCCTTTTTTATACATGGCTATTATTGAAAAAAAATTTCTTCTGTTGAGATTAATCTCATTTTAATAACTAAAAATACAAATAACTTAAATATGTGTTATTATATGGCTCAGATTTATATACAGTTAAATACTATTTAATGCCAGCAATGTCTCAGAAATTTTACCAGTAGTGCTGCGCACACAGTAGGTGGTCAACAAAGGTGAATAGGTAGAGAAGTGTTTACAGTTTGACAGGAATCAACTGATTCCTTTTTTGTTTCTTCTTCTAGCCATGCTCAGAATAATTAATTTTTAAAAAAAATTTATTTTTCATGATACCACTTGTTAGACTCAGGGGCTTCCCCTTCCCCACCCCCATGCTTGAGCAATGATGTCAATGTGTGGATTTCCTGTTTCCCGGGAACAGGCCGTGCTCTCCAGCCGCTGTGTTTCTCTCGGTTTGTGTTGCGAACTCTGCATCTGAGTGTGATTCTCCTTCCCGAGGGCTGCAGCTGCCCTGCCTCTTCCAGGCTGTCTCTGCAGCACATGCATTCCCTGGGTGTGCTCACCATCGTTTCTGTTATATTACCCTGGGCTCAGTCAGTGACCTGACAAGCATTGTCTTTTGACAGTTCGGCTCCAAAAAGAGAAAAAGAGTCCTGCCTTGAGTGTTTCGGTAGATACTGCTGGGGAAAGCAGCTGCCACCGTTAAACCCAAGCAAGGAGTAGGCGTCCGGCTCAGGAGGCCACCTAAAGCACAACCTTCCGTTTGGGGAGGCTGGGGTCTACTGCCTGGCCTGGCAGCAGGCTACTGTTTTGGGAACTCAGGTTGTTTCCACATGCTACGGCATGCAGTAGCTTCTGTCATCATCAAACACACTCCAGGCTGTCAGAGGTTCAAGAGTCCTGAAATAGTTGATTCTGATTTTTCTGTCTTTTTTTTTTTAAAACATTTATTTATTTATTGGAAAGTCAGGTATACAGAGAGGAGGAGAGACAGAGAGGAAGATCTTCCGTCCGATGATTCACTCCCCAAGTGAGCGCAACGGCTGGTGCTACGCTAATCCAAAGCCAGGAAACAGGGATCTCTTCCAGGTCTCCCACACGGGTGCAGGGTCCCAAGGCTTTGGGCTGTCCTCGACTGCTTTCCCAGGCCACAAGCAGGGAGCTGGATGGGACGCGGAGCTGCACCCATAAGGGATCCCGGGGCGTTCAAGGCGAGGACTTTAGCTGCTAGGCCACGCCGCCGGGCCCAATTTTTCTGTCTTAATCCTTGCTTCCGTAGACTAACTCCTAAATCTTCCTCCCCTGCCTTTTTGTGTGTCATTATTTCCACTCACTTTTTTTTTTTAATCTAAAATATTTTATTTATGACCAAGCCGATTCTAATACAGGAAAGCAAGGGTAATTTTCATGTTATAAATCCATGAAAAGAATCAACAGATTGCCAGAGAAAAGGAAATGGGCCATTTGACCAATTCAGACAAAGAAAATATATTTGGTAAAATTCAACTTCTATATGTAATGAATAATCTTAATGATAGAAATAGAAAGAAACATCCTTAACCTAACATAGAATATCAGAAACTTTTTTTTTTATTAATAAAATTTATTTTGACATTCTTTACATACTTAGTTAGAGTAAGAAGGTTCAAGAGCTACAGGAAAGTGGATAATACTAGTATGTTTTCCATATTGTTACCTTCATGTTTAAAAGGGGGGTATTAAGGGAGAAGGCCCACCCAATTTCCCACCCTCCCCAAGTCCCGGGTGTAGGGCATGCTCTCCACTCACTTTTAAAACATCTTTCATCTCAGCCAGTCTACTTTGTTGATGGTCCTTAATTTATAGTTGTTAAGGACATATAAAAATATGGTAAAGGCGATGTTGTAAACAGCTGGAGGTTCAGTGCCAGACATGTCTGTATTTTCATACTAATTTTCTAGCAAGACCTCGGGCACCTCCCTGAGTCACTGAGCTTCATTCTTGGAACAGCTTCATAGGGAAAGTAGTGCCTTTGGAAATGCCAGTTTTCTGCCAATGTCAGCTAGTGTTGCTGTGCTGCCACTGGCTGCTGTGTGCTCAGTGCCACACATCATCGCTGCTTTATGTCCACATCATCAGCAGCGCTTCCATGCGAGACCCATGAGGGATTTCTGTTTTCTAACAGAAGATGAAGCTCAAGCTCAGAAGTCTGTCACAATTTTCCTGCAGTAAAACGAGGAGTCAGGCCTGGGACCCGGCCGACATAAGCCCCTGTGGTACTCGTTTTCCTGCAGTGCCTCTTCACCTGAGCTACAGTGTTTGGTTTCAGAGTCTTTGTCTTCTTTCCTCAGGAATCACATGCAGTAGGAAAAAAGCCTGCAAATCAAGAGAATATGATTCAAGAAGGAGAACTTATCCTGTCTGTGAATGTCTTGTACCCGGTTATATTTCATAAGGTTGGTAGCAAAACCTACTGGATAATATGAGTAACTTTTACTTAGAGTTACTTTTACCTAATAGTGTAATGTTTGAGAGCTCACATTCCTTAGAGTCTAAAATAAATGCAAGCAAATGATGACATCTTAGTTTTAGAGATAACCATAGTCTTGATTTTTCTTGATTTGTTTTAATAAAAAATGTTGAAAATAATGTCAAGCTTCAACAGTCTCTTGATCAGTAGAATTACAGTTATGTTGAAATATACACCTGATTTATGCCCTGGAAACAACTAAAATTATATATATAATACCATAATGATTCTAATTCTACAGATTCTTGTGGATGTTTTGTGGAATAGGTGGGCAGTAGAGAAATGGAAGAAGTTGCTCACTAATTTGTAATACTTGGGAACTTAGCTAACTAAAAGCAGCTCTTAATTGATTTAAAAAATGCATAGAATTAACAAGTGCAGGGTATCCAGCAATTTCATAGAGCCTCTACTAAAATAACTGTATTTTAGCCTAACATATATATATTCTGATTATCTGGATAGGTGTGTCATAAACATTGATACGATTTAGTTGAGAGTATTACTACATATAATTTGTACTTAGGATTAAATTGGCTTTTACGAAGCTTCCGGAATGGTCTTAGTACTATTAACTTGTTTGGTTAAAATCTCAATGAGTAGTCAAAAAAAAAAAAAAAAAAGCCAAGGGCCTGGCACAGTAGCCTAGTGGTTAAGGTCCTTACCTTGAATGTGCTGGGATCCCATATGGGCACTGGTTCTAATCTCAGCAGCCCCACATCCCATCCAGCTCCCTACTTGTGACCTGGGAAAGAGGTTGAGGATGGCCCAAAGCCTTGGGACCCTGCACCCGCATGGGAGACCTGGAGGAAGTTCCTGGCTCCTGGCTCTGGATTGGCGCTGCTCTGGCAGTAGCGGTCACTTGGGGAGTAAATCATTGGACGGAATGTCTTCCTCTCTGTCTCTCCTCCTCTCTGTTTATCTGATTTTGCAATAAAAATAAATCTTAAAAAAAAAACCCAAAAAGAAATCTTTGTAATTTGAAGAGAATGTAGTTAAAACACCCAAGTTAATGCAGATAACTTAAAGTAAGAAAACTAGCAAAATTATGTTATATCCGGTTATAGCAGAATTCATCATTTATTTGTTGTTTTCTTTCAGCATAAAGAACATAAACCATATCAGACGATCCTGGTGTTGGGCAGTCAAAAGCTCACAGAACTGAGGGATTCGATTTGCTGTGTCAGTGACCTCCAGATTGGTGGGGAATTCAGCAACTCTCCTGACCAAGCTCCTGAACACATCAGCAAAGTAAGGTGTTTCTCCACCTGTGGCCCTGCCCCGTGAGACACAAACAAATACCAGTAGGCTGAGGAAGTAGGGACCACTCCGTCGGCTCCTGAAATCTTCTTGTAAATAAAATCATCTTCCATGCAGTTCCAGCTTTCCTTCGCTGGAGCTTCAAAACTTTTTCGCAAAGCAGGCTCTTGATTTCCTCATCTCCCACTATAGCTTTGGGGCTGTGTGTTCGCCCTGTGTAAGCTCTGTAGCTGAGGTGACCCGAGAGCACCAGTCAATAAGCAGCGCCCGTTCGTTCCCTTTCACTGCCCTGGAGAGCTGCGTCAGTGCCACGGGTCGGTCCTAGCGGGGAGATGACCAAGGAGGTTGCTCCTTGCTGATGTTTCACATTGCAGTGCCTGCACAGGCTGGAGGAGCCCCCTGGACCCACTGGATAAGGATGGTCAGGAGTCAGGTGGTAGACTGCCGGCCAGAAAGGTCTCAGAAAGGACTGCCACCTAATGAAGCAGCAAAGCCTTGACTCTGGGTTTTATAGCAAAGAACAAGACTGAACTAATTCTGTTGGCTGGTACAACTCTGCCAGGGAGCCCCGCATGTAGTGCCCTACTTGGGGAGAGCAGCAACAGCTCCTGTAGAGAAGTGAAAAGACATTTGGGAGAACTGTGGTTCACTAGATTTTAGGTAAGAACTCTGTCCATGGCTGGTTCCTGTTCCACCAGCCACATAAATGATGGAGTAAATTAGGTTCCCTCCTGGTTCTTCGACTGACAGTTCCAGCATGAGGCCTTTTATAGTGGTCATCCTCAGTTAACCTTCCATGCTATCCACCTCCCTACCCTTGCACTTGAGACCCCAGCCACTGTCGTCTTCCTCAGACACGCCATACTTTTTTGCACCTCTGAGTCTTTGAATATGGTAAGAGAGAAAGGGAGCTTATTGGTGAGTTCATATTTGTATTTCCTGACTCAAAACTCATTTATCCTATAACATTTTCCCGACTGTCCACCCTCTGCCACTGTGGCACCATTTCATTTAGCCGTTCCGGTGCGTATGGCACTATGCTGGTAACTGATGTTTGGAGGTCAGCATCATGACTCACACAGATCACACTTGGAGATTTTTGAGTCAATTTGAAAATGGCTTTAAGATACCCAGGTCTCTCAGGCTTGTTCTCTGAATACTTGTCACAATCATTAGGGTAAAAGGGGAGGAGGAGGAATTAGTGTGCTTCAAAAAGTTCATGGGAGGTGGAATTAACAAATGAGCTTCTGCTGATACCAAAAACTGTTGGAAATCCATGTGTAGGCTTTCATAATCTGAATTTTCCATGAATGTTCCAAAGGCTCCTGGTATACAGACCAGGAAATGTGGATATTATCATTTTTTAAAGGAGAAGCAGCAATCTTAATGCAAAACTTCTTAACCCTACCAAAAAATGAAAGGTGTAGCTGTGCAGTAATGGGATCGATTTAACAGGCAGAATCTGAGTTTTCCCTCTTCCTTCTAACCAAGACCTTAATGCTCAAGGCAGTTTGAGGCAGTCTTACTGTCGCCACTGTGCCGTTCAAATAAATAAAGCTTAGTAGTGGAATTTGTTTAAAGATTCAGTATCCTAAACATGTATTTCTTCAATTATTTATTTGAGAGACAGAAAGAGGCAGACAGGTCCTATCTGCTGGTTTGTGTCCCTGCATGCTACTAAAGCTGGTTAGTAATTACTCCAGCTCCCGCGGAAAGCTGTGTTGAGATCCCTTCTGTGCTGCCCATTTATGTACTGAGATAAGGGAATGTTTTTAATGGATGGTTTCAGATTTATAAGAAAACAGTTCTGGTTTTTTAGACTTTACCTTGTAATTACTGATTGTGTCAAAAGGCATTAAACTGCTTCCATCACTCAAATAAAATTCTCTGGAAGTGTTATGTATTGAGCAACACAGCAAGATGGCCTGAGTGAAAATAGAAATTAATATTGCTCGCCTACCAGTTCTTACATTGGGCACAGTCGTTAAGATGCCACATGGAATGCCCACATCCTAACACTGGAGAATCCAGCTCTACTTCAAATTCCAGCATGCCCTAGGAGGCAGCAGGTAATGAATGGTTCAAGCTCTTGGGTCTCTGCGTCCTTGTGGGAGACCCGGGTTGAGTGCTTGGTCCTTGGGTTGGGTGTCCGCCCAGCCCTGGCCCTCACAGGCATTTGGGGATGAGCCAGCAGACAAGACTTTGCTCACTTTCTTTCACCCTCAGCCTCCTTGTACCTTTCAAAGAAATTGTAAAAGGAAAGGAAAAAATATATAAAGAGATCATTTGTTAGAGATTCATTGAAAATACCACAAAACGTCAGAAAAACACAATTCAGCAATCATTTTATTCCTGAAGAAATACCAAAGATGCAATTGCTTTTATTTTTTTCAGCTGTCCAAATTTTTTTTGCTCTACATACATATATTAAGATAAATGTAAGGCTTATTTA
This sequence comes from Ochotona curzoniae, assembly GCF_017591425.1. Classification (NCBI taxonomy): domain Eukaryota; kingdom Metazoa; phylum Chordata; class Mammalia; order Lagomorpha; family Ochotonidae; genus Ochotona; species Ochotona curzoniae. The sequence goes on along the minus strand of NW_024467106.1, from coordinate 45,940,547 downwards.
ATTTCTTTTCATATGTATTGATTTGAAAGGCAGAATGACACAGAGAAAGGGAAAGATAAGAGAGAGAAAGAGATCTTCCATCCACCATTTCATTCCCCAGATGTCCTCAATGGCAGGGGCCGGATAAGGCTGAAGCCAGGAGCCAGGATCTTATCTGGGTCTCCCGCAGAGGTGACTTGGTCCATCTACTGCTGCCTTCCCAGGCATGTTAGTAGGAAGCTGAAATAGAAGCAGAGCGGGATGCTGGCATAGCAAGTAGCAGTAAACCTGCTGCATCAGAGCTGGCTCGAGGGTTTGTTTAATTTCTAATTGGATTCTTTTCTTGAATCTCAAGAGAATATGCAAAGTTAAAATAATCAGAGTGATTAAAATAGCAGTAGGCTAAAAATGGAAAATTATAGCAAGAATCATCTCTCTGCCTTCATCCCTGGTGATGAACATCACACTTGACGTGTAGTAGGTTCACATTTGTAACAGGGAACAGGCATGTGTCCCAGTGGTTGAGAACCGTGTTCCACATCACAGTACCTAGGTTCAGTTCCCAACTCCGAGTCTGGTGTCCTGATAATGCAGACCAGAGGAGGCAGCAAGGATGGCTTGATTAGTTGGGTTCCCGTCACCCACCTAGGCCAGCGTCTCCTGGCATTTGGCCCCAGCCTGGCCCTGAGCAACTGGGGAGTAAACCAGTGGGTGATAAATCTCTCCGTTAATGTACCTTGAATCAGTAAAGAGGAAGTTTTAAAGAAAATTTATGACCTGAGACTGTTTATGTAGTTCCATGAAGTGATTGTTGTAGGTATGTAACTTTAGGATACACAAACTTGGAGTTGATGTCAATTGTTATCCCAATACTGTCTCATTTCTTATAGGATCTGTACAAATCAGCCTTCTTTTACTTTGAAGGAACATTTTACAATGATAGAAGATACCCGGAATGTAGAGATTTGAGCAGGTATAGTTTCAAGAAATCTTCTCAAAATTGCTTCTTATTTGTACTTCTTAAGGTAATAATATTTCCATAGATCCTATTTTTGGAATGGGTCTTTGTTGAAAATTATTTCTAAATGTTCAACATTTTTACTTTTGAGAGACTACTTTAATTCCCAAATGCCTTGCAATAGGCAGCACTGGGCCAGGTGACAGGGACCCAGGTACTTGAGCAATCACCCACTGCCTCTCAGGGCACTTGTTGGTGGGAAGCTGTATTGGAAGTAGAGCTGGAATTTGAACCACGTGCTGCAGTATGGGTTGGGGGCGTCTCAAGTTACATCTTAAATGCTTTACCAAATGCCCTCCCCACCCCCAATGAGCCCATATTAAATATAAAATATTTAAGCACAGTTATTTGAAGAACACTAATTATCGACTTCTGGGTCAGGCATTTGGCACAGCAGCTGAACTGGCAGCTTGGGAGCACTCACATGCCATGGTAGAGTACCTGGCTACTCGGCTTCTGATCGAGCTTCCTGCCAGTGCACTTCCTGGAAGGCAGCAGGTGACAGCTCAAGCACCTGAGCGTCTGCTGCCCTTGTGGAGACCTAGGTGGACTTCAGGCTCCAGCCTGATTCAACCCTGGCTGCTGTAGGTGTTTGGGAGGTGTCAGGGCATAGATGATCTCCATCAGTTTGCCTGCCAGCCTGTCTCTGTCTGTCTCCCTTTCTATGTTTGTGTGTCTTCATTTCAAATAGGATGAAAATGATAGAAATTAAAAAGCAGTTACATGTCTGATGTTTTTGGAGTCACTGAAAGTTCTTAAAAAAAAAAGGAAAGGAGTTTTTCCCAGATAGAAGGAAGAACTGTGAGACAACAGTCTCTCAGGTTGAACAGTCAGGCCTCCAGTGCCCCCTAGTTCACCAGTGCCTCTGGGCCATTCACATGCATAGCATGGCCCCTGCTCAGGGGAGCGCTGGGCCTAGCAATGTTTAAGATATTAAATTATTGTATTATGTAAACCATATTTGAAAATGTGGGATTTGGGGGAGGCGGGAAAAAAGGGCTGGCTTTGTTGCATGCTTTACATCCCGACTGAAGTGACACACGTCACATACCCACCAGAAAGCTGTAAGAGCTGGAAAAGGGCAGATAACATCCAATAATTATTGCAAAAGCAGTTTTTCCCCCCAAGACCTGTTGACGTAATCGGTAGGGCAGAACTGGGTGCTTGCAGTCTTGCTGTCAGAGTGGCAATTGTTAATTAGATGAGCAGATCCTCTTTCTTTTTATGTTTTAGGGGAGCAGTGTGACATAGCCTTGTCTCCTTTTCTCCATCAGAACCATCATTGAGTGGTCAGAGTCCCATGATCGAGGCTATGGGAAGTTTCAGACAGCCAGAATGGAAGATTTCACCTTCAATGACTTGTATATTAAGCTGGGGTTTCCTTACTTGTACTGTCACCAGGGAGACTGTGAGCATGTTGTTGTCATTACGGACATAAGGTAGGTGGCAGCAATGTTTCCTCTTTGTTTCACAGCATAAAAGTAGAGGTGTCTGGGGCCTGATGTGGTAGGCCAGGATCCCATGTGGGCACCAGTTCTAATCCCAGCAGCTCCACTTCCCATCCAGCTCCCTCCTGGCTTTGGATCAGCTCAGCTCTGGCTGTTGTGGCCACCTGGGGAGTGAATCATTGGATGGAAGATTGTTCTCTTCTGTATCTCTTTCTCTAAATCTTACTTTTCCAATAAAAATTAATAAATGTAAATTTTTTAAAAAAAAGTAGAGGTGATTAAAAACAAAAATCATCACTGCAACTTAGTTTGGAAGTGGCAAAATTCTTTCCATGCAGTGACAAACTGTGCCCATTTGCAATTTCATTCCTGATATATGTGTGTGTGTGTATGCATATATGTAAAATGTATATATATGTATATATGTAAAATTTGAAAGGCAGATTTATAAAAAGAAAGGGTGATCTTCCATTGTAGATGGACCCATATTATGGATTTCTTGGCTTATTAAATTTTTATACTTGATCTTACCCAAAAGGCTGAGAAGTGGTACCAAATTTTTTACTAAAATTTGAAGGACTGAAAAGGCAATTCTGCTATTTGATAAACATACAATAATAATGTTTCAGCAAAGATCTGAACTAGGCAGAAGGTATTGAAAGAGATTGTAAGATTCTTCATGTCCAGCTTAAGGAAATAGCAGCTTGAGAAGGACCAGCATGTCGGAATAAGCCGTGTGCTGTTGCTGGCTCAATTCCTGAGATGATTTTAAACTTCTCATGGAGCAATAAAATGCCCCTGTGTTTATGGTATCAGGAACAGGGATCGATGCTTCCGGCTCTTGGGGGCTTGGTGACTGCTCTCTGAAACGTCACGTGCTTAGGAAGCTTCCAGAGGGTGAAGGTCACCCCAAGGGTCACCTTGAAAGGGGCAGTGCGGTGTAGAGAGTAGCTCTCAGAGCTTCTCCTAGTGCTGCACAGATGAAATCCCAGCGATGGCTGTGTGGCAGATCTAGGTAAGGGTGGTCCCGACTGGAGCCAGGGTCAGTGAGAGATTCACAGCTGTCCAGTGAGGGAATGGTGGGGTGCAGTAGTCAAACCGATAGGCCTTTTCTTGATGCTTAACCCATCTGGCAAGTATTTTCACCATTTAATCGGAAAATAAGTCCTTGGGCCCAGTGCGGTAGCAATTTAAACATTAATTTTGTATTTAACCAAAATTGGTTGTTCTGCACGGAGTAATTAAAGAATTAAATTCTTAAGAAATAGTTGCCTGTAGGAGAGGCTGATGAGACACACTTAAAGCCATGCATTTATGTAGCCTGCAATGTCATTAGCAGGACATTGGTGCCCCTGATAATGTTACTAAAATTTTATAAAGCTGTTCTTGCTTCTACACATGAAACCAGGAGTCAAGGACTCCATTTGGCTCTCCAGTGTGGGTAACAGGGACCAACGTTCAGGTCATCTCCTACCTTCCCAGGCAGCTAGGCAGGAAGCAGCATTGGAAGCCGAGCAGCTAGGCCTTGAACCGGCACTCCTGCACCGGATGCTCACATTTGAAGTGGCAGGTCAGCACACTTGTGCCACAGTGCTTGCCACTACTCCTGCCTGAATTCATTTTTGTTGTTGTTGTTTATTTCTTTATTTTTAAAACCAAAGTTAAAGAGGAAATAGAACTTCCATTTACTGGTTCACTCCCCAGATGATCTTGAGTCGGCACTGGGCCAGAACCAAGAGCCAGGACCTTGATCTGATTCTCCCATTTGGATGGCAGGGCCTAAACACTTGGGCCATTTTCCACTTCTTTTCCCATGAATGTTAGCAGAGAGCTGGATCAGAATTGGAGCAGTTGTGTCAAATGGTGTTCATGCAGGATGTCAGTATCACAGGTAGCAGCTTTACTTGCAATACCACAACACCAGTGCCATATTTAATTTTTTAAAAATATCTGTTCATTTCCTTCACTATATTAATCTTTTTTTTAAAGACTTATTTTCATTAGAAAGTCAGGTATACAGAGAGGAGTAGAGATCGAGAAGATCTTCCATCTGCTGATTTACCCCCCCAAGTGGCCACAATGGCCGGAACTGAGCTAATCTGAAGCCAGGAGCTAGGAGCTTCTTCTAGGTCTCCCACTCGCATGCAGAGTCACAGGGCTTTGGGCCGTCCTTGACTGCTTTCCCAGGTCACAAGCATGGAGCTGGATGGGAAGCAGGGCCGCTGGGATTAGAACTGGAGCCCACATGGGATTCCAGCATGTGCAAACTGAGGACTTTAGCCAATAGGCTACCATGCTGGGCCTTATATTTACTTTTAAAACTCTTATTTTAGAATTATTAGGTACCTTTAGAATGATTTGTGCAGTCGTTTCATTTTGTAGAAGAATTTAAAGTCCATCATGATTTATCGATTTTTTTCTAAAGCCTTATACTTAGTGACACAGTAGGGATTAACTGTTTTATTAAAACCTGGTTTCTGGCCCGACACCACTGCTCCAGGGTCCTATATGGCTGCTGGTTGTAATCCCAGCAGCACCACTTCCCATCCAGCTCCCTGCTTGTGGCCTGGGAAAGCAGAAAAGAACAGCCCAAAGCCTAGGGACCCTGCACCCGCGTGGGAAGCTCAGTAGAAGCTCCTGGCTTCTGATCAGCTCAACTCTGGCTGTTGGGGCTGTTTGGGGAGTGAAACATTGGACAGAATATCTTCCTCTCTGTCTCCTCCTTTCTGTATATCTGACTTTGCAATAAAAATAAGTGTTTAAAAAAAACTTTAGAAAAACAAAACCTAGTTTCTTAATTCTCACACCTGAAACTAAACTTTTGGTGGTTCAATTTCATCAGGAGCCAGACTTGAGTTCTCTCAAAGGGAAGAGTGAAAAAAAAAAGTGAGCTGTGTTGTAACAAGATCATCTGGGTAAAACACCACTGAGTAGCAGATGTGAGGCAGCACCAAGGGCTGTGTGGGAGTACATGCAGGAAAAGCTATTGAGCAGTCCCACAGGAAAGAAACTAATTCCGAATGTTCTTTCGAGGAAAGAGTTTTGTGGAAGTCAATTCACACTTGGTGTAACAACCTGTTTACCTCATGTTTGTAAGCAACAACTGAAAAATCCTAATGTTTAAATATATTTAGTCCCTTATAGCTCTTCCAAATTTGCCTTTTAACATGTTCACTTCTTTCCCCATGGACAAAAGGCTTGTGCATCATGACGACTGCCTGGACAGGACACTTTATCCCCTTCTCATCAAGAAGCACTGGCTGTGGACCAGAAAATGTTTTGTTTGTAAAATGTACACAGCTAGGTGAGTGGTAATGCTTTTCTTTGGGAAGTATTGGGTTTTCAGCAATGAAGCACTTTGACTTATGGTACATTACTCGCCCATTATGGATCTGAGGACTCGTATTTTGCAGTATGTGGACAGGTGCCATAAAATCAGAATGATGGATTAAAATCAGTGTTTTTTTAAAGATTAGAAAATAGGTTACCCATATAGAAGTGCACAGGGTAGCCAGACTTCAGTGCTGCAGGAGCCATGTTTGGCCTTCAAAAGATCTGAAAGGCAGACCGACAGAGACGTCCAGGTGCTGGTTCACTCCCCACATGGCCGCAATCAGGATCCAGGAGCCCTTCCCAGGTCTCCCAGCCTGGTAGCAGAGGCCCAAGCACTTGGGCCACCCTGTGCTGCCGTCCCCCGTGCACTAGCAGGAAGCCAGATTGGAGGTGGAATAGCTGACGCCTGATCCCTCACTCTAATGTGGAATTGGGGGTGTTGTAAGTGGTGGCTTCACCAGGTGCCCCGCAGTGCAGGCCCATCTTCTCTTGTCTATAGTTTTCAGTCAGCTTCATCCCACGTTTTTGATAAAAAATTCCTGCAGGAGTGTCATAATGGCATCATGCGTACAAAGCTTGGTTTACATAAATTTTTGTGCTTGGATTTTATGTGTTTCTTATGTGGGTCAGCATTCAGAAGCCTTGTAAACTAGTTTTGGATTCTCCACCACAATATGATTTTCTGAAAGATTAGTAGGAAATCAGAAATCGGGTATCAGAGAAAAAGGAAAACTTGTTAAAAACAAATAGTCTGCAAGATGCAGGACCCAAACAGGCATGCAAATGGAATCTCATCTCAAGAACGAACAGATAATAACAGTGCCATATCCCATTCATATATATTCTAAGTGGTAACATTTTAACCTCAGTTCTAGATCACACAGAAGTGTATCAGTATTCATTTACGAACAGAAGTGTGTCAGGCTTGAAGCATCTCATTTTCCTAGTTTCTCAAGATGGCGCCTAGGGTAGACACTTGGTGCGTTCTGCCGATGCTTGCAGAGATGCCCACATCCTGGAAGAGCCTGGGTTATAGCCTGGGAGGCATTTGGTGACAGCCCAAGTAGCTACATTCCTGCTACCCACGTGGGAGACTCGGATTGTGCTCCCAGCAGCTTACTTTCACCTGGCCTGACCTTGGCTGTTGACATATAAGGAGCAAATCAGTGGATAGGAAATCTGTCTTAATGATCTTCCGAAATTTTTTTTTTCTAAGACAAAAAAAAAAAAAAAAATTGGCCTATCAAAAGAATTCCTAATCATCAGGCTGGAATTGTCAGGTGAGCCACTGCCTACACTCCTAGCATCCCAAATGGGCACCAGTTGGAGTCCCAGCTGCTCCACATCAGAGTCAACAAACTGTAATGCATCTGGGAAAGCAGCAGAGTATGGCCCAAGCCTTTCTGCCCCACACCCACATGGGGACCCAGAAGCTCTTGGCTTCAGTCTGGCCCAGCCCTAGCCATCGTGGCAATTTAAGGAGTGAACCAGCAGATGAAAAACCTCTCTCTCCTCCCCGTTTTCAAATCTTTAAAAATTACTATTCACACTGTTTAATTGGAAACAGATACATCATGGCTAGTACATGCTGTTTTCAAGTATAGATTTTAAAAGTCTTCTCCACTTACCTTTAAGGGTGGGTGTTATCAACAGCACCTGCAGATGCTCATTTGCCTTTCAGAGTGTCTAGACAAGTAAGACAGTGCTCGAAGTTGCATTTTCCTATAACTGCAGGGCATACCTTAATAGCATACAAGTATGAAAACTGATTGTAATGATTTTTTTTTTTTAACCACAGATGGGTGACAAACAATGACAGTTTTGCACCACAGGATCCATGTTTCTTTTGCGATGTCTGCTTCCGAATGCTCCACTATGATTCAGAAGGCAACAAACTTGGGGAATTCCTTGCTTATCCTTATGTTGATCCTGGAACCTTTAATTAAATAGCTGCCCCTCTGAAGTACACCAGTCCTCTTGGGTTGGATGGTTATTCTGTTTTCAAAATACATCACTAAGGAACAGATCCATATGGAATAGTAGTCGTCCAAACGTTTAGAAATTTTCACTCCAAAGTACACATTTTAATGCGTTTTATTCATCTGAAGGGGCTTAATATCTTACTGAAAAACCTTCCATATGCTAAAAAAATACTGTGGTGCATACACATATTCTCATTGGTTTCTCCATGGCCTGCATCTCCATCCTATGAAGTGCCTTTTGCTAAGGCTAGACTTGAGCTAAGATACATCAGGCAGTGGCTGTATTTTGGAAATTCCCTGAAGAATCTGAGAGTTACCCCTTCTACCATGAGACTCCAAGGTAAATATCCTTCAAATATCTGTGATGTTAAATCTTGTTGATGACACATTAAGGATATGATACATATAAATGACCAATGTGTAAAGGTGTTAGGTATATACCCAGTCCTTCACTGAAGGAATGTTTAAATTGAAGCTTCATTTTATGGCAAAAAAACCTTGGTATTATGACTCAAACTAGTCATATATGTATATTGCCATGGGGAGAGAGGAAATCAAGATTCTGTGAAAAGCTAGCTTTGGCACACTTATACTGTTAGGTAAAATAATCCTTTATGAAAAATTTTAAAGGAAATACAGGAATTTGTGGCCTGTCCACTTCTCTGCTTTCTATACTGTAATAATCCTAACTCCTCTTTCATTCTTTGACAAATGGAGGATACTTTCTAGTCAACTTCCAGGTCTAGAGCATCATAAAAAATTATACCTATCGAAATGTTTCATGGAAACCTTTTTAAGTGGCAATTTTAAGTTTTTTTTTTAAAGATTTTAAATTAATCATTTCACTTCTCTCTCCTAGGTTATATTTAAATTCAGCATGAATGCAGATTCCTACGGATGGCTCAGAACAAGCACTTACACACCAAAACCTATAACCGCCTGTTAAGGCAGACAGTGTTTTCAGGAACAAAATGTGTAGTCAGTTGAATCAGCTGGTCTGAAGATGAGAAGAACCCACTTCTGTTGTGTAGTGAGGTCTTTCATTAATTATGTCAGTAACACGGGATCAGGCATAGAACTAAAAGGCCCCTTCTGTGTAGGGCTTACGTGTGCCTGTTTTTAGTTTCCTGTATCCAGTGGTGCAGACATGGAGCTGATTCAACATTTCAAAGATGCTTAGGATGTAGGTTATGCTAGATCCAACAGATAGCACCTACTCTCTTCCTGTGCCCATGGGCCAAAATAAGTTAGCTGAGCTGCATGTAAACAAAGCCTTTGCCCATGTGCAGGATTAGATGTCAGAAACATTCAGTACAGTGTCAGCAAAAAATGGGTCAAATCTACAATAGCCAAAATCCTCAGGTATAATTAAAGGCTTAAAAGGTTTTCTGGTTTGTGTGGTCCCACAAAGTCCTGATCTGATGTTCTGATTCATGTAATACAAATTACAGTCATTCCTGCTAGGTTGTGCATAAATTACTCTTTAAATATAACCCAATGATCAAAAGAAAAGCTTAGGAGTATGCACCTACAGCATATATTTTGAATTCTTACTACTTAACTGTAGGCATTATTTTCCAAATACAGAATTTTATGACATGCCTGAAAAGGTTCTTGGTTACTCATAAAACTTGCTCAGCGCTAAGCTTGCTGCCAGTCAGCCTGCAGCAGAAGACAAGGTTCAAGAAGGCAGTTGTGCTGTAAGCAAAGAGCCTACATCAAGGCAGACTGCAAGCAGACATGAAGGGCTGGACTGCTGCTGTCTCCACTCACTGGATGCTCTGTCTTCATGGGAAAGCTTTAGCTCCACTGGGTGAACAGAGAGAAATAACATTTCTTTATTTTTACAGGTTTGAGTTCTTTTTAAATCCTGTTTCTACAAACAATTCAGTCTCTTAAGAAATTGTTCCTTGAGCAGTAAATCCATGAGCCCACACTTTGGAAAATGGCAAAGAAGTAATTTACTAGTGGAGTTTTATAGAAAAATTCTTTAATCAAAACAAGTTTACACATTGACACTTATGGCTTAGCTAGAATAAATCTGTCAAAGGTAAAATTGAATTATGGACCAAAATGGGTGTGTAATGTAACAGCAGAGTTAAAACACGGGTCCTAGCTTCCATTATAAGACCTCTCAAATGCAAAAATCCAATTAGACACTTCAAAATTTTAACCTGCAGATGAAAATTACCTGAAAAGTCAACATATGATGCATTTCACTCACAAACACTGGTATTAAAATCCGCCTCCCATATCGTGTCAAAACATAAGTATCTTCCTATCTATTGAAACCACCAACTGCCCTAACATTCAAAACATCTTAGGATGCTATCCTTTGTCACATACCTAGAATCTTTGATAACATTGCTTTTCTGTGATTTCAGTCTCTACTTTTTGTAATATAATCATCCTGTTGCATGTATGATACCAAAAATGGAAATAGAAATTTCTGACACATCCATGTTTTCAGTTAGTTGCTTTGTATAGTATTTATATTTTCTGCATAAGTGTCATGGACTATTTTTTCCCAATTAAAATTAATGGTTTTCTTAATGAGTGTGACTTTGTAGAATATTTAGAGACTCGAGACATTAAACTTACTGTTTTCAGTTTCAGTTACGAATGCCTGTAAAGGATCTTACATGGTTGAGCCCTAAAGCCAGATTTATAATATATGCCCAACATGTTCTCTATGGAAGTCATGTGACTTCACCGAACCCCAAGCAGCAAAACTAAATTACTTCCAAAAATCAGGTTTGTTCTGTAACTCTTAGACTTGCCAGTCATATACAAAGGGATAAGAGACCACACACTTCCAAAGAAGCAGGATAACGCAGCACAATGTAGAGACTATGAGATTAAAATTAACTTTTGGTAAAAGGAAGGAGTGAGTACTTGTATAGAAGTAACATTTTCTCTACCATAAAAATGCTCAACTTCTACAAAACCCACAGTGAAAAGACAGCCTGGTAAAGCCAAGATTTGTATAAACTATGCACAAAACCCATGGTATTTAGAGGAAAGGTTTATACAAGTAGCATTTTAAAAAATGTAACTTTGTTCTACCAATTCACATAAACACACAATAATTGAAAATATGCTACAACCATGTCTGGAAAGGCAGTTTTAACATTTCCTAAATGGATCCCCCCACATTTACGGTATAATGGAGCTGTTAATACTGCACAAGTACGATTAGTGAGAAGTTTCATTACTTGTGAACAGAGATAAAAGAATTTTCTCCCTCAAGACAAGTTTTAAAACATCAAAACCTATGCTTATAAAAATTTAAAACTTGTGGCCGTCTAAATATTTCCAATGAAAGTCAATACAAACTTCTCAACTATTTAACTTCCATATCAGCCTAGTTGTCAAGCATAGATTCTGTCAGAGGTATTTCCGTCTCCCTCTCGTCACTGGAGGGCCTAGAAAAAAGGAAAGCAAGGTGTTACACTATGAATAAGCTTCTCCTTTAAATTGTTATACCATTCGTATTTTCTTCCCACAATATTAGAGCACCATTTCCAGCTTCAAAGTAAATTCTCTAAGTACATCTTTAATTTCTAAGAAATTTCATAATTACAGCAGAACTTGACTTCCAAGTCCTTCAGTGGAAGGAACTAAGACCTGGATGATTGTGGTCTAGTTGTTTTAAGGAACGTTGTAATTTACAGTAACCTGTAATTCTACATCTAATTTCTAACATTATCATAATTCAAGTAAGTTTGAAAGGAAGTCATAAGGGCCCCGTGCAATAGCTCAGCGGCTAAAGTCCTTGCCTTGCATGCACTGGGATTCCAAAGGGGTGCCGGTTCTAATCCTGGCAGCCCTGCTTTTCATCCAGCTCCCTGCCACTTAGGGAGTGAATCACTGGATGGAAGATCTTCCTTTCTGTCTCTCCTCCTCTCTGTATATCTGACACTTCACAATAAAAATAAATCTTTAAAACAAAACAAAAAAAGGAAGTCATAAGCACTATATTAGTAAAACAAGTCCAGGGAAAGTCAAGCTGTGCTATCTTGAATACAAATTATCTGTATGTAATTTGTCACTTGTATTTATATTTTTGCTACTCTTCATTTGCAATTTGCTCACTTGAAAACCAGGGACCCATTAACTTTAGAAAAGCTCTGGTACCACTGAGTGCATCCTCACTTTTTCTTGCTGCCGGCCTCGGGGCCGTCCTTGCTTTCCTCGGTGCTTTCGCCATTGTGCTGCGGCTGAGTGCTGTCCTGTGCATCAGCCCCTCCGTTCACAGTCTTTGAGCCTTTGGAGTTACAATGGGAAACATAATCAGAATGCGCAGGCTGAATGCTATGCCTTCCTAGAGAGCTGAGACCCACTCAAGGCCCTCAGTCTCCTTACATATTGAATTACATTGTTAATTCAGACCCCGTGGATTTTAGTAAAGCTACAAGATTAAATAAAATCTTTAACACACTATGGTTTTGTTTCTTAGAAAAATACTGAACATCACATTTTCAGCTTTAATGATAATTTAGACCTAAAAGTGTTAAAAGTAGTATTTGTAACAGATATGATGTTGATGCTTAATAAGTAACAAGAGATTTTTCTTCTAAATCTTATTAATCTTGAAAAAGACCTAATGAGAGCAAACCAATCTAAAAACTTTTGAAATGTAGATTTCTACTTTAAAACTGCATAGAATGGGGGGCAGTGGGCTGATAACAGTACAATTCCCAGAGTCACTCAATCATACACTCTGAACTGTTTATGGATGAAGTGGTATATCTAGAATTTTCTTGGCTTTTATCTTGATTTTTACTATCCTGAATTTTCTTGGATCTTATCAGGGTAAACTACATTACCCAGGTATGGAGTCTTCCTTATCTGACATACTTGGGGCCAGATGTGTTTCAGATTTTTGGAATATTTGCATAACAAAATGCAAACTCAAAAATTAAAATCTATAATAAAAAAAATTGAGTATGAAACAAAGCACATTAGCATTGCCAATTCAGCCTGTCATTAAGGCATCACCATACTTCCTGACTCAAGTACAATGACACACTATTTACAATGAAATCAAGGTACTATTTCAGAGCAAAATATTCTGTATACAACAGACATGTCCATGAACCTTCTCGCCAGCCTTTGGACAGTAAGATGAACGTGTTACTGGTAACTTGGCAGCATGTAACTGCAGAATGCCTATGTCAGTGGCTAATGTGGCTAACACCACCCACCTACCATCATGTGCACTGGCTAAAATGTTACTGTATATTGTCTTACTCTGTTTTTTTTTTTTTTCCTAGGTGGAAGTACCAGAAGCAGATGAGGGAACAGAAAATAGGCTCTTTTTAAGGGATGAAGTATTTCTAGTCACCTTCCTCATTAGCAGAGGTTTTTGTGCTCAATCTGTTGGGGTTTATGAACGGTGCTCTAGTCTAGTTCCCATCATTTGCTGTGTGGGCAGCTTTTCTGCAGCATTCATGGCCTTTGTGTCATCACTGTTCTCACAATCACCTTGAGAACCAGTTCACCAATTTCACTTCGAGCCAAATGGTAAAGTCTGAGCGTATGTTTTTGCACATGTCAAAGCCATTTAAAAACAGTCATGCTAAGAGTTAAAGAGCTGGCCTATGATGGACGACCACATACCTGTTTGTTCCTTTTCTAGCTTTTTGTTTGTCCCTTTCTTTCCTTGGTCTTTGGTTTTGTTTGCTTCCTCATGCTGTCTTTGTTCAGCAAGAGATTTATTCAGCACTTGTGTAATCACAGAATCCCCTTCACCAACCAAAAACATGTTTTTAAACTTGTTATACAGCATTGTAGACTTTTCCATGATAACTTGGCTAACTTTGAATCGCCGTATCTGAAAACAATACACATTCGTAATCATTTTCCTTGGCATTTCGCTTTTTAAAATGAGAAAGTTTTCAAGTTCTATGTGACTTGAAATCACTTACTTTTTTCAACGTTGTAATCATCTCTGTGTGTTTCTGGGCTTGCTGCATTGTGACCTGAAGTGAAGCCAGTTCATCCAAGGCCTCAATGCATCTGTTCACATCCTTCATAATAAAACAGGGATTTTGTAACTGCTCATTATCACCACATTATCATCTATTTCTCAAGTTTCTTAAACATCACAAAATAGCATAAATTAACCAAAAACTGCCTTTTATTTTAGGTCCACATACTTCAAAAGCCAGGTGGAAAAAAAAAATAAAGCAGCACTGTATCTTTGAATGAGTTTAAACACTTACAAGATTATCAATTTTGAGTGAATTTTTAATTTCAGCATGTATCCTTTGAAGTCGAGAATCCATTGATGTTTCTATAAATTAAAATATGTGAAAAACAGTAAATAGTTTTTCCAAAATCAGAATTCTGTAGACTCTTAGCAAAGTATAATAGAAAGACCTGGTAAATTCAAAAAAATGTCCTCAATAATTTTAACTAGAACCTTATATAAATTAACAATATCTAAGAATAAAGCATTATTTGCTACTTTGAAACTTGGTTCAGGGATGCAACATGCACCATAATAACTCAAAATCACCACCTAGCTGTGTTTGTTTCTAAAATAGTCTATATGCAGTTTTGAACTGCTTGACACTCCAATCCTTAAATACCCGATTTACCCTTAGGTATTTAACCAAAGCATCTGTCAAAAATGGAAAGCACCTAACCTTGGCAAAGCAACAAAACACACAAATAATGAATGTCAAAATACAAAGACAAGACTTATGTCCACTTGACTGTGGTAAAAAATATTTATGTGGAATCCATTGTGGATTTGAAAAATAACATAAAAAACAAAGTTAGACTTATTCATGGTAAATTAAGTGTATATAAACCCTTCTTTCTATGTATAGAGTTCTATTTTATACATCTTAGGAAGTGAAGTGAACTAACCTCGCTTCTTCTCCACTTTCTTAACTTCTGGCTTCTTTCCTTCATCTTTATTCTGCCTATCAAATGTTAACACAAACATTTCAAAACATTGGAAGTCGTGACTGATTATCAAACGCCCACAATCCCTTAGGTAACCCTTAAAGTAACACACAACCTAGACCACAGGAACTGACTGTACTTTTAAATTCTGCAGCTGCACAGAATTACTTTAAGCAGAACTCAAACAATTTTTCAGTTACAACACAATAAAGATCTAAAGTTATTATGATGAAATTTTCTTTCCAACATTAATGTGTTATTAAAAAGACCAATTCCAATCAGAATTAGTGGATAAACAGGCCACAATGAGAATACCTATGATTGTTTAATGGATTCTGTGTCACAACTGTGATTAAAAGCCAACATCTCAAAACAAATGATTTAATTTTGCTAACATCTTCAAAGGATCCATAATTTCAGCAATTTTTTACTTCAAGGCTCAACAAAACTTATTTAAGATCAATGTGTGATATTTTGAAAAATATTTAGCCAATGTATCAAACTCAAATGACATCTAACATTTACAATATTTTGCAAATGAAAAGGGACCATATTTTAGTGTAAATCACAAAAAATAAGCATTTAAAATTACAATCTTGGTCATTTCTAGTACCATGGCTTACAGAGTTCAGGCCATATTATCAACGAATTGAAATAGACAAGAACACAAAAATACCTAAAAATCGGTTTCTTTTTTTTACAAAAAAACTTTATTTTAAAATTCTGGTTACAGGTTCATTTTTCGTAACAAGTCTACTATTTAATCTCTCAGGATTAAAAAACAATGAAGATTCTCAAGAACAACAAAGGAATGTCAAGGGAAGGGCACAAGTGCCCCCACTCATGTATAATAGCTATTCCAGTTTAATATCTAGCTTCAAAACAAAATGAGTTTTTATTTTCTAAATGAAAGTATGTACAACCACCATCTTCATCTAACGTTCAAACACAAAGCTTCATTTTAAGCTTGGCAAAAAAGAACCAAAAACAAAAACCAGGAATGATGGCCGACCTTAGAATGTAGTGTGTACCTTACAGGATATTTTGTTAACAATCATAACACAGTAATAATGCCATTAATAAATGAAGTCCTCAATTTAGAATCTGGAACATTCTTCCATCAAAGGGGGGTAGGGAAAAATTCAGTCCAATGAGTCTGTCTCAAGATCTTCATCTCTTGTTTGCTCCACTTGTATTCTCTTTTCAGTTACTGGATTAATGCTTTGAGCCCAAAATGAGATATATTTTTTATTACTGTAGATTACATGTTGTTTGGCTGGGAATACAATACAATAAACTTTATTTTGCATAATGCATTTCACACAAGATGCATCTGAAATGCTTTACAGAGCAAAACTGTCCAAAGTACAAAGTTTTGTAATAACAGGAGAAGGAAAGAAAACACAAATATTAGAATTTGAGAAAGTTACAATGGAGGACATTCAAAAGAAACTGAGATACATAGATAACTTGGAGATACTGAAGAAAAGGTTGGGCTAGATTTACTAAACAGCAATTGTTTTTGTAACTTATTTTGGGAAGCACAGTAAAGTTAAAAGCAACAAACAGTTCAACTTTTCAAGTGAAAGAGAAAAGAAAGGCAACAAAAAGTATTTACAGAAATGATCAAAGTCTTAGGGGAGTAACATTTCCGAACCTCAGCTTATGATTTGAAATTACTCCCTCAGCAGCTAAAACTGCTAATAATATCCTCCAAACTAAGAAGTCAGAGTCAAATGCTGTAATGATTTTCAGTTTAAGAATGTATTATTATATAAGGAAAAAACACAGAACTATCCTCATTGCTAACTTTGTCTTTAAGGACTTAGAGCATGTTTCTAAATTCACCTCTTCACAAAAACAACAAAAATTTTAGTCAGAATGCAAGACACCTGACAAGAAAGAGGAGCATTTCAGAGAAAACTCAGAAATGACAGTCTATAACAAAGACAAAGTCTATCATTACCATTCCTATTACTTCTTCTAATAAAATTTTAATTAATTGGGGGAAAATTCCCCAATGTTAAGTATATATCATCTCTAAAGATCTGAACAGTGCAGCTGACGGAGATGCGCCTGGCCGCCGTCAGGGTTCCTGTTCCTGGCACCTGCACTGCCTTCTGTGCTCTTGCCAACTCTGCTGGTCTGGAGGGGAGACCAGCTGCTGGTATTAGTTATGTCCTGCATCCTTTCTCTACCAATATCATCACCACTGTGTATACTTATTATACAAATAAAAAGAGGATAAATACATTTTCTGCAAAGCCACTAACAGTAAGTCACTTCACATTCAGTTTAAAGTAATTTACAGGGTGATTGTCATCCCTTACTCAGAAAAGAATGAAGCCCAGAATAAGATAACCATTGTACACCGAAGATTTTTTTCTATTAAATTGGAAAAATTACTTCTTCAAAAGGCTTCATTGTAGGCTGGAAAATGAAAATCTATTGTTTAAAAATTTCATGCTAGCTTTAAAACAAGTTCAAAATTTGTAATGAAGGAATACTTACTGCTCAGTTTCCATTTGTTCCTCCTGCTTGCGTTTTCGATCTGCTTCCTTCTCATGTTGGCCTTTGAGCATATTCCTTCTGTGTGCAGTCTGAAAGTTTCTTCCACCTTTTCTCTTCTGTTTTATGTAAGAATTAGAATGGATTCAGTAAGCTATCAAGTCTTAGGAGAAAAACACAGCTAGTTTAAGGACCAAAACCTTAAAATTTAGTAATTAGAAAATTACACTGGCCTGGCACGATGGCCTACTGGCTAAATACTCGCTTTGAACGCGCCAGAATCCCATATGGGCACCAGTTCAGTCCCAGCTGCTGCACTTTCCAAACAGCTTATGGCCTGGGAAAGCAGTCGAGGATGGCCCAAAGCCTTAGGATCCTGCACTCACATGGGAGACCAGGAAGAAGTTCCTGGCTCCTGACAGACTCAGCTCCAGCCATTGCAGCCACTGGGGGAGTGAACCATCAGATTAAAGATCCTTGTCTTCTCTCTCTAAATTGCCTTTGATAGAAACAAATAAATATTTCCAAAAGTAAAAAGTTATTTACCACCAAATTACTTTCAGAATAAATCTGCAAAAGTCATAACCAACTTTCTTGATAGGTGGATTATTTTAAGTATATGTAAAAACATCAAATGAATTTAGGACAGACAATATAGCAAAATTTTTAAAATGATATTTCAGGTTTATTCAAGAGGCAGAGAAGACAGAAAAAAGGAGAGTTCCCATCAATGGTTTACTGCCCAAATGCCCTCAATGGGTCCTGAATGTCAGGGACCCAACACTAACCAAAGGTTTCCAATCAGGAGCCAAGTGCAGGATGGGACTTGACCCAGGTCACATTATGGGTCACAGACATCTTCACCATGTCATTATAGCAAGGCCAAATGTCCCACTCCCAAATAACCGTTTTAACACAACCAATTCAAATCTACTCAGACTGAATTTAATCTTAACTCTAATAAATCTACTCAGACTTAGACACAGAAATACTGAAAGCTTAGGAGGCAAAGCATAATAATTATGAAAAAATAAATTTAAAACAAAGCAGTATTTTTACATGTTACGTAAACTTTACCTTTTCACCATCTTGGTCATCTCCTCCTTCTTCTTCAGAATCAAAGGTGAATGTGACCGCTGGTTTAGCTAAACTTTTCCGTTTTGATTCAACTTCTTTCTTCCCCTCTTTTTTGTCCGGCTCTTTTCGTGGCTTATCCTCTTCCTTCTGGCCCTCCTCTTCCTTTTTAAGCTGCTTTTTAGGTGGCTTTTCTTCTTGCCCCTTTTTCTTATTTTTGTCTTCCTCAAGAATCCTATTTAGGAAAGTCCAATAATGTAAACATCATTTTTATTTAAACACAAATTTAAAACATCATCATTTTAGAACTAAAAGAAATCATCTTTGCAGTGTGAAAGGGACCCAACTTTTACATGAGAATATATCAAAAAATGTTTATTTTGGTGCAAAAAGTGCTTTTTTAAAGGCACTACTTCTTTTTAAGTGGAAAGTCATATATACAGAGAGGAGGAGAGAAAGAGAGGAAGATCTTCTGTCCATTGATTCACTCCCCAAGTGCCCGCAATGGCTGGAGCGGAGCAAATCTGAAGCCAGGATCCAGGAACTTCTTCTGGGTCTCCAACAAGGATGCAAGACTCAAGGCTTTGGGCCATCCTCGACTACTTTCCCAGGCCACAAAAAGGGAGCTAGATGGGAAATGGGGCTGCCAGGATTAGAAACAGTACCCATATGGGATTCTGGCACATGCAAGGCGAGGACTTTAGATGCTAAACTACCACTCTAGGCCCAGTACAAAAAGAATTTTGAAATTTGTTTTAAAATATATATTTCCATGAATTTTTTCAAGTCCCTTTGTCAGCACAGATTTTATAATGTTTAGGCACCAAAATAAAACTTAATATTTTGCCTGCATTGTCAATGAACCTGCCAAAATACTCTTGTGTTAGGTAAGTATACAATCCAGTAAACACAGTGTCAGACACTACTTAACTGCCTCGCGCCTAAGTATTGCTGTCACCAACAGATTTCACTGGCATTGCTCAAACAAGTAAAAGTGCCTAAACTGTTTCAATACCCTATGACTGGGCAATACTGTTTTAGCCAATCTCATGGTCTGTATACTGAACCAAAGCAATATCTACAAATATTGAAGCTCTGCCAAGCCATTTTTTTTTTCATTGGAAAGGCGGATATACAGAGAGGAGAGACAGAGAGGAAGATCTTCCGTCCCATGGTTCACTCCCTAAGTGAGCGCAACGGCCGATACTATGCCGGTCCAAAGCCAGGAGCCTCTTCCAGGCATCCCACACGTGGGTGCAGGGTCCCAAAGCCCTGGGCCGTCCTCGACTGCTTTCCCGGGCCACAGGCAGGGAGCTAGAAGGGAAGTGGGGCTGCCGGGATAGAACTGGTGCCCATATGGCATCCTGGGCATGCAAGGCAAGGACCTTAACCACTACACCATCGTGCCGGGCCCTGCCAAGCCATTTTAAAACTCTGACTTTGAATACCTAATGCTAATAATATTTTAAAAAACTCTGTCACTAACGAATTTCATGAAATTTGCAGCACAGGATGACCCAAAGCCTTTGGAAGCTGGACCTACACAAGAGACCTAAAGAAACTTCTGGCTCCAGATCAGTTCAACTCCAGCCATTTTGGCCATTTCAGGAGTGAACCAGTGGATGGAAGACTGTATTTCCTCTCCATAAATCTGGTCTGCCTTTCCAATAAATATAAATCTTAAACAAATAAAGAAAAAAGAAACTGACTAGACACCAAATAAAGTAATATATTACCAGAAGTGACAACACACTGCATGAAGAGAAACAAGTGGCTTTTAAAAGGGGATGCTGGGTCCCCCCATCTTTGTATTCTGAAAACAAACTGAGAAAGCGGCTCAGCTGATAAGAAAGGGAAGTATTTCCCAATGAGAATAATGGTCAAAACTTAACAACTTCCAGGGGAATCAGCAAAAATACAACAGCAAATGGACTAGAATATACAGGCCGAGTAAACCAAGATTCAAGCAGTCCTCATCTCCAAGATGCTGGCAAACTCCCAAACTTAGGAGAAATCTCAAACATCTAAAGTCCTTGCCTTGCATGCGCCCGGATGCCATATGGGCGCCAGTTGTAATCCTGGCTGCCCATTTCCCATCCAGTTCCCTGCTTGTGGCCTGGGAAAGCAGTTGAGGATGGCCCAAAGCCTTGGGACCCTGCACCCACGTGGGAGACCCAAAGAGGCTCCAGGATTCTGGCTTCAGATCGGCTCAGCACGAGCCATTGCGGTCACTTGGGGAATGAACCATCGGATGGAAGATCTTCCCCTCTGTCTCTCCTCCTCTCTGTACATCTGACTTCCCAATAAAATAAATCTTTAAAAAAAGGAAAAGATGTTAAACTTGCTATAGTTTTCTATAATAAAAATTTCCTGTAAGTCAGTGCATTCAAAATACTTTATCTCAGTTCTTAATCAGATATTTACTTGAGCTTCCAACTCCAAGTCCTTAAACATCACAGACACACAAAAAAATTTGTCTCAACCTTCTGGTGAAGGTTGGTTCCGTGGAAAAGGAACCAAGGTCTTTGAACAGAAAAGATGGTGGGTTGGGGGAGAGGGGGGGAAATCTCACTTTTTGTTAACTTTATCATCCTAACTGCTCCAAAACATTAAATTCACATTATCCAAATAATTTTAACAGTACTTTCCAAATAAAGCACCTACCTACACTGAAGAAGCTAAAATTTTATCACTTTAAATATATATACTATTTAAGTTACTAAAAAATATTATTTTGCCTTATTTCCCCAATATAGATGTAAGCACACATTATCCAAATATTCTTGTATCTTGTATGGTAAGAAAACATCAATTAGAGTAATAAAGCAACTTCGCTCCATTACAATTTTTGATTTGCTAAAATTTTTCAATTTTTTTCCCATTATTAGAAGTATCAATAATGCCAGCATTTTAGCATCATGTCAAACAAAACTGATGAAAATATAAAGATATGCTTGTTAGAAGTGAAATGTCTCATTTATTGCATAACTAATTACAAAAAATAAACTCACATGTCAGCCTCTGATGGGCAGGGCTGTTTCACCATTTTAGGTCTGCCTCTCGGCTTTGGAATCTTGACTTCAGCAGCTAGTATTCATAGGAGGGGGGGAGAAATCACGGTTACCAGCTTGTCCTTAAGGTGCAAACCTCATATAAAAATAATATAAATGACACAAATAAATATGAACTTCAGTGCCTTAATGCAGATACACTCATAAATAAAAAAAATAGTACCTCCCTTCACAGATCAAATTAGTAACAGCAAAAAAATTTAAACAAACAACCAACCGGGTAATTTTCAATTTGTCCTCAGTAAGTATGGCTAAAAGGACTTAAAATATTTTCTACTCTATTGTGAAAGGAAAGCCATAAAACTGAAGGTTAATATGTATACCTATCTTTGTAAGTTTGAATGGAATTTACTGAGTTTTCTATCATTAATTTGATCCAAGATAGTTTTACATCACAAATATTATGTGAATACATTTTCAATTCTGTTTTTCTGCTTTGAACTAGAATTCTACTGTGAATAGAAAAGAAGCTGGCTTTATTTTGCTTCACTTTTTATTAGGAATATGCTTCCAAAACACTTCCAACTTGCCAAATTAAGAAAATTTTATGCAATACTGAAGAGAACCTGCATATTAAAAACATCCTAGCCAACAGGGTCGCCTGAAGAGACTGGTTAAACCTATTGTTCACTGTAATCTCAACAATCACACCAGCCTCACCTGCTACTGTCTGGAGGAAACACCAACAGACAAAGCGAAGAATTAGTTACTTCACAGTTAAATACTTTATTTACACAGCAGAATCCACCGTTTATCTCCTTTGAATTCTGTTACACATAATAAATTGCCCATCTACTTTATTCCAAAATACAGTAACAGAATGCTACAGTAACTATACATCAAATAAAGACTAACATTACTTATCCTACCTGCAGGCCGTCCTCTTTTGGGACTCACTTTTACATTTCCAGATGCTGCTGTTGCTGTTGAAACTACTCCTGCCTCCTCACTTTCTACTGGTTTTTCTGCCTGAATCACAAAAATTTAGAATAGGCAAAATTTAATTCAATGGCAAAAACATGTCAGTCTGCAACATGAGTTTATACACAAACGTAACTTCGATAAGATCTTTGTTTTTAGCAATTAAGATCATCACAGCAACATCTTCAGACCTGGGTTGAAACACTAGTAAATCAGTTTTAAAAATCATTTGTAAATATAAAACCAATATATATATTTTAATTGTTTATTTAAAAGGCAGAGACACAAATCTTTCATCTGCTGCTTCATTCCCCAAATAACCTGAAATAGACTGGTCAGGTCAAGCCCAGGAACACAGTCCACAGCTCCTGTGTGGGTGGCAGGAATGCAATGACCTGGACAGCCACTGCTTGTCTGCACAGCCTGGATTAGCAGAAGCTAGAGTCAGGGGCCAACCAGCACTGAATGCAGGGCCTCTGATTCAGGACATGAGAGTAATAATTTCTAGGCCAAACAGCTACCACCAGGGCTAAGAACATGGAGAAGGAGGGATGGGAGAGGCGAAGAGGAAGGAGGGTAACCTCCCACCCACTGGTACACTCCCCAAATGGCTGCAACAGCCAGAGCTGGGACAGGCCACAGGCGGGAGCCAGGATCTCCACATGGGGGTACAATCTCAAGCATTTGGATCAATACCTTCCCAGGATGCAGTAACAGGAAGCCAAGCTAGGAAAGAAAATCCTGAACTCAAATCCATTCTTCTTGAGCCAGTGTTGTAACAGCAGTTGAAGCCTCCACATACAGTGCCAGCATCTCGTATGTATGCCGACTGAAGTCTCAGTTGTTCCACTTCAGATCCAGCTCCCTGTTTATGTACCTGGGAGGACAGTGGAACAGGGCCGAAGGATCTGGGCCCCAGTACATACATGAGAGGCCCAGAAGCTCCTGGCTCTGGCTTGGCTCAGCCCTGGGCTGTTGGGGTCATTTTGGGAATGAACCAATAGATAGATCAATCTGATACTTCTGTTTTTTAAATAAATACACCTTAATTCAGTATTTGGAATATTATGCAATTAGGCTGTAACAAGACACACATTGTTATTTCTAGTTTAGTAACTTTATCAGTACATACAAGTTTCACTTTGAACTCAGACTGGTATCTGATGCACTCCATAAAGCATTTTTCAGAAAGAGGGACTGACTATAGCAGAGAATCAAGAATCCTTTGTGAGCTATAATGTTCCTGGATACGTTACTGTACAACTGTACTGAACAACTGTTCCAAAGAGAATGGATGAATTCATGTTACTAATTTATGAATTACAAGGGAGCAAAGGTGAAGAACCACCATAAGGGACACAGACAGGAGGCAGTAGTAGATGCCAACTCTAGGGAGTGAAGAACCTGGAGAGCAGAGAACAGAAGGACCACCAAGAGCTGCTGTCCCACATCCTGACTGCTGAAAATTCAGCCTTAACTGTATCAAGAAAACTAAAGCATTCAGAAATCCGGTCTCATTGGTTAAAAAATTAAAATCAACAATCTGGATCTGCTAACTTCATGTCCGAAACCTGTAAAATATCATGTACTGATTATGAGTGATCAATAAACTAATATTATCATTTAAATAAAGTACTACTTTGAACAGCGGCAACAAAAAAGTGGAATAGGAGAGTCAGATTTGAACAAAAAACTTATCCATTTCTTGTTTGTGAAATGTGATTACTAGTTTTATAAATATAATAATGTATATTCAAAGTACTATCAGGTAACCCTTGAATTGCTCTCAGCAAAATCTATAAAAACTGCTTCTGGAACATTAGCTTAGGCTGTCTTTTCAGAATTTTAAGAACCTACACTTGAACCAACCCTGCCCCAACCCTTACTCAGCAGGGATCCAGGCACCTGTGTTTACACAAAGCTCCACAGATATCCAAGGTTGAAAACAGCTTTAAGAGCTCATTTCGGGCCCGGCACTGTGGCCTAGCGGCTAAAGTCCTCACCTTGAAAGCACCAGGATCCCATATGAGCACCAGTTCTAATCCTGGCAGCTCCACTTCCCAACCAGCTCCCTGCTTGTGGCCTGGGAAAGCAGTTGAGGACGGCCCAATGCTTTGTGACCCTGCACCTGCATGGGAGACCTGGAGGAAGTTCCTGGTACCTGGCTTCGGATTGGCACAGCACCAGCCGTTGCTCTCACATGGGGAGTGAATCATCAGAGGGAAGATCTTCCTCTCTATCTCTCTTCCTCTCTGTATATCTGACTTTCTAATAAAAATAAATAAATCTTAAAAAAAAAAAAAAGAGCTCTTTTCTGGGTCTAGCACAATAGCAATAGCGATAGCCTAGCATCTAAGTCCTCGCCTTGAACACACTGGGATCCCACATGGGCACCAGTTCTAATCCGAGTAGCCCCACTTCCCATCCTGCTCCCTGCTTGTGGCCTGGGAAAGCAGTCGAAGACAGCCCAAGGTATTGGGTTCCTGCACCCGTATGGAAGACCTGGAAGATGCTCCAGACTCCTGGCTTAGGATCAGCTCAGCTCCAGCCACTGCAGCCGCTTAGGGAGTGAACCATCGGAGGGAAGATCTTCCTCTCTGTCTTTCCTCCTTTCTGTATATATGCCTTTCCAATAAAAATAAATAAATGCAAAGAAATCTGGGGGGAAAAAGAGCTCTTTTCTGATTAAGGTGTACAGAAGACAGCCATTCTGTAAAATTCAATTCAAACTAACGTGGTCTTCGGGACAAGAAAACCTCTTCACTTACACTTCCTGCTTGTGGAAATAAGACATAAAAGAATTAGAAGCAGAACAGAAATGGAGACACCAGTCAGAGATAGTAAGATTAACAACAATAAACAAAATACATTAATTTAGGCAAATAGTAAACTCTACTGAACCGTGTACTCCTAATAAAGCAAAGATTATGAAACGAAAACATACAAATATCTAAAGTCTTAAATAAAAATACTTGACTACATATTCACTTCTTCCATATTCTAGAGGATCTTGCTGAGGCCTGGAAGCCTCTGTCTCCCCACATTCTAGCTGTTTCCCCCATCACACTGAAAGCTGTCCTCCAACAGAAATGTCAGAGGACCGCTATTCCTATGCATTCTGCTGCAGTCCCACAAATCCACAAGAGGATCACTACCGTTCTCTTACATTATTATTCCTAGCAGCTGGGCCCTAATGGGAGACACACTATATCTAACAGGCATTCACTGCATATGCTCTTCCATTGGACTCTCAAAGCCATTCATTACACCCTTTAATCAGGTCCCGAGTAACCCTGCCCCCTACCTACAGGGGCGAGGGAAGAGAAGCCAGTCAGAAGAATTCCCAGAGTCCCAACTCTCTTTGTAACCCTGAGTCTCCTCCAGCCTTCCTTGCAACATGAGAAAGGCTGCACCAAGACCCTCGAGTGTGTCCTTCCTTCTCTCATTCAGCACACACCAATAACTCTGACTCTTTCCACGTCTTTACTCTCTCCTACTTTTATAAACAGAAAAGCGTTAAGATAAAGGAACTCATGTTTCATGTTTTAGCACTTCCCCTTGCCCACACAAACATGCTAAATGGCCACAGCTGCAGTCTTTCCCTTCACGTTTCAACAGCATGGTGTGTGTAACTTCACCACAACACATTCTGTCCGACATACTTCTCTGGCTTCTGTTCTCAATCCTGACTGGCACGCCTTTCCCATCCCTGGCTCCTGCTCACCCTCCTCCTGGGCCTGCCCACCTCACACCCCACCCAGGCTCTCTGCTGTATTCCCTCAGGATTTTGATTTATCCCTTTTTATCAGCATACTCCTCTTTGGCTTCACTCATCTTTATACTAGGGATCGCTTCGTCAACATCTTTTCTCCCTTTGGTTCCAAAGGAGTCCAGTCCCAGACACTTGGCTTCCTCCTCCACAAGGTTGATTCCAGACTAACTTCTCCATCCCCAGGATCGCGTCTGGTCAAGCCACATTAGACCACGCCCCTCTCCCTTTACTTCCATCAGCCATCAACTTAACCACCAGCGCTCTCCCCTCTCCTGCACTACTGGAAAACCCGATCCTCCACTCTCAAGTCAATACCTTCCAGAGGTTCTCTCCACCTCATTGGTTGTCAACTATCTTCACTGTTGTAGCTTTCATGCTTCACATATTTGTCTCAATAGAAATCACTTTTCAAGAAAACATAGCCCATGTCATCTCTATTTGCTGCTCAATGCCATGCCTGACCCCAAACAGGAAGTACTAAAATTCTGAAGTTTTCATGGAGTCAGTCTTGCAGCCCCAATCCAATCGCTGTCATCCAATTGCTTTTAAAATGGCACAGGGCTGGTGCTGTGCTACAGAGGCTGAAGTCACCACCCGCCATGCTGGCATCCAATCTGCAGAACTGGATCAAGTCCTGGCTATTCCACTCTACCCTCGCTCCCACCTTTTTCTACCTAGAAAGACAGTGGGAGATGGCTCAGAGATCTGGATGCCATTTAAGACATCTGTGTTCCTTATGGGCACATGGGGCTCACTCCATTCCTGCAGCTGCTCCTGACTCAGTCTGCCTGGGGAATGCGCATCACGGGAGGCAATGCTGACGACTCAGGATCTGGTCCCAAAGAAACGGCAGGCATTTCAGGGGTGAACCAGTGCACAGGCTCTCTCTGCCTTTCAAATAATTTTTATGAAGTAGTCTCATTGAAAAGATACATAAAACAAATTAAAGGGAGGCATCTAATTTTAAAACAACCGATTCCTACATTTGTATATTTCAGTTCTTCATGATCATACATTTCACACCTCAAAGATTATGGTCTGGTAATACTGACATTCATTACAAAAAAGGCCTGAATTTTATGTATGCGTCCATTTATACAAATAGCCTCACCAGTCTCCCCCTCCTTTATCTGCCTGACAAAATCTTGCCTCTATTTTAAAATCTTGTTAAAATGATCCCTTTTCTGCCCAAACATAATCCACAAAGGATACAAAACCACTCTATTTTTTGAATTCCACTTCCTTATGAGATGCTGAAGTCACGATTTTATTTGTATGTTGGTACATAACAGAGGCATTACCAGGATGGAAACAGGTGTGGGCAGAGGCTCACACAGGGAACGAAGGACACTCACATTACTGAAAAGCACAGCAGCCATCTGGTCCCACACTGACATCACACAGTGATGCCACAAACACCGTAACAGTCAACACTGACACAGTATTTATCCAGGTTTAGAAAGCAGATCTATAAACATTTTACATGTGTTCATATCACTTCATTTTTCAACTGTTAAGCATGTATTACTATCTATTTTACAAGGAACACGGAGGAAGAGTCTCTGAGAAACACAAACAGTTCTGCTAACTAAAAACCATAATCTTTAAAAAAGTAAATGGTTTAGAGTAAAGGTGAAGTTAAGTAAAGTTTCATTGTCCTGATTATTCTTTAATGCTAATAAAAATCAAAATTCAAGTAAGGACCCTGTGGTTAATCATTGAAAGTACCTTTCTCTTTCTCCCTCTCCTAGCAGCTTTGGGAGTGGTCATGTCAGTCCCTTTTGTCACATCCTGAAAAACAAAAATAAATACCAATAATACTAGATCAATTATTCCAAGTTTTGAGGGAGACTTTTTAAAACTGACATTCGCAAGCATGTTTTACCAAAAGCACTGGGGTAATTGCTTTGCTTCTCTGACCTGGGAAATCGTAAACATTTAAAGTCTTGGCATTTCCATAATCAGCTACAAGGCTACTAGGTTTAAAGACAATTCAGTACAATGCTCTTTCTAACATATTTATCCATAGCAGCTGTCTAAGATGGGGAGATGTAGGCCCAGCAGACTCGATTAAGCACCTGCGATCACCAAATCCCAGAAGAGTGCTTGTTCGAGTCCTGGCTGCTCCACTTCTGACCCAGCTCCCTGCTAATGTGTCTGGGAAAGCAGCAGCAGATGGCTCAAGTGCATGGGGCCCAGCCATCTATGCGGGAGACCCAGAGGGAGTGCAGCCTCCTTCTTCAGCCTCACTCAGCCCTGATTCACTCCCTAACTGGTGCAAAGGTCAGGGTTATCTCTTGTCTTTCTCTGCTACTCCACCTTTCAAATAAACATAAAACTTTAAATTTAAACACAGGTACTTGTATAGTACAGTGGTTACGGCATTAGCCTGACATCTGCCTCCAACACTAGGGTGTCTGGGTTCCAGGCCCAGCTCTGCATGTTTCAGGCTGCCTGCTAATGTGGGCAGCAGATAATGGCTCCAGCACCTGGGAGGCAGAGGCAAAGTTCAGGCTCCCAGCAGCCGCACAGCCGAGCCCCAACAACTGCGGGCATTTGAGAGCGAGTCAGCAGGTGGAGTCTCTCAAACATAAAACTTAATAATATTCCTAACAGTAATCCACCCCATAGTAGGACCTCATGTTTTAGTTATTGATTTATCTGAAAGGCAAGTAAGGAGGGAGTAAGGTGAAGAAAGAGAGAGATCTTCATTCTCTGTTTCACACCTAAATGACAGCAACACAGAACTCCACATCATCTTCCATGTGGGGTCAGGGGTCCAAGCGTTTGGGCCACCTCCTGCTGTTTTCCCAGGAACATTAGCATATTAGCAGGGAGTGACTTTAGAAGCGAAACAGCCAGGACTTGAACCTGCACACAATTGGAATGCTGGTATTGCAGGTAGGTGACTTATCCCATGATACTGGCCCAAAGGCTCACGTTTTAAACTTTATAATTTCAAACACAACACCCATGCCTTGATGTGAACTTTAAGTACTTCCTCATTCATTTTCGATGTCCTTTAAAGCAGCAGCAGATATTTAGCCTCATGGTTGATACATGCACATCCTGTTTCTGAGTAAACTCACCTGGCTCCCAGGCTCTGGCTCCTCTGTCCTGTTTCTACCCCAAAAAGCCCAAAAGATGGCAGTGATGGGTCAAATGATGTGGTTTCTGCCACCCACAAAGACAACCTGTAATCCCAGCTGCAGGTTCCAACTCAGGACTGGCCCTGGTCAGTGCAGGAGTTCGGGGAATCCATCAGCAAACTGTACTTGCTGTCTATACACTTCTCAAATAACTAAAAAACATGACCAGAGTCAACTCACTTCACAAGTTCTTCCTTGTGGCAAAATGGGTTTAGAGGGAAAGAGAAAGAACACATACCTCATTACTGGCTTTTTCGTCATGATCAGTATCTTCCTTTGAAACACTGGTTTCTTTTTCTTCAGCTTCAACATCGGATGAGGCATTTGACTGTTTAGCCGATGCCTGTAAGACAGCAACTCAATCAATTTTCACAAACTTATACTTCAACTCTAAAATTTTCTAATCATAAAAGACTGTTCACAAGTTACAGAAGTACCCCAATTTCTATTCCACAGGACACTGTGAATATGTATAATTTAAAAATAATTTTAAGTGCTGCTATTTAAATCATAAAGGATTGTATTCCTGTACAAAGTGTAAGACTTGGACTTTCTGCCTAAAACCCAGTTCATTTAAAACCCAAACATAATGATTCTCATAACAGCTACTAAGTCGAGCAATCATCGCTAATTTTTTAAAAAGATTTATTTTTATTGAAATGGCAGATTTACAGAGGAGAGAAAAGATCTATTCCCTGAGTCACTGCCCAAGGTGCCACAACAACTGGAGCTGACCTAATCTGAAGCAAGACACCAGGAGCTTCTTCTGGGTCTCCCACGCGGGTACAGGTTCCCAAGGCTTTGGCCTATCCTCCTCTGCTTTCCCAGGCCAAAAGCAGGGAGCTGGATGGGAAGCAGGGCAGCCAGGACACAACCCAGTCCCCCATATGGGATCCCGGCACTTGCAAGGTGAGGATTTAGCAATGGAGCCATCAAACTGGGCCCGATCAATGCTAAATTTTAAAAAGTACCTTAAGTTATGGGTAGATGCTTAAATTTCGGAGTTCTACTCTTTATTTCTTTCTTTTCAAATATGCCATTCTTAATGTTTTTCTAAGATTTACCTATCTTTATTGGAAAGGCAGATCAGATTTACAGAGAGGGAGAGAAAGAAAGATCTTCCATCCACTGATTCATTCCCAAAATGGCCACAAGAGCAGAGCTGAGCTGAGCCAAAGAACATGTTCCATTTAGACTGATGGCCTCCCTTTACATTGTCAAGGCCACCATGGGAAATAGCATCCACTTAGCACATAGTTAGTATCTATTCTTCATGTGTACTTGAAATAGCATTTTTTATACCTGGAAGTGAAATGACCATCTGTGGCATTTACTGATAAGGACAAAGGCAGTAAAAGGCATGCAACCGCACCCTTAGAGGATCCAAGATTTGATATTCCAGGAAAAAGAGCCATCTCAACAGCTTCCACAGGTGAGAAAAACACAACCCTTAGGAAGAACTTACAAAAGTTACAGAAATCCCTTCTGTGACTCTGTCTTTCAAATAAAAATCTTAAAAAAAAAAAAAAGTTAGAAGTTGTGTGGCCAGTACATTAGCTCAACTGACTAATCCTCCACCTGCAGCACCAGCATCCTACATGGGTACAGGCTCATGTCCCAGCTGCTCCACTTCCAATCCACCTCCCTATTCATGGCCTAGGAAAGCAGCAGAGGATGTACCCACATGGGGGACGCAAATGGGAGACCCAGAAGAAGCTCCTGGTTCCCAGCTTCAAATTAGTGCAGCTCTGGCCAGTGCAGTCATCTGGGGAGTGAAATCAGCATTTGGAAGACCCTCTCTCTGTAAAATAAAAATAAAAAACCCTCTCTCTGTAAAAATCTAACTTTCAAATACATGAATTTCTAATACAGAATTTCCTATTGGCCACTACCTCTTTCTTTAGGTAGCTCATTCTCTCTAGCTTCTGAACACTCAAGTCTTAATAAAAGTATTTATAATGATGATAAAAGAAAAACCAACAGGCTATCTTTATCAAGATCTCTTCTCACAGCTCCCTGGTCCTATTCTAAAACCTTGGTAGTTTAAGTCAAGAGTTCTGGGACAGAACTCAAGTGTGCCAACTGACATAGATTAAAACTGTTAGTAAACACCAGAAGACAGAAAGATAAACAGTAACTTTTGCAGTGTAGAAAAAAAATGATGCAAACTGTTTTTTTTTTTTGTTTGTACAAACAAATCACTCCATGAAGAACTTAAGTGTCACATACACATGAACAAAACCTCCAGACACACAAATATAGAGCAAGTCTAACTCTGCCACTGTTCATGTGGTATATATAATTTGCACAATTTTGATAAGTACTTCTGTACACTGAACTTAACCTATATGAGGTTCAGACTACGCACTGAAAAATTAAAATAAGAAAACTGAAGCACATGCCTTACAAATTACAAACCCTGAATATGAGTTAAGGTGGCGAGCACTGTGCACACAGTTTTAAATTCAGCAATATACAGAACAGGAGTCTGATCTGGATTCATTCTCCCACATTCCCTAACACAGGGTGTGGGTCGTGGAGCTGTCCTGCTCCCAGGTTCCTGTCGGCACACACTCTGGGATGCCAACAGTGTTGCTCAGAAAGGTGGTCCCTGCACACTTTGGGAGACCTAGAGTGAGCTCCTGGCTCCAGTGCAGCCCAGGCACCTGCGGGCCTTTGGGGAAGGACCCAGCACAAGGGAGCTCACTTTGTCCCTCCGTGATGTGCTAAGTAGTAAATGCTCAATCAGTAAGTACATTAACTGACTGTTCCTGGTTCTGCTTTAAACTGTTTAGCCATGTAAGTAATAAATTTATCAATCATCTACATACGTATAAAAGGTCAAGGTTCAACCCCACAAGTAAAAACACAATTTAACCTGAGTTTGCTCTAAAGTTAGGGTAGTGAGTATTTTGTAACATAAAAAATACAATACTAAATTTTATGTAATATGACTCACCTGTTGACTTGAAAATTTCACTTTGGGATTGTTATCTATTTCCCATAAACCTTCATTAAAACCTTTTCGTTTGTTTGGTTTGCCATACTTTTCCTTATTCTCCGAGTATGGAAAAATATCCTTTGGTCCTAAAAAAGCACTGGAAAGAGAGATGGATTTAAATGCATAGCAATTGCAAATAAATAATAAACTACTGCACAGCACTACGACATAATCTACTTATTAAATTCTTAATCTAAATTATATTGCAAATCCTATATAAATGGTAATGGCTTCTTAAATTCAGTAATAAGCTCATAGATGCATAATCCTACTTAAAAAAGAAGAAAAATGTCAGTGTATTTAAGCCAATGAGCTACATATTTTAAAAGGTTAAAATCATAAACATATTTTTTTAAAAATGTATTTTATTTTTATTGGAAAGTCAGATTTTACAGAGCAAAGGAGAGATAAACTTCCATCTGCTGGTCCACTCCCCAGGTGGCTGCAACAGCTGGAGATTCCCTGGGTTTCCCGTGCAGGTGCAGGTTCCGGTTCCAAGGCTTTAAGCCATCTTACTGTTCCCAGGCAACAAGCAAGGAGGGGGATGGAAAGTGGAGCAGCTGGGACACAAACTGGCACCCAAATGGGATTCTACTGTATGCAACGCTAAGATTTAGCCATTGAGCCATCACGCCAGGCCCAAAACCATAAATAAGAACACAATAAAAACATAAAACTAAAAAGCTTTGACAAAAAGTACTAACCAACACTTTAAAAAAATTATTTATTTTTATTGGAAAGCAAGGCAGATACACAAAGAGGAGAGACAGAGAGGAAGATCTTCCCTCCAATGGTTCACTCCCCAAGTGACCACAATGGCTGGAGCTGAACGGATCCAAAGCCAGGAACCTGGAGCCTCTTCCGGGTCTCCCATGTGGGTATAGGTTCCCAAGGCCTTGGGCTGTCTTCGACTGCTTTCCCAGGCCACAAAAGCAAGCTGGATGGGAAGCAGGGCTGCCGGGATCCATAGGTGACCCCGGCGCATTCAACAATGACTTCAACCAATAGACATCGTGTCAGTGTCCTAACCAATACTTTAAAAAAAAATTGTTTTTATTGGAAATGCAGGTTTACAGAAAGAAGTAGAGACAGAAACATCATCAATCCACTGATTCACTCCCCAAATGGCCGCAGTGGCTGGTGGGAAGTGAAATAGCTGGGAAACGAACTGGTGTCCTTATGGGATCCCAGCGCTTGCAAAAAGAGGTTTAGCCAATTGAGCCTTTGTGCCGGGTAAACAACCCTTTTAACTGCACCCAAATATACTTTTATTTCAGAACAAATCAGTTACTATACAATTTATAAAACTGCTAATAAGGTATACTAGATCTGTTGTTAAAATGTTACCATGGCAAAACTGGAAGAGTCCACAATGTTACCCAGCATCTGTTGGCACTGTTGTAAACAAACAAGGACAAGATTCTTGCCAAGAGAATAAATGTGTGTACTGAGCTTATTAAACACTAAGAGTCCAGATAGTTTCCTGAAATGAGTGAAGGAAATTAATCAGTAAAAGAAAGGAGCCAAAGAGAAAGGCACAGCTGGGTTCTGCTAAAGCGCCAGCCCACTCCACCCAGAGAAGCCCACTTCATCAGAAACAACAGGAAGGAACCGGAGCTGCCGGAGCCCATCCCCTATGAATTCATGGCACAACAAGTGAAAGAAAAAAGACATCTAGACTCTTAAAAACAAAGATGGATGTGCTAGAATCTATTTTATTCAATGAATTAATCAGACAAATGCTATACCTACCCAACTCATTTATACATAAACACACTATTATTCACAGCAGTTATTTTTTAAGTCATCATAAACATTAAATTACTGAATATTAAACCACTGTTCCTGAAGAAAAAAATACATTATTAGGATCTTTAATCAACATATGACCTTATTTTATTGTATTTCTGTTTGCAATTATCTTTTGTATTATTAAGTGTGGACTGCTAACGGATTAACACTGAACTCAGAAATCAGCCAGTTATGGAGCACACACTCTTCTCTGAAGGCGTATCATTGCTATTTTGTACTCTACAGCATTATAGCACTACATCTGGCAGCTGGGTTAAGTGGCGAGATAAATATTAAAATGCAAAAACCTAGAACTAAGGCATTAAGTAGACTGCAAAATGAACACTTGTTTATAACATAAGAACTTGGACAAGAAAGCAAAGCTTTTCCATCTGAATGAGAAACGTGTGCATCAGTCATCTCAGATTGTTTTGTTACTCCATGCATTCCCCTGAATGTTCAGAGATGCTACAACAACACTTCTGGAATGCTAAATTTTATCTGCAAAAACTCAATGTACAAATAATAATAATCAACTAAGTCACCCACATATACTTGCATTTCCTTAGGTTACTTCTTTTTTAAAAAGGCGGATTGTTTTTGAGTTTTCAGCTGACAGTTTCAATGTATACTATGAAGCAAAAGGAAAACTGGATGCTCCTTAAAGTTAGTACAATTAGATATATATTACACACACACAGAGCATATATGTATAAATCCTTACAAGTTGAAATTCTCTTAAGAAATCAGGTGCCTACTGACTAGCTCACTCTAGCTAGAATATTCTAAAATGATATAAAATAAAATTTCCAGTCAATGGAAACTTAGGGATAGATGACTGGCCTAGCAGTTAAGACATCCAGATATATCTGAGGTCTGCACCTAAGTTACTTCCCTCCCCAATGTAGCTTCCTGCTGAAGCACCCCAGGAAGAGGGCCCAGCACCTGAGCTAAATTCTTGCCTTCCATGTGCGAGGATCCCATATGGGTGCTAGTTTGTAACCTGGATGCTCCACTTCCCATCCAGCTCCCTGCTTGTGGCCCAAGGCAGCAGAGGATGGCCCAAGGCCTTGGAACCTTGCACCCACATGGGACACCCTTAAGGAGCTCCAGTCTTCAGATGGGCTCAGCTCCAACCATTGCAGCCACTTGGGGAATGAGCCAACAGGTGGAGAATCTATGTCTTTGTCTCCTCTCAGTAGAAGAATCTGCCTTTCCAATCACAATAAATAAATTGAAAAAAAAAAAAAAAAAAAAGAGCACCCTGGTTGAAAGCAGGTGATGGATGGTTCAAAGTGCTTGAGTCTGCCATTCAGAGGGACCCGGACGGAATTCCTAGCCCCCTTAGCTTCCACCTGCCCGCTCTGCTACTGCAGGCTTTGGAAATTAAACTGTGGGTGGAAACTTCACGTGTGCATGCATGAGCCTCTGAATGAATAAAAATTGTATAACACTACATTTCGAGCTCTACTGAATATACTGAGGTACAAGAGCTGTATTATTTGTTCTAGAAGTCAGGGACACTCAACGTGTCCTCTTATTTTAACTGCACCACAATTTCAAAATAACATACACAATATGCTCAAAATAAAACATACTAATAAACTTCATTCATGAAGAAATTTACCTTGGGATCAAACTGAAATTGTCACCTCATTTCAAAAAGAAATTCAGGTTTTTATTAGGCATCTCAACTCTTAAACAAGAAAAACATATATATTTATAATTAAAATAGTACATTTTTTCCTATAAAATCAATTTCAAATCTTAAGTGTGTATCTGCAGTTAAACCGCCATTAAAAATATAACTCTAGGGGTCAATGTTTTGGCACAGCTGGCAAAAACACTGTTGGAATGCTAAATTCCCATATCAGAATTCTTCACTCAAGTTCCAGCCACTCCACACTCCCGACCCAGCATGCAGCACACAGATGAAGGCCCACGTGCTCGTGTCCCTGCCATCCACCCGGGAGACCTGGGCGGAGTCTCTGGCTCCTGCTCCGGCCTGGCCTAGTCTGCAGCTACTGTGTTTGGGATGAATTAATGGATGAACGGAACAGAACTGTATGTGCATCTCCCTGCCTGTCACTTTGCCTTTCAAATAAAAGAAATCTTAGTATATGCACGCATATGTATACTTATATGTATATATATGTAAGTATGTATTTCTAGTTGGAACCAATGTAATACAAATCTTCACTACTGAAACCTCATTA
This sequence comes from Ochotona curzoniae, assembly GCF_017591425.1. Taxonomy (NCBI): domain Eukaryota; kingdom Metazoa; phylum Chordata; class Mammalia; order Lagomorpha; family Ochotonidae; genus Ochotona; species Ochotona curzoniae. The sequence goes on along the minus strand of NW_024467106.1, from coordinate 45,904,366 downwards.
AAACAGAAGGCTTATCTTAAAGCATAAACAGACAACAGCAGTCCAGGTGCGATAGCCTAGCAGCTGAAATCCTTGCCTTGAATGTGTCAGGATTCTATATGGGCGCTGGTTCTAATCTCAAAGCCGCATCCAGCTTCCTGCTTGTGGCCTGGGAAAGCAATTGAGGACAGTCCAAAGCCTTGGAATCTGTACTTGTGTGGGAGACCTGAAGAGGCTCCTAGCTCCTGGCTTCAGATTAGGGCAGCTCTGTCCATTGCAACCACTTGGGAAGTGAATCAAAGGACAGAAGATCTTCCTCACCATCTCTCTTCCAATTTGTATATCTGACTTTCCAATAAAAATTTAAAAATAAATCTTTAAATTAAAAAAAGGGGCCTGGCACGGTAGCCTAGTGGCTAAAGTCCTCGCCTTGCATGCGCCGGGATCCCATACGGGTGCTGGTTCATATCCCAGTGTCCCAGCTTCCCATCCAGCTCCCTGCTTGTGGCCTGGAAAAGCGGTCGAGGACAGCCAAAGCCTTGGGACCCTGCACCCGTGTGGGAGAGCCAGAGGAGGCTCCTGGCTTCCAACTGGCTCAGCTCCAGCTGTTGCGGTTGCTTGGGGAGTGAACCAGCAGATGGAAGAACTTCCTCTTTGCCTCTCCTCTTCTATGTATATCTGGTTTTCCAATAAAAATAAATTTTAACAAGTTAAAAAATACATTAAAATTTAAAATTTAAATTTAAATTTAAAAAAGAGAAAACAGACAACAGCAAGCCAAACAGCAGAGCATCTGAGTATAGAGGTTGAATCCTGCGCCCGAGGGAGTCCCATGCCCCCCGCGACAGCCGACACGCCCCAAAGGCCACAGCACTGACAGCACCGACTCCAGAAAACAGGAAGAGACCTTAAAAACACCAAATTATAGAAAAATACCTCAAATGTCACGTATTTAGACATGATTCCAAATGTAAAAACCACTGAAAGGAGAATCACCTATCATAACAGTGTATCAAGGACTGAGGGGATTATCCCTAAACACTTCATCTCTAAACGGGCACTATTTATGGAGTACAAAAATCACTGTGCAAAGCACAAAGGGAAACAGTCAATGGGAAGCTTATCATTATTTCATGACCTTTAAAAATCATCAAAACACTAAACACTACTACCGATAATTATCAACTGCAACAAAGTGAAACAATAAAAGAGTAAAGTGCAGTTCAAAACACATTAGGAACATTGAGATAAATTTCTTGAGAGTCGTTTCAATAGGGCTTGCCTTCTATAACTTCTCATTTGGAACAAGAGTACGTTCTATACCTTGGAGAATTGCAATATTCCCAAGTGTGCATCAGCTTACAACACTTAATTTTCTGTATATTCTTTTCATATTTTAAACCATTTACTTGAAATGCAGAGAGAGCGCAAGCTCTTTTTGCTCTCCGAAGCCTGCAACAACCCAGTCTGCACCAGACTGAGTGCAGGATGCACCAGCCCAGCTGTTTGACTCTTCACCTGCTGTGTGCCTTAGCAGGAAGTTGGGGACCAGCAGCAGAGGCAGGACTCACTGCCAGGCCGCACGCAGGCGCTGAGGCACACACTCGCCCTTCTTGGGACTGTGTGTGTGCTGCGCTAGGAACATCACCCTTCCCGCAAGGCTTGGCCCTGGTGGTTTCAGTGAAGACTGCTTGCCCTCCACTGCTTTGAGACATTCTACGTCTCTCCAACTGAGCACATCTCACACGTCACCTGTTTCTGTAAAACCCACTAATATGTAATTCAAGTTCTCATGTTACTACTACTGTTCTTTTATGTTTTTTTTTTTTGGTTTTGGTTTTTTTTTTTGCTTTGCTGCACTTACTGCTTTGTCAGCTAACTCCTTCTTCTTTCATTTGTTAAGATGAAACATGAGTGTATCACTAGAGAACGAGGCTGGCTGGCTGTTTTGAGAAAAAAAGTGCTGGGTCACCACCAATCACCAAAACTTTAGAAATGACAATAAGCATCATTTTCGGAAGAGAGAGGGCAGTGGGGTGAGGATGGAAAGCAGAGTTACAGAGAAAAGGGAAGAACAATCTTTCATCCGCTGGTTAATTCCCCAAATGGCTGCCAACAGTGGATTCAGAGCCAGGAGCCAGGAGTTTCTTTCAGGTATCCCATGAGTCAGAGGCCTAAGGATATGAACCCCCACTGCTTTCCCAGGTTATTAGCAGGGAGCTGGACAGGACTCAAACAAGTGCCCGCATGGCATGCTGGAGCTGCAGGTAGAAGCTCAGTCTACCATACCATGGCACTGGCCCCCTAACTTATTTATGGACTGAAAAGCAGGCAGCAGTATATGCAATTATAATTAATACAGCTGATGAATGGTGTTACTTGACCATACCAAGGTAACTGAAACTAATGCATACTGAAATTATACAAAGCTGCCTGCCTCTGCAGTCGCTCTTTTAGACTCCAGTTTTACCAATTAAAGCAAGTGAGATTCCCACTTCACTAGATCATAACTTTATCTTGTTTTGACTCTTGTATAAAACACAGCTATATCACCTTAGTACAATCTAAAAGTCTTAATACAACCCTATCCATTCACAGAATATAATCAACTCCTCCCTGGTCTTATTCAACCACATCATTTTACACATAGCTTTTCATTACATTTGGTTTACATTTAATTTTATTGAATAGGTTTTTAAAATTCACTTCTTTCTTCAAGTCCTACTTTCCATTATTATACAATCCATCATGCTCTTTTATCACTAATAAATTCATAAATCAATACCAAAAATTCAATATCATTCCAATTGAGAAGACTTTTACAGGTCCACGTTTGTTTTAAATATAGAAGATGTTTGAATAATTCACACATGTAAAGATGCTCAGCATCGTTAACTAACAGCAATATGTATCAACACTAACACTGAGTTTCACACCCAAAGGACAGCAGTAATGAGAAGGGGGAACAGGTGTGTGGAAGCATGTGGTGAACTCAGAAGCCGTACACACTGCCCTGGGAATGTAAAGTGAGGCAGCTGATTTGGAATGGCCTGGCAGTTTCCCAAGAGTGAATATAAAAGCTGATATTTGACCCAGCAATTGCACTTCTAGAGAAATGAGAATATTGCATCCACACAAAAGTGTGCACACAAATGTTGCCAGCAGCACTGCCGCTGACTGCGAAGGTGGGGACAAGCGAGCGTCTACCAAGCAGTGAACATCTAAATATGGCAGACCAATGCAGCGGGGTATTTGTCAATTACACGCTGCAACAAGGCTGAACTCAAGAAGAGCAAAAGTTGAAGGGTTGGGCCCAGCACGGTAGCCTAGTAGCTGAAGTCCTCACCTTGCAAGCACTGGGACCCCATATGGACGCCAGTTCTAATCCTGGTGGCCCCGCTTCCCATCCAGATCCCTGCTTATATGGCCTTGGGAAAGCAGTTGAGGATGGCCCAAAGCCTTGGGACCCTGCACCTGCATGGGAGAACCAGAAAAAGTTTCTAGCTCTCGGCTTCAAATCGGCTCAGCTCTGGCCACTGCAGATACTTAGGGAGTGAATCAGCGGATGGAAGATCTTCCTCTCTGTATATCTGACTTTCCAATAAAAAAAAAAAAATCTTCAAAAAAAAGGTTGAGGGGCTAATGCTACCACATAGCAGTAAAAGCCATGACCTGTGTCACTGGTTCCTGTCCTGTCCTAGACGATCCACCCAGTTCCCTGCTAATGTGCCAGGGAAAGCAGCAGAGCATGGTCCAAGTTTTTTGGCCTCTGCACCCACATGGGATAACTGGAAAAAGTTCCTGGCTCCTGACTGGCCTGACACAGTCCTAGCCAATACAGCTATTTGAGGAATGAATCACCCGATACTCCTCTTTTGAGCTCTTACAAAGAAATAAATCTTTTTTTTTTTTTAAGATTTATTTTTTATTGGAAAGGCAGATGTACAGAGAGGAGAGACAGAGAGGAAGATCTTCCGTCCCATGGTTCACTCCCCAAGCAGCCACAACAGCTGGAACTGAGCCAATTCAAAGCCAGGAGCTTCCTCTGGATCTCTCCCATGGATAAAGGGTCCCAAGGCTTTGGGCCATCCTCGACTGCTTTCCCAGGCCACAAGCAGGGAGCTGGATGGGAAGTGGAGCCACCACGATTAGGGATTAGAACCAACACCCATATGAGATTCTGGGGCGTTCAAGGAAAGGACTTAAACCACTATGCTGTCACGCCAGGCCAAAGAAATAAATTTTTTAAAAGATTTATTTACTTTTATTGGAAAGGCAGACATACAGAGAGGAGGAAAGACAGAGAGGAAGATCTTCCCTCCGATGATTTACTCTCAAAGAAGCCGGGACGGCTGGAGCTGAGCCAATCTGAAGCCAGGTGCTTCTTCCGGGTCTCCCATGCCGGTGCAGGGTCCCAAGGCTTTTTGCCATCCTCAACTGCTTTCCCAGGACACAAGCAGGGAGCTGGACAGGAAACAGGGCTGCCAGGATTAGAACTGGCACTCATATGGGATCCCGGCACTTGCAAGGCGAGTACTTTAACAGCTACACTATCACGCGGGGCCTGAAATAAATAAATCTTAAAAAAAGAAATTTAAGTAAGAAAAGCCAGCAACAAAAATTTCACAATGTCCATTTATAAGACATGTCCACACAAGAGACAGGGGCAGGGAAAAGGCAAAACCCAAGCACACAGCAGGATGGAAGAACTGAAAATCTTCTAATAAAGGACACTGGGTTTCTCTCTGAGCTGATAAAACTACTCTAAAACTGACCATACTAATGGCTGTACTACTTCTGAATATATTAAATTCTATTGAATCATAAACTTTAAATGGGTTTACTGTATGTGAAATGAAATATCTCAGTAAAACTAATTTTTTTTCATTGAGCATGTCCTGTCAAATAAAAAACTAATCAATTTTACCCAACTATAGTCACTGTTTGCAGTCCATCTATTCATATACAAAAGAAATGCAAGTTTCCATGTGTGATACTCGGGTTCACAAATAGCTCTTATCAAACTAAAACACATATTCCTTCATGGTAAGTTACTGAACACCCAGCTACCAACTCACCAAATAGCTACAACAAAAAGAGTTGATCACTACACTATTTCTTGTTACAAAATTACACTACAATGACAGATAAAACTATGGCTCAACCTTTGTGCATATCTTCACAGCAAATGCTAAGGACACAGAAGCAACAGATGAAAAGGAACTCTTCCTGGGAATGCAGCCCTGAAATGGGATGAGCCGGGCTTACAGTCAAGCGAGCACCACCAGTTCCCCAGAGCCACCTGACACTACCAAGGCAGACTGATTCTTCAAAGCATTTCATTTTCCACTTAACACCTAAGGTAAAAGCAGGAAATAATTACATACACATAGCAAAAGACTGGGATGGCAAGCCTGAAATACTGCAAAAGGCTAACAATGTTGGGGTTCCTAAACAACAGGAGTAAAAGTTACTTTGCTCCCGTAATAGATAACATTTGTCTTATTTTTAAAAATTGACAATACAAAGACATATATTAATTCAAGGGAACTAACCACAATATTCTGAAGCAGAAAGGATTCTTACGGATCAGCACAATCATTTTCAAGATCAGAAGCTGAAGGCCAGCAAAGATGAACTGAGTCAGGCAGACCCACCAGCTATTACAAGCAGAGCCTTCACTCCATACAGTTCTCCTTAGAAAAGGCTGCCTCCTGCCCACTGTCATGCAGACTGAGGCACCACCTAACACATCCCCACACCCAGGAACTCAGACCTCAAACAGTAAAGGCTAGTTTAAAACACCCTAAGAAGAGCACATCACCTCTTAGACACAGTACTAATTCCACAATCCTGACGTAACTAAAGCCTACGTGTTTCTTACGTGGGACTCCTCAAAGCCCTAATGTACGTGCATGCGAGCATCACTATCCTCTAAGACTGTAGGTGTCGGGGGGTGACTGTGGTACAGCAACGCAATGAGTTAAGCCCCACCACCTGCCCATGCAGGTTCCTGTTCCAGTGAAATTCCTGGGCTCCTGCCACCTACTTGGGAGACGTGGAACAAGCTCCAAATTCAGACTGTCCCAACTCCAGCCGTTTTGGCCATTTGGGGAATGCCCCAGCAGACAGGAAGAAATCTCTGCTTCTTCTTTCTTAGTAAATCTGCCTTTCAAAATCAGTAGAATTTAAAAAAATTAAATAGGGACCCAGCATAATAGCCTACTGGATAAAGTCCTCGCCTTGCACACGCCTGGATCTCATGAGTGGTAATTCTAATCCCGGGGGCCCACTTGCCCTCCATCTTCTTGCTTGTGACCTGGAAAAGCAGTCGAGGACGGCCCAAAGCCTTGGGACCCTGTACCACGTGGGAGACCCGGAAGAAGCTTCTGGATCCTGGCTTCAGATCAGCTCAGTTCCAGCTGTTATGGCCACTTGGGTAGTGCACCATTGCATGGAAGAGCTTTCTGTGTCTTCTTCTGTCTGTAAATCTGACTTTACAATAAAAAGTAAATCTAAAAATAAAATAATAACTATCCAAATTCCACAGCAACATATGCTTGTCGTGGAGAAGCTGTACATAAGAACCAGGGTGGAACAAAGTAAAATCCTTATTTTGTTTAATCTTTTCCTACCACCACGATTATCACTTTCTCATTCACCTTCACTTTTAAAACTATAAATTAGTGGCAAGTTTTAAAACAGCCTGTGACATATCTTTAAAGTACCTAAAATAAAGCTTCTAGCTACTTCGTATTGCAACTGATTAAGGGCAATAAAAGGAAAGGCAGGAAAAACATCATTTTATTTAAATGCTTCATGCTTCAGATCCACAGTAGGTGAAATATTTCTTCAATGAGCAAAGGTTAAGCAGTCAGCAAAATTAAAACTGACCTGCATTTCACACAACTGTATATACGCTTTAAGTAGCAGTCTTGGAAAAATGTTACCTTTAACTTATAAATTCCCACATGTTGTTTTCAAAAAGATGTGGGAGACTTGTCTATACTGCATGATTGTTCATGAGTAACAGCTAACATTTATTTAGTGTTTTAACACGTGTCAACAAGCACTGGTCTAAGTAAATTTTCAAGAAACACTTTGTATGGGTCCAGGGCAGTGGCCTAGTGGCTAAAGTCCTCGCCTTGAACGCACGGGGATCCCATATGGACACCAATTCTAATCCCGGTAGCTCTGCTTCCCATCCAGCTCCCTGCTTGTGGCCTGGGAAAGCAGTCGAGGACAGCCCAGAGCCTTGGGACCCTGTACCCATGTGGGAGACCCAGAAGAGCTCCTGGTTCCTGCCTTCAGATCGGCATGCAGTCACTTGAGGAGTAAATCATCGGGCGGAAGATCTTTCTATCTCTCCTTCTCTCTGTATATCTGACTTCGTAGTAAAATAAATAAATCTTAAAAAAAAATACTCTGTATGGTAATTCTGAAAGATTGTATCATTATTCCCATTGTTCAAGTCAGGAAAACAAACACACAAGTAATGTGCCTGAGGTCATAGGCAGACAAATGGCAGTAAGGATTCAAACAAACTTCTTCAGTAGTATCTTAAACACAGTAGCTGCCTGCCAATGGGTATTTAACTGCTACTGTATCCTAGGCACTAAGGAGAACGATGACAAGACAGAAGGACTCTCATGACCTGGCTCTTCATAAAGAAAAGAAAAATCGGTCATTGAGCAAGAGAAAATAGAGGGTCTGTCCTAAGATCTAATTGAAGGCATCACCTTCCCATTACAGGGAACACAAACAAGGACAACCTGAAGGAAGACGCGGCACAAGAGAAACCAGTAACAGGAACGTGCTGGGGGGCCCTAGCCAGATCAGATACGTAAAACATCCCTAACTGTGGTTTTATCCTGTTTGTCATGTTAATATGGAGCCACTGAAGATTTCTGGACAAGGAAATGACATGTTGTGACTGGGACATAAAGCTCACTTAACCATATATGAATGGAAAATTAGATGCAGATAAGAGTCTAACTTACAGGACTAGGTACGGCATAGACAGAGCTACAAGAAACAAGAGAGGGGACCGGCACGATGGCTTAATGGATAAATCCTCGCCTTGCATGCACCAGGATCTAATGTGGACACTGGTCCATATCCTGGGTGCTCCACTTCCCATCCAGCTCCCTGCTTGTGGCCTGGGAAAGCAGTCAAGGATGGGCCAAAGCCTTAGGACCCTGTACCCACACGGTAGAACTAGCAGAAGTTCCTGGCTTTGGATCAGCTCAGCTCTGGCCTTTTTGGCCATTTGGGACATGAACCAGAGGATGAGTGATCTTTCTGTCTCTCCTCTCTGTAAATCTGCCTTTCCAATGCAAATAAATAAATCTTTAAAAAAAGAAAGTAAGAAAAGAAAACAGAAGGAAGGGAAAAAGAGTGATCCTCTCAGGATGCACCAACTCAAGACAAGATCAAGACTGGCTGACCAGCCGCTACGGAAGAAGCAGGAAGCCAGGCATGGAACAGGTGCCGGTTAAGTCCATGCCAGCAGCACTTACGCAACATCAGTTTTAAATAGGTACCACTAAGATACCTAGAAGAGGATCATGGTATACCCAAGCTTACGCCGTCTAAATCTCAAAACTTGACTGCTGGACTGATTTATTATCAGTATCATCAAATGTTGCAGGTCCAGGAAAGAAAACATCTTCCAAAAATGGACTGTAAATTAGTTATGAATTAATGTAGATTTCCACTTTGCTATTTCTGCTTCTTTATTCCTTATCCCATATCGCTAAATACTGGCTATTAAAATAAAATTCAAAATAAAAGGTTTAAATAATTGTCCTCCCAAATTTGAGGAGAAAGAACAAAGATTTAGCATCTAAAAATTAAATCTTAAATTGAAAAAAGTCACCACACCAATGGATACACAGCAGGACTGCCTTTCCAAAGGTCAACAGCATGCCTAAGTGATAAGTCTCAAAACACTGCAAGTCCATTTTGAAAGAAAAACGAACTATCATTAACTCAACTTTAACTTTTCCTTGAATATATCCTAAGTTATTCAATCGGAATATTCATTGTCCTCATGAACCACCTTAATACTTACAAAACAGTTTATTTTTTTTTAAAGATTTTTTTTTTTATTGGAAAGGCAGATATACAGAGAGGAGAGACAGAGAGGAAGATCTTCCGTCCAATGATTCCCTCCCCAAGTGAGCGCAACGGTCGGTGCTACGCCAATCCGAAGCCAGGAGCCTCTTCCGGGTCTCCCACGCGGGTGCAGGGTCCCAAAGCTTTGGGCCATCCTCGGCTGCTTTCCCAGGCCACAGGCAGGGAGCTGGATGGGAAGCGGGGCCGCCGGGATTAGAACCGGCGCCCATATGGGATCCCGGGCGTGCAAGGCGGGATCTTAACCACTTGCGCCACCGCGCCAGGCCCACAAAACAGTTTATTTTGTGCAGTTTGTTGTGCTTTAAAACACACAGATTTACAATTAAAAATCCTCATTTTTATTAGACACTTGGAATAGCACTGTCATTCTTCTTAATCCAAGAGCAAGGTAAGAACTGACTACATTGTTCTTTATAGAACACTGTAACAGTGTATACAAGCTGCTCCATCCCAGAAAAACCAGAATTGAAGAATTTGAAACTTACATAAAGTTAAAAGGGTCAAAGGATGTCTACCCACATAAAAAATAGCATTTCCAAACATGGCACTGGGGAGGCCCAACAAATCCCTGGGCTCCACATGCCCAAGCCTGATGCCATAGGGCTGGATTTTTATCTATCCAAACCTGTGCATCTTACCTTGCATTTTTACCTCAAGTTCACATGCAGTGCTGGTGTTTCAAGACGTAACAACTTCAAAAATCCCTACTCCCAGCACACAGTGCACACTGTTAAATTGAGATGTCATTCCCTGTTAAATTTAGCCATGTTTCTTTAAATAGTAAATTAATAATTATCCCATCTTTTCTAATTTTTCTAATTTTTCTTTTAACAGCAAAATGTCACAAAGGGATGTTCCATCTGGCTGTTCATTCCACAAACCCCTACAATAGTTTGAACAGCTCTTAGCTGAAGCTAAGAGCAAAGAACTCCGCCGAGGTCTCCCTTGCGCAAGTGACAGGGATTCAAGTATTAGCCACCTGCCAGGGAACACTGGCAGGAAGCCAAGGAACTGACCCTTCTACACGGAGGAAGGGCGGAGTCCCAGCAGCAACACAACCAACTTGTGCTACAACACATATCCCCATCATCTCTTCAGGTGTATTTTTATATAGAAAACACACCTGAGCCCAACTCAAACGGTAAAGCCCTTACAATCCTAGATGTAAAAGAGCATCTTAAAGAATCATATGACATACACGATACCATTAGTATGGAATGCCCAAAATGAGCAAATCTATACAGATAAGCAGCTGCTTAGGATTGTAGAGGTAGAAACCAAGAGTGACCACCAGGCAGTTATGGGAATAAATACACTAAAATCTATTAACTGACACATCTTAAACAGGCAAATATTATGGCATATAAGCTACATTTCAATAAAGCTGTTGCTAGTAAGTTTATACAGTAGCTAAGAAACATTAAACCAAACGTGGTACTTTATTCCTAAAAATGCAAAATTCAAACGTCAACAGTTCCTTTGTACTTTCATCTACCAGCCATTCAGATTGCTAAGAAGGTTCTCAGCTGCATTTTTAAAGAAAACACCTTCTTCCACAAACTTCTCATGTTTTTCATCTCTACCTTAAAGGAAGACTTTAGAATACATGCCCCAGGTAAACAAGCCTGCTCTGAAAATTATTGCAAAATCCAAATTAGCTAGGTTATAAAGTACTTATAAAGCTATTAAACTGCAAGTATGCACAAATATTATGTTCAGAAGTAATGAGATGGCCTCTGGAATAACCCTACGTACCAAAACTATTCAACTCTCAGCTGCAATTTTTGAAAATATTCAAGCCTCATATTCACCAGGGGCAGCTGAGTAGCCAGACTGGCTCTAGAGATCAATCACATAAGGAATACAGAGCCTTATCCAGGTTTTGTCTCATCTTTCCCGCACACATAGTTTATATATAGCTTACAGCACAAACGGGGTGGTGCTACATGGTCCTTACAAAAAACATGGTCCCACATTTTAGGACCAGTGCTGTGGCATAGTAGGTACAGCTATTGCCCTGACACCAGCATGCCAAATGGACACAGGTTCAAGTTCTGGCTTCTCCACTTCTTATCCAGCTCCCTATTAAGGCACCTGGGAAAGCAGCGGAGGACGGCCAAAGCCTTAGGCTCTGGCACCCATGTAGGAAACCCAGAAGCAGCTCCGGGCTCCTGGCTTTACACCAGCCCAGCTCCAGTCACTGTGAGTATGTGAACTAATGGATGGATGATCTATCCGTAACTCTGCCTTTCAAATAAATATATCTTAGAAAGAAAAAAAAAAAAAAAAAGCACTTGTTTTCTAAACAGGAGTACTGAAGCAGTGTTACACCTTTCCTTCGTACTTTCATTCTGACTGCTAACATTCTCAGCTGCATTTTTTAATTAAGAAAACACCTTCTTCTACAAACGTCTCATGCTTTGCATCTCTACCTTAAAAGACTTTAGAATACATTTTTCAGAGTCCATGGAAGATTTTTAAGGTTTTCTATTACTTGACTATTTGTTCCTTGAATTCATCTTCTTTCTAACTTCATGCCCAATGATTTGGTTAAATTAACAGTGTTACCACTAAATATAACAGGACTTACGTCTCATGAGTTCCAAAAAAGAAAATGGGTAACTTGTTTGTGGGTGGCTTTACAGCTCCATCAGGAACTTCATCTACCTAAAAGAGAGGTAAGAATAATCAAAATATTTTAAACCATATGTATCTCACACAACTACATAAGCAGAGAACAAGACATCGAAAAAGGGTATGGAAAATAAATCCAGATCAGTTCCAGGGACCAATAACCCCACATCCCGTTTTGAACCCCAAGTTTTTTCAACATTTATTTGGTAGTAAAGCCGAGACTGACATGAGGCCAATACAGTCATTTCCTTAATCCACGGAGTATATCCACCCCTCACCTCTGCGAAGCGCTGTTACCCACTAGCCGTGGCAAGGCACGACACCCGCACCATCACAACCTTCTGACAATCGCAAATTTTTGAATTGTTCAACATGCTGAAATCTAAGGATGTCAGATGAACAGTCAATCTGTTTGACAATGTTAAAAGATATTTCTGTAGGAAGGCTAGATAAGGAATAATTTGCTGTAAAAGCAGTATTTTCTAAAAGATGAAATCTGTTATGAAAAGACCCTTCACCCACATGGCCGAATCACTTGAGGTTACCTGTCCCTTTTTTTGTTTGCTTTCAATCCTTTTAATTAAGGAAGAAGGGATCAGGTACTACTATGTTTAATGCATACAATACTTGTTACTCAAGTTGGCATTGTAGCATGGCACATAAAGCCGCCACCACAGCCTGCAATGCCGGCATCCCAAGTTGGTGCTGGTTTAAGTCCTGACCACTTCACGTATGATCCAGCTAATGTTCCTGGAAAGCAGAGAAACCCAAACCCTGGGGACTCTGTACCCACATAGGAGACCCAAAAGTTCCAGGTTCCTGGTTTTGGTCTGGCTCAGTCCTGGGCATGACTACCATTTGAGGAGTGAACCAGTGATGGAAGATGTCTCACTCTTGCTCTCATTCTCTGTTAACTCTTTCAAATAAATGTTTAGTAAAGGTGGAGGGCAGAGAAGCTGACCACAAAAGGGCCTACTCTACACTGCAGGCACTGCGGTGTTGAAGAAAACACCGTAACATGAACGCAATGGGCTGTTTGCAGGAGCAAGCCAGGAAGATTCACTGCCACTCAACATCTCTATCGATTCTGATCTACCAAAAGGATCCTGTTTATTCACTTTCATGGGAAGGCCTTAACAACTCTGGTAGAAGGACAAGAAATAACTGCTTTCTGTCAACCTGGTTCATGCATCTTCTCCTTTTGGCCTGGATGTAAATGCTTAGCACTCACAGAGCTTCATAAATGCTAAGCCACTTTAAAAGCTGGTTTTAAAAGCAACTTTAAGAAAAAAAAAATTGCAAGAAGGTTGGCGTGAAATAACACATAAAGGCACCAAGATGACAGCAGCATGCCATATAGGCACCGCTTCCTGTGCAGGCTGTTCCACTTCTGGTCCAGCTCCTTACCGCTGGCCTGGAAAACCAGCCCCAATGCTTAAGCCCCTGCCCAGAGCGGCAACTCTAGATGTTTCTTAGCTCTTGTCATTGGCCTGATCCATCCTCAGACTACCCCAAACCTTTAGAAGCAGCCAGCACATGGAAGATCAAACATGTCTGTCTTTCCCTCTCTGTGTAACGATATCTTTGGGGAAAAAAGGATTACAAGTATGTGCAGGTTTAAAACTAATGAAGTCTAGGCCAGGAAGCTGTAGCCCAGCGGTGCAAGTCCTTGCCTTGCATATGCCGGGATGGATCGCATTTGGGCACCGGTTTGTGTCCAGGCTGCCCTGCTTCCTTTGCAGCTCCCTGCTTGTGGCCTGGGAAAGCAGTCCAAGACGCCCCAAAGCCTTGGGATCCTGCACCCACGTGGGAGACCTGGAAGAGGCTCTGGGCTCCTGGTTTTGGATCAGCACAGCTCCACCCTTTGTGGCCACTTGGGGAGTGAAATCAACAGATGGAAGATCTTCCTCTCTGTCTCTCCTCATTATATGACTTTCCAAGAAAAATAAAACAAATTTAAAAAAAAATGACGAAGGAAGGTAACTCAGGGATATATAATGTCAAAACTCACTCAACTGTTACAAAGGATACATGAGTAAAGGAAAGAGAAACCTCCCTTAACTCAAACTCGTTACATCAAGCTAGTTTTCTAAAGTGTAGTCACCTACGACTGATGACAGGCATGGGGGAGATGATTTGGAAGTAGATCATTTCAAGACATTCCTATTTGGCCTTCAATTGCACGGGGACACAGAGATCTGAATGCAGATGTCTCAGATCGTCCCGGGCCTTTACAGCACCTTCAAGAAAATAAAGATGCCTCTAAAACCACAAAAACCTGTCAGCAGAGAGGCCTTAAACCCACCCAGCCTCCCTAGCTTTATCTGAATTGTAATGGAAGTATTAAAATATCCAGAGTTACATATTAAGGACTTGAGAGGGGGCTGCAAGGCAATCCGATTTACAGCTATTACCTTCATGAATCTCAACACACTCCAGAGTCAAAGTGCACACAAAGGGTTAAAAGATTTCAAAAAGGCAGACTAGAATGCGAACCGCACGCCCAAGACAAAGACTAGGGCTTGCTGAAGTCAAGACAGACATCACTGAATAGGCAGTTCAATAAAAAAGGAGGGAAAAGCTTGGGACTGTATGAAGCTTGATTCTGTTTCCTCCCAACTGACACCCAGGATTTAAAATTTAAAGAAATAGGGCCCAGACCCATGGCTCAGTGCCTAAGCCCTCGCCTTGTAAGCCCTAGGATCCCAAGTGGGCTCAGTTTGTGTCCCAAATGCTCCACTTCCCATCCAGCTCCCTGCTTGTGGCCTGGGAAAGCAGTTGAGGATGGCCCAAAGCTTTGGGACCCTGCACCCACATGGGACACCTGGAGGTGGCTCCGGGCTTCTGGCTTTGGATTGGCTAGGCTCCAGCCGTTGCAGCCGCTTGGGAGGGAACCACTGGATGGAAGATCTTCCACCTTCCTCTCTGTATTTCCTCCTCTCTGTATATGTGCCTTTCCAGTAAAAATGGATAAATTTTAAATATACATATAAGAAACACAGTATACGTGTATATATACATGTGTGTGTATATATGTGTGTGTGTATATATGTATTATACACACACACTATGTAAATATACGTGTGTATATATTATACACACACTATGTAAATAAAGAAATACAGTGTCAAAGAGCCAGAGTTGGGAGAAAATTAAATGTTTTAAAAATAATAAGTCTTGGGGTTCTCAGTAGCTAAAGTTCTCGCCTTGCACAGGCAGGGATAATATATGGGTGCCAGTTCTAATCCTAGCAGCCTGCTTCCCATTCAGCTCCCTGCCTGTAGCCTGGGAAAGTAGTCATCTCAAAGCCTTGGGACCCTTCACCCATGTCAGAGACCTGGAAGAGGCTCCAGGTTCCTGGCTTCAGATCAGGGCAGCTCTGGCCATTGCAGCCAACTTGGGGAGTAAACCAAAAGACAGAAGATCTTCCTCTCTGTCTCTCCTCCTCTCTGTATATCTGACTTTCCAATTAAAAATAAAATCTTAAAATAATAATAATAATAAAGTAATAAAATAATAAGTCTTTCCAACACCACATGGCCAGACCTAAGAACCATCTTATGTGGTGCATCTCAGCTTTTGTTTATTTCCTAACCCTGACTTAGAACCCAACAAATCAACACAAAGCACCCCCCCCTTTTTTTTCTGAATGGAGCTTAGATATTGACAGCCTCATCCCTGATATGCCACAAAATATTCTGGCTACTTTATTCCTCCTCTGTTCCACCAGACAACCTGGGACCTCTGGTCCACTCCTTGCGCCCTAAGGAAAAAAGGTGAAAACCGCTTCTTCAAGGTCACATGAATAAACGTGGAAATACAAGTCCCGGACCTTCCTTGGTAGTTCTTGTAAGAGGAGTAGGAACACACTATTAAACTAACACACCTGTAAGCTTTCATTCCCAACACACATTTACATGCATACTTAAGCCTTATCAATCCAATTTCATCAGATACGTTCCTCTGGAACATCTCTTGAATGAGTCTGCGTGCAAGGTGCAGACTCCATTGATACTCTGCACCGTATGCATTAAGGAACCGTGTGCAATTTTAGCCATTTCTAAACGTACTACTCTTACAAACGGGCCGTAACTGACCACCTCCTTGGCAGAAGGTATACAAGTCTGGAAAAAAACAAACCAGTGAAGACATAGGCAGAAAGCAACACCCGGGATCTTATATTTACCCGAGCGAATGACCCGACAAAAACTACAACGAAAGGTCAGCTTACAACACGAGACTAACTGGGAAAGCGAAGGAAGACGATAAAGGACACACGAGGAGGGAAAAAAATATCAGAGCAACAGTAGGCAGCAGGCCTCGCAGCAGCCCAGCACCGCCAAGCACCTGGGCTGCAAATCACTCACCCGAGCTGGCCAATGAGGGTAGCCTTTCATCTTGGCGAAGATGAGGTCTCCAGGTTTGAAATCGCGAGTCATGTTTCGGGGGTGAGGTCGGGGAGGGGTCCCAAGCTCAGCAGGAGCACGGAGATGAGCGAGGAGGCGGCCCAGGGATGCGGCGGGAGCCGGGGTGCAGGCTGCCCGGCCGGAGGAGGAGCAGGAGGAGCAGGAGGATGCCTGGGGGCGGCCCGACGCGCCTGCGAGGGGGACAGCACCGGAGGGGAGAGGGAGGGCGGTCAGAGCCCGGCAGCCCGCAGGGAGGGAGGGCCTCCCGGCGAGGGGGAGGGGAGCCGGCGGGGGAGGGGCGCGGGGTGGGAGCTCCGCCCCGGCAAGTGCGCGGCCCCGGCGGCCCCGCAGCGACCCCCGCGGCCGGCCGGCCCCCCACGCCGCCTGAGGCAGGGATGCAGCCCGGCCCCCTCGCCCCATCGGCCCTGGGGAGGGGGCTTCGCTTCCCCGCGCCGAGGGAGGCGCGAGCCCCAAGGGGGAGGGGGAGCAGCAGAGAGAGAGAGAGAATAAAATAATAATAGAAAAGAAGACGGTGAGGAGAGGCGCACCCGGCCGCCCGCCCGCCGCTCGCCGGCCCCCCGGGCGGGCCGCGTCCACTTCCCCCGCGACGGGCCAGCGGCGGCGAGGCCACGGGGGGCGGGGCGAGGGCCCGCCGGCCGCTCACCTGCCGCGGGCGCGGAGGCTGCGGTGGCGGGCCGGCCGCCTCTGCCCGCGTCCACGCAGGACACCTGCGCCACCAGCTGCCGCAGAGGCGTCCCAACGGCTCCGAACCGCAACCGCCGCCGCCGCTGCGCTGCTCCCGCGCGGCTCCCGCTCGGCGCCCGCTAGCACTGGGCGGCACCACCTGCGCGTCCGGGCGGGGGGGGACTGAGACCCGCCGCCGCCGTGTGCGGCTCCGCAGCCCCGCGTCTCCAGGCGCCCCGGGGGCGAGGTCGCAGGGGCGCCGCACACGCGTCCAGGTGCGGAGGCAGATCGCTACGAGCTGGCAAACGCGTGAGCAGGAACAGCTCGGCCTGCTGCGACTCCCCCCCCCGCGCCGTGCCGAGTGGTCGGGCCCGGCCCGCCCCTGCTGGCTGCTCTGCGTGTGTGTATTTGTATGTGTACTGTATGTAAAAGGCGGGGAGGGAGGAAACGATTGTTGTGGACCGGGTTTGGGGGCGGGTATCCAGGCCTGTAGCCCTTGGCTGCGTGTTAGGGAGAAACTGGCAGCGTGTGCAATGTGCTTGCATCGTTTCCCCGGGGTGGAGAAGCGTAAACTGCTCTTGCAGTTTGCATCATCCTAAAAACAGGAGCTGTGCAAAAAAAAAAAAAAAAAAAAAAAAAAAAAAACCAAAGATGAAATTGGAGCAGAGGCGGTTGCAGAAAACGTGAAGCTCATAGGCCTCTGGCACCTCGCTGAATGGGCCTCACAGCCTCCTTTTCTCTGAAATGGTAATATGAGAAAGCCCCATTTCGTTTGTTTGCCGTGTAAAGCACCTAAAACTGCAAACGAAACTGCAATCCTATCGAATGCAAAACCTGGAAAATATAAAACAATGACAGGAAAGCATAAGCCTTACAGATAGGATGTGGATTTGCCTCCTTCCCACCCCCCGCACTAAATTTTAGCTGCATTTGAATTTATTTCCCAAGTAGAATAATAGCTGATACACAGCTGATGTGTTACTACAATGCGAATGTTACACCTGTTAAAACAATTTTAAAGATTATTTTAAATACTGTAGCCAATACATTTTACAATATATCAATGTGCTCAGCCTCCTGATATGGACTAATACTTTAATATTTTTCTTGTGCCAGAGCTATGATCACCAGCATTGGCTTAATTTTGCTTATCTATTAACATTCACCTGGGTTCCCCAAAATAGGAAGGTACTCTGTGTGAGGAGTCAGACAGGATAGGAGGCAGTTAGGGTTTTTCTGGTCCCTGCTGAAGTTATTTTTTATAAATGTAAAGTTATGTTTTCCAGCAGCCCTGCTTCCCATCCAGCTCCCTGCTTGTGGCCTGGGAAAGCAATCAAGGAGAGCCCAAAGCCTTGGGATCCTGCACCAGCATGGGAGACCTGGAAGAGGCTGCAGGTTCCTGACTTTGGATCAGTTCAGCTCTGCAAATCAGCGGATGGAAGATCTTCCTCTCTGTCTCTTCTCTTTTCTGTGTATCTGACTTTACAATTAAAATAAGTAAATATTAAAAAAAAAAAAAGGAAGGAGGAAGTTAACCAGTCCCACCTCTCTGAGGTTTGGACAATTCTGTGCTTAGATTAACTCCCCTGAGATAGTGCATAAAAGACACCATCTCCACTATTAACTCGGGTTTTTCTTTCCTTCCTCCTGCCACTGTGGCAGGAGCCCTTTTTCCCTAATAAATTCTACTTTGTCTTGTGTGAGACAAGAAAGGAGGTTGCTGCTGTGTTTTCACATTGAACATCCTACAATGCTTCCAAACGTTCATGAGCGGATGGAATGAAAAGATGTTGATTTCGATGCAGAATTGTGGGCTACAGCTTTTTTCATAGTTGCATTTTTTCATCAACCTTTTGGAAGACCCCACGTATGTGATAAATAGGGCATTTTGAAAATTAATTCAAATTAATTTGAACTTCTTTGCATTCATTGATCCAGCAAAAAAAAAGGTACCTAATGTGTGTCAAGCACTGTTGAGCATACAGCTATGAAAGACAAACGCTGTCTACTGCAAACTGTCTGAAAATAGCCCAAAAATGTAAAATCACGTAAGTATTAGTAACTAGCTAACTCTGGCTTTGAAATAAAGGATGTACCCCTGGAAGTAACTCTGGAAAAGCTTTGTTGAATATCTAAAATTTGATAATTATTTTGGAGAGAGAGCGTGGATGCTCGCAAATGAATGAAGGCATTTCCCACAAAAAATGTCCTGCGGGGAATTTGAAGAAATTAAGTGAAACGAGGCAAAAGTATAAGGTGCAGGTGGAGCAAAAGGAGAAATTGACTAGCAAGGAAGAAGGAAGGAGCGTTAGACAGGGTTCTAAAACTTCTCATCCTGAGCTTCAGTTTGATTCGGTGTTTTCTAAAGAGCTTCTTAGGTCATTGAGAAAGAAGGAAATGGAAATGACTGAAGTTACTCTCCCTGTTTCAAGAGAGAGGCTTGTACAAGGGACTGGGGGGTCGTGGCACTTCACTATGGGACCCTATTTTCTGGTTGAGACTGGTGTCTATGAGCAAAGGTGCATCCAAATAATTACACTTAGGAATACTTGTCAGATGTTTGTCCTGCACTGGAAAAGGTGGAGAAGAGTGCACTGAGTGGAAGTTCAAGACCCTGAGCAGGTGAGACCAACATAAACCCTCACGCCCACATGGGGTGCAGGCACCTCGTTTGTGGCAAGCTGTGGCCGCTAAGGTCGCATCACCTACACCTGGGACCTTGTTAGCCTCAGCCTGTTAGCACTCCTACTAAATCATAATCTGCATCTTAACAAGATCCCCAGGTAGTTCTTATGCAAATTGGAGTTTGAGAAACTGCTGTGGAGGATTCTACAGACTCTCACCTACAGGTGAAAACAGACATATACATTATAATTAGTATGCAAAGAGATGTTCTTCGGAGTGCTACACGTGTAGAAAGGCTGATTCCTCGGAAAATAAAGCAGGGAACAGAGAAAAGCCTTCACGTTTCAGTGTTCCTGTTAAGCGAAAGCCAAGTTCTTGTTCTAAGTATTGGCAGGTTTAACTTGTGATAGTTTGTAGGCGCCGCTCTCTCAACCAGAAGGCAGGGCAAGCAGGTGGTGTTTTAAGCCTCCAGAGAACAAAAGCCCAAGATCCCCCGGGCAGCAATTCTGCCGCAGCGAGGGGCGGGGAGGGAGGGAGTGCAGAAGACTGGGGGGCGGGGGAGGAGGAAGAGGAGGGAAGGCTGTCCGGGTCTTAGCCATTTGGAGAATGTTTCCGAACCGCTGGCAACCAGGCTCCCTTCCAGCCAAACTGGATGCACTCTCCCCAGTCAGTCCTCTTGATGGGCCAGGTAGACACTAGGAAAGTGATGAGAAAGTTGCCAGCGAAAAGAATGTGGTTTCCAAAGCAACGGAAGGTAAGGGGAGAGGCGAGGAAAGGTAGAGGCAGGAACTTGACCTAAAGTCTCTTCCTTAACCCAGGGATACACTACGGTCTCCATCTCGTACGTGGGAAAGCAGCCGCGCAGAAGTTAAGCTGTTTGCCCCACAGGCCGAGTCCTTTGGCAAGACTTCCACAAGCCCGCCAGCCCGCGCCTCTTTGTGATCCCACTCCGCCTCTAGGTGGGGCAGGGAGGCAGCAAGCCTGCAGGCCGACTGGCTTTAATCAGAAAAAGATGCTGGAAGTAAAAGCAGCCCAGTACTCTTCCACCTTTGGATGTAAACGTTTTCCCTGCTTCAGATTTCCTCACAACCTCCCTCCTCCTCGCCCGGATCCCCAGCTCGAAGCCACCACCACCAGCAACCCTTTCCGTTTAACTCCTGATCCTGAAGACCCCCAAAAGCACCTCTGGAATGGCTTTGATCTCACCCTAAGTGGGACTGATTCCTTGGTTACAGTCTCCTGATAGTCTTTAAACTGTTTACAAGGAGGCACACTCTTATTCATGGTTACTAACACTTCTCAGAAACTCAATAAACACTTTTGTTTTCAATCAATAATGAATCAGATGGGCAAGTGGAAAACTTTGACAGATCCCCCAGTCCTTTAGGCTGAGAGAGAAGGAGAGAGTGGTATTTTGTTTTGAAGGGGAGGAGGAGGGAGAGAATGGTGCCCTTGTAAAATTTTCATGTTTCACAGCAGAGTTTCCTTTGATGACAAATGCATTCATTTTAACCATCTTCATGAAAACCTTTCTAAATGAGATTTAATACTTATTCCAGAGGTTTCAGCAATAATAATTTCTTCATATCTTTTACATAATTTCCTGCTATTTCTTTGAGAGGTATAGACAGACACACAAAGGAGAGATATGGGGAGCTCCTGTCCACTGGTTGACTCAAATGGGTGTGGTGGTGGGGACTGGCGACTCAGTCCAGCTCTCCCATGCGCAGCACGGACTCAGCTATCCTGGTAGCCACCTGCTGCCTGTCAGGGTGTACATTAAGCTGAGGGACTGGCACAACAGCCCAATTGCCTGGTCCTTGGCATGTAGGTGCTGGTTTGTGTCTTGGATGCTCCACTTCCCATCCAGCTTCCTGCTTATGGCCTGGGAAAGCAGTAGAAGGTGACCAAAACCTTGGGATCTTGCACCTGAAGGGAGACCCAGAAGAAGCTCCTGGCTCTTGGCTTTGAATTGGCTCAGCTCTGGCCATCGCTGCCATTTGAGGAGTAAACCAATGGATGGAAGCTATTTCTGTCTCTTATTCTCTCGGTGAGATCTGCATTTCAAATAAAATAAAAATGAATGAAAGTTTTAAATGAATAAAACAAGAAGCTGAAATCCTGAGTGGAAATGGGATGAAAACTTCAGCACTCGGCTGTGAATGGAGGCATCTCAAGCGTTGTGTTAACTACCAGGTTAAATGGCGGCCCTTAACTCATATCAGTGTAAACAGCAATTATTGAGCAATCTTCTTATATGTGACACTTTAAGCCTCATTATGGGAAAACAGGATGAAGTTAGCAAGAAGAAAATGAACCAAATAAAGAGCACTAATCAAGTGGTCCGTTCTGTCAGGAGCGTCGTAAACGCAGCGTGAGCCTTGCATCGCTGAAGATCAATAAGCATTTGGAGCTTTGGTTCTTAGGGAAGGACATGAAGGTATTGTGAAACAGTATCTAGATATACCACTACGCGGCTACAGGAAGCAGAAGGGCATGGTTTTCAGAGCACTGGGTAAGATAAGCCACAGTGAGTGAGTTCTGGGTGTTTAAAGACTGGAAGGAAGCTGGCCGAGGACAGGACTGACCGCCTCCGTGCTCTCGCCTCCCGCTCTGGTGGGATTCTGACAGCATCACCGCATCACCTGATGGCTCCTCGTCGCGACGCGTCGCTGGCTTCCTTCTTACAGCTCTGGGTCCAAGATATGCTGGGTACTACGTTTCTCCTAACTTTTCTGACTGCTTTTCTTCTTCCTCGCTTCCACCCTTCATTCTTTGACTTACAGCCAGTGCTGGAGAGCTGGGAGAGTGGGGACGATCGCTTCCTCTGATCCCCAGGCCTACCACCTCGACGATGTCTTTCATTTGTCTTTGCACCTGGGGTCCTTGGAGGCCAGCTTTTTCAGGGGTGTTCTCACAGGACAGTAGGAGAGCTTGGGAAATAAAAAAAAAAAAAAAAAAAAAAAGATACCAAGGAAAGGGGAATTCAAACCAGCGAGTTTGGGAAGTGGTAATTCCAGCTTCCACAGTGTTCTTCACAATAGGAACCCACTCCCAAGACCTTTCATTAATTTGTTTTGTGAATTCCTAAGGGTTTGTTAGCCATGAATCTGCAGTAACTTGATAATGGGACTCCACCTTCTTCTTGCTGACGAACCCTCTCCTTGGACCAGAGATGATAAAAAAAAAAGGGTGTTTTGGAGGTCGCATTGTGGCACGCATAGTGGATAAAGCTGCTGGCTACAATGGGTGCCAGTTTGTATCCCACTGTTTCACTTCCAATCCAGTTCCCTGCCAGTGTGGTAAAGCTGCAGAGAAGGGCCCATGTGCTGCCACCCAGAGACAGAGGAAGCTTCTGGCTCCTGACTTAAGCCGGGCCTTGTGGCCAGCTGGGTCATGAATCAGCAGATTGAAGAGCTCTCTTTCCGTCTTTCCTTCTCTCTCTGTAACTCTACCTTTCAAATAAATAAATACGTCTTTAACAATAATGATATTTTGCTTCTCTTGGGATATGTGCTTTCTTATGGACTTTTGATATCTAGAAGATGCTCAGATCCTAGAAACCCTATTTAATTTTTGTTAGTTTACTGTATAGAAACAGCAAGGTTCCCTGCTAGGGGCTCAGTTACAGAGAGGCTCAGTGTGACTTGAGCATACGCGTTGGAGTCATACTTGAATTGTACTCATGGCTCCATTACTTCCCACCCATGTGATATTATGCAAGTCCTTTAACTTCATTGTACTCATTCTCTTATCAGTGAATTGTGAGGATGAAATTAGATCATAAATATATAACGTGCACAGTGTGGCATTTGGTACAACCTTCTTGGCTGGGTTTATAGTCTAGGGACAAAGCTTGTTTTCCATATATGTACAGGGTTACGCAATGGCCAGGTCTATAATCCAGCTAGTATAGAGGGGAAAGTTCAGTATCAAACTTCTAAGAACTACTGAATGACAAATGACTGCCTGAAATGTTTTGTCGTAGGAGCCTGGGATGGGGTGGGACGGGAGTGTTTTGTTAAGATTTTGTCTTGTTTAGCAGTTTTTAAAAATTTGAACTTATTGATTTCAGAGGAAGAGGCCGAGCTGCCAATCACCAGCCCGCTCCCCAAGGGGCTGAGGCAGCCAGTGTCTGTGCTCACAGCTGCCTAAGCCGTCTCTGCTGCTTCTCTGGGCCCACAGCATCACGCTGAAGTCAAGTGCCAGGACCAGGTACCAAATCCAGATGCTCTGATCTAGCAAACAGGTGTCTCAACTGCTAGGCCAAACACTGCAAGATCTGTCGTTACTGCTGTTGTTGTGTTGTGTTTCTTTTTAAAGATTTATCTTTTTTTATTGGAAAGTCAAATTTACAGAGAGAAGGAGAGACAGAGAGAAGGATCTCCCATCTGCAGGTTTATTCTCCAGGGGGCTGCAGTGGCAGGAGCTGAGTGAATTCAAAGCCAGGAACCAGGAGCCTCCTCCAGGTGTCCCACATGGGCGCAGGGTCCCAAGGCTTTGGGCCGTCCTGGACTGCTTTCCCAGGCCACAAGCAGGGAGCTGGAAGGGAAGTGGAACATCTGGGATACGAACAGGCACCCATATGGGATCACTGTGCGTGTAAGGTGAGGACTTTAGCCTCTAGGCTGCCACGCTGGACCCTCTTGTTTTTTGTTTGCTTGTTTGTTTGTTTGTTTAAGACGTTTATATATTCACGGAAGAACTGAGGGAAAGGTATAAGGATTTGCCTCCACAGGTGCATAATCTCCCCATTCATCATATCGCCCACCAAGTCCAGAGTTTCCTTCGGCTCCACTCTTGGTGCTGTATGTGCTGTGGGTTTATGCAAACACGCAGTGGCAAGCAAGCTCCTTCCTAATATCCTACAGAATAGCTTCACTGTCCTGCATGTCCTGGGTGCGTGCTTCTCAGTTTGTCCGTCCTCCCCAGTGCTCGGCAAGCACTCATCTCACTCTCTTCATATTCCGGCCTTTTCTTTTTCTTTTTTTTTTTAAGATTTATTTTTATTATTTTTTTATTGGAAAGGTGGATATACAGAGAGGAGAGACAGAGAGGAAGATCTTCCCTCCGATGATTCACTCCCCAAGTGAGCGCAACAGCCGATGCTATGCCGATCCGAAGCCAGGAGCCTCTTCCGGGTCTCCCACGCGGGTGCAGGGTCCCAAAGCTTTGGGCCGTCCTCGACTGCCTTCCCAGGCCACAAGCAGGAAGCTAGATGGGAAGCAGGGCCTCCGGGATTAGAACTGACGACCATATGAGATCCCAGCATGTGCAAGTGGACATTAACTGCTACGCTATCATGCCAGGCCCATAAAATAAATCTTTAAAAAAATAAATTAGAAAATAAAAATAATCTTCTGTATCTGGGGAAAATTTATTTGAGAATTTACCATGCAAGTTGAACACCTCTTGAGTCATGAACTTCTCATACTTGAGTATTTGAGTTCAAGTCCCCACTCTGCTTCCAATGTCAATTTCCTGCTGATTCAACTCTGCCTTTCAAATAAACATACCTCATTAATTGACAAATCAAAAAAGTCACAAGTTATGTTTAGAAGTCTGCACAAACGGGGCCCTGGTGCGGTGGCTTGATTGACTAGAACTCTACCTTGTGGGCACCAGAATGCCATGTGAGCATCTGTTCCTGTCCCAGCTGCTCTGCTTCCCATCTCGCTTCCTGCTTGTGTCCTGTGAGAGCAGACGAGGACGGCCAAGACCTTGGGACCCAGAAGAAGCTCCTGGCTCCCAGCTTTGGATTAGCTCAGTTCTGGTTATAGCGTCCACTTGTGGAATGAACCAGTAGATGGAAGAATTTTTCTCTCTCTTTCTCCTTCTCTCTATACATCTGCCTTTCCAATAAAAATAAATATTTTTTTAAAGTGGAAATCACTTTCTTTTTTTTTTTTTAAACATTTATTTATTTTTATTGCAAAGTCAGATATACAGAGAGGAGGAGAGACAGAGAAGAAGATCTTCCCTCCGGTGATTTACTCCCCAAGAAGCCAGAACGGCTGGAGCTGAGCCAGGCTGAAGCCGGGAGCCAGGAGCTTCTTCCAGGTCTCCCACAAGGGTGCTTTGGACTGTCCTCGACTGCTTTCCCAGGCCACAAGCAGGGAGCTGGATGGGAAGTGGAGCTACCAGGACTAGAACCGGTGCCCATAAGGGATCCAGGTGTGTCCAAGGTGAGGACTTCAGCCTCTAGGCTATCACTCCGAGGCCCATTATTCTTTTTAAGGCTGAATAAATGATCATTCATAATTAATTTAGCAGGGTGATTTGGGCTGTAAGAATTTATATATTTTTGAGTGTATAGTAGCTTTTTCGTGTTTTAATAAGAAGTGTTGGGGCTAGCATTATGGCATAGTGGGTAAAACTGCCTGCAATGTGGCCCTTGTCAGAGTGAACCAGCATATAGAAGATGTTTCTCCCTCTCTCTCTCAATCTGCCTTTTTTTTAAAAAAAGAGATTTATTTATTTTTTATTGCAAAGTCAGATGTACAGAGAAAAGAAGAGACAGATAGGAAGGTCTTCTGTCCGATGATTCACTCCCCAAGTGACCGCAATGGCCGGTGCTGCGCCGATCCGAAGCTAAGAGCCAGGAACCTCCTCCAGGTCTCCCACATGGGTGCAGGGTCCCAAGGCTCTGGGCCATCCTGGACTGCCTTCCCAGGCCACAGGCAGGGAGCTGGATGGGAAGTGGAGCTGCCGGGATTAGAACCGGTGCCCATATGGGATCCAGGTGCGTTCAAGGCAAGGACTTTAGCTCCTAGGCTACTGCCACCGGGCTCAACTGAATATACATTAAAAAAAAACAAGAACAAAAAATTTCATTCTCACTAAATATTTACCTTTCCCCTTCTGGAAAATTCACAAAAAGCCCAAAGCTTTATCTGTGCGCTCAGCACATGTAAAATCTGTCTTATCCTCAGACCATCCCCACTGCTGCTCTTTTGAATGTCTTTGTCGTCCCACATGGAAAGCAAATGTACAGTCAGAGAAGGATTAATCCAGCTCAGTGAATGTCCGAGTACATCCTCACTAAACTCTGCAGACATCAGCGGCTGTTTTCCTCCCTTTGGGTGTTACTTGTAAAGTTCAGGATTAACCTTGAGTCGCCCCGAGATCTTGGCTATCACCTTGCCACCCACAGTGAAAATCTGCCATCCAGGTCTTCCCGAAGTCCTCGACTCTGCTTCTTCCTGGGCACAAGCTAAGAATTTCTGCAAGACTGTCCAAGGTTAATTCCTAACCTTTTGGAATGCAGAAAAGATGATACTCTAAGTTCCAGAGAAAAAAGTATGCAGTCACCGTAAGTTTCATAATACAAACATGTAGTCACTACTAGTTTCACAACACAAGCCAAAGAAAATAAAATACAGAAAAATATTTCCTGTGGCAAAACGTAGATGAAGAAAATAAAACACTGAAGCATCCCTGTGTTAAAAGAAAACCTGAAAAACTTCTACAAATGCTACATTCTCTCTCTCTGCTGGCCCTGCTACAATACTTTTCTTATACCTATAAACAGATTTCTCCTTTTCATTCAAGGCAAAGGATCTCATCATCTTCCAATGAATAGACCTATTTTTTCTCTTTTTTTCTTTTGAAATAAGTATAAATTCACAGGAAGTTTCAAAAATAGTATTGAAAGGTTCCATGTACTCTTCATCCATTTCACCAAATAGTTGAATCTTATTTTTAAAAAAAGATTTATTTATTTTTATTGCAAAGTCAGATTTACAGAGAGGAGGAGAGACAGAGAGGAAGATCTTCCCTCCGATGATTCACTCCCCAAGCAACCACAATGGCTGGAGCTGAGCCAATCCGAAGCCAGGAGCCAGGAGCTTCTTCCGTGTCTCCCACACGGGTGCAGGGTCCCAAGGCTTTGGGCTGTCCTTTATTGCTTTCCCAGGCCACAAGCAGGGAGCTGGATGGGAAGTAAAACACATAGGACATGAGTTGGCAGTTATGTGGAATCCCTGAGCATGCTAGGTGAGGAGTTAGCCACTGAGCCATCGTGCCAGGCCATACTACAATTTTTAATTTATAAATGAGGCACAGTAAGATATTAGTAGCAAGAACTAAAAATAAAATGGAATCATTATGCTATAATAAAGTTGCCAAAATGTAATCTTTCTCATGCACATTCTTGTTCACTAGATTTTTCCACTTAATGTTTTCAGATCATAGTTAACTGCAGGTGATTAAAATCATGGCCTAGTGGTTGTCACCACTTGGGGCACGCATGTCCTTCATCAGTTCCTGATTCCAGCATCATATAGTGATAGCTCGTATAACTGTTCCTGCCACACACAGAGAGAGGAATCCTGAATTGGGTTCCTGGCTTTCAGCTGCACCCTGGAACAGTCCAAGGCTTTGCAAGCATTTGCAGTGGACTAGTGGAGAACAGCTCTGTCCCACTCTGAATAAATAAATGCAAATTAAAGCAAGGACATGGACATTAAAGCCATAGACAAATTAAAGCCATTACCCTGTTGAACTCACTTTTTAGATTAAAAAAATTTTTTTTGGTGGATTCCTTGGAACAGTGTTTCTTTCTTTCTTTCTTTCTTTCTTTCTTTCTTTCTTTCTTTCTTTCTTTCTTTCTTTCTTTCTTTCTTTCTTTTGTAGAGTTTGGTATCTTTTAAATTATTTATATTTCTTAAAAGAATTACAGAAACAAAGACAGAGATAGAGAAAGAAGTATCTTTCATCTGCAGGTTTACTCCCCAAAGGGCGACAACATTTAGAGCTGAGCTGGTCCAAAGCTGGGAGGCAAGAGTTTCTTCCAGGTCTCTTAGGTGTGTGAAGGAGGCCAAGGTTTTTGCGCCACCCCCCATTGCTTTCCCAGGCCACTAGCAGGGAGTTAGGTTGAAAGTGGAGAGGCCAGGACTCATGTAGGCACCCATGTGGGATGTCAGAGCCACAGGCAGGGCACCAGCCTAGTATGCCACTTGCCAACCCTTGGAATTTTCTACAAAAATAGTTATGCTATCTGAAATAAAGATAGAGATCACATTCTGTATGATTTCAATTGTTTCACATTTCTTGTGGTTTGCCGTATGACCCAGGCTATGCGTATTCAGGACATATTTCATGTGTGTTTGAAAAGACCATGAATTCTGATTATTAGAAATTATTCATTGTGAGCGCCTGGTGCCATAACCTAGTGGTAAATTTTTGCCTTGCATGTGCTGGGATCCCATATGGGGACCAACTTGTGTCCTGACTGCTCCATTTCCCCATCCAGTGGCCTGGGAAAGCAGTGGAGGATGTCCCAAAGCCTTAGGACCCTGCACCCGTGTTGGGAGACCCAGGGGAAGTTCCTGGCTCCACGATTCAGATCAGCCCAGCTCCGACTGTTGCAGCCACTTGGGGAGTGAACTAGGAGACAGAAGATCGTTTCCTCTGTCTCCTCTCTCTCCTTCTCTCAGTAAACGTGACTTTCACTAAACATAAATAAATCTTAACTTTTTTTTTAATTAAAAAAATTTAAAACATTGTTCGTTGTTTGTTTGAAAAGTAGAGGCGGAGCTCTTCCCTTCTCAGATTCTCTTCTCTTTGCAGATGCTCCCGACAGGTGCGTCAGCAACCCGGAGCTCCAGCTGGGCGTTCCCCACGGATGTGGGGACTCAAGTGCTTGGACCCTCACCTGCTGCCTCTCAAGGTGTGTCAGGCAGAAGCGGGAACCCGAATCAAGCTGAGACTCAGACTGAAGCACCTTACTACGGGATACGGCATCCTAATCAGACCAGATGCTGCTCTTCACTGGGATTTTCAGTAAGTGTGAGTTCGAGCCTGCCGACTGGGTGGTGCTGGCTTCTCATATCCTTCCTGATTTTCCAACGGGCTATTTTATTAACTGCTGAGAAAGAGATGTTCGAGTTGCATGTTGGTCTGTTTGCTTTTTTTTCTTTTAGTTCTGTATGTCTTTTCCTTCACATATTTTTGCAGCTTTGTTGTTTGGTACGCAAATGTATACGTTCAGGATTTTGACACGTTTTTGATAGACGGGCTTTGTCTTCCTCATGTGATGTCCCTCTCCATCTCTGGCACAATTTCCCCTTGAAGTCTTTCTCATTTGATATTAATGTGGAAAGACACAAGAATTTCTGCTTGAAGAAATTAATGAGGCCCAAGCAGGAGCTGTTCAAAGGAGTGCTTTGTTTAAGAGGAGGCAGTGGGAAGGTGGCTATCCTCAGACAAAGGGCCCCAGAGCAGCAGTTTGCCTGGGCTTTTGTAGCAAGGAGGAAGGGGACGAAGGGAGGGCCTTCCTTCTCAGGAGCATCAGCATTTGCTGTGAGTCTGAAACTCCAACTCCAGTTGGCTTCTTGCAGCTTTTCTCTTTTTTTTTTTTTTAAGATTTATTTTTATTATTTTTTTTATTGGAAAGGCAGATATACAGAGAGGAGAGACAGAGAGGAAGATCTTTCGGTTCCATGATTCACTCCCCAGGTGGCCACAACAGCTGGAGCTGAGCCAATCCGAAGCTAGGAGCCTCTTCTGGGTCTCCCACGCGGGTGCAGGGTCCCAAAGCTTTGGGCCATCCTCGACTGCTCTCCCGGGCCACAGGAAGGGAGCGGGTTGGGAAGCGGGGCCGCCGGGATTAGAACTGGCGCCCATATGGGATCCTGGGCATGCAAGGCGAGGACCTTAACCACTAGTGCCACGGCGCTGGGCCCTCTCTCTCTCTCTCTCTTTTTTTTTTTTTTAAACAGATTTATTTATTTATTTTTTATTGGAAAGGCAGATATACAGAGAGGAGAGACAGAGAGGAATATCATCCATCCGATGATTTACTCTAAGTGAGCGCAACGGTTGATGCTATGCCGATCTGAAGCCAGAAGCCTCTTCCGGGTCTCCCATACAGATGCAGGGTCCCACCTACATCGGAGACCTGGAGGAGCCTCCTAGCTCCTGGCTTTGGATCAGTGCAGCTCTGACGGTTGTGGCTACTTGGAGACTGAACCAGTAGATGGAAAATCTTTCTCTCTGACTCTACTCTCTTTGTGAATCTGATTTTTTTTGTCTATAAAAGAGAAAGAAAGGCACATTTTACAGGGAAGGAACCCTAGAGAGGCTGTCTGTAGGTTACTGGGAAATGTTTTTATATACATGTTGTCAACCTCTGGCACTCAGTTGGAACATTTAGACTATTTGTATTTCATTTAATTTTTGATATGTTAGGACTGAAATCTGACATTTTAAAATTTTTGGTTTCACCTTCATTTTATTGGCTTATTTTATTTTTCTTTCAGGTAGGATATTTGAACTTTTGTTAAAATTGCATTTCAGTTTATCCATGGAGTTTTTGAGTGTTTTTCCTTTTACAGATTTTTTTCTTAGTTTTTCCCCCCCAAAAATTATTTATTTATTTATTTATTTATTTATTTATTTATTTATTTGGAAAGTGAGATATACAGAGAGGATGACAGACATAGAGGAAGGTCCTCCCTCTGTTGATTCACTCCCCAAGTGGCTAGAATGGCTTGAGCTGAGTCAATCCAAAGCCAGGAGCCTGGAGCCTCTTCCAGGTCTCCCACCTGAGTGCAGGATACCAAGGCTTTGGTTTCAAGATCAGACTAATTCGGGTGTGTTCAGGGTGGTATGGCCGTAGAAGGTACCAAGGCTTTGGCAATCCTCAATCGTTTTTGCAGGCACAAGCAGAGAGCTGGATGGGAAGTGGGGCTGCCGGAATTAGAACTGGCCCCCATAGGGGATCCTGGCACATTCAAGGTGAGGATGTTAGCCTTTAGGCCACCACACCGGAACCCTACCTTTTTTTTTTGTTGTTATTAACATTGTATTATGTGATACAGTTTTATAAGCACTGGGGAGTCCCCCCACCCCTCCCACACCCCTCCTCCCATAGTGGATTGCTCCACCTTGCTGCATAACCGCGGTTCAAGTTCAGTTGAAATTACTTCATTGCAAGCATATACCTAGCATAAAGTCCAGCGTCTTATTGTCTAAATAAGTTCAGTGGCCTCTTGGGAAGACCTTCTCTGGTCTGAAGGTAGAGCTGCTCGCCCACGCTAAGCCCAAAAGGGGCTGTGTGTGGGGGTCCAGCCGCCCCGAAGCAGTCTTCCGAGGGAGCGTGAAGACTGCTGGTTGGTTCCCAGGAGACGAACTCGGTTGAGCCTGGGGACCTCGGCCGCAGTCATGCTGCCGAGGGTCACGTCCCCAAGCGTCCCCTACCTCTTTTTTTTTTAAAAAAAAAACAGATTTATTTTTATTGGAAAGGCAGATCAGATTTAAAGAGAGAAAGAAAAGCAGAAAGATCCTTCATCTGCTGGTTCACTCCCCATACGTCCTCAACAGCTGGAGATGAGCTGATCCAAAGCCAGGAACCAGGAGCCTGTTCCACATCTCCCACACAGGTGCAGGGTCCCAAGGCTTTGGGTCATCCTTGACTGCTTTCCCAGGCCACAAGCAGGGAGCTGGATGGGAAGCGGGGCTGCCGGGATCAGAATTGGCACCCATATGGGATCCCTGTGCACGCAAAGCAAGGATTTAGCAACTGAGCCATCACCTTTGGTGCAATTCTTAAATTTAAGTTGTCCTCATGATGTCATCAAGCAAGCGCCTTTTACTCTGCCTGAGAGGGAAAGGCGTCCCATCTTTGGACCTGGGCTATGGCATGCTGCAGGTCACCTGCTCTTCTTCATGTTCTAGTCTTTGCGTGCTTTTTCTGTGCCCTTGCTTGTTTCATTTGTTGTTGCTGATTGGTTTTGTTTTCTTTTGAAATTTATTTATTTTTCTTGAAAAGGCAGATATTCAAAGAGAAGGAGAGACAGAGAGAAAACTCTTCCATCCACTGGTTCACTTCCCAAGTGGCTGGGTGTAACAGCTGGCGCTTTGCCGATCTGAAGCCAGTCATCAGGAGCTCCTTCCAGGTCTCCCATGTGAGTGCAGGGTCCCAAGGCTTTGGGCTGTCCTCTTCTGCCTTCCCAGGATATGATATAAGCAGGGTGCTGGAGGGGAAGTGGAGCAACCAGGACACAAACTGGCGCCCATATGGGATCCTGGGTACATTCAAGGTGACAACTTTAGCTACTATACTGCTGGGCCTTGCTTCTTCCATTTGTACTTCCCATCTTCTGTTCTCTATTCTGGGACAATCCCTCCCCCCCTTTTAGTTCCTTTTATTCTTTAAAAGATTTATTTATTTTTATTGGAATGCCAGATATACAGACGAGAAGAGACAGAGAGGAAGATTTTCTGTCCGATGATTTACTCCCGAAGTAGCCGCAATGGCTGGATCTGTGCCGATCTGATGCCAGGAGCCAGAATTCTCTTACAGGTCTCCTACGCAAATGAAGGGTCTCAAAGCCTTGGGCCATCCTCGACTGCTTTCCCAGGCCACAAGCAGGGAGCTGGATGGGAAGCAGGGCCACCAGGATTAGAACTGGCGCCCATATGGGATCCAGGCGCATGCAAGGTGTCAGTTTAGCTGCTGAGCTACCCCACCCGGTCCTGGCACAATGCTTTGTAAAGATTTAGTTCACTGATGTGAAAGGTAAAGTGACGCAGAGGGAGACACAGAAAAACCAGGGAAGAGAGAGAGAAATCTGTCACCTGCTGGTTGACTCCCTAAATGTCCACAGTGGCAGGGTCTGGATTGAATTGAAGCCAGGAGCCTAGAACTCCACCCAGAGTTTGCATGTGGGTAGTAAGGACATAAGTATTTGGGTCATGTTCTGCTGTTTTCTCATGCACATTTATTTGCTTGCAGCTCTAACAGAACTGGAGTAGCTGGGAGTTGAACCGTGGGTCCCAACATGGGATAGCAGCATCTCCGGCTGCGGTTTAAGCTACTTCTGCACTGTAGCAGCTCCTTTGGGTACAATTCTTGCTTGTTCTCTTACATGTACCATTTTCCCCTTCCATCTAAGCATGTATTGAACTATTGCTTCTAACTGGTGATTTATGTTTGGGTGTTATAATTTTCCCTATTTTCATTCTGATTAATGAATACATATCCAATTCTAGATATTCACTGAACATAAGAGATATTCTGACTACCTTCCACAGGAGCTCGAAGTAAAAACCTATTAAAAAAAATAAGTAAATAAGGCCTGGCATGATGGTCCAATGGTGAAATCCTCACCTTGTACATGCTTGAATTCTCTATGGGCACCAGTTTGCCAACTCCCTACTTGTGGCCTGGGATAGCAGTCAAGGACAGCCCAAAGTTTCGGACCCTGCACCTGCATGAGCTATCCAGGAGAAGCTCCTGCTTCCTGTCTTTGGATCAGCTCAGCTCTGATCATTGTGGCTACTTGGGGAGTGAACGAGCAGATGGAAGATCCTTCTCTGTCTCTCCTTCACTACATAAATCTGATCTGTCTTTCCAACAAAAATAAATAAATATTTCCCAATCTTCTGAACATTGTTCTAGGATTTATATTATAAATTGCCTGTAAGCAATAAGCTTAGGATTTTTTAGTGTCATGATTTAGGTGATATTTTATAAACAGCTTTGAAAAAGTCATGTAAGTAGGGTTGCAAAGACAAATATAAACAAGAATAATTAGAACAAAGTATATAAAGATAGAAGAAACACTATGAAAATATATGCAGGGCCTGGCGCGATGGTGCAGTGGTTAAGGTCCTCACCTTGCACGCCCAGGATCCCATATGGGCGCCGGTTCTATCCTGGCAGCCCCGCTTCCCAACCAGCTCCCTGCCTGTGGCCTGGGAAAGCAGTCGAGGACGGCCCAAAGCTTTGGGACCCTGCACCCGCGTGGGAGACCCGGAAGAGGCTCCTGGCTTCGGATCGGCATAGTATCGGCCGTTGCGCTCACTTGGGGAGTGAATCATCGGACGGAAGATCTTCCTCTCTGTCTCTCCTCCTCTCTGTATATCTGCCTTTCCAATAAAAATAAAATAAATCTTAAAAAAAAAAAGAAAATATATGCAGAACTCAGAAAACCCAGGCTGAAATTTCATTTCTACTGACTCTATTTTGCAGTTATTTTTCTTCTTGTGATGTGTCAGTAAGGTAGACTTTGGCAATCACAATTATTTAGTGCTGTATCCATACATTAAAGCATTTCACACATACCATTTGTAACTTAATAGCATGAGTAAGCAATCCACTTGTAGTGGTTTTAGAACATTTTCTCAATACTCAATATCATCACTGATGGATGCCTGAACTGTTTTTTGGGGATTACGAAGAATTGTAGTTTTATTTTTAACGAAGCTACGCAATTTTTACATGTCGTAAGCTGTTTATACTGCGCTATAGTTTCATATTAGTGTAAATGGATAGAAAGGGGAAATGTGACCACGTTTGTTATGAAGTTCAACTGTGAATTTATACATACACGTAGTACTGTGGTGGGGATGGATTCAAGGCTGGGGAGGAGTCATAAATATTGCAGGTCAGCACAGCTGGGAAGTGGCCATGAATTTGCTTTGCTGACATTGTAGAGGAAAAGTAAGATATGAATTTAGGTCTAAAAACAGAAAGCTCAGCTCTTCATTTCAGCTAGTTTCTTCAACCCGGCTTAGTTGGGTTGGACTTCTCAAATTCAATTCAGCATCTTTTTACCCACTCACACTTCTTGCAACATCAGCTGCTCTCCCACCCACATGTATGATCGCGGTGGAAATTCCTGTCTCCCAGCTTCAGGCTGGCTCCGTTCTGACTGCTGCAGGTGCTCCAGGAGTAACGCAGCAGATGGATGATCTCAATGTTTCTCTCTCTTCACTCTCTACCACTCTGCCTCTTGAATAAATGAATAAAAACAACTTTTTTTTTTAAAAAAAACATACTTTTTCTATTGCGGCAAAAGATACATAAGATTTACTATTTCATCCACTTTTGAGTGCAGTTCAGGGCCTTCAGTCTGTTTGCATGTTGGACAGCTGTTGTCATCCCATTTCTGCCATGTTTTCATCAGCCTGAAAGAGCACTAATTGTTCTTAAAAACTCATAAAGAGATCTGGGGGGGTAGAACAGAGATGAATTAGAGTAAAAACAGAAAAACAGCATATTCCAGGTATTATGAAATTCTTGTCCTTTATGGAAAGAAAGAGTGAGCCAGAGAGTTTGAACCTTGGTCACAGCAATCTACTGCCAAGGTCAGCAAAACAGAGACAAAGCACGCTATTCCTAGCTGTAGGGTCAGGGTTTCGTCTCTAAATGTAGCCCTTGAATGTGCAGGACTGAGCTGAACCTCATGGACTCTGGCATTTTTTTGTTTTGTTTTGTTTTTTTGATTCCTGTATTTGTAAATCCACGCTATAAACAAGTTGCATTTGGACATTCCAAAAGACAAGGAAAGTTGTCTTTCTAGAGTTAAAAAAAAAAAAAAAAGAGGCTCAGGAGATGAAACCAAGAAGAGTGATGTGAAAAAGAAAACATTTCTCTCTCTTATAAACAGGGCCCGGCGGTATGGCCTAGCAGCTAGAGTCCTCGCCTTGAATGCACTGAGATCCCATATGGGCACCGGTTCTAATCCCTGGTAGCTCCACTTCCCATCCAGCTCCCTGCTTGTGGCCTGGGAAAGCAATCGAGGATGGCCCAAAGCCTTGGGACCCTGCACCCGCGTGGGAGACCTGGAAACAAGTTCCTGGATCCTGGCTTCAGATTGGTGCAGCACCGGCCGTTGTGGCCACTTGGGGAGTGAATCATCGGACGGAAGATCTTCCTCTCTGTCTCTCCTCCTCTCTGTATATCTGACTTTTCAATAAATAAATAAATCTTTAAAAAAAACAAAAAAACAAAAAACTTTATTCATTTTATTTTACTTGTAAAGCAAAAAAAGAGATAGAGGGAAAACAAGAAAGAACTTCCATCTGCTGACCCATTTCCTGCCATGACTATGACAGCCAGGTCTGGGTCAGGCTGAACCCAGAAGCCCACAATTTAGTCCAGGTCTTCCCTGTGGGTAACAAAGAGCCAAGTACTTGATTAGTCATCTGTGGCTTCCTCAGCTGTACGTTAGCAGGAATCTGCACAGAAACAGGCAGGACTGGAACCCAGACACTGACATGGGATAAAGGCAACCCAAGCATCATCCTATGTGCTTGTTTATGCTGTATCCACTGGAAGCATTCTTTGGAAGATGGAAGTAAGTGGTCTAAGACATCAACACATTCCTTATATTTATAATCTTGGACCTCAGTTTGAAACCTTTGTTTTCTGGATAAGGCAACACTCATTCCGCTTCAAGAAGCCAATATTAAAATCTAATGCCTGTCTATGTAGATATTATATGTTATATTTCGTGAAGTTTGTAGATAAGCAGTTCCTTGGCATTTCATACAATATCTAATTTTATCGTGTTCTGAGCCATAACAGGTTGGATCATCCTTATTTTTCAGGCATTTCATATAAGGCCCTCAGAAACAATGCGGAAGAAAATAGTCCAAAGTTCTCCCAAAGGTTTTTGTGCTTGTTTTGGTTTTTGTTTTCTTTTTGTGAGTTTATTTAGTTAGTTGAAAGGCAGAAAAAGAGGAGAAGGAAGAGAGAGAGAGAGATCAGGCCCACACTTCTATGGATGGATTCACTCTCCAAATGCCTGCAATAGCCAGAGCTGAGCCAGGCAAAAGCCAGGGACCCAGAAGTCAATCCAGGTCTCCTATGTGGTTGCCAGGTACCCAGTCTGCTGCCTCTTGTTGTATCTTCTTCCCTCGCCTGCTGCTCCCCAGGGTGTGACGTAGCAGGGAGTTGGACTCAGAAGTAGAGGTGGGACCCAAGCTCAGGCACTCTGATAAGGGATGAAGGCTTCCCAAGTGGCATCTCAAGTGCTGTGTCAAGTGCCAGCTCCTCTCCTTTAGTTTTTTTTTTTTAAAAGATTTATTTTTATTATTTTTTCATTGGAAAGGCGGATATACAGAGAGGAGAGACAGAGAGGAAGATCTTCTGTCCGATGATTCACTCCCCAAGTGAGCACAACGGGCCGATACTATGCCGATCTGAAGCCAGGAGCCTCTTCCGGGTCTCCCACGCGGGTGCAGGTTCCCAAAGCTTTGGGCTGTCCTCGACTGCTTTCCCGGGCCACAGGCAGGGAGCTGGATGGGAAGCGGGGCTGCCGGGATTAGAACCGGCGCCCATATGGGATCCCGGGCGTGCAAGGCGAGGACCTTTAACCACTTGCGCCACCGCGCCGGGCCCTCTCCTTTAGTTTTTAAAGTTTTTCAACTCAAATAAAGACCCAATTTTGCCTTCTTATTTAAATAAACCATTTAATTTTTCTTCTAAGAAGGGAAGTTTGGGAGAGCATCTCTATCCATTCTGCTGATGGAAGTCAGTGTTTGTGACACAAAGTAAGTATTATTTATGTGCAAGGAGTGCACCCCTCTGAAGTTGTTAAAAGGCAAGGTAATGGTTTTGCAATATTATTTAAGTGGTGTCAAGGGATGCTATTTGTGATGAAGATAGTGGAATGATAGTTCAAAAGCAAAGAACTTGGAGTTAAGCCTCCTAGCTATAGAAGAGAAATCACGTTTGCATAGACTCCATCACCTTTTAAATTGTTTCCAAGAGCTGTTTCAATCAGTTGCAAAGATCAGCTCCTACAGGTTTCTGATAATGATTGGTCAACATACAAAGTCTGCAGTAAGACTGCCCTTCCTTTGGATAATCAGTCATTATGTCTGAGGGGTTCCCAGTATAATCCTCACATGTTTTATTTTTAAATGCTTATTTACATAAAAGGCAGAGCAGCTGGGGAGGGTGGAGAGATCTCCCAGTTTCTTCTTAGCAAGTGTTGAACCAGGCCAAAACCAGGAACCTGGTACTCCACCCAGTTCTACTTCTTCAGTGGCAGGGACCCACATATTTGGGCTATCTTCTACTGCCTCCCTGGTGCATTTGCAGGAAGCTGGATGGGAAGCAGAAGAGCTGGGGCTCAAACTGGCC
The DNA here is from genome assembly GCF_017591425.1 of Ochotona curzoniae. NCBI lineage: Eukaryota > Metazoa > Chordata > Mammalia > Lagomorpha > Ochotonidae > Ochotona > Ochotona curzoniae. The sequence continues at coordinate 45,866,020 of NW_024467106.1, read as the reverse complement.
CTCCAATATGAGATGCAGTGTCCCAGGCACAAGTGTACCCCACTGAACTACAACACCAACAACTGGTCCTGACTTCTGGCCAGTTGACTACAAATTCAAGAGTTCTCACAAACCATCCTGAGGTTTGATAATTCACAATAAATGCACAAATCACGGGAGGCATTATTTTTATTATCATACTTTTTTCATTTAAAAAATATACAAATTGGAGCCAGCTCAAAGAAGAGATAAACAGAATAAAGTCGAAGAGACATCCAAATGTTGGGCTCTGTGCAGTAGATGTGGGGGACATGAAGGGTGCAGGCAGGGCCACAAGGAATTTCCAGCTGTTTGGCAGGGCCCGCCCGGCGGATGTCTCTACAACCACCTGAATGCAGCTCCACCTTCTTTTGCATGGACACCGGACCACCCTGCGGAAGAATTTTGATACATCCAGGCGTTCGTTTGCTACTGTGAGGCTGGCCTTTTGCTCAATGTAAGCTTGGAGGTTAATGTCAGAGACGGTGTCTTGCAAAAGGGCCCTCTATTATTCCTACTGTCTTAGCTGTCCCCATGGAGCCTGTGCTGATCAAGGGATCTAGATTTAGGCTTTCATTCTTTCCTCATTCTTTAGATTCCCCTTTTCTTTGTGATACAAGATTGAGTTGTAGGATAAGAATTGTATCAGGGACTTCTATTGTTTCTAGGTAAAACTATGGCAGAATTATTCTTAGAAATTCCCAACTTGACTGTGACGTAAAGTCTGAGCCAGAGTTTGACTGATTTTGTATAAATAAAGCGGACAGCTTTCCCACATTGTCCATTATAATCATGAAATCCTAGTGGTCGTCTCTTTCTTTCTTCTTTGAGCCTCATCCACACACCCTTCGCGAGTTTCGAACTCAGCTGGAGCTGGACTCCGGCATCCAAATATAAAGCTCCGATTATGCTCAGGAATATGTTACCCATAGAACATCAAACTGTTATGTTGTGCACAGCATGATAGCCTAGTGGCTAAATCCTTGCCTTGCATCCACTGGGATCCCATATGGGCAGCAGTTCATGCCCTGGCTGCTCCACTTCCCCCTCCAGCTTCCTGCTTGTGGCCTGGGAAAGCAGTTGACGATGGCTCAAAGCCTTGGGACCCTCCACCTATGTGGGAGACCTTGACAAAATTCCTGGCTCCTGGCTTTGGATCAGCTGAGCTTTGGCTGTTGAAGCCACCTTGGGAAGTGAACAAGTGAATGGAAGGTCTTTCTCTATAACTCTCCTCCCCTCTGTAAATCTGCTTCTCCAATAAAAATGAATTAAAATCTGGTGGGTGGAGTCCAGGTAAGTCTGAGCGATGGTGCAGGTGTCTGGATCCCTCATCAATGTGGCTGTGGCTGTGGGAACTCATGCTGGGCCAGGCTTCCCATTGAGTATCATAGCTCCCTGTTCATTGCTGGTAGGAGGAGGGAGGGTCCTGGGCTTGTGGGCAGCCAGCGCACCAATCAGTGCCAGGCTTTGCCCGCTGCCCGCCTGGCGGCAAGCTCTAGGGTCCTGGGGGTTTGGAATTACTGCCTAGGGACATCCATGTATTACGCCACTGTATGTTAGGTAAGGAATGAATCCTGAAGGACACCCAATGACAGGGCTTCTGTATTTGCAGATAAGCAAGTAGACTGAGAATTGGTGGTTTGGAGGGGAGAGACCTGAAGATCTTCATGAGTCAGAGTGATGCACAAGCCCACATGGGGAGTCCTGGGTTGGGCTTGTTACCATAGAACATGGCAGACTACCACATGCCAGCATGCACACAAGCTTTGGCTGGGGGCCTGTCTGGCAGGGCTGGATCCCAGCACCTGAGAGTGAATGTCAACAGTCACATTAGACTAGGCCATGACACCAACCAGGTCCGGGGGTGGATTCTTTGGGGTATATATGGGCCCAACCCTATGGATCTACAAGTCCCACTGGTTAGCTTGAGAGTAGGAATGGTGATGGGCTGAGCTGAGTGCAACCATGGAACTTACGAATGCTCACCAGTACTGGGGCTGGGAACAAATGGGGCAGTTCCAGGCTACTGCACCTGCATGAGCACCCTAAAAAAAGGTGTGGGGCAGGCTGGGTCACATCAGCTCATACAAAAGCTGGGATGGATGGGGTAGGCCATGTCGGGTAAGGGCCAAGCACCCACTGACATGCGTGAGATCTAGGTCTGGGAGCGGCCTGAATGAGGGAAACTGGGAAACACCCTTAGTGGGTCATAGCTTCCATTGATGAGTACATGATTCAGGCCTGGGTTTGGGCAGTCTGGGCGGGGTAGTTCCATCTGTCCACAAGAGTATAAGTTGGTTTTGGAAAGGGGTGGACTGGGCGGGGCCGAGCAAACTGTAGCCTACTGGCAAATGCAAGGACTTTAACCACTGTGCTACTGTGCTGGTCCCAGAACTGTTTCTTAATGTAATGCAGAAAATAAAATATACAAGGACGAAGTCAATGAGTTTTCTGGGAGTAAAAACATACAAGAGTACTTCAAAACATTCATGGAAAATGAAAAATGCACCTGGGAAAGCAGTGAAAGTTGACCTAAGTGCTTGAGCCCCTACACCCATACGGGGGACGTGGATGAAGCTATTGATCCATGCACTGGTCACACTTTGCAAAAGCCCCCAAACAGCCAGGAGTGGTCCGGGCGAAAGGCAGGGACTCCATCCTGCTCCCCATGGGAGTGACAGAGACCTGAGTACTTAAGCCATCATCTGAAAGGAAACTGAGACCAAGGAACTGCAATATGAGATTTGGCTGCCCATGGGACATCTTAACCACTGTGCCAAACACCTGCTTCAGTAATTTTATTTTTATTCTAGTTTGATTGAGTTCTTACAATTTTAAGGTAATTAAAACGTGGAAAATGTCAAGGATGTCTAATTATTTCTAGTATCTTACCTTTTAAGGCTGAAGTACAGTGTCTTCAGCTGAACAGATGGTTATTTCAATAGATTCTAGATAAAGTTTGATTATAACAGGGATGGCCCTGCCAAGGACAGCCTCAAGCAGGATTCAATTTGCAACAAATCTAGCAGCTTTTCTTGCAGCAACATAAATGTATATGAATGGAATAAGAGCGCTAGCATGAATCTTAAGGAAGATGCAAGGACCATCCATTATGAGATAAGACACATAGAGCTACATAAAGGAGCGGACATGTAGGATTTTCAGTGGCTGCCTGTGACCCATTTACCCACATCACAGTGACTCGGGACACTCAGTGCCAGGCAGGCTGGGAGTGTACACACTGTGAAAATGTTAACACGCTGTGATAAAACCAAGCAACCTTATGACCATGAGATGAGGTGCAATGAGATGATTCTTCACAATGTTGATGATCTCAATTCCCTCGGTTAATAACAATGTTGTCAACTTCTTTGTCAACACAGACAGTATCTCCGATCCAGCCTAGTTTTTAAAAAAATATTTATTTATGTTGGCCATTCTCTACTGCTTTTCAAGGTGTCATCAAGAGATTTGGAAGGGAAATAGAGCAGCTGGGACATGAACTGGTGCACATATGGAACTCTGGAGCTTGCACGGCAAGGATTCAGCCACTGAGTCATCAGGCCAGGCTCTTCAATTCAATCTTTTTTTTTTTCTTCGAGATTTTATTTATTTTTATTGGAAAGGGGGATATACAGAGAGGAGGACAGACAGAGGGGAAGATCTTCCATCTGATGGTTCACTCCCCAAGTGACCACAATGGCCAATGCTATGCCGATTCAAAGTCACGAGCCAGGAGCTCTTCCGTGTCTCCCATGTGGGTGCAGGGTCCCAAGGCTTTGGGCTGTCCTCAACTGCTGTCCCAGGCCATAAATGCAGGGAGCCGGATGGGAAGCAGGGTCCTCGGGATTAGAACTAGCGGCCATATGGGATCCTGGCACGTGCAAGGCGAGGACTTTAACCACTACGCTATTGCACTGGGCCCTCCAATTCAATCTTGAGCCACAAGTCTGTGATCAACCATCCCTGCCAAAATGGAATCTCGAATGATGATTCAGAAAATCATAGTACACAGACAAAACCTGAAGATCCAATGATATGAACCTTCAATATATTCTAAGTTTAAGTTGCAGGATTACAATAATAGTCACAGTAAAAAAAAATCATATCAATATTGATGCACACACTGGATAGCTGTTATATCCTACACGTGGTGATGCAGAGTCTCGATCTTTCCATGAGAATGGACAAATGACTGTTTTGATGTGTTGAAGTCAAAGCAAATGTATGTGCCTCGTTTGTGACTTTGTAATAATAAGAAGCCAATCTGGAGTGTCATTACAGCTCACAACATGTAAAACTTAACTGGGAGGCTACATAAAAGTTAGTATTCTCCAGCAGCATTTGCAATCACTACAAACCAGTTTCACTAGATCTCATTGTGACCGAGAGACATGTTGCTCAGATGAGTTAGGAAGTGTGCAAACTAATCACAAGGAAGAGGAAGTCTCACACAGAAGGACAATTTGGGATGGAAAGTGCAAGGTGGCTGCTGTGGGGTCAGAAGCACCAGACAAGTTAAATAGTTTTGAATACTTGTTTTGAAGAATCTCAGATTGTATGACTGACTGAACACAAAATATTGAGAAATGCTGAATGAAAAGTCTAGGTTTTCCTTCTGGCTTATGATGAGACCGTAGACATGGCAAGCATTGCCCAACTGGAAGTTTCATTCATTGGGTAACTGTAGAATCTGACTTGCAAGAGGGACTGCTCTCACTGGAAGCCACACTTAGTACTACAAAAGGTTGAGAACTTATTTGAAACTTGTTTTCATCAGGGCAAAAACTTGAGCTCACGTTTGAAAAGCTAAACGGTCTTATAATAGTTAGAGCTGTGGCCACTGTTAGCTAGCAAGAGGGTTACTTCCATTCATTAAGAAAGAGCTGAATTGGGCCTGGCGGTGTGGCCTAGTGGCTAAAGTCCTCACCTTGAATGCGCTGGGATCCCATATGGGCACCGGTTCTAATCCTGGCAGCTCCACTTCCCATCCAGCTCCCTGCTTGTGACCTGGGAAAGCAGTCGAGGACGGCCCAAAGCCTTGGGACCCTGCACCCATGTGGGAGACCTGGAGGAAGTTCCTGGCTTCTGGCTTCGGATCAGCGCTGCTCTGGCAGTAGCGGTCACTTGGGGAGTGAATCATCGGATGGAAGATCTTCCTCTCTGTCTCTCTTCCTCTCTGTATATCTGAGTTTGTAATAAAAAATAAGCAAATCTTAAAAAAAAAAAAAAAAGAAAGAAAGAGCTGAATCGTCTCAGTGTTGGTCCAGGTGACTTAACTATATGACACCACATGACACACCAAGGAAGCCTCTGTGTACAGCCATTGTGCCAACAGTGTGATGTCAACACATGTTTAATTTTGTCAAAATCCACGAGTTTCACAGCTGCCAGTTTAAGGAATAACTGAATCCTTTGACATTGGGTATGGTGATTGTGTTTATCACTGTAAAATATGAGAGGTGAGTCATGGGAGCTGAGGCTTTAGAAACAATGGGATGAAGAGAGAACTGTCAGGGAACTCAAAGACAGCAGGAGGCTGTGTGATCTCGTGTTCTGCTGGACATTACCAGGTACTTCTCAGAGCTGAAGGTCACACTGCAGAGCCCCAACAAGCTTCTCAGCTCCCTGCTTTCAGACATGAAATCGTCGGAAGCTGAATCAAGCCCGCGAAAAGTGCAACTCAAAAGGAGTAAGGGGCACTTCTCCACTATGGAACAACGCAAGCCCTTGCATGTGTTAGTGACTATGTGAAAGTAACTGAGGCACTTAATGAGTGATTCAACGCTGTGAAAGGTGAACAAACGGAATTGCATGTCCTTGCTACACCATTTGATATAGATCCAGCTGATGTTCTTAATAACCTACTATAGGAAATCATTCATCTGCGAAGTGATGATGAGCTGAAAGCTAGATACACCACCTCCTGCTGTGTAAGTTCCATAAATGTTACATAAGCTATGATGAATTTTCCTTTTTGAGAAGCCATGCACTAAAATATGCATCTGTTTGGAATAACTTACTGCTGTGAGCAGTTCTTTTCAAAATTTACCATTGGAAAGAGTCAACTGTGGTCCAGGCTGACCGACTCAAACGAGAAAAAGCACTTATGAGCAGGAGTATCATCAAACCAGCTAACATCACATGCCTCACCAAAGAGGAGCATGTAAGGGTGAGTTAATTGAATGTTTGGCAAAATATAGCAGAATGACTTTTTTTTAAGATTTATTTTATTTTTATTGGAAAGGCGGATATACAGAGAGGAAGATCTTCCGTCCGATGATTCACTCCCTAAATGAGCACAACGGCCGATGCTATGCCGATCTGAAGCCAGGAGCCTCTTCCGGGTCTCCCATGCGGGTGCAGGGTCCCAAAGTTTTCCCAGGTCACAGGCAGGGAGCTAGATGGGAAGTGGGGCTGCCGGGATTAGAACCGACGCCCATATGGGATCCCGGGCGTGCAAGGCGAGGACCTTAACCACTGCACCATCGTGCCGGGCCCGAGAATGACGTTTTTAAAGATAATTTTAAAAAAAGATTTTATTTATTTATTATTTTATTGGAAAGCCAGATACACAGAGAGGAGGAGAGACAGAGAAAAAGAGCTCCCTTGTGCTGATTTAATCCCCAAGTGGCCACAACAGCTGGGGCTGAGCCAATTCCAAGTTAGGAGCCAGGATCCTCTTTCCGGTCTACCATGTGGGTGCAGGCTCCCAAGGCTTTGGGCCATCCTTGACTGCTTTCCCAGGCCACAAGTGGGGAGCCGCATAGGGAGTGGGGCCACCAGTATATAAACCGGTGCCCATAAGGGATCCAGCACATGCAAGGCAAGGATTTAGCCACAAGTCTTCCAAGCCCAGAAGACTGATTTTTAAGCTGATAGTTTTGTATGGCTGGCTGATAACGTCATAAATATCCAAATGTCCCTTGGCAGAAAAGGTTCCCCACTTATGAATTATAGAAAAGCTGAAAGTCTGACGAGGTAATGCTTAACATGCTCCAATTCTATATCAGGATGCCTGAATTCTGGCTCCTGAGTTCCAACTTCTCTCTAATACAGACTTTGTGAGGCTGTAGCAATAGCTCAAGGGACTGAGTGCTTGGCACCCCATTAGAGATCTGGCTTGAATTCCTAGGTCCAGTTTTGGTCCCAGGCATCTTGGCATTTATTGGGTGTGATCCAATGGATGGGATTTCCATCTTTCTCTGTCACTCAAAGAAGTAAATAAAAAGAATTTCTTAAAAAATTGATTATTTTGAACCCGGTGCGATAGCCTAATGACTAAATTCTCACCTTCCATGTGCCTGGATCCCATGTGGATGCTAATTTGTGTCCCAGCGATCCCAATTCCCATCCAGCTCCCTGCTTGTGGTCTGGGAAAGCAGTGGAGGATGGCCCAAAGCCTTGGGACTCTGCACCTGCATGGGAGACCCAGAAGCAGCTCCTGGGTCCTGGTTTTGGATCAGCTAAGCTCTGGCTGTTGTGGCCACTTGGGGAGTGAACAAGCAGATAGAAGATCTTTTTGTCTCTGTTTCTCTGAAAATCTGCCTTTCCAATAAAAATAGATCACTCTTTTAAAAAAAAAGATTGATTATTTTGAATTTGGGCACTGAATTTGGAGCAGATATAAGCAAGACAAATTGTCAGAGGAGAGAGATATAATGGAATTTATTATTTATCATTATTATTTTGGAATTTTTATTCCAAAGCAAGAATAGTTATAAGTAATACACAGGAAATAATAGATGATAATGATTATTAGCAAATCAACTTTATATTTCTTGTCAAAATGATTCAGAAACACCAGGGGCTAGACAGTAAACAGAATATGTTAGGAATAAAAGAGCATTCCCATTTAGCTGAGTCAGAATATCTGCTTTACCGAAAGAATATAGTGATTCTAATTTCAATTTTGTTTTTTCCATTCTGTGTTACAATTTACAGTGAAGGATACACAACTGTCAAATTTATCTTTTATTATCTTCTTAAATAAGCCTCTTGAATTTGTGTTTATATGGCTTTATACATATATGCATTGAGATATATGTAAATATGTAAATATACCAAAAGATGGTTAAGAATGTGACCTTTAAATATCTTTCACCTTATCAATATTCTGAATAGAACAATATAAAGATTGTTAGTGAATTTAGTATTTGTAGAAACTGCCACAATACCCTCAAAAACATTCTCCCTAAAAAATGCTCGATATTGTGTCTATTTAATGATTCTCATTATTACAAACCTTACTTGAAATAATTGATTTGCATTTTTCAGACATAAGGAAACTAGAGTATAGGAAAGAAAAAGCCATCTTGCTAAATTTTTCAATTGAACATCCAAATAGTACCATACTATTTTAATACAGGGGTGGCAGAATCATGTTTCATACAGGTATAACATTAAAAAGTATTTGTACATCTGACTAATCTATATCCACCTGATATAAAAAAATAAGCAAATCAATATACCCCATCCCTGGGTGTTGATATAGTTGGACAGCAAGGAGCAGCACCCTTCCCTTCCCCCAAGAGGAGATAAGAAAAAAAAAAAGAAAAGAAACGTTTGTCTTACTCACCCTCCTCTATACCTTGACTCTCCTCAACCTAATTGGAGACCCACATGGGCATGTATCCCTCTCAACTATGTAAATGATATTAAATATAAAAGCAAATGTAAAAGAAAGAATAAAACAACATTTTACAATTAACATTTTGTTTATAATATAAAATTATCTGGGTTGCTGCACCATTAAATTTGTTAATTCACTCATTTTAATTCTTAAAAGTCCTAAATTTGTTCTGTTGGTACACAAGCATATACTTCAGCAATAGTTATATTTTTTGAGAAAAATGAATAGTTATCTTTTGCTTGGAGTCAGCTTAATTTTTTCCTTAAAGATTTATTTATTTGTATTGGAAAGACAGACTAGAGTTTACAGAGGAGGAGAAAAACAGAAAGATCTTCCATCTATTGGCTCACTCCCTAGTGGTCATAAATGGTGGATGCTGGGTTACTCCGAAACCAGGAGCCAGGAGCTTCCTCCAGGTCTCCTACATGTTGCAGGGTCCCAAGGCTTTGGGCTGTCCTCTGCAATCTTTCCAGGCCACAAGCTAGGAGCAGAGTGGAAAGTGGAGCAGCCAGGACAGAAACTAGCATCCATATGGGATTCTAACGCTTGTCAGGTAAGGATTTAGCCATTGGACCATCGTGCCAGACCCTGTCAGCTTACTTTTAAATTAGTTACATTATTTATTTGAAAGGCAGGTAAATGGGGGCAGGAGAAAGATAGAAAGAGTGGCCTGATGCCATGATTCATTGACCTTCACTTTGTATGTGCTGAGATCTCATATAGTCACCAGTTCAGTGGCTACTCCACTTTCCTTCCAGCTTCTTACGTGGGCTTGGAAAGCAGTAGTAGATGGCCCAAAGCCTTGGAACCCTGCACCTTCAGGGAAGGCCCAGAAGAAGCACCTGGCTCCTGGCTTCAGATTGACTCAGCTTTGGCCATAGTGGCCATTTGGGGAGTGAATCAGTGGATGAAAGGTCTTTCTATCTGTGTCTCCTCTCTGTAAATCTGCCTTTGTAATAAAAATAAATAAAATCATTTTTAACAGAGTTTTTACTTATTTATTTGAGAGAAGGAGATAGGACTTCCATCTGTTGATTCAATACCCAAGAGCCGGCAAACCAGGATTTCAATTGAGGTCTCCCATGTGGCAACAAAGACTTGTGCCACCATTTACTGCTTCCAGATGTGTGTATTTGCAAGGGTTAGCACAGAGAGTAGAACTGGGACTCTAGCCCACATATTGTGTTTAGGGATATTGTGTTATCTTAACAACTAGGTCTACTCCTCCTCCAGTCCTATCTTTAAAGTAATTATGTGTCATCAGAGCAAATGACAGTTATTTGCATTTAAAAAAAAATAGAATGTGATACCACTTGCAACAGTGCTTGACATATATTTTCTATTTAAAATGTTGCTTGGATTTAAATCTCTTTAAAAACTTTTTTTTTTAATTAGTTACGTTGCATTATGTGACACAGTTTCATACGCTCTGGGATTCCCCCAACCCCTCCTCATACCCTCCCCCTATGGTGGATTCCTCCACCTTGGTGCAGTATTACAGCTCAAATTCAGTCAAGATTCTTTCACTGCAAGCATATACCAAGCATAGAGTCCAGCATCTTATTGTCCAGATAAATTCAGCACTTTCTTGGGTAGACCAGATAAATTCAGCACTTTCTTGGGTAGACCATCTCTGTTTTGAAGGTAGAGCTGGCAGAATATCATCCCGATCCATTAAAATCCCCAACACAACATCAACAACAATTTACAACATAATGGAATTAATTGACATGTTATTGCGTAACTACTATGTTAAAAAAAATGCAAGTTCTTAACCACATCCTGTGACTACTTCATTGACATTTCAATTTTAATTTATATACAGAACCGGCTGCTATACACCTTAAAATGGCTATAGGGTACTATTCAGCTGTCTCGTATCTATTTTCATTTTAGTATTTAGAAGTTTATGGTGTTGAAGCATAATTTTGCTGGACTTGGCAGATTTTAGGATAGTCTAAATTGACTTATAACTCTAACAAGGCATATGTCAACAGTTGAGATGCAGAACAGTTTTAGGAGGAGTGTGCAGAGAAATCTTCACTACGATAGTAAGGAGTAACTAATCTTTGTGTCCTACCTAGTAAGGTATGTGTGAATCCACACTGACCGCTTCCTGTCTGGTTCTAAGATTTCCTTGTTGTTCTCTGTCTATCTATTCTAGTTTTTTGTTGTTGGTTTGTTTGTTTGTCTTTTTTGGGGGGCTCTGGAGCGACCCTGATGGCTATTGCAAGAGAGGGTGGGGATCCAAAGTTGGAACTAAGTAAGGACCAAAGAAAGCTCCTCTCGCTAGTCCTGAAGGAAGTTTATTGTTCTTTTGTTTTTGCGGACCAGACTGCTCAGGGCTCTTGGCTGTTGTTCCGATGACCTTGGATCCTGCGAGGAAGGATCTGGGCTTCTTCCATCCCATGTGGGGGATCCAAACAGGGGTGGATGACCTCAGAGTTCTTGGCCTCCGAAGGCACTCCAGTTCCTCATGGTCTGCTTGGCTGTTGGGATGTGGTCCTTCGTGCCTGTACTGATAGTCCTCGGTGAGGATCCGGGAGTCTTCAGGGTTGGGATATAAGCCTTCTCCTGTCCACCTGCTCCACTCTGGGGTGCCCTCCTTCTCTGTGCATATGACCTCTTGTTAAGAGGTTGTCAGGATCGCTCTTGATTCCCCCTATATGTCTTTGTAGTTTTACTATTGCCTAATGCTGATCTTTTCAAAAAGATTTATTCAAAAGGCAAAATGACACAGCTTGAGGGGGAGAGAAGAAACAGAGGCATCTTCTGTGCGTTGGCTTACTTCCCAAATGTCCACAACAGTTGAGGCTGGGCCACATTGGAGCCAGGAGAAAGGAAGTGCATGTGGGTCGGCCATGTCTGCTGCCTCTCAGGAGCATCAGTAAGAGACTGGATGACAAGCGAGGTGGGACTTGATCCTAGATCCTCTGATGTGAGATGTTCCAGACAGGAACTTCTCTTGCTGAGCCACAATGCCTTCCCCTACCTGCATCAGTTATATTAAATAAGCTATATCTCTTACATATCTTAAGATTTTTCTAACAAGTCCATGCCTGCCTGCTTTTTATTATGCTTATTCCCAAATACTTCATGTTTTCTGTTGCTAATATGAAATGGGTGGAGAGCGCAGAAGTTTTCCTAGCTTGTAAGTAGGCACAGCTGGGAAAGCAGGTGGGGAGGAGATTAGGGCCCTTTGACAGGCGTAAAGTTTTGGTTTTATTCTGTAAACAAGGAGGAGCCGCTAGAATAATTATTCTAGAAGGTAATATAATCCGAGGCACACTTGAGAAAGATCATTTCTTGTGTGGCATATGGAAGCAGCAAAGGACCAGAGCTACTGAGAACAATTATGATGAAGCCTTTCAGTTCTGAGAACTGATACCAAAGCACCTGGGGTTTGAACCTTCTGGGGGAGGTTACAGAAGGGTCAAAAGGATGTGGCTCATCTGGTGCTTACAAAGCCCTGAGTGCACGAAAATCCCCAGTGTTCCCAAGACACGTACACACCCTGAGGTCCGATTTTAACCTTTTTTCCTATTGTCTGATCCTCCATCAGGATCTCATACTTGTGGTTAATTGGCAACCTCAAACCATCGAGAAGTTGCACAGTAACGGGTGACTGACTTGCAGGAGGTGCTGCTAAGTCTCTGGCTGGGAAGTAAACAAAATAGCTGCTTAGTGGCAGACATAAAAAGACGTGAGGCTCACAGAAAAAGCATTTTGGGACGTATGCATTGAGAGCTCGAGAGACGAGAAGATATTCTGAGTTTTTTTTTTTTTTTTTTTTGCCTGGGTGTCTTGGAGATAAGTTTTAAAAATAGTAGTTGAGTTCTTTGGGAGGCTCCTGGGAGAAGTTGAGAAAGATAATTACGTTTTAGAAATGAATTCAGTAAGGTCAGACATTAACGTGGCAAATTCAAAAGGGATTCAAATATTCAAAAGTGGAGCTCAGGAGGGGTCAGAGGCAGATATTAAGAATTGAATATTCGGTACCTAGGGAATTGATGAGATCACCCAGCATGGATATGTAGACAGTGTGAAGATTGGGGGAAGAAATGAAGAGAATGTCGTGTTTAGGGCAAGGAATAACAGTTCCCTGAGCAGCAGTGGAAGTTTCAGAGCTACAGAGACCAGGCCACGGAGTGCAAATTCTTGCCTGTGCTGGAGACACAGCTGAGGATCAACCAGCCAGGAACCTCAATGGGGCTTCAACTTGGTCATGAAGTCATCACTGATTCTTCAAGATGCTTTGGTAAAATGATGGAGATGACTCTAAGTATACTTTGAAAGGACTGGTAAGAAGAAGGGAATCAAGTGTATTGAAGCCAGGAGGCAAGATGGTTGTAGAATAGCCTTTCTTATAATCATATTTATAGGTCTGGCACAGTGGCTCAGTGGCTAAATCCTTGCCTTGCAAACGCCAGGATTCCATTTTGGTGCCAGTTCATGTCCTGGTGCTCCACTTCCCATCCACCTCCCTGCCTGTGGCCTGGGAAAGCAGTGGAGGACGGCCCAAAGCTTTGGGACCCTGCACTTGCACAAGAGAGACCTGGAAAAAGCTCCTGGCTCCTGGCTTCAGATTTGTTCAGCTCTGGCTATTATGGCCACTTGAGGAGTGAATCAGTGGACGGAAGATCTTTCTCTGTCTCTCCTTCTCTGTAAATCTGCCTTTCCAACAAAAATTAATAAATCTTTAAAAAAAATCGCATTTCTGTTAGGCAAATGAGGCAACAGAACATTGATCATGCAACTGCAAGACACACACACCACACATCCAAGTGTTGGAATGGTTTGACTTACGGTGTCATTATGGTAAGTTTTCTGCATTAGACTTCTGCTAGTTTCATTGCTGGAGAAACTTTCAGGTATGCCCTAAGAGGTCTCCGTGATCTTCTGTCCCGTCTCAGCCTCTCTTCCTGCCCTCTGAGCCTTGGCACTTCGCAGTTCCTTGTGCTGGTTTTTGTAGTCTTGGGGTTTTCCCTCCAGCTCCCCATTAGCTCAGTGAGTCTCTGAATGTCTTCCCAGACTCAACACCGAGGTCTCTAGAAGCCCTGCTGATGCACAGGATTGGGGTGATTGCTTCCCCTTTCTGATCTCCACTGTGCTTGCCTGAAATACCTTATAAATGCTGAATAATAAGAGGACTGCAAAGTCGTCAGGCTGTACCCCCCTTTCCTTACACAGTGTAACTGGCATTTACTATTGCGAGACCATATTCACTTTCATGATTTTGTAAAAACATCATATTTTTTAGGAAATTAAAAAAATAGTATCCAAAGCTTATAAATCACAAGGACTAACCTTATTAGCCTATTATTTTTTCCATTTCAGATCCAAATGTTTGATGGGCTGTTTTCCTTTCTACAAGCTCTTTCCTTTGCAGCAATGATCTTTCTGGCTCTAGTATTTTGATAGCCAGGACTTGCCTCCTTTTTTTAATGGAAGTGACTAAAATCAAAGCAGTTGATGTTTCAGTGCTACAAAAATCACGGACTTAATCCCACTGTATATTTGCACTTAAGGCAGTTCAGCCCTCCGAGGGAGACACAGCTCCCACACTTAGTTTCAAGTTGATTACAATTGACGGAGTGGCTTAGAACAAAGGAGTTTTTTTTTTTTTGGGGGGGGGGACTATTTGTATTGAACACCTTTTTGCAAGGAGGTAAAATCTTTAAACAGAATCTGCCCAATTTGCATTGTTCTTTGGGGGAACAGGCTTGCCCAAGTCAAGGAACAAAAGGATTCGGTTTCCCGACTTCCCCGGGCAGCAGCAGATTGTAAAGCAGCTACTGAGAGAAAGCCAAGTATAAATTACCAACAAGAAGGCGGCCGAGTATGTAAAGGGGGCACACATTGAACCTCCAAGGCTACTTCTGCCATGTGCCTCGCTATGCAATATTTACATGCACTGCAATTCTTCCGACCCTGGTGACTAGCCCAGGTTGGGATACAATGGGGGGGACAGGACCACAAGCCTTGTGCAGGCGGAGGGCGGTTCAGAGGGGAACAGCCGCTGCAGGCAGCAGGCAAATCCCACGGAATATTCCCTCAGGTCCTGGTACCAGTCCCGGGGAGGGCACAGGGTTTAGCGGAAACTTGCAGGACCTGGCTTCCGTAGGTAGAGAAGACCGAGGTAAGAGCTAGAACTGTGCCCTTCCAGCCGCCTGCGACCTGGGGCCCCCGACGGCGAGCAGGCGACCATGGGCCAGCCCGCCTGTGGCCGCGCGCGGCCGCTCCCTCGCCACGGCGCCTGCGCCGCCTCGCCCCGCAGCCGGGCTCCGCCAATCGCAGCCCGGCGTTCCCCGAGCGCGTCTCCCGGGGCTGCGGGCGTGAGGGCTGCGGGGAGGACGGGGCGGGCCGGGCCCGGTGGGAGCGGGCGGGCCGGCGGCGCCTGCGAAGCTCTGCCCAGCCTCCGGAAGTGGCGGTTGTAAACTTCACCTCCCCGGGGCTCGTCCCCTCCCGAACGCCGGTGCTGCCTGTCTGTTCCCCATCCCCGGGTCCTAGATTCCGTCGGGTACCACGATTTTTGCTTTGAGACGCCCCCCTTCTCCCCCGGCCCCTTGCCCCCATTCCCTTGGGCTGCCTGGACCTGCTGCCCCTGTGGGTTGAAGCTGCCTCTAGGCAGCTTGGGTGTGCACTCAGGACCAGGCGAGACCCCTGAGGTAACCGTAGCGTGTGGGAGCTTCGGGGGTAACGAGTTGGGGAGGGGGAGATTTTGAGAGGACCTTGGGGGTCCTCCAGTTAGCTGCTGAGTGTTGGCGTGCGTCGGAGCAAGGTCTCCGTGCAGCATCCTAGGCTGAGCTGCAGCCCCGGTACACCAAGGGAGGGACAAGAGCGCACCGACTTAGGACTTTCTTGGGTTGTCAGTCTGAGGTTTTTTTGTTTTTGTTTTTTGCAACCCCCTCTCTAAAATTACTAAATTCCTCGAGGCCAGAGACAACATTTTCCTCTTATTTATTTATTTATTTTTTAATGCTAGGCACCCTAAAATGCTTGGTAACAAAAGAGTCAGTTGTGCAGCTTCTGCTGAGGACTCTGACAGACGCGGGATGGTCAGCTGATTTTCCAGAGCTGTGAATTTTCCGCACAAGTGGCGCCTCCTTTTGAAAGTTTATTCTGATGAAAATTAACACTGGCGAGATACATATTCCTTTTTGTGTAAACAGAATAACGTCTGCTTATTAGAAGGTCTTGGTACCTGACTCTGTTGTGTTCTCCATGAGGGTTTTATTGGCATGATTTTGGCACAAAAAACCTACCGTTTTGTCACTGAACAGGGCAGTGACGCTGTGGTGAGCAGGAAGTGAGCACAGGTTTCCAAGAAGTTGCAGAGGAAAACAAACTTGCTAGGAGTTGGGAAAGGCTGATTGTGTTTAGACCTCAGACGAACCACCTAGCCTCTTAAGGCTCAGGCCTCTTATCTGTCAGGTAAGAGTTGGCTTGCTTGGTAAAACTTCATTTATTTCTACAAGTCTTTGACTTTTCGAGCCCTTTAGTATTGATCTTGTTGTGATGAGAAAATGGAACATTCCCCATGGAAGGTGATTATTGGTGGATTCCCAACACCTGCGCCATTACTATGAAGATGGTAGTACTTGGGAAAATAGGATGGATTTTGGAGTCAGCCTGTTAGGTGCTGGCTCAGTGTCTTTACATAGGTTACCTAATGTCTTGAAGCCCGTTTTTGCATTTGTGAATGTGTCCTGGAGTCATTTAGGGTTATGGAAAGGATTACACTTTATTATTAGTAGAGGTATTTTAGTTTGACGGAGACCAACTGTTCAGTTTCAGCGTGCATGCAAAGGCTGGGCTGGGCCAGGTGGAAATCAGGAGCTGCGGATTCAGTGCTGCTCTCAAACCTAGGTGCTAAAGACTAAAGGGAAGAGATTTATTACACCTTCCCTGCTGTGTCAAAGGGCATGAATATCCCCTCACTGAGTTAGGCCGCATATACTAACTTAGGAGCAGCCAAAACTTGAGCCTGTGCCCATGTGTGATGCCCATGTTGTAGGTGGTGGATTAACGTGCTATGCCAAAATACAGACCCCACTTCAGTGTGGTTTTTTTTTTAAATTATTTTTCATGCTGTCTACATAGTTAACATTTCAAAGAGAGGGAGAGACGGAGAGAGACCTTCCGCTGATCTGCTAGTTGACTCCCTGGCTGACTGTAATGGGCAGGGCTGGGCTAGGCTGAAGCCAGGAGCATCACCTGGATCTCCCACGTGGTGGCTCAAGCTCTTGGGCCTTTTTTTTTTTTGGCTGCTGGCTGCTTTTCCCAGGTCATTGGGGAGGAGATAGATTGAACAGGAAGCAGCTGACTCCAATTGACATCCATAGGGGACGCCAGCATCGCAGGCAGCTGTTTTACCTGCTGCACAATTATGCTGAGTCCTAAGTTTTATTTATTTATTTTTAAAGTTTTTATTATTTTATTTTTATTTGGAAGGTCAGATATACAGAGAGCAGAGACAGAGAGGAAGATCTTCTGTCCAGTGATTCACTCCCCAAGTGACCGCAGTGGCTGGTGTAGCACCCATCCAAAGCCAGGATCCAGGAACTTCTTTCTGGGCCTCCCATGCGGGTGTAGGGTCCCTAGGCTTTGGGCCGTCCTCCACTGCTTTCCCAGGCTACAAGCAGGGAGCTGGATGGGAAGTGGGGCCGCTGGGATTAGAACTGGCGCCCATATGGGATCCTGGCGCGTTCAAGGTGAGGACTTTAGCCACTAGGCCATGCCACCGGGGCCCTCTGTCCTGTGTTTGTGAGATTGTGAAATTTTGTTCCTTACTCCTCTGCCCTCCAGTGTGGTATGGGCCGTCTCTGACTCTCTCATTCTTTTCCCTCTCCTATCTTTAGCGTCCAGGCACAGGGCCTCGATGGGTCAGCTGTTATCAGCCTTGTCATGAGTTTCCCACCTTGTAAGTGTCTGTCTCCGGAGTCTCATCTTGGAATGAGCAAGTTTCTCCCACGTTCATCTCTGATGCTCTCAAACTCGCTTGTGTTAAATATGTGTTGGCTCTTGGAGGTTCTGTCAGCTTCATCTTTCCCTCTGCGTGCCCCTGAATAGGTGCCTTGATTACTGCTGGGTCGGTTTGGTAACTGGTTTGTTCTCTGAGATTTTTTATGGGGAAGGGTGTTAAATACTCCTTTTCGTGTTGGTTTCTGTAAATAGGTGCCTTAGATAAGATTTTTCTTTTCTTTCTTTCTTTTTTTACAAAATTTCTGACCTAAATTAATAACCAAAGAGTTGACAAAAGGTATACATAGCAGGGTTGGGATGTGATCCTGTTTTTCCGTGGTTGGGGTAGCTTTGTGTGACTCATTTTAACTTTACATAAACATTTTCAAACTTGGGCCTGGTGCGGTGGTGCAAGTGGTTAAGGTCCTCGCCTTGCACGCCCGGGATCCCATATGGGCGTCGGTTCTAGTCCCGGCAGCCCCGCTTCCCTTCCAGCTCCCTGCCTGTGGCCCGGGAAAGCAGTCGAGGACGGCCCAAAGTTTTGGGACCCTGTACCCGTGTGGGAGACCTGGAAGAGGCTCCTGGCTTCGGATTGGCATAGCATCAGCCGTTGCGCTCACTTGGGGAGTGAATCATCGGACGGAAGATCTTCCTCTCTGTCTCTCCTCTTTGTATATCCACCTTTCCAATAAAAACATAATAAAAATAAATCTTTTTAAAAAAGAAGAAACATTTTCAAACTTGCTCAAGCCTGCAAAAGGTCCTTATGCAGTCTGTTGAGTCTAACATGATGTGATATAATCATGACAGTGGCATTTCATCATCTTGGTCATTTGTAGAAAGTGACAGATTGAGAACTAATATGGGGGCCCGGTGTGGTGGTCTAGCAGCTGAAGTCCTTGCCTTGAATTTACCAAGATCCCATATGGGCGCCGGTTCTAATCCCGGCAGCCCCACTTCCCATCCAGCTCCCTGCTTGTGGCCTGGGAAAGCAGTGGAGGACGGCCCAAAGCTTTGGGACTCTGCACCCACATGGGAGACCTGGAAGAGGCTCCTGCCTTCAGATTGGCATAGCATTGGCTGTTGTGCTCACTTGGGGAGTGAATCATCGGACGGAAGAGCTTCCTCTCTGTCTCTCCTCTCTGTATGTTTGCCTTTCCAATAAAAATAAAAAGAAGATGCCATTCTCTATGGGTGCTAGTCCTGGCTGCTGCACTTCTGATCTGACTTCCTGCTTATGGGCCTGGGGAATGCAGCAGAGATGACCTGAATGCTTGAACCCCTACCACCCATGTGGGAGACCCAGATGGAGTTCCTGGTTCCTGGGTTTGGGTTGGCCCAGCCCAGATGTGACTGAGCAGTGAACCAGTGGACAGAATTGTGCACGCGCTCGCTCTCTGTTGGCAAATGTGCCTTTCAAATGAATGAACAGCATTTGTTTTTTTATTACCATGGCATTTTTTTGTTGCTGTTGTTGAGAGTGATTCTACCTTTTGATCCTCCTCCACCCCCCTCCTACTTTGGCCTCTTTTATTGAAACATTGCGTTATGTACATCTCATTTATGAAGGGCAGGCATTTGACCTAGTGGGTAAGTTAAGACTGTGTCCTGTGTTAGACTGTGTGGGTTTTATACCTGCCTTTGGCTCCTCCCTAACTTAAGCTTCCTTTTGATGTAGGGAGGCAGCTGAGATGGGTCAGTAATTGAGCTCCCTGCAGCTACAGGAGAGACCTGAATTAGGGTTCCTGGGTCCCAGCTTTGGCCCTAGGTCTACGTTGACCCGGTCTTGGCCATTATGACCATTTGGAGAGTGAATCAGTTATAGGAGCTTGCTGTTTATTTGTCCCTTTCAAAATAAATAAATTAAAAACTCATTGCTGAATCTAAAAATATCCCTCGATTTTACTTTCTTTAGAACTGAATTTTGTGTCTTTCAGAGATAGCATGACTATTTCTTTTTCAAATTCGAAGAGCATCTTAAAAAATTCATACATATATATGTTTTAAAATACTTATTGTATATTTATTGGAAAGACAGATTTATGGAGAGAAGATGATACAGTGAGAAAGATCTTCCACCTGCTAGTTCACTCTCCAAGTGGCTGCAGTGGCTGGAGCTAGGCTGAACTGAAACCAGGAGCTTCTTCTGGGTCTTCCATGTGGGTGCAGGTCCCAAAGCTTTGGGCTGTCCTCTGCTGCTTTCCCAGGCTACAAGCAGGGAGCTGGATGGGAAGTGGAGCACCGGGACATGAACCAGCACCTGTATAGGATCTAGGTGCGAGGATTTAGTTCCTGAGCTGTTGCCCCAGACCCTATATATTTTTAGAGATAGAAACAAGTTTGATCTACTTATTTGCTCCTCACGTGCCTGTAATAGCTCAAGGTGGACCTGGCTGAACCAAACCAGTTGTCTCATGTGGGCTGTCGAACTCAGTTACTTCATCTTCACTGCTGCCTCCCAAGAAGGAAACAAGTCAGCAGCTGGAACCTGGTATTGAACCCAGGTATTCCACTTTAGGACACAGATGCCTTAGCTAGTGTTTTCATTGTTAGTCTAAATGTCCACCCTTTCTAATTATCTTATTATGGTGAAGTTTTTGTTTGAGATATTGTAGCAATGCAATTGCTCTTTCATTATCATGTTTTGACAAGAGGGAACATCTTTTCAGTGTTTTTCCTTTTTATTGTTTAATCCTTTCTGAACAATTTTATTTGAGGGGGAAAGATTTGGAGTGTAAGCATGTGCACACACTTGCATCTGCTGGTTCAATGTCCCACATGCCTGCAGTGCCTGGGCTGGGTCAGATAGAACATGGAACATGTCTCCCCTGCGGGAGGCAGCGACTTGGTCCTGTGAGTGATTGCTGTTGCCTCTCCGGGTGTTTTAGCAGAAAGCTGGAGCAAGGAGCCAGAGCCTTGAATTAGTGTTAGGTACTCCAGTGTGAGTGTCCTAACTAGTATCTTAACTCCTAGGCTAAATGACTGGTGCTCCAGTGCTTTTTGAAAGAAAACCACGATCACTATTTCTTCAATGATTTAATTATTTGGCAGAATAACAGAGAGGAAGTGGGAGACAGATCTTGCTATGTTTGCTTCACTCCCCAGATGGCTGTAATGGCTAGAGGTGAGTCAGGCCAAGTGCAGGGGCTGGGAGCTTCATCTCGGTTTCTGGTGAGGTTGGCCACTTGCGTCCTTGTCCACTGCCTCCCCAGGTGCAGTAGCAGGAAGCTGGATCAGATGCAGTGGGTGTTAGACTTAAATTAGCACTACAATATAAGATGCTGGTGTCACAAACAGCAGCCTAATTGACTGTATCACAACACTGGCCTCTATAGCTTTTTAGGACTACATGTTTGCTATATAATCATTAAAATAAATACAAATAAATCACACATTCAGAAATAAAGCAGAACTGCTGTTATTTTTTTTCTTCACTCTTTTTAACAGAGTTTGGTCCCTCTAACCTGCGGCCCACAGACACCTTGGACAATTTTAATCACCAATAAAGAAGTATGTAACTAAGTGATAGTGGTGTATTTTGAAAGAACTGGAAGAGTCATCATGAATGTGAACACTTCGAGCACTCCCACTGGTGATACTCAAAGGTAATCCTCTGTTTTCCTTGCTTTAGTACAAACAAACAAACAAACCAACCTGCTTTTGTTTGCAAGGAGCAGGGAGAGTTAAGTGGTTAGTGGAGTTAATTTTAAGAATACTTGTGGGAAGTGGACATTGCCTGTGACTGCGGGAGCAGGAATGATCAAGGTTAGCAATGGACCAGAAAGTGGGGATTGCTGCTAAGCTCATAGTCTGTTCCTTTGTTAACTTGGACACAGAAGCCTGTGGCTTTGACTCTTGCTGGAGACTGGTTTGTTCTTTGGTACTGCTCTGCATTTTGCCCTTGTACTTCTGCTTACTCACATTGGTGTGTGTTCCCTTTTGTTTTGTCACCAGTTTCCTTCCCTTCATTGCCTCAGTCTAATCCAGAGCTTCTGTTATGAGCTCTTTACTTGGTGTCTTCCAGCTTATTTCCAAGAGGGGCTTCTAATTACTGCTGCGCATCTTTCATTAGCATGGTTTTTGCCTTTGGGTGAAATTCTTCCCCTCAGTTTATTCATCTTTGATGGGTGGAATGCATAATGAGAAACTGGACCAAGTAAGAAGGTCATATTCTTTCCTAAGTGCGGCTTACAGACTGTTAAGTATAGAAATGAAAAGTAAATGTTTAGAAACTTTTTTTTAGCAGTGTAACAGTAATTTTTCTGTCTGCGGAATCTAAAAATTAGACATTTGGGCTTGTATTGTGTCTGTTTTAAAGAGAATTCATTTAAAATGTGTTTTAAAGATGCAACATGGAGATGGCGTGCACAGTTGGTTTGGAAAGGACTGATTGCCTTTTCAGCAAGGATGTGTGAATGTGTTGAGTACGATGACTAACATGGATTTAATTTATGAGTAATATACAAATGGTATCTACATTTCTTCAGAAGATACTTTTAAATCTTTCCTTCCTGAAGCAAGAAAGGACATATGCTTTTTTCTGTTAATTTTTTTTTAATTGTTGAAAAGGGCAAAAGTGAGGCATCATTGTCTTTTTTCTGTCATTGCATTAAAAACTGCTGAATACCGGGACTTCAAATTTCTTTCTTGTTTCTATATTCTTTTTTATACACATGTATATATCACATATATGAGATATACATTACATATACTACATACATAGACAGTAGAATTTTCCATCCGCTGTTTCACTCCCCATATGGCTGCAACGGTTGATGCTGAGCCGATCTGAAGCCAGGAGCCAGGAATTAGGACCTTCTTCTGGATCTCTGACGCAGGCATATGGTCCCAAACCCTTGAGCCATCCTCCACTGCTTTCCCAGGCCACAAACGGAGCTGGATGGGAAGTGTGGTAGCTGGGACACGCCCAATGAGATCCTGGCATTTGAATGGGGAGGTTTAGCAACCGTATCTTCTACTACAGTATAATCTCTTATGTCAAGGACTATGCCATGTTTCCTGAATTTTTTGAAAAAAGTTACAGTAGGTATCAGAAGTGCTGTGAAATATGCTATATTTAAATTATTTTTATTTCATTTGTAGGTTGAAGAATGTCTCATTGGATGTAAAGCAAATGATTAAAAATGAAACAGATTTGGATGCTACTGCTGACCTGAGAAAGAAACTCCATAGGGCCAAGAAAGAGAAATTAGAAATAACAACTAAGCACAATGCAGAGGTAAATTTCGTTTTCTCCTTCAGTAATGCTACAAGTTTAAATTTTTATTCATTTCATATCTGTATTTGATCTTTGTTAGTATACCATTCTTATACTTAGACATTTTAAGTGAGACAGTAGGAATCTGGAGTGGAGCTGGAGCTCAAATTCAAGCACTGTGATGTGGGGTGCAGGTGTCCCAGCTGGCATTCTGTCTGCTAGGCCAAATACATGTCCCTTAGTTTCCTCTTGTTCACTGTGCCGTGATGTGTCTTGTCCAAGGATGGCAGTTTTTCTCTGGATGATTTTTCAGGAATTATGTTTCTTTTTCTGCCATCTGTTACCTTCTTTCATCTTTCCCCCCTCCTCTTTTTAAATCTTATTCTTAAAGTTCATCTTAGGCAGCCTGGTGTAGAATGATAAACATCTTGCTTACAAAGACCTTGACTCATTCCTGGCCCCTCCATTTCCAGGTTACGTGAGGCTTGGCTTGTTATTTATCTTTCACTCATTCATTTCTGATGGTGAAATGCTCTTCCCGAAGGATTATTGTGTTAAATAAGTAAAATAAGGCCAAGAAAGCAGTCGTGTGTTATAGTAGCATCTATAAATCATTGACAGTTAAATGTAAATGGTATATTTTCCTTCCCTTCATGTTAATTTCTGTTGCTTTCTTGACAAGAACCTTATAAAGTTTCCCTTAATGAAATCAGTTATCCCTTTGTCTGCAGTGCCTTACTGTTACTTTATTTTAGAAATAAAGCATTTATTTCTTTATTCTTGAATCTCAATGAGAGCTGAAAGCAGTGCTTATGCCCGTTGCAGGTATTGCACAATGTGTAAAAATTGACTTTTTCAGTTTATAAAAAGAGCAGTGCTATTGGCAATTAAATGAATATGTGATATCCTTACTTATATTTTAGGTAATTTTGAAGTGATAAATGAAGTAATTGCTTCTATTTACATTGCAATCATATTTTATAGAAGACAAAGCAACATTTGTTGCATGTATGCTAGCTGTTCGTAAACTCTAAAAATCATATTTTAAAAGCAAATGTACATTGTTGAAAGATTTATTGTCATCTTAAAAGCAGAGTTGCAGAGATATAAGGGAAGAGTGATGGAGGTTAGCTGGTCTTTGATCCACTTGTTCATTCGCCAAATGACCTCAATAACCAGCCCTGGGCTGAGCTGAGTCCAGGAGCCAGAATTCCCTTGCAGGTCTCATGTGACTGCAGGGACCCAAGCATTGGTGCTGTCCTGTGTTGCTTTGTCAGGGACATCTTCTGGTCCCTGAAATAGATTGGAATAGGAGCAGCTGGAACTCAAACCATTGCCTGTATGGGATACTAGCACTGCAGGTGGCAGCCTAACTCACAATGTCACAGCACCAACCCCAATCAACACTTGAGACTGTTAGTGTCATGATAATCACTACCCTACTCTGTCACAACATATTTTGCAGTTGTCATAGAACTCACTTTTCTGTTATTTGATCAAAATGTTGTGAAGTCTGTTCACGTTAAAGAGACAGGAGATTAGCTCAGGGAAGGAAGATAACTCTCACAATAGGTAATTATAATCGGTTCAACTTAGGGTTTGATTATCAGTCATTTCACATCTTTCAGTTATTTATTTAGATTATACAACTTGTATTCAATAATTTTTAAAGCCATGTTATATCCACATATACCTATGACAAAGCAAGGCAGAGAGGAGGGAAATGATTTAAGAATAAAGAGTGTATTTGCCTTATCAGATATATCTAATGTAGGAGTGATTGGCACAAATCTATTTTTTTTTAAAGATTTATTTATTTTTATTATTTTTTTAATGGAAAGGCGGATATACAGAGAGGAGAGACAGAGAGGAAGATCTTCCGTCTGATGATTCACTCCCCAAGTGAGCGCAACGGCCGATGCTATGCCGATCCAAAGCCAGGAGCCTCTTCCGGGTCTCCCAATTGGGTGCAGAGTCCCAAAGCTTTGGGCCGTCCTCAACTACTTTCCCGGGCCACAGGCAGGGAGCTGGAAGGGAAGCGGGGCTGCCGGGATTAGAACCGGCACCCATATGGGATCCCGGGCGTGCAAGGCGAGGACCTTAACCACTGCGCCACCGTGCCGGGCCCACAAATCTATTTTTTTTTTTAAAGATTTATTTTTATTATTTTTTCATTGGAAAGGCGGATATACAGAGAGGAGAGACAGAGAGGAAGATCTTCCGGCCGATGATTCACTCCCCAAGTGAGCGCAACGGGCCGATACTATGCCAATCCGAAGCCAGGAGCCTCTTCCAGGTCTCCCACGCGGGTGCAGGTTCCCAAAGCGTTGGGCCGTCCTCGACTGCTTTCCCAGGCCACAGGCAGGGAGCTGGAAGGGAAGCGGGGCTGCCAGGATTAGAACCGGCGCCCATATGGGATCCCGGGCGTGCAAGGCGAGGACCTTTAACCACTTGCGCCACTGCGCCGGGCCCCCACAAATCTATTTTTAAAAAAGAATTTTATTGGGCCCCGTGTGATGGCTCAGTAAATCCTTTCCTTGCATGCACCACGATTCCATATGAGTGGTAGTTTGTATCCTGGCTCCTCTACTTCCCATCCAGCTCCCTGCTTGTGGCCTGGGAAAGCACATGGATGCATAGGTCCAAGTACTTGGGGCATCTCTTGCTGTTTTCCCAGCTACATTAGCAGTGATTTTGATCCTAAGTGGAGCACCTGAAACTTGAACTGGCACCCATATGGGATGCTGGCATTGCAGGTGGTGCTGTAACGTGCTGGGCTAAAACACTGAACAATAGTTTGCCTGATTTCAATAGCCATCATGTTGTGTCTTTCCTTCCACCTAATGCCTAAGTGGTGCTATCTTACTCCTTCTGGTTTTTAATTCTTACTTTTGCATAACTAGATTTTTAGACTGGTCCTTAGTCCTGTCTGACTTGGTGCTCTAAGGGATAAGAGATTCTTTTAAAGTCACCATAAAAATTTTGGTTTTCTGTCTCGAACTAAGTATCTAAAGCTCTGTGATTTATGATTTTGTGTAAATTCTCTAGTATAGAGAGATTTAGCTTTCCTTCCCCTGCTCCTCAGGATTTAAAGTAAACAAATTGCAGTAATGGGCAAGTGCAGTCGCTACTTCATTTCCCAAAGGCTTGCCTTTAATTGGCACTTCTTTGCAAGTAACTACACATTATGGTTTAAGTAACTGTGACTCCGCTTGTGTGCTGTGTATTATGGGTATTCCATTTCAAGCTTGTCCTCACTACATTGTGGCTCAAATAGACTGTTTACACAATGTTAGAATCTTCTTGAGACCATTTTTGTCACCTATGATTGTGTATCCAGTCAAAAAATAGAACCTGCACTTTTCAGTATTGGGAAATCAGTAAAGAGGATAAGTTACGTGGGTACTGGAAGAACTAGAAACACGAACTGGGGATGTGAGGGCAACCCAGATAGTAATAGTGTTGGGAAACTGCTTCCATTCCTAGAGTTTATGAAATCCAGAACTGTGTGGCAAAAGCCAGGGCCTTGGAGGTGGAGACTGGCTGGCCTGAAGCATTTGGAGCTGCAGAGAAGATGGGGATACTGCCAAAGATTCTCCACAACTCCTGGCCTAGATACGCCACAAGTGCCTCTCAATGGCCAAACCTTTTGAGAAGCCTGTTATTAAAGAAACCTAGGAAATATGGTTCCTATAATATAGAACACAGATAGAGAAGGATAGGAAGGGAATTTGAAAGTAAATGGATATTAACTGGCACAATTGAGAATACTCAAAGGTAACCCATTTTTTTCTTTGTTTTAAACATTTATCATATTTGTTGAAAAGCAGAGCAGTTGAGAGGGATAGTAACACATATGTGCACACACACACACACACATCTTCCATCTGCTAGTTCACTCCCCAAATGGCCTCAACAGCCAGGACTGAGTCCAGCACTCGGAACTCTTATCGTGGTCTTCCTCAAGGATAACAGAGGCCCAGGCACTTGGAACAACCATGTCCTTCCTTCTCCTGTACATTAACAGGAGGCTGGATCAGAGGCCGAACAGCCAGGACTCTAAGCCACATTCTGATACAGGATACCAGTGTCACAAGTGGTGATTTAACCCTTTGCACGACAATGCTGGACCCAACTAAATGTTTTTTAAAGATTAATTTTTTTTGAAAGTCAGATACACAGAGGGGAGGATAAACAGAGAGGAAGATCTTCCATCCGATGATTTATTCCCCAAGTGACTAAAATAGCCAGAGCTGACCTGATCAGGAGCCAGGAGCTTCTTCCAGGTCTCCCATGCAGGTGCAGTATCCCAAGACTTTGGGCCATCCTTGACTGCTTTCCCACGCCATAAGCAGGGAGCTGGATGGGAATTGGGGTCACTGGGACACGCAGGTGCCCATATGGGATCCTGGCATGTGCAAGGCGAGGACTTTAGCCACTTACACTACTGCTTCATGGCCCCGACTAAATTCTTAATGAGGAGCAGGCAAGGATATGGAGGGATGGAATGAATCTGAAACAAACAATGGAATGTTTGAAATTATAATGAAGGAGGTTTTGTGATTTTTTTATTAACATGTTTGTAAATTATTATTAATTTTGTGTCAGCTTGCTTTATTTCTATTTGAAAGTGATAATTACAGAAAGAGAGAGTGAGAGACAGAGAAAGTTCTCTTTTATGGGCTTGGTTAGCTCCCCGAATTACTGCTATGATCAGAGCTGGACTGGTCTGGAGCTGGGAGCCAGGAGCTTCTTCTTAGTCTTCCATGAGGGTACAGGAGCCCAAACTTGGGCCATTTTCTGCTGCTTTTCCAGGCCACTAGTAGGAAGCTAGATCAGAAGTGGAGCAGCTGGGACATGAACCAGTGCTCATATGGAATGGATACGCTGCAGGTGGAAGGAAGCCTAGCCTGTTGTGTCATGGTCCTGGGACTCGAGACCATGTATTTCTAGCCTGAGGTCGTGCCTCAGCCCTTTCTTACGTGATGTATTCCTAGAATTCTGTCTTCTACCATCTATGACTACAAATACATTTTCTTTTATTTGAAATAAAACCTTTTATTTTAACCTCTTTTATGAAACTTACATGCGTTTCATTGCATTCATTTTTTAAAGATTGGGGCCACATAATTGTTTGGTGTCATTCACTGTAGGTAACATGTAGTCAGTGAGACATTGGTCAGATCATCTGACTTCAGGGTGGAGAAGGAGCTTAGAACTCGTCTGAATCTAATTCTGTGATTTGTAAACTATCATACTACCTCATGGAAGGCCACAAATTAGGCATTAGTTCATTAAAATAGTTGGAAAATTGGCATTTTTGTTACTTTGTGCACTATTATTGGTATCATAAAATAAGAGAAATAATGTAGGGATTTTACCAAAATGTACTTCGGAAAATGTACTTGATGATTTCACTGAGGGAGTATAAGCGGAAGAGGAGAGATGTGTCGTGTTTATCTTGTAATATGTGACTGTTTCTGATTTAAACTGAAATTTCACTGTTTTTATAGGAAGTTAATATAAGAATTTTTCATTTTTTCCCTAGTGAAGTCTCTAAACAGAAATGTAATGAATATTATTTGGTGAGTAAGGTAGTGCTTCTTTTTAAGGTAGTGCTTCTTTTTAAGTATTTCCAAAAATGTAAATGTACACTCTCGTAACTATTATGGAAATAACTTTCGCTCAGAAGTTCTTGTTTGTAGGATTTCCTGATCTTGAAGACATGATTTAATCTTGGTTCATGACATCAGGAATCTGTTTTTAGCTGGCCTGCTGTGAGAGCCAGATTGCCAAGCTTCGGTCCGAGGTTGAAAAAGGAGAAGCCTTGCGACAAAGTCTGGAATACGACCTGGCTGTCGCTAGGAAGGAAGCTGGGCTCGCAAGACGGGCTGCCGAAGAAAGACTGGCTGAGGCACACAGGATCCAAGAGAAGCTCTGTGGTAAGACGGCCTCTGTTTCTCCCACTCTTCAGGATTATAACTTCATTGTTTGTAGCAATTCACTGTTGTGTCTGTGTGTGCATTCCATGGAATAGGAGAGGTGCCTTTTGATTCATTGACTGGCCCTTCATGGGCACACTCTGCTGGGTGTATGTAAAGTCTTTGAAATTATATGAATATTTCTCTAGATTATTGCATTATGTCATGTATGTAAGAGAAATGGGGTTAAAAATTCTGTTGGTTTTTTTTTAGAGCACTTGTTTCATTAATAATCAGCAGACTCCCAAAGGGAATTTTTTATTTTCAATGGTACTCTAGACCCCACACGACATGTAGGAATCTCTGTTTTGAGAATCTGTATGTTTAGGAAACACTACCAGTGATTTTGTTGATAGGTTTAAGAACTAGCGTGTCGTGTCTGGAACAGAAAAAACATATTTAAGCTTCAGAATGTATCTTTTATAGCACTTGTATAATATATGAGTATATAAAAATATGCGTTGGTAATTGTGTAACTAACAACTATCGCATCGTGGAATAGAAAATTACCAGAAATCTTCCCCAGCTATAGGCAACTGCCCAGGTTGCGTTGTGCCTTGGCAAGTGTTACACTGCTGAGAGAAAAGTAGCCAGGAATT
The DNA here is from genome assembly GCF_017591425.1 of Ochotona curzoniae. Classification (NCBI taxonomy): domain Eukaryota; kingdom Metazoa; phylum Chordata; class Mammalia; order Lagomorpha; family Ochotonidae; genus Ochotona; species Ochotona curzoniae. Next base: position 45,836,608 of record NW_024467106.1, on the reverse strand, counting down.
GGTGGGAATTCTGGGCCTGGTTAGTGCCAAATTTGTGTTAACCATACCAATATGGCAGCATAGTTGCTTCTTCTTTTCTTTTTTTCTTCTTTTTTTTTTAAGTGACCAACTAGGTCACTGAACTTTCAGGTAAATGAGGGGACTGAGACCAGGTGGTTTAGAGGAAGGAAACCAGAGGAACTTTCTGGGTCAGACCAATGTTCCCTGAGCTGGGCTAGTTAGCATAGACCACTGCCCACCAGTGAACACAAAAACTAGGGCTGAGGAGCCTGTCTGGGAGGCTAGTCCATAGTACCCACAAGTGAGTGTCAGAGCGAAGATGGGCCATGTTAGGCTGGCTCATGACACTAACTGGCATATGAGAGAACCGAGTGTGGGAGCAATTTCTGTGGGGGATTTGTGGGCTTATTCCTATAGGACTGCAATACCCACTGGTTTGCTTGAGAGCTGGAAGTGGTGACAGGCCAGGCTAGGCATGACCACAGAACTCACTGACACTCAAAGGAACCAGGGTTGGCAGCAAGCTGGGCTGGTCCAGGCTGTAGCATCTGCAGGCACACCCAAGAATTGGGTGTGGGCCAGGGCAGGCATCAACATCTGTCAGCACACACAAAGGCCATGACTGGGGGTGGACTACGCTGGGTAAAGTCCTAGCACCTACTGTCACATGTCTGGGAGTGGACCTGGTGGGGGAACTTGGGGAACTCCCCTGATAAACTGTAGCTCCTGCTGGCAAGCATGTTAGTCAGGGTTGGGTGTGGACCAGGCTGGACAGGACTGCTCTACCTGTTGGCAGGTGAGTGGGCTGGCTCAGGTTGAGGGAGGATGGACTGGGCAGGATTGGGCCAAACTGTAGCATACTGGAATGTACAGGAGCCAGGATGGAGTGTGAGCCATGTCGGGCTAGGGTGTCACGCATACCAGTTTGTATGAATGCCAGAGATGAGGGTAGGTGGGGCAGGGCTAGGCTATAGCATGCACCAGTGATAGTTGGGACTGAGAGCCAGCCAGGCCAGGCTAGGCTGCAGCAAGGACCAACGTGGGAGTTAGGCTATGCAAGGTTGCATTGAAACAACCACCAGCATATGCAAGATCTGTAGCTGGCAGTCGGCTTGGTAGTGGAGCTATGGGGACATTTCTGCTGGGTTGCAGTTCCCAGTGGTGAGCGTGAGAGCTGGGAATGTGAGTGGACTGGGCCAGACATGGCTGTAACATGTGTGGGCTAGGTTTGGGGGTGTCCTAGATAGGATTAGACTCTAATACCCATTGGCACTGTGACAGCCAGAGTGGATATGGGAAGAGCTGGGCTAGGTAGCATCACCCACTAATCCACATGAGAGCCAGGTCTGGGGGTGATCCAGGCAGGACTGGGCCATAGCACTCACCAGTGAGAGCTGGAACAGCTATAGGCTGGTTTGTTGAGGCTGCAGTGCCTGCCAGTGAATGGGGTGGAGGTGGGCCATGTCAGGCTGAGCCAAACACCCACCAGTGTGCATTAGATCTACAACTGAGAGCTAGTCTGATAGGAGAACTTGGAAACTCCCCTGTTAAGATGTAGCTCAGGTAGTCCAAGCTAGGCCAAGCTATAGCACCCATTGGCATACATGCTGGTCAGGTTGGGCTAGACTAGTCTATAATACCTGCTGGCAGGTGCAAGAGTCAGGACTGAATGCAGGCCAGCACAGTTTGGGATGCAACGCCTGACAGTTCACATTAGGGTCAGGAATGAGGGCTGGCCAGGCTGGGCTAGGCTGCAGCATCCCCTAGAATGAGCTGGAACTGGGACAGATCAGGTAGAGCCAGACTGTAGCATCTACTAGTAAATTCCAAGGCAAGGCAGGCCATGTCAGGCTGGGCACCCACCAGCACATGCAATACTCCTGGCTGGGAGTGAACCAGGTTGGGAGGGTGTGGGAGCTCCCCTACTGGGCGGCTGCTCCCACTGGTGAACATAGAAGCTGGGAATGAGAGTGGACTGGGCTGGTCAGGGCTGCTGCAACTGGTTTTTTTTTTTTTTTTTAAGATTTATTGTATTTCCATTAAAAAGTCAGATATACAAAGAGGAGGAGAGACAGAGAGGAAGATCTTCCGTCCGATGATTCACTCCCCAAGTGACCACATCGGCCAGTGCTGCACCAATCTGAAGGCAGGATCCAGGAAGTTCTTCCAGGTCTCCCACGTGGGTGCAGGGTCCCAAGGCTTTGGGCCGTCCTCGATTGCTTTCCCAGGCCACAAGCAGGGAGCTGGATGGGAAGTGGAGCTGCCAGGATTAGAACCGGTGCCCATATGGGATCCCAGCATGTTCAAGGCAAGGACTAGCTGTTAGGCCACGGCGCTGGGCCCAGGGCTGCTGCAACTGTTGCCCTTCCTATGAACTGGGTTTGGGGAGAGCAGGGCTAACCCAGGGTGATGTATCCTCTGGTACATACTAGAGCCAGAATAGGTGCTGACTGGCCAGATTTTGCTGCAGGATCCACTGACAAGTGCCAGGACAGGGTACAAGTTGTTAGACTGGATTGCAGAACCTCCTGGAAAGTGCAAGATCTGGAAGTAGAAATGGGACTAGTAGAAAATTGTCGGCACTTCTCTGCTGGGCTGCCACTGCCCTTTGGTGGGCATGAGAGCCAGGGCTGGGGATGGACCAGGCTGGACAAGGCTGTGGCACCCATTGGTATGCATGTGGACTGGGTCATGGAGTGAGTGGGCTAAGCTAAGCTGCCACACCCACAGGTGTATACAAGATCCTAATTGGGATACTGCATGAACTGAACTAGTCTGCTGTACATACTGGCACATGCAGGAACCAGGGCTAGGAGTGGGCCTGGTGTGTGTCACTGGGGGTTGCCACAACTAGGCTGCAGGTCTCATTGTTGTATATAAGGGCCAGGTCTGTGGCAGTCTGGGTTGGGATTGACCACACCCCTAGGTTTACATAGGACATGGAGCTCAGGATAGAACTGACCAGGCAACTACAATCATCAGTGTGTGTAGGCTGATGTGGGTGACAGACTGAACTGGACTCATGCAACAGTTAGGTCTGGAGTCATGCCAGGTGAGGTTTCTTTGGGGACTCCCCAATTGGACCACTGGAATCCAGCCACGGAGGGAGGGTCATAGGATTTGTGGCCCAACCTTGAATCACATGCAAGTGACAGGATTGGGCCTCTTTCATTGCTGGTGCCTGTGCATTGAACAGCATGCTGAGCTGCACTGGGGGACAGGATAGCCAGCTTATTTACACCTGCAGAGGATATCAAGTGCCATGTAAGAATAGGGAGCACAGAACAGTTGGACAACTCAGTTGGCTGAGTTTGGACAGCAGGTGTCTGGGTGAGTGGTTGCACAGAGCTGGACTCTGTCAGCTGATGGACCTTGGAAGGATTTTCTCAACCTTGGAGCAATGAAGCCAGCAGCTTTTATAACTATCAAAGTCACTTGAGTAATACCCTTGGAACATTCCTCTCCATGTTGGGATTTCTAAGATGATATCAAGTGGACATCCATGTCCCTGGATATTAATGTAGTTTGCCAGCTGTGAGTGGTCCCCTCCTCATCTCTCTTCCCCCTTCACTGCCTCCACTGCTCTCCCCTTACAGGACAAAAGAGAAGAAAAGGATACTTGGAAGCGTTTGTCCTACTCACCTTCCCCCATGCCTTGACCCTCCCTACCTCAAATTAGTAGTTCTCATGGGTATGCATCCTTGTCAACTAAATAAACAACATCAAAAAATTATTTTTAAAAAATTAAAAAAGAAAATTACCCCAGATCCTTCCTTCTGTGTAACTACTATCCCAGTTTTTAATAGCATGATTAATTTTGTCTTTCTTGTGACTTAAACAAATAAGTCATGTATTTTTTATATTTGGCTTCTTTCCTTCCAAATTGTGTTTGTCGGATTTGTCTACATGGCTGTATAGGCTGCATATTGATGTTTAATGTTATATTGTATAAATGTGCCATGCTTATGTTTATCCAGTTGCTATTTTTGGGCATTTGTTTAGTGTGTAGTTCTTGATTATTAAGAATAACGTTGTGATGAGTATTTTTTTTTTAAAAAAAGCTATATTTATTTTAAAGGCAGAATGAAGAGAGTGAGAGAAAGTGAGAGAGATCTTCCATCTGTTAGTCTGCTTCTCCAGCAATCTAGCTGGGGAGTCCCCTAAGAAACCTTTCCTGGGGTGACCTCAGGCTGACTTTTGTATGTGCTAGCCAGTGTAGGGTCAGGTTTGGCCTGTCACCTGCGCTAGCCAGTGCACGCATGGCAGGTGCCTGGTTAGTTCTGACCCAGCCTCATCTCTCACTTGATCTGATGGATGCTATGGACCAGCCCAGCCCAGCCCAGCCCAGCCCAGCCCAGCCCAGCCTGCCACAGGTCTGGTCCTCATACACACCAGTGTATGCTATAGCTTAGTTGGGACGATTCCCAGTAACCCCCATCAGGCTTACTCTCAGTCCTGGTTTTTTGCATGTGCCTGTCCTATCTTGTATTCTATCGAGCTCTTGTGCATACCCATTGGTGCAACAAATCAGTTCAGTTTATCTAACCCCATACTCAGCTTATACATATGCCAGTGGGTGTTGCTGCATTTTCTAGCCTGGCCCACCCCCAGCCCTGGGTTTCATGCTCACCAGTGGGAGCTGCAGCCTGGCAGGAAAGTGCCCATGTCTCTCCTGCTGGGCCTGCACCCAGCCCAGGATCTTGTACTTGTTAGAGGGTACTGTGGTCCATTCT